>NW_027491070.1:2956666-4435000 GCF_021521415.1 Bidens hawaiensis | reverse complement strand
TAGTGACGATGACCCCCAAGAACTTCCCTTCTTCCATCCCAAAGGAACACTTGCTCGGGTTGAGCTTCATGTTTATCTTCCTGAGCGTGTTGAAAGTTTCTTTGATGTCTTTCAACATCGCTTCTGCGTCAGGGCTTTTGATGACCAAGTCATCCATGTAGACTTCCAAGTTCCTCCCAATTTGGGCCTGAAACTGGTTGTCCATCAGGCGTTGGTATGTGGACCCGGCATTCTTAAGTCCAAATGGCATCATTTGGTAACAAAATGTGCCATCGGGCGTCCGAAAAGCGGGTTTGTCCTGATCATCAACGGCCATGTGGATTTGATGGTACCCCTTATACGCATCCAGGAAGCATTTAAGGCGAAACGGTGCTAACGAATCCACCTTAAGATCAATTTCGGGTAACGGATAACAATCTTTGGGGCATGCTTTGTTTAAGTCCTTGAAATCTATGCACATGCGCCATTGTTTGTTATTCTTCGGTACCATAACGGGATTTGCAACCCATGTTTGATATCTGCTAACGCGTACGATGCCTGCGTCAAGGAGTTCCTTGACTTGGGTTCTACACGCGTTAGTTTGTTCTGGCCCCATTACTCTGCGCTTTTGTACGACTGGCGTAACAGCTGGGTCGCACTTGAGCTTATGCTCTGCCTTACTTCGGGGTACGCCAGTCATGTCAGCTGGTGTCCACGCGAAGATGTCAGCGTTTTTCTGTAGTAAGCGTTTGAGTAAGGTGCGCGTGGGATCCACGACTGTTGGGCCAATGGTAACGGCCTGGTCAGGGTATTTGCCATTGAAGGCCCATCTTTCCGGTTCGGTGATGGTTGGTTTAGCCATTTTTGGTTTGGGTTTAGATGAGACAGATGCGATGCATACCTGGGGAATGCCGGTGATCATCGCTACACCCTCAGCTGTTGGCCATCCCATCATGCCGTGGACTGAAGATACCACGGCGTTGAATCTTGCCATCCCGTCTCTCCCGAAGAGAATGTCGTATGTGTGGTGTGGTTTCCTCATCACGACAAAGTCCACCTCTTCTGTGCGGGAGTGTTTCCCGTCCGTAAGAGTGACGGGGAAAGATAGGATACCCAGGGGGGTGTTTGTGCTGCCGTCGAACCCTTCCATCGAGGCGTAGACCGTTTCCAGGCGTTCCTTGTCTTCGTCATCTAGCTTGTCGAAGAACTGCCTGTACATCACCGTTGACGAGGCGCCGTTGTCAGCAAGAGTGCGGGAAGTGATGTCGTGCCCCAGCTGGCTTTTGATGACGATAGGGCCTTCTTTGCTGGGTCCTCCTGGCACTCGCGGAAAGCGCACCTCAGCTTCCTTCCACGCGCATGGTTCTGTCGTTCGCCTTTTTCTTCCTCTAATGTTGCCATGAACCATGTTGATGCTGATGTCAACGGGCTTTCGTCCGTTGCCTCTGTACCGGTTATCATTCCTTCCTCCCTTCTTGATTGATGCCACAAGGTGTGCAAGTCTTCCATCCTTGACGAATGTTTCAACAATATCCTTCAAGGATGTACACTCCTCCGTACTATGACCCTTTGTCCCGTGGAAGTCACAGGATTTGCTTTGATCCGCATTAGGTCGCTGCCGGATCATTGGAGCTTTTGGCCATGGTAGTTTTTCGGTGGCAAATATCTCCGTGACGCTTTTGGTGAGTGGCGTCCACCGGTGTTTTCGGCTTGAAGGGTGTGTGTTATCCCCTCCGCCAACAAGAGGGCGAGAGCTGGATGAGGTGTCAAAGTTTACCCTTGACTGCCAAATACCTAGCTTCCTCTTTTTGTTCTGCCGGGCGATCCGAACATTGTTTTCTCTGGTCCTCTGCGTGTAGAGGTGTGTACTCTGGGGAAGATCCCTACCCAGTTGCTTCTCTGTCTCGGCAAAGCGCTTGGCCGCCGTCATGATGGCATCCCATGTGGATGGCATGCCGTCCTTACCCGTCAACGTGCGGATAAGCTCTGGTATTCGGCGCCCTGGATGAAAGCGGCGCGAACAAGATCTTCACTTATGTTGCCCAGACTCAGCTTTTTGGAGTTGAAGCGAGTGATGAAGTCTAGTAAAGATTCATCCTCCTCTCTAACGTAGTTGAGGATCGTCCACTGTTCTTCAGTATATTTCCTCTGTTGGCTGAAGTGTTGGCTGAACTTGTTCTGAAAGTCCGCCCAATCATAGATGTGGTGGACCGGTAAACGATCGAACCATGCCCTGGCCGCTCCAACCAGTGTCATCTGGAACATATAACACCACGTGGGTTCCGTCCAGTTGCTGACGGTTGCCCCCGCAATGAATCTGTTCAAGTGATCGTCTGGGTCGGATAGACCATCATAAGTGCCGATGTTGGACATTTGTTTGGCACTTCTCGGGGCGATTGCTTCCGCAATGTCCCTTGCAAACTTGGACTTTCCTGCATTTGCAGCAGTTGGTCTAAAGGTTTTGGAGAAGTCACGTGGGTTTCTCCCCGCGTTCGTTGGTTTAAAGGTTTCTCCAAAATTCCTTGTCGGTTGGAAGTCCGTTTCCTTACGCTTCCCTTTTGCCTTATGGCGAGGGTTTGCGTCGGTATCGGATTCTTCCCGCTCATCGTCCGAGTACTCGCACTCACTGTTCATGTTGAGATGTTGGCGAGTACTGCCGAATTCGTCAGCCTGTTGAAGTGAACGCAAGCGTTCATCCAACTCAGCTTGGAACTCTTTCTGACGTGCTTCGGCCCACGCCTTAACTTGATCGAGTGTTTGGCGAGGGAGCCTCGCCCGTTTCTCCAACTGGGCATCAGTGAACCCTAGTGAAATATTGTTTACTGCACTTGTCCCGGCATGAGTAACCGGGGTAGTGTTCGTAAAATTTGTATAACTGCCGGTGTTCCCCCCAGTTGCTGGGGTTGTGGTTACCGGGGTTTCTTGGTCACTTACTGGCCTTGGGACCGGAGTAACGTTAACCATTTCTTCAGAAATTTTGAAAAAACTAAGAATTAGTTCTAGCTTTTATGCACGGATGGCGCCAATGAAGAAACACTAATCGACCCCGGCAGATTACGGATAATCTGGGGGTTAAATAGATGTTTCCCACGAGGGTTAGGTCCGGCAAGATGGTTATTCTTCTGATGACCTGCAAAACAGACACCGTGAGCTCGTCACTGAGAAGGGGGGGTACCTCCTTGTGACCACCCTCCGGCGTGAGAATCAGACTAGATTGCTCTTGAATATAAGTGTATATTAAGAGAAATAGCTAGAGAGAAGATAAGATAATGAGATATCAGATAATGTCCTTACCATTCCAAGGTGTTGGAGTATTTATAGCCGAAGGTAGGTTTCCAAGAAGGTACAGCCGGCTGAATAGTATTCCTGTTCTACCAACAGTGGGCTACGCACAAGCCATGCTGGTTGGTGGATAGGCTGCGGCCGATAGTGACAAGGCCGGCTGTATACTGTTCCTTTACTGCCGGCTATGCACTGTTCCACCAACTGTAGGCTACGCACGTCCCACAGTGAGGGTTGGTGAGTAGGCAGCGGCTAATAGTGACAAACAGTACTAGAGGGTGCTCCTCCTCGTACTGTTGTCGGTGAGCTGTCACCCTGTGATTGGTTCATGGGCTGTTTTGGTCAGATCGTCTATTTTGCCCATACCTTGGCAGGTATAGTACAAAAGATCTTCCAGAAGCATACGGACTGGCTCATTTGGGCGGGAGTATTCCCGCCTTGCTCATTCCTTCAGGTGACATTACTGAAGTATCAAGAGTTAGTGCCTTGTGCGTGTAGCCTTGCTATTAGTGCGGGTAGCCTTCCCTGATGGCTTGTATCCGCAGCTGCGGGAACAAGCGGGGTACTTCACCATTGGGAGGCTTTCCCTGCGGGAACAGCTGACATACTGCGCGTAAGGTCTTCATCTCTGAGCATGGTGGGTCCTGCGGAAGCAGTTGGTCCTTGCGCAGACGTCCCTCTTCAAGGTGAGTCTTGCGGGTCCAACTGGGCTCTGCTGGGACCTACCTCTTCAGTGGCGTACGTACCAGTGGTGGGGTTCTGGGAAGCTGATAGAGTCCAGGTGAGTTCATCAGCAGAGAGATCGAGTAGATCAAGGCAATCAGCAATGGCGTTGGAAGCCCTGAAATCCCCACCGAGAGTACCACTAAATCTGGAGACGATGGAGATCACGTCTCGGACTATTTGAATGGTGGACTCGACGGAATCCACAAACTCAGATCCGGGAACCGATAAACATTCATATGCATCGTTGCTGCTGTAAGCGTGAGGAGTACAAGTAGATACTAGTACTAGTATGACGACGGTCGTAAGTGGAAGTGGAGCCATGATTTTGAATTGTTCGTTAAGCTAGCTAGCTAGTTATAAATTGTGTAACATGATGGAGTCAGCTGTGTGGGGGTGAAATTAAATGAACGAATGAATTAATATGGTTTGGGAGACAGGTGAGATATTTAATGCATGGGATGGGATGGGATGGGATGGGATGGGATATGTCTTTATGTATTGCGTGCCAGCCTTGTTTCCCTTGTAAGTGTTTTGCTGCCTTTAAGATCCATCCATCCATCCATCCATATATAACGAGCAAAAGTTAGCTAGTGTTACAATAATAATAATAATTCAAGATTCTGTTCTCGCTACATTTTCTTCATACAACCCCTCTTTGATGTAGATGATGACCCTGTCAACGCTGTTGTTTGGAGTAAAATTTATGGCGTCGGTGATGGTGGTGAAGTTACCGCTCCCATCGCTGGCCACAGTCAGTGTGTTTGCGTCGTAGTTGTTATAATCATAATCATCTTGGTTGTGGAAGATCTTGAGCTTGTCGTTGTGGATAGCCGAGAGAAGAGAAAGACAGTTGCTAACATGCTTGTAAGAAGCGATGATGCTGGCGACTAGAAGTGGTTTTTGAGGGCCAGACGCAGACTGTAGGCCTTCTAAGCAAGTATTCTTGTTGGTGACAGCTGCTGACAGGAAAGCTCTCACATCCGCCAAGTTTAACGTTTTGGGGTTGGTGAGCCGAGCGAGGGACTTGTTCAACGAGGCAACAGTTATCTGGTGGAGTTCATTGCAGTCTTGGATGGTTCCCTTCTGCTTCTCGGTGATACTAATATGAATATCATCGCCGTCCAACAAACTTAATACTTTTAATGCTTCTGATATAGCAACCTTGAGAGATTGGAGGAGGATATTATCAATAATATTGTTATTGTTGATATCTATGGAGACTGAGATCTTTAAGCAAGCATCCGGGTATGGCGTAGACTTGCAAATTGCTAGAGATGTGGAAGGGAGAGCCCGATTTGTTGGCATGAGTATTAGCATTAGTATTATTGGTATTTGTTTGGAGAAATTAGACATGTTAATTGTTTGTGCATATGGATGGATTTACAAAATCTGAATTTAACATCATATATCCTAGCTAGGAATGCAAAAAAACAAAAGCATGCATGGATACAAGAGCCGTGACTTAGGACAAAAATGTCACATGTCCTGCCTTCAATCATCAAGCAAATTCCTCCATCTTTTATCTTTCTAATTCACGGGTACCGTCTCTTAAGGAAATTATATATCTATCTAAGTTGGAAGTATCTTGTCATCTTCAAGACGTACAATAAATCTGAGTTTGGACAGGAATATCATATCACGTGGGTGGGGCGCCAAAACCGCGTTAAAAGTCAATATAATATCTCCTCAACACATACGCCTTGCTTTCCTGTGCCCTGCCCTACATCCAATGCCACATTAAACTTTGACCCAAAATGAAACCACACACCGACAAGCATCAACGCATACAAATCTATTTCATTCAACTTGTCTTAGTTTCATTTATTTTTCTTTTTCTTTAGAAATTAGCAAATGAATTATTAAACCGCCATACTCACGGTCACGGTGGGTGGGGGATTCCAATTTCCATGTCGTTATGGCAAAATGTGTCATTTTCCCATTCACATGCAACCAAATCTCTATTTATGTAACTTTCACATTTTTCTTTTTTTTAATGTAAAGGGCTTCCTCAACCCATTCACATGCAAGCAAATCTCTATACATGAATCTCTTATGGTGAATAACAAATTAAGTCCACTTGCTCTGTTTCTTGCATATATATATATATATATATAGAGAGAGAGAGAGAGGTTAAGTATAATTTGAAAACTCTTTTGAGCTAAGAAAACCCAAGAAACTTAATAAAAGGCTCACATGTTTCTACGTATAGGGAAATTCCTAAAATAGCTCTTTTTAGAAAGATAATTCTCAAAGTAGCCCTTTTGACATATTTATATTAATTTAACAATTTTTTTAAGCACGTAAAAATATTTAAGGTTCGCCCTTACAAAGTTTTGAATTAAGAATACATATATTTTTTTAATAAGTTTCATCTTTACAATTTTTAACAAAAAGGTACATATTTTTTAACATATTTACATATTAAATTATTTTCTAAATATATAAGCATTATAAAATAATAATAATAATAATAATAATAAAATAAGTTAACTTTTATGATTATTTTTTTTCACGTAAGTTGATTACAAAATTTTGAAATTACTATTATAAAAGTTGATTACAAAATAATAGAAGTTGATTACGAGACAAATGTTATAAAAGTTGATTACGAAATCTTAAACTTTAAAAAGCAAATTAAACAATCAATTTGTTTACTGAAAATGTTATAGAAAAATACAACCTTTAATATGTTAGTTAGATATTTTCTTATATCATATTTAAAATGGAAATGTAAATTTAATAAAATATATATATTCAAGTCAACAAAGTTACTATTAATTTATTGAAAAGAATTTTAAAATTCAAATTTCATTTTAAAAAAGTAAATACAAAAGTACGTGAGCCAGAAAAGAGATAATATTTTGCCTTCCAATTTTACCCTTGTAGTACTTCTATAATAGTTAAATATTAGAATAAATTATTGTTTTATGATAATGCAATCTCAACCATTGAATGCTAATGAATTAATTAAATGAATGGATCAGATTGAGTTTTCAGGGTTTCTTCAATTCAATAAGGTTTTAAAAATATCCATACCATATATATATATATATATATATATATCGTTTTTTTTGTGTTACATGTAATATATGTTGTAACATTTAATACAAAATATCGAAACATAAAAAAAAATTGTTTTGCTATTTTTTAACATTTTTTTACTAATTTTTATATATGTTTTTAGGAGAGAGAAAAAGTTATATTTATATTTACATTTTTTATTCACTTTAATTGTGAACAACAAGATTTAAACATTAATTAAAAACGTGTGGTTGATAATGAGTTTCTAGAGTTTTCAGAACTCAAGTGGATTTTTATTTTATACTTAGCATATATATATATATATATATATCTACTAGTTTGAGGCCCGCGTATTACACGGGTAATTGATGAAAATTTTAAATTTAATCATTAAGTGAAATACAGTCAATAAAATGATCATATATTGTTAATACAATTACAATTTACATTAAAATTACATAATTAAGATTACATAAATATGTTACAAATAAGTAAAACCTTCCTTGTACACTACATTTGTGATTGTATTGGTCGATATACATTGTTTATCAAAAATCAAAATCTTTTATCCATGTATGCTTGTAACTCTTGATAAGGTAACATATAGGTTTGCTTATAACTCTTGATAATGTATCCATGAAACTAACAAAAAAAAATATTCATGCACATAAAATACCATACATTTTAATTAATTAATATGATGTCATTTGAGATTATCCGCTTATGTTTATCAAAAAAACATGATTATCCAAAAAACCAGATTACCTGAATGTTGTTGATATAATCATCCTTAGAATATTTAGAATTTATGATAAATTTGTTGGCATTAATATTCTTTGTATGACAAATTTTTAATTAAGTTTATATTTTACAAGTAACAATTGTATAATCAAGCATCATATAAAACAGAAATACTATCACAAAATGATTTGTTTCATTTCATATGAAATGTAATTGCCAGGAAAATAATAAAAACATACTAACCTTAAAGTCATATTCAAATAATAGTGAGTTAGCAGAATATTAGAAGATTTAAAGTTACATAAAGTGAATGTAGTTATTCTTTTTTACAGTAGTTGAAAATATTAGATTAGAAATGCTTAAATTTGAATACCAATCCCATGTTATTAGTTAATATTATGAGAAGTTGTTGGAATATTTAATTAATCTACATATATTAAATCCAAAATTAATTTTTTTAATACACATTTAAATTAATCACCAAATTTAACCCGTGTTATTAAGAAAATACACATTTTCTTGAGTTCAAATGCATATAAGAAAATTATTAAATTCAAATTTGAAACCTATCTTATATAAAAAATTATTAAGTGCTGATCGAATCACAGTTTAAAAACAATTTGTAGTTTACCGTATAAATCCAAATTATTCGACAATGATGCATCTTTATTTTCTTTATTTTACAATTACCCGTGACTTAAAATTTTATTCGAACAGACCTGTAACTTTAATTTTCATATTTCCTTATTTTTTTAATTTTCATATTTCCTTATTTTTTTATTTCAACATTAATGTTAATAAATGAATCAGTTAGGATTTATATTTATTTAATAAAAATATTAAATTCATATATTGAAATGACTTAAAAGATAAGAATTATATATTAAAATTGATTGAAAAAGATGTTAGAAGGACTAGGAGGTTGACAAATGACAAAAATGATACACTTTTATTAGAGTATATAAATGTGTGTTTTAGTGGGCACGTGCTAACGAACTGAATGTGGCTGGTCTTGAAAGAAACTTAACCAGACCTGTTTCTTGATTACAATTAATTAAAGACATCGATTTGATTGAACTGGCTAGCTGGCTGGGTACAACAAATATGCACATTCGTCAACATCTGAATTAAATGCTATCATAATTAAGGTGTAAAATATATGCATGGGTGAGAAACATATACAAAAATAAAAATATTGAAACTTAATTATTATTTCATGAAGAAACTTTGCAGTCCTACACTTTCTTCACTGTATGGTACATTAAGTGATTGTACTTGTTTACATCTCTCTTTTAAGACTTGGGGACAATATGAATTCTGTTTTAGTTCATTACTAATGATTTGCTGCATAAATAAATTATATTAATCAAGAAACAACATATATATATATAGTATCAAACATGCACGTACATGAATTAATCATATATATAATCAACGACAAGAATTATACGAATACTTGATCGAAGGAAGTAACTCACTAAGATAACTAAATAAGTATAAATTTTCTGAATGAATCCTCAAAGCGTCAATCCTGCGGTATACTTGACACCGGTGGATGGCAACCAGGAGTTTCCTAAGAGGAATTGTGCGACGGTGAAGTTGTTCGCTTGGGTAGATACATTAAAGGCATGAAGACCCGGCCACTTGACGCGGCCTCCTAATCCAGCACCTGGGCCATAGTTCATGTACTCTGCGTAGAAAAGAGTATCGAGGGCGAAGTCACCGTTCCATTCTAGCCAGCCTTCCGGCCTTATGAGGCCACTGATGTAGGACTGCATGATGATGGTTCGAGAATACAGCTTCCACGGGCGTCCGAGGTATGTCATACTGGAGTTGGAGATTAATTCCGTGGATATGTTGGAGAACTGAATCGAAAAGCCCGAAGGCTGAGTTGGTTCCTTTCGGCCCTGTGCGGTAATGGTGTTCTTCTGGTTCGGGAGGCCCTTCCTGGCTAGGATCTGACAGTTCTGGAACACCACCACCCCATCTCCAAATATGAAATCAACGGTGCCTGTGATCAAACAGTCTCGGTAGAACTGGCGCATCGAGTGGGCGTACAGAGTGTCCTGGTACCCCGTGATGGCACACCGGAAAACGACCGACAGGTCCGAGTCGGATCGAAAGGCAACTGCTTGGTGCTTCTCTGGGCCTGCGGTGTTCTCAAACCTCATATCACGAGCAATGAAGCCCGCTCCCTTGACAGCAAATGTAGCCGAGCGATAGGTGGTCCAACCGTCAATGAAGTTGCGGTTTCCAGAAATAACGGTGAGGTCCATGCCATCCCCGATCATCATGACGTTGGTTTTCTTTTTACCGATCTCCACATACTCCTGGTATACGCCTTTCTTCACGTAGATCACATAGCGGCGGCTGCTGTGGTCTGGGACTGCAGAGATGGCATCCATCACCCTCGTGAAGTCGCCGCTACCGTCTGCCGCCACCACAGCATCAGCTGCTATATTATCGGCTTTGGCCTGGAGGAGTTTCCTCAGCTCTTTTCCTTTTAGCCAACCAGGAAAATTAGCAGCAGCAGGAGGAGCTTTTAGCAGCTTCCTCCGTCCACTCCCAGAGTTAGAATTAGGGAGCGCGCGCACCATGCCGAGTATTTGACGCACTAAGGAGGTGACCTGGCCAAGGCTACCGCCTACCAGTGTCTTTACGAAAGTGTTTGTGCCCTCAAATCCATCCATGCAAGTGTCTTGGTTACCCAGTGCCCCGCCAAGCCATGTCCTCATATCAGCACCCGTGTTACCAGTGCTGTTATAATTAGAATGCCCCCCTTAATTTGCCATACAGCAAATTAAACCAAATTAATTTTTAATGAAAATAAATTAATTAAGAGCTAGCTAGGTGGCGTACGTACCAGTGGTGGGGTTCTGGGAAGCTGATAGAGTCCAGGTGAGTTCATCAGCAGAGAGATCGAGTAGATCAAGGCAATCAGCAATGGCGTTGGAAGCCCTGAAATCCCCACCGAGAGTACCACTAAATCTGGAGACGATGGAGATCACGTCTCGGACTATTTGAATGGTGGACTCGACGGAATCCACAAACTCAGATCCGGGAACCGATAAACATTCATATGCATCGTTGCTGCTGTAAGCGTGAGGAGTACAAGTAGATACTAGTACTAGTATGACGACGGTCGTAAGTGGAAGTGGAGCCATGATTTTGAATTGTTCGTTAAGCTAGCTAGCTAGTTATAAATTGTGTAATATGATGGAGTCAGCTGTGTGGGGGTGAAATTAAATGAACGAATGAATTAATATGGTTTGGGAGACAGGTGAGATATTTAATGCATGGGATGGGATATGTCTTTATGTTTTGCGTGCCAGCCTTGTTTCCCTTGTAAGTGTTTTGCTGCCTTTAAGATCCATCCATCCATATATAACGAGCAAAAGTTAGCTAGTGTTACAATAATAATAATAATTCAAGATTCTGTTCTCGCTCCATTGTTTCTTTGGGCATCAGTCCCCATCCTTCTTTTCGTGCACCGCTCTGCCGCTTTTGCTCATCACTTTACTTTATCAACAAAAAGCATGCACCGTGTTACTTTACCCAAAACGTACCTTCATACCCTCCTTTTTCTTTTCTTTTCTTTTGTCACATGCATTTTCCTTGTTATTAGAATCAACTCGTTTTTCCTAAATGCATCGATCCCTCCTTATAAAAAATTATAATGAACTCATTGACAAAACTTTTCCAACTCCGTAAGGTGAACGACTTCTTCTCCATGCAGCCACATTCACCAGAGTTATTTATTAGTCACTTGTGGATTCTAAGTTTTTTTTTCTTTACTTTAAAAATATGTATATTATTATTATTAATCTAATTGTTTAACAAATATACATTAATTTTCATCAATAGATCGATGAAGGCATAAATCTTTCTATATATATTCTAACAAAAAAGAACTAGCGGGGTGTAACATATGACCATTGGTTATGGCCGTTACATTGAATACTCGCCGGCCGGAAGCATTAAAACTACACGCTAGACATTGCCTTTGTGAACGTATATGTTTGATTTCAACATATACGCCGCATAACATATGCACCTGTATGTTTGTGTGTGTGTAGGGTTTGGATCAAATACAAATGAAATTAACGTGCTAATCATGAGAATCAAGTAGAGTAATTATATATACAAATAGAGTAATTATCATAGAGTAATTATGTAATTACATTATGATGTAATTACATAATTACTCTACTTGTATATATAATTACTCAACTTGATTTTCACGATTAGTACGTTAATTTCATTTGTACGTTAACTTTCCCATATATATATATATATATGTATGTAGGATCAGGATCATGTGAGAACTTTTTGGAAATTCAGAAGTGTGAGAACCATTTTGGACCATAAAAAAATCCAAAAATTAAAAAAAATCATAAAACAAAAAAAAACACAAAAATAAAAAAAATAAAAAACAAAAGTTCTTATTTATCATCCCGGTTTCTAAAAAAAAAGTAAAAAAAAAATTCTTGGTTTAGCTAAATTATACATATACATATATGTATAATATATACATATATGTACACACATGTTTTTTTATACACATATGTATAATTTAAGGTAAATGATAATGTATATATGTGTACATTACATAACTAGAGATTAAATGAAAATATACATATGTGTATAGGTAAAACACGAATTAAAAAGAAAAAAAAATCGGTTTTTTTATTATACATATATGTATAATATATACACACATGTTTTTTTCTATACACATATGTATAATTTAAGGTAAATGATAATGTACATATGTGTATATTACATAACTAGAGATTAAATGAAAGTATACATATGTGTATAAGTATAATACGAATTAAAAAAAAAATTCGGTTTTTTAATGAAACCGGAATGAAATATAAGAATTTTGGTTTTTTTACTTTTTTAAAATTTTCGGTTTTTTTTGTTTTATAATTTTTTAAATATTTTCTTAGAGGTTTTTTTAATGATCCAAAATGGTTCTCAAAGTTCTCAATTTACCATACACACACACACACACACTCTAATAAAATATGACCACTTTTGCCACTTGTCAATCTCATAGCCATCCTCATATTTTTCTTAACCAATTTTAATATATGGTCCTTGTCTTTTAAGGCATTTCAATAAATGAATTCAATATTATTTATTAAAAGTAAATCATAACCGATTCATTTATTAACATTAATGGTGAAATAAGAAAACAAAGAAATATAAAAATTGAAGTGGTAGGTCTGTTAGAATAAAATTTTAAAGTCATGGGTAATTGCAAATAAAGAAAATAAAGGTGCATCATTGTCGAAGAATTTGGATTTGTATGGTAAACTAAAAATTGTATTTAAGCTGGTATTCGAGCAACAGTGCATAGTTTTTTTATATAAGATTGGTTTCAAATTTGGATTTAATAATTTTTCATATGCATTTGAACTCAAAAAAATGTGTATTTTCTTAATTTTCTCCAAACATTTTGTATAAACATGAAGAATCTATCTACTCTAATAAAATACTATCACTTTTGCTACTTGTCAATCTCATCGTCATCCTCACATTTTAATATATGACCATATATACCATATATGCAACCAATTTTAATATATGGTCCTTGTCTTTTAAGCCATTTCAATATATGAATTCAATATTATTTATTAAATGTAAATCATGACAGATTCATTTATTAACATTAAACGATTCTTACTTATTTGTAACATATTTGTGTAATCTTAATTATATAATTTCTGTAATTTAATGTAAATTATAATTGTATTAACAATATATGATCATTTTATTAACTGTATTTCATTTAATGGTTAAAATTTAAAATTTTTATCAATTACATGTGTAATACACGGGCCTCAAACTAGTATGTGTGTGTATGTGTGTGTGTGTGTGTGTATATATATATGGGATTAGTGAATATACGGTTGTTATATATTTAAGTTAGATACAAAACTATCAAAACTAAAAACTATGTAGTTTTGATCCAAATCTAATTAAATCCCTAACTTCCCTGATTACCTCTTCATCATTCGTTCAGTTTTCTTTGCTTTTCTGGTGAAACATGTAGCTAGCTTGTTGTGTGAAACCTAGAGTAGCCTAGAGATAGGGGTATTCTACTTCAAAATCTAATTCTTCGATCTTGGCCTAGAGAATTGTTCGTTCAATCAATTCTACTCCAAAAATTGATGAAATCCAGAGCGGTAAGCATTCTTAAATTACACATTGTCAACTATAGAATTTTATTGTGCTTTCTGTTTGAATGATGATGTTAATCTTAGGATGCTACATTATTGGCACTGATGTTGTATGTTCGACAATATTCTTATGTGTTACAACGTCTATGCTGAGCATCTGTTGGAACCGCTATTACAGACGATGCTTGCATTGTCGGGCCCAAAAACCGCAATTTTGGTAATTATTTCATTTGATCACTGACCCATTCACTGCTGTTGGATAAGGTAATTATTTAATTTAATCATTGACTTGTTCACTGTTTTTTAGGGTTGTTAAAAAGCTCGTGAATCGCTTGAAGCTTGCTCTAAATAAAAACCCTGCTAGTAAACAAGCCATGCCGAGCCAACTAGGTTTTGTGACTTAGCCGAGCCAGAGCCAGGGTTATCTAGTTTATAAATTTTGCAATACTAAAAAATATAACTTTTTTGTCTTTTGTATATCAGTATGTATAAAATCAAAAATATAAAAATAAATAAACTTAATGAGTTTGGCTCGTGCTTATTCACAATCCGAGCTCAAGCTTATTAAATTGTCACACCACAACCTAAGGCGGAAATGTCGGGGCGTGATCCGATTGCTCACAGCTCGAAGATATTATCATATATAAAATGTGACAATATCTAATTAATTATTTTAATTCAAATGTACACACAATAATCAAATACAACAAAACAATTCAAATAAATAAATAAAATCAATTAAATTTAAGTTTGTCTTCAATATAACCCTATGGTCTTTCTAAGTGTCCATTCTTCAACTCAGGCAACCTGTATATGCGTAGAAAATGGAGTTTTGTCAACAAACATGTTGAGTGAGTTTACCACCAAGTTTTGACATAAAAAATAATGTTAATATAATAAATAAGCAAAACGTAATAAATGCGGTAATGAAATCAAACCATAAGCAAATAAGTTGTCGATTAAACCATTTCCAAGCGAATCGGGCGCCGGTAAATCAACCATGAGCAAATAATGAGAATAAGACCGTTGCCAAGCGAATCGGGCGGTGGTCAATGAGAATGAGAACCCTCTCCAAGGGGATATGTCAAGCGAATCAATACAATAACACATAAGCACATAACAAGTAGATTTGATTAATCACACACAATTACACGTTTGCTATTTTGATATGTATGTATATATAGATATGTATATATAGTATTATATACGCATATGTGCCCAAAACGTTTATGAAAATCGAGTAAAATAGGGGAATGATAAAACTCACCTTAGACGGAAGGCAAGTGATTAATAAATTCGACAACGAACTAATGATTTAAGCGAGTCGTCCAATACACGTCAAACGAGATAACAAATCAGAACCTAAAACTCTGTGATATGAGACTATAAATAAAAACGAACTTAATGCCGCTGGAATCAGTCCAAACAGATGAGTAGAACTCTAGTTATGTTGATTTTAATGTTTAAATGAGCGGGTACTGACCAGAATCCGAACTCCGATTCGGAAGTCGGATTTTGGGCAGTAGCCTTAAAATTATGTTTTGAAAATAAAAGTATTCTGGACCGAACGTTGAATCCGACCAGAAGCATGAGAAAACGTATAGTCAAACTTGTTGACTGTTTTACCCTTTATCGGGTTTTGAATCAATTGACCAGTCAACACCCTTCAATCACCTAAATTGATTGAAGGCTATTGGCTAGGGAATGTGTATGAAAAATTCTACAGTTTACAACTTACCCGGAAAGTGAAAAAACAAGGATAAACGATGTGTCAAAGGTCCTAAAGTAAGCAAAGTCAACCGTCAAGGCTTGTGTCTTTAACGAATATGTAAAAACCGAAGGGTTTACGAGCTGGGCAGAAAGTAGGACGGCTGGAGTATGTTCTTTAGGGTTTGATTAAGGTTTACAGCAGATGGTTATGTCTTGTTTATATAAGAATAGCTAAAACGAACCAAATATGGGCTTTTTGGCCCGTTTAAGCAAGTATATACGATTTAAGGAAAGAATCTTCGATTTATTCACAAAGATCTGATCTTGGACAATGGAAAACGAATTAGGAATGGTATTTTAGTTGTATGATGTTTACTTGGACCTTAATTCACTCTAACATGCTTAAAATAAATGATTTTATACCTTAAACGAACTAAAGCTTAAATGATCTGTGCAGGTACCCCGTCGCGCTGCGCGGCCACCTAGGGTGGTCCCGTCGCGCAGCGCCCCGGGCCACAATGGGAAAAGTTTCATTTTTTGCATTTTTAGTCCCTATAGTTTGATATTTGGTCCATTATTGAACTTTTTATGTTTTAAATAGGGTTTAGACATTATATAAAGTACGAGGGGTATAAATTGAACATTAGAAACTTAAATATATTATTTTTGTTTAATAATGAAAATCTAAATTATTCCCGGTCGGTTTAAACGTAAACGAAAAATCCGAGATGTTACATAAATAAACATGCAGAGCCCCACATAGGCTAAGCGACTCGTTTAACTTTGAGTTCAAGCCCGAGCCCAATCTGACTCGGCTTAGTTCAACTTGTTTACAACTCTTAACTGTTGTGCATATTATTCTTTCCTTGCAGATTGAGTATGAAAGTCATTCATGAACAAATGATTGAGTTATGGAAGAAGCATTTTGAGGTGAAGGAAATGGTGGTGTTCTTTTATGTAGGCTACATGCTTTGTACCAAAGGCAATTTGACATCCTTGGATTATTGATACAAAAACTATTGGACGAGATTTGTGAATTGTGTGCCTGTTAGATTATAATTTGTTATGTTGTAATGAAAATTTACATTCTTTGTATGAATGTATGTTTCAGCCCCTGGTCTTGTACCCATTTTGTTTTAAGTTTTTTTGTATTTGACCTTATTAATGTTAGTTCATTGTATCGTGACGCACTTCATTTTAAATGTTTATATTTGACTTGTTTATTAGGCCATTTTATTTTGGCCCGTTTATTATTACTTCACTATATTGTTCTTTTAACAATCGGTCATTCATACAGTTAGTTATGAACAGGGGCGGACCAAGCTCTTTAGCAGGGGTAACCTCCGCTACCCCTCAACTTTTCGTCGATAGTGTAAAAAATTATATTTTTGGACAAGTTTTCGTATTTCGTTACCCCTGAAAAAATATGACGTTACCCCTATTTGTTTAAAGCTCAACCAATTTAAAAATTCAACCAAAGAAAATCCCAATCAAAGTTTAAAGCCCAAACCAATTAAAACCTATTAACCATTTTTCAAAAATAATACTCATTGTACGGAAATTGGAAACTAGACAGACATCAAACAGCGTTGCACCAGACACCACCACTCGACACCATTTTGAGATTTAAGTTTTTAATATGATTTTGGATATGCAAATTCAAGAACATGAAAATAAATTCAGTGAGGTCTCAACTAGTTTGTTAGAAAATATGTCTGGTTTAAATCCTTGCAATTCGTTTTCTAAGTTTGATATATCTAAGATAGTGTCATTTTATGAGATGCGTCTGAATGATTTTAGTAATGAAAAAAGATGGTGTATTTCGGGTGATGATCTTACGACTTTTTATCACACTATAAAGGAAGATGATAAAGTTGCAAAAATGAGTATAATGTTTGACCTTGCTCGTGTAATGGTGGAAACGGGAAAACACACCACTTTTCCTTTGGTTTATCGAATATTGAAGCTAGCGTTGGTTTTATCGGTTACAACCGCAACCATTGAAAGATGTTTTTCTAAATGAAGCTTATCAAGATGGATTTGTGCAACCGAATAGGTGATGAGTATTTGAACAATGCTTTAATTTGTGCGATCGAAAGAGAAACGCTTGATAAAGTAAAAGAAGACGATGAAAGTAAAAGAAGACGATGTAATGTCTCGATTTCAAGCTTTCAAAAACCGAATAGGCGAAATTTGCACCATATGTGTTTAAATTTATTTATTATCGTGTTTCTATACATCAAGGGCGGCTATGAGGCAGGGCCGGGTGGTCAACCGATCCCGGCCCGACACCCCAATAGGCCTGAATTTTTATTTTTTAATTATATATATTTAAAAAAAATATGTGTTTTTAATGTTTAAATTCAGTTACACAACTAATTTAAGGGCCAGTTCTTTCGCCTTCGGCCTAAAAAAATTTCACGATTCTCGGCGAAGGCCCTAGTTTACATTGTGTGAAATATGGTAAAAAAATATTTTTGAATGTTACTCTTAAAATTGATGTCTAGATCCACCACTGGTTATGAAATGAGGGGACAAGAAAGTTCTCAACTGATTTTCATTTGCTATACCACAAAAGTTTGGTTAAAGTTCCTATTTGAAAAAAAGTTGAGGGTATAGTAAATTATGAAGACCGTAAAGCGTCTTGTTGACCACCTCTCAGATTCAACTGGACAGAACAGTTCAAGACATTTGCAGAAAAGAATGGCAGGTTCATAGCATGTTTTGCATCTTTTCTCCTGGATCAGTCGTGTATTAAATTGGTTAGGTAATATGACACTACATGGGTCAAATATGACACTAAAAATTGCTGAAAAAGGACATATTTGCCACAGAATGTTGTTCATGAACAGATTTGACCAAAATGCCCTTGACGTCAGATTTGCGGGTCAGGTTAAGTTTTCAATCAAACTAACGATAGATGCTACAGGCCTGTAACTAACTGTGAATCTCTAAAGTCATAACATAGCTACATGTATCAACACAAAGTCAATACAGAAAGGCGAGCCAATGATCATTCCAAATTAAAAGCCAAAACCTACTAATTTACTAAAGTTAGGCTAGTAAACCGTTCACTATGGTTTTAATCCTCTGACACCGACTGACCGAAAGTAAGAAAATAAAACCGACAGCGAAACCAAACTGATGCCCGGTTTGGTCAGTTCCACGATTTTAAACCGAAACGTGAACACCCCTACCGCACCCATTTGCTGTGAGCTTAGATTGACCAGGCTACCCAAATATGAATACCATTATTTAAGCTGATATTGTAATTCAAAATTAGTGTACGTTACCATTATTGATGATCAGGCTTTTTTTTAAACAAATCCTGATTGATACTTTGTCAAATGCAGTGAAAAGCTCCAAGACAGTTACTAATCCAGGTAATACAGTAACGAATTGGCCCGTTTATTTTTTAGCTAAGTTCTTTTATAATACTTAAAAAATAACACAATTGGCCCACTTGAAGTATCTGCATGTTATCATTTGAACATGATTTTTTATATTAATAACGATATCTATCGGTTTAATTATTATGTTTACATGGTGTATATCGAACTGCAATATATCTTGCACAGTAAAGTGGACAAAATGATAGGCAAAAAATCAATATGATCCTGGACAAAAATGATAGATCCACCCCATACTAAAACATTATGAGAAAAAACCAAAATCTTAGTATCTAATCAAATTAAAAAAAAATTAATACAGTACTCAAAAGACACAAAAAACATTGCACATATCTTCAAGCCCATCCACAAATCATCCTTCTATTTCTAGTACATCATCTTTCGCCTGAAAGAAAAACTTAAATATGAGAATAATTTTAACAAAAAAAATGATTAATTTTTAAGTAAATGTGATCTTACCTTCTTTTTTGGACACCCGGTAATGTAATGAACTAATTCCTTGCGGTAAGAACAAGCTCCCTTTTTTTTTGCTTCTAAGGAAGATTTTAATCTAGTTGCACTCTTAGGACGACCTTTTGTATTAGTATGAACTTGTGGATCAGGAATAGAAATTTGAGGCATCATGTTTACTTGCGAAGTTCCCACATTAGAATCTTGTGACACACTCTAGGGCTACTTTGACTTTGTTCGAGTACTTTGCTCTTCTAAAAACTTCAACAACATGTTATTTAGTTTCGTTATCTCAGAGTCTCTTGCTTGCTCGACCGCTTTTCTAAAATTTGATTGAACACACCATAAAGTTAATGCACTAACCTTATTCCCACTATGTGTGTCTTCGATCCCAATAGTGCAATTAGCCAACTTATATCTAGTATCAAGTGTCCACCTAGGTAAATATAATGATCAGGGAGGGTTTGAACATTCTTTTTCTTCAGTACATATAAGATATGCTTGTATAACATCCCATATGTTTCAAACTTTGAACAAGAACAGGTAACATCTAAACTTATCTGAGAGACGAAACTTAACATTTCTCCAATATATTTTATCAATATTCAATTGTCCAACCTTGTAGTTGATTTCTTCTAAACTCTTGCTTATTGTCTCGTGAGTTAAATTGAAGGTAGCTTCGGTCCATTCCTTCATGAATACTTTAAAGAGTTGTTTAGTGTAACGTGAACCTGCTTTTGCTTCTATCAGATTAACAAAAGAAAAGTTTGGCTTGGAATTCATGCACCTGAAGTCTTCATCTTCTTCAGCAGCCCTTCGAGCCTCAACAGCTTTATCATATTGTACTACAAATTCATTCAGTACAGTATTTGAATTTACATATCCATCAAAAAAAGAATGAATGCTCTTGCTTAGCTTTAGCCGAATATTTACCACATAAATATTTCCAACGAGCTTCAAAATCTTCAATCGTATTACTTTTTTTCCATTGATTGTGTAACTCTTCAAAGTCACTATGTTGAACTTTAAGAGACTAAAGATGTTCAGTCTCATGTTTTTTAATATGCCATGAACAGTAGCGATGTCGAGTTTTTGGAAAAACTGTTTTGATTGCATTGCAAATAGCTTGATCCTAATCAGTAATTATCGCCGATACTTATCAAACATGCACTTTAAGAAATTTTGAAATAACCATTCAAAAGTATCTTGTTTCTCATTTTCCAATAGTACACCAAAAAGTATAGACTGACCATGATGATTCACCCCGACAAACTGGGCAAATGGCATCTTAAATTTGTTGGTCATGTATGTGACATCAAACACAACAACATCCCTAAATTTTATATACAATTCTCTTGATCTCCCATCAGCCCAGAAAATATTTCTCGGAGACCCATCATCAAATAAATCCACAACAAAATAAAGGTTATGATCTTCTAGTAATTTATCTTGGAAATGTTTAATAAGCCCGTAGAACTCCTTACCTTTGTATTGTTTTCGCTGGTCGGCTAAGACGTCAGAACATTGTTTTGATGTAACATTATTTTCATGGCATTTATGACCTTCTTGATTTTGCAAGGTTTCAACCCGGATTGACCTAGTTCCGCCATTAGAGATTTGCAAGCCAATGAGCGGTGAAACTTCCCATGAGACCGGTGTTTCAATACTTTGGTGGGCGAAACAGTAAACTCATGATTTTGTGAATCATTGAACACATCCACAAACCATTTCCCATCTTTTCTTTTTGAAATTCGAAGACGTGCGTTACATCCGGTCCTTAAATCCCTTCAACGTTTCTTAACATCTCCTACGGAACTTTTATACTTCAAATCTTTAAAACCTTCTTTGTTGCATACATACATTCTTCGATAATGCTCATTTGTTGTCTTATTTTTATAAGCCGTATGAATACGTAATCCAACTCCATGTAAAAACGCATAGTGATTGTAGAAATCATAAGCATCATCAGGAGTATCAAAAACTTTTCCCATTATGTCATTAGCTTCTTTCTCAAACGCATAATCCATGTCATTTCTTTTTTCTATTTCAAAATCTGAACCGCTATTAATGACCAAAAGGCCTTCTGAATCAATACGGTCAATTAGATTTGTATCAAAGCTTCAACCGGTGACTGAACTTCTAGATCCATTGTTGTATATGCCATGTTCAAGAAAAATGAACATGGATATTATAGCGCGTGCACGCGCGCGCGCACACACACACATATATATAAAGAATTAACAATTAACAAAGGTCCATTTAAAGAAAAAATAATTGACAAAGAACTAGTAGAGCATGGATATTATGGTATAAATATAAAGAACTAAGCTACCGTCAAAAGTATTTTTACTAACCTCCTGATTAGGTTATTGAGAATTACGATTCCAATGGAGCTGAAAAATACTAACCCTTGGTCTCAAGTTTTTTTAGGTTTACAAAGGGATTGATATTGATGGAGAAGATTGCCATGGGAAGAAAACTAAACGAATGATGAAGAGGTAATCAGGGAAATTAGGGATTTAATTAGATTTGGATCAAAACTACGTAGTTTTGATAGTTTTGCATCTAACTTAAATATATAACGCCCTTATATTCACTAATCCCTATATATATATATAGGGTTTGGATCAAATAAAAATGAAATTAATGTGCTAAACGTGAGAATCAAGTAGAGTAATTATATATACAAGTAGAGTAATTATCATAGAGTAATTATGTAATTACTCTATGATGTAATTACATAATTACTCTACTTGATTCTCACGTTTAACACGTTAATTTCATTTGTACGTTAACCTTCCCATATATATCACACACACACACACACACACACTAGTTTGAGACCCGTGTATTACACGGGGATTTCCAATGAGACTCCAATTCCAAATCCAAACATGCTGGCAATCGTAGTCACTATCCCCATCCTCAGTCAGGATCTTCGTTCGAATATCCGTCCAAATCCATTTCTCATTAACAGTAGTCTCATAGCCTAATAGACAATCATATTAATAAAACATTAAAGCACTTTTACAATCATATGCATACAATTACCATACTATCCATATCATCACTGAATGAAAACAATAGTTACCTTATCGGGGCTGAACTTAACCTTGTATCTAGAGCGTAGCAAAGTGATAAAACTAAGGTAATTGGAGCTAAATCTTGTGCACCTAAACCGGTTACGAACACAGTCGATTTGCTGCAACAATTAGTTTTAAGTCAAAACTCAAAATCCAGACATATTTATACGGAGTACAACTATTTTACCAGTATGTACAACTTACCAGTTTTTCCTTGATCATGCACACAAGTGACATCATCGCGAACACCAACCCCATTAGTATCAACGCGAAAGCAAGATGGAAAGACTGCAACAACAAAAAAATTAACTTCAACATCTAACAAAGACAATGGAAGGCTAAAAGATCCAGCAAAGATGATTGTTGTGACATTCGGTCCCTCATACCAACCAATACTGTAAGTATTGTCAACGAAGAGTTCCTGGATGGGTGGAGACTACCAATCCTAGAATTAAACCCATCAAGCACGCTTAAATGTGGAGTTATCATGCTACTCGCAATCAACACACCCAAAACAAATTGACAGGATTTAGGATTGAGCTTTCCTTATAAACACAGTGGTGTGTAATTTGCTTAGGTGTTAGTGTGTTACAAACACTGATTTCAAGGAACCTCATTCTCAACTCAACATTGTAATGAGTGACTAACTCACTATAATGCAGATGAATGATATTAGCAAACACGTTTTTAGTGCTAATTACAAGCTTAATGTCCTTAAAACAGTCCATCAAGCAATCCATTCACCTTTGATTCCCCTGCATGTCAACTTATTACACTTTTCAGCAGCTATTTTAAACATATATAACTAATGCTCAAACATACAAACACAATGCATGCCACATAAATTATAGACCTAGCCATCACATCAAAAATGCACATCCCCATCAATACATCCCAATGCACTTCAAGCAACTGCTCGTTATAAGCTTGAAAACTAAACCTAAAAACTATTCACGGTAAACAGAACCCTAGCTGAAAATAGATACCCTAAACACAGTCTAATAACCAATTTAATCAACTATACCATGCCTAAACTCAAATAATTAAATCACGGCACAAAACCATTAACAATCGTTCTATTTATACGTACATTATAAATGCTTGATAGCATTACAAGTGACATTTTACGAGTAGGAAAATTTAACTTACCAGTTTTTCCTTGATAGCATAACAAGTGACATCATTGCGAACACCAACCCCATTAATATCAACGCGAAAGCAAGACGAAAAGCCTGCAACAACAAAAAAAAATAGAGGGTCAGCACTCAACATAGACGAAAAACAATATAAAAACAGTAGGTTAATCAATTTAAATGTAGGCGACGGTGGTGGCGATGACGGAGGCGGCGAGATTTTAAGAGAGATTGATAATGAGTTTAATAGACGAAGGTGGAAGAGAGGAACAGAGGAACGGCGATGGCGATGGCGTAGGTGGCTACGGAAGAGAGGCAGCGATGGTGATGACATAGGCGACGAGGTGGCGATGAAGGAGGCGACGGCAGTGGCGAGATTTTAAGAGAGATTGATAATGGATTAAAATAAACGAAGGTGGAAGAGAGGAACAGAGGAACGGCGATGGCGATGGCGATGGCGTAGGTGGCTACGGAAGAGAGGAACTGGAATTAGGGTTTGATGAAAAGAAAGAGAATTAAAAAAATGGATCCAGTTAGTATTATTGGGGGGTTGAACCGAATGAGATACCATTTTTTAAAAATTGGTTAAAATTTGTGAGAGTTGCTAAGAAAATGACAAGTGGTATATAGTAGTATTTATTTATTAGAATAGTAAGATAAGATATATATCGGGTATGTTAGTATGGTTTCAGGTTATTCATGATATTTTTTGAATTGGATATGCACAAATATAAATATAACTCTTTCACAAATATTTTTTGTAAAACTTAATTCGACTCATTTTTCTAATGAAAAATTAATAAAGACTTATCAATGAAAATAAAATTTAGGGGTTTTACAACAATTCGGATCGCATGTAAAACCAATCGCATCGCATGGATGCAACCGGTCGCTTTGCATGGCTAAACAAATCACATCGCATGGATGAAACTAATCGCATCGCATGGGTCAACGAATCGCATCGCATGGATGCAACCAATAGCATCGCATAGCTAAACAAAGTGCATAGCATGGACGCAACCAATCGCATCTCCTCCGACGAATCGCATCACATGGCTATGCGTTGCGATTCTTCCTTATGCAATCAGATATGGGGTTTTCTTCGTTTTACCATTTTTCAATCATTTTCCTCCGTGACCCTTCCTTATGACCCGATTTTACCCTTTTAATGGGTTTTGGGCTGTAACAACTTTGTCTTCTCGCGTTTTACATAGCCCGAACGTTATTTTTTCTTTTTATATCGCACCTGTTAGGTTGCGACTCACTAAGTTTATGTTTTTCTTACATCCTACAGCCCGATCTACTATTATACCAAGTTGCATGTTGAAACCGACCTAAACAACTTAACCTTTTTCACCAAACTCACCTTCCGGTTTCGGGTTTGGTTCAGATTTGGACCAACCCGCGGATCTAAACAAGTTTCTTGTTGTTTGATGATGCTTGAACACGAATCTTCTTGGCTCTCTTGGATTTTAGAAGAATATGAGATAAAGAGAGTTTGTGTGTGTTTTGAGTGTGTGTAGGGAGGAAAGAGATGGAGAAATGAGGAGCGTTTGGGTAAAATGGGAGGGTTTGGGGTTTAAATACTCCAGCCCATGGGCCTTAGGCCCATAACCACTCTCAAGTCCATACATAAATCCTAGACCTACCATTCAATTCCTTTATAACTTAACAAAATTAAAAATCGACACCCATGAAATAATAAAATTTCCTTTTATTTATTATTCTCAAATACGGATGTTACACTTAAAGGGGCTATCAGCGACCCGTGGGACGACTTTGAAGCTGATTCTCTCAACCTACCCTTAATATTTTGATAATAGTTAAACCTTTGCATTTACCAAAATTTGTACTTTATATGATACAATGTGTATAAATACCCATGATTCTGATTAAAAAATAATAAATAAATATAGATTATATATATATATATATATATTTATTTATTTATTTTTGGGCATAACAGAGATTCATGGGATGTTTAAGATGACGAGTCTCTTATTTTATTTTTCTTTAACACGTAGAGTTTTCATTTCTGTATTTTAGGCTTCAATTTATTCATTTTAAGAGTGTCGATTTGGTTTTCCCTATGCGGGGTTAGCATACACCAGTAGGCTTTTGTTTTCACTTAAAGGGGCTATCAACGACTCGTGTGACGACTAAGAATCTGATTCATCAACCTACTCTCAATATTTTGATCAATAGTTAAACCTTCGCATTTACCAAAATTTTTACTTTATAACTTGGCTCGTTCCAAAAATTTGGTAGTTTTGCCCAATCCCCAGGTACACGAGCCCTGCCTAAAATCGTCATACGACTCAGGCTGGTGAATCAACTCATGAACTTTCACCATGAGACGTATTTCATTAGCCGGACGTGTCACGTAAAGTTTTATTTGAGAAAGGAAATGGTTGAAGAATGGTAGCCAATAATAATGATTGTTGGAAGGATAAGGGGGGGGGAGGTTGGGCATAGAAAAGTTTAGGGAGTAAATAGCAAATAATAATGAAGGAAAGAAAGAAAGAAGGGAAGAAAGGGTAAACGCGTAGTCTAGTCTTTGTATTGTAAACCTAGGCAGCCAGTAGACGGATTAAAATACTATTTATCTTCTCAATCGATGGCTCCAAACCCTAGGCCTAGATTTATTATTATTCAGCCAACAATAATCTCCATCTTCCCTTGATTATTCAATAGCAGAATCCGATCTACCACCGCTCGGTAACTAACTTCTTCATCCTTGCTCAATTACTTGAGACTTATGCTCTATTTGTTGTTTTGCAGGATGGATAAACAACCACTTGCTTCTTCATCACACGACCTTGCGCAACGTCTCTATGACAAAGTAACTAACCCTTTTCTATCACTATTACTTTTACTTATTATTATTATCTTCTTAATTAATAATTAATTAGGTAGGTTTATATCCTATCCACTTTCAACTTTTATTTATCCTCCTAATATTGCAACCGATATATGTATCAATTGCATAGATTAATGCTCATATTTGCTTCCCTTTCAAGTTTCAAAACTACACACTCACTATGGTTTTCTCAGAATATCGAGTTGGAAAATAAGCGCCGCAAGTCCGCTCAAGCTAGAGTACCATCCGACCCAAATGCCTGGCATCAAATGCGTGAAAATTTCGAGACCATAATACTCGAAGACCATGCTTTTTCCGAGAAGAACACCATTGAATTTGCTCTTTGGCAGTTGCATTACAGGCGGATTGAAGAATTCAGGGCGCATTATACCGCTGCATCTCAGCCCAGAGGCGCCCCTGCTCGACCCGATCGAGCTTCAAAAATACGGTTACAGTTTAAAACATTCCTATCAGAAGCTACCGGTTTTTACCATGATTTGATTTTGAAAATTAGAGCCAAATACGGACTCCCAATAGGCCAGTTTTATCCTGAACAAGACAACCAGCAGAAAGATGGGAAGAAATCTATGCAGATTAAAAAGGGTTTGATATCTTGTCATCGGTGCTTGATATATTTAGGCGATCTTGCACGTTACAAAGGATTGTATGGCGAAGGTGAATCAAAAAGCCGTGATTATGCAGCAGCTTCAAGTTATTACTTGCAAGCAGCTTCTTTGTGGCCATCAAGTGGGAATCCACATCATCAGGTTATTCTTGGTTCTAAACTTTTTTTTATCTAGATTTTATATTTATTTCCGTCCTGATTTGATTGTTTTGTTTGTTGTAGCTTGCTATATTGGCTACCTATTCAGGAGATGAATTGATGGCAGTATATCGCTACTTTAGAAGTCTGGCAGCTGAGCATCCTTTTTCAACTGCAAGAGATAACTTGATAGTAGCCTTTGAGAAGGTAATATTAGTATACATGTTGACATATTTATGGCGTTTTATTAATTTTTTTAGAAGGTATAACAAAATAACAAATCACTGGTTTTTTTTCACATGGTAGAATCGACAAAGTTATACTCAGTTGCATGTCGATTCAAATGGTCCTGTTAAGGAATTACCTGTTAGGACAAAAGGTAGAGGAAGAGGGAAAGCAGATCCAATATCTCGATCAAAGGAGCTGGTTACTGATACTGATGTGGATATAGTGGCTGTAACGCGCCAAACGTTTAAAGCATTTCGTGTCAGTTTTGTTCGCTTGAATGGTATTCTTTTTACACATACAAGGTACGGTAACGATTTGTTTGATTGATTTGACTAACTGAGTGTTCAATACTCATTTTAGTTTTTAGAGGTCTTTTTATATTTGAAGTTTTAATAAGTATTTGCCAAGTTCTTTAAAGGCCTAACAGAGAAAAAGTGTTCATATTTGAGGGAAAAATATTCAGTAAGTTGAAACTGAAGTATACTTTTCTTATTAGGATAAAAGTAGGTTTTAATAGGTAAATTTTGTTACAGTTGGTATGAAACTGTTATTTGGCATCTACATAATTAAGTGATAGAAGCAAATCTGTTTTTTATCCAAACAATAAAATCTAAAGGTTTATATAGTTAGTTAATCGGTCTCAAAAACCAAATTCAGTACCTCTTAAATTGATCAAAAATTTAATTGCATGAAGTATTGTTTCAGCTTGGAGGCATTTGAAGAAATTCTTTCTCTAGTTACCAACGCTTTGCAGGAGCTTCTTTCTTCCGGGCCAGAAGACAAGCCGAGTTTTGGTACAGACGCGGATGAAAATGGGCTTTTTATCGTGATACTCGTTTCCATACTCATATTTACAGTAAATAACGTGAGAGGCGGGGGCGAAGATCAGAGTTATGCAGATATTGTACAAAACACTGTACTTCTAAAAAACGCTCTCATAACATTCTATGAGATTATTGGTCAACTACTTAAAAGATGCATAGAATTGATCGACCCTTCCTCAAGTTTTCTGTTATCTGGCATTCTCGTTTGTGTGGAATGGATTGCTTGTCATTCTGATATCGTTATATCTAAGGAAACTGACGAAAAATCAACGGCTCAGATCAAATTTTGGGGCTACTGTGTGTCTTTGTTTAATAAGCTATTGTCTGCTGGTTTGGTCTCCTACGATGATGATGATGATGAAGATCTGAGTTGCTTTACTGATATGACACGGTATGAAGAGGGGGAGAACGAATATCAATCTGCTTTGTGGGAGGATTTTGAGCTAAGAGGGTTCTTGCCACTTGAACCCGCACACACATTTTTGGATTTTTCAAGAAAGCATTCTGATAACAAAAAGGATAAATTAGCTCGTGTGAAGAGGATTCTGACTGCAGGGAAAGTTATTGTGGATAAGATTACCATTGATCATAAGAAAGTGAGGTTTGACTCAAAACTGAATAAGTTTGTTATCGATGTTGAGATGAAAGACATGGGTAGCTCTAAATCACAGGTAGTTAAACAGTTGACAGTGGAATCTCATGTGGAAGGCGAAGGTGAAGATGAGGATGAAGTGATTGTGTTTAAACCAAATTTGATTGATAATCGAGCTGAAATGCTTTCTTCAAAAGAAATGTTTGAAAAACTGCGAAGTATAGATGCTGGTTCTGGTCAGTCTAATATTCGCCAGCTGGACACGGTGTATGTTAGCTCACAGTCCCTTTTGCCTGTTAACAATTACACTCAAAACATAGGGCAGCCAGTTAACAACAGTTACAGTACACAAAACACTGGGCAGCCAGTTAACAACAGTTACAGTATGCAAAACACTGGGCAGCCATATCCGTTCCAGTCTCCATTGTGGTCTAGTGGATTGCAAGGCTTGGCTTTACTGGAAAATGGTCAACCTGAAATGCACAGAGATATGCAGATTTCAAATGCTAGTGCTGGTATGATGTATGCTGGACCATCTCATACACATGAACCTGATCCTTATCTTGTGGGGCGAAATACATCTTTAAACATGTCAACAAGCTCTTTAAAAGTGTCTACAAACAGGCCCATACGACACCTTGGACCGCCACCTGGTTTTACCTCTGTTCGCCCTAGTAAGCAAGTTAACGAGCCGAACTCTGCATTGGGCCAGAATCAGAGTCTTTTAAATGATGATTACAGCTGGTTAGATGGATATCAGTTGCAGTCATCAATGAAAAGTGGTGTTCAACCGGTTAATCTGCCATCAAGTCGGAGTTCTCAGTATGCTAATGATTCTGTAGCTACATCTAGCTTCCCGTTTCCTGGAAAACAAGTCCCAGTGGTCCAGTTTGAAGCGGAAACGCAGAATCTAGATAGTTTACACGCTCACCGTCAACAACGGTATGTTCCTCAGTTGGATCAACAAGGACAGTCAATTTGGAAAGGCAATCACTTTGTGTGATCTCTTTGAGCTCTACATGGTATAATCTAATTCTTAATAGGACTAATTTCATATTTGAAAAATTTTATATACACCGAACCAAAACTAACAATATCATATATACACAACTTCAATGAATTTTTACTTAATGACCATCCTACCCCTTTTCATTATACTTGTTTAAACCCTATTTTAATTTCGGTTGACGTCAATGATAAGCAAGCGAACCAAACTGTCGTCTCTCTTTTTTTGACCTCTCGACAGAGATAATCGAACTCGGTGTGATTGCATAATAATTTAACTAGAATCAGATAGTCAAACCAGGTATAACTGCATCTGTGTCCACCTATCTGTCACATTATATTATCTCATTAGGGCATGTTATTGCATTAGTTTATCGCATCTGTTTATTGACTCTTTCAGTTTTGTTAGAAATTAAAATTGCTGGTAAAAAAAAATTAAGACAAAAATGGGTAAAAAGTTTAAGCTAAAAGGGGTAAATAAGAAAAAATTTGTAGTTAAAGTGACGATATTTTGGCTACTTTGTGAGGGCGTGCATGATGTTTTCAGTTTTGCATGAGTGTACATTTGATCGTTTAGATCCTTTATAAGGGCATATATGTTTTTACATTCTTTTATTAAATTTTGTGTTCTGATGTTTGGAGTTTTTAACGTGTTATATGAAAGGTCAACTGTCATGGCCTTTGATCATGAAGTGCAAAGTCCAGGTTATTATGGTACTGGCAATCGTGGCATACGTGCAGGCAAAATGGTGAGAATGACCTCTGCTTGCTACTTGTTTGATTGGCAGTTGAGATATTTATCTTTTTATATGTACTTACAGAGAATATGACTGTCTTTCCCATTGGAGTTAAAGATTCAACTGAATTGCTGTTTATGGGTTGAGGATGGGTGGTAACGTCGTATCAATGAATCATCTGTTGGGTATAAACTGTTTGTATAATTGTCTGCTGGTTTTGTGGCTAATTGTTGGAGACAAAAGTGGTTGAACGTGAGTGGAAGCATTGTTAATCATGATCGCGGTCTAGATCTCGGGTCTTAAATGTGTTTTCTTGGTGAACTTTTTGGTTTCTCTTGCCATAAAGGAGATATGTTATGCTATGTCTTGGATCTTTTTTGTTTTGTTTTGAACGAATACTTTTTCATGTTGGGATTTTACAATTGATGTTTGTTACTAAATAAATATTTTTCATTTGGTCTAATTTGTTTTTCATAATTTTGCGGTTAACTTGTTAGGCGCTATGATTTTGACGTTTGGTTGATAAACGTGTCTATAGAAGTTTGATTGTTTCTTAAGCTTTGAAAGATGTCACTTGATCAAAACGTGTAAGGGTGCAAACGAGCCAGCTCGACCAGGCTTGAGGTCGGCTTGTTTATGTTACATTGAGTTCGAACTTTAGCTTAGTTTGTTTTAATCTTTATTTCTAAAGCTCGAGCTCGATACATTTCATAGTCTTTTAAGCTTGAGCTTGGCTCGTTTATTTTAATTTATTTTTAAATATTTATAATTATTTTTTGTATATTTTTTTAATTAACGTAAGGTCATCGCAAAATGATCTCTTATGATTAACTTAAAAAAAATGTTAAAGAGTTATATTTATATTTGTGCATATCCAATTCAAAAAATAACATGAATAACCTGAAACCATACTAACATACCCGATATATATCTTATCTTACTATTCTAATAAATAAATACTACTATATACCACTTGTCATTTTCTTAGCAACTCTCACAAATTTTAACCAATTTTCAAAAAATGGTATCTCATTCGGTTCAACCCCCCAATAATACTAACTGGATCCATTTTTTTAATTCTCTTTCTTTTCATCAAACCCTAATTCCAGTTCCTCTCTTCCGTAGCCACCTACGCCATCGCCATCGCCATCGCCGTTCCTCTGTTCCTCTCTTCCACCTTCGTTTATTTTAATCCATTATCAATCTCTCTTAAAATCTCGCCACTGCCGTCGCCTCCTTCATCGCCACCTCGTCGCCTATGTCATCACCATCGCTGCCTCTCTTCCGTAGCCACCTACGCCATCGCCATCGCCGTTCCTCTGTTCCTCTCTTCCACCTTCGTCTATTAAACTCATTATCAATCTCTCTTAAAATCTCGCCGCCTCCGTCATCGCCACCACCGTCGCCTACATTTAAATTGATTAACCTACTGTTTTTATATTGTTTTTCGTCTATGTTGAGTGCTGACCCTCTATTTTTTTTTGTTGTTGCAGGCTTTTCGTCTTGCTTTCGCGTTGATATTAATGGGGTTGGTGTTCGCAATGATGTCACTTGTTATGCTATCAAGGAAAAACTGGTAAGTTAAATTTTCCTACTCGTAAAATGTCACTTGTAATGCTATCAAGCATTTATAATGTACGTATAAATAGAACGATTGTTAATGGTTTTGTGCCGTGATTTAATTATTTGAGTTTAGGCATGGTATAGTTGATTAAATTGGTTATTAGACTGTGTTTAGGGTATCTATTTTCAGCTAGGGTTCTGTTTACCGTGAATAGTTTTTAGGTTTAGTTTTCAAGCTTATAACGAGCAGTTGCTTGAAGTGCATTGGGATGTATTGATGGGGATGTGCATTTTTGATGTGATGGCTAGGTCTATAATTTATGTGGCATGCATTGTGTTTGTATGTTTGAGCATTAGTTATATATGTTTAAAATAGCTGCTGAAAAGTGTAATAAGTTGACATGCAGGGGAATCAAAGGTGAATGGATTGCTTGATGGACTGTTTTAAGGACATTAAGCTTGTAATTAGCACTAAAAACGTGTTTGCTAATATCATTCATCTGCATTATAGTGAGTTAGTCACTCATTACAATGTTGAGTTGAGAATGAGGTTCCTTGAAATCAGTGTTTGTAACACACTAACACCTAAGCAAATTACACACCACTGTGTTTATAAGGAAAGCTCAATCCTAAATCCTGTCAATTTGTTTTGGGTGTGTTGATTGCGAGTAGCATGATAACTCCACATTTAAGCGTGCTTGATGGGTTTAATTCTAGGATTGGTAGTCTCCACCCATCCAGGAACTCTTCGTTGACAATGCTTACAGTATTGGTTGGTATGAGGGACCGAATGTCACAACAATCATCTTTGCTGGATCTTTTAGCCTTCCATTGTCTTTGTTAGATGTTGAAGTTAATTTTTTTGTTGTTGCAGTCTTTCCATCTTGCTTTCGCGTTGATACTAATGGGGTTGGTGTTCGCGATGATGTCACTTGTGTGCATGATCAAGGAAAAACTGGTAAGTTGTACATACTGGTAAAATAGTTGTACTCCGTATAAATATGTCTGGATTTTGAGTTTTGACTTAAAACTAATTGTTGCAGCAAATTGACTGTGTTCGTAACCGGTTTAGGTGCACAAGATTTAGCTCCAATTACCTTAGTTTTATCACTTTGCTACGCTCTAGATACAAGGTTAAGTTCAGCCCCGATAAGGTAACTATTGTTTTCATTCAGTGATGATATGGATAGTATGGTACTTGTATGCATATGATTTTAAAAGTGCTTTAATGTTTTATTAATATGATTGTCTATTAGGCTATGAGACTACTGTTAATGAGAAATGGATTTGGACGGATATTCGAACGAAGATCCTGACTGAGGATGGGGATAGTGATTACGATTGCCAGCATGTTTGGATTTGGAATTGGAGTCTCATTGGAAATCCCCGTGTAATACACGGGTCTCAAACTAGTGTGTGTGTGTGTGTGTGTGTGATATATATGGGAAGGTTAACGTACAAATGAAATTAACGTGTTAAACGTGAGAATCAAGTAGAGTAATTATGTAATTACATCATAGAGTAATTACATAATTACTCTATGATAATTACTCTACTTGTATATATAATTACTCTACTTGATTCTCACGTTTAGCACATTAATTTCATTTTTATTTGATCCAAACCCTATATATATATATATAGGGATTAGTGAATATAAGGGCGTTATATATTTAAGTTAGATGCAAAACTATCAAAACTACGTAGTTTTGATCCAAATCTAATTAAATCCCTAATTTCCCTGATTACCTCTTCATCATTCGTTTAGTTTTCTTCCCATTGCAATCTTCTCCATCAATATCAATCCCTTTGTAAACCTAAAAAAACTTGAGACCAAGGGTTAGTATTTTTCAGCTCCATTGGAATCGTAATTCTCAATAACCTAATCAGGAGGTTAGTAAAAATACTTTTGACGGTAGCTTAGTTCTTTATATTTATACCATAATATCCATGCTCTACTAGTTCTTTGTCAATTATTTTTTCTTTAAATGGACCTTTGTTAATTGTTAATTCTTTATATATATGCGTGTGTGTGCGCGTGCACGCGCTATAATATCCATGTTCATTTTTCTTGAACATGGCATATACAACAATGGATCTAGAAGTTCAGTCACCGGTTGAAGCTTTGATACAAATCTAATTGACCGTATTGATTCAGAAGGCCTTTTGGTCATTAATAGCGGTTCAGATTTTGAAATAGAAAAAAGAAATGACATGGATTATGCGTTTGAGAAAGAAGCTAATGACATAATGGGAAAAGTTTTTGATACTCCTGATGATGCTTATGATTTCTACAATCACTATGCGTTTTTACATGGAGTTGGATTACGTATTCATACGGCTTATAAAAATAAGACAACAAATGAGCATTATCGAAGAATGTATGTATGCAACAAAGAAGGTTTTAAAGATTTGAAGTATAAAAGTTCCGTAGGAGATGTTAAGAAACGTTGAAGGGATTTAAGGACCGGATGTAACGCACGTCTTCGAATTTCAAAAAGAAAAGATGGGAAATGGTTTGTGGATGTGTTCAATGATTCACACAATCATGAGCTTACTGTTTCTCCCACCAAAGTATTGAAACACCGGTCTCATGGGAAGTTTCACCGCTCATTGGCTTGCAAATCTCTAATGGCGGAACTAGGTCAATCCGGGTTAAAACCTTGCAAAATCAAGAAGGTCATAAATGCCATGAAAATAATGTTACATCAAAACAATGTTCTGACGTCTTAGCCGACCAGCGAAAACAATACAAAGGTAAGGAGTTCTACGGGCTTATTAAACATTTCCAAGATAAATTACTAGAAGATCATAACCTTTATTTTGTTGTGGATTTATTTGATGATGGGTCTCCGAGAAATATTTTCTGGGCTGATGGGAGATCAAGAGAATTGTATATAAAATTTAGGGATGTTGTTGTGTTTGATGTCACATACATGACCAACAAATTTAAGATGCCATTTGCCCAGTTTGTCGGGGCGAATCATCATGGTCAGTCTATACTTTTTGGTGTACTATTGGAAAATGAGAAACAAGATACTTTTGAATGGTTATTTCAAAATTTCTTAAAGTGCATGTTTGATAAGTATCGGCGATAATTACTGATTAGGATCAAGCTATTTGCAATGCAATCAAAACAGTTTTTCCAAAAACTCGACATCGCTACTGTTCATGGCATATTAAAAAACATGAGACTGAACATCTTTAGTCTCTTAAAGTTCAACATAGTGACTTTGAAGAGTTACACAATCAATGGAAAAAAAGTAATACGATTGAAGATTTTGAAGCTCGTTGGAAATATTTATGTGGTAAATATTCGGCTAAAGCTAAGCAAGAGCATTCATTCTTTTTTTGATGGATATGTAAATTCAAATACTGTACTGAATGAATTTGTAGTACAATATGATAAAGCTGTTGAGGCTCGAAGGGCTGCTGAAGAAGATGAAGACTTCAGGTGCATGAATTCCAAGCCAAACTTTTCTTCTGTTAATCTGATAGAAGCAAAAGCAGGTTCACGTTACACTAAACAACTCTTTAAAGTATTCATGAAGGAATGGACCGAAGCTACCTTCAATTTAACTCACGAGACAATAAGCAAGAGTTTAGAAGAAATCAACTACAAGGTTGGACAATTGAATATTGATAAAATATATTGGAGAAATGTTAAGTTTCGTCTCTCAGATAAGTTTAGATGTTACATGTTCTTGTTCAAAGTTTGAAACATATGGGATGTTATACAAGCATATCTTATATGTACTGAAGAAAAAGAATGTTCAAACCCTCCCTGATCATTATATTTACCTAAGTGGACACTTGATACTAGATATAAGTTGGCTAATTGCACTATTGGGATCGAAGACACACATAGTGGGAATAAGGTTAGTGCATTAACTTTATGGTGTGTTCAATCAAATTTTAGAAAAGCGGTCGAGCAAGCAAGAGACTCTGAGATAACGAAACTAAATAACATGTTGTTGAAGTTTTTAGAAGAGCAAAGTACTCGAACAAAGTCAAAGTAGCCCTAGAGTGTGTCACAAGATTCTAATGTGGGAACTTCGCAAGTAAACATGATGCCTCAAATTTCTATTCCTGATCCACAAGTTCATACTAATACAAAAGGTCGTCCTAAGAGTGCAACTAGATTAAAATCTTCCTTAGAAGCAAAAAAAAAGGGAGCTTGTTCTTACTGCAAGGAATTAGGTCATTACATTACCGGGTGTCCAAAAAAGAAGGTAAGATCACATTTACTTAAAAATTAATCATTTTTTTTGTTAAAATTATTCTCATATTTAAGTTTTTCTTTCAGGCGAAAGATGATGTACTAGAAATAGAAGGATGATTTGTGGATGGGCTTGAAGATATGTGCAATGTTTTTTGTGTCTTTTGAGTACTGTATTAATTTTTTTTGAATTTGATTAGATACTAAGATTTTGGTTTTTTCTCATAATGTTTTAGTATGGGGTGGATCTATCATTTTTGTCCAGGATCATATTGATTTTTTGCCTATCATTTTGTCCACTTTACTGTGCAAGATATATTGCAGTTCGATATACACCATGTAAACATAATAATTAAACCGATAGATATCGTTATTAATATAAAAAATCATGTTCAAATGATAACATGCAGATACTTCAAGTGGGCCAATTGTGTCATTTTTTAAGTATTATAAAAGAACTTAGCTAAAAAATAAACGGGCCAATTCGTTACTGTATTACCTGGATTAGTAACTGTCTTGGAGCTTTTCACTGCATTTGACAAAGTATCAATCAGGATTTGTTTAAAAAAAAGCCTGATCATCAATAATGGTAACGTACACTAATTTTGAATTACAATATCAGCTTAAATAATGGTATTCATATTTGGGTAGCCTGGTCAATCTAAGCTCACAGCAAATGGGTGCGGTAGGGGTGTTCACGTTTCGGTTTAAAATCGTGGAACCGACCAAACCGGGCATCAGTTTGGTTTCGCTGTCGGTTTTATTTTCTTACTTTCGGTCAGTCGGTGTCAGAGGATTAAAACCATAGTGAACGGTTTACTAGCCTAACTTTAGTAAATTAGTAGGTTTTGGCTTTTAATTTGGAATGATCATTGGCTCGCCTTTCTGTATTGACTTTGTGTTGATACATGTAGCTATGTTATGACTTTAGAGATTCACAGTTAGTTACAGGCCTGTAGCATCTATCGTTAGTTTGATTGAAAACTTAACCTGACCCGCAAATCTGACGTCAAGGGCATTTTGGTCAAATCTGTTCATGAACAACATTCTGTGGCAAATATGTCATTTTTCAGCAATTTTTAGTGTCATATTTGACCCATGTAGTGTCATATTACCTAACCAATTTAATACACGACTGATCCAGGAGAAAAGATGCAAAACATGCTATGAACCTGCCATTCTTTTCTGCAAATGTCTTGAACTGTTCTGTCCAGTTGAATCTGAGAGGTGGTCAACAAGACGCTTTACGGTCTTCATAATTTACTATACCCTCAACTTTTTTTCAAATAGGAACTTTAACCAAACTTTTGTGGTATAGCAAATGAAAATCAGTTGAGAACTTTCTAGTCCCCTCATTTCATAACCAGTGGTGGATCTAGACATCAATTTTAAGAGTAACGTTCAAAAATTTTTTTTACCATATTTCACACAATGTAAACTAGGGCCTTCGCCGAGAATCGTGAAATTTTTTTAGGCCGAAGGCGAAAGAACTGGCCCTTAAATTAGTTGTGTAACTGAATTTAAACATTAAAAACACATATTTTTTTTAAATATATATAATTAAAAAATAAAAATTCAGGCCTATTGGGGTGTCGGGCCGGGATCGGTTGACCACCCGGCCCTGCCTCATAGCCGCCCTTGATGTATAGAAACACGATAATAAATAAATTTAAACACATATGGTGCAAATTTCTCCTATTCGGTTTTTGAAAGCTTGAAATCGAGACATTACATCGTCTTCTTTTACTTTCATCGTCTTCTTTTACTTTATCAAGCGTTTCTCTTTCGATCGCACAAATTAAAGCATTGTTCAAATACTCATCACCTATTCGGTTGCACAAATCCATCTTGATAAGCTTCATTTAGAAAAACATCTTTCAATGGTTGCGGTTGTAACCGATAAAACCAACGCTAGCTTCAATATTCGATAAACCAAAGGAAAAGTGGTGTGTTTTCCCGTTTCCACCATTACACGAGCAAGGTCAAACATTATACTCATTTTTGCAACTTTATCATCTTCCTTTATAGTGTGATAAAAAGTCGTAAGATCATCACCCGAAATACACCATCTTTTTTCATTACTAAAATCATTCAGACGCATCTCATAAAATGACACTATCTTAGATATATCAAACTTAGAAAACGAATTGCAAGGATTTAAACCAGACATATTTTCTAACAAACTAGTTGAGACCTCACTGAATTTATTTTCATGTTCTTGAATTTGCATATCCAAAATCATATTAAAAACTTAAATCTCAAAATGGTGTCGAGTGGTGGTGTCTGGTGCAACGCTGTTTGATGTCTGTCTAGTTTCCAATTTCCGTACAATGAGTATTATTTTTGAAAAATGGTTAATAGGTTTTAATTGGTTTGGGCTTTAAACTTTGATTGGGATTTTCTTTGGTTGAATTTTTAAATTGGTTGAGCTTTAAACAAATAGGGGTAACGTCATATTTTTTCAGGGGTAACGAAATACGAAAACTTGTCCAAAAATATAATTTTTTACACTATCGACGAAAAGTTGAGGGGTAGCGGAGGTTACCCCTGCTAAAGAGCTAGGTCCGCCCCTGTTCATAACTAACTGTATGAATGACCGATTGTTAAAAGAACAATATAGTGAAGTAATAATAAACGGGCCAAAATAAAATGGCCTAATAAACAAGTCAAATAAAGACATTTAAAATGAAGTGCGTCACGATACAATGAACTAACATTAATAAGGTCAAATACAAAAAAACTTAAAACAAAATGGGTACAAGACCAGGGGCTGAAACATACATTCATACAAAGAATGTAAATTTTCATTACAACATAACAAATTATAATCTAACAGGCACACAATTCACAAATCTCGTCCAATAGTTTTTGTATCAATAATCCAAGGATGTCAAATTGCCTTTGGTACAAAGCATGTAGCCTACATAAAAGAACACCACCATTTCCTTCACCTCAAAATGCTTCTTCCATAACTCAATCATTTGTTCATGAATGACTTTCATACTCAATCTGCAAGGAAAGAATAATATGCACAACAGTTAAGAGTTGTAAACAAGTTGAACTAAGCCGAGTCAGATTGGGCTCGGGCTTGAACTCAAAGTTAAACGAGCCGCTTAGCCTATGTGGGGCTCTGCATGTTTATTTATGTAACATCTCGGATTTTTCGTTTACGTTTAAACCGACCGGGAATAATTTAGATTTTCATTATTAAACAAAAATAATATATTTAAGTTTCTAATGTTCAATTTATACCCCTCGTACTTTATATAATGTCTAAACCCTATTTAAAACATAAAAAGTTCAATAATGGACCAAATATCAAACTATAGGGACTAAAAATGCAAAAAATGAAACTTTTCCCATTGTGGCCCGGGGCGCTGCGCGACGGGACCACCCTAGGTGGCCGCGCAGCGCGACGGGGTACCTGCACAGATCATTTAAGCTTTAGTTCGTTTAAGGTATAAAATCATTTATTTTAAGCATGTTAGAGTGAATTAAGGTCCAAGTAAACATCATACAACTAAAATACCATTCCTAATTCGTTTTCCATTGTCCAAGATCAGATCTTTGTGAATAAATCGAAGATTCTTTCCTTAAATCGTATATACTTGCTTAAACGGGCCAAAAAGCCCATATTTGGTTCGTTTTAGCTATTCTTATATAAACAAGACATAACCATCTGCTGTAAACCTTAATCAAACCCTAAAGAACATACTCCAGCCGTCCTACTTTCTGCCCAGCTCGTAAACCCGTCGGTTTTTACATATTCGTTAAAGACACAAGCCTTGACGGTTGACTTTGCTTACTTTAGGACCTTTGACACATCGTTTATCCTTGTTTTTTCACTTTCCGGGTAAGTTGTAAACTGTAGAATTTTTCATACACATTCCCTAGCCAATAGCCTTCAATCAATTTAGGTGATTGAAGGGTGTTGACTGGTCAATTGATTCAAAACCCGATAAAGGGTAAAACAGTCAACAAGTTTGACTATACGTTTTCTCATGCTTCTGGTCGGATTCAACGTTCGGTCCAGAATACTTTTATTTTCAAAACATAATTTTAAGGCTACTGCCCAAAATCCGACTTCCGAATCGGAGTTCGGATTCTGGTCAGTACCCGCTCATTTAAACATTAAAATCAACATAACTAGAGTTCTACTCATCTGTTTGGACTGATTCCAGCGGCATTAAGTTCGTTTTTATTTATAGTCTCATATCACAGAGTTTTAGGTTCTGATTTGTTATCTCGTTTGACGTGTATTGGACGACTCGCTTAAATCATTAGTTCGTTGTCGAATTTATTAATCACTTGCCTTCCGTCTAAGGTGAGTTTTATCATTCCCCTATTTTACTCGATTTTCATAAACGTTTTGGGCACATATGCGTATATAATACTATATATACATATCTATATATACATACATATCAAAATAGCAAACGTGTAATTGTGTGTGATTAATCAAATCTACTTGTTATGTGCTTATGTGTTATTGTATTGATTCGCTTGACATATCCCCTTGGAGAGGGTTCTCATTCTCATTGAACACCACCCGATTCGCTTGGCAACGGTCTTATTCTCATTATTTGCTCATGGTTGATTTACCGGCGCCCGATTCGCTTGGAAATGGTTTAATCGACAACTTATTTGCTTATGGTTTGATTTCATTACCGCATTTATTACGTTTTGCTTATTTATTATATTAACATTATTTTTTATGTCAAAACTTGGTGGTAAACTCACTCAACATGTTTGTTGACAAAACTCCATTTTCTACGCATATACAGGTTGCCTGAGTTGAAGAATGGACACTTAGAAAGACCATAGGGTTATATTGAAGACAAACTTAAATTTAATTGATTTTATTTATTTATTTGAATTGTTTTGTTGTATTTGATTATTGTGTGTACATTTGAATTAAAATAATTAATTAGATATTGTCACATTTTATATATGATAATATCTTCGAGCTGTTAGCAATCGGATCACGCCCCGACATTTCCGCCTTAGGTTGTGGTGTGACAATTTAATAAGCTTGAGCTCGGATTGTGAATAAGCACGAGCCAAACTCATTAAGTTTATTTATTTTTATATTTTTTATTTTATACATACTGATATACAAAAGACAAAAAAGTTATATTTTTTAGTATTGCAAAATTTATAAACTAGATAACCCTGGCTCTGGCTCGGCTAAGTCACAAAACCTAGTTGGCTCGGCATGGCTTGTTTACTAGCAGGGTTTTTATTTAGAGCAAGCTTCAAGCGATTCACGAGCTTTTTAACAACCCTAAAAAACAGTGAACAAGTCAATGATTAAATTAAATAATTACCTTATCCAACAGCAGTGAATGGGTCAGTGATCAAATGAAATAATTACCAAAATTGCGGTTTTTGGGCCCGACAATGCAAGCATCGTCTGTAATAGCGGTTCCAACAGATGCTCAGCATAGACGTTGTAACACATAAGAATATTGTCGAACATACAACATCAGTGCCAATAATGTAGCATCCTAAGATTAACATCATCATTCAAACAGAAAGCACAATAAAATTCTATAGTTGACAATTACTAGGTTTAATGAATAGAAATTGGAATTCATCAATAGACGAATTCTTTTATTCTTTCGTGTAATTTAAGAATGCTTACCGCTCTGGATTTCATCAATTTTTGGAGTAGAATTGATTGAACGAACAATTCTCTAGGCCAAGATCGAAGAATTAGATTTTGAAGTAGAATACCCCTATCTCTAGGCTACTCTAGGTTTCACACAACAAGCTAGCTACATGTTTCACTAGAAAAGCAAAGAAAACTGAACGAATGATGAAGAGGTAATCAGGGAAGTTAGGGATTTAATTAGATTTGGATCAAAACTACATAGTTTTTAGTTTTGATAGTTTTGTATCTAACTTAAATATATAACAACCGTATATTCACTAATCCCATATATATATATATACACACACACACACACATACACACACATACTAGTTTGAGGCCCGTGTATTACACATGTAATTGATAAAAATTTTAAATTTTAACCATTAAATGAAATACAGTTAATAAAATGATCATATATTGTTAATACAATTATAATTTACATTAAATTACAGAAATTATATAATTAAGATTACACAAATATGTTACAAATAAGTAAGAATCGTTTAATGTTAATAAATGAATCTGTCATGATTTACATTTAATAAATAATATTGAATTCATATATTGAAATGGCTTAAAAGACAAGGACCATATATTAAAATTGGTTGCATATATGGTATATATGGTCATATATTAAAATGTGAGGATGACGATGAGATTGACAAGTAGCAAAAGTGATAGTATTTTGTTAGAGTAGATAGATTCTTCATGTTTATACAAAATGTTTGGAGAAAATTAAGAAAATACACATTTTTTTGAGTTCAAATGCATATGAAAAATTATTAAATCCAAATTTGAAACCAATCTTATATAAAAAAACTATGCACTGTTGCTTAAATACAATTTTTAGTTTACCATACAAATCCAAATTCTTCGACAATGATGCACCTTTATTTTCTTTATTTGCAATTACCCATGACTTTAAAATTTTATTCTAACAGACCTACCACTTCAATTTTTATATTTCTTTGTTTTCTTATTTCACCATTAATGTTAATAAATGAATCGGTTATGATTTACTTTTAATAAATAATATTGAATTCATTTATTGAAATGCCTTAAAAGACAAGGACCATATATTAAAATTGGTTAAGAAAAATATGAGGATGGCTATGAGATTGACAAGTGGCAAAAGTGGTCATATTTTATTAGAGTGTGTGTGTGTGTGTGTATGGTAAATTGAGAACTTTGAGAACCATTTTGGATCATTAAAAAAACCTCTAAGAAAATATTTAAAAAATTATAAAACAAAAAAAACCGAAAATTTTAAAAAAGTAAAAAAACCAAAATTCTTATATTTCATTCCGGTTTCATTAAAAAACCGAATTTTTTTTTAATTCGTATTATACCTATACACATATGTATACTTTTATTTAATCTCTAGTTATGTAATATACACATATGTACATTATCATTTACCTTAAATTATACATATGTGTATAGAAAAAAACATGTGTGTATATATTATACATATATGTATAATAAAAAAACCGATTTTTTTTTCTTTTTAATTCGTGTTATACCTATACACATATGTATACTTTCATTTAATCTCTAGTTATCTAATGTACACATATATACATTATCATTTACCTTAAATTATACATATGTGTATAAAAAAAACATGTGTGTACATATATGTATATATTATACATATATGTATATGTATAATTTAGCTAAACCAAGAATTTTTTTTACTTTTTTTTTAGAAACTGGGATGATAAATAAGAACTTTTGTTTTTTATTTTTTTTATTTTTGTGTTTTTTTTTTGTTTTATGATTTTTTTTTAATTTTTGGATTTTTTTATGGTCCAAAATGGTTCTCACAGTTCTGAATTTCCAAAAAGTTCTCACATGATCCTGATCCTACATACATATATATATATATATATGGGAAAGTTAACGTACAAATGAAATTAACGTACTAATCGTGAAAATCAAGTTGAGTAATTATATATACAAGTAGAGTAATTATGTAATTACATCATAATGTAATTACATAATTACTCTATGATAATTACTCTATTTGTATATATAATTACTCTACTTGATTCTCATGATTAGCACGTTAATTTCATTTGTATTTGATCCAAACCCTACACACACACAAACATACAGGTGCATATGTTATGCGGCGTATATGTTGAAATCAAACATATACGTTCACAAAGGCAATGTCTAGCGTGTAGTTTTAATGCTTCCGGCCGGCGAGTATTCAATGTAACGGCCATAACCAATGGTCATATGTTACACCCCGCTAGTTCTTTTTTGTTAGAATATATATAGAAAGATTTATGCCTTCATCGATCTATTGATGAAAATTAATGTATATTTGTTAAACAATTAGATTAATAATAATAATATACATATTTTTAAAGTAAAGAAAAAAAAACTTAGAATCCACAAGTGACTAATAAATAACTCTGGTGAATGTGGCTGCATGGAGAAGAAGTCGTTCACCTTACGGAGTTGGAAAAGTTTTGTCAATGAGTTCATTATAATTTTTTATAAGGAGGGATCGATGCATTTAGGAAAAACGAGTTGATTCTAATAACAAGGAAAATGCATGTGACAAAAGAAAAGAAAAGAAAAAGGAGGGTATGAAGGTACGTTTTGGGTAAAGTAACACGGTGCATGCTTTTTGTTGATAAAGTGATGAGCAAAAGCGGCAGAGCGGTGCACGAAAAGAAGGATGGGGACTGATGCCCAAAGAAACAATGGAGCGAGAACAGAATCTTGAATTATTATTATTATTGTAACACTAGCTAACTTTTGCTCGTTATATATGGATGGATGGATCTTAAAGGCAGCAAAACACTTACAAGGGAAACAAGGCTGGCACGCAATACATAAAGACATATCCCATCCCATGCATTAAATATCTCACCTGTCTCCCAAACCATATTAATTCATTCGTTCATTTAATTTCACCCCCACACAGCTGACTCCATCATATTACACAATTTATAACTAGCTAGCTAGCTTAACGAACAATTCAAAATCATGGCTCCACTTCCACTTACGACCGTCGTCATACTAGTACTAGTATCTACTTGTACTCCTCACGCTTACAGCAGCAACGATGCATATGAATGTTTATCGGTTCCCGGATCTGAGTTTGTGGATTCCGTCGAGTCCACCATTCAAATAGTCCGAGACGTGATCTCCATCGTCTCCAGATTTAGTGGTACTCTCGGTGGGGATTTCAGGGCTTCCAACGCCATTGCTGATTGCCTTGATCTACTCGATCTCTCTGCTGATGAACTCACCTGGACTCTATCAGCTTCCCAGAACCCCACCACTGGTACGTACGCCACCTAGCTAGCTCTTAATTAATTTATTTTCATTAAAAATTAATTTGGTTTAATTTGCTGTATGGCAAATTAAGGGGGGCATTCTAATTATAACAGCACTGGTAACACGGGTGCTGATATGAGGACATGGCTTGGCGGGGCACTGGGTAACCAAGACACTTGCATGGATGGATTTGAGGGCACAAACACTTTCGTAAAGACACTGGTAGGCGGTAGCCTTGGCCAGGTCACCTCCTTAGTGCGTCAAATACTCGGCATGGTGCGCGCGCTCCCTAATTCTAACTCTGGGAGTGGACGGAGGAAGCTGCTAAAAGCTCCTCCTGCTGCTGCTAATTTTCCTGGTTGGCTAAAAGGAAAAGAGCTGAGGAAACTCCTCCAGGCCAAAGCCGATAATATAGCAGCTGATGCTGTGGTGGCGGCAGACGGTAGCGGCGACTTCACGAGGGTGATGGATGCCATCTCTGCAGTCCCAGACCACAGCAGCCGCCGCTATGTGATCTACGTGAAGAAAGGCGTATACCAGGAGTATGTGGAGATCGGTAAAAAGAAAACCAACGTCATGATGATCGGGGATGGCATGGACCTCACCGTTATTTCTGGAAACCGCAACTTCATTGACGGTTGGACCACCTATCGCTCGGCTACATTTGCTGTCAAGGGAGCGGGCTTCATTGCTCGTGATATGAGGTTTGAGAACACCGCAGGCCCAGAGAAGCACCAAGCAGTTGCCTTTCGATCCGACTCGGACCTGTCGGTCGTTTTCCGGTGTGCCATCACGGGGTACCAGGACACTCTGTACGCCCACTCGATGCGCCAGTTCTACCGAGACTGTTTGATCACAGGCACCGTTGATTTCATATTTGGAGATGGGGTGGTGGTGTTCCAGAACTGTCAGATCCTAGCCAGGAAGGGCCTCCCGAACCAGAAGAACACCATTACCGCACAGGGCCGAAAGGAACCAACTCAGCCTTCGGGCTTTTCGATTCAGTTCTCCAACATATCCACGGAATTAATCTCCAACTCCAGTATGACATACCTCGGACGCCCGTGGAAGCTGTATTCTCGAACCATCATCATGCAGTCCTACATCAGTGGCCTCATAAGGCCGGAAGGCTGGCTAGAATGGAACGGTGACTTCGCCCTCGATACTCTTTTCTACGCAGAGTACATGAACTATGGCCCAGGTGCTGGATTAGGAGGCCGCGTCAAGTGGCCGGGTCTTCATGCCTTTAATGTATCTACCCAAGCGAACAACTTCACCGTCGCACAATTCCTCTTAGGAAACTCCTGGTTGCCATCCACCGGTGTCAAGTATACCGCAGGATTGACGCTTTGAGGATTCATTCAGAAAATTTATACTTATTTAGTTATCTTAGTGAGTTACTTCCTTCGATCAAGTATTCGTATAATTCTTGTCGTTGATTATATATATGATTAATTCATGTACGTGCATGTTTGATACTATATATATATATGTTGTTTCTTGATTAATATAATTTATTTATGCAGCAAATCATTAGTAATGAACTAAAACAGAATTCATATTGTCCCCAAGTCTTAAAAGAGAGATGTAAACAAGTACAATCACTTAATGTGGTTTTATTATACTTAACACTTAATGTAAACAAGAAAGTGTAGGACTGCAAAGTTTCTTCATGAAATAATAATTAAGTTTCAATATTTTTATTTTTGTATATGTTTCTCACCCATGCATATATTTTACACCTTAATTATGATAGCATTTAATTCAGATGTTGACGAATGTGCATATTTGTTGTACCCAGCCAGCTAGCCAGTTCAATCAAATCGATGTCTTTAATTAATTGTAATCAAGAAACAGGTCTGGTTAAGTTTCTTTCAAGACCAGCCACATTCAGTTCGTTAGCACGTGCCCACTAAAACACACATTTATATACTCTAATAAAAGTGTATCATTTTTGTCATTTGTCAACCTCCTAGTCCTTCTAACATCTTTTTCAATCAATTTTAATATATAATTCTTATCTTTTAAGTCATTTCAATATATGAATTTAATATTTTTATTAAATAAATATAAATCCTAACTGATTCATTTATTAACATTAATGTTGAAATAAAAAAATAAGGAAATATGAAAATTAAAAAAATAAGGAAATATGAAAATTAAAGTTACAGGTCTGTTCGAATAAAATTTTAAGTCACGGGTAATTGTAAAATAAAGAAAATAAAGATGCATCATTGTCGAATAATTTGGATTTATACGGTAAACTACAAATTGTTTTTAAACTGTGATTCGATCAGCACTTAATAAATTTTTATATAAGATAGGTTTCAAATTTGAATTTAATAATTTTCTTATATGCATTTGAACTCAAGAAAATGTGTATTTTCTTAATAACACGGGTTAAATTTGGCAATTAATTAAATTTGGTGATTAATTTAAATGTGTATTAAAAAAATTAATTTTGGATTTAATATATGTAGATTAATTAAATATTCCAACAACTTCTCATAATATTAACTAATAACATGGGATTGGTATTCAAATTTAAGCATTTCTAATCTAATATTTTCAACTACTGTAAAAAAGAATAACTACATTCACTTTATGTAACTTTAAATCTTCTAATATTCTGTTAACTCACTATTATTTGAATATGACTTTAAGGTTAGTATGTTTTTATTATTTTCCTGGCAATTACATTTCATATGAAATGAAACAAATCATTTTGTGATAGTATTTCTGTTTTATATGATGCTTGATTATACAATTGTTACTTGTAAAATATAAACTTAATTAAAAATTTGTCATACAAAGAATATTAATGCCAACAAATTTATCATAAATTCTAAAGATTCTAAGGATGATTATATCAACAACATTCAGGTAATCTGGTTTTTTGGATAATCATGTTTTTTTGATAAACATAAGCGGATAATCTCAAATGACATCATATTAATTAATTAAAATGTATGGTATTTTATGTGCATGAATATTTTTTTTTGTTAGTTTCATGGATACATTATCAAGAGTTATAAGCAAACCTATATGTTACCTTATCAAGAGTTACAAGCATACATGGATAAAAGATTTTGATTTTTGATAAACAATGTATATCGACCAATACAATCACAAATGTAGTGTACAAGGAAGGTTTTACTTATTTGTAACATATTTATGTAATCTTAATTATGTAATTTTAATGTAAATTGTAATTGTATTAACAATATATGATCATTTTATTGACTGTATTTCACTTAATGATTAAATTTAAAATTTTCATCAATTACCCGTGTAATACGCGGGCCTCAAACTAGTAGATATATATATATATATATATATATATATGCTAAGTATAAAATAAAAATCCACTTGAGTTCTGAAAACTCTAGAAACTCATTATCAACCACACGTTTTTAATTAATGTTTAAATCTTGTTGTTCACAATTAAAGTGAATAAAAAATGTAAATATAAATATAACTTTTTCTCTCTCCTAAAAACATATATAAAAATTAGTAAAAAAATGTTAAAAAATAGCAAAACAATTTTTTTTTTATGTTTCGATATTTTGTATTAAATGTTACAACATATATTACATGTAACACAAAAAAAACGATATATATATATATATATATATATGGTATGGATATTTTTAAAACCTTATTGAATTGAAGAAACCCTGAAAACTCAATCTGATCCATTCATTTAATTAATTCATTAGCATTCAATGGTTGAGATTGCATTATCATAAAACAATAATTTATTCTAATATTTAACTATTATAGAAGTACTACAAGGGTAAAATTGGAAGGCAAAATATTATCTCTTTTCTGGCTCACGTACTTTTGTATTTACTTTTTTAAAATGAAATTTGAATTTTAAAATTCTTTTCAATAAATTAATAGTAACTTTGTTGACTTGAATATATATATTTTATTAAATTTACATTTCCATTTTAAATATGATATAAGAAAATATCTAACTAACATATTAAAGGTTGTATTTTTCTATAACATTTTCAGTAAACAAATTGATTGTTTAATTTGCTTTTTAAAGTTTAAGATTTCGTAATCAACTTTTATAACATTTGTCTCGTAATCAACTTCTATTATTTTGTAATCAACTTTTATAATAGTAATTTCAAAATTTTGTAATCAACTTACGTGAAAAAAAATAATCATAAAAGTTAACTTATTTTATTATTATTATTATTATTATTATTATTATTATTTTATAATGCTTATATATTTAGAAAATAATTTAATATGTAAATATGTTAAAAAATATGTACCTTTTTGTTAAAAATTGTAAAGATGAAACTTATTAAAAAAATATATGTATTCTTAATTCAAAACTTTGTAAGGGCGAACCTTAAATATTTTTACGTGCTTAAAAAAATTGTTAAATTAATATAAATATGTCAAAAGGGCTACTTTGAGAATTATCTTTCTAAAAAGAGCTATTTTAGGAATTTCCCTATACGTAGAAACATGTGAGCCTTTTATTAAGTTTCTTGGGTTTTCTTAGCTCAAAAGAGTTTTCAAATTATACTTAACCCCTCTCTCTCTCTCTATATATATATATGCAAGAAACAGAGCAAGTGGACTTAATTTGTTATTCACCATAAGAGATTCATGTATAGAGATTTGCTTGCATGTGAATGGGTTGAGGAAGCCCTTTACATTAAAAAAAAGAAAAATGTGAAAGTTACATAAATAGAGATTTGGTTGCATGTGAATGGGAAAATGACACATTTTGCCATAACGACATGGAAATTGGAATCCCCCACCCACCGTGACCGTGAGTATGGCGGTTTAATAATTCATTTGCTAATTTCTAAAGAAAAAGAAAAATAAATGAAACTAAGACAAGTTGAATGAAATAGATTTGTATGCGTTGATGCTTGTCGGTGTGTGGTTTCATTTTGGGTCAAAGTTTAATGTGGCATTGGATGTAGGGCAGGGCACAGGAAAGCAAGGCGTATGTGTTGTGGAGATATTATATTGACTTTTAACGCGGTTTTGGCGCCCCACCCACGTGATATGATATTCCTGTCCAAACTCAGATTTATTGTACGTCTTGAAGATGACAAGATACTTCCAACTTAGATAGATATATAATTTCCTTAAGAGACGGTACCCGTGAATTAGAAAGATAAAAGATGGAGGAATTTGCTTGATGATTGAAGGCAGGACATGTGACATTTTTGTCCTAAGTCACGGCTCTTGTATCCATGCATGCTTTTGTTTTTTTGCATTCCTAGCTAGGATATATGATGTTAAATTCAGATTTTGTAAATCCATCCATATGCACAAACAATTAACATGTCTAATTTCTCCAAACAAATACCAATAATACTAATGCTAATACTCATGCCAACAAATCGGGCTCTCCCTTCCACATCTCTAGCAATTTGCAAGTCTACGCCATACCCGGATGCTTGCTTAAAGATCTCAGTCTCCATAGATATCAACAATAACAATATTATTGATAATATCCTCCTCCAATCTCTCAAGGTTGCTATATCAGAAGCATTAAAAGTATTAAGTTTGTTGGACGGCGATGATATTCATATTAGTATCACCGAGAAGCAGAAGGGAACCATCCAAGACTGCAATGAACTCCACCAGATAACTGTTGCCTCGTTGAACAAGTCCCTCGCTCGGCTCACCAACCCCAAAACGTTAAACTTGGCGGATGTGAGAGCTTTCCTGTCAGCAGCTGTCACCAACAAGAATACTTGCTTAGAAGGCCTACAGTCTGCATCTGGCCCTCAAAAACCACTTCTAGTCGCCAGCATCATCGCTTCTTACAAGCATGTTAGCAACTGTCTTTCTCTTCTCTCGGCTATCCACAACGACAAGCTCAAGATCTTCCACAACCAAGATGATTATGATTATAACAACTACGACGCAAACACACTGACTGTGGCCAGCGATGGGAGCGGTAACTTCACCACCATCACCGACGCCATAAATTTTACTCCAAACAACAGCGTTGACAGGGTCATCATCTACATCAAAGAGGGGTTGTATGAAGAAAATGTAGACATCCCTAGCTACAAAACCAACATGGTTCTTCTCGGAGACGGAAGTGATACTACTATAATCACAGGAAACAGAAGTGTGGCTGATGGTTGGACTACTTTCAGATCTGCCACTGTTGGTAATTTAATTAAGCTCACTCATTACGAATAAGTAAAGCACGTTTTTGAAATAATGATCGAATGGATCAACAGCTGTGTCAGGTGAAGGATTCTTGGCACGCGACATCGGGTTTCACAACCTAGCAGGAGCAGAGAAGCACCAGGCAGTAGCCCTTCGTGTGAATGCAGACCTAGCAGCAGTGTACAGATGCACCATAAGCAGTTACCAGGACACGTTGTACGTCCACTCCTTCAGGCAATTTTACAGAGAATGCGACATTTATGGGACCATAGACTACGTGTTTGGCAATGCAGCGGCAGTGTTCCAGGGATGCAACCTCATATCCAGAATGCCCATGCTTGGTCAGTTCACTGTCATCTCCGCACAGTCAAGGGACTCTCCTGACCAACAAACAGGGATTTCCTTTCAGAATTGTTCCATTCTGGCTACAGAGGACCTTCGTAACTCAACAACTACGGTCAAAAGCTATCTTGGGAGGCCATGGAGGCCCTACTCTCGCACCGTCATCATTGAGTCCTACATCGATGACTTAATTGACCCCGAGGGCTGGATCCATTGGTCCGAAGAAGACGAACAAGGTTGGGACACCTTATACTATGGCGAGTATGCCAACGTTGGTCCTGGTTCCAATCTAGACGGTCGAGTCACATGGCCAGGTTATCACATTATGGACTATTATGAAGCTTATAATTTCTCAGTGTCAGAATTCATCACCGGCCAAGAGTGGCTAGACTCCACATCCTTTCCTTACGATGATGGGGTTTAGAGAGAAATATCTCATGATGAAGATCATGTGGTTTTTCACACTCCAATAGATCGAGTGATCCATTTCCTGTACTAAGTTAAATCCGATGTAAAACAAACATCAAAACATAAAGAAAGACTTCTTCTTTCACCATCACTTACAAAATAAGAGCTTTCTCCTTGAATAAATTATTAAAACACAAGATATTTTTGCATTTTGTACAAGGTAATGTTAAACTTTAAACAAGTGAATCAAGAACACCAAAATGAGGATTAATTTGAACAACACACGGTCAACTCTTTGCTTATTATGAAGAAATTAATGACACACAAATAAACCTAACTTCTAGGGTTTATAAGCTACATATTCAAACTCAAACTAGGAATTTAAATAATAAACTCAATTATCAAAACTCTAACAAATAAATATAAACGAACTTAAACTTCAAGTAATTCAAATTACACCTTAGACTTTATTAATCTCCTCCAACCACCCCTATAGAGATTACCGTACTACCCTTGTACTTTACCGTACTAATCATTCGAGTCCTTCAAGTTGGTATTGTATCATTTTTAACACTCCCTTTCAATATCAACCGTCGTCTACCATGACACACATGAAGAACCTCCCACTCCAAACATCCCGTGATTCAACGTAACAAGTCACGTCTTCCGGCCTCAACTCAAGTGTTAAATTCCAACACTCCCTCTAGATTCTTACTTGTTCCTCCAAGGTCGAGAGCCAGCAACACTTGTATCTCTTTACACCTGATTTTTTGGACTCGTCACACGCTTTCACATGAAGTTACGTCTCGATCGGTTACTCCTTAATTCACAAAGGATCTACGACCTATGACAGATTTAACTCACCTCCAAACAGCCTTATCACATGCCTTGATCATCTTCGGTGATCTACAATGCGAAAGCGAAAACGAAACCATCGAGCCCGATGTCTTCTATTTTTGAAAGCCCCAAAACCATAACTATGTGGCCATTTTTAGCCACCGATTCCAGCTCGTGACTCATCCCTCCCTGTTGTCAACAACCTGAGCTGCTGCTGATCACCTATACTTTACGATTTGGTCCCGAAACTAGACCCTGAACATCCGATGTTGTTGTCCCGTTTATACAGCGCAATAACACTACCACTTGGGACTATTGGGTCATCGTTTCACCCCACTAAACTACCCCGACACACGGAGATTTAACCATCCCAACACACGGTAATGACACACCATCATTGCCCGACATACGGAGAATCATCCTGACACACATCATCATTGAAACCTTTAACTTGATGAACATCAAAACTAAGTTGACACAACCTAGATGTGACCCGAAAGACTAGATCCAACTGATTGAAACCTGGACACACCTTCTACCGGACCTTGGTTCCTACGATCGGCTTCTTGGTCTCCTAAGCCTATTTGATCGAATCTTCTATTGCGATCACCGCGATTAAAAAAAACTGGACACCTTTCCTTCGAGCGAAAACTTACCATGTTCGGAAACTGGACATACCTTCCTTCAATCGGTTTCTATGTTTAAAAAAAAAAAACTAAAATAGCCGACCATTGCTTCCTTCGACTTCTTCGATCGGTTCAATTACTAAATCGACAAACATATCGCAACTCGTTCATGATCAGAACACCGGGTCCTCATGCTACTGTGATCAAGACTTGTTTTTTTTCTTGGTTTCTTGATAGTCACACTTGCTACATGGAAGGTGGTAGATTTTTATGGACTTGATTCACATGATAAGCTCAACCACAAACACAAAAGAATAAACTCCTGCTTCATAATTCCTTGTCTTCAAATGTAGAATTCCAGCCACAAATTAGAGCAATGTGCTAACCTAGTAGCCTGCTAGCTTATGTGGTTTATTTTATTTCTTCTTTTCTAACACACCAACAACTTATCTAGCAACTTCCGTTTTTTTTTTTTTTAATTAATCCCTTTTCGATGAAGCCAGTCTTCCTTTCTCCCAATTTTTACCGAGCTATAACTCTAGTTCTTGATCACTGACACAACGACTGTGTTACGACTCTCAAAACAGCTTTCTCTTTCACCAAGCTTTGATATCGCTTGTTAAACTTTAAGCAAGTTAATCAAGAACACGAACACAACACAGAGGATGGACTCTTGGTTTATTATGAAGAAACAAAGGACACACAAATAAACCTAACGTCTAGGACATATATATTCAAGCTCAAACTATGAATTTAAATAATAAACTTAATTATCTAAACATTAAACACTAACAAGATAATTATAAACGAACTTAACCTCCAAGTAATTCAAATTACACCTTGGACTTTATTAATCTCCTCTAACCACCCCTATAGAGATTACCGTACCACCCTAGTACTGCGATTCGAGTCTTTGAAGTTGGTATGGTATCATTTTTAACATGTAATATGTACAATAGGCTAGGCTAAGACACAAGTGCAGAGTAAAGGTCTTCCAGAGCAGCATACATGGGTTCAACAGACTTCAACAGGTATATCACAGTTGTCAGATATGGATCGCCATAAAACTCAAGATTCGTCTCCATCCTTGTTGAAACAATTAACGTTCCCTTCCACAAATGCTCCTTAAAAATTAAAAGAAAAAAACAAATCTTTTTAGATAACAAAAAACTTGAGTATGCTGAAAAGCTGTCCACTTCCCCACGCATTAAATCTATAAACCTACTGTTGACAGAAAAAAACTACTTCATAACCGTGAAAACGTTCTGTAGTCGCATACATTTTGCAATGCTGCAACAGGGCCTGTTGGGAGAGTTCTGGAATCTGACCACCATAAGCTACAAAACCACTTGCAAATGAAATTTTAGAGAACTAAACGCGAAGATTTAGCCATCCCCTGTGCAAATCCAATCCATGGCATCATGCTTGGCGACTTGTACAGCATTGCTGATGGTATTGATAAATACACGGGTCAAGCGTATCATAACAGGTACGGACCCAATAAATACGGTTGACCTGAGATGTGGTTAGTTAAAGGTGATTTGAAGATTTCAAGGTAGAATTATCTCCATGTAAATTATCTTTAATTTTATTTGATTTCGAAGTTATTCATTTTAACTTGAATTGTTTCCTTAGTTTTGTTTTCTCTCTTTCTAGAACTCTATTATGTATGTATGGAGGTGAGAATGAAATAGTAGTTAGTTGATTTATGTTTAATAAAAGATAATTGTAAGAGTGAAGCTTGTCAACCGAAGCTTTCGGTTTCGGTTATTTGATTATGATCAATTGTTGAGTAAAGCCGTGGAATTGGTATCAAGGTATCACATACCCTCTGTGGATTCCTCTCTTTGTTATGACCAGTGACAATTGCAATTTACCTCAGGCTGAGCAGAGTTGAGATGATTACCACCAGCCTGGTCTTCCGGAACAGCCCACACAAAATCATCAACGACGTAATCGTTCTTTACCATGTTTTAACTTGCAGAGCTTTGAGTTTTGGAGTAGCTAGCTTACTCTCAAAAGTATCATCACCTTCATCATATGATTCAATTAATCTGTTGCTTTTATTTACAAAACACAAACCCAATTGGAGCAGATAACTGGCAGTAATTAGAGCTTGTTTGATTAGATCAAAACCTAATCTTTAATCACTTTACAGTTTTTGAGCATGAGCTCATGACCCCCAATTTTCGTGGGTAAGAGGTAACAAAACAATTTCACCACTAGCAAAATTAGTTGGGTCATATGACTTTAAGACACTCAGATTCATCATCATCATCATCATCGTACTCAGTATATCCCACCAATAGCAATGCTATGGTAGGGTCTGAGGAGGGCAAGATGTAGACAGCCTTACCTCTATCCCATAGGGATAGAGAGGCTGCTTCCGGTGAGACCCCCGGCTCGATAGTAGTTTTGCATCAAGCCTTGGACATAAGGCACATAGCACTCAATCATCGGGACACCGGCTGATCGGTGCATGTGCCCTTGTCTTTCGGCTATCAACGCCACCACATGATGCCTGATTAACCTTCCGCCACTTTTAACGTTATTTTCACGTTAAGACACTCAGATTAATCTATCTAATTATCTCATAAGTAATTATGAGAAAATTTGAAAACCTGCTGTCAAAAATCATACTGAAAATACCAAATGAATGATTTGATTTATATTCGGTTTCACTTTCCGCCATTTGCGTATTATTATCTCTAATGAAGAATATTAAAAGGTGAGCAAAAGAACAGGCAGGTGTGTTGTGGCTCATATAGTTGTTTATTGATTTCACTAAACTGGTCCGACAACATGTACCAAATTTGCAGTATCAGAAACCTAGCATAAACAACATCTTTGTTTCTTACGCAGAATATCAAAAAAAAACATAAGAAAAGGGGGAATCAACCAAGAACAGGAAAGATACGAGTAATGCGATCCAAAGGAATGCTGTTGGCACCAGTTGCCCTCCTCAGCTCAGGATGATTAAACTCATTCCTAGGCAGTGAAACAAGATCGTCTTTGCCCTCAGCAATCCAACCATGCTGCTCAATGAACTTGTCCAAAGACACCCCCTCAAGATTAATTGCCTGTTTTTATGTGTGCGCGGTTAGTTAGTTGGCGAATTCAGAAAAGTTATTTTTATGAAAAGAGCAATACCTCAGCAACAACAGATCTTGGAACCTTTTGGTACGTCAGAGAGAGAACATGGACTGCGTATTCTTGAATTGCTTGCTCAAACCCTGAAGAAGAATTCAACAGGGGAAATTAGAACCCAAGCCATTAACATTATTATTATTGTTATTCATTAAAAAAAAGGAAAATGCCTACCTGGCACAACTTCAAGAATATGACGGTTTTTAGCAGCTTCATCCCAAAACTGACGAAATTTAGCAGTCTGCATACGGGGGCTAAATCAAGTAATCTGAAAGCAAGCAAAAAACAAAAAGGAGAAAAATATACGGACCTCCAAGTAATGGGAGAGAACTATAAGAGTCTTAAATTGCTCATCCATTTGCTGACAATTGTAAAAAAAATACATCAAAAAAATATGAATGCATGATGATTATGAAATGAGCATACCACTCTCTCTGGAATCAAGAAAAGACATAAGCTGAAATCTGGAGCAGGCATGGCCATAAGAGCCTACATTACATGGAAGGTAAGATCAATAATAAAACAGAATAAATAATTGTATTTGAGTGGATTTTGTTCACCTTGATCAAAATGCGGGCGACAATCTGAGTGCTCATCCTCTCGGGCTCAAACTGTGTAATAAATTAATTAATTAATTAGTAGTCTTGAAAATGAGATGGCAAGCAAGCAAGCGTACCTGATAGAGACGAAGAAGACAAAGATTTGCATCTAAACTGTAGGTCTGCGATGAAACCTGAAATTAACCACAAAGATTTAAATGTAAGAAAATAAGCAAGTAATTCATTACTTGTGTTGATGTGGAGAATGTTTAATGAATTTGGATACATACTTATTCTTGCTTGCGGTTGTGCTAATAATAATAATAATATAATCTAGAAGAAGAATGATTGTTTAGTAATCAAACAACAATGTCAATACTACTACTGCCCTAGCTAAATAAAATATCTCTGTCTGTCTTTCTAAGCAGATAGATATAAGTTTTAGTTTTGGAAAGTGGGGAATTAATTAAGTATAAGAACCTGTTCGTTGACGTAATTTTGGAGATCGGGGAGGATGTCAGGGTTGTAGGGATTGACAGCGACGAGTTGCTCCACCATTTGCGACTGCGACCTTCCCATCTGATCTGATCTGATCTGATCGGATCTTCCTTCCAACGCCGACACACACACACACACACACAGAGGCTTCTTCGGCTTTCACCTTTTAGGTTAGAGCCTTCTTTTTTTCATGGGCCGGACCACATTCACACTGTTTTCTTTTTTCTATTCTTTGGGCCTTCACCCATTTCGCTTCTCACATTAATATTTATTATCAAAACTAAATATCAATAAATTCATATTATGTGAGTCTATTAATTAATTACTAGGATAATAACCCGTATTACACACGGGTGGAAAACATATCAAGAAACAATATAAAATATAAAAAATATATTCAATCAACACAAATATTTGACATAAGTTTTTTTATCAGCAGATATTACAAAAGATGTTAAACTATGTCTATAACATAAAAAAAATACTTTATAAATAAATAATTCAGTAAATAAAGAATAATATAACATAAATGAACCATTATACCTGAAAAAAATAAAAAAAAAACACGTTAGTAACAGATTTTGTAATATTATTTGAAAATTAAGCTTATAAATACATCCCAAGTTTAAACTTATATTTTTCACCCGTGTAGAGTTTTCATTCAACAACCTTTTGAAACAAAAAATGTCGGGTTTAAAAACCGTAGCTTGCATTCCATTCTCCTGTCATAAAATAATAATAATAATAATAATAATAATGATAATAATAATAATAATAATAATAATAATAATAAACATGTCTATATAATTAATGAAAAGAGTAGTATAAATAAAGAAAAATATAAAACAATAAAAAACTTACAGATTGATCCATGAGGACCATCTCCATCAAAAAGTCCTCATTTGGAGTGTTTGTTATCCTTGACGGTCCATACTCTCAAAACTCTAACCTTAACTGTGGATGGAGATATTTTGATAATATCAATTTCATCCAACATTGTAAAGCTTTGAACCTCCGTTGTAATATGTTTTAAATCAAACGATAAAAGACTTTAATGAAATAATTCGTTTACATATAAAATTTATAATTACAGTTGAAGAACTTACCTTGTAAAAGCTTCAAAGACAGAAGATTGTTTTAATGTGGAAAATGCATCTATGAGCGGATGTTATATACTACATATGGAGATGTTTATTTTTGACAAAGACCGCAAGTTCATAAACTGTTTTAATTAAATAATAAATACAATAAATCGAATTCAATATAATGCAATATACATCCTATAAATAAAACCCTATAAATGCAGCATATAATTTCTAATAAAAATCCAGGGGTTGATTTTTTGAACTACTAAAAATTAGACATCTAAATATAATAATAAACCAATTTGACCTGTTGACTAATTTAGAAACCGTTTTAATTAACCCATTTTCTTTTCTTTTATTTTTATTGAAATGTTTGACGGGGATCCAACCCCTTTAAAAAAAATTCATTGTGTGTATTTTGTAAGATTGTTTTAATTGTTTTTTGTAAGATTTTTGTTGTAGGATTGTTTTAATTAAAAATAACAATTTTTGTAAGGTTGTGAATTTCTAGTCAATATATAACTAATTGATCAACTATATTAAAAAAGATTTTAGTTTCCAAAAATAACATTTTAATGTTACCAAAAATTATTTGTAAATATGTGGAAAATAATTATATGGAAATGTGATGATGTGGAGTCTTATGTGGACATCCTAGATTAATGGCACGCGGATAGAACTGAGTTGCTTTATTATATTAGTTAGATTATAACAGTTAGGTTCCTATCCATATATAATAAGATCTTCAAATTTTAAATTGATAGGTTATAAAAATAAATTAATATTAGTGAAACTTGGAAAAAGTCGTATTATGAACAAAAAATCACAATATACAAACATAATTTTAAGTAACAAATATGTTAAACATCATATTGATTAACCGATAATTTAAAAAAAAATCATACCTTTAAACCCTAAATAGATTAAAACATAAATCGATTAATAGGAATAGATTAAATATCAAATCTATTAATCGTTAGTATAAAAAATCATGCAGTTAAACCCTAAATCCAATAACAGTGAATCAATTTGATGTTGTTATTCACAAAAATCAATTAAACACTAAAATATAAATCATACCTGATAATTGCAAACTACCTGATAATTGCAAACGATGAACATATTTAATGTTGTTTGGATTATGAAACTGACAAATCATGAAGAACTGGTTATAGATGAGGCGAAGAATCTGGTTACAAACGATGGGAGCGTTATGATTTTTGAACGAAGCATGTGTCTTTTAAAGAAGAAACGATGAACAATTTAAACATAATAAATTTAATAAGTTTTTTAATTCTAAAAATAATTAGAATAATTAATATCATAATTACATTAATAAGTTACAAATATATAAAAGTCAATATCATTGATTAAAAATTTATTGTGAATATATGGAAATTAGATTTATGGAAGGTTGACGACATGGAAGCCTATGTGAACAACCTAGGTGAAGGACATGTAAACAAAATTATGTTGCTTTAATATATTAGTTAGATTTTATACTGAATAAGAGACCTATTAAAAATGATATATATCACTAACAATGAATTATCCTTTCTATAATTATTACTGGTGATGAATAAATTGTTAGATTTCGAAATGAAATTTAGTTTTTTAGTTTTTTAAAATGATATTGTTTGAAAAAATAAAGGTTGGGTTGGATTGGGTTGTATGAGGCAAAGAGAGAGAAATTGTTTTTTTTTATATTAAAGGTTGGATTGAATTGTGAATAAATGTGGTCTAAGAGTATTCTCGTCCGGTTCCCCAAAATTTTGTGATGGGAGTTTGTAAATTATAGGGTGAGGTTTTGAATGATTGTTAGAGTAAATTATATGGTGGAGAAAGAAAAAGGTAGTTTTTTTGTAAATTTGAGAAAAAGATAGTGATTTTTTGTAAATTATAAGGCGGTGAGAGAAAACTGTAATGATTAAAGTACAAAAAAAATATTAATTAATTAAACAGAAGAGAGAAATGCAGTGTTTCTTAGTTTAATTATAAACATGGGGATAGGAGATCGGTTGAGAATGCTCTAATACTAATGAATTGCTTTTGGAGTTGAATGATATAGTCATAAGGTAAATCTGTTTGTATGCGTCTTCGTTCTCTCAAAACATATTTATTATTCTTCGTTTTTCCCTTAAAGCTCTCAAACAAAATCCATATTGTAATCCATATAATTTTGGATAATGTTGATATTTAATATTCATTGTTTTTGTATTAATCATTTTAGACCAAAACTATATTGTAATTCATACAACTTGCGTTATATTGAGATTAGAATTCTTGTCTTGATTATTTCAAATATAAACCATATTGTAACTCATACAATTTTATGTTATCTTACATATTTATCATCAACTATTCATCTTTTCTTACACAGTTTAAAGAAGTTAATTATAAGTGACGAACTTAAAATTGGTGGATGTTAAAATAACTTATTGTTAACTATGTCTCACATGAAAAGTTTCAAATATAATAAAGAAAAAAATTCTGTTTGTATACTTGTGGTTTGTTGCTTCCATCCATTTGTATACAAATTCGAAACCTTTAACACTTTGAATACATATTAATTTCAATTGTATCCATTTGTATACAAGTTCCAAACGAAGTTAACCAAACCGTTAAAACCTCCCTCACATAAGGGATATTTTCGTCTATTACAGTAAAACCGTTTATGCTTTAAATTATTCATTTTTATAAGAACATAAACGAACATGAATATGTTCATTTTTTTAACATGTTCAATTTTAAAACGACGTACATGAACACAAAATTTTGGTTGATTAAGTGTTCGTTTTTACTTAAAGTTAAATACACACCTACGAACATGCTCGTTTTCGTTTGGTTCGTTTACATGCCTACATATAATGTTGTAATTAGGCTAACTCAAAGAAAATAGCAGTAGTTGACTTTCTATAATAGTTTGACAATAGTCAAAATGGGTTTACAAGATTTAAATGGAACATAATTTATTTGTATTAAAAAGAGGCGATTTTGATATAATTTAAACACAATTTGAAAACACATAAATGTGGTATAATTAAGGTTCACATGTTCATGATCAACATTTGATATTTGGGTCAAACTATTGAATTATTGATCTAATTACCCATTCAAGCATCTACCAAAATGTTAAGTTCAGATTTTTGACTTCAACATAAACGTGACATCGTGACCAATATATTGCAGCAGATTGTGATATATATTGCACCAGATCATATATTGTAGGAATATATTGTCAGATTTTCATACATAATGTTAGTTTTTTATACACTACATAGTAGACTAAACTAAAAAAACGAAGCATGCTTACACATTGAACTTTCACTAACAGTATACCACTAGGTACCTGCAATCACAATGGACTTTCACTAACAGTAGCATAAAGACATTATCATTTTTATACAATATATCCTCTTTCCCTAATATCATTAAAAATCAAAATTAGGTCATAAGGTTTAAATGTTGTTGTTTGAGAACACTAATAAAAAAACTAGAACAATGTACTTTTGTAATTGGCTTAAATTTTTGAATTGGTCTGATATGAAATTTGGATTTATTTTTTATTTGAATAGACGAAAATACACCTCATGTAGGGGAGGTTTTAACGGCATTGGTTAACTTCGTTTGGAACTTGTATACAAATGGATACAATTGGACTTAATATGTATTCAAAGTGTTAAAGGTTTCAAATTTGTATACAAATTGATGAAAGCAGCAAACCACAGATATACAAATAGAATTTCTTTTTTATAATAAATCATTGACAAATTTGATTTTAATAATCTTATTTTTTTGTAGTGAGCATATAGTTATCTCACCACAGAAAATCTGTGCCACTAGTCCCACATTTCACTTTATTTTTTTCTCATAACAACCTAACTCTATTATATCGAATTTCAAATTGACATTTTATGGTTTCATATCGAAAAAAGAATACAAGTCAATCTTTGTCTTTTAAGCTGATTTGTAAACCAAGTAAATTTCACTGGCATGTTTTCGCGAAAAAGCACCCATGTGAATAAGACCAAATTTAATGTGGAAAAGTAGTGTGAGCTTTATCAACTGAATAGTATTAACAATAACTAATGGAGTAATAAAATAATGATAGTTATTATAATAATATTAATAAGTAATATTAATTATAACAAATAATATTAATAATGTATAATTATAAAACAATTACAAAAAAATATATATGTATATTAAGTATGCAGGTGTGTGTGAATACAAAAAAAAAACAAAGAAATCGACTCGTATCAAAATCGAAACATCAAAATCATACAATAAAATACTATAATGTTATTATTTGATCATTTTCTTATTTACTTAATATTTTATTATTCAACAAACATAATAATTTAAATAATAAAATCACACAACAAAATACTATAATGTTATGAATATTTATCCTACAAGATCAAGATTTACCATTTAGATCTACCAAGCAAGTGAATGAGCTATTTGTCAAGCTTATTGATAGTGTACCATACTACTTGCCCATCAGATAATTAACCTTGTCTAGAGAAAAAGTTAATTTGTTATGATATAAATACTAGCTCAATGTAAAAGAGAAAATGCACATCATACATACACATTTATAAGTGATACATTTCACTACTTTCTCTCTTTGCCAAATTTTCTAAAATTCTGAAGTTTAGCACTAATCATGTGTTAATTCTTGTTAAATGATAACATATAACATTTTATAAAGTAAAAGCTACAATCAAATAGGAATAAACAACAATACTTAAAATAAGAAAAAAAAAATCTACTTGACATATAAGAGAGAGAGAGAGATTAGAATATCTTTAAAAAACGACTACTTGTTGGCACAATTATCTAATTAATTATCTTTACCAAATGTTCATAAATTGTTCATCAACAAGTTTGTTTATGTTCATTTGTTTAATAAAGCAATGAACATGAACACTATTTTTTGTTTTTTTATTAAACGAATAAAAATGAACACACGTTTTGTTCGTTTACTTATGTTCACGAACGTCCGTTTATGTTCATTTATGTTTGTTTGTGTCACATCCCAACCTACGGCGAAATATGTCGAGGCGCAATTGATTGCACAGTAGCTCATAAGATACTATTACTAATAATGATAGTAACTAATTAATTTGTTTTATAAATCGAAGTACATCACAAGACAAACAAAAACAATGCATCATGCAATCTTGCTTTATATTCGATAACCTAAAATCAAACTAAATGTCTTCTCTAACATCCAAATCTTCAAATAGCAAACTTGTAACACGTGTAAACATAGATTTTAATCAACAAAATTAAAGTTGAGTGAGCAATACACAAGTTTAGATGTATTATTATTGTAAAACAAACAATTTGTATGTGAATATACACCATTACAACATTGATGATATATAACAATTATCAAATAAAATAGATGTGGACCATTTCAGTCTAGAACAAAGCCAACTTACGGGGGTAATGTATGCATACTAGATGAGGATGAGGTGACCCAACCGCCAAAACAATAAAAAATAAAAGCATAACCATATAACATGTCATCGATGAGCAAATAATCCATAAACACATAATATCGAATTGTGGTTGATGAGGCATAGGTGTAAATAAATAAACTTTGATATATATGGTACGGATGTTAGCCCCAAAAATAAAAGATGAAAAACAAGGGTATGAATTACTCAAATTTATTGTTTAGGCGAGATAACAATAAAATAATAATAAATAAGGAAATTAACATGCCTACTGATCCAACAAAAATACCTGCAAATTTGAGATAATAAACTAGAGTCAAAATTGAGAATAATCCATCTGGAATCATATTAAAATCATTTACGGTTTATGAGTTATGATGAAAACAAGTTTTAAGCGAGCTGATGCAGGTCAGAATCCAAACAGTGAACTGGGTTTCGGTTCTGGTTCCTCATATATAACACGTGAAAATAAACATAAAAGTTTTCTGGATTGAAAGCTAATTTTAAACAAAGATACGTTAATCGTAAAATACCCAATTTTACCCTAACATAAACCCTAAAACGAATTTGATTAAATTAGACATGGTAATCCCTCAATCCTTTAAAATTGATTGAGGGATTTTGATCCTATGATGAACTATAACACTTTGATGTATAAAAAACTTACCCGGAATTCGGATTCAAACTAGGAGAAATCGAGAAGATGAAGAACTTTGACTTTTGAAAGTCAACCGATGAAGAACACTTGAGCTAGGACTTGAATTCGTGAATGAGAGGGTGAGTTGATGATTTAGGAGCAGAGAATGAATGATAAGGGACATTGGTTTATATAGGAATCGAATTATAGCTTCATGTTTATCAATAAACTTGTTTAAAACTCAAAAATGAGGTAGGATAACCACTAAGATCATAGCCTTAAATTAGACGATAAGATTCGTAGATTACTGTCACACCCCGACTAGCAAAATTGCGGAAGTGTTAAACGAGAATGTAACAGACACCTCCGGTATCAACCACATTGTTTATAAATAACAAGACAAACTAATTTACAATATTTCACATCGTTCTAACTTCTTTTACAAACTAGGTGATACAAATCTAAACCAGCCCGTTAAGCTTCTTTACTTCTTACTAGCTGTAACATTTCGGGTTTTACCGCATTCTTATTTGTATTCGTTTTATTGATCTACGAACCTTATTCGGATCTTTATCCTTAATAATATGAAGCATTTATAAGTATTAAAGTTTTACATGTTCATTTTATACCTTTTTATACTTTACATGATGTTCATTTCTTGTTTTAACCATAAAATATTCAATATTTAGCCTTTTTATGAACTACAAGGACCATTATTGTAAAAAAAAATGAAACTTATACCCCTTAGGGCCGGAGCACCGTGCGGTGGCACCACCATAGGGTGGCCACGCGCCGCTATGGCAAGTCTGATCAGATTCTATTGCTGTTGATGTTTTCTAGTTCGTTTTTAGCATCTAAATCGCTAATTTTTTGTCTAAATCGAGTAAATTAATGCCCAAGAAAAGAAAAATATAGCCAAGATACATGTCCATGTTCATTACCCATTGACCAAGAATGAATTTTAATGATCATTCTATTAATTTTGTCATTAAATGCTTATTCGGTTACTTAAACTAGCAAAACAACCAAATTGGTTCGTTTTTGCATACATTATATAAACAAACCTCATATTATCTGTCATAAACTTTACTCCAACCCTAATAGAGCATTCCCAGCCGTCACCCTCTCCTGTCCCTCATAAACTTCTTCGGTCTGGCCATTGTTCTTGAAGAAACAAGCTTTATCGGTTGACTTTGCTTATACATCGACCTTTGACTCTTCTTTTTGGTTGATTCTTTCACTTTCCAGGTAAGTTGTAAACTGAGAAATCATTCATACATATTCCCTAGTCAATAACCTTCAATAAATTTCCATGATTGAAGGGTGTTGACTGGTCAATTTGATTAAAACCCATTAAAGGGCAAAACAGTCAACAAGTTTGAGTATTCGTTTTCTCATACTTCTGGTCAGAACCAACGTTAGGTCCAGAAGACTTTTATTCTCGTAATGAAATTTTAAGGCTACTGACCAAAACCCGACTTTCGAATCACTGTTCGGATTCTGGTCAGTACCGACTCGTTTAAATCTTTAATTTAACATAACCGGAGTTTTAAACATCCGTTTGGAATGATTCCAGCGGCAAGAAGTTCGTTTTTACTTATATTTTCTTATCTCAAAGTTTCATGTTCTATTTATTGGTTTATCTCATTTGGCGCGTTAACGGACGATTTGATTATTTTATTCTTATTTTTATTTACTTGCCTACTATTTAAGATGAGTTTTGTCATTCTCCTATTTTACTATGTTTTCACAAGTTTTGGGGACGTGTGCGTACTTATTAGTATTTCTTATTATATATTTGTTACATGTTTACTTGTTTACTTTAACGCATTCGGAGAGGTCCAACATATTCTCATTTGAAGTATGATCATACGATCGTTATGGTAATCGGCGCCCGATTCACTTAGCAATAGTCAACTGACACCTTATTTGCTCATGGTTTGGTTATATTTACCGCAATTTATTACGTTTTGCTTATTTCATATATTATATTTATATCATTGCAAAACTGGTGACAATGTAACATCCTAAAAATTTTAATGATGAATAAAGGAAGTTATGTTTAGTGATTTCGCGTAATTAATTAATATCGGGTAGGGGGCGGGTCTTGGACGTGGATTAATTGAGATGGGTTAAATGAGAATGGGATTTCAGGGATATAAATACCCCCAAAATCCCAAAATATCTTCATTTTCACCAAACTCCCTAACACCCCAAAACACACACACACCACACACATACCGCCGCCGGCCGGCCGAGCCAAGGGAAGAGTCTGGCAGGTCCGAGAGAGAGAGATTAGTGTACTAGCAAGTAAACGAGATCCAAACAAGCCCAAAAAGGTATGATTCTTGATCTTTGAAGTTTAAAGATCCAAGCTTTTTAGTGTATAAGCGACCGGAAATGGTCGGGAAGCGTAGTGGGTGATATTGAACCATAGCAAGGGTGTTAAAATCGCTCAAAATGCTGGAAAGAAACCGAACAACGGCTGTCTGGGCAACTTCGCCTGCATCTGGGCAACTTCGCCTTCAAAGCGATGAACTTCGCCTGCAAGCTAAGTTCGCCTGATGAACTTCGCCTGCAAGCTAAGTTCGCCTGATGACAACTTCGCCTGAGGCCAAGTTCGCCTAATTGATAACTTCGCTTACGGCCAAGTTCGCCTGATGACAACTTCGCCTAAAGCCAAGTTCGCCTGATGACAACTTCGCCTAAAGCCAAGTTCGCCTAAGGTTTAACTTCGCCTAAAGCTAAGTTCGCCTAAGGTTTAACTTCGCCTAAAGCCAAGTTCGATTAGGAAGTAAACTAAAAATCTAATGAAAAATGTGTTAAGACAGTTAATGGAAATAAAATTTTTCCAAGCTGACCTGGCAGCTCGACCCCAGCCAGGGGCTCTGCCCCTTGGACCCTGCTAGGGGCTGCCGCCCCTAGACCCCGCTGCCAGGGGCGCTGCCCCCGGACCCCCGTTCGTTGTGGGTCATATAAAGATAGACATACATTATGAGAAGTGATAGTTAATTGATACGTATACTTGTTATACAGTCAGCCGTGCACAACTGAAGAAAGGAATTACGATTAACGGTGAATGTAACCGTGTTCAGGTGAGTTTCTAGCCCCATTCCTTGTTATGTTTTCGGGGCTGTGTGCATACTTGATGTGTTGTTAATACATTTATCCTAAGTGATAAGTGTATGCCCTATATGATATATGTGTTATGTAAGAATGATTGCTTGATGGTACGTGAACGATCTTCGGATATTGCACGTACTGTCAGGTTGTAATGCTATGTATAAGGTAAGTATAATATGAATGATTATGCGTATGAACGTGATAGAGATAATAAAAGAAGGAAATAATGATGTATGGTCGTATGGTTACGAAAAGGGTACCGAGCCCTAATAATACTCGAGGTATGATGTATGGTTGTATGGCTACGAAAGGGTACCGAGCCCTAAAAATACTCGGGGTATAATGTATGGTAACGAAGAGGGAATCGAACCCTACTAATATTCGAAAACTAGGGACCAGACCCTTATAATATCTGTGATGTTAGGGACCAGACCCTTATAATATCTGTGATGTTAGGGAATCGAACCCTTCTAGTATTCGAAACTAGGGACCAGACCCTTATAATATCTGTGATGGTAGGGACCAGACCCTTATAATATCTGTGATGTTAGGGAATCGAACCCTTCTAATATTCAAAAACTAGGGACCAGACCCTTATAATATCTGTGAGGTTATAGGGCGAAAGGCTCTTTAAAACGTATGATTATGTATGTAAAGAAAGTATGAAGGTAACAATGAAAGTAAAAGCACTTAAGTGTGTATGAAAGAAAGTTAAGAGGTTAAGTATGAAATGTAAAGAATGTATTGTATGATTATGTGATTAACTAGAACTCACTCAGCGTAGCTGACTTTTAGTATGCACGCAGGTGAGTAGGATGAGACAGCGGGCTTGAGCGGGGACACATGGCAGAAGAATAAGAGCCTGGCATCTGAAGACTTACGATGTTTTAATTTTAATGTTTTAATGTGAAAGACAAAGGACGTTTTGAGACAAGTTATGAAATATTGTAATGTTTTATGAAAGTTTTATATTCCGCGTAAATGTTTTAATTAACTCTGATATTTAGAACTGTGTTTATGAGTAAATCCAACACGAAAGTAGGGTTACCGGTAACGGGGCCTTACAGACAATCTCACTCAACTTTATGTTGACAACTCGATTGTATTTTCTACGCATATGCAGGTTTTCGTGTGACTTGAAGATCGAAGTTGGGATATTTAGAAGGACCTTAGGGGTTTTAATGAAGACAATTTATTTTTAAATTCATGTTTGGATTATATTTGTTTGTTTTTGGATTATTTGTCTTGTTTGGATATTGTGTGTGTTTTTGAATGAAATAATTAACATAATAGTTATTGTCACCTTTATTTTATGATAGTACCTTTGAGCTGTGAACAATCAGTTCACGCCCCAGCATTTCCGCTGTAGGTTGGGGTGTGACACTAGCATACTTGCATCAATTTACCCAACATTGATCACAAGCCCAACACGTAGCACATTAGCTTTCTAATCCAAATCCTGTACACCTGAAAAGCACGTTTAAAACGGGTCAACTACAAGAGTTGGTGAGTTTCATGATTTTCAAGAAATCAGTTATGCGTAATCACAAGTCATAGTTTGTATATACATATGTAAGTATGTATGTACGCATGTACGCTGGCCAATACGTTTGTTTGTATGTTTATGATGTAATTATGCTAAGCTATAGTGAAGCCTTGATTGTTCGTTCATGCTGCGTGCCTCCATTTCCCACACATAATCAATCACCGTGGCCCCCCTTCCGCCCACAACATGCCCCAAGTAGCTATGTCAAACACCACATAGCGTATTTGTATAATTATGGTCTTGTGAAAATGGGATAAAGTCTCAGCAAACTGTGTCGGCTCCGTTTGGGTTTATCAAACCAATAGTACTATTCACAAGCCATCGGCTCGAAGTTAATCACCGTGTTAGTGGGGACTTTCGTGTGTTAACACTTAGATAATTCACATCATTACATGGTATCTGATATTCAAATGTAAATAACATGCTTTTCACCCCAAAAGTTCGTAAAAACAGTTTAAAAAGTGGGGTCATGAAATACACGATTTAGTAGGTATTCAACACGGTATCGGATAGTGGTTCGCTCTGCTTGTTATCACTCAGACCCTATAATCAATATTATAATAACATTAATATTTAAATATAATTATAATCTCCATACTAAACTGGACTGTATATCTAGTCTGGATATATCTGTCACGCCCAGAAAGTGTCAATAGCCTTAGATTGTGAAGTTGTTCAATATCTAATGTTTAAAACCGAACTACGCTCAGTTTCCCCTTTTCACCTGCTCGCCCAAGTTGATCATTTACGTGTTTGGAGAACATGTACGAGCATGTAAACTTGGGTAAACGCGTTGGTTGATAAAATGATTAAATTTATAAAGAGAAATCATGGAGTAGATGTCTGGATTCGCTACGGAGCTCATTTCCATTTATTCAATCTGGTTTGGAGAAAAATGTGCACAATCCATCCGAATCGTCTGGATTTCTCATAAAATGTTTGGTTTACTTAATTAACTCGAAAATATGCTTTTTGATCACTCTTGATGTTATGATATTCCAACAAATTCGTTAATCACAAACCTGTTGGTTTTTATCATAAATTAATTTGTTTAACTTTCAAATTAGTATAATTAATTACCCGTTTATCATTAAATTATGAAAATTTATAAAATTATCAAGTAAAATATTTATATTTTTATAAAAATATTTCTGGAATTATTTATTGATTTCTTAATTTATAAAAATTCATTTTATATGCTATATTTAACCCGTAAATCGTCCGTTTATACCAAGCGATTTCTGAAAAATCTAATAAAATTCCTGAGTGATCCAAATATCTCCCAAAACACCTTGTAAAATTTCCAAAATCTAACACTTTTGCCAAGTTACCTTTTTGAGCCAAAAACGACTATAAAAACTCGAATAAACGCGAATTCAGAAAGTATATCTAGGGTTATCCAAATGACCCCAAATTTCATATGTGATTATATAATGCCATACCTGAGTTCTCCACCAAATTTCATAATTTGTAAAGCAGTTTAAGTATTTTTTTTCTAAATAAATGTCTCTAAACGGTAATAAATTCGCCAAATATTCTCCGATGGTCGCAAAATTACCAAATTTGGACAGGAACTCGTTCATATGGTCCCTAATTTCTCTGCAAATTTTAACAAGCTAACAATAATCACGTCATATTCTAATCCTAAGCAGTCCTTAAACAAGTGTTTCGGCATTACCTTTGCGGTTTTCGCTCGTTTCAACTCTTTTGCTCAAATTTCCAGGTTCTTGTTGTCACACCCCAACCTAAGGCAGAAATTCTGGAGCGTGATTCGATTGCTCACAGCTCGAAGATACTATCATAAATAAAATGTGACAATATCTAATTAATTATTTTAATTCAAATGTACACACAAAAATCAAATACAACAAAACAATTCAAATAAATAAATACAATCAATTAAATTTAAGTTTGTCTTCAATATAACATATGGTATTGACTACATATCCATACTTCAATCTAAGCAACCTGCATATGCGTAGAAAATGGATTTTGTTAACAACACATGTTGAGTGAGATGATCACTAATTTTTAAACATTAAATAATATATATATATATATATATATATATATTTAGTTGATGAATGATAAATGATAAATGCGCAAACCAACCATGTGATAATAATCAATCGAATCATAACAAACATGCATATAACCAAATCGTGTGTGCCAATGAAATCGTTGCCAAGCGAATCGGGCATTGACTACAATGACTAAGGTTGTCGTTTTACCTTTGCCAAGCGAATCGGGCTCTGGTTACTAAGACGGTCGTATGATCATACTAATGAGAACTCTCTACAAGGGGATATGTTGGACCTCTCCGAAACGTTATCAAGTAAACAATTAAACATGTAGCAACTAGCAAATAGCATTCAACTGATATTCACACAATGATTATATTTGCGATTTTGTGTATATATATAGATAGAAAATATGAATAAGTACGCATATGTCCCCAAAACGTTTATGAAAATCGAGTAAAATAGGGGAATGATCAAAATCACCTTAGACGGAAGGCAAGTGATTAATAAATTCGACAAACGAACTAATGATTTAAGCGAGTCATCCAATACACGTCCAATGAGATTAATGATCAGAATCTAAAACTTTGTGATATGAAACTATAAATAAAAACGAACTTAATGCCGCTGGAATCAATCCAAACGGATGAGTAGAACTCTAATTATGTTGATTTTAATGTTTAAACGAGCTGGTACTGACCAGAATCCGAACAGCGAGTCGGAAGTCGGGTTTTGGGCAGTAGCCTTAAAATTTCTTTACGAGAATAAAAGTCTTCTGGACCGAACATTGAATTCAAACTTGTTGACTGTTTTACCCTTTGTCGGGTTTTAAAGCAATTGACCAGTCAACACCATTCAACCACCGAAATTGATTGAAGGTTATTGACTAGGGAATATGTATGAACGATTTTAAAGTTTACAACTTACTCGGAAAGTGAAAGGATTGATGAGAAACGGAAGTCAAAGGTCCTTGAGTTTGCAAAGTCTACGAACAAGTCTTGAATCTTTAACGAATATGCAAAAACCGAAGGGTTAGAGGATGAACAGAGGTAAGGGACGGCTGGAGGATGTTCTTTAGGGTTTGTTTAATGTTTACAGCAGATGTTTAATGGTTTTTTATATAGAAAAACATAAAACAAACTAATTGTGGGTTTTTTGGCCCGTTTAAGCAAGTAAATATGTTTTAAGGAAAGAATCACCAAAAGATTCATAAAGATCTGATCTTGGACAAGGGAAAACGAATTAAGAGTTGTATTTTAGTTATATTATGATTACTTGGTCCTTAATTCTCTCTAATATGCCTAAAATAAACGATTTTATACCTTAAACGAGTTAACGAATGAAGACGAACCAAGATTGGGTGCAGTGGGGCCACCGCGCTGCGCGGCCAACAGGTAGGCTAGCTGTCGCGCGGCGCTCCGAAGGGTATGGGGGATAAGTTTCACATGTTGTCACATTTACTCCCTGTATTTTGGTCTTTTAGCATTTTTATGAACTTTTGATAATATAAATAAGATTTAAACACTATTTAAAGTACAAGGGCTCCAAGTGAATTATTAGAAACTTAAATATTTATAATTATTTGGTTTTTGATTAATAATAGTGATACAAAATATTTCCGGGTCGGGTTATACGCAACGAATACAGTTTCGAAAAATACGAGATGTTTCACTTGTCCTTCTAAGTAATGTAACTAAAGATCCTATATCACAAAACCAAGCATGTATAAGATCAGCCTTGAAACTTAGGGTTTCGGTTAGGGCTTTAAACTGAACATTTGAACCGTAAGAACACGATTTAAACTCCTTAATCCGTGTTTATGGCCAATAAAACTTATCAAACCAGGTCTTAACCATGCGTATGATCAAAATATGTTTTTGGCTAATTTTTAGGGTTTTTTAATGGTTAGAAACAATTTTTGGTAATCAAACTATGTTTCTTTGAGTTTAAACATGCTTAAATAGGCTAGAAATTGATCAAATAAGTAGTTTTTACCTTAGGATTTGATGGTATGAAAGAGTCCAGAAGTTCTCTCCAGATTTATGTTGATATGTAGATGAAAATATCTTGAAAACATAGCTTAAGCTTAAAGAAAACATAGGGGGGGGGGGTAGACCACTTTGGCGGCCTGGCATTTTTGGGCCCATTTGGGCCCAATTTTGGCCCATTAGTCTCGTTTTGTGTGCCCGAACGTAACATCCCAAGCCCAAGTTTATTTCGGGTTCGGTTTTTGGCGAGAAAATATATCGGGTGCGACAAACAGTGCGAAAACGAGTGTTTTTCGGCCAATTTCTTGTTATTTAGAAAAACATACTATTAGGTTGTAAAAATCCAAAGTATTTTCACGGATCGCTTAAAACATCTCAAATAAATGTTTTGTAAGTCTTTTTCGGCTTAACAGATGATACAATGCTTGTTTTGGAACTATTTTTCACGTTTAAAATCATAGCGGGTAGTTAAACAAGTATGCTTTTGTTTAACTGGTTTGCTATTGTACTAAGGCCATAATATCAATATGTTGGCTTATAATATACGTATGTCACTTATAGGTGCCCCCGGGTACTCAGGTCATAACCAGACTCGTTTGGTTATTCGTTTGTTTGTTACGCAATAAGCGGTTAATCGCTTATTCGATATGTGAATATTAAGGTGTACCCGGTTTTGTCACGAATGCCACAATTAATGATAGAATATGCTTAGGAACATTCTAGAACTTTTGTATTTGAACTATAACTCTATTAGGATAGAGATTTGAGGATAAACGAGTCAAAAACGAGCTAAACGAGTTGAAACACGAACTAAACCAAAAACCAACCGCTGCATTGGCCTGGTCACGTGACGTGGCTAGGTGGTTCAATTTTGGTAATTTTAGCCCCTAAACTTTCCAGAAATGCGTTTTAGACCAAAATTAGTGTTTTTAAGGGATTTTAACATATTTAAACATCAAATCAATATGAAATAAATCAAACAACATACATTACTAATAAACATTCAATTTCATTGATAATAAGAATCCAAATACAAGCCTGGGTCGAGAAAACAAATAAATCGAAATTGACGAATGCCATAGTATATTTGTTTAAATTCATTTGAATTTTAATAAATACATAAGTACATATATTTATATAATTTTAAACATAAAAGCTAGGTTTAAGTTATATATACATGTGTGTGTGTGTATGCTTGATGGTGCTTAGTCATTTATGTTCATTTGCGTTCGTTTATGTTTATTCAATTATGTTCGTTTAAGTTTGTTCTTTTTAGGTTCGTTTGTGCACGTAAATCGTTCGTTTAGGTTTTAAATAAACGAGCACGAACATACCAATTTTCTTAATGAACGGACACAAACACAGGGGTTTCCCCTTTGGTGGGCTTAGGGAGTAGTGGTTTCACAGCCCGTCAAGCTACTTTGAAAGCTGCTTCAGGGAAGGTGACCAAAAATGAGAAGGCGTGTCTTGATAACCAACATGTGTTTATTCCTTTTGCTTTTAACACTTTTGGTTTCCTCGCGCCTGAAGCATTGGAGCTACTTACCCGTGTTCAATGGGTCATGCATAGTAATGTTATGACTCCAAAATTCGCAAATATAGTTTTTAAAATATTAGGTTTTGCAATTCAAAAAGGAGGTAGCGGCGCAGCTTTTTGCCCGCTTGCCTTCTGTTTCGATGTAATTTAATATAATTATTAAATTTAAACTAAAAAATACATCTCTAAAAAAAATTGTGTTCATGTTTGTTCGATTCATTTACATGTTTAACCATTTTTGGTATGGGAAAACTTATTTGTAAAGCAGTACAATTCTTTTATCATAATAATTTGTTGCAAGAGTAATCAGGGCCGGCTATAAGGTAGTGCGAGCTGGACCCTCGTCCGAGGCACGCTTTGTTCGGGGGCACGGAGGAATCACAGGAGGGTCGATATGTTATTGTAGGTTGACCTTCAATCTATCATTGGCATGCATAGTAACAGAACTAAGAGGAAAAGAAAAGAACATGCCGGAAAATTTTCCGGTGACTGAAGCCGAGTTAAATGGTAAAGAAGAAGTAATGGAAATGAATCAATGGTTCTCTTATACCTAATTAATGCATGTGTGCTATGGCCCTATTAATACAATATTTTAATGAGAACAAAAGAGCAGGAGGATTGTAACTTACTTCAAAATAAAAATTTTATACTTTTTTCTTTATAAAAGTTAAAATAAAAATTTACATGACAAAATAAGCTATAGAAGTTGATGTGTTGTAAAACACTCGTATTTTTCGCACCTTTTATCTACGTTTTTGTATTACATTTTATGTGTTTTAACTCGTTTTAGATAGCTTTTACATATTGATCTTTATTTTGTAGGCTATGGGTGAAAGATTGAAGAAAACCGGACTTTTGGAGCAGTTTACGAGCCTTTTACGCATACGTTTTCAAGTAAAACTCAAAGCCCGGCCCGTCTACAACATGAAAAAGCCCAAGCCTCATATTATAACATAATATAAAAAAGAAAAAAAAACCTAAGCCTAGGAGTTCTGGCCGATCGCAGAAGACAGCAGCCAAGGGAGAGAAGAAAAACTTTTTTCGGCTAGGGTTCTTGGAGTTTTGACGGCTTAGGAAGGAAGAAGGAGTAAAGGACAAGCCCCGGGATCGATTATCATCAATTGTTATAGCCACGAGCAGCCCTGGAATCATCCATATCCTTACATCATTTTCATTGTTCTTATTCTTTGATTTGCTTGTTCAATTGTTGATTGTTTTTGCAATTGTTTGAGAGATTGAATTGTTAGTGGTTATTGTTGATCGTTGAATGATTATTAAGGTGATTGGTATGAGTTATATGATGATTTTATTGAGCATTAGCTGCTGTCCAAAAATGATAATCGGTTAAACTTGTTAGTTCTACCTAGGAATGATGATAATTGTTAGTGTTTGACGAGTTTTATGGATTGTTTGATTGATAGGCCTTAATTGCTATTGTAAAGTTTTATTTAGACATGAAATAGGTTGTGTTTAAGGGCTGGAAATATTGGTTAATTTATTGCATAAACCCCGTGTGTTGATTGATTAGTTTTGTATTGATTAATCGGTGCATTGTTTGATTCTAGACTTGGTGTTTAGGGTTTGTTTGCGGTAGGAACAACCGTAGGGTTTTGTTGCATGATTTATTGGATTAAGTACAGCGGTTAGGCACCTTCTTTGAGACCGAGAGGTGATAAAAAGTTAGGGTTGTCTCATTGCCTTTGCATTCTAGAATAAGGATTACGCAAGAGCGAGTTCGTTTCTTGTCAGGTTTAGGTGTTTTGAGCGACTAGTTGATCTATTTTGGTTTAAGTTGAATTGTTCCTCTATCCTTGGTTGTGTAGTATTCATTGCCATTAGGGTCGAGTGTTGGTGAGACCGAGAGGTGATCCTTCATTAGAACACGTTAGCAATTGTTTCCCGGTTTGGTCGTTTTAGCTGATTTTGAGTAGTTTAGGCTTGTTGATTGAGACCGAGAGGTAATCCAGTGAGCCCGAGCGATCCTTAGTCGTGTCATCTTTAGGGACTGGTGTCTTGATATCATTCAATCCATTAGCTTGTTAGGCCTACAATTTGATTCAGACCTAGGTAGACGTTTTTCTCCATCCGAAGTCAACTCAGTTAGTTTGTCGTTAAGTTTTCTATTTTTGGTAAGTTTTGTCAGTCAGTCTAATTAGTTCAGTTAAGTTAAAAGAATTCAAAAATCAATTAAATATTATTCTAAGGTAGGTCTTGTCTAGGGTTAGTAATCGTTAGCGTCTTACGTGTCCACGTGTTCGATACTCGGACTTCCTAGGTCTATACTACTTGCAATCGGTACACTTGTCGGTTGTGTGTGGTTTTAGGATTTTCGTTTTAATATTAAAGCTTTGTTGTGAGGGTCATTATTATAGGGTTATTAGACACACATCAGAAGTGGTTCGGCTTATTACCTTTTATTTTCTGTATTTGTATTTGTTTAAATTAGATTAATGTTACTAATATACTTTAAAATTAAAATTCTTTATAATTACTGAAAGTATCTTTACACTTTTAAAACATAATAAAAAATTAAAGAATTGTTTTTACTATTTACATTGTTATGACATTTATTTGATTTTTGTTAATAATTTTCTATAATTCTAATAAAAGATATATGAATTATTAGTTTTTTTAACTATTAATTTCAAATACCATTAGACCAACTAGCAAGACGTTAAAAACCAAAAACGACAACTAACTTTCAAAATGAAGTTACACGAATTTTTCCTAATGATACTAATAAACGAAGATCTAATTTTTATCCATAAAAGCCCAACGAATTTATAGCCTTCATGGTTTTTGAAATGTTTGGAAACAATTTTCATCATAAGATTTCTCAGTTTTATCAAGGTGCATACATAGTGTTATCATTTATCAATAAAATTAGAGTTCTGGTCACATGGTAAACAACAGGGTGGCCCTAGGGTTGTGCAAGCTAGACATTCAACAAAGGCCCGTAATTTTCAGGGTCAAATTTATTATATATTAATTTTTTAGTAAAACGTATGGATCTTAACAAACTTAAAAATATTTGGCCCAAAATTTTTTCATCCATAACGTCGTTTAGATAAATTAGCTTGTGTATTTCACTACTCGTGAGGACGTATGGGCCTTTTTATTTCGGCTCGGCCGTGGTATTAAAATCCTCGGGGCTGGCCCTGAGAGTAATCGTCTTAATCATATATGTTAAGATGTAATCCAAAAGACATGATTTGCGATTCAAAAAGGGGGTAGCGGCGCAGCTTGTTGCTCGCTTGCCTTCTGTTTCAATATAATCCAAAAGACATGATTTATGATCGTTTAATTTATGACAAACACTGGTATATGTATATGTATGATGAAAAATTGGTTTTGCACAAAAAAAAATATATATATGTTTAGTATGCACTTGAAGAAACACTAAGTGAACCCACGGGCAGATTATAGATAATCTGGGGGTTAAGTAATGTTTCCCACGAGGATGAGGTCCAGCAGAGAAGGTTGTTCTTCAGGGGACCTGCAAAACAGACACTAAGTGAAGAAACACTAAGTGAACCCACGGGCAGATTATAGATAATCTGGGGGTTAAGTAATGTTTCCCACGAGGATGAGGTCCAGCAGAGAAGGTTGTTCTTCAGGGGACCTGCAAAACAAACACCGTAAGCTCGTCACTGAGAAGGGGGGGGGGGGTTCCTCCTTGTGACCACCCTCCGGCATGAGAATCAGACTAGATTGCTCTGAATATAAGTGTATATTAAGAGATTGCTAGATAAGATTGAGATATCAGATGATGTCCTTACCATTCCAAGGTGTTGGAGTATTTATAGCCGAAGGTAGGTTTCCTACAAGGTACAGCCGGCTGAATAGTATTCTTGTTCCACCAACAGTGGATTATGCACAGGCCATGCTGGTTGGTGGATAGGCTACGGCCGACAGTAATAAGGTCGGCTGTACACTGTTCCTTTACTGCCGGAATTCCTTTAATCGTATGTTCTGATGAGGAATCCGCAGATGGTCCTCCGTTGGTGCGGAAGAAGAAGGCTGCCGGCGGGAAGGGGAAGGAGAAGGTGGCCTCCACTGCCGATCCAGCGCCTCGGTCTGATTCGGAGACCGAGAGCGAAGAGGTGGCGGGGAATCCCGGTGGTGATAAGACCACCGCTCCGGAGGCTGCGACTGTCACCTCCAGAGAGCCCAAGAAGACGACGGTGAGCGGCGCAAAGAGGCCGGCTCCATCGGGTTCGTCCCCGCCTCTCCGTACCTTTAGGCTCAAGAAAACCCGTAAGTACAAACTTCCTTTTATCTTTTAACTTCATAGTTTTCCATCATTAATACTTATCTTCTTTACGCAGGCGTGGATGTTGACGCATTCCAGGGTGGAGCGCAGAGGGGTACCTCTCCGCCAATGACGGTAGGCTTGGTCAGCCTACCTGAGGCGACGACCCAGGCGCCTGCGCCTGCTTCCGCTGGTTCAGTTGCTCACTCCTTTGAGCCGACTGTTCCAGCTGTGATGACGTCACCGCCGGCTGTGAGTGCTATTTTTACAGCATCTTTCACCGAGCCGGCGGTTACTATTGCTGCGGATTCCGCAGCGGCGACCGCGGCGGCCGCTACCATGCCTCCTCCGTCATCGGCAACGACGGCCGATCCTTCAGGTATGCATGGGGCGTATCGCCAACCTCTGCCACCTTCCCATCTGCCTGACCTCTTGGATGGATTTCCCTTGGGTTCAGGTGATGGGTTCGGCGGCTATCGGCCTGTTATTGACCCTACAGGTGCGTAGGGTTCTTTTGGCCTATTTTATATTTTTCAATCATCTTTTCCTAACTGCTCTTTGTTTTTTGCAGTGTCGGATTCCAATGAAGTGTATGTTCCACGATGGAACATTCGCCGAGGAACAACCCTTCGCACCCCTGTGGAGTGCGTGGAGTGGGCTCGTCACGCTGCTCCTAGTGGTGCGTTGGGGGAAGCCATGGCTAGCTACCAGGAGGGTAGGCTAAGCAATGAGCTTCGGGTTCTCCTGGCCCGGATGCAGCCGCGCGTCGAGCTGCTTTGTAGGAAATGGGCCTGTCACATCGATGGCCCACTTCTGAAATGGCCATGAAGAGGTGACTGGAACAAGTTCATTCTTCGGGCGGTGCGTGTTGGGTGCGTAAAGCTGGCAAGACCTGCATTTTCTGATGTATGCCAGCGCATCCGTATGCATCCCCGGCCAAAAGTATCCCGCGTTGTTTAGCTTAGCTACAATAGCGCGGGGACCTGCGTGTACTCCGCAGATGCCTTCGTGTACCTCCCTTAGGAGGTAGTCAGCATCTTGGTTGTCCACGCATCTTAAGAGTGGGCCAAGAAAGTTACGTCTGTAAAGGATGTCATCGATGAGTTGATAATTCAGTGCTTTACAGCGTAGTTTTCTTGCCTGTGTTTTTGACTCTGGTAGTGTACCTGCCGCAAGGTATTTTATTATTGGTGTCATCCATGTTTCTGTGCCGGTTTGGATGACACAAATTTCCTTGTGCGGGACCGAAGGTGTCTCGAGGAGTTCAATGCGGATGTCCTTTCCTAAGTGGGTGAAGGCTAACGATGCAAGCTTGCTTAACGCATCCGCAGATTTGTTTTCACTTCGCTTGACGTGTATGACTTTGCAGTCGTTGAAATCGCGCATAAGGGATTTTGCTTGTGCGAGGTACACCCGCACAAGCAATGAGCTTCGGGTTCTCCTGGCCCGGATGCAGCCGCGCGTCGAGCTGCTTTGTCGTGAAAACGACAAGTTAAAAGCAGCTCGCATTCAGGAAGTAGCTCAGGCGCGGGCTGTCCGGGAGGAGAATAGGAGGCTCTCCGCCGCGGCTCCGGAGAAGGAGAAGGCGTTCAAGGCCCTTGAAGTTGAGGTTCAGGCCCGTCTCGAGGCTCGCTCCAAGGCTGCCCAAGCTGTTAATGAACAGCTTCGGCTGGCTAAGGAGACTGCTAGGAACTCAACTGAAAGGGCCACCAAGGCTGAAGCTGTTGCCGAGCCTCTACGCGTGGAGAATGAAGAGCTTAAAGCCAAATTAGAGGCTCTCCAGCAGGCTCATGATGCCTTGGCGATGGAGGACGCGAAGAAGCTCCAAGAGATCCTGGACCAGAGGGGCGTGCTTGACCACCCTGAGCGGAAGCTAAAGGGCGTCGAAGAGGCTGCTGCAAAGGAAGTGTTGCTTGCCAACCTTAATAAAAGTGAAGCCGAACGCGCCTGTACCCAAGCTCAAGCCGCCCTCCAAGAAGCTCTGGTTGCCAAGGAATGGCTTCTTCGAGAAGCGTTGTCTCGGGTAAGCTTTTCATGTCTTTACGCTTTCCTTTGTAAATAGAAAAGGTTCTGATACTTGTATTTTTTTTCTTTGTAGGTTGTGCATCGGGTCTTTTCAGAGACATCTTATGACGATGCTATGAGCGCAGCCCTCAACGCTTCTCATGAGGATGGGGAAAAGGCCGGTTTCCTGCTTGGTCTAGGGTTCGTTGAGAAAGGCATCCCGCCTTCCAACTTCCCTTTGTATGATGTGGATACTGAAGCTATTTACGACCAAGTAGTGAACCAGTATGCCGCCTTCCCGCATCCGGTGGTGGAGAAGGTGAACGAAGTCGCTGCTGATGATGGGCTAGCTATTCTTAAAGCTTTCCTTGAACCACCACGCTCTACTGATGGAGCGGGTCCAAGTGGAAGTGGTCCTGAAGCTTGATTCTGAAGATCCCTTTCCACCATTAGCGTAGATTTTTGCTTTTGTATAGCTATCTTTGTAATATTTGAATTTGATGAAATAAAGATTGTGTTAGTTCTTTGCCTTGTTTATTTTACGCATGTTTTGATCTAACTTAGTAATTTCTTTAGTACTTAGATAAGTTAACTTTTTAACGTGGCAGATTATAAGTTTGTCTCGCTTCCTCTTTCATGATTGTGCGGGTATGACCGTCACTTACACTTAGTAGGATGGCTTGACTTTACTTATATCCGACCTGCGTGGAAGTTTTCCTCATCTTTTCCTTTGAAATTTTCTAAGTGTTCAGAATAAGTTAACCTTTGAACGTGGTAGATGATAGGTTGAAGTTTTGCTTCCTTGTTCGTGATTGTGCGGGTAAGACCGTCACTTGCACTTACAAGGATGGCTAAACTTTACTTACATCTGACCTGCGTGTAGGTTTTCCTTAAAACTTGAGATTTCTAGCGTTGTGTTTATGCGGGTTTTGCCGCCTTCCACACGTAACGACTTACTTCTTCCCCCATTTATGCGGTGAATACCGGCACATTAGTGTGGGAAGTTCGTAAGTATAAAGGTAAGGCTATCAACACATTGTGAAAGGAGAATCATTTCCATTAGAAGTGGCTCTAGGCCTTTTCTTTACAAGTTTGGAATTGATCTACATATAACATTTGCGTAATTGAGCTCCATTCCATGTTCTTGGGATGGGAGTGCCATCGAGCCTTTCGAGCGTGTATGCGCCCTTTCCCAGGACCTCTTTGATAATGTATGGCCCTTCCCAGACCGGGGCCAGCTTTCCTGGGCGTTCTTGGTTCGAAGCCTCGTTGTTACGCAGTATGTAGTCTCCTACTTTGAAGTTGCAGAGTTTTACCCGCGTGTTGTAGTACTTTTGCATTTGTCGCTTGTAGTTCTCTTCACGCACTGCGGCTAAGTCTCTGCGTTCCTCGGTTAGCATAAGGTCCAACCGTCTTTCCGCATCATTGTCTTCTGGCTGAATCAAGATCCTTGGTGAGGGTAAACCAATTTCGACCGGGACCATGGCTTCAGTGCCATAAGTGAGGCTGAACGGGGTTTCTCCCGTACTGGCCTTCTTCAGCGTTCTGTTTGCCCAAAGGACGTGCGGAAGCTCGTCCACCCAGCCGGATCTGTGTTCCAAGAGTCTCTTCTTGATGCCTTCGACGATGCTCTTATTTGCTCTTTCCACCTCACCATTACCTTGCGGGTGTGCCACTGAGGTAAAGGTGTGGGTGATTTGAAGTTCTTTCAGCCACTGTTGTAGCTTCTTGTCAGCAAAGTTGGTGCCGTTATCGCTCACCAAATTCTGTGGAAGTCCAAAACGAAAAATAATAAATTCCCAAATAAATTTTTTGATATGTTTTGCGGTTGTTTGGGCTAAGGGTTTTGCTTCTATCCACTTGGTGAAGTAGTCGATGGCTACCACTAGGAACTAAACATTTCCTGCTGCTGTAGGAAATGGGCCTGTCACATCGATGGCCCACTTCTGAAATGGCCATGAAGAGGTGACTGGAACAAGTTCATTCTTCGGGCGGTGCGTGTTGGGTGCGTAAAGCTGGCAAGACCTGCATTTTCTGATGTATGCCAGCGCATCCGTATGCATCCCCGGCCAAAAGTATCCCGCGTTGTTTAGCTTAGCTACAATAGCGCGGGGACCTGCGTGTACTCCGCAGATGCCTTCGTGTACCTCCCTTAGGAGGTAGTCAGCATCTTGGTTGTCCACGCATCTTAAGAGTGGGCCAAGAAAGTTACGTCTGTAAAGGATGTCATCGATGAGTTGATAATTCAGTGCTTTACAGCGTAGTTTTCTTGCCTGTGTTTTTGACTCTGGTAGTGTACCTGCCGCAAGGTATTTTATTATTGGTGTCATCCATGTTTCTGTGCCGGTTTGGATGACACAAATTTCCTTGTGCGGGACCGAAGGTGTCTCGAGGAGTTCAATGCGGATGTCCTTTCCTAAGTGGGTGAAGGCTAACGATGCAAGCTTGCTTAACGCATCCGCAGATTTGTTTTCACTTCGCTTGACGTGTATGACTTTGCAGTCGTTGAAATCGCGCATAAGGGATTTTGCTTGTGCGAGGTACAGGGCCATTGTGTCGTTCACGGCCGTGTACGTCCCGTTGATTTGATTGGCTACTAACATGGAATCCACGTGGGCTTCCAAGTTTTTCACTCCCATCTTACGCGCAATTCTCAGCCCAGCCAAGAATGCCTCATACTCGGCTTCGTTATTCGTACTTGGAAAATCCAGTCGAATAGCGTAAGTGTATTCTTGGCCTGCTGGGTTGGTTAGTTTCAGCCCTGCGCCTGAACCCTCGTTACTGGCTGCTCCATCAGTGTAGAGTCGCCAGACATCATTGATGTCTTGTGCTGGAGAGGGTTGAGCCTCTTCCTGGCACTCTTTTTCCCGCGATGCAGGCACTTCTGCAATAAAGTCGGCCAGAACCTGGCCTTTTATGGCTGGTCTTGGCTTATACTTTATCGCGTATTCCCCCAACTCAATTGCCCATTTGGCTAGGCGTCCCGATAACTCGGGTTTGCCTAGAACGTTTGCAAGTTTGAAGTTGGAGAGAATGGTGATTGGGTGACCCTGGAAATACCGTCTTAACCTGCGTGAAGCGTGTATAAGTGCTAAGACTAATTTTTCAAGGGTAGAGTACCGGGTTTCTACGTCTGTTAGGATACGGCTGACATAATAGATTGGCATCTGGATGCCTTTTCGCTCTACTATCAGGACTGCCCCGGTTGCTCTATCTGTTGCGGAAAGGTATAGGATTAACTCCTCTCCCGCTTTTGGTGCTGTGAGCGTTGGGAGTTCGATCAAGCGTGACCGAATCTCCTGAAAAGCTGCTTCCGCTTCTGGTGTCCAGCGGAAGTGCGTTTTCTTTAAACAGTTTCTCAACGTTGACACGAAGGGAAACGACTTATCCGCGTGGTTTGCCAAAAAGCGATTAAGTGCCACTAGTCGTCCATTCAGTGTCTGAGCCTGTTTGATGGTAGTAGGTGATTCCATTTTGATAATGGCTTCGACCTTTTCAGGGTTCGCTCTGAAGCCATCTTTAGTGACGATGACCCCCAAGAACTTCCCTTCTTCCATTCCAAAGGCACACTTGCTCGGGTTGAGCTTCATGTTTATCTTCCTGAGCGTGTTGAAAGTCTCTTCGATGTCTTTCAACATCGCTTCTGGGTCAGGGCTTTTGATGACCAAGTCATCCATGTAGACTTCCAAGTTCCTCCCAATTTGGGCATGAAACTGGTTGTCCATCAGGCGTTGGTATGTGGACCCGGCATTCTTAAGTCCGAATGGCATCATTTGGTAACAAAATGTGCCATCGGGCGTCCGAAAAGCGGTTTTGTCCTGATCATCAACGGCCATGTGGATTTGATGGTACCCCTTATACGCGTCCAGGAAGCATTTAAGGCGGAATGGTGCCAACGAGTCCACCTTAAGATCAATTTCAGGTAACGGATAACAATCTTTGGGGCATGCTTTGTTCAAGTCTTTGAAATCTATGCACATGCGCCATTGTTTGTTATTCTTCGGTACCATAACGGGATTTGCAACCCAAGTTTGATATCTACTAACGCGTACGATGCCTGCGTCAAGGAGTTCCTTGACTTGGGTTCTACACGCGTTAGTTTGTTCTGGCCCCATTACTCTGCGCTTTTGTACGATCGGCGTAACAGCCGGATCGCATTTGAGCTTATGCTCTGCCTTGCTTCGGGGTACACCAGTCGTGTCAGCTGGTGTCCACGCGAAGATGTCAGCGTTTTTTTGTAATAAGCGCTTGAGTAAGGTGCGTGTGGGATCAACAATTGTTGGGCCAATGGAGACGGCCTGGTCAGGGTACTTGCCGTTGAAGGCCCATCTTTCTGGTTCGGTGATGGTTGGTTTAGCCATCTTTGGTTTGGGTTTAGATGAGACAGATGCGATGCATACCTGGGGAATGCCGGTGATCATCGCTACACCCTCAGCTGTTGGCCATCCCATCATGCCGTGGACTGAGGATACCACAGCGTTGAATCTTGCCATCCCGTCTCTCCCGAAGAGAATGTCGTGTGTGGTGTGGCTTCCTCATCACGACAAAGTCCACATCTTCTGTGCGGGAGTGTTTCCCATCCGTAAGAGTGACGGGGAAAGATAGGATACCCAGGGGGGTGTTTGTGCTGCCATCAAACCCTTCCATCGAGGCGCAGATCGTTTCCAGGCGTTCCTTGTCTTCGTCATCTAGCTTGTCGAAGAACTGCCTGTACATCACCGTTGACGAGGCGCCGTTGTCAGCAAGAGTGCGAGAAGTGATGTAGTGCCCCAGCTGGCTTTTGATGACGATAGGGCCTTCTTTGCTGGGTCCTCCTGGCACTCGCGGGAAGCGCACCTCAGCTTCCTTCCACGCGCATGGTTCTGTCGCTCGCCTTTTTCTTCCTCTGATGTTGCCATGAACCATGTTGATGCTGATGTCAACGGGCTTTCGTCCGTTGCCTCTGTACCGGTTATCATTCCTTCCTCCCTTCTTGATTGATGCCACAAGGTGTGCAAGTCTTCCATCCTTGACGAATGTTTCAACAATATCCTTCAAGGATGTACACTCCTCCGTACTATGACCTTTTGTCCCGTGGAAGTCACAGGATTTGCTTTGATCCGCATTATGTCGCTGCCGGATCATTGGAGCTTTTGGCCATGGTAGTTTTTCGGTGGCAAATATCTCCGTGACGCTTTTGGTGAGTGGCGTCCACCGGTGTTTTCGGCTTGAAGGGTGTGTGTTATCTCTTCCGCCAACAAGAGGGTGAGAGCTGGATGAGGTGTCAAAGTTTACCCTTGACTGCCAAATACCTAGCTTCCTCTTTTTGTTCTGCCGGGCGATCCGAACATTGTTTTCTCTAGTCCTTTGCGTTTAGAGGTGTGTACTCTGGGGAAGATCCCTTCCCAATTGCTTCTCCGTCTCGGCAAAGCGCTTGGCCGCCGTCATGATGGCATCCCATGTGGATGGCATGCCGTCATTACCCGTCAATGTGCGGATAAGCTCTGGGTATTCGGCGCCCTGGATGAAAGCGGCGCGAACAAGATCTTCACTTATGTTGCCGAGACTTAGCTTTTTGGAGTTGAAGCGAGTGATAAAGTCTAGTAAAGATTCATCATCCTCTCTAACGCAGTTGAGGATCGTCCACTGTTCTTCAGTATATTTCCTCTGCTGGCTGAAGTGCTGGCTGAACTTGTTCTGAAAGTCCGCCCAATCATAAATGTGGTGGACCGGTAAACGGTCGAACCATGCCCTGGCCGCTCCAACCAGAGTCATCTGGAACATATAACACCACGTGGGTTCCGTCCAGTTACTGACGGTTGCCCCCGCAATGAATCTGTTCAAGTGGTCGTCTGGGTCGGATAGACCATCATAAGTGCCAATGTTGGACATTTGTTTGGCACTTCTCGGGGCGATTGCTTCCGCAATGTCCCTTACGAACTTTGACTTTCCTGCATTTGTAGCAGTTGGTCTAAAGGTTTTGGAGAAGTCACGCGGGTTTCTCTTCGCATTTGTTGGTTTAAAAGCTTCCCCAAAATTCCTTTTCGGTTGGAAGTCCGTTTCCTTACGCTTCCCTTTCGCCTTATGGCGAGGGTTTGCGTCGGTATCGGATTCTTCCCTCTCGTCGTCTGAGTACTCGCACTCACTGTTCATATTGAGATGTTGGCGAGTACTGCCGAATTCGTCAGCCTGTTGAACTGAACGCAAGCGTTCATCCAATTCAGCTTGGAACTCTCTCTGACGTGCTTCGGCCCACGCCTTCACTTGATCTAGTGTTTGGCGAGGGACCCTCGTTCGTTTTTCCAACTGGGCATCAGTGAACCCCAGTGGAATATTTACTGCACTTGCCCCGGCTTGGGTAGTCGGGGTAGTGTTCGTAAGATTTGTATAACCGCCGGTGTTCCCCCCAGTTGCTGGGGTTGTGGTTACCGGGGTTTCTTGGTCGATTACTGGCCTTTGGACCGGAGTAACGTTAACCATTTCTTCAGAAATTTTGAAAAAACTAAGAATTAGTTCTAGCTTTTATGCACGGATGGCGCCAATGAAGAAACACTAAGTGAACCCACGGGCAGATTATAGATAATCTGGGGGTTAAGTAATGTTTTCCACGAGGATGAGGTCCAGCAGAGAAGGTTGTTCTTCAGGGGACCTGCAAAACAGACACTAAGTGAAGAAACACTAAGTGAACCCACGGGCAGATTATAGATAATCTGGGGGTTAAGTAACGTTTCCCACGAGGATGAGGTCCAGCAGAGAAGGTTGTTCTTCAGGGGACCTGCAAAACAGACACCGTAAGCTCGTCACTGAGAAGGGGGGGGGGGGTTCCTCCTTGTGACCACCCTCCGGCGTGAGAATCAGACTAGATTGCTCTGAATATAAGTGTATATTAAGAGATTGCTAGATAAGATTGAGATATCAGATGATGTCCTTACCATTCCAAGGTGTTGGAGTATTTATAGCCGAAGGTAGGTTTCCTAGAAGGTACAGCCGGCTGAATAGTATTCCTGTTCCACCAACAGTGGATTATGCACAGGCCATGCTGGTTGGTGGATAGGCTACGGCCGACAGTAATAAGGTCGGCTGTACACTGTTCCTTTACTGCCGGCTGCGCACTGTTCCACCAACTGTAGGCTGCGCACGTCCCATCGTAAGGGTTGGTGAGTAGGCAGCGGCTAATAGTGACAAACAGTACTAGAGGGTGCTCCTCCTCGTACTGTTGTCGGTGAGCTGTCACCCTGTGATTGGTTCATGGGCTGTTCTGGTCAAATCGTCTGTTCTGCCCATACCTTAGTAGGTATAGTACAAAAGATCTTCCAGAAGCATACGGACTGGCTCATTTAGGCGGGAGTATTCCCGCCTTGCTCATTCCTTCATGTGACTACTGAAGTAGCTAGTGCCTTGTGCGTGTAGCTTTGCTGTTAGTGCGGGTAGCCTTCCCTGATGGCTTGTATCCGCAACTGCGGGAACAGGCGGGGTACTTCACCATTGGGAGGCTTTCCCTGCGGGTACAGCTGGCGTACTGCGCGTAAGGTTCTCTGAGCATGGTGGGTCCTGCTGGAGCAGTTGATGCGCAGACGTCCCTGTTCAAGGTGAGTCTTGCGGGTCCAACTGGGCTCTGCTGGGACCTACCTCTTCAGCACTCTACTAGTATTTAACAATATTTGATCATATATGTTTGGCTGACATTTGCAATAGTGCCTTATTTGGAGATGGCGTAATGGTATAATTTAACAATCAATTGGCGGCCACATCAGCATGTCTAGACTCTAGAGCTTCACTACCTCCCATTACGTCCGGTCATTATTAGTTAGTATATACTATAATATAATAATAGAACTTTTGTAAGTAGTGGTTAGGGTTTATATTTTAAATATTTTCACGATTCCATGCTTTGCTTTTTTTTTTCACTGAAAGTGATATATATATCTACTTTAAAGCAGACGCATTAAAAATGAACGAGATTTGGCGTTTATATCGTTGTTTAATATAAAGTTTGAAGCCAAGTTTGCATTTATTTCAGTAGTTAGATTTCTTAGTAACTCATCATAATTAGTTGCCAAGTAGCAGGAGTAAGCAGAATCATTTGTTTGTTTGCCTTTGATTGGAAGCATAAATGATTTAGGCGCATGGTGGGTACATGCCACATAATCACAACCTTAAAAGGAAAAAAATATATATGTATATGTATATATAATAAGAGAAGATGATATTAACTCATTATGTATGGATCTGCATAATTAAAGAAGCTTGCCTTTTAGGCGTATAAGAAAAGCATCATTTTATAACCACTGATTTAGAAATTGCGACTTAGGTGGCGTCCCCACCTTCCCTTGATTAGTGGTCTTTTAATCAAAATTTTTTACATGTAGCTTTTTTATATTAACATTGTTGACAATTGAATTTTCTTTTAATAGCGTTTAAAACTACTCTCATATCTGAGTTAGCATTCCTGACATAATATGTTAATTATCTATACTGATTTTAAGGCTTCTAACCTGACATACTCAGGCTTACCATAAAACAAAACCCGCCACTTTCGGATCTTTAGTCACCGTTGACAATTGACATTATCTATAGGTAATTGACTACAAATGATTGTCTTTAAAACCGGTAAAAGCATTTATTAGGATAAAAGACTTTTATTCAATCAGAGTGGCTGAGTCTTTAATTTTCTCATTCTATCATAATCACTAATAGGATTAGGATATAAACAAATACATCATTACGCTTACAAGTTTGTTGGAAATATCATGTAACGACAAGTCACATTCATTCACTTGATAGATAGCTGCTTCACATCAAAGAAGCAATCATCCAATTTTTGGTTGGGGCATCACCTTCTTCATCATCCTTAACCAAAAAAATGAAAAATAACATAAAAAGGAAATAAACAAAGTTGCACCTCTTTATTATTAAACAATATATAAACCCAAAATACTTCCTTCCATCCAGTTTCCCTCGACTCTCAAAATACTTTTGCAAAACTGATAAAAATTTTTAGCTCGACCCCCATCCAACATATAAAGCCTAAAATACTATGCAAAAGAATAAACCCTTGGCGTAAGTGTGTATCAAGTCCTACAATCAAAAGATTGATTTGTTGGTAAATGTCGGTACGAGGGATTATTATAATCAAATTTTAAGTAGTTTTTTGATTATAATAATACAGGAGTTCATCAAAATTTGTGTGGTTTGCGTTTTGTTTGCCAATTCAATCCTAGGTACCATACCAACGCACAAGACAACGGTATCTAAGTAATTAACAGTCTAAGTGTAACTAGGTTGATAAGGGACTGCATGTTTTTGAGTCGCAGAATGATTTTTAACATTGACATGTCTACGAGATTGATTGACGGAGTTGAATATTGATGCACTTTCAAAACTGATCCAATAAAAAATATGAAGGGCATGAAACAAAATGCTTAAAGGTGGGTAGACTAAATTGCCTTCTTTCTCTAGTTCATGGTCACAAATTCGAATCTTAGCCATCACATTATTAACTTGTTCCCATTTTTATCATTCTCTATTTGGATTATTTTTTTTTTATTATTTTACTTTTGTTGCGTATTGTGTTCCGATAGAAATTAGTGTTTTTTCAATAACAAGACACTCTAAAAGAAAGCGAAGGATAAATAATCCTTCTAGATTTTATTAAAAAAACAGTGGTTTTACCGTCCATATTCACTTCAGTACTATACTTTAGGTTTATAAAATTTTCAAATTAATTAGGCCATGTACATTAGGGTAGAGGTGCACAAATTGGTTAACCGGTTAACCAATTACCAGTTTCTAACCAGTTTTTTTGGCGGGAAATAACCGGTTAATTGGGTCGGGTACTAACTGGTTTTGATAAAATTATAATAAAAAAATCGGTTAACCGGTTGGCGGATAACCAGTTAAAAACCGGTTTTTAATAAAATAATAATAAAAAATTGGTTAACCGGTTTGTAACGGTTTTGACATCAATAATATAAACCGGTACTAACCGGCAGTTAGGATCTGTTAGTAACCGGTTAGATTTTCGAGTACGAACCGGTTTATTTGTGCACCTAGCCCCTATAACGCCCCATCACAACTCCTTTTAAGGGTTAGCGAGTGAGTGTGTATGTGTGTGTGCGTGAGAGAGAAAGAGAAAGAGACGCAAAATAGAAATTCGCGTTTGAGTTCGGATGGGCCCTGGTATGGGGCTCGAACGTGACACCTCCCCTCATATCAACTCAAACTAATCATGTTTTTTCCCACAAACTATAAGTCTCCAACAAATCAAATGCTTATGTTATTTAGATTTAATTTAAATTACAAAAAATAATTAATTTACATACCAGTGCAAATTTATAAGTTTTCATCTAAAAATTTTATATGTAATGCAAATTTACTTATTTTCGTCTAAAAATTTGAACCCGACAACCTCGATTTATGAAATTTTTTTATACGTATTAAGTCTGGTCACCTTGATGTTTTCGTCCAAGCTTCATCACCACACATGGATTTAGAAACATAAAATAACTAGTTAAATCATCGTCAACATCCAAACATAATTAAAATAACCTAACCTTCATACAACATGCAAGGTTTAAAAGTATGGAATCGCGCCTCGAGGCGTGTTCCCACAGCCTCTCGAGGCGTAAGCCTCGAGGCGACACAAGGCGTAAGCTCAAGGCGGAATTTAAAAATAAATATAAAAATTATATATCTTATTAAAAAAATACTTAACATCAAACAAAAAACTTTCCAAAATAATTTCATCATCAAATTTACTAGTCATAAGAAACACACAAATTCTAAACCATAATAAAAGACATAAGTTTGAAACTGACGTCAAAAGTCTAAAACATTAAAACACACAAAAAAGTTTGGGTTTCCCGCCTCTTTAACGCCTCAGCCGTTTTTTTCCGCCTCAGACGTTTTTTTCCACCCCGGCCATGAAGAGGCGTACGTTTATTTCTATCCCCTAAGACGCCGCCTCAAATTCGTTTTGCAGCCGTCTCGTACCGAGGCACCGCTTCACAGCGTTTTTTAAACCATGACAACATGGAACCCGACCCAATCTAAAGTGGCACATTGAAATACTGATGAAAATGAATGAACACTTGGCCTAAAAAGGTTGTATCTTAACATTTTGATGAATCCAGTTTTATTATATTATATTATGCGAAACCGGATGGAATACCTGGTTTTAGAAGCGCCCATGGTTTCTGGGATTTGTGGGCTCCCCTAAGCTTACTTGTACTCCCAATTTAATTTAATACATTAATCTGACAAATTAATTTAAAATTAAGACACGCCATTCTCGATATCATTTATTTTTAATCGAGGAATTATTACTAACTAAGAGTGAATAAGAATCCCAAAAACTATTTTCTTTGAAACATGGACTGAAGAAACACTAACCGGATCCCGGGCAGATTACTGGTAACCTGGGGGTTAGATAGATGTTTCCCACGAGGGGTTAGACCCTGAGAAGATGGTTCTTCTGATAACCTCCAAAACATACACCGTGAGCTTGTCACTGAGAAGGGGGGGGGGGGGGGGGTTCCTCCTTGTGACCACCCTCCGGCGTGAGAATCAGACTAGATTGCTCTTTAAATGTAAATGTATATTAAGAGATTGCTAGAGCAGATATCAGGTATAATATGATGATACAAGATAAGATATGATGGTCATACCTTTTGTGGTATTTATAGCCGAAGGTAGGTTTCCAAGGAGGTATGGCCGGCTGCAACAGTGTTCCTGTTCCACCAACAGTAGCCTACGCACGTGCCCTGCTGGTAGTTGGTGGGTAGGTAGCGGCTGATAGTGACCAGACCTGCTGTATACTATTCCTTTTCCACCAACTGCCGGCTACGCACGTGTTATGACAAGAGTTGGTGAGTAGGCAGCGGCTAATAGTGACATACAGTGTAGGAGCATGCTGCTCGCCATACTGTTGTCCATAAGCTGTCGCATCTTTAGTCAGATCTTTTTCCCATACCTCGTCAGGTACAGTACAGAAGATCTTCCCGTATCGTACGGACTGGCTTATTTGGGCGGGAGTATTCCCCCTCCCGCCCTTGTGCGGGATTGTTCCCGGCTTCGCTCATTCCTTCAGGTGACACTGAATGAGAGCTAAGTGCCTTGTGCGTGTAGCCTTGCTGCGCGGGTGGCCTTCCCTAATGGCTTGTTTCCGAGGCTGCGGGGACAGGCGGAGTCCTTCACCATTGGGAGGCATTTCCTGCGGGACCAGCTTGCGTACTGCGCGTAAGGACGTCATGTCTCTGAGCATGGTTGGTCCTGCGGATCCAGTTGGTTTCTGCGCAGATGTCCCTGTTTAAGGTGAGTCTTGCGGGTCCAACTGGGCTCTGCTGGGACCTACCTCTTCAAGTCCCCCCAGTCCAATGTTCTTCTCATGCGTGTTTAATAAAGTGAGGTGAATTTTTGGACTTAAGCAAAGGGTTTTGAAAAGGGTTTTTTAAGGTTTTCCATGGGGATTCTTCCCGCGGAAGTCCTTGTCACTTGCAGAAATTCCCGAGTTTCCTGATTGGTCTTTGGGTATGATGCGCGTAGGTCTGTAACCTCCTCGCAAGTCAGGAGCGTTGAGTCCCACTTGTGTGGTCTTTACATGAGGTTTTGGTAGTTTTGAACATAGTGATCAATTATGTTAAAACCACCAATTCCATCCTGGAGCTTCCAACAACGTAGTTCTCGACGTTCCCGCTATGCGGGGATGTTATTTCCGTTTCCGCAAGCATTGCCAAGTAGATCTTTCTTGGTTTCAATTCCCAGCGGAGCGCTAGGTATGTGAAGGGTTTTGCCTTAAACACTGTACCAGCGCTCGTCTTACGGTTACTTTACTTCCAAGGTATTCCTGGCGTCAATTCCCTGCGGGTGCTAGGTATGTGAAGGGTTTTGCTTTTACACTGTACCCGCAGCCGTCTTATAGTTACTTGGTTGCCGAGGAATATTTGGCTTCAATTCCCTGCGGGTGCTAGGTATGTGAAGGGTTTTGCCTTTACACTGTACCCGCTTCCGTCTTACGGTTACTTGTTCGCCAAAGTTGGCTTCAATTCCCTGCGGGTGCTAGGTATGTGAAGGGTTTTGCCTTTACACTGTACCCGCATCCGTCTTACGGTTACTTGTTTGCCAAGGTTTTACTTGGCTTCAATTCCCTGCGGGTGCTAGGTGCGTGAAGGGTTTTGCCTTTACACTGTACCCGCATCCGTCTTACGGTTACTTGTTTGCCAAGGTAAGGGGTATTTTCCCGCTTACTTTTTAATATTTTTAAATTTTGAATTTTGAAATTCGAAAGGTTGGTGGAAAGATAGGAACAGTCCAAACCTCTGAAACGTCGTGCGACGGTTTCTTCTGACTGTGTCAGGACGTGCAGGAAGTTATGGTGACGTGACATTATATGGTCATTCCAGACGCTTTTTATGGCGCGTAGGCGCGATTTTTCGGGCGCGTGGCCGCGAAATTACTGGCACACGTCCTGTCAACAGCTGTTGCCAGCCTGCTTTTTGCCACGTGTCATAGTTTCATTGCACCTTAGATTTCTCTCTCCTCCGCATTAAATTCATCGCATTAATTGCGATTAGTATATAAAGGGGGAGAGGCCTCTTTGTAATCCACACTTTCACCTCTCTTCTTCTTAGCGATTTCCGGCAAATACTCCCCTTTTCAGGCAAGCATTTTCCCGAAATCGCTTTCTTCTTTCTGCAAAATGTCTTCCCATGATGCTGAAGCTGTAGCCGACGATAGGAGTACTGCTGGCGAGTGCCAGTGTGCTCTACCTGTCGATCAGTACCAGTACGTTGTCAGGAAATTCATGCTTGAGTCTCTTGAGCCTGAATTTCCTGAACCCCACCAGACTGTGTACGATGCCCCCAGTGGCAAGATCGGGGTATATGCTGCATTCTTTGTTTATGGGAACCTTAGGTTCCCATTGACAAAGTTTGTGTACCGTGTCCTGGAGAGGCACGGTGTGCACCTGACCGAGTTGCATCCGATGGCGATTGCCAAGATCCGGCACTTCGAGTGGGTGTGCCGGATTCTGGGTATTGAGCCCTATGTGGACCGCCTGATGACTTTCTATACTTGGAGGTGCGTCCAGGGGTGGTACACCCTGACAACCCGTATTAAGGGTTTGAAGATTTGCGTGACCGAGCGCAGTCTCCGATCGTGGAAGCGGGAGTTCTTCTACATTTCTGCCCGCGCCATTCCCATTGCCATGAAGTTTAAGAAGGGGCAAGCGCTTCCTAACCTTCACGCTTCCAGCTACCAGGAGGCGGAATGGTTCGCGAAGATATCCCGGGTCCAATCTCCGGTTTACCGGTTTGCGGAGTCCGGGATGGTGATGCTGGGGATGAGCCGGGTATGGAAGGAGGCGTCTCGGTTTCCCATCCTTCTCGAATACGGTTTGAACTCTATTCCTTATGGTATGTCTTGTCTTTCTTGCTTATATTAGTTTGTCTTCTAACTGTTTCTTTTCTTTAGAGGGGAATGATTTGGAGTCGCTCCTGTACCCGCGGGAAGCTGACGGTCCCGTGCGGGTGGGCACTCGTGCTCTAGACGAGAATGAGTTGCCCATCCTGGAGCAAACGGCGGATCGGTTTGTGGAGGTCTATCCGCTGGGCCACGAGATCCTGAGCCACCGGCGGCCAGGTAAGGCGATATTCTATCCTCAACCCCTCAATGCTGTACTCGCTGCTGGAATTCCTTACATCCTGTCTTCTTCTGAGGAATCCGCAGATGGTCCTCCGCTGGTGCGGAAGAAGAAGGCTGCCGGCGGGAAAGGGAAGGAGAAGGTGGCCTCCACAGCTGATCCGGTGCTTCTATCTGACACCGAGTCAGATAGTGAAGAGGTGGCGGGGCACCCCGGTGGTGAGAAGACCACTGCTCCGGAGGCTACGACTGTTACCTCCGGAGAACCAACGACGACGACGGTGACCGGCATCAAGAGACCGGCTCCATCGGGTTCATCCCCGCCCGTCCGTACGTTCAGGCTCAAGAAAACCCGTAAGTACAAACATTCTTATCTTTGTAGATTTATCACTATAAATTTATTGAAACACTTATCTTCTTGTGCAGGCGTGGATGTTGACGCATTCCAGGGTGGAGTGCCGAGTAGTACCTCTCCGCCGATGACGGTAGGCTTGGTCAGCCTACCTGAGGCGTCGACCCAGGCGCCTGCGCCTGCTCCCGCTGGTTCAGTTGCTCACTCTGAGCCGACTGTTCCAGCCGAGTTTACGCCACCGCCGGCCGTGAGTGCGATTTTTACGGCATCCTTCACCGAGCCGGCGGTTACGATTGCTGCGGATTCTGCGGCAGCGACTGCGGCGGCTGCCACCATGCCCCCGCCACCGGCACCGACGGCCGGCTCATCAGGTACGCATGGGAGTACTCGCCAATCCTTGCCACCTTCCCATCTGCCTGACCTTTTGGATGGGTTTCCTTTGGGTTCAGGTGATGGGTTCGGCGGCTATCGGCCTGTTATAGACCCTACAGGTGCGTAGGGTTCCTTTGGCCCTTTTTCACTTTTATTTTTTATCATCTTTTTCCTAACTGCTTTTTTGTTTTTTGCAGTGTCGGATTCCAATGAAATGTATGTTCCGCGATGGAACATACGCCGAGGAACAACCCTTCGTACCCCTGTGGAGTGCGTGGACTGGGCTCGCCACGCTGCTCCTCATGGTGCGTTGGGGGAAGCCATGGCTAGCTACCAGGAGGGTAGGCTAACCAATGAGCTTCGGGTTCTCCAGGCCCGGATGCAGCCGCGCGTCGAGCTGCTTTGTCGTGAAAACGACAAGTTGAAAGCAGCTCGCGCCAAGGACGTATCTCAGGCGCGGGCTCTTCGGGAGGAGAACCAACGGTTGGCCGCAGCTGCTGCGGAGAAGGAGAAGGCCTTCAAGGCCCTCGAGGTTGAAGTTCAAGCGCGACTCGAGGCCCGCTCCAAGGCTGCCCAAGCTGTTAACGAACAGCTTCGGCTGGCTAAGGAGACTGGGAGGAACGCAACTGAGAGGGCCACCAAGGCTGAAGCCGTTGCTGAGCCTTTACGCGTGGAGAACGAGGAGCTCAAGGCCAAATTAGAGGCTCTCCAACGTGCTCATGATGCCTTGGCGATGGAAGATGCCAAGAAGCTCCAAGAGATCCTGGACCAGAGGGGCGTGCTTGACCACACCGAGCGGAAGCTTAAGGGCGTTGAAGAGGCTGCTGCAAAGGAAGTGCTACTTGCCAACCTCAATAAAAGCGAAGCCGAACGCGCCCGCACCCAAGCTCAAGCCGCCCTCCAAGAAGCTCTGGTTGCCAAGGAATGGCTTCTTCGAGAAGCGTTGTCTCAGGTAAGCTTTCATGTCTTTACGCTTTCCTTTGTACATAGAAAAGGTGTTTTGACACTTGTATATTTTCTTTTGTAGGTTGTGCATCGGGTCTTCTCAGAGACATCCTATGACGATGCTATGAGCGCAGCCCTCAACGCTTCTCACGAGGATGGGGAACGGGCCGGATATGGAGAAAGAAATATGTGCGATATGCAGATAAATAATCAACTCTATACATTCATAGTTTTGATTTTCTCTTTTTTCAGTTTATAGAATTGATAAATAACCATTCTTTATGTGTGTCCAAATACTAAAGGTGTGGCCGATTCACGTGATAAGGTTGCCTAATTTATATTTATGATATGGAAGTCCTGTACGTTTTTTTACCTGATAAAAAAAATAACAAGATTACTTATCTTTGCCTTTTTTCTAAATTAGTAGTTTATGATATCCGTTCTCCTTTTTAATATATATATATATATATATATATATATATAGGGTTAGGTTAGAATAAAAACCCACTTAAATTGTGAAAACTCTAAAAACTCATTCTCAACCACATGTTCTTAATTAAAGATTAAATCTTGTGGTTCACAATTAAAGTTAATAAAAAATATAAAAGTTTATTTACATTTTCTCTCACCTGAAAACATATATAAAAATTACTAAAAAAATGTAAAAAAAATAGCAAAACATTTTTTTTATGTTTTCGATGTTTTGAATTAAATGTAACAACATATATTACATGTAACAAAAAATAAAAAAAAATAAAAAAACGATGTTATATAGGGTTTTCACGGGTTTTCTTGTAACACCCCGGCTAAAGCGGAAACGCCTGAGTGTGACGTACAGATTGCTCAAACACATGTGACACTATTATGCGACCATAATAACATTATTTCATTTAAATCTTCATGTAACACAAGTTTATCAAATAATACAGGTTGTAACAAATAAATAAACAAATGATGAGTTGTTCTTTGAATATCCTATAGGCATGCTATGTGTCTTCTAACTTTCATCCTCGTATCTTTACACTTGTAACATATGTATAAAATAAAATCAGCTATGAACATATCTGATGAGATTTCCACAGTTTTATATACATACATAAAAAATTATACAATTCATGGACAAGTGATAAACGAGCAAGTAAAGTCCTTTCCAGTTGGTATCAACCAACGTACTCGGGTAATCGCGCAAGTAGGGTCCTTTCCAGTTGGTAGCAACCAACGTACTCGGATACTGAGGCCCTTTTCCACTCGATACAAATGGACCTGAGTGCAAAGGGGGGCGTATGATCATACATATTGAGGCTACCACGTGCAAGTAAATTCGAGCAAGTAATCAAGTAACACACAAGTCCATATAGTGAATTGCAGTTTGTAATCAAAATCGTAATACTTGAATTTGTAATAGATACATATGCTACCCCAAAATATGAAAACGTTTAAAAAGGGGTTGTGAGAAACTCACCTCGAAATTGAAGATAAACATTGCAATGAAAACCAAAAGCATGATAATGAAACCGAAGCGGTCAAACGTCACGAACTATAAATGAGATAAATACGGAATTTAAAGACTAATCCAACGGAATTATTAAAGTTTATTATTTGTTGAAAACATGCATTATTTTATTATTTTAATGTATGGGTTATTTTGATATTAATCTAAGTCTTAATGATTTTAACGAATTTTAAGCTAACAAAATAAAGTTTAATGAACTATGAATTAACATTACTGAATCAAAGTTTAATGACTTAAAAGTTAACGAATTTAAGTTCAATGAACAAATTAAAATTAATAAATTAAAGTTGACGAGTTAATGTTAACGAATCATGATATAAACTAATTTTAAATGATTTTAACGAACTATCTTATTTGCATATTATTTAATAATTTATTATTAATAAGTAAACTTTAATAATTATGGAATATAGATTTTAAGGTACAAGTTTTATCTAAATAAAAGGACTACATTGGTGTATTTAAAGATTAACGACTACAATAATAATATAATATTATATTAACGAGGTTAAAGTTAACGAACGGGTTAAGTTAACGAGCTAAAAAAATAGTTTTTAACGAGTGTGGAGACTGGGTTTAGTTGGAAATATATATTTAAGTTAAAAATAATTATATTTGATTTATTATGATTTAAATAATTTATTTGATTTTTTATATTTATTAAAGCTGAAAGAAAGAAAAAAAATAATATCGCCCAAAACCCGGGTCCTTCCGTTCACATCCAAACGAGCCAACCAGTTGATCCGATTTACGTGTTTGTCATTAGAACGAAAACATTTGTATTTATAATATACCTTTCAACTTCATCTTCTTCACGTAAAGCCCTAAATATCTAATCTGCTAATTCGTTCCATGTTTGATTAAATAAGGTTAGAGCTTTTGTTAGTTGGCTCAAGACAATCAAAAAGCATATAATCGTTACCTGCTAGTGTGACGGGAAGAGGATGAAACAGGGTCGCCGGAAGTTAACTTGACTGATTAAATAAGGAGTTTAGGGAGTGTTTTAGATGGATAGAAGGATTGGTGCGAGTTTAGCATAAGGTTTACATCCTATTTATACTAGTTAATGGAGCGTGTATTCGTTAATCATATTAATTGATTGATGCCCTTTTTCCGGCGGATAATACGGAATTTAATTTGACGATTCTAAGTCGTTATAACGCGATTAAGATGTTGATTATTGTTTGTTATCGAAGTCTATGATCATTACACTAAACAAACGGTTCAAACGCATGATTAACGGACATTTTGTAGACCTGCCGGCGCCGAACTCCGACGGCCGGAGTTCACAGACGGAAAAACGGGGTGGGTTGGCTGGGGTGGGTTCTTTTTTTTAATTAAATTAATATAATTTAACTATATTTACACTTTCGGTCATTGAGCTTTTAGAGGTATAAACTTTTAAATTAAAACTATAGTTTCAATAATAACCTTGAACTTTGAATTATTTTGAAAAGATTATTAACTTAGATATTTACGTATTAAGCCCATGTAGTTCGAAAATCGATTAAGTAAGGTATATTAAGCTCTCGGGGTTTCGTTAAAAACTTGGAATGAACGAATAATATACTTGAATCATCTTGAATATAATTCAATCAATAAAAATATACGTCGAAACGACCCAAAGGGTCGGGTTAACGAATACAAACTTAAATCCAAATATGAATCAAAATTGGTGAATGTCAAACAAAATTCATGAAACAAAACTCGAGATTAATAATATATATATATACACATACACACATATATATTTATAAACAAAATCAAAAATTCGAAGTGGGTTGGGTTTCGGGTTTGAAAAGTAACGAATGTTACATTTCTCAACTCAAGAGAATTTTCAAACTATACTTCTCATATATATATTATACTAGATTTTATCTCCCTTATTACGGGGGTTGTTTTACACTATTCGTTTTTAATATATATATATATATATATATGTATATTTGGATTTTAATTTTATTTATTGTAAAAAAGTTAATAATTAATATACTTGAGGTTTGATGATGAAATTGTTTCACAAATAAATGATATGTTATAATCCGATTTAAAAGCTATCTGGGTTTGGTGATACCCATTACCTGTTTATTTTCTTTATTATAAAATTGTTTCTTAATTATAAATAATATTTTTTTTAAATAAAATAGGATATTAATTTTTAGTATATTCCTATTTTATAGGATTTTCATATCAAATATTTGATGAGGTTATTTTTTAATATAATGAGATGTTATAACCCGTTTAATAGCTATATGAGTTTGGTGAGAACTTTACCTGTGAATTCAGGTCAAATGCGTGAGAAACCTTCATTTACAAATAAAGCAATATGATAGCTTAAGAGAATGGTTGTTTTACATTTTTTGTTTTTTAATATTTATTTTTTGGATTTTAATTTTCTTTATTGTAAAAAAGTTAATAATATACTTAGGGTTGGATGATGAAAGGGTTTCATAAATAAATGATATTGAGTGTTCCCGAGTATCTTCACTTCAAAGAGGAGCTGGTTGATGGGACCGGCAACTTCGTTCTCGAGCTGGACTTCGAACCGTTCACGGCCTCCTTCCCCCGCCCCACCCTCACCAAGTCCATTGGGAACGGGGTGGAGTTCCTCAACAGGCATCTCTCTGCTAAGATGTTCCATGACAGGGACAGCATGCACCCGCTCCTCGATTTCCTCCGAACCCACCACTACAAGGGCAAGACGATGATGCTCAATGACAGAATCCAAAACCTCAACGCCCTCCAATCTGTCTTGAGGAAGGCCTCCGAGTACCTGTCAACACTGGATGCATCCACTCCATACTCTGACTTCGAGCATAAGTTTCAAGAGATCAGCTTGGAGAGGGGCTGGGGGGACAAAGCAGAGGGCGTCACGGAGATGATCCAGATGCTGTTGGACCTTCTCGAGGCCCCGGACGCCTGCACTCTCGAGAAGTTCCTCGGAAGAATCCCCATGGTCTTCAATGTGGTCATTCTTTCTCCCCATGGTTACTTTGCTCAGGAGAACGTCTTGGGGTATCCGGACACCGGTGGCCAGGTCGTTTACATTCTCGATCAAGTTCCTGCTCTGGAGCGGGAGATGCTCAAGCGGATAAAAGACCAAGGCCTTGACATCGTTCCTCGCATTCTCATTGTCACAAGGCTTCTCCCTGACGCCGTGGGAACCACTTGCGGGCAGCGTCTTGAGAAAGTGTTCGGAGCAGACCACTCTCATATTCTGCGAGTCCCCTTTAGAACCGAAAAGGGAATTCTTCGTAAATGGATCTCTCGCTTTGAGGTGTGGCCATATATCGAGACCTTCACCGAGGTAATTATAAGCTACCTATTATTATTATGAAATTCTAGTTTAACCAGACTAATAATTATTAATCCATGGACTTGATCATCAGGATGTGGCCAAAGAAGTAACAGCAGAGCTGCAAGCCAAACCAGATTTGATAATTGGTAACTACAGTGAAGGCAACCTGGTTGCCTCTTTGCTAGCCCACAAGCTGGGCGTCACTCAATGTACCATTGCTCATGCCCTGGAGAAAACCAAGTATCCTGATTCCGATATCTACCGGAAGAACTTCGACGACAAGTATCATTTCTCTTCTCAGTTTACAGCTGATCTTATTGCCATGAACCATACGGACTTCATCATCACTAGCACTTTCCAAGAAATTGCTGGAAGGTATATACATACTTACTTTTCAATCATATCATCTTAATATTATTGCTGTTTCTTAACTTGTATTGATATATTTTCAGCAAGGACACAGTTGGACAGTATGAGAGTCATACCGCTTTCACAATGCCTGGACTATATAGGGTGGTCCATGGGATTGATGTTTTTGACCCCAAGTTCAACATTGTCTCACCCGGTGCTGATATGGGGATCTACTACTCTTATACCGAGAAAGACAAGAGGCTCACAGCACTCCACCCTGAGATTGAGGAACTTCTCTTCAGTTCCATTGAGAACGAAGAACACCTGTACGTTGATTGCCTAGCTTTTCTTTTTATATACATTCATTATATTTATACATACATATACTAATGGAATGAAATGCGATGTAGGTGTGTGTTGAAAGACAAGAATAAGCCAATATTATTCACAATGGCTAGATTGGACAATGTGAAGAACTTAACAGGACTGGTGGAGTGGTATGCCAAGAGTGATCGGCTTCGTGAACTGGTGAACCTTGTTGTGGTGGGTGGTGACCGAAGGAAGGAATCCAAGGATCTTGAAGAGCAAGCCCAAATGAGGAAGATGCACGAGCTTATCGACAACTACAAGCTCAACGGCCAGTTTAGATGGATTTCCTCACAGATGAACAGAGTGAGGAACGGGGAGCTGTATCGTGTGATTGCGGACACCAGGGGAGCGTTCATTCAGCCTGCATTCTACGAGGCGTTTGGGTTGACGGTGGTGGAGGCCATGACCTGCGGTTTGCCCACGTTTGCGACCCTTCACGGGGGACCTGCTGAGATCATTGTTCATGGGAAATCCGGGTTCCACATCGACCCCTACCATGGGGACCAGGTGACTGAATTGCTCATAAATTTCTTTGAGAAGACCAAACAAGACCCCTCTCATTGGGAGTCAATCTCCAAGGGTGGCCTGCAGCGTATCCAGGAGAAGTAAGTGAAGTACCCTATTGATTCAGATCGATATCTTTTGATTGAGTACCATCAAGATAAATGTTATGTTTGGTTGTTTTGTCCTTTGTAGATACACATGGCAGATCTATTCAGATAGGTTGTTGACGCTCGCTGGCGTTTATGGATTCTGGAAGCACGTGTCAAAGCTTGACAGGCTTGAGATCCGTCGATATCTTGAAATGTTTTATGCTCTTAAGTACCGCAAACTGGTATGGTAGCCCTCTCTCTATTGTTTGATATTTGATATTGAAGAGCATATATATAATGAGCTGATTTTGCAGGCTGAATCTGTTCCATTGGCTGTTGATGAGTAAAATACAATGGTTGGTCAAAGGGAGGCTTCGGAGTTCTGCTGCTCTTATAGATATATATAATAAAAAAGAGCATTTTGAAAGACTTTTCCTTTTGTATTGTGTGTTCTCTGTAATTGATTCCTGCCTTGAATTGAAATTCGTCATGAATTTTCTTTTTTGTAGTAATCTCTCAATGTCTTAAAAATCACAAGTTGAAACAAGAATCCTAGTGTATTGAATAATTCACTTGTAAAATACAAAACTTTGAAATGCAAAAAGTACAAAAGAAATCATGTGCAATGTAGCAAAAATCCCTAAAATATCAGACATGATTACATATTCTATTTTCCTGGGTTGCAACATGGTTGCCAAATCGATGATTAGGTGGGCAAGTGAATATATCATCTATTATTAACATATGATGATAACTCATTAAGATAATACAATAAAAAGAATATTTACATGTCAAAAGTATTGTTCAATCCCTAAACTAAACACCAAGGCCATCCCGTTTCTAATCCTCCTGTTGTGTTGATTTATCTATAAGTAAACCTCTCATTATGTGCACCCCATGCTTAATAACAGAAATACATTCAATACAAAGCATTCACCAAGTTAAAAGGCCCCTATGAGATTCACTAATCTTGTTATGAGATCCTTAGATGCCTTACCGCATGGTTCAAGTTAACACCATACAAAGACACTTTATATGCATGCAAATAATCAATCATATAAGTCTTTCCTAGATGACTATTAACAAAGCAAAAACAACAGCTATATATGTCGTCATATCCAACATTACATCAATGAATGATAACTAAGCTTATGCATAAAATAACTTGTAAATAGGCCACATAATTTACAGAAATTGCAAGTTAGGTCAAAATCGATGGCTAATTTTACTTTACTTTAGATGGATTATAAATCCTCCTCATATCATATCATATGCGATGATTCTAACCTATTAAATGAAATGATAAATTAGCCACTGAATTCCAATAAAAAAAGAATGGATAGAATAGAAGCTAAGCTAACCAAATGAAGTCTTTACGATGGAAATCAAAATCATGATGATGATGTCTCAGAAGTGATGAAATTGCAATCCCTCACACACGCAGCCGCTTCTATTTTGACTTGATGTGAAACAACCGCTTCCAAGATTATTTGTTCTGAATAATTTTTTTAAAAGTTTACTGTTTCCCCATAATTATAATTAGTCCTTCACATTCAGTATATTGACTTTTAGCACCTCATTTTTTTACTTTTGACCCAAACCCAAAGCTCAACAAATTTCTGACGTTTTAATAAGATAGACTACTTGCTTCGAGATCCTTATGTCAATATATATACCACAAACAAAAATATGAATATCACATTATTTTAAATTTTAAATATCGTGTTCAAAATTAATACAAATTTTGAGATGTTTCAACTAGCGTACACAAATTTAGAGTTTCCAAAATTAGTATCATGTAATTTCGTCCTACATTTCATAGAATAGATGTAGGCTCAAGGAAATCTTGTTAAAAAGAATTATGTATTTTGGTCACATCACGTAATTTTGAAAGTCTAAATTTTCTTTCACCTTAACCATCCATCCAAAGGTGATGGGATACCAACTGTGTTGTAAAGATCCTGACTAGACGTCAATCCCCATTCCACTGCCCGACTGACGATTTTACAACACCTGATATCAATAGACAATTTGGTACCTAACTTCCCCTATAATTTTCATCAAAATTTAAGAAGTACCTGTGTATCAAATACAATCAAGTAAACCTTAGCAGCTTGTGTAGTAATTCAATTAAATCAAATAGATTTTAAAAACTGAATCCAATTTCTTTTTGTCTTGACCAACAACCCCTGACCAAGCTGTTGCCATCAAACACACATAGATCCGCATTTTTCCAGTCAACAAAAATACCTTCAAACTACAACGAAATCTCACAATTGCGCTAGTCATATACTTTGACGATAGGAGTTGGATCAATTTTCATGATCCTCCCCTCATTTTCTAATCAGTAAACCAGTTAGAGGGGTAATTTGAAATTAAACGTGTAAGTATGAATACAAAAGTGTGTTACTTACATTAAAGAAAAATGAACTAGTTGCTATGATTTGAATATACTTATCATCAAATGCATAAAGTTTTAAAAGTGTGAGGGAGGGGGCTAATGAATCTTTTCTTTTTCTTTTTATTGTTGTTATATGTAGAAACGAAGTGACCGCCGTCAACAATGGAGTTTTCCGGCAACAAGAAGTCATCGTCATCTTCACTTACAATCATCGTCATCCCCGTAGCATTCCTCATCATCCTCTCTCCCTGGTTATTCTCCTCCCAAACCGATCACAACAATCACCCACCATCACCACCACCACCACCACCGCACCTGTTCATCAGAAACACCTGCGCCAATACCCTCTACCCTTCTCTCTGTCTCCACACCCTCTCTTCTTCTACTCATTCCATTTCCCTCAATAATCACACCAGACTTCTTGAGTTCGCCATCAACAAAACCATCAGACGTGCTACCAAATGCCGTTCAAGATTATTATTAACCAGGGGGGTTCAAGAAAACTGCATTGACCTACTGGACCAGACCATCTATGAACTCCAAGAATCCATCAACGCCCTACACCTCCACCCCCTAATTACGCCGCCATCAAGAACCTACTCAGCGCCGCCATCACCAACGAGAACACCTGCATTGAAGAAGAACAACGCCACCACAAATCCCTCACCCCCATCATGCGCATGATCAGCAACTGCCTCGCCATCGTCAACCACATCGACGATGGGCTCACCACCAGCCTTCTCTCCCCTGACCATGCCCATCTCCATGTCCCCTCTTGGATGACCGCTGCTGACCGCCGCCTGATGCAGGCGCCTCCCACGCCTACTGTGGTTGTAGCCATCGATGGCTCTGGGAACTTCACCACCATTGGCGCTGAGGTTTCAATGGCTCCTAACCGAAGCGCGGCTAGATACATCATTCAAATCAAAGCGGGGGTCTACAACGAGAATGTCGTGATTCCCAGGCTAAAGATTAGCATCATGCTGGTTGGAGAAGGGATGAACTCCACCATAATCACCGGCTCCAGAAACTTTGTGGACGGTTACACCACCTTCACCTCTGCCACACTATGTATGTATTTCATATTTTCACAAATGGAAAACTTTTATGTTATGCATATACATGCATAAATGCTTATTATGTATTGTGGTGTGGTGCAGCTGTTATTGGGAATAACTTCTTGGCACGAGACCTGACCGTCATCAACACAGCAGGCCCGGAGAAGCATCAAGCGGTGGCTCTAAGGGTGACCTCCGATGCTGCTTTCTATCACTGTCAGTTCATCTCCCATCAGGACACACTCTATGCCCACTCCCTCAGCCAGCTGTACCGGGAGTGTGCAATCCACGGCACAGTCGACTTCATCTTTGGAAACGCAGCCGCCATTTTTGAAAGATGTCTGATACTCGTTCGCAAACCAATCCCTGGTCAGAAAAATGTGATCACTGCGCAAGGAAGATTGGATCCAAACCAGAACACAGGAATATCACTGCAGGACTGCACCATAATGGCTGCACCAGACTTTTCAGTTACTGAAAGGTCTAATTTCTCAACATTTCTGGGCAGGCCATGGCGGAACTATTCCAGGACCATAGTTATGAGGAGCTATCTTGGGGACATTATAGACCCCCGAGGTTGGTGCGCCTGGAATAAGTACAGCAACCTGGATACTGTGGAATACATCGAATATATGAACTTCGGGCCAGGTGCAGAAACTAGAAACAGGGTACAATGGGCTGGTTATCACAAGAATTCCAGTACAGATGTTGACAACTTCACCATCCAATCATTTTTACATGGAGCAAATGAATGGTTAAAGTCCACAGATCTACCCATATGCGGTGGTCTCTATGCAAAAGATTGTAAAACTGCTGCCTCTGCTCAGGTTTACTGAGCCATGTATAGAAACAAATACACACAGCTTCAAAGCTTATGCAGCAGATAGTAATTTTGAGTATGAGATTTTTGAGAGAAAATGTAGCATGAAAATAGCCATACACTTACTGCATCAATGTATACTGCAGGTCCAAGCTAAGAAAATTGTATATATCTATATGTATGTATGTGTGTATATGTACATGCTTTTTTTCCCTTTATACAGATGGTACACTAGAACAAAATTTTCGTGCGTGCCAAAACTAAGAGCAAGTAATTTTCTGCATTCGCATCAGAAAACCAAACATCTTTGGTCAACTGACTTGACTTTGAAAATAATCACTGTCATTCCGACTTTCGGGTCTTGCTTGATTTGTGCATTACTTGATGTTTTCACGCTGTTGTGCATTTTGAGGATTTCTTGGATAGAGAACTGCCGCCCATAAGAAAGCCACAGCAAGGCCCACTATGCTGTTAAAAGGCTGGAAAGGGTCACCACCACCACTTACCCATAAAGGATAAGGAGTGGTATTATTATACATCAAAAAGCCGCCTTCTTTTAAGATGAAACTAGAAGCCATAATCCCTGCACGCAGCCCAATGGGAAGGGAGAGCCTTCCTTGGCATCTCTGCCTAACACCTGCCAGCCCCACTGATAATAGCCAAATTCCTGGCATTGCCTTCAGTGACCTTGCATCCAAAACATATTTCATTAAGTTTTTTATTGTTTGCTTACGAAGGAATAAAACAAAGTGTGTCTCTGTTAGTCAAAGCCATACTTACCACTGAGATAATGAAAATGCAAGTCCAGAAAGGATTATTCCTTGATTGTATCCAAGATCAACTGCAATTTCTTCGGACAACCATGACCTGAAGAGCAATTCTTCAACCAGAGCAACAGCAACTGTTGTTACAAGCCCTTGACCAACAAATCTAATCACTTTCCCAAACACCTTAAGCAGGGTAACAGCATCTCTAGAAGATGGAATGCTAGGCCATGATACGCACACAAAACCAAGTAATACATTTGTACATTGTATCAACAAAACAAGCATCACCCCTCCAATCAACCCATATACAAAGTTTTGGATCTGCAAGTCAACATTACATTAGCTCTTCCATCCAATTCAACTAAGTAGCAATTGAATAGGAGGGTAGAGTGTAGGGTCCATCAAAACATGTTTATCAGATGTTCAAATTAATAATAATACCTGTCTTGCTGAAGTCAACTCAAGTCCATATCTCTCAAGTGGATCTTCATAGCCTCTGATCCTTTTGCCCCATAGCACAATAAGTATCATTATAGAACCATAAAGACCAATTATGCAAGCAAGTTCCGCATATTTTGAGGACTTATGTGCTGCCCAGTTCTGTACAAGTGTTGGAAGCAAAGGAACCACAACTGGTGTCCACAGTACAAGCACCATACATGCAAACCCCAAAACCCTACGTAAAATAAAAGGATAGTAAGCAGAATCCCATAAAATAATAAACGCACATTCCCATAAAAAAAGAATAGTGGGTATAGAACATGAAAGCATATGTACTCAGTACTCCATATCTATAAAATTAAATCTGAAGTTATGCCCTTAATATTACTATTTGACGTATGTATTCATTGCTATGTTCCAGCTGATTAGCTTAATACAAACTAATATCTTGATAGAGTTGGAGAAGCACCATACACTTAATTAGAGGCAACATAAAGTAGTTTGTTATTACCCTAGACTTGTGGGTGGATGTCGGTATCCATAGGAATAAGAAACTGGGATTGCCTGTGAAATTGCAAGTGGCATTGTCATTGCGACGCCAGCAGGAATTGTGGTAGGCCTTAATTAAGGCAATGGTTGTATTATTTTAGTAACAACCAGTCAAGCGTAGCCAGTAAAATCCACTCATATCAATTAAGCAACTGGTCTGCCAAGGGTGTGATGAGAGCAAACCTTTCCTCTATTTAAGGAGATAGAAAGGCTGCTACCACTAAAGACCCGTGGCTCCAAAAAATCTGATTTTCTTTTTTTTGACATAATGATATTGTTTTAGACTCTTAGTATTAATGTTATTTCCTTAAGGAGAGTATTATGCTTGAATTTATATGCAATTATTCGAGCCACAGTTGGAGAGCAGCCTACATCTCAAAAGTAGGTCATTCGGAAAGACGGTTACCTATCAAAGGCTTCCATTTATGGCCATTTCTTTTATCTTTAATACAAAACCAATCAGGTTCTAACAAATTGTCTCTAGACTAACCAATTCTACTTTTGTCTCAATTCTATCTTACCAAAGTACCCAAAGCATGGCTCATTCAGTTCGAATTATAAAACAGAAGTTTGCATGTTCTGAGGTGAAATCCTAAATCTAAAGACGCACAGTACCATCTTTACTTGCACCCATTGATGCACATTTTTCCTAGCATCTGAACAGAAAGTAATAGAATACTCATGTATATACCTCTGAAACAGGGCTCGGTCAGCAAGGCGAAGAAAGGAGATGAGCTTTCCAGTCAAACTCATAGCACCACGTATTCCTCCCCAAAGTAAAGCAACTTTACCCACCAGCTTCAATATCCCACCTTTTTGCCCCAAATCTGCCAGCAGTGCAACCAGCCTAGCCAGCCACACAAGGGAAATGTTCGGTTACATAGTACACGCATACTAAAATATGTTTATGAGCAATGTTAAATATGCAAACCTCTCTTGATCCACCGCACCATCTTCCTTGGTAGGCACTACAGGAGCAGCAACTAACATGGCTTTCTCAGCAAGACTTGTGACTATACCATCACCACTTTTGGGCGTTTCCTCCTCAACCTTTTCAGGCTCCTCATGAGTCTCTTTTGACATAGAGGAACTTTCAAGTCCATCACTAAATGAATTCTTCATTCAAAATATAAGCTTTGTTCAGCATCAATGAAATTAACTATATACACATGGTCATTTAATCATTTGTTGAAATGCAATTTTGATCAAAAAATCAATAACCTGAATTGACGATTTTGTTAGTATATAGCACAATCCCAATGAAACAGTAAAGAAATCACTCCAATCAAACTAATAATGAGATAAAAAAAATATCCTGGGAGATTATAAAGGCCGAGATGGCAAGACAAGCATGCCATACATAGATTATGGAAGAAGGTAATTGTTTAAACTTTAAAGAATAGTTTCTGGTACCATAGATTATACCACACATGATGCAATTCAGGAAATGCGATTTGTTAGTTAACACCTATTTTGTTGCATCTAAATGATGGTTTAAGTAGCATGCTACATAAAATACTTCAAGAATTCATAGTAAAGTTCTTATTTTGCCCCCACACCTTCTCTCTTGTTCAATTTCACAATTCCTGTTTACATTCAACCCATTTACACTCATCTGCCACAGTTCTGAATAATATGAATATGGAGCCAATTTCAAGTTAAATGAAAATGCATATATGCAAGCTAGAAAAGAACAATCTGTGTAGTCACGTTAAAGTTTAACAGAAAGTGAGCCTTACTTGTTGATGAACCAATAAAGCAGATGCTCCTAAGGCGGCAGTAACTGCTCCAGCCATGACAGTGTCACCACTAAGACTGCTTGGCACATTTTCCTCTCCATCTTCATTGTACAAGTTGTCGTTCGGGTTTACTTCATTAACAGCCATCCTATCTGCTTGTAAATGATATCCTACCTTAGAATCACTAATTTGATTGGTTATGGCTTCAGTATTTTGTATAGAATATGCTGCATCTATGTTGTCAATTTTTCTCAGAGAAGCTAGGCTAGAGCCTACAACAATGCCAACTGGAATCACTTCTTTCATGTATCTGGTGCTTTGAACAGCTGAAGAGATGGTGTCTAGTATATGTTCATCCTGCAGATTACGAAGGCCAACCAATTTCTCACCATCCCATGATAGTACATGCCGTTTGTCATGTACAACAGCCAATGAAATGGCATTTGCAACACCCTCTAGTTCTTTTTTCAGCATGGCTGCCATGTTTGTTGCTTGTATTCTTCGGAAAACTTCAACTTCTAAAGATTTTAATATGTTCTCCTTGACAAACTGAAAGGCCTGTACTGATGCAGCATCGCCAATTTCATGTTTTTCTTTGGCTGGGTCACAATCACCTTCAGCATCTAATATTACATAAGTTGGTTCGACGATGTCACTGTTACACTCAACCTCAACATCAGATGGGACATCATCAGCATAATTTGTACCATCTGCTGATTGCTCTAAGAGCTTCCATTGACCTTCTTCTGGAACATAGTCAAGATATAAAGCATCCAACTGAAGCAACTTATCATTTTTCATCTTTGAATAAAGATGACTTTGGACGTACTGATCGTAAAAAGAGTTCCTATATGGAAGTCTGGTTATGGAGTTCGGGATGTCTTCAGGATTCTTGTAAGCTTCATCTTTTTTCTCAATGGAAATTGACATGGTTTGGTGATGATTACTACTTTTCCCATCACCTCCTTTTTGTTCGCTCTTAGAGACTGTAGATGTGTGGTTATCATCCGCTGCTCTGTTCCCTTCCAACTGAGTAATTACATCTTCAATTACACTAAAAACGCTGTTAACTGCTACTTGGGTAGAATCATCCATCCCTGTTAGTGCATCCAATGCCTGGGAAACACTAAAAGATGGAGAATTAGGCTGTGCACTTGATTCTCCCCTCCTCTGACTTTCACCTGCCATCTCATTGGAAGTTTTTTCAGTCCTTGGGGGGTTTGATATATCAGTAGAATGTTCTGATGCGTCCTTGTGTTGATTATCCTTCTCCGCATTTGTTCCACCTTCAAGACCCAAGTTGGCCTGATCACTGATATGATCCTCAGACCTTTCCATCTTTCTAGAAGCGTCAGGAGGCATAACACCTGAATCAGAGTCTTGGGGTTCAGCAACTTTTTCTTTGGAGAGATCATCACTTCCCAATTGATCATGATTGCTTGTGGACCCGAGATTGGAAATTTCACCACCTTGATGACTTGTTGGTTGCAACCTACTGCCATCATCAAAAGTATGAGCTTGGGTGGGTTCATTCTTGCTACAAGGATGATTATTTGAATTTTCTTCTGTCAAATTAGGATTAAGATCCGAAGCATTTTTCTCTTTTTCTACATTTACAGATCTTTCTTGCACCTTTGTGTTTAATGCTGCTGGTGTACCATTTAAGTTCTTCTTCTGGTTTTCCAGGATTGTAGTAACAGTGCTGGTGAGCTTTCCACGAACATCTTCAGGCACGGCATCTTGCAAAGCACTCATTAGGGTCTCTCCTTGACTAACTGCAGTCAGTACCTAACCAAAAAGCCATATTAGTTTCACACCCATTTTATTAATGTCCTCCGATGCATTACCTTAAGTTTCTGTTCTTCTGACAGAGCTTCAGGCATCGTCATGTCAAGCATGTTCATCACGACTTCTGTAGCCTGTAGCACCTTTCCTCTTTCACTATCCACATCTCCTTCCTTTAAATCTACAAGGTTTGTTTGTGTTACCGTTCCATTGGTCGCATCTTTGTCTTTGGCTTTAGTTGTTTGTAACTCAAGAACAGAACTTGAATTAACATATTCATCACTTTTTTTCAGCATCTTATTCCAAGGATTTGAGGTGTTGCCACCCAACTGGTGAAAGTTTAGGAGATTATTGTTTCTGCTACTTGCATGAGATATCTGTTTTAAATGACTGATGGTTACATCACTGTCCTCCAAAAGAGGATGTCGGCCTTTCAGAATTCCTAGCTCGACAGCTGTAAGCCACTGCATGTAAGATTAAATATTACTCATAGCTGTACTAACCTAACAGAGTATATGTGAGTACTTCTCATGTTGGAAGCTAAAAGAAAGTACAGTTGTTTATTAGTAATTACCTCAACAACAAGTTGCTGACACCATGATACATCGGTAGTACGTTGGTCATCTGATTGGAAAGTGCAGATAAGCAGGCTTGTAAATGGATTTTCTGCTATTAAGCTGCGTGGGATCGAAAAAGGCACTGCATTGTTCTGTCACAAACCATCAGAGTATGAAGCTGTCAAATTCTATACACACTTACCATAGAACGATAACAGGCCCATGGGATGTTCAACAGTAACATATATATCTTTAAAAAAAATTAACCTAATCCAAAGCATGACAAAACTTAGGGTCTACCAGGAAGATAGAAATCATTCCACTTCCAAATCAGAGTTGCAAAGGGTACATGCCAAATTCACACACTAAGTTCAAATGCTCAATAATACTACGACCAGGCTTTTTCCCATGTACTTTTCAAATGAGTTTGGAAAATCAACAGCAGCTTAAATGCATATATCAGGTAGAATCAATTTCTATGGCTTTCAAAAGCAACCATTAAAAAGACATAATATAAAGGATGAAACCATGACTTAGGTATAAGAGTTTTTCCCCTAGACAAAGCATACATATTGCCTCACTTACACAAATGTTCTGTGAACTTGTGCAACATTAGCATGCAGAAAAGAAACATGCACAAGTAAAATGGTTGAGCTAGACCCCAAGAGGCTATGATAACATATTTTATTACCTGAACAAAGAGAAGTGGAATCTTTACATTGCCAACCACATCTGTTGTACTGGAGCTGGCATAAAATTCTTCGATTGAATCAAATCCATATGAAACCATAGATATTGCTTCCTCAAAATCTTTAAGTGACTTAGCTTGTAAAGCCTTTTCAACATCAAACCCTTTAGATCGACCCAGAAATAGTTCCTGCAAGCAATAACATACGTTATTCAAAGGCAGATAAATTTTTAAATCTGATGCAAATCATGCTGTAACATCTATTTGTAGGGCTTCAGAGAGTTAAAAGTCCTTTTGATCACCTAATAAACTATGAGACCAAAATATACCGAAAGAGATTACTATTGCCAGTTCCTATGCATTCCATTGGAACATTCCCTCTACTTTACTTTGTGAAAATCAATAATGAGTTTGCAATAACCTTGTTGGATTGCAGCATATCAATTAAGCCACTTGTAAGATTGTGATCAACATAAGGATGAGTAGAAGCCTGTTGTAAATCAAAAGGATTGTCTATGCATGTGGCAGCTGTAAGAGGCGTTTCGTCTCCAACTTGCGCTAGATACTTTGTCAGCATATTAGCACCATAACCAAAGCCAACAGCCATGAAAGTTGTCCACGGTCTGGCCCTGCCGATAAACTGTACAACCGTGCGGATATCATCGCTGTCAGCAGCAGTGAATAACCTGCATCGCATATAGGCTTAGGGATTTTGACGAAAAGAAAATAATGAATAGGATTGATTACCGTGGGGTGGTGATAGGGGAACGGGCGCAACCCCTGGGATTGATGACAATGGGGAAACAGCCGCGAGCTAAGCATTGAGAAACAAAGGAGGTGACATTGTGATCCATACTCCCATCAGTAGCCCCTGGGACGATAAGGACGGTGGTGTCGAGGTGGTGCTCGGAGGTCAAGTCGTCCAAATTGGCAGGCCAGTCGAGGGAGACTACTCCGCCATCGTCGGTCTCCAGGCATATTCTCTGATATGATAGCATTTGTGGTTGCTTATTATCTACTGCTAGATGTTGAATTACTATTCGTCCAGAGCTAACAGCCTCTGCATTTGAATGCTGTTTCTCCTCCAACGGAAGAAGAAGAGAGGCGCACCGTAACTTGATAAAAGTGTTAAACGGCGAGGGAGATGTAAACAGAGTCCACTCTCCTCCTCCGATTAGTTGATGATTGGATTTGAAATGGAAATGGAATTTGGAAGCAATAGCAAGAGCAGTGGTGAGCTGAGAGAGGAAGTCATTGCGAATGATAAGGTGCGTGCTTCTTCGCCTCCTAGGTCGGTGGAAACTGATGCTGATGTTTAATCGATGGGCTGGTGGTAGTAGTTGTGTGCCTGCCACTGAATTGCTGCTATTCAGGCTGAGGCTCATTGTTAGTTTAGTGTTGAATTTGAATTCTCATACCGGTAAAGAAGAAGTTGGTCCACATAAACAAACAACCCCAATCCCAACGCCACCAGCGCCGACTCAGATCAATCAAAACTTAACACACAACAACGTAAGCCCAACCAAAAATCCAACTCAAACTTTTCGTTTATTATGGAAACCAGTCTTAGTGACTCATATATTTTTAAGTTTTCACATCTTTTGGACTTTAATATATTAGTTTTAAACTATACGGTCGAGCTTGTTCCGAGTTTTGGCCTGTTTAAGGTGCCACACAAGCTTAGGCTCGTTTAAGATTTTTTTTCATAATATATGAAAATATTTGTAATCATATATTAATTAATAAACAAGCCAAACCTAACCTTGAAAAACAACTCAAGAGTGGAGCTTGAAATAAGTCGTACTTGGGCTTGGCTCAACTCATTTACGCCCCCCTACCAGCAATTGCAAAAACTATAGTTACACTTCTCGTCCTTTACGTTTAACTTAAATTGCAGTTTTGTGCTCTTTAACTAAAGTATACTTACATAAAACATCCTTTTTTTAAACATTTGTAGCGCATTACATACCGGGTCGTCATTAAGCGTATGTTTGTTTTTGTTCGTATAGGTGCGTTATCTTTTTTTGTGTAAGTTAAACATATGTGCATTTTTTTTTAATAATTAATGTCGTTTTAAAAAAGTTTTGGACTTTTAACAACATGAGGAAACTTGAAAAAATTATAACAATGGTAGGATATAATAGTTTTACGGTTTTACCCACATTAACAATTTCACAATGGTGATGCGACAATCTTTTTATTATCTCACCTATTGATTTCTTAAGGGTCCTGCCAATAAAACACCCACCTTCAAAATTCAAACACCATCTACACGACTCATATAGCTTATACGCGTCGTATAGGCTTCTGTACACTGACAACCACCAGTTTCTTGGAAAAGGTGTTTGACCAAATTCTTAAACGAGCCGTATGACTTATACGAGATGGTGCTCATACACCCTCTATACGACTAGCATAGCCTATACGAGTAGTATGTGGTATGCTATGTTATGTGGTATTATTACTTCTATTATTATGTGATTTGTATGCGTGATTATAGATTCAAAATAATTAGTTAAACATGGTAGCATTACATAAATTATATATATATTAGATAAATAGCAAATGACGGTGCCGCAAAATATTTTTGTTGTTTATTTGTGTTACTTTTAAATACAGCCACTTTACAATAGATTAACAAAAAATCAATCTATCATAGTGGCTCTTCTGCGTTTTGCATTGATTATTTCACATGATGCATGGGTTTGAATCCCTGTTGATTTAATTTTTTGTTTTCCTTTTTTTAGTTTCTCATTTTTGTAAATAAAAAATTTTGTAATTATTTTACATGTGCTCCGGCATAAAGATGTCATGTCACATGAAAATTCAAATTCATCTCGTATAGCCCATACAACTCATATGGGGGGTTACTCGTATAGCTCTTCTGGTATTAAAGGGTTAACGGGTTCTAACATAAAGTTGACTTCTATACGACTAGTATAAGCTATACGAGTCGTATATGTAGGGAAGGGTGTCCAAACAGCAAAATGGGTGTCGGAATAGAGAAAGCCTTTATTAATCGAAGGATTCAAATTCTTTCTGTACTTTATAGGTTAACATTTTAACAACCCTATATATATAATACTAGGATAGAACTTGTGTGATACATAGATTGTTTAAAAATACAACAAAAAAGTTAAATTTAATCATATACATAATAGCATCTCTTATGAATTAATAATATATAAATAATGATAAACAAAATTTTACAATTCATAAATCTCTAAACACTCTTTAAATATACAACATTGGATAGTGACCCATGTGATTAAGAGAACAGTTAATATCATTATATTTAAACGTAATCAAATGTTAACTTATAACATACTAATAGGATATTTAACGAAATTTATTAATGAATCTATAATATTTCTATAAGTTATTTGTTGAGATTCCCAAATATAACATAAGTGATTTGCTTGATAAAATAAGAAACCGCTCACATGACATCTACGTGTCATTCTATGTGGAGGTCATAGAATGATGTCATGTGAAAAAATTATCTTAATTTAATAGTATAGTTAGATATATAAATTTGAAAAATATTAAATAAAAAAATTGTTCATAAAACCTTCAAATATCTTATTGTACACAACATATGTGGTTTTTCTATATTAATTATTCAATGATACAAAAAGATAACTTTAAGGTTTTAAAATGGTAAAATAAATCAAGAGTCAAGCCAAGTTAAACTAGATTTTTACATAATGCAAATTCTGGGTATTTAGATGTTCAAATGCTCGAAAATGAAACTTTTTATAGTTTAGGCACATGTTAGTTGTTTTACGCAAATCAAAAGAATCTTTATAATAATATTTTGAAATAAAATATTTAAAAAATTAGCTTAAAAGACGTAACAAAATAAATAAACATTAAACGTTTTTTTATTTATGGAAATCACATTAAATGAGAGTTAATGAAAATTTAATTTAGGAATTAAAAAAATATAAAATAAATTGGATGTGGCACTCACTTTACTAATGAGAGGTAGGGGGTCACCTCACTATCACCAATTTATATGGGAGATATGAGGGATGACCCTGGCTTGCCAGGGTTCGAGTGCTGATCTCACCTGGTTTTACCGGCCCATCGCTGTCTTGCCGTTTGGCGGGGTGGGGGTCGGGTTTTATCCGGGGAATCCCTTAATAGGTGGACCGCTAGGGGCTCCGGCTCGGGCTACCTTTAGCCAATGGGGGCCGCATACAAAGTACCCGACGTTACTTAGCTGGTCGTTCCAAATATATATATATATATACAGACACTTTAGAAAAATAACATGTGTCCATATTATTTTACTTTAATATAGTAGTAAGATTATATTAAATTGTATGCAATAAGAGCATGTGTATGATGTTATATGTTATATTTGGTGGTGTGTCGTGTGGTCATGATATTAAGGGTATGAGATGTGGTTGTGAGAGAGTGGGGCATTGGTTTGGACGAGCCTCATATATGTTACTACCAATAAATGATCCATGCCACAAGTTAACTAGTTGTTGCAATTCTCTTGTCTTTAATTGTCAATTGTGGCTTACATTTATTGCAACCAAACCCATACATAGATATGATACTGAAAGATAAATCTTTTTTTTTCTTTCACTAGTATCTTTTGTTCGAGAAAACCACATGCATTTTCATGAAAATCAAAATAACAGTTACTAACAGATTGATTTAAAAGTAAAACACACTTTTAATTAAACAACAAATTCAAACATAAAATTTAATTTTAGTGACAAATCAAAACACCTTTAAATTTCGAACTTGATATTAAGACAAAGTGTTACGGTGAGGTGAGGGCGTCACTCACCATACTTCAACCTTAAAGGCTTCAAAAAGGTGGGGTCTGCCCCTCATTTCAGTCAATCATTTTTTTTGATATATTGGTTAACTAACTCTCCTCCGTAACATTTCTTTTTGGCATTAGTTAGTGTCTCATTGTTCATGTAATAGTGATGTAATTTTACTTTTTGATTAACACCTTCACAACACATCTACTTATTATAATAAAGTAAAATAAATGTGGACACTTGTCATGTTTTGGTTAATTCTCACAATTTTTTCCCTCCAAAACTAATATACCCTAATATATATAACTAGTTTTAGAGCCCGTGTTACACACGAGATAATTCAAATTATAAAATTATAAGTAAAACAAATAATTACATGGCGTATATGAAAAAAAAATTACATGGCGTATATGAAAAAAAAATGTATTACATCTATGGTTGTTTCTATACAATGTGTACATAAATTGATTTTATTTATATCACAAACTGATTTTTTTAAATGAACTTAATAAAAAATGTCCGTGCAAAATCGTACCTGAGAATGCTTCTTTCTATTGAAAAATTCATTCTCGGTGTCATATATGTATAATTGACAGAATTTTGGTTATGAACCAATTTCGAAAATAAGACTTCTCATACAATAGTAGTTCTAACCACTCAGCCTAAATACAAAAGAGACGCTACATTTATTGATATATTTATCAATTTACCACCAATCAAAAGAAAGTAGGATATTAAATTGTAACAATGGATGTTCTTTAAAAACTATGTTTTTCTGAGCTACATCATAAAAAATTTTTTGATAAGTTTCAGAGGGCTTCTCGACTTTGTCATAATGACAACATAAAAAATAACATGTTAACCTATTCAATTTTGTGAATATTTTGTTTCATTTGAGCATAGTTTTGCATGACATGCTTCCCATACAACGTTCTGATCACCATTGAAGGAAAAATTAATGTTGACGTAAATATTTGAAATTTGATAAAAGTTATAAGCATTGATAGGTATGGGGGTGGCATGTCGAAAGTGTTCGCAATCTTTTCTTAAGTTTTAATAGTTGAGGGAAAAATAGTCAATTTGTCAAATCCCGAACCTTTTGATTATTTCAAAAATTGCCCTTAAAAATAAACTTGAAACCTAAATCATGTTTAAAATTCTAACTTTCATACTTTTGACATTTTAAAGTCAACACTTTGAACCCATAACAATTTGACGATAAATATTTTGCATTCTAAAACTTTTAAAAATACTCAAAATTTTCATTTTTGACCTGTAACAAAATTTAACCTAAATGTAGTTAACTTGTACCAAACAATTTATTGACCAACTTTTGACCCAAAAAATCAAATTTAACTTCAATAAAAAACTCAAAACAATTTTCATTTATTTTACATATATTATGGTATATTAGTTTTGGAGGGAAAAAAATTGTGAAAATTAACCAAAACATGACAAATGTCTTCATTTATTTTATTTTATCAGAATAGGTAGATAAATCAATAATTATTCACTTTCCTTTTACACTATATTTATATAATATCTATATATTTTTTTAAATATAAATATTAACATATTATTTTACTATATATTTCAAAATACTTGGTGAATTACAAAAATTAACAACAAATCATGTTTCTTAAATGAAAATTGTTTCGGGTTTTTTGTGGAAGTTAAATTTGATTTTACGGGTCAAAGTTTGGTAAATAGATTGTTAGGTACGAGTTACTACATTTAGGTCAAAATTTGTTACGGGTCAAAAATGAAAATTTTGAGTATTTTTAAAAGTTTGAGAATGCGAAATAGATTTATCGTCAAATTTGTTATGGGTTCAAAGTGTTGACTTTAAATTGTCAAAAGTATGAAAGTTAGAATTTTAAACATGATTCGGGTTTCAAGTTTATTTTTAAGGGCATTTTTTGAAATAATCAAAAGGTTCAGGATTTGGCAAATTGACTATTTTTCCCTCAACTATTAAAATTTAAGAAAAGATTGCGAACCATTTCGACATGCCACTCCCATGCCTATCAATGCTTCTAACTTTTACCAAATTTGAAATATTTATTTCAACATTAATTTTTCCTTCAATGGTGATCAGAACGTTGTATGAGAAACATGCCATGCAAAACTATGCTCAAATGAAACAAAATATTCACAAAATTGAATGGGTTAACATGTTATTTTTTATGTTGTCATTATGACAAAGTCGAGAAGCCCTCTGAAACTTATCAAAATCATTTTTATGGTGTAGCTCAGAAAAACGTAGTTTTTGAAGAACAACCATTGCTACAATTCTACTTTCCTTTAATGGGTGGTAAATTGATAAATATATTAATAAAGGTAACGCCTCTTTTGTAGTTAGGCTGAGTGGTTATAACTACTATCGTATGAGAAGTCTTATTTTTAAAATTGGTTCATAATCAAAATTCTTTCAATTATACATATATGACACCGAGAATGAATGTTCCAATAGAAAGAAGCATTATCGGGTACGATTTTGGACGGGTATTTTTTTATTAAGTTCATTTAAAAAATCATTTTGTGATATAAATAAAATCAATTTATGTACACATTGTATAGATACAAACATAGATGTAATACATTTTTTTTCATATACTCTATTTAATTATTTGTTTTACTTATAATTTTATAATTTGAATTATCCCGTCAATAAAACTAGTAAAGTAACAGAATGTTATGTTTTACAGATAAGTTTTAAAAAGGTAAGCTAACATTGAAAAAATAACTATTTGAATGATGAAGTTACTTTATTTAAATTTGAAAGAAAGAAAAAACAAAAGTTTTAATGTACGTGGTCAAAATAAAAGAATAGTGTGAACAAAAAAAAATGGAACGGCATCCAGTGAGGGATCTACCATTGGCATCTAATCTGGATTCGTGGCATCTAAATCAACATGTACCAATCCCACGGTTCTCCCTTCATACCAATAAAATATATATAATCTAATACTTGCTTGCTATAACCACACACCCCGCAGCTAAAGCTAGAGATCGAGTATGGCCATGGAGTTGGAGGCGCTTGCAATCAATTACCTGACCCAAAGTGTTTGGGCCTGGCTAGCCTTTCTAACCGCAGCTCTTAGCTTCTGGAAGATCAAGTCTTCTGTTCTTCATCATAATATCTCTCCCAAGCTATTATCACCACCACCACCACCACCACCATCACCATCATCAACACCACCACCACCATCACCATCAACGCCACCACTGCAGACCTCCAATCAACAGGCCACATTTTGTTTGTTGGATAATAGGAGAAGTGGCAAGTTTAGTGTGTACTATGGAGAAGATGCAGGTAGGAAGGAAAGCAGAAAGACAATTAGGCATAATAATAATTGAAGAGGTAGGTCCCAGCAGAGCCCAGTTGGACCCGCAAGACTCACCTTAAACAGGGACGTCTGCGCAGAAACCAACTGGATCCGCAGGACCAACCATGCTCAGAGACGTGACGTCCTTACGCGCAGTAAGCAAGCTGTTCCCGCAGGAAATGCCTCCCATGGTGAAGGACTCCGCCTGTCCCCGCAGCCTCGGATACAAGCCATTAGGGAAGGCCACCCGCGCAGCAAGGCTACACGCACAAGGCACTTAGCTCTCAATCGTTCAGTGTCACCTGAAGGAATGAGCGAAGCCGGGAACAATCCCGCACAAGGGCGGGAGGGGGAATACTCCCGCCCAAATAAGCCAGTCCGTACGATACAGGAAGATCTTCTGTACTGTACCTGACGAGGTATGGGAAAAAGATCTGACTAAAGATACGACAGCTTATAGACAACAGTATGGCGAGCAGCAGGCTCCTACACTGTATGTCACTATTAGCCGCTGCCTACTCACCAACTCTTGTCATACCACGTGCGTAGCTGACAGTTGGTGGAAAAGGAATAGTATATAGCAGGCCTGGTCGCTGTCAGCCGCTACCTACCCACCAACTACCAGCAGGTCACGTGCGTAGGCTACTGTTGGTGGAACAGGAACACTGTTGCAGCCGGCCATACCTCCTTGGAAACCTACCTTCGGCTATAAATACCACAAATGGTATGACCATCTCATCTCATCTTGTATTATCATATCATATCACATTATCATCATATTATACCTGATATCTGCTCTAGCAATCTCTTAATATACTTTTATATTTAAAGAGCAATCTAGTCTGATTCTCACGCCGGAGGGTGGTCACAAGGAGGAACCCCCCCCTTCTCAGTGACGAGCTCACGGTGTCTGTTTTGCAGGTTATCAGAAGAACCATCTTCTCAGGGTCTAACCCCTCGTGGGAAACATCTCTCCAACCCCCAGGTTACAAGTAATCTGTCCGGGGTCCGGTTAGTGTTTCTTCATTGGCGTCATCCGTGCATAAAGCTAGAACTTTATTTTTCTCCAGTTTTTTCAAACTTTCTACAAAAGATGGTTAGAGAAATTCCGGTAACCACAACCCCAGCTACTGGGGTGAATACCGGTAACACAGTATTTACAAACACTACCCCGGTTACCCAAGCCGGGGCAAGTGAAGTAAATTTTACGAACACTACCCCAGTTACTCAAGCTGGGGCAAGTGCAGTAAATGATCGCCTACTGGGATCCACTGATACCCAGCTTGAGAAACGAAGACTCCCCCGCCAAACTCTCGATGAAGTTAAGGCATGGGCGGAGGCACGACAAAAAGAATTCCAGGCTGAGTTGGACGAACGCTTGCGTTCCGTACAACAGGCCGACGAACTCGAATATTGGGAGGATGACTCGGAGGAATCCGACTCCGACGCGAACCTTCGCCATAGGGCAAAAGGGAAGCGAAAGGAAATGGAATCCTAACCGAAAAGGCATTTTGGACAAGCCTTCAAACCAAAAAGCACAGGTGGAAGTCCACGAGACTTCTCCAAAACGTTCAGACCAAACGTTGCAAATGCAGGAACGTCCAAGTTTGCAAGGGACATTGCAGAAGCAATCGCCCCAAAGAGTGCCAAACAAATGCCTAACATAGGCACATATGACGGTATATCTGATCCAGACGATCATTTGAACAGGTTCATAGCGGGGGCAACCGTCAGCAATTGGACGGAACCCACGTGGTGCTACATGTTCCAAATGACGCTTGTTGGGGCTGCTAGAGCTTGGTTTGATCGTCTACCGGTCAACCACATCTACGACTGGGCAGACTTCCAGCAGAAGTTTAGCCAACACTTCAGCCAGCAACGGAAGTATACCGAGGAGCAATGGACAATCCTCAAATGCATACGAGAAGAAGATGAATCTCTGCCAAACTTCATCACTCGCTTCAACTCAAAGAAGCTAAGTTTGGGCAATATCAGCGAAGATCTTGTTCGCGCAGCCTTCATCCAGGGCGCGCATGACCCAGAGCTCATCCGCACCCTAACGGGTAAAGATGGTATGCCATCCACATGGGATGCCATCATGACAGCAGCAAAACGCTATGCGGAAACGGAGAAGCAACTGGGTAGAGATCTCCCACATAGCACAAACATCTACACTCAGAAGACGAGAGAAGACAATGTCCTCACCGCCCGATTAAACAAAAAGCGGAAGCTAGGCATTTGGCAGTCAAGGGTAAACTTTGACACCTCATCCGGCTTGCAACATCGATTGGGCGGAAGGGATAATGTACAGCCGCACCGAAACTCCAGATGGACGCCACTCACCAAAAGCGTCACTGAGATATTCGCCACTGAAGAGCTCCCGTGGCCAAAGCCTCCAATAATCCGACATCGTCACGATGCTGATCGGAGCAAATACTGTGACTTTCACAAGACAAAAGGCCACAACACTGAAGAATGCATAGACGTAAAAGACATGGTCGAAGCATTTGTCAGAGATGGGACGCTCGCGCACTTCGTGGCGCAATAAAGGCTGAGCAGGCGGGTGCGTGTAGAACCCCAGCTGGGGAACACGAATAAAAATTCCAGCTTCAATATCGAGACTACATGCTGCGTAAAGAACGAGATCCCGAACCAGGTGCGTATCGGCTCGATGGCACTCCCATCCCAACATGGAAGGGAGCTCATTTACACAGTTTACATGTAAATCAATTCCAATTTGTAAAGAAGGCCAAGAGCCACTTCTAATGGAAATGATTCTCTTTAGAACATCGAAGCTGATGATTTTACTTTTCTGCACTAATATGACGATATTCACATTATGCGAAGTCGTTCCGTGGGAAGGCGGTTCTACCCGCACAAACCCAATAATGTGAAAAAACCTTCACGCAGGTCAGTTGAAGGGGAAAGGTTCAGCACCCAAAAATGAAAGTGCCGGTCTATCCGCACGAATCATAATGAGGAAACTGAACAATAACCTATCAACAACCGCGCGTCGAACGGTTAAACTATGCAACACTGGTGACGGCATTCACATTACGTGAAGTCGTTGCGTGGGAAGGCGGTCCTAACCGCACGAACCCAATAACGTGGCAAACCTTCACGCAGGTCAGTTGAAGGGGAAGAGTTCAATTATCCCATTAAATGAAAGTGCCGGTCTATCCGCATGAATCATTAAAGGAAACTGAACACTAACCTATTGACAACCGCGCGTCGAACGGTTCAAAACAAAATTCTCAAAAGGATGAGGAAAACCTACACGCAGGTCAGATAAGGGTAAAGTTTTGCCATCCTACTAAGTGCAAGTGACGGTTCTACCCGCACAATCACGAAAGAGGAAGCAAAACTTCACACCTATTATCAACCACGTTCAAAGGTTAACTTATCCTCAAAAGATGAGGAAAACCTACACGCAGGTCAGATATGGGTAAAGTTTTGCCATCCTACTAAGTGCAAGTGACGGTTCTACCCGCACAATCACGAAAGAGGAAGCAAAACTTCACACCTATTATCAACCACGTTCAAAGGTTAACTTATCCTCAAAGGATGAGGAAAACCTACACGCAGGTCAGATAAGGGTAAAGTTTCGCCATCCTACTAAGTGCAAGTGACGGTTCTACCCGCACAATCACGAAAAAGGAAGCAAAACTTCACACCTATTATCAACCACGTTCAAAGGTTAACTTATCCTCAAAAGATGAGGAAAACCTACACGCAGGTCAGATAAGGGTAAAGTTTCGCCATCCTACTAAGTGCAAGTGACGGTACTACCCGCACAATCACGGAAGAGGAAGCAAAACTTCACACCTATTATCAACCACGTTCAAAGGTTAACTTATCCTCAAAAGATGAGGAAAACCTACACGCAGGTCAGATAAGGGTAAAGTTTCGCCATCCTACTAAGTGCAAGTGACGGTTCTACCCGCACAATCACGAAAGAGGAAGCAAAACTTCACACCTATTATCAACCACGTTCAACAGGTTAACTTATTCTACACTTGGAAAATTGCTAATTTAAACTAAGTATGCAAGTCATAAGTTTATAAAGCAAGAAACCCAAAGAAGGAAATAACAGTCTTATACGCAAAAAGATTAATATTTCACAAGTGAATTATTACAAGAATGGCCGGGTAACTACCCGCATACGAAGAAAAAAAAAAAAAAAAAAAAAAAACTATCCTAGCAGTGGGAAGGGATCTTCAGGATCAGGCTTCAGGGCCACTTCCACTTGGACCAGCCCCATCGGTAGAGCGTGGCAGTTCAAGGAAAGCTTTGAGGATAGCTAACCCATCATCAGCAGCAGCTACTTGGTTCACCTTCTCCACCACTGGATGCGGGAAGGCGGCGTATTGATTTACTGCTTGGTCGTATATGGCTTCAGTGTCAACATTGTACAAAGGGAAGTTGGAAGGCGGGAAGCCTTTCTCAACGAACCCTAGACCAAGCAGGAAGCCGGCCCGTTCCCCATCCTCGTGAGAAGCGTTGAGGGCTGCGCTCATAGCATCATCGTAAGTAGTTTCTGAGAAGACCCGATGCACAACCTACAAAGAAAGTATACAAGTGTCAAACACCTTTTCTATGTACAAAGGAAAGCGTGAAGACGTAAAGCTAAAATACCTGAGGCAACGCTTCTCGAAGAAGCCATTCCTTGGCAACCAGAGCTTGGGTGCAGGCGCGTTCGGCTTCGCTCTTAGTAAGATTGGCAAGAAGCACTTCCTTTGCAGCAGCCTCTTCAACGCCCTTAAGCTTCCGCTCGGTGTGGTCAAGCACACCCCTCTGGTCCAGGATCTCTTGGAGCTTCTTGGCATCTTCCATTGCCAAGGCATCATGAGCACGTTGGAGAGCCTCTAATTTGGCCTTGAGCTCTTCGTTCTCCATGCGTAAAGGCTCAGCAACGGCTTCAGCCTTGGTGGCCCTCTCAGTTGCGTTCCTCGCAGTCTCCTTAGCCAGCCGAAGCTGTTCGTTAACAGCTTGGGCAGCCTTGGAGCGGGCCCGGGCCTCGAGTCGCGCTTGAACTTCAACCTCGAGGGCCTTGAAAGCCTTCTCCTTCCCCGCCGCAGCTGCGGCCAATCGTTGGTTCTCCTCCCGAAGAGCACGCGCCTGAGATACGTCCTTGGCGCGAGCTGCTTTCAACTTGTCGTTTTCACGACAAAGCAGCTCGACGCGCGGCTGCATCCGGGCCTGGAGAACCCGAAGCTCATTGGTTAGCCTACCCTCTTGGTAGCTAGCCATGGCTTCCCCCAATGCACCCTGAGGAGCAGCGTGGCGAGCCCAGTCCACGCACTCCACAGGGGTACGAAGGGTTGTTCCTCGGCGTATGTTCCATCGCGGAACATACACTTCATTGGAATCCGACACTGCAAAAAACAAAAAAGCAGTCAGGAAAAGATGATAAAAAATTAAAAGTGAAAAAGGGCCAAAGGAACCCTACGCACCTGTAGGGTCTATAACAGGCCGATAACCGCCGAACCCATCACCTGAACCCAAAGGAAACCCATCCAAAAGGTCAGGCAGATGGGAAGGTGGCAAAGACTGGCGAGTACTCCCATGCGTACCTGATGGGCCGGCCATCGGTGCCGGTGGCGGGGGCATGGTGGCAGCCGCCGCGGTCGCTGCCACAGAATCCGCAGCAATCGTAACCGCCGGCTCGGTGAAGGACGCCGTAAAAATCTTACTCACGGCCGGCGGTGGCGTAAACACGGCTGGAACAGTCGGCTCAGAGTGAGCAACTGAACCAGCGGGACCAGGCGCAGGCGCCTGGGTCGACGCCTCAGGTAGGCTGACCAAGCCTACCGTCATCGGCGGAAAGGTACTACTCGGTACTTCACCCTGGAATGCGTCAACATCCACGCCTGCACAAGAAGATAAGTGTTAATAAATTTATGAAGTATGATAAATCTACAAAAAGAAGAATGTTTGTACTTACGGGTTTTCTTGAGCCTGAACGTACGGAGGGGCGGGGACAAGCCCGATGGGGCCGGTCTCTTGACGCCGGTCACCGTCGTCATTGGTTCTCCGGAGGTAACAGTCGTAGCCTCCGGAGCAGTGGTCTTCTCACCACCGGGGTTCCCCGCCACCTCTTCACTATCTGACTCGGTGTCAGATAGAAGCACCGGATCAGCTGTGGAGGCCACCTTCTCCTTCCCTTTCCCGACGGCAGCCTTCTTCTTCCGCACAAGCGGAGGACCATCTGCGGATTCCTCAGAAGAAGACAGGATGTAAGGATTTCCAGCAGCGGGTACAGCATTGAGGGGTTGAGGATAGAATATCGCCTTACCTGGCCGCCGGTGGCTCAGGATCTCTTGGCCCGGCGGATAGACCCCCACAAATCGATCCGCCGTTTGCTCCAGGATGGGCAACTCATTCTCGTCTAGAGCACGAGTGCCCACCCGCACGGGACCGTCAGCTTCCCGCGGGTACAGGAGTGACTCCAAATCATTCCCCTCTGAAAGGAAAGAAACAGTTAGAAGACAAACTAATATCAGCAAGAAAGACAAGACATACCATAAGGAATAGAGTTCAAACCGTATTCGAGAAGGATGGGAAACCGAGACGCCTCCTTCCATACCCGGCTCATCCCCAGCAGCACCATCCCGGACTCCGCAAACCGATAAACCGGAGATTGGACCCGGGATATCTTCGCGAACCATTCCGCCTCCTGGTAGCTGGAAGCGTGAAGGCTCGGAAGCGCTTGACCCTTCTTAAACTTCATGGCAATAGGGATGGCGCGGGCAGAGATGTAGAAGAACTCCCGCTTCCACGATCGGAGACTGCGCTCGGTCACGCAGATCTTCAAACCCTTAATACGGGTTGTCAGGGTGTACCACCCCTGGACGCACCTCCAAGTATAGAAGGTCATCAGGCGGTCCACGTAGGGCTCAATACCCAGAATCCGGCACACCCACTCGAAGTGCCGGACCTTGGCAATCGCCATCGGATGCACCTCGGTCAGGTGCACACCGTGCCTCTCCAGGACACGGTACACAAACTTTGTCAATGGGAACCTAAGGTTCCCATAAACAAAGAATGCAGCATATACCCCGATCTTGCCACTGGGGGCATCGTACACAGTCTGGTGGGATTCAGGAAACTCAGGCTCAAGAGACTCAAGCATGAATTTCCTGACGATATACTGGTACTGATCGACAGGTAGAGCACACTGGCACTCGCCAGCAGTACTCCTATCGTCGGCTACGGCTTCAGCATCATGGGAAGACATTTTGCAAAAGAAGAAAGTGATTTCGGGAAAATGCTTGCCTGAAAAGGGGAGTATTTGCCGGAAATCACTAAGAAGAAGAAGAAAGGTGAAAGTGTGGATTACAAAGAGGCCTCTCCCCATTTATATACTAATCGCAATTAATACGGTGAATTTAATGCGGAGGAGAGAGAAATCGATGGTGCAATGAAACTATGACACGTGGCAAAAAGCAGGCTGGCAACAGCTGTTGACAGGACGTGTGCCAGTAATTTCGCGGCCACGCGCCCGAAAAATCGCGCCCACGCGCCGTAAAAAGCGTCTGGAATGACCATATAATGTCACGTCACCATAACTTCCTGCACGTCCTGACACAGTCAGAAGAAACTGTCGCACGACGTTTCAGAGGTTTGGACTGTTCCTATCTTTCCACCAACCTTTCGAATTTCAAAATTCAAAATTTAAAAATATTAAAAAGTAAGCGGGAAAATACCCCCTTACCTTGGAGAACAAGTAACCGTAAGACGGATGCGGGTACAGTGTAGAGGCAAAACCCTTCACATACCTAGCACCCGCAGGGAATTGAAGCCAAGAAAACCTTGGCAAACAAGTAACCGTAAGACGGATGCGGGTACAGTGTAAAGGCAAAACCCTTCACATACCTAGCACCCGCAGGGAATTGAAGCCAAGAAAACCTTGGCGAACAAGTAACCGTAAGACGGATGCGGGTACAGTGTTAAGGCAAAACCCTTCACATACCTAGCACCCGCAGGGAATTGAAGCCAAGTACCTCGGCAGCCAAGTAACTATAAGACGGGTGCGGGTACAGTGTAAAGGCAAAACCCTTCACTTACCTAGCACCCGCAGGGAATTGACGCCAGGAATACCTTGGAAGTAAAGTAACCGTAAGACGAGCGCAGGTACAGTGTTAAGGCAAAACCCTTCACATACCTAGCGCTCCGCTGGGAATTGAAACCAAGAAGGATCTTCTGGGCAATGCTTGCGGAAGCGGAAATAACATCCCCGCATAGCGGGAGCATCGAGAACTACGTTGTTTGAAGCTCCAGGATGGAATTGGTGGTTTTAGCATAATTGATCACTATGTTCAAAACTACCAAAACCTCATGGAGAGTCCACACAAGTGGGACTCAACGCTCCTGACTTGCGAGGAGGTTACAGACCTACCCGCATCATACCCAAAGTCCAAGCAGGAAACTCGGGAATTTCTGCAAGTGACAAGGACTTCCGCGGGAGGAATCCCCATGGAAAACCTTAAAAAACCCTTTTCAAAACCCTTTGCTTAAGTCCAAAAGTTCACCTCACTTTATTAAACACGCATGAGAAGAACATTGGACTGGGGGGACTTGAAGAGGTAGGTCCCAGCAGAGCCCAGTTGGACCCGCAAGACTCACCTTAAACAGGGACGTCTGCGCAGAAACCAACTGGATCCGCAGGACCAACCATGCTCAGAGACGTGACGTCCTTACGCGCAGTAAGCAAGCTGTTCCCGCAGGAAATGCCTCCCATGGTGAAGGACTCCGCCTGTCCCCGCAGCCTCGGATACAAGCCATTAGGGAAGGCCACCCGCGCAGCAAGGCTACACGCACAAGGCACTTAGCTCTCAATCGTTCAGTGTCACCTGAAGGAATGAGCGAAGCCGGGAACAATCCCGCACAAGGGCGGGAGGGGGAATACTCCCGCCCAAATAAGCCAGTCCGTACGATACAGGAAGATCTTCTGTACTGTACCTGACGAGGTATGGGAAAAAGATCTGACTAAAGATACGACAGCTTATAGACAACAGTATGGCGAGCAGCAGGCTCCTACACTGTATGTCACTATTAGCCGCTGCCTACTCACCAACTCTTGTCATACCACGTGCGTAGCTGACAGTTGGTGGAAAAGGAATAGTATACAGCAGGCCTGGTCGCTGTCAGCCGCTACCTACCCACCAACTACCAGCAGGTCACGTGCGTAGGCTACTGTTGGTGGAACAGGAACACTGTTGCAGCCGGCCATACCTCCTTGGAAACCTACCTTCGGCTATAAATACCACAAATGGTATGACCATCTCATCTCATCTTGTATTATCATATCATATCACATTATCATCATATTATACCTGATATCTGCTCTAGCAATCTCTTAATATACTTTTATATTTAAAGAGCAATCTAGTCTGATTCTCACGCCGGAGGGTGGTCACAAGGAGGAACCCCCCCCTTCTCAGTGACGAGCTCACGGTGTCTGTTTTGCAGGTTATCAGAAGAACCATCTTCTCAGGGTCTAACCCCTCGTGGGAAACATCTCTCCAACCCTCAGGTTACAAGTAATCTGTCCGGGGTCCGGTTAGTGTTTCTTCAATAATCCTGACGGATTAGGCGACGGATGGGAAGCGTTACTAAAGTTGAAGACAACGGAGATGGGGTGATATCGCCACCAGGATTTGACGGTGTTAGACGGCAATGTTGTTCGCTTGTGGAACCACCATGTGGTGTACTACTAGACTATATTTCTTTCTTTCTATCCCTATGCACGTGTACGTGCTTTGGCATGGTCATCCAAGTCCATCAAATTATACATACATGATGAATTTATTACAACATTAATAATAATAATTATTATTATATGGAAATTATGCCTTAGGTATTGGTTAATTATATGTTATAAACCATCCTTATGATAAGTATCTAACAATTTGTAGTATACCATCATGGTATGGTTTTAATTTAATTCATCTATGAAGTAGCCAAAACTTTCTTTTTGCGACACCAATCTTCTCACGACATGGATGACCCACCCGATTTAATTGGTTTTTATCCACAAGTAACTCATCGCTTTGACAATTCAATTGTATACATAGAAAAACATATAAAACGATGTCAAGTGAATTTAATTTTATGATAACAATTATTTTTCACAATATCAATTTAACCTCTTATACTATAAATAATAAGCATCTTTAATTTAATTAATCTTTTAGTAAATTTATTTTTCTCTAATAACCTTATTTTAATAAAAAAAAATCAATACTAAATTAAACGCGCTGTTATGACTAATATTTTATGTTTGAAAAATGGGAAAATTCTCAAAGTATGTATTTTTAAAAACAAGTTTTAAGTTTTAGGTATTATTTGTAAAAAAATTTAAAAAGTAGGTATTTTAAACTAATCGTGATGACTAGATTCTTGGTGTCAACGAGTAGTTTACAAAACTAGTCACGAAGACTAGTTTGGGCGAAGAAATTTCAGGGACGAGTATTTTGACGCCCTAAACTTTTCAGGATGACCAGTTTAGGTAAAAAAAACAGTCTGGACGAGTTTTTATGAATTTTTATGTACTTTTCTTAATATTATATTATTATATTTAATTTTACTTATAATTAGTTTTTCTTTTATAACTTTTCAAATATAAAGTTTACTAAAATCCAAATACACCATTGAGACATGCTTTTTTTATCTACATGCCGACATAAAATTTATTCAAAACCGAGCGGTTTAGAAGTAGTAGGGGGTTTGTTTATTAAAAAGAAAAAAAGAAAAGGATTTGTTGACTGGGGTTGTGAAAAAAGACACGTGAACAACGTCTCTGGGCACCGCGTGAGTGAGAGCACCCGTTTGTAGATAACATAAGACTGGCTTGTACCAGTCAACGCGTCATGTTGACTCTGGAAGTGTGCATATATATGGAGCCGCCAATTAATCCACTCAAACAACACCAAACCAATATCTAAAATCGTATAATAGATAAATATGGTTAAGTCCTCAAGTTCGTGTTCAGACAGGAGTAGGAGTAGCGAGGCCATGTACAGAGGTGTGAGAAAACGGAAATGGGGAAAATGGGTGTCGGAAATCAGGCTACCCAAGAGCCGCGAGAGGATCTGGTTGGGGTCCTACGACGCCCCTGAAAAGGCCGCCAGAGCCTTTGACGCCGCCCTTTTCTGCCTACGTGGCAGCGCCGCCAACTTCAACTTCCCTCACGCGCTTCCTCACATTCCGGGAGGGAGATCGCTCCTTCCCTCCCAGATACAAGCTGCGGCTGCTCGCTATGCAAACCACTCAGAAGATACGATCTCATCATCCTCGTCCTCTTCGGAGCTGGAATCTCCTAATTCTCCTGCTTCCGTCTCTGTCCAAACGGACCAGGATCTGGATCATGAGTTGATGAGCTATATGAGTAATATGCTTGATGCCAGCCACCTGCCTGATTTCGAGCTATACCCAGCTGGATTTGATGATAATTACTTCACGCCATCTGTCGGCGATTACCAGGAGGACGAGATCAACACTTGTTCATTACTCTGGAACTTTTAGAAAACAATTCTGGAAAAGTTTTAGTTGCCGGAGTTGTGAATTTGCTGAGAATTAATGAGATGGACCACTTTTTGTTCATGGCACCAATCTCATGTTTTGGCCTTAATTAATTTACAATCGTAGGATATAAATATATGCATATATAGGATTTTACAAATAAATACATGCACTCATCTCATTTGTATAACATATGCCGGCCAACATTTGGTAATCTCAAAACTAAGCATGCAAAACTTCTCTTTCAAAGTCTGAGATGCAACAATAATAAACCACCGAGACAAATACCATTAGTGAAGCTCACTATATATGACATGTGATATGATGTGTTGTTAAACTCTAGTAAAACGGGTGTTGGTTTGATTGAAAACGAATTGGATCAAAACAAATTATTTTTTAAAAATGTGTTAATTTGGTTCGGGTAAAAAGAGGCTTCTAACTCAATGTGCATGGGTTAAAATTGGTTGTTTTGAAATTAAATACTAAAATACGTTATTATGATGGCTAGTGATAATGGGTTTTGGAAATGGCAGTGGTAGAGACTGTTCTTGATGATGGAACCTAACTAACCCCTCTTAAAAAAAAAAACTTATTCTCGAGCCCGCAAACATAAATTTTAGCCTTGTTGAGTTGGCCCATTCTAATTATTCCAAACTGAATTTCCACTCCATCCTTGCTGAGAGTAACCATTGTTCCAGCCGTTGGAGGAGTATTGTGGTGGATTACAACCACCACGACCCGAGCACCCACGGCCACTGCCGTTGCCGCGTCCCCTTCCACAGCCTTGGTATTGATTAACTGTAGTTTGCTGATAGGATTGGGGTTGGTTAGGGTTCTAAGTGGGTTGCTGGTAGGATTGATGATAGCTACAACAATATTGTATTCACTTGGGACACCTTTGATCATCTAAAGCACGAGTCATGACCCGTCCACCGGTTTTCCACATCTTCCATCTGATTTGCAAATGTCTTTAAGTTGCTGAAAATAATCGTCTAATGATACAAGGGTGAAGTTAGTGAATTTATGTTCGAGGATTTTTTGTCGGGATTCCATATTATTGAGAAATATTTCTTTGATCTTGTCCCATGCCTTTTGAGCGGTAGAATCAGCTTCAAAGACCCGGACCAAGATTTTGTTGGAGATGGTCCCGTAAAACCACTGTAAAACAATGGCATCAATTTCGGCCCAAGACTCGTAAGTCGCATCTGTGACTTCTTAACCATTTAAGACATCAATTTTATTATGTGTATTTTTGACAAAATATATAGGGTGCAGGGGTTTAGGGTCGGCCTTGTTAAAATCTGAGTTGTCGCCGGCCATGGAAGGAAACAAATTTGAAGACAGCTAGATAGAATTAGGGTTAGGTGATGAAGTCTATTTTATTATGTGTATTTGTGACAAAATATACGAGACACGGGGGTTTAGGGTCGGCCTTGATAGTATCTGAGTTGTCAGCGGCCATAGAAGGAAAAAAGTTGAAGACGGCTAGATTGAATTAGGGCTAGGTGATGAAGTTGTGATACCATGAAAGTATTCATGATCGTTTATGATTCTCAATGTATTTTGTGTACAAGGAAGTCCCTAATATAGGGAATTAACATAACCACCTAACCGTAAACAAGGAAAGAGATATCTCCTAAACAAATATAAAGACATGCCAAATATATGTACAATAATACACACTAATAAATGACATATATGGTAGAATCTTAACCATAGAATACGACCTGACCCAAACCGACCCAAATCAAAAGGCATGCATTTGTCTTATACGTCATACTTCCGGATCCAGTCCATAGAAATCAATAGAAAAAGGTAAGCTGGGCGTCGGTCCCGCTATGCGAACGATCGAGCATACCCCCGTCGCGATACGTGACGAGTTGAGTTCTACTAGAGTTTCCAAAATGTCATATTTAGTCCATGCACTTACATAAATGCATTTTTTAATCATTTTAAGTTATTTTAAGAGTTTCTAAGAGTTGTTTGACGAGTTTGAAAGTTACGAGAATATAAAATAAGCTAAATCAAACTAAATACTAATAAATACCAGTTTTTAAATAATACAAAAGATCTGGATTACATTCCGAATCGGGTTAAACATAAATGAATACAAATACGAAATCACATAAAATGTATTTTGGAGGGGGGGGGGGTATGACTGCGGGGTCCCCCACACCAACCGAAAAATATGTATTTTGGTTTAAAGTTAAAAATATTGGGTGGGGGGGAGGGGGGGGGGGGACTAGGCTTAAAGCATTTCATCGGTTTCATCAACATTCCTTCCAAAATTGAAGGATTTCTAAATTCCACTCAATGTGGAATTTCATTGGAGTTCATTAAAATTGCAATTACATCTATTGTCGAACCGAACACGCCGTGTTATGGGAATTCAATTCTAATTTATTTGAATTCTCATGAATTTTGTGAAACGAATGCGCCCTAAAAGTAAAGTTGAAAATCAGTGTAAATTATTTCTATTAAAAATTGTCAAAAACTGAACACGCCGTGTTATGGGAATTCAATTCCAATTTCTTTGAATTCTCATGAATTTTGTGAAACGAACGCGCCCTAAAAGTAAGTTGAAAATCAGTGTAAATTATTTCTATTAAAATTTTCAAAATCATAATTCAACACTATGGATGTTGTAAGAATTTATCAGAACATAGAGTTCTAGTTTGTGATGTAGCTCTTAAGGACTTGAGGCGTCTTGGTCATTTTATGGTGTACATGTAAGTCAGATTTGAAACCATTGATCGATCAACCGAATAGTTTTTCCTTTTCAAAACAACGTTAATCTAACAAACTGCTTCTGCAACAAGTCTCTTTTTGATGCCTTGACAGTTTACGGATCCAAACAGAGCTTCATCTGCTAAAACCACACATTTCTCCTTGCCAATGCAATTCTGCTCCATTACACATATGTTAATTTAAGATAATATACTATATATCTGAAGAGGTAGGTCCCAGCAGAGCCCAGTTGGACCCGCAAGACTCACCTCGAAGAGGGACGTCTGCGCAGTTGGACGCGCAAGACTTACCTTAAAGAGAGACGTCTGCGCAAAGACCAACTAGATCTGCAGGAACCACCACGCTCAGAGAGATGACGTCCTTACGCGCAGTACGCAAGCTGTTCCCGCAGGAAAAGCCTCCCAATGGTGAAGTACCCCGCCTGTTCCCGCAGCTGCGGATACAAGCCATCAGGGAAGGCTACCCGCACTAACAACAAGGCTACACGCACAAGGCACTAACTCTCAAATAATTCAGTAATGTCACCTGAAGAAGGAATGAGCAAAGTCGGGAACACTCCCGCCCAAAGCCGGGAATACTCCCGCCCAAATGAGCCAGTCCGTACGCTAGTGGAGGATCTTTTGTACTGTACCTGACGAGGTATGGACAAAAGATCTGAGCAAAGCAGCGACAGCTCACTGACAAACAGTACGAGGAGCACGCTCTATTACTTAATGTCACTATCAGCCGCTGCCTACTCACCAACCCTCACTGTGGCACGTGCGTAGCCTGCAGTTGGTGGAAAAGGAACAGTACACAGCCGGCCTTGTCACTATTAGCCGCTGCCTACCCACCAACCAGCATGGCACGTGCGTAGCCCACTGTTGGTAGAACAGGAATACTATACAGCCGGCTGTACCTGCTTGGAAACCTACCTTCGGCTATAAATACTCCTCCAACACCTTGGAACGGTATCTGATCATCACATCTTATATCTTCATATATTACCTGATATCTGCTCTAGTCATTCTCTTAATATACACTTATATTCAAGAGCAATCTAGTCTGATTCTCACGCTGGAGGGTGGTCACAAGGAGGTACCCCCCCTTCTCAGTGACGAGCTCACGGTGTCTGTTTTGCAGGTCATCAGAAGAACCATATTTGCCGGACTTAACCCTCGTGGGAAACATCTATTTAACCCCCAGATTATCCTTAATCTGCCCGGGGTCGATTAGTGTTTCTTCAATATCCATCAGTACTTCAATTTGGTTACCTTTTTAATTATGGCCAAGGCATCATTTTTCTCATGGCAAGTCCCCTTCTGAAAGGATCCGCAGGTCCCTCGGGCATCTCCATAGGAAGCAAATCGAATGGCTGAGATGTTTCTCCCTGGGCTGCAGGATATCTCCATTGTCCTGTTCTCGCAAGCATTACCGCACGCACTCCCAACTCTCACTGTCTGGAAGTTGACCACAGACGGGTTACCTCAAAACTCTTCAAACAAAACGAGCTCATTCTCCCCGTCCACCAAGAAGGATCGTGGGACATGATACCACTTCTGAGTAGGTATGCCACAGTTGAGTACACATTTTGTGTTGTCATATTTACCGCTATAATCACAAGGTTTCACTGTGCAATTACTATCACGCGCAATGTTGCTCGGCCAGTACCTACCGATGCTCTTCCCGTTCACCCATGCATGCCCTTTACCCAGCCCTTCCAGATCCAACAACACTGGATCCCTTCCTAACGGCGCCTTGAATGTCGTATACACTAAACAAAACAAAAAACAACTTCCGTCTTTATTTAATTAATTAAACACACACACACACATATATATATTATAATCAATCAATCAATACCTTGTACCAAGTGAATTTTTGTTGCGTGGGAAGTGTATCAGATTGCCACTCAGAGGGATTGACATTAAGAAGCTTATTATAGCGATCAATGCTGTTTAATCCGGCCTTGTAAGACCATTTTTGTGAGGACAGATCTTGAAGAAACACTAACCAGACCTCGGGCAGATTACTGGTAACCTGAGGGTTAGATAGATGTTTCCCCTGAGGGGTTAGACCCTGAGAAGATGGTTCTTCTGATAACCTGCAAAACAGACACCGTGAGCTTGTCACTGAGAAGGGGGGGGGGGGTTCCTCCTTGTGACCACCCTCCGGCGTGAGAATCAGACTAGATTGCTCTTTAAATATAAGTGTATATTAAGAGATTGCTAGAGCAGATATCAGGTATAATATGATGATATAAGATAAGATGAGATGGTCATACCATTTGTGGTATTTATAGCCGAAGGTAGGTTTCCAAGGAGGTGTGGCCGGCTGCAACAGTGTTCCTGTTCCACCAACAGTGGCCTACGCACGTGCCCTGCTGGTAGTTGGTGGGTAGGCAGCGGCTGATAGTGACCAGGCCTGCTGTGTACTATTCCTTTTCCACCAACTGCCGGCTACGCACGTGGTATGGCAGTAGTTGGTGAGTAGGCAGCGGCTAATAGTGATACAGTACAGGAGCATGCTGCTCGCCATACTGTGGTCAATAAGCTGTCGTATCTTTAGTCAGATCTTTTTCCCATACCTCGTCAGGTACAGTACAGAAGATCTTCCCGTATCGTACGGACTGGATTATTTGGGCGGGAGTATTCCCCCTCCCGCCCTTGTGCGGGAGTGTTCCCGGCTTTGCTCATTCCTTCAGGTGACTGAGTGATTGAGAGCTAAGTGCCTTGTGCGTGTAGCCTTGCTGCGCGGGTGGCCTTCCCTGATGGCTTGTATCCGAGGCTGCGGGGACAGGCGGAGTCCTTCACCATTGGGAGGCATTTCCTGCGGGAACAGCTTGCGTACTGCGCGTAAGGACGTCACGTCTCTGAGCATGGTTGGTCCTGCGGATCCAGTTGGTTTCTGCGCAGACGTTCCTCTTCAAGGTGAGTCTTGCGGGTCCAACTGGGCTCTGCTGGGACCTACCTCTTCAAGTCCCCCCAGTCCAATGTTCTTCTCATGAGTGTTTAATAAAGTGAGGTGAACTTTTGGACTTAAGCAGAGGGTTTTGAAAAGGGTTTTTTAAGGTTTTCCACGGGGATTCCTCCCGCGGAAGTCCTTGTCACTTGCAGAAATTCCCGAGTTTCCTGCTTGGTCTTTGGGTATGATGCGGGTAGGTCTGTAACCTCCTCGCAAGTCAGGAGCGTTGAGTCCCACTTGTGTGGATTCTCCATGAGGTTTTGGTAGTTTTGAACATAGTGATCAATTATGTTAAAACCACCAATTCCATCCTGGAGCTTCAAATAACGTAGTTCTCGACGTTCCCGCTATGCGGGGATGTTATTTCCGTTTCCGCAAGCATTGCCCAGAAGATCCTTCTTGGTTTCAATTCCCAGCGGAGCGCTAGGTATGTGAAGGGTTTTGCCTTAACACTGTACCCGCGCTCGTCTTACGGTTATTTTACTTCCAAGGTATTCCTGGCGTCAATTCCCTGCGGGTGCTAGGTATGTGAAGGGTTTTGCCTTTACACTGTACCCGCACCCGTCTTATAGTTACTTGGTTGCCGAGGTATACTTGGCTTCAATTCCCTGCGGGTGCTAGGTATGTGAAGGGTTTTGCCTTAACACTGTACCCGCATCCGTCTTACGGTTACTTGTTTGCCAAGGTTTTCTTGGCTTCAATTCCCTGCGGGTGCTAGGTATGTGAAGGGTTTTGCCTTAACACTGTACCCGCATCCGTCTTACGGTTACTTGTTTGCCAAGGTTTACTTGGCTTCAATTCCCTGCGGGTGCTAGGTATGTGAAGGGTTTTGCCTTAACACTGTACCCGCATCCGTCTTACAGTTACTTGGTTGCCAAGGTAAGGGGTATTTTCCCGCTTACTTTTTGATCTTTTTGAATTTTGAATTTTGAAATTCGAAGAGTTGGTGGAAAGAAGAACAGTCCAAAACTCTGAAACGTCGTGCGACGGTTTCTTCTGACTGTGTCAGGACGTGCAGGAAGTTATGGTGACGTGACAGTACATGGTCATTCCAGACGCTTTTTCAGGCGCGTGGGCGCGATTTTTCGGGCGCGTGGCCGTGAAATTAATGGTATGCGTCCTGTCAACAGCTGTTGCCAGCTTGCTTTTTGCCACGTGTCATAGTTTCATTGCACCTTCGTTTTCTCTCTCTTCAGCATTAATTTCATCGCATTAATTGCGATTAGTATATAAAGGGGGAGAGGGTTCTTTGTAATCCACACTTTCACTCTTCTCTTCATCTTCTTTGCGATTTCCGGCGAATACTCACCTTTTCAGGCAAGCATTCTCCCGAAATCGTTTTCTTCTTCTTTTACAAGATGTCTCGTGATCTCGAATCTACAGCTGATGATAAGAGTACTGCTGGTGAGTGCCAGTGTGCTCTGCCTGGCGATCTGTATCGGTACGTCGTCAGGAAGTTCATGCTCGAGTCTCTCGAGCCTGAGTTTCCTGAACCCCACCAGACGGTGTACGATGCCCCCAGAGGCAAGATCGGGGTTTATGCTGCATTCTTTGTCTATGGGAATCTTAGGTTCCCATTGACAAAGTTTGTTTACCGTGTCCTTGAGAGGCACGGCGTTCATTTGACCGAGTTGCACCCCATGGCGATCGCCAAGATTCGCCACTTCGAGTGGGTGTGCCGGATTTTGGGCATTGAGCCCTATGTTGACCGCCTGATGACCTTCTACACTTGGAGGTGCATCCAGGGGTGGTATACCCTGATAACCCGAATCAAGGGTTTGAAGATTTGCGCGACCGAGCGCAGTCTTCGCGCGTGGAAGCGGGAGTTCTTCTTCATCTCCGCTCGCGCCATCCCCCTTGCCATGAAGTTTAAGAACGGGCAAGTACTTCCCAGCCTTCACGCCTCCAACTACGAGGAGGCGGAATGGTTCTCGAAGATATCTCGGGTCCAATCTCCGGTTTACCGGTTTGCGGAGTCCGGGATGGTGATGCTGGGGATGAGCCGGGTGTGGAAGACTGCCGATGCGCAAAAGATCCCAATCGTCCTCGAATACGGTTCGAACTCTGTTCCTTACGGTATGCTTTGTTTCTTTTTGTTGATTTTGAATTTCTTCTAACTTTCCTGTTTATTTCAGAGGGGAACGACTTGCAGTCGCTCCTGGACCCGCGGGAGGCTGACGGTCCCGCTCGGATGGGTACTCGCGCTCTAGACGAGAACGAGTTGCCCATCCTAGAACAAACGGCGGATCGGTTCGTGGAGGTCTATCCGCTAGGCCATGAGATCCTTAGCGCCCGTCGGCCAGGTAAGGCGCTATTCGACCCTCGACCCCTCAATGTTGAAACCTCTGCTGGAATTCCTCTAATCGTATGTTCTGATGAGGAATCCGCAGATGGTCCTCCGTTGGTGCGGAAGAAGAAGGCTGCCGGCGGGAAGGGGAAGGAGAAGGTGGCCTCCACTGCCGATCCGGTGCCTCGGTCTAACTCGGAGACCGAGAGCGAAGAGGTGGCGGGGAATCCCGGTGGTGATAAGATCACTATTCCGGAGGCTGTGACTACTGTCACCGAAGAGCCCAGGATGACGACGGTGACCGGCGTGAAGAGGCCGGCCCCATCGGGTTCATCCCCGCCCGTCCGTACTTTCAGGCTCAAGAAAACCTGTAAGTACAACTTCCTTTAGCTTTTATCTTCATAGTTTAATATCGTTAACACTTATCTTCTTTACGCAGGCGTGGATGTTGACGCATTCCAGGGTGGAGCGCAGAGGAGTACCTCTCCGCCAATGACGGTAGGCTTGGTCAGCCTACCTGAGGCGTCGACTCAGGCGCCTGCGCCTGCTTCCGCTGGTTCAGTTGCTCACTCCTTTGAGCCGACTGTTCCAGCTGAGATGACGTCACCGCCGGCTGTGAGTGCTATTTTTACAGCATCTTTCACCGAGCCGGCGGTTACTTTTGCTGCGGATTCCGCGGCGGCGACCGCGGCGGCTGCTACCATGCCCCCGTCATCGGCAAAGACGGCCGATCCATCAGGTACGCATGGGGCTTCTCGCCAATCTCTGCCACCTTCCCATCTGCCTGACCTCTTGGATGGATTTCCCTTGGGTTCAGGTGATGGGTTCGGCGGCTATCGGCCTGTTATTGACCCTACAGGTGCGTAGGGTTCTTTTGGCCCATTTTATATATATTTTTTCTTTATCATCTTTTCCTAACTGCTTTATGTTTTTTGCAGTGTCGGATTCCAATGAAGTGTATGTTCCACGATGGAACATTCGCCGAGGAACAACCCTTCGCACCCCTGTAGAGTGCGTGGAATGGGCTCGTCACGCTGCTCCCAGTGGTGCGTTGGGGGAAGCCATGGCTAGCTACCAGGAGGGTAGGCTAACCAATGAGCTTCGGGTTCTCCTGGCCCGGATGCAGCCGCGCGTCGAGCTGCTTTGTCGTGAAAACGACAAGTTAAAAGCAGCTCGCGTTAAAGAAGTAGCTCAGGCGCGGGCTGTCCGGGAGGAGAACCAAAAACTTACCGCAGTGGCTGCGGAGAAGGAGAAGGCCTTCAAGGCCCTCGAGGTTGAAGTTCAGGCTCGACTCGAGGCCCGTTCCAAGGCTGCCCAAGCTGTTAATGAACAGCTTCGGCTGGCTAAGGAAACTGCAAGGAACGCAACCGAGAGGGCCACCAAAGCTGAAGCTGTTGCTGAGCCTCTACGCGTGGAGAATGAAGAGCTTAAAGCCAAATTAGAGGCTCTCTAGCAGGCTCATGATGCCTTGGCGATGGAAGACGCCAAAAAGCTCCAAGAAATCTTGGACCAGAGGGGGGTGCTTGACCATACCGAGCGTAAGCTAAAGGGCGTCGAAGAGGCTGCGGCTAAAGATGTGTTGCTTGCCAACCTCAACAAGAGTGAAGCCGATCGCGCCCGTAACGAAGCTCAAGCTGCCCTCCAAGAAGCCCTGGTTGCCAAGGAATGGCTTCTTCGAGAAGCGTTGTCTCAGGTAAGCTTTTCCTGTCTTTACGCTTTTCTTTGTAAATAGAAAAGGTTTTTGACACTTGTATATTTTCTTTTGTAGGTTGTGCATCGAGTCTTTGCTGAGACGTCGTATGACGATGCTATGAGCGCAGCCCTCAACGCTTCTCACGAGGATGGGGAAAAGGTCGGCTTCCTGCTTGGTCTAGGGTTCGTTGAGAAAGGCATCCCGCCTTCCAACTTCCCTTTGTACAATGTTGATACTGAAGCTGTTTACGACCAAGCAGTGAATCAGTACGCCGCCTTCCCGCATCCGGTGGTGGAGAAGGTGAATGAAGTTGCTGCTGCTGATGATGGGCTAGCTATCCTTAAAGCTTTTCTTGAACTGCCACGCTCTACTGACGGTGCTGGTCCAAGTGGAAGTGGCCCTGAAGCCTGATCCTGAAGATCCCTTCCCACTGCTAGGATAGATTTAGCCTGTATAGATTTATTTTCTTGTAGGCGGGTAGTTACCCGGCCATTCTTGTAATGAATATTTATGAAATATAAATCTTTGTGCGGGTAAGACCGCTACTTTCTCTGGATTCCTTGCTTTATAAACGTTATATGACTTGCATACTTTAGTTTAAATTAGCAATTTTCCAAGTGTAGAATAAGTTAACCTTTGAACGTGGTAGATAATAGGTTGAAGTTTTGCTTCCTCTTTCGTGATTGTGCGGGTAGGACCGTCACTTGCACTTAGTAGGATGGCTAAACTTTACCTGCGTCTAACCTGCGTGTAGGTTTTCCTCATCTTTTCTGAGGATAAGTTAACCTTTGAACGTGGTAGATAATAGGTGTGAAGTTTTGCTTCCTCTTTCGTGATTGTGCGGGTAGGACCGTCACTTGCACTTAGTAGGATGGCTAAACTTTACCCATATCTGACCTGCGTGTAGGTTTTCCTCATCCTTTTTGAGGATAAGTTAACCTTTGAACGTGGTAGATAATAGGTGTGAAGTTTTGCTTCCTCTTTCGTGATTGTGCGGGTAGGACCGTCACTTGCACTTAGTAGGATGGCTAAACTTTACCCATATCTGTCCTGCGTGTAGGTTTTCCTCATCCTTTTTGAGGATAAGTTAACCTTTGAACGTGGTAGATAATAGGTGTGAAGTTTTGCTTCCTCTTTCGTGATTGTGCGGGTAGGACCGTCACTTGCACTTAGTAGGATGGCTAAACTTTACCCATATCTGTCCTGCGTGTAGGTTTTCCTCATCCTTTAGAAATTCTCTGTTTTGAATAATTTAACCGTTCGACGCGCGGTTGTCAATAGGTTAGTGTTCAGTTCCCTTTTTCATGATTCATGCGGATAGACCGGCACTTTCATTTAATGGGATAACTGAACTTTTCCCCTTCAACTGACCTGCGTGAAGGTTTGTCGTTTTTTGGGTTTATGCGGGTTTTGCCGCCTTCCCCACGCAACGACTTCACGTAATTATGCGGTGAAAACCGGCATATCCGTGTTGAATAAATTAACCGTTCGACGCGCGGTTGTTAATAGGTTAGTGTTCAGTTTCCTCTTATCATGATTCATGCGGATAGACCGGCACTTTCATTTAGTGGGATAACTGAACTTTTCCCCTTCAACTGACCTGCGTGAAGGTTTGTCGTTTTTTGGGTTTATGCGGGTTTTGCCGCCTTCCCCATGCAACGACTTTCCACGTAATTATGCGGTGAAAACCGGCATATTCGTGTTGATAGTTCATAAAAGTATAAATGTAAAATCATCAGCGTCGATGTTTTAAGGAGAATCATTTCCATTAGAAGTGGCTCTTGGCCTTTTTTTTTTACAAATTTGGAATTGATTTACATGCAAACTGTGTAAATGAGCTCCCTTCCATGTTGTTGGGATGGGAGTGCCATCGAGCCGATACGCACCTGGTTCGGGATCTCGTTCTTTACGCAGCATGTAGTCTCCACATTGAAGCTGGAATTTTATTCGTGTTTTCCCCAGCTGGGGTTCTACACGCATCAGCCTGCTCAGCGTTCATTGCGCCACGAGGTGCGCGAGCGTTCCATCTTTGACAAATGCTTCGACCATGTCCTTTACGTCTATGCATTCTTCGGTGTTGTGGCCTTTTGTCCTGTGAAAGTCACAGTATTTGCTCCGATCAGCATTGTGACGATGTCGGATTATTTGAGGCTTTGGCCATGGGAGCTCCTCGGTGGCGAATATCTCGGTGACGCTTTTGGTGAGCGGCGTCCATCTGGAGTTCTTGTTTGACTGTACGTTATCCCTTCCTCCTAACCGATGCTGCAAGCCGGATGAGGTGTCAAAGTTTACCCTTGACTGCCAAATGCCTAGCTTCCGCTTTTTGTTTAATCGGGCGGTAAGGACGTTGTCTTCTCTTGTTTTCTGGGTGTAGAGGTTTGTGCTCTGTGGGAGATCTCTACCCAGTTGCTTCTCCGTTTTCGCGAAGCGTTTAGCCGCTGTCATGATGGCATCCCATGTGGATGGCATGCCATCTTTACCCGTTAAGGTGCGGATGAGCTCTGGGTCGTTCGCGCCCTGAATAAAGGCAGCGTGAACAAGATCTTCGCTAATGTTACCCAGACTTAGCTTCTTCGAATTGAAGCTAGTGATGAAGTCTAGCAAAGATTCGTCTTTTTCTCGAATGCACTTGAGGATTGTCCATTGCTCCTCGGTATACTTTCTTTGCTGGCTGAAGTGTTAGCTAAACTTCTGTTGGAAGTCTGCCCAGTTGTAGATGTGGTTGACCGGTAGACGATCGAACCACGCTCTAGCAGCCCCGACAAGCGTCATTTGGAACATGTAACACCACGTGGGTTCCGTCCAACTACTGACGGTTGCCCCCGCTATGAATCTGTTCAAATGATCATCTGGGTCGGATATACCATCATATGTGCCTATGCTGGACATTTGCTTGGCACTTTTTGGGGCAATTGCTTCTGCAATGTCCCTTGCAAATTTGGACGTTCCCGCATTTGCAACGTTTGGTCTGAATGTTTTGGAGAAGTCTCGTGGACTTCCACCTGTGCTTTTTGGTTTGAAGGCTTGTCCAAAATGCCTTCTCGGTTGGGAGTCCATTTCCTTACGCTTCCCTTTTGCCCTATGGCGAGGGTTCGCGTCGGAGTCGGACTCCTCCGAGTCATCGTCCCAGTATTCTTCGAATTCGTCAGCCTGTTGGACGAACGCTTGTCCAACTCAGCTTGGAATTCCTTTTGACGTGCCTCCGCCCATTCCTTAACTTCATCGAGTGTTTGGCGGGGGAGTCTTGTTCGTTTCTCTAACTGGGTATCGGTGAATCCCAGTGAGCGATTATTTACTGCACTTGCCCCAGCTTGAGTAACTGGGGTAGTGTTCGTAAAATTTACTTCACTTGCCCCGGCTTGGGTAGCCGGGGTAGTGTTTGTAAAAACTGTGTTGCCGGTATTCCCCCCAGTAGCTGGGGTTGTGGTTACCGGAGTTTCTTTAACCATCTTAGAAGTTTTGAAAAAACTGGAGAAAAACGAAGTTCTAGCTTTTATGCACGGATGACGCCAATGAAGAAACACTAACCAGACCCCGGGCAGATTACTGGTAACCTGGGGGTTAGATAGATGTTTCCCACGAGGGGTTAGACCCTGAGAAGATGGTTCTTCTGATAACCTGCAAAACAGACACCGTGAGCTTGTCACTGAGAAGGGGGGGGGGGGGTTCCTCCTTGTGACCACCCTCCGGCGTGAGAATCAGACTAGATTGCTCTTTAAATATAAGTGTATATTAAGAGATTGCTAGAGCAGATATCAGGTATAATATGATGATATAAGATAAGATGAGATGGTCATACCATTTGTGGTATTTATAGCCGAAGGTAGGTTTCCAAGGAGGTGTGGCCGGCTGCAACAGTGTTCCTGTTCCACCAACAGTGGCCTACGCACGTGCCCTGCTGGTAGTTGGTGGGTAGGCAGCGGCTGATAGTGACCAGGCCTGCTGTGTACTATTCCTTTTCCACCAACTGCCGGCTACGCACGTGGTATGGCAGTAGTTGGTGAGTAGGCAGCGGCTAATAGTGATACAGTACAGGAGCATGCTGCTCGCCATACTGTGGTCAATAAGCTGTCGTATCTTTAGTCAGATCTTTTTCCCATACCTCGTCAGGTACAGTACAGAAGATCTTCCCGTATCGTACGGACTGGCTTATTTGGGCGGGAGTATTCCCCCTCCCGCCCTTGTGCGGGAGTGTTCCCGGCTTTGCTCATTCCTTCAGGTGACTGAGTGATTGAGAGCTAAGTGCCTTGTGCGTGTAGCCTTGCTGCGCGGGTGGCCTTCCCTGATGGCTTGTATCCGAGGCTGCGGGGACAGGCGGAGTCCTTCACCATTGGGAGGCATTTCCTGCGGGAACAGCTTGCGTACTGCGCGTAAGGACGTCACGTCTCTGAGCATGGTTGGTCCTGCGGATTCAGTTGGTTTCTGCGCAGACGTTCCTCTTCAAGGTGAGTCTTGCGGGTCCAACTGGGCTCTGCTGGGACCTACCTCTTCAGATCTTTAACCACCCTCTCATTACCTTTGTTTCCTATTATCTCTACTGGACCAGACACACCATTCGCAGTCGCATCAAATTTTGGTCCGTAATTCTGTATGGATGCCAAAAAAAAAAAACAATAGTATCTCTCTCCTTAGTGACATTCATGCCAAACTATATATATATATATATATATATATTTGAAGTCTTAATTTTACCTGAAAGCCCACAGTGCACTAAGTAGGGTTATCTGGTTGAAGCCGGGTTTGAACTTAACCTTTCTTTCAAAAACATAATGAAAAGCTCCATACTCAGTAGCATATTGTTTACCAAGATAGTCCCCGTTCACGAATGCATGAAGAACTTGACCAGTGCAATTAACTCTCAGCCTCATATCATGGCTCCAAATTGGGTCATTCTTATTAATGCCTACACTGTAAGTTACAGATCTCGGATCAACCAATTACTTGTTTTAGTGAATTAGTATGTAAGGGCTAGTGTATACGTACGTACCTAGTCATGTACCACAGGTAGTCACTAACATCATTAGCAACTTTCTGATCTATTAATTTACAAACAGTTTTCTCACCCTTGCCTTTGACAACAATATCATCAATGTTCTCAGGCCTCCACACCCACTTCAAAGCCACTGCTTCATTTTCAGCCTGATTCTCCTTCACCCATGTTTCTGTGTTCACCTGTAACATGAATTTGAAGACGCACTTTCTTTCTTTACCACCGAATTAATCAAATTTCAAAATAACACCTTGGCTGTGTTATAAGCTTCATTCTTGCAGTCTGGAAGTATCTGACAGACCATGCGGGAACATGATACAATGCTCCATCAAAACTGACAGTGGCATCTGCAGTTGTATTTGCATTGCTCAAGAAACAACCAGATGCATTGGCTACCTTATAGACTGTCACCTGTTATCCTCACAAGTTTTAGTTTGGTGGTCAGTTACAGCTAGCTAGTACTAGTACTAGTATAGTATATACATACCAAAACTGAATTCCCCATGTCTGTGTTTGAAACGTTCCCATGGGTTAGAAGCTTCTCCATAGAATGGAGAACAACATGCAGCTCCTTGAGATGCCCATATTTGGGTTGATTAAAGTTTCCTGCATGCCACATATCCATCATTCAGTTCCATATATGCATGCATGCATGTGTGTTCATTTATAACTCAAGTGCGTACCATATTCATCAAGAGGCGCGTCATAGTCGTATGAGGTTATAATATATGGACCCCCCCGCACTTCTACCAAAATTGGTGCCACCGTGATACTGGTAAGCCACATTAATTAATTCATTAAGTAAGGCTATAACTATTAAATTAACTGGAAGAAAGCTAGGTTAAATTATAGGTACCATATAGTAGTTGTTGAAAGTGCCTCCAACTTGAAAAAACCTCGCAGTAGCATAGGCAAGATCTTCAGTTGTTCTATACGGATCAGAACCACCCCATTTCTTAAACCTATAAAATTTAATTATTAATTCCCCAAATATGTATAACTTTTGGCTGATTAATTTGGACGTACTTCAAATATAAAGTTATAGGGTCAGGATGGGCTCACTTAAAACATAACTGAAACTGAAAATTACACAACGGGTTCTATCTGGAAATCAATCTCCCATTGGAAGGAAATCTTGTAATTGATTCGCAAAATAATTTATTTTACACATAGCTCGTTATAACCCGAAACCATCTTGACTAGACCCATTCTGACACCATGTATTAATAATATGAAACAGAAAACTTGATATAGATCACTAATTACCATCCAGTCCAGTTTTCAGTCCACATCTTTGGGGTGTTGGGATTGTTGGGAGTAAATTGATCACAGTACCAGCCATTGCATGTATTTATCTGGAAAAGTTGATTGGTTTAGTTATAATCACACACACACACACACACATATATATATATTAATTAGTTTGTAAATTAAGAAAAGAATTGAATGGGAACCATCGGCTGTGGAGCATTCTCCTGTTGACACATGATCCATGGGACACCAATATGAAGCGAGTCAGCCATCTTTGCGCACCAGTCAACATAGGCTTTAGCGGCATCTCCATACGATGCCATCACATTCCCATACTCATTCTCAACCTACAGCAAGTAATTTATTATGATCTAATACATGATCGATCATGATATATAAAAAGATTAAAAACTAATTAATCATTCTTGTGTTGGAAGTTAAACTAAATATAAGGGCTCATGTGTCATTAGTAGAAAGTATATTTAGAATGCTTTTAAGTATTTGTTAAAGTAGAAGGGCCTAGTATGTATTTTTGAAAGTTAATAACTGTTTATTCTAGATGACTATATAAACCCATCAACACTTGTTGTAAAAACATAATCGATGTATCGATTCATCAATCCATAAAGTTTTTTGAGTCTCCTGTTCTTCAATTCTCATATCAGAATCATCAATCCAAAAGAAAGGAGAAGGAGGCCCGGTTCAAATCAATTCACTTGAAAGAAAAATCAGAAAGGGGGCAGTGATCAGGTTCGAATCACACCAATTAATCGATTAAAGGAAGTGAAAAACAAAGGCAATGGGTTGTTTCTATGCAAGGCTAATCGATTGAAGAGAGAATCCAAAATCAATTGTGTGTATGGTTTCTATTAGCGTGAAGAAAATGAATCCAGAATCAATTGGGATTTTTTTAAAAAAGCATTAATTTATCAATTTCATCAAAACGTAAGAGTGGTTTTTTTCTTATCCTTGTTTTGTTTCAAATTTATCCGTTCACGGTATTCAAAGTTTGAAATCACAACATTATTTATTTTACTTCTTTGAATCATTTGGAACCAAGGAAAACCAAGAAAAAGATTCCGTTCGAAAGGGTATTCAAATAAGAAAAAGTGAATGGCTAGGAATTCATTTCTTAAAGTACTACATAATTTTTTGTGTTATTTTTACAAAATAAATCAATTAATCTACTGTTAAAACAATATCTCTTTCCATAAATAACCATTTTCATAATTTCTTACTAATAAAATAATTATTAATTAAATTAAATTACACTCAACTTAATTATATTCAACATATTATAATCTATTATAATATTAATATATATTAATTATGTATTTCTTAATGAGTTCAAGTGTTCTTTTCAAAGTTTCATGACAGTTATTTATTATTTTGGTTTTATTTCTGTTTTTGTTTTTTGTTCGGTTTTAGTTTTTATAAATTTGTTTCATTTCAGTTTTATTTCGAAGTTTTTTTTTTAGTTTTGTTTTAGATGGGTTTAACTTTATTCAGTTTTTGTTTCAGTTCATACAGTTTTGTTTTTGGTTCATTTTCAAAATTATCGGTTTTAGTTTTTCAATTTCATTTCGGTTTTTGTTTTAATTTTATTGATATTTGGTTTTATTTAGGTTTTCGGTTTTGGTTTTGTTTTAGTTCTTTTTTTAAAATTTAGTTTCGTTTCAATTTATATTTAGTTTGTTTGGTGTTTGGTTTTAGTGTTTATTGAAAAATGAAAAAATATAGATGGTTCACAAATTAAATGAAAGGTTCACATAAGTTTCAATTTTCAAGTGGGTTGAAGTCATTGAAGCTTTATATATATATATTTTTGGATCTTCATAACCAATATTAATGAATTCGTATTTGGTAGAAAGGATTTCAAAAACTAAAAAGGTTGTATGTGTTACCCTTCATTTTTTTTCTTATTCTTGAAGTGTGTTATTTCAATTTTCATTTTGAAATAGGGTCATTTTAGAAATTATTTGATTTGCTTTGGCTCGGGTCAAAATGGGCCATTTTAAAAGGGTATCAGTTTAGTTCTGGTCAATGAGTCAATACAAATAAGTATCGATTTCGTTCGGGTTTCAATGGGTCTTTTTAAAATCGTATCAATTTGGTTGGTGTCATAACGGGCCAGTTTTAAAAGATATCGAATTGGTTCGGGTTAATATGGGTCATTCTCAAAATGTAATACGATTTGATTCTGGTCAATACATGTCATTTAAAAAAGGTCTCGATTTGATCTGGTTCTTAAATGCGCTTTGGACATGTTTCAGTTTATTAGGGTGCAATACTTTTCACATGAAATGTAAAACACAGTTTTCGTAATCAGTTAGTCATTATGTGTTGTTAAATTAATGTATGAATGTTTATGCCATTAATTGTGTTCCCGGTCCAGGAAGAAAAGAAGCCCGAATCATTCTTGAATAATTATCGAAAATCTTTCCTAGATACTTATTTTCTGATTTGCTTGCTTTCCAGACTAATGTTAATGAAGTTTGTTTGTTTTATATTACTATTATTTTTTTTAAGTTTATGAAGTTTATATTTTAAAGTTTTAAATGTTCTTCATAAACATTCTACTATGTAAAGTTATTCTTTGTAAGTTTATGTATTTCATTATTTTGTTTGCGCACGAATATGAATTGCAATTAAAAATCATGTTGTTGTCTCAAAAAATATATTAAAAAGATAACTTGTTTGAAGTTATATATGTGTTTACTTGACGATTTCTATATTTTCGCCTGTGTCGTGCACAGGTCAATAACCTAGTATTTAATGAAAGCAAGTCGAACGAATTATGATTTTTAAGAAAGCTAGTCTTGTGTGGTAAGAAAGTTAGTCCTATGTGGCGTAAGTCCTGTGTGACAAGAAAGAAAGTTAGTCTTGTGTAGCAAAATCCTGTGTGGCAAGAAAGTTAGTCCTGTGTAGCGAAGTCCTGTATGGTAAGAAAGTTAGTCATGTGTGGCAAAGTTATGTGTGGCAAGAAAGTTAGCCCTGTATGACAAACAAGTCTTGTGTGGCAAATAAGACCTGTGTGGCAAACAAAATCTATATGGTACAGGTAAGAAGCAAAAGAAAGATTAAAGAAAGAACCGCAAAATAGGGAAGAAAAGTCCAAGAAAGTAAGACAAGAAAGCATGGTTGGTAAAGAAGACAATAAAGATGAAAGCCCATCAACATCAGAGACAAGAGCAATTTTAGATGTTTCAATTGTGGTGAATACCAACACTTTGCAAGAGATTGCTCTAAATGGAAGGAGAAAGGAAGAAGAGGCTCATCTTGTCAGTGAAGATGAACCATTGCTAATATGAAAAGAGGTCAAAAAGTTGGAAGACCTTCTTAAACTATATTTAGTTTAAGGGAGTTAAACTAAATATAAGGGTCCATGTGTCATTAGTAGAAAGTAAGTTTAGAATGCTTTTAAGTATTTGTTAAAGTAGAAGGGCCTAGTATGTATTTTTGAAAGTTAATAACTGTTTTACAGTTATTCTAGATATAAACCCATCAACACTTGTAAAAACATGATTGATACATGGATTCATCAATTCTGAAAATTTTTTGAGTCTCTTGTTCTTCATTCTCATATCAGATTATAATTATATTGTGTTGTGCATGATTGTTCTTGATTGACAACATCATGTAGCTAGTACCTGAGCAAGAATGATAGGCCCTCCTTGAGAAGCAAAAAGCTTCTCTTGCTTCATCATGTCAACTATCAACGTGGTAAAATTTTGCATCTCGTTCTGATCCAATAGGTACACACCGATTGATTAGCTAATTTCATATAAAGTAAGATTAATTAGGATTACCATGTACACCGTATTAGTTGTTCTAAGAATATCAATCCCACGCATTTGTGCAACCATAGTGGGAATCCTCTGCAGGTAGCATTAATTAATCAGCAAGCATCTTAATTATATATGCTAATAAACAGGGCCGTCTCCGAGGATTTGAATACCTCGGCCAAACCGAAATAAAAAGGCCCATAGCCTTAACGAGTAAAGAAATATATAAGCTAATTTTTTAAACGATGCTTAATGTTATAACAATAAACACTGAAAAATATATTATTTAAAAAAATACCATAATAACTAACGACTAACCAATGATTTGTGAAACTCTCCTAACATTGGGAAAAAAAATAGCTTGGTCCTTGGTGGCAAGCTTGGTCAACCGTGGAGGAGCCTGGTGGTTAACAACGAACCAACAGTGGTGGTCGACTAGGTTGGTCGTTGTTCAGTATTCGTAAAGAAGGAAGGAATCAAACAGAAATTTCAATCAACCGCGTTTTCTTTTATTTTGCGTCGGGTTTTTATTTAATTTTTGTAGTTTTTAGTTTTAGTTTGGGCCTAATAATTTTTTAAGTTGATTAAATGGATTATGGATAAAGAAGAATTTTGGGCCCAATAATTATAAGATGGTAAAGAGCAATTCATGTTATCTAAGTTTAATATTTTTAAATGTATATATAAAAAATATAGATATAAAAAGTTTTGCCCTCTAAAATTACGTGCCTCGGTTGACGGTCCGACCGACGCCACCCTCCAGCCGGCCATGTAATAAATAGACATACATTCTAATTCATCAAGCTAGCGAGGATATATATGCATGAGAAACTATAAGCTAAGAAAATAAATAAATAAATACCCGTAATTCCATTCAGCGCAAACATAAGGTCCCATACGGAGAACAGCATACATGCCGTGATCTTGAATGGTTTTTATAAAGCTGATGAGATCCAAATTGCCAGAAAAGTCATAGCGGCGACGGAATGGCTCATGAGCGTTCCAGAATACATATGTTTCAATTGCATCGACACCACCATCTTTTGCTTTCTTAATCAAATCAGGCCACATCTAAACCAAACAATCAAAAGTACTTATATTAATTAATTACTTATGTATGTATTCAAAATTATTAATATTTTTAATTACCTTAGGCGTGCTATGTGGATAGTGAATGGAGCCGGAGATGAGAAGTCGACGTTGGCCATCGATGGTAATGGCCCTGCCATCGTGATAAACCTTGGTAGCATGACATGTACAGGCGGACAGAAACACAGATAGCAAAAGGAGATTAGTAGTGAATATTGAACACGCCATTTTGATCCAGAAAAGTATGACCAAGCTAGTGTATTTATAGGAATGTTGTTATATATAGTAAATTGTGGAGCACTTCAAACCTCATCAAAACTCGGTGTTTGAATCTTATGATGTTGGTTATAACTCAGTGTTTGTGGTAGAAATTAAAAAGAAAACAATTATCAAAATAATGTTCAATTTTAAAGTGATTGGCTGTAATTTCACCATGCATGGAACTTGGACTTAATTGCCAAAACAAACTTTTTAGCATGTAACCATTGGCGGAGCTAACCAACGGATGATCGAGGTCAACCCACCACAATATTCTTTTTTGCATTTCATGTACAACGTATAAAACGGAAATTTCAAACGAGCCCAGTTTTCTTTCTTTTTTTTTTCAGTTGACCCCATTGTCTTTTGAGAAAAAAAAAATATGATCGCATTGCCTGTTAGTTTGATGAGAAAATGATAAAAATAATTTGACTATGTAAAAATATATTTAACTTAAACTAAATAAAAGAGTTATTGCTTAGGGGTGTTTGGCCTGACTTTTATTTTTTGTCTTATACTTATATTTTCAACTAGATTATAGCTTATATTCTACAGGTTGTTAAATCCATCATTCTTTAATTTGTTATAGTAAAGCTGTTTTAATAATTATTAATCCACCACCATTTGAGGGCAAATGAGTAATTTACATCCTTACACAAATAAGTTTATTCAAATAAGCTAAAAAACCATCTTCAGATAAGCTTCTTCAAATTAGCTTATTGAAGAAACACTAATCGACCCCGGGCAGATTACGGATAATCTGGGGGGTTAAATAGATGTTTCCTACGAGGATGAGGTCCAGCAAAGAAAGTTGTTCTTCAGGTGACCTGCAAAACAGACACCGTAAGCTCGTCACTGAGAAGGGGGGGGGGGTTCCTCCTTGTGACCACCCTCCGGCGTGAGAATCAGACTAGATTGCTCTGAATATAAGTGTATATTAAGAGATTGCTAGAGAAGATAAGATAATGAGATATCAGATGATGTCCTTACCATTCCAAGGTGTTGGAGTATTTATAGCCGAAGGTAGGTTTCCAAGAAGGTACAGCCGGCTGAATAGTATTCCTGTTCTACCAACAGTGGGCTACGCACAAGCCATGCTGGTTGGTGGATAGGCTGCGGCCGATAGTGACAAGGCCGGCTGTATACTGTTCCTTTACTGCCGGCTATGCACTGTTCCACCAACTGTAGGCTACGCACGTCCCATAGTAAGGGTTGGTGAGTAGGCAGCGGCTAATAGTGACAAAAGTACTAGAGGGTGCTCCTCCTCGTCTGTTGTCGGTGAGCTGTCACCCTGTGATTGGTTCATGGGCTGTTTTGGTCAGATCGTCTGTTTTTCCCATACCTTGGCAGGTATAGTACAAAAGATCTTCCAGAAGCATATGGACTGGCTCATTTGGGCGGGAGTATTCCCGCCTTGCTCATTCCTTCAGGTGACTACTGAAGTATCAAGAGTTAGTGCCTTGTGCGTGTAGCCTTGCTATCAGTGCGGGTAGCCTTCCCTGATGGCTTGTATCCGCAACTGCGGGAACAAGCGGGGTACTTTACCATTGGGAGGCTTTCCCTGCGGGAACAGCTGGCGTACTGCGCGTAAGGTCTTCATCTCTGAGCATGGTGGGTCCTGCGGAAGCAGTTGGTCGTTGCGCAGACGTCCCTCTTCAAGGTGAGTCTTGCGGGTCCAACTGGGCTCTGCTGGGACCTACCTCTTCAAGTCCCCCAGTCCAATGTTCTTCTCATGAATTATTAATAAGTGAGGTGAACTTTTGGACTTTAGCAAGGGGTTTTGAAAAGGGTTTTTAGTTTTAAGGTTTTCCGTGGGGATTCTTCCCGCGGTTTTCCTAATGTCACGCAGAAATTCCCGACTTTTCTGCTTGATCTTTGGGTATGAAGCGGGTAGGTCTGTAACCTCCTCGCAAGTCAGGAGCGTTGAGTCCCACTTGTGTGGATTCTCCATGGGGTTTTGGTAGTTTTGAACATAGTGATCAATTATGTTAAAACCACCAATTCCATCTTGGAGTTTCAAACAATATAGTTCTCGACGTTCCCGCTATGCGGGGATGTTATTCCCGTTTCCGCAAGCATGGCCCAGAAGATCCTTCTTGGTTTGAATTCCCTGCGGAGCGCTAAGTATGTGAAGGGTTTTGCCTTGACACTGTACCCGCACTCGTCTTACGGTTACTTTACTTCCAAGGTATTCCTGGCGTCAATTCCCTGCGGGTGCTAAGTATGTGAAGGGTTTTGCCTTAACACTGTACCCGCACCTGTCTTATAGTTACTTGGTTGCCAAGGTAAGGGGTATTTTCCCGCTTACTTTTGAATCTTTTTGAAATTTTGAAATTCGAAGAGTTGGTGAAAGGATAAGAACAGTCCAAACTATTGAAACGTCGTCCGACGGTTTCTTCTGACAGTGTCAGGACGTGCAGGAAGTTATGGCGACGTGACAGTATATGGTCATTCCAGGCGCTTTTTCAGGCGCGTGGGCGCGAATTTTCGGGCGCGTGGCCGCGAAATTAATGGCACGCGTCCTTTCAACAGCTGTTGCCAGCTTGCTTATTGCCACGTATCATAGTTTCATTGCACCTGCGATTTCTCTCTCTTCCGCATTAAATTCATCGCATTAATTGCGATTAGTATATAAAGGGGGAGAGGGTCCTTTGTAATCCACACTTTCACTTTTCTCTTCATCTTCAAAACGATTTCCGGCGAATTCTCACCTTTTCAGTCTAGCATTCTCTTGAAATCGTTCTCTTCTTTCATACCTGCAAGACGTCTTCTGCTCACGATCTTGAGGTTACAGCCCAGGAGGCTGGGGTGTACGCCGAGAACCCGTCATCCACGTCCGACAAGGATGACAAGAGTACCGCTGGCGAGTGCCAGTGTGCTCTGCCTGTCGATCTATATCAGTACATCGTCAGGAAGTTCATGCTCGAGTCTTTCGAGCCTGAGCTTCCTGAACCTCACCAGACGGTGTATGATGCCCCCAGAGGCAAGATCGGGGTATATGCCGCATTCTTTGTCTATGGGAATCTTAGGTTCCCCTTGACGAAGTTTGTGTACCGTGTTCTGGAAAGGCACGGTGTACACCTGACCGAGGTACACCCGATGGCGATCGCGAAGATTCGCCACTTCGAGTGGGTGTGCCGGATTCTGGGCGTTGAGCCCTTCGTCGACCGCCTGATGACCTTCTACTCTTGGAGGTGCATCCAGGGGTGGTATACTCTGATAACCCGGATCAAATGTTTGAAGATTTGCGCAACCGAGCGCAGTCTTCGTTCATGGAAGCGGGAGTTCTTTTATATCTCCGCTCGCGCCATCCCCCTTGCCATGAAGTTCAAGAATGGGCAAGCACTCCCCAGCCTTCACACCTCCAACTACCAGGAGGCGGAATGGTTCTCCAAGATTTCCCGAGTCCAATCTCCGTTTACCGCTTTGCGGAGTCCGGGATGGTGATGCTCGGGATGAGCCGGGTGTGGAAGGATGCGGAGGCGCAAAAGATCCCGATCGTCCTTGAATACGGTTTGAACTCTGTCCCTTACGGTATGCTCTGTCTTCTTTGTTTATATAGGTTTGTCTTCTAACTGTTTTTCTTTTATTTCAGAGGGGAACGACTTGCAGTCGCTCCTGCATCCGCGGGAGGCTGATAGTCCCGCTCGGATGGGTACTCGTGCTCTAGATGAGAACGAGTTGCCCATCCTTAAACAGACGGCGGATCGGTTCGTGGAGGTCTACCCGCCAGGCCACGAGATCCTGAGCGCCAGGCGGCCAGGTAAGGCGTTATTCAACCCTCGACCCCTCAATGCTGAAACCTCTGCTGGAATTCCTCTAATCTTGTGTTCTGATGAGGAATCCGCAGATGGTCCTCCGTTGGTGCGGAAGAAGAAGGCTGCCGCCGGGAAGGGGAAGGCGAAGGTGGCCTCCACTGCCGATCCGGTGCCTCGGTCTGATTCAGAGACCGAGAGCGAGGAGGTGGCGGGGAACCCTGGTGGTGATAAGACCACTGCTCCGGAGGCTGCGACGACTGTCACCTCCGGAGAGCCCAGGATGACGACGGTGAGCGGCGTAAAGAGGTCGGCTCCATCGGGTTCGTCCCCGCCTGTCCGCACTTTTAGGCTCAAGAAAACCCGTAAGTACAAACTTCCTTTATTTTTAACTCCATAGCTTTCCATCATTAATACTTATCTTCTTTGTGCAGGCGTGGATGCTACCGCATTCCAGGGTGGAGCGGGGAGGAATACCTCCGGACCCATGACGGTAGGCTTGGTCAGCCTACCTGAGGCGACGACCCAGGCGGTTGCGCCTGCTTCAGTTGGTTCAGTTGCTCACCCAGTTGAGCCAACTGTTCCAACTGTGATGACATCACCGCCGGCTGTTAGTGCCATATTTACTGAATCTTTCACTGAGCCGGCGGTGACTTTTTCTGCGGACTCCTCCGCAGCGGCGACCACGGTTGTGAGTTCACCTACGGTGAGTTCACCTCCGTTGGTTTCTACTACCGCGGCGGCCTTCACCATGCCTCCTCCGTCATCGGCAACGACGGCCGATCCTTCAGGTATGCTTGGGGCTTCTCGCCAACCTCTGCCTCCTTCCCATCTGCCTGACCTCTTGGACGGATTTCCCTTGGGTTCAGGTGATGGGTTTGGCAGCTATCGGCCTGTTGTCGACTCTACAGGTGCGTAGGGTTCTTTTGGCTTTTTTTTTTTTTTTTTTTTTTGTATCATCTTTTTCTAACTGCTTTTTGTTTTTTGCAGTGTCGGATTCCAATGAAGTGTATGTTCCACGATGGAACATCCGCCGAGGAACAACCCTTCGCACGCCTGTGGAGTGCGTGGAGTGGGCTCGTCACGCAGCTCCCAGTGGTGCGTTGGGGGAAGCCATGGCTAGCTACCAGGAGGGTAGGCTAACCAATGAGCTTCGGGTTCTCCTGGCCCGGATGCAGCCGCGCGTCGAGCTGCTTTGTCGTGAAAACGACAAGTTAAAAGCAGCTCGTATCCAAGAAGTAGCTCAGGCGCGGGCTGTCCGGGAGGAGAATAGGAGGCTCTCCGCCGTTGCTGCGGAGAAGGAGAAGGCCTTCAAGGCCCTTGAAGTTGAAGTTCAGGCCCGTCTCGAGGCCCGTTCCAAGGCTGCCCAAGCTGTTAACGAACAGCTTCGGCTGGCTAAGGAAACTGCTCGGAACGCAACTGAAAGGGCCACCAAGGCTGAAGCTGTTGCTGAGCCTCTACGCCTCGAGAATGAGGAACTTAAAGCCAAACTAGAGGCGCTCCAACAGGCTCATGATGCCTTGGCGATGGAAGACGCTAAGAAGCTCCAAGAGATCCTGGACCAGAGGGGGGTGCTTGACCATACTGAGCGGAAGCTAAAGGGCGTTGAAGAGGCTGCGGCTAAAGAAGTGTTGCTTGCCAACCTCAACAAAAGTGAAGCCGAACGCGCCCGTAACCAAGCTCAAGCTGCCCTCCAGGAAGCTCTGGCTACCAAGGAATGGCTTCTTCGAGAAGCGTTGTCTCAGGTATGCGTAATTTCATATCTTTACACTTTTCTTTGCACATAGAAGAGATTTTAACACTTGTATTTTTTCTTGTAGGTTGTGCATCGAGTCTTCACGGACACATCATACGACGATGCCATGAGCGCAGCCCTCAACGCTTCTCATGAGGATGGGGAAAAGGCCGGCTTCCTGCTTGGTCTAGGGTTCGTTGAGAAAGGCATCCCGCCTTCCAACTTCCCTTTGTACGATGTGGATACTGAAGCTGTTTATGACCAAGCAGTGAACCAGTATGCTGCCTTCCCGCATCCGGTGGTGGAGAAGGTGAACGAAGTTGCTGCTGCTGATGATGGGCTAGCTATCCTTAAAGCTTTCCTTGAACCGCCACGCTCTACTGATGGTGCGGGTCCAAGTGGAAGTGGTCCTGAAGCTTGATCCTAAAGATCCCTTTCCACCATTAGCGTAGATTTTTATTTTTGTATAGCTTCTTTTGTATGCGGGTATGCACCCAGCAATCTTTGTAATATTTGAATTTTGATGGAATAAAGATTGTGTTAATTCCTTGCCTTATTTATTTTACGCATGTTTTGATTTAACTTAGCAATTTCTTTAGTACTTAGATAAGTTAACTTTTTAACGTGGCAAATTATAAGTTTGTTTCGCCTCCTCTTTCATGATTGTGCGGGTATTACCGTCACTTACACTTAGTAGGATGGCTTAACTTTACTTATATCTGACCTGCGTGGAAGTTTTCCTCATCTTTTCCTTTGAAATTTTCTAAGTGTTTAGGATAAGTTAACCTTTGAACGTGGTAGATAATAGGTTGAAGTTTTGCCTCCTCGTTCGTGATTGTGCGGGTAAGACCGTCACTTGCACTTAGTAGGATGGTTAAACTTTGCCTACATCTGACCTGCGTGGAGGTTTTCCTTAAACTTTTGAAATTTTTACCGTTTTGTGTTTATGCGGGTTTTGCCGCCTTCTACACGTAACGACTTCTTTCCATATTTATGCGGTGAATACCGGCACATCAGTGTGGGAAGTTCATAAGTATAAAGGTAAGGCTATCAACACATTGTGAAAGGAGAACCATTTCCATTAGAAGTGGCTCTAGGCCTTTTCTTTACAAGTTTGGAATTGATCTACATGTAACATTTGCGTAATTGAGCTCCATTCCATGTTCTTGGGATTGGAGTGCCATCGAGCCTTTCGAGCCGGTATGCGCCCTTTCCCAGAACTTCTTTGATAATGTATGGCCCTTCCCAGACCGGGGCCAGTTTTCCTGGGCGTTGTTGGTTCGAAGCCTCGTTGTTACGCAGTATGTAGTCTCCTAGATTGAAGTTGCAGAGTTTTACCCGCGTGTTGTAGTACTTTTGCATTTGTCGCTTGTAGTTCTCTTCACGCACTGCGGCTAAGTCTCTGCGTTCCTCGGTTAGCATAAGGTCTAACCGTCTTTCCGCATCATTGTCTTCTGGCTGAATCAAGACCCTTGGTGAGGGTAAACCAATTTCGACCGGGACCATGGCTTCAGTGCCATAAGTGAGACTGAACGGGGTTTCTCCCGTACTGGCCTTTTTCAGCGTTCTGTTTGCCCAAAGGACGTGCGGAAGCTCGTCCACCCAGCTGGATCTGTGTTCCAAGAGTCTTTTCTTTATGCCTTCGACGATGCTCTTATTTGCTCTTTCTACCTCACCATTACCCTGCGGGTGCGCCACTGAGGTAAAAGTGTGGGTGATTTGAAGTTCTTCCAGCCACTTTTGTAGCTTCTTGTCAGCAAAGTTGGTGCCGTTATCGCTCACCAAATTCTGTGGAAGTACAAAACGACAAATAATAAATTCCCAAATAAATTTTTTGATATGTTTCGTGGTTGTTTGGGCTAAGGGTTTTGCTTCTATCCACTTGGTGAAGTAGTCGATGGCTACCACTAGGAACTAAACATTTCCTGCTGCTGTAGGAAATGGGCCTGTCACATCGATGGCCCACTTCTGAAATGGCCATGAAGAGGTGACTGGAACAAGTTCATTCTTCGGGCGATGCGTGTTGGGTGCGTAGTGCTGACAAGACCTGCATTTTCTGATGTATGCCAGCGCATCCGTATGCATCCCCGGCCAAAAGTATCCCGGGTTGTTTAGCTTAGCTACAACAGCGCGTGGACCTGCGTGTACTCCACAGATGCCTTCATGTACTTCCCTTAGGAGGTAGTCAGCATCTTGGTTGTCCACACATCTTAAGAGTGGGCCAAGAAAGTTACGTCTGTAAAGGATGTCATCGATGAGTTGATAATTCAGTGCTTTACAGCGTAGTTTTCTTGCCTGTGTTTTTGACTCTGGTAGTGTACCTGCCGCAAGGTATTTTATTATTGGTGTCATCCACGTTTCTGTGCCGGTTTGGATGACACAAATTTCCTTGTGCGGGACCGAAGGTGCCTCGAGGAGTTCAATGCGGATGTCCTTTCCCAAGTGGGTGAAGGCTAATGATGCAAGCTTGCTTAACGCATCCGCAGATTTGTTTTCACTACGCTTGACGTGTATGACTTTGCAATCGTTAAAATCGCGCATAAGGGTTTTTGCCTGTGCGAGGTACAGGGCCATTGTGTCGTTCACGGCTGTGTACGTCCCGTTGATTTGATTGGCTACTAACATGGAATCCACGTGGGCTTCCAAGTGTTTCACTCCCATCTTACGCGCAATTCTCAGCCCGGACAAGAATGCTTCATACTCGGCTTCGTTATTCGTACTTGGAAAATCCAGTCGAATAGCGTAAGTGTATTCTTGGCCTGCTGGGTTGGTTAGTTTCAGCCCTGCGCCTGAACCCTCGTTACTGGCTGCTCCATCAGTGTAGAGTCGCCAGACATTATTGATGTCCTGTGCTGGAGAGGGTTGAGCCTCTTCCTGGCACTCTTTTTCCCGCGATGCAGGCACTTCCGCAATAAAGTCGGCCAAAACCTGGCCTTTTATGGCTGGTCTTGGCTTATACTTTATCGCGTATTCCCCCAACTCAATTGCCCATTTGGCTAGGCGTCCCGATAACTCGGGTTTGCGTAGAACGTTTGCAAGTTTGAAGTTGGAGAGAATGGTGATTGGGTGACCCTGGAAATATCGTCTTAACCTGCGTGAAGCGTGTATAAGTGCTAAGACTAATTTTTCGAGGGTAGAGTACCGGGTTTCTACGTCTGTTAGGATACGGCTGACATAATAGATTGGCATCTGGATGCCTTTCCGTTCAACTAGCAGGACCGCCCCGGTTGCTCTATCTGTTGCGGAAAGGTATAGGATTAATCCCTCCCCCGCCTCTGGTGCTCTGAGCGTTGGGAGTTCGATCAAGCGTGACCGAATCTCCTGAAAAGCTGCTTCCGCTTCTGGTGTCCAGCGGAAGTGCGTTTTCTTTAAACAGTTTCTCAACGTTGACACGAAAGGAAACGACTTATCCGCGTGGTTTGCCAAAAAGCGATTAAGTGCGACTAGTCGTCCATTCAGTGTCTGAGCCTGTTTGATGGTAGTAGGTGATTCCATTTTGATAATGGCTTCGACCTTTTCAGGGTTCGCTCTGAAGCCATCTTTAGTGACGATGACCCCCAAGAACTTCCCTTCTTCCATTCCAAAGGCACACTTGCTCGGGTTGAGCTTCATGTTTATCTTCCTAAGCGTGTTGAAAGTTTCTTCGATGTCTTTCAACATTGCTTCTGCGTCAGGGCTTTTGATGACCAAGTCATCCATGTAGACTTCCAAGTTCCTCCCAATTTGGGCATGAAACTGGTTGTCCATCAGGCGTTGGTATGTGGACCCGGCATTCTTAAGTACAAATGGCATCATTTGATAACAAAATGTACCATCGGGCGTCCGAAAAGCGGTTTTGTCCTGATCATCAACGGCCATGTGGATTTGATGGTACCCCTTATACGCATCCAGGAAGCATTTAAGGCGAAACGGTGCTAACGAATCCACCTTAAGATCAATTTCGGGTAACGGATAACAATCTTTGGGGCATGCTTTGTTTAAGTCCTTGAAATCTATGCACATGCGCCATTGTTTGTTATTCTTCGGTACCATAACGGGATTTGCAACCCATGTTTGATATCTGCTAACGCGTACGATGCCTGCGTCAAGGAGTTCCTTGACTTGGGTTCTACACGCGTTAGTTGTTCTGGCCCCATTACTCTGCGCTTTTGTACGACTGGCGTAACAGCCGGATCGCACTTGAGCTTATGCTCTGCCTTACTTCGGGGTACACCAGTCATGTCAGCTGGTGTCCACGCGAAGATGTCAGCGTTTTTCTGTAGTAAGCGTTTGAGTAATGTGCGTGTGGGATCAACAACTGTTGGGCCAATGGTAACGGCTTGGTCAGGGTATTTGCCGTTGAAGGCCCATCTTTCCGGTTCGGTGATGGTTGGTTTAGCCATCTTTGGTTTGGGTTTAGATGAGACAGATGCGATGCATACCTGGGGAATGCCGGTGATCATCGCTACACCCTCAGCTGTTGGCCATCCCATCATGCCGTGGACTGAAGATACCACGGCGTTGAATCTTGCCATCCCGTCTCTTCCGAAGAGAATGTCGTATGTGTGGTGTGGCTTCCTCATCACGACAAAATCCACGTCTTCTGTGCGTGAGTGATTCCCGCCCGTAAGAGTGACGGGGAAAGATAGGATACCCAGGGGGTGTTTGTGCTGCCGTCGAACCCTTCCATCGAGGAGTAGATCGTTTCCAGGCGTTCCTTGTCTTCGTCATCTAGCTTGTCGAAGAACTGCCTGTACATCACCGTTGACGAGGCGCCGTTGTCAGCAAGAGTGCGAGAAGTGATGTAGTGCCCCAGCTGGCTTTTGATGACGATAGGGCCTTCTTTGCTGGGTCCTCCTGGCACTCGCGGGAAGCGCACCTCAGCTTCCTTCCACGCGCATGGTTCTGTCGCTCGCCTTTTTCTTCCTCTGATGTTGCCATGAACCATGTTGATGCTGATGTCAACGGGCTTTCGTCCGTTGCCTCTGTACCGGTTATCATTCCTTCCTCCCTTCTTGATTGATGCCACAAGGTGTGCAAGTCTTCCATCCTTGACGAATGTTTCAACAATATCCTTCAAGGATGTACACTCCTCCGTACTATGACCTTTTGTCCCGTGGAAGTCACAGGATTTGCTTTGATCCGCATTATGTCGCTGCCGGATCATTGGAGCTTTTGGCCATGGTAGTTTTTCGGTGGAAAATATCTCCGTGACGCTTTTGGTGAGTGGCGTCCACCGGTGTTTTCGGCTTGAAGGGTGTGTGTTATCTCTTCCGCCAACAAGAGGGTGAGAGCTGGATGAGGTGTCAAAGTTTACCCTTGACTGCCAAATACCTAGCTTCCTCTTTTTGTTTTGCCGGGCGATCCGAACATTGTTTTCTCTAGTCCTTTGCGTGTAGAGGTGTGTACTCTGGGGAAGATCCCTTCCCAGTTGCTTCTCCGTCTCGGCAAAGCGCTTGGCCGCCGTCATGATGGCATCCCATGTGGATGGCATGCCGTCATTACCCGTCAATGTGCGGATAAGCTCTGGGTATTCGGCGCCCTGGATGAAAGCGGCGCGAACAAGATCTTCACTTATGTTGCCCAGACTCAGCTTTTTGGAGTTGAAGCGAGTGATGAAGTCTAGTAAAAATTCATCCTCCTCTCTAACGCAGTTGAGGATCGTCCACTGTTCTTCAGTATATTTCCTCTGTTGGCTGAAGTGTTGGCTGAACTTGTTCTGAAAGTCCGCCCAATCATAGATGTGGTGGACCGGTAAACGATCGAACCATGCCCTGGCCGCTCCAACCAGAGTCATCTGGAACATATAACACCACGTGGGTTCCGTCCAGTTACTGACGGTTGCCCCCGCAATGAATCTGTTCAAGTGGTCGTCTGGGTCGGATAGACCATCATAAGTGCCGATGTTGGACATTTGTTTGGCACTTCTCGGGGCGATTGCTTCCGCAATGTCCCTTGCAAACTTGGACTTTCCTGCATTTGCAGCAGTTGGTCTAAAGGTTTTGGAGAAGTCACGTGGGTTTCTCCCCGCGTTCGTTGGTTTAAAGGTTTCTCCAAAATTCCTTGTCGGTTGGAAGTCCGTTTGCTTACGCTTCCCTTTTGCCTTATGGCGAGGGTTTGCGTCGGTATCGGATTCTTCCCGCTCATCGTCCAAGTACTCGCACTCACTGTTCATGTTGAGATGTTGGCGAGTACTGCCGAATTCGTCAGCCTGTTGAAGTGAACGCAAGCGTTCATCCAACTCAGCTTGGAACTCTTTCTGACGTGCTTCGGCCCACGCCTTAACTTGATCGAGTGTTTGGCGAGGGACCCTCGTCCGTTTCTCCAACTGGGCATCAGTGAACCCCAGTGAAATATGTTTACTGCACTTGTCCCGGCTTGGGTAACCGGGGTAGTGTTCGTAAAATTTGTATAACCGCCGGTGTTCCCCCCAGTTGCTGGGGTTGTGGTTATCGGGGTTTCTTGGTCACTTACTGGCTTTGGGACCGGAGTAACGTTAACCATTTCTTCAGAAATTTTGAAAAAACAAAGAATTAGTTCTAGCTTTTATGCACTGATGGCGCCAATGAAGAAACACTAATCGACCCCGGGCAGATTACGGATAATCTGGGGGGTTAAATAGATGTTTCCCACGAGGATGAGGTCCAGCAAAGAAAGTTGTTCTTCAGGTGACCTGCAAAACAGACACCGTAAGCTCGTCACTGAGAAGGGGGGGGGGGTTCCTCCTTGTGACCACCCTCCGGCGTGAGAATCAGACTAGATTGCTTTGAATATAAGTGTATATTAAGAGATTGCTAGAGAAGATAAGATAATGAGATATCAGATGATGTCCTTACCATTCCAAGGTGTTGGAGTATTTATAGCCGAAGGTAGATTTCCAAGAAGGTACAGCCGGCTGAATAGTATTCCTGTTCTACCAACAGTGGGCTACGCACAAGCCATGCTGGTTGGTGGATAGGCTGCGGCCGATAGTGACAAGGCCGGCTGTATACTGTTCCTTTACTGCCGGCTATGCACTGTTCCACCAACTGTAGGCTACGCACGTCCCATAGTAAGGGTTGGTGAGTAGGCAGCGGCTAATAGTGACAAAAGTACTAGAGGGTGCTCCTCCTCGTCTGTTGTCGGTGAGCTGTCACCCTGTGATTGGTTCATGGGCTGTTTTGGTCAGATCGTCTATTTTGCCCATACCTTGGCAGGTATAGTACAAAAGATCTTCCAGAAGCATATGGACTGGCTCATTTGGGCGGGAGTATTCCCGCCTTGCTCATTCCTTCAGGTGACTACTGAAGTATCAAGAGTTAGTGCCTTGTGCGTGTAGCCTTGCTATCAGTGCGGGTAGCCTTCCCTGATGGCTTGTATCCGCAACTGCGGGAATAAGCGGGGTACTTTACCATTGGGAGGCTTTCCCTGCGGGAACAGCTGGCGTACTGCGCGTAAGGTCTTCATCTCTGAGCATGGTGGGTCCTGCGGAAGCAGTTGGTCGTTGCGCAGACGTCCCTCTTCAAGGTGAGTCTTGCGGGTCCAACTGGGCTCTGCTGGGACCTACCTCTTCACTTATATAAACTTATAAGCATAGGCTTAAAAAGCTAAACCAAACACCAAATTAAGCTTATTTTGTAAAAAAAAAAGCTAAAAAAGCTATAAGCTTGTTAAAAAAGCTAGGCCAAACACTCCCTTAGCATATAAGCTCAATTGCTCAAGCTTTATTGCCAACTTAAATAAACACACGCTTATTAGTAATTAAAAAAAACTCATTTCCTTTAATTCCCAATTCCTTTTTGTTAACTTGAATAAATAAATAAAGCCGATTCTTGGATGACCTGGAGAGTGGCGATTGATGAATCGAGAACAACAAGCAAAATAGAACAAGTGAGTCGAGCGATTGAATGAATGGATCATTTTCGAAAACATAAAACCCGTAGGGAAGAACAATCGAATGCATCTTTTTTATATGTTAAAAATAACATAGTACTTTTAATATCAAGTGCTTGTTATCGAATGATCCTAACCATATAGTTATATAAACAATAAATGCATCCTCTAATTAACTAGCTAGGTATAACTAACCTAACGAATATCAACTACATCTATACTAAAGTCTTCATCATATGTTGGCTTGCTACTTTGGATGTTAACCAGGTTTACTTGTGGTTGGCAAATATTTTGCAGAAGCAGCAGGCTAGTCTCATTCAGTATTTTTGAATCAATAAATTTAGAGGTACGTTTCCTTCTTTTTGTGTCACCCAAACAAATAAAATAGCTTCTGTAGTAATCAAATGGGATTTTGTGTATTTTCATTATAAATTATGAACTTGTACGTACGTATTATATGATGCTGCTTCTGAGTCAGACCTTTATTTATGCCAACACTAACAAATACATTATAACATACATATTCTTCTTCAAGGATAAAAAATCCATATTGTTACAAAAAAACCGACAATTAATTGTCGGTGCAAGTAACATCACAACCTTGTATTCTTTTTTCTTCAAATTCAATCTGAGATCCAGCCGGCTACAAATCAAATCTCTAGAACAATATCTGCACCCACAACATCAACAATCTCCATGGATATGCCTTAAGGTGCAAAAAGTAAGTAGGAGAATTTGTTAAGGATGCTTACATTCAGAATCAGTCTTTACCCACGTGCTTCCTTCGTTATCATCATCATCATCATCATCATTATCTTCATCCATGGTCACCAAATACTTGTTTGGCAATGCTTTTGCTGTACAAGTTTGGGGATGTATCTTCTTGTTCAGAATAGCTCTTAATATCTGTAAACAAACGCATGCAACATATCTTAACTTTTTTCTTTTTTTTTAAAGTTGATCTTGTAAAAAAGATGGTGCAGGAGCATATAAAAACTTACGATCGACATACCTTCTCCATTCTTGACTTGTCAAAGGCCGGGTCGGGTAATGGATCTCTTAACACATGATTTAATCTATTTCTGGAAGTGAAAATTTTCTTAAGAAGAAAAGTAAGTGACTTCTTTCTGATGACCCGGTTTTTATGATCCACTGAGATGTCCTTCCCTTTAGAGGACATGCTACGCGGTAGATGCACTTGTCTATTTTCAAAAACTGTATCTGATTCTTCTTCTTCTTCTTCTTCTTCTTCTTCTTCTTCTTCTTCTTCTTCTTCTTCTTCTTCTTCTTCTTCTTCTTCTTCTGTGTCCAGATAAGAGATTAATTCTTGTTGAACTTGTTCTGGTGTTGGCGTCTGTGGATGGTGTTCTTCTGGATCTGATCTCAATGTACTGAGTCCAAATGTCCCAATTGACAGTAGTGATTGAGGCCAATCACTAAATTCTTCCTTTGAACTAGCTGCTGCTGCTATATGATCTGTTTGGTCATCAAAAGTGAATAAGAACATTACTAATCCATTTCAAATATAATTCTCTATATATAGCAAACACAGGTGTGACGCGCGCGGTAAAACAAATGAATGGTTGGTTGGTTCATCACTTGCTATAAATGAGGGATTCTGTTTACATTCTTCACCCGTCCACCACTATTAAATTACGGGTCGCTTTGGTCTCATGGTTCATGTTTCTATGTCTATTCAGGATCAAAAGATTTTGTTAATGTATATATGGTTCTACATTTAAAGTGATCATCTAAATAAGGTTATGCATTATGTAGCTGGAAAAGTATAAAGGTTACAAGTTAACGCATGATCTGACTCAGTTAAATGAGGAAGGAGGGATTAATAGTGCATGCTTACTGTTAGATGTATTACTCTTTTTCGTCACTTGCTTTCCATTCAGCTTGCTTTGCATCCAGTTAAATATCTGAAAACAAACACATCAAACTCTAACTACTTGGATATAATCAACTACCCAAAAGTTGAAGCACCTACCTTCATTCTCAAAAACCTCAAGCTCAAGCTAGAGGTAGAGGTCGAATGACAGATCCACCACAACTAAACCATCAACCTTGAGGGTGTTATATACTGGTGGGGCTGGCTGGCTACAAGTCCCATTGTATCCACCACTTCAAGTTCCCATAAAAATACCTTTTTGAAAAGAAATAAAATTTACACTTTTTTTTGCAACTTCTTTCTTTTCGTATGCGCGCACAAATAAATTGTCTATCCTTAGGATTGAAAAATACTAGCTAGTATATAAATATTGAATCATATATATATGCATGTGCCCTTAATTCCTAAAGTATCACTGAAAAGAAGGGCACACCACATGGTATAAGTTAGTTGCCTACCAAAGACAAGAAGCTAGGATCCAAAATAATACATCTATGTAATATGGGACTTGTAAATATGTTCCTTACTCACCCAACCATGCTTATGCATTACAATAATTATCACATTCCAACAACTATTTTATTTCTTCTTTCCTTTCTATAAAACTAACAGCAATACTAGTATCAAAAACTAACATTTATTAGAAAAGATTTACAAATTATTACTGTCACCAAACTAACTAATATCAGGCTGCCTCAAAGTCCAATGAATATCTATAGATCGACAGGGAATAGAATACCAACTAAGAGCCACGTGATGCTGTCCATTCACATAGGCATTCCTAATTCCTTCTTGCAACTTGGCTGATAGAGCTTTTGCCATCATGTCCACCTGACAACATTGTGATTAATGTTCATCGTACAATGTCAGACCAACACCTGTGTCAATCACACCTCATTCTATGCACCCGCTTATCTACAACTAAAATATATAAAGCTTTTACGCTTGCCAATAAATGTATGTCTCCTAATCCCATAAAAAGGAAAAACAGTGCACCAATCACACATCTCAAGTTTACTGTTAACTCTCATTTCTATATATATATATATATATATATGTATTCAATAATAATATATAATCTATTGATCACTAATCAGATGGATCGTATTTAAAGTAATCACCCAATCATAATCCACAACCAATCATAAACCGGCGTATGTTGTTAATGGGTCTCTTGGAACATGCCATCTAGAGCCTGTGGTCCATCAACAATTTCTCTTTTTAGATTTGCAGTTAAAAACAACATCTAGGATCTTCAAATGTGATTCCCTTTTTTCTTTTATATTAAAAAAAAAAAAAAAAAAAGAAGAAGAAGAACATCATCGTGTACCCAGCCCGGCCATTTCTCTAGCATTAATTTATCACCAAATTAAATTTGACCACCCTTAATTTGATCTTCAAGTATTTATTACAAAATTAGGAATCTGAATTGTTGGTCAATATATGAACTAATGACAGGAGATTAAGAAATTACCGGCCAATTGAAGGGGCGTGCGTGATCATGTTCCACCAAAATATTTATACAAATTTAGTAAATTTATATACCATTTATGCATAAACCTATCAATTAATGGACCAAATATAAACTATTGAGGTTTGAGGGTTAAAATAGCCAAAGATGATATTCTTTTCCCTGTAACCTAGTTCTTAGCATAGCCGTTTTCCCCCTGTTCAACAGAGACACACACCAAAGCTTATCACACATCAAATTTGGTCCAGTTTTGCTTCAGTTTTTGGTTCTAATTAAGTAAGAACTCGTTCTACATGACCGATGTGGTCCAATTTTAACCTGATTTGCACCGACCATCTCTGATTTGGGTCCGATCACCCCGAGTTTAACCGATTTTTACTATCCCCGCCTAGGGGCGATTCTTAAAACACGGGTCTTGTGTGCTATACGGATCTGATTTAAAAAAAAAAAAGAAATTGTCGGTTCACCCCGCCGGGTCACCGGGTCCGGTCCGACCGACACCCGCAAAACCCGGCCGGTCCAATAGAAAACGGGCTATATACCCAAACTTCCTCGAGATTTAGACCAAAGGGCTTTGGAAATGCAAATCAAGAAAAAAAATGCCCAAATATATATAATATTTTATTACCTTTTCTTTCATTTACAACAATTCAAAAGAAAATATAAATAGAAAATATATAGAGAATGAAAAGTAAATTCATATACATAATAAGCTACTATAGATTATAATATTATATAGAGATGCATTCTATCTTATATCTCTTAAAATTTATCAAAAACTTCTAAAGGTATAGTGAATTTAGAGAACCTGATTTATAAAATTTCATATATTTTTATTTGTAATATCATTTAATGTAATTGGACTTTTGGTCCAATAACATGGGATTGATGGTTAAATAGCATTGGGGGTGATAGTTAACGTTTTGAATTTTGAGGTCCCAAGATCGAAAAACCTGACTCAAGGAGGTTTTGGTGGTGGGTTCCTCCTTGAAGATATTCTTGGGTGAGTCAGACATTGAGCATCAAAATCAGTATGGACGGTTAACATCCCTTCTCAAAGAGGCTCAGTCGGTTATTGAGGGTAGTTCCAAACGTTGTTAAAAAAAATATATCATAGTTAAATAATAGTTATTTGCGTTGTAGCTTTACGACACAAATCTTGTAGGTTAACGTACTAGTGGCTATATTTTGTTGAAGAGATTAGTTGTTTTGCTTATGTAAGGGCGGGTGGGGCGTTCCCCTTTGAACCTGCACAACCTACAATAACAATGATTTAGAAAGAGGCGTGTGTTTTAACTATACAACTCGTGTCTTATGTATACAAAGGCATAGACTCTCGCCTATATGGAAATGCGTCTAGTGTCAAGACGCGCTTTTTATACCAAGCAAGACACGTTCGAAACTTAATTTAGACCAATTTTTCACGAGTGTTAATAACCAACTTAGTAATCAACGAAAAGAAATGAAGAACCTCTGGCCAACTTGCACACCGTAGCTTTCCAAAAGTAGAAAGTCCACATTCCAACTAAACATTACCACATGCATGTATAGATACTGTTACTTCATTCCTATCCAAATAGATCCAATATAATATATCAAAATGGCTTTCAAATCCTTCTAGCCTGTCCATTCATTTTTATTGTTACTTATGTTATCATTTATCTAAAACTAGTATTTCGACCCCCCGCGTTGCGGGGGTTGTGAAACCGTAAGTGAAGCTCGGATCTTGGTGATCGAGAGTTAATCGAATTTTCTTGGCTTTTATTATCCTAGCTTGGAAAGTGACAAAAGTAATCCAAAGTTTGGTTTCAAACCATCGTCATAGCACCAAATGAATTAAAATAAATCACACGGTACAAAACGACGGCTCGGAGTTATCTTAGATAACCTAAGAGTTTTCATAATACGAAAAGGGTACCATGTTCAAAGCATAAGTCAGACACATTAAAGCAATTAGATCAAAACTAACATAATAACAGTCATAAACTTTACTAAAACATAAGACTTGCCATAGCCAATTGAACTCAAAACACTTTTAACTATTCAGTGTTCTAAACCTTTGGAGATCAATTTATCTACAATTTTAATAAACAGAATATACGATCAACAATAAGATATTTGTGGCAACCTCAATGAGTCCAACTTAATACCAAACAAAAAAGCCCTGAAACCTGAACTGTAGTCCCGAAAAACTCAAACCCGAGAACCTCAAATGCAACGCATTCCTCTAAACTAACAACAACATACTAAACCGGAAAAAAACGACCCAAACATATCAAAACCTCGATGAAATTATTGAATTACTTGAGGCTCAGAGCTCCGTTATGTTGCAACATAAGTTGCCATCCAGATAACGGAGCGTCATCACAGCCTAGACAGGAAATTCAAGCGATAAACGAATCCGTCACCGCGGTGCCTAGGGTTCCAAATTGAAACCTGACCACAATCATTACGTCATACCGTTGTGTACTTCCACCATCGCCTTCGCCTAGGGTTTCCAAAGTAGAACCCGACAACAGTCGAAATGGAAGCCACATACGTGGTACAACACCATCGTGTTACTTCCAACCAGAAATAGCCGGCGGTCTCCTCTCTCAAACAAAAGAGAGAGAATTGCAGGGATGAAATATGAAGAAAAGCATGTGAGGCCTGACAAAGAAAAAGAAGAAAAGCAACAGGTGGAAGCAAATGCAAAAGGTGGGAGATACGTGGAACCAAGTGAATGTAATAGTCATAGCTGATTCTGAGAGTATGAACCGACATTACAAATCAATATATATAATAATTATTTTTGTGAGACATTTTGTAAATTTTTAATTATAAATATCTTTAGCTGATTCTGGTTTCCATTATATTCGATGTACCCGAGAATTAAGATTTAAGAAGCAATTGCTTTGGTTTAAAGTTATGAAAAATTTCTAAAATTGACCTATTTTGGAAAGAGATTTCACTTTTGTCTCTTCAACTTTAAAAAGTCTAATGCATCACGTGTTAGTGAAATATAATGAACTATTGCCTTCTTCATTTTATTTCCTCTAAAGTAGTCTAAATTCATTCCTTTCATCTTCTTTATTTATTTTCCATCCCATCCCCTCTTTTATTCGGCACCACCTCCACCACTGCCGCCACCACCCATCACCACCGCCTTCCGCCCACTATTGGGCCGTGGCTGACATTAAAATAAGGCCCAATGCCCCTGCAGTTTTATTCCGAAAGTTTGAACAGCCTGCCCTGGCTGGCAATGGCATGATTGGTGGTGAAATGATGTATGTTTTAGAATTAGATTCCTTTCCCTCTTTCTTTGTTAATAATTGTAGCCGCCTACTGAATAAACTAAGATTTGTTTCAATTAAAAGAAAAGAGAAGTGTTTGACTCGACTCTGCAATCCATCCGTTATCACCGGGGCTCACTTCAACTACTTGATCAGGTTCTCTTCTCTTTTTAAATTGCCTAATTGTTTGTTTGTTTGTTTTTAACAATAATCATATCAATCAAAATTAGAGAAAACTTCCTCTTAATACCATCTATTTGGAAATTCCAGATGCTGTCGTAAGCCAGCCAAACACTTTACAATCCATTTGAATTTGAATTTGAATTATTATTTGACGAGATTAAGCTTTGTTTATATCCAGGGATGCAATAAGAGAGATGGTGGTTCGCGGGGCGCCTGCAATCGCCATAGCCGCTGCACTTTCTCTCGCTGTTGAAACCTCTAAACTCCTCTCGGAGGAACAAGGATTTACCGGAACATCAAAGGATGCTGCATCTTTTCTCATAAATAAGTTGGAATATCTTGTCTCAAGGTACTATAATTATATTTATATGTATATAGATTGTTTAATTAATTAATTGTTCTGTTTTGTTTGTTGCATAGTCGCCCAACCGCTGTGAATCTTGCGGATGCTGCAACTAAGCTTACAGAGATTGTAACCAACTCTGCTGCCTCCGCCACACATGCCAATCAAGTTTTCCAGGTAATCTAATCTAATCATTCACTCTTTGCTTACTTCAAGTAATCAACTCTACCATTTGTAATATGCTACAGGCTTACATTGAAGCTGCTGAAACAATGCTCGAGGATGATGTTGCTTCCAATAAAGCAATAGGCTCACACGGATCATCTTTCATTCAGAATCTAAAAAAGGATCTTAACAAACTATCTGTTTTAACTCATTGCAATACTGGCAGGCTAGTAATCTGATCTAATCTTCCCTCAGTCATCGTATTATGTTAATATTATATCCTGATTTAGTAATATTCTGTTTGTTTGAATAGTCTTGCCACTGCTGGATATGGAACTGCTCTGGGTGTAATCCGTGCCCTTCATGCTGATGGAGTGCTTGACAGAGCTTATTGCACAGAAACACGTCCTTTTTACCAAGTAAGCAGTTTAATATTACACTTCTTTTTTAAGGCTACATGAAATTGAGTTGCAAGTGTAGGGATCGAGATTGACGGCTTATGAGTTGGTGCATGAGAAAATACCAGCCACTCTCATAGCAGATTCTGCCGCAGCGGCTTTAATGAAGACCGGGCGTCTGCATGCTGTCATTGTTGGAGCAGATCGTGTTGCTGCCAATGGTACTTCGCCAATCACCAACAATTGCTTATTACGTGTAATGTAACGTAATGAAAACATAACTGCAATTGCAGGCGACACTGCCAATAAGATTGGAACATATAGCCTGGCCTTATCTGCTAAGCATCATGGTGTTCTGTTTTATGTTGCTGCGCCATTGATTTCAGTTGACTTGTCATTGGCTTCTGGAGATGAGATTGTTATAGAAGAAAGATCAGCCAAAGAATTACTGAATACCCATGGAGGTCTTGGGGAACAGGTTGCAGCTTCTGGCATATCTGTTTGGAATCCAGCTTTTGATGTCACACCAGCTAATCTTATAAGTGGAATCATAACCGATAAGGTGACTTTCTGTCTGTGAGCCACACACACACACACACGGGCTTGTGAGTGAATCCAATGTTTGTGTTTCTGCTAGGGTGTCATTACAAAGACTGGGAATGAGTTTGACATCAAGGGTTTTGCACACAAGACTGGAAGCAGCAACTGATATGCAAGTAAGGGGTTTTTTTTCATGACTATGACTTGTAATGTATTGAATAAGTCAACACACAATAGCTAAAGCCGCCAGGTTCGTCCCGTTTGTGGTGTGTGCGTTTTGGTTGAGTCTTAATAATAAGAAGAGTGACTACAAATAGATATCAAAGAAATGAAATGGAGGTTTCAGAATCATTATCTGTTAATCAAATGCAGCTGATCATGTTCATTCTCAATCCCAAGTAGAATTAGTAATGTAGATTTACACAAGAATGCTTAATTTATTTTGTCTTTCTTCCACCACCCCCCCCCCCCCCCCCCCCGCGAATCCATTCACGTATAACATTCAAAACGGTTACAATAAAGTTGCAAGTGAGCAGGCAATAGGTTACACCGCAACCGGTGGCAATTATAGTTTTTTTTTTCAAGGTGCACGATACGGGTTGGTTAAAAATGGAGTGGGCAAAAAGAAGGAAGAAATGATGATAAAATAACATAGTTCATTATATATGTAAATATAATATAAAAATTTCTCGATTACAATTGTCCTTCGACGTTTCTCAATTTTTATTATTGTAACTCAGGTGAAAAAGATATTATTTAGTAACACTTGATTTTATATGATGTTATTTCGTTAAATTTATTCTATATTTTGATCATTGAGTTGATAATATAAAGAACGGATGTTATGTACTTACAAACTACAAAGTTTTGAAATTATGAGGCTTATATGAATTCTCCATTTTTATTAAAATGGGAAGACGTGTGTAAAGGCAAACAAGAAAGAAACTTACCTGCTTTAAGAAAACACTTGCATTTAGCATGAACATATTTCATGGACTTATTATGGCACTTGGGCTTAGAGGTGCACAAAAAACCCGAACCCGGAACCAAACCCGAAGAAAATACCCGGAACTGGTTTTTTTATACCCGGGTTTTTAATACCCGAACCTGTATCCGACCCTACCCGTAGGGTACGGATAGGGTATGCATTTTAGTACAAAAACCCGTATCCAGAACCGGGCCCGATTTATACCCGGTAATACCCGGAACCCGGAACCGGTTCCATACCCGGAACCAGGTTTTTCCAATACCCGTAACCGGGTTTTTCAAATGCTCGATCTATACCAGAAATTACCTGAAAAATACCCCTAAAAATTGTAACCTCTTGAAAAGAATCAAATCTATACCCGAAAAAACCCGGAAAAAACCCAAAAAAACCCCCAAAAATAGGGTTTTTCAATACCCGGAAATATGATATTCAAATACCCGGTTTTAGAATATCCGGTTCTATACCCGACCCGAACCCGATGCATAGGGTATGGATTTTAGAGACAATACCCGAACCTGAACCCACCCGGGTATTACCAATACTTGATTTTTCAATACCCGGTCATACCCGAACCCGGGTATTTGAAAAACCCGATTTGTGCACCTCTAATTGGGCTATATAAGAAAAACAAAAAAATGGTGTGGGCCAATTGGACTTTGGTCACAAACAAGCCCACCCTAGTTACATAGTAAGTTCGTCTTTAGCCGCAAGTCTGCAACCACCTTTTGCATAGAAAAACCGATTCTACTAAAACGAAAACTTTGGGTCTTAAGAGACCAAAATTACTATTCACAACTTGTAGAACTCTGTTCATAACTTACATAGCCACCATGGCTAGAAAGCCATATGTATCAAAAATGAAAAGGATAAAACACATATTGATTCTCTAAACATGTTTTCTCTTGTTTAATAAGTTTGCTTGATTCTGTCTTTAGCGTTGTGTTGTCTGACACGCAACAAACCCATTGATTCTGAGCCTAACAAAAGAAGACATTCAAGTAAGGTCCACACACAAGTGTTTTTCTCCTTGCCCCCCCCCCCCCCCCCCCCCCCCCCCCCAAACACATGTCTAAACTGTTTTACAAATTTTAATTCTTCATTTACAAGTATAAGGATCCAAGTGTTTCCTAATTTTCTTAAAAGTTAATTACACATATGGTTTATGGGTTATGTGGTTTGGCTAAAATAACAATTTAGGAGTCTTAACTAAAAAAATGTTACATGTTCTGTACATGTAGTTTTCAGTTTGTAAAATGTTTATAGTATTTAACGAAGGTGACTGGCCCTTAAAAATTTCACAACTCCATATAAAAATATTCATGCATCAACTACTATTCGGTACACTTATTACAAACGAGCTTATTTGAGCACGCCTCTTTCAAATAAGCTTTGAACAAGGCTTGTAAGCTTCGAACAAGCCACAAGCCGTAGACTTTTTTACCACTCTATTCTCAAATCTAAATGCAACTACGGACCGAGCCAACTAGTTTCGTTAGTCTGTTTTCATTTTCTTTTTGTATATATATTAAACATTTAAACCTTAGCCCTTTGTGTTTAAACACCATTTAATCAATTAACCTAACTTAACATATTATTTTGCCTCACAAAATTGTTATACGTCAGACCAAAATTATTTAATTTATTAAATATAAATTTGTACTGATTTTGTTTTAAATTCTTAATTCCTGTTTGTTTAAGTACTTGCAAAATTCACTCATCCGTTTCAACAAATATTGTTGATGTTTTGTTTTAAGTTTGAATTTAATTTTGTTTACATGACATGAGCATTCAGGTACACAAATCTTAATGAACATGTTTCATGAGGTGGACCATTATTCACATTCATCACGTGGATATACATACACAAAGTCAAAGTCGAAGGTTCAAACTTTCTTCTGCACATTGATTCCATATTAATAAATCCTATACATTAAAATTCTTACGAAACGTACACCATCTCCAAAATTCTATAATTTCTTCAGCCTTACGTAATCTTAATTCTTATCAAACACCAAAATACTTTTGAACTTCAATTCTTTCATGCAAGCAATCAAATATTCTTGTGCTTTCTTAATTTGTTTAACATCTTGTAGATCCATTGTGGATGTAATCAAGAACCGCAATCACGCCTACCACAAACGCTTGATCAATCCCGGGTTTCACCACCACATGATATAAGTCCTTCGTCTCCATCATCTCCTTACTCACTCCAACCTATCATATGTATCATCAAATAATTAAAACAACAACGTACATGCATGCATGCATTTTGAGAAGTTGGATATTAATATACCTGGGCTATGACATTTCCTCCAGAGTCGACGATGCTGCATTCTTTATCTTGGAAGTATCCATTTATCTGAAAATAGATGCTTTCATCCTTTTGTTCGATCGAAACCCTTACCGGTCTGTTGTTCGCAAAGCATGCGTTTGGATCTTTCAATGTAAAAACCAGCTTTTGTGATCCTACATAATCTGGAGCATAGCCTCCCCATTGCTTATAGAGGCTTAAAGCTTCAACTATACCTCCCTTTATAAATTAAAACAAAAATTGATCATAATATTTATGAAAAACACTATGCATATAAATATTAATTGTTTACTACCTTCCGACGGATGAGAAGCAACGGGGTTTGGTAAGCATCCGCGAGAGTAATCTGGTCTTTTTTACCAACAACACCACAACCATCCACCCTGAACACCACCGCATGGCTATGCAAATCGGTGACCACAAAGCCGCCACCACCAACGACATGGGGCCGTGTTCTAACCCCTAGAACCACCTGTGTTGATGAACAAAACATCTTGCTTACAACAGGCATCTCCTTTACCTTTGGACCCATTTTTTCTTAAATATTATATATGTTTGGTTTTACCGTATGTATAAAATTAGTTGAAGAAGATGTGTATATATATAGTAATCAGACGTTTGGCAAGTCTTGACTAGTGACAAGTATTCATTTATATATGTGTATATATCTAGCAATTACATGTGTATACCAATTATTATTCTCTGAGTGTGGGATATATTAAGTTTGAATATTGTGTCAAACTCGAATAATTATAAAGTAGTAATATTAAATTATGTAAGATATGACGTGGAAGGGTAATATAGAGACTATATAGGCAACAGGTTTAGCCGTCCCCTTGAAATTGGGCAGCATCTAATTTTATATATGGTATGACTTTTCCTTGGTGACAGTGAATGTCATGCGTCTACGGTATCAATTATCATTAACATTAGCTAGTTTTGTGTCATTTACATATTTTCGTTATATTCTCTTCACGTAACTAACATATATATTTAATGTTTGCTAATGCAGGCACAATTAACTGTTCAAAGAATTTCATATATGACAAAAACATACATATAGGATAGGGTTCTTAAGTAGTCATTTAATGTTTGACAAAAAAAACAAGTAACATAATGTTTTTTTATCATCAAAAACCTAGACACAAAAATCACTCATCTGTTCAAAGAACAGAACGTGATGATTTGACCAATAGAATGAACCCGTTTGTTCAACCAGGAACAAATTGCTCAAAAGAAAGTAATGAAGAATAAAATAATGTCTTAAGGTCACATTTGAGAAGAGAAGTCATTTTCACTAATAAAAATAATAATTTGGTAGTTATAAAAACACTTTTTTATTCAAACTGAAAAGGGGTTTCTTTATTCCTTTTACTTTGTATCATGAAAACCGAGAAGGATTGATGTTTTCAAAGTTTTCATTCTCGTTCAATTTCTAGTTTTCTACCGAATAATCATATGTTTGCAATTTCCCTTTTTTTTAAATGCGCAATATTAATCATCATAATGATATTTGCATTACAAATGGTGAATATTACGCTTAATGAAGGTTTCAAAATAATTATTCAAGATAGAGTGATTTTTGTCAACCAATTGACCAAACATACATTTGAGCTAAGACTAAAAGGAAGTGCTCGCATGAAACATATGCAATTCTTAAATGCTAAGGATCGAATCAAAATTACATATTCTTTTTATATAAAGTTTTGACTTGATTTTCTTTAGGGCACCATTAAAAAGTTTTGGACTTGATTTCCTTTAAATGCATCTTTCCAACACTAACTATATCCTAGAATTTTCTCTCATTCACACGGTATTAGTTTTTTTGTGACTCCTAGCTTCCTTAACCATCCTTATTCATTTTTCTTCTTCCCTAAACCATTTTTTAATTCATTAATTTAAATAGGTAAAAACAAATAAAATCTTAAATATATATAAACGAAACCTTTAAAGCTCTCTGGTTAGTTTCTACATTCTCTCAAGCTGCTAGATTGCTTTATTTGTAAATAAAAGTTTCTCTCGCATTTGACCCGAATTCACAGGTATGGGTCTCACAAACCCATATCACCCTTAAACAGTTTATAACATCTCATAATATTAAAAATTAATTTGACCAAATATTTGATATGAAAATCTTATAAAATAGGGATATACTAAAAATTAATGTCCAATTTTTTTAAAAAAATATATTATTTATATTAAGAAATAATTTTATAGTTAAAAAATAGGCAAGTCATGGGTCTCACCAAACCCAAATAGCTTTTAAACGTGTTATAACATCTCATTTATTTGTGAAACTCTTTCATCATGATCCTAAGTATATTATTAACTTACAATAAATAAAATTAAAATCCAAAAAATATATAAATATCATAAACGAAAAATAAAAACAACCTCCGTAATATAGGAGAATAAAACCTAGTTATATATAAAAAAAACAAAATAACATTCAAATTTGTTAAAAAATAAAAGAATCCAAGATTAAAAAAATCAAATTAAAAGTTTATATAAAAGGATAATAAAAAAAATAACTAGTAATCTAAATTAGACAATCGATTATGTGTTCGAGAGTTATTGGTACTCCTTCTGCCTTTAAGATCAATTGCCTAATTAATTGCAAGCCTAAATGATTATTCTGTTTGTTTTTTTTTTCTAAAATGCATTGTCAGTGTAGATAGTCGACTTATACTCCACTTCGCTTTCAATACACCAAAAGTGCGTTCCACGTCTTATCACACCACTTCTTGTGCCTTCGCAAATGCTATTTGTTTCTTAAGGTGGAAGCTGGAAATCATTCTATGTAAGTTAAGTTTATGTTGATTATAAACAGGAGGGGTTGTTCGAGATTGAACATGTGACATTTGTTAATTTCGGGTTATTTTATACTTGTATTCTTAATGTAAACCCGACCCGTTTTGTATCCCGAACATTTTGATATTATCAAAATGATGAATTTTATGTTACATATTTGTTTTATAGTTGTTGGATCTAAAAAAAACACCCTTTTCGGTTCTTAAAATGCCCCAAAAACGCTCAAAACGAACTCAAGGGACTAAAACTACCAAAATGGAGACTTGAAGGACCCATTTGTAGTTTGTGCTTTCTTGGGTCTATAACCAACCCATTTTCATGCAACACCCTTTATGAAAGACCCATTCAACTTATCCTATATATACACACCCATCTTCTTCATTTGTGCTTGCTCATTTCTTCATTTCTCTCTCAAATTCTTGAATTCTAAGGTTGTTCTTCATAAGCTAATCTTTCATTTTAACTAACTTCTCAATACTTAAAGCTTGATGTTACAACATATATATAATATACACTCCTTGTTTACCTTCGGTCTTTCATTTCTCTGGTCTCGGCCGGTTGAAATGTCGGGCTAGTAAGGCAAGGTTACTGTTTTGGTCAAAAATTAACAACAGTGATTTCGTAACCAAATTAGTAATCGGGACTTGGTGCTTATATGAAATGAACGTACAAGTGCTTGAACACAAGGATTTGTTGCGAGGAAAAAATCTGTTATCCTTAAGATAACAAGCAAAAAACCCCTGGCGGTGAAAACTATCACCACCGGTTTATTAATAACAAAGGTGATTACAATGGTGGAGCTCAAACCTTATCGTGATTACAGAGAATGCGAGTACTAGTAAGTCTCGTGTGTCTAGAGTGTGTGTTATAAAGCTAACTGAATATCCTATAAATAAGGAATATCCTATAAATAAGGAAACTGCGAAATTATTCCAATTAGCCGTTAGCCCTTCAATCAGCACGTTTCCTTTATTGTCACGTTTTATTAACTGAAAGTGCGAGTCTTTGGGGAATTTATACAACTATCTTTGACCTAGTAAATAAGGAAAGTAGCAAAGATCGTGTTAGTTATATAATTAAATCAAAGTTTTATATAATTTACTATAAAACGATTACAATAAAGTGGCAGACAAACGGGCAACAAGCTGCGCCGCAACCCCCTTTTGAACAGCAAAGCCAATCCTGCTAAAAACGAAGCTTTGGGACCTAGAAGCTGAAGAGGTTCCGTGTACGACACGCTGAACCCTACTCAAAAATTTCACAGCCTCTGGAGCCAGAAAACCAAATGTATCAAAGGCAAATGGTAGAAAGACATGTTGATTATCTAAACAAGCTTTCTCGTGTTTAACAACTTTGCCCGATTCAGCCTTCAACGCAGCCTGACCCACAACAAACCCACGGTCCCTGAGCCCAACAAGAGGAGACACTCCTGTAAGATCCACACAGGCGTGTTTCCCCCCTGCCCACCCGAACACAAGAATATCAGCTGGTCGTAAAGTAGACCTCCCTTCAATAGGATCCGTGAGAAAGTTAACAGGGGCCTCCTTTTTAGCAGAAATCCCTGCCCGTTTAAGAACATCACACAGAACATCCCTAACCAGATCATGTCTGTATTTAAAGCCAAGAAATTATTTGCAATGCACCGCATGGTCACCAAAAGAATCCAAACAGACCTTGCGACAAATTGGGCAAGGTTCATCCGTCGGGAACATAGGGATCATTAACCGGTACTTAAGGATAGCCCGATACTCCAAACCCGACATACGTTGGCCTAATCCTTCAATGGGGATGGCCGTTAGAAAATCCTGAGCCCGAGGAACATGAAGGCATTCAAACACCGCCTTTTGGCGAGGGGATAGATCAAACTTCACTTCTAAACTCTTGATGATTCCACTAAATAAGGCACTCGCCACAACATGTTGGGCTTTATGGGGGGGGCGGTGTCCTTATTAGAGAACCCGCTAAGATCAAAATCTGGAAGTGAAGTACGTAAACGATCCATCGCACACCCATAATCAGAGTCCAACCCATAAATATCACAACCCCGAAGAATATGGTCTTGCAAACACCACGACTGTGCTCTCGAAGCCACAAAAGCATATGTAGATACATCCTCGGCCGAACAGAGACCCAACCCCCCATAACGGTTCGGAAGTGATGCCAACCTCCATTGGAGATCCCCAAAGAACGGACCTCCACAAACCACGATGTCCTCAATCGCCCTTCGAAGACCATTGTCAAATATAGAAACAGCTTCCCCCACATACATAGGTTGGCATGTTCTCAAACCGAACAAAAGCTTGGCGACTCCCATACATGAGCGAAGCAAAAGAAGCTCGCATTGAGGATCCCGAAGTCTTGGGAGACAGCTCATCAGTTCCACAGCGCTAGATGCCCTTTTCATAGCCAAACTGCTGATAAACCCCGCATCCTGGCTTACAGCACCACCAAGGAGTTTCATGCCAAGCACCGGCCTTCCAATCCCGCAAAGGAACAACCCCTCCTGTGCCTTCACCCCATTGCATGTTGGCCAAAATAACTCTGTTTTCTTAACGTTTAATTCAAGACCCAAACGAGGCCCCTCAGACCTGATAATATCTAATGCTTTGGCTACCTCTCTAGTATCCCCGATAATCGTGCCATCATCCAAGTACCAAGCATGAAAGAGAAGCTTGCACCGATCTCTGATTTGGTGAACAGGTGGGTGCAAAGCTAAGACAAAAAGGAGAGGCCCAAGAGGGTCCCCCTGTTGAACCCCAGTGGTGGATTTAATGAAAGTATCACCCACATATAACCTAGCCGACTGCCCATATAAAAAATCCACCCAAAGAGAAATGGAAGGACATCGACTCCGAACCTCATGTAGAAGGGTCGTCCTATCTACTAAGTTGAAGGCATTGGAGAAATCAACAGTAAGCATAGCCAATGACCCATCCGAATGAAACTGATTTAGAAACCTGTTCGCGCTATGAAGCACGGCCTCTGCCCCACTGGGGACTCCCACCCCAAATTGAAAGTCACCGAGGTATTTAACCATCTCCTTTCCGACACCCCTCATAGCCACCTTAGAGACCAACCGCCTCCAAATGGCCCCAACGGCAATAGGTCTAATCCCATTGTCCGGTTTAAGCAACGGCGTAAGTGGGGCAGACGCAACAAACTCTGCCAACACCTTAAGACACCTTCCCCCCAAAAATAAATTAACCACCGCAGAGATAGCCTTGAGCAAACCATCCGCAATCGGAGACCCCTCTCCGCACAACGCATCTAAAATGTGTTGGGCTCGCAAACCGTCCCGCCCACACGAAGTCCCTTTAGGGAAAGACTTAATGCACCCAAGCACACTATCAACGTCCACGACAAGGGGAGACTCAGAAAGCAAGGAAGCAGGCATAATCGGAGGTGCCATGATGGGATGCTTAGACAACAAAGCATTCAAAGTATCCTTACCGAAAGGTGCAACCCCTGAAGAGCATAATACCTTGACCGCAGCAGTGAAATGCCCGTCCGCAACTTTTCGCAAACATTGTTTAACATTGGCGCCCAACCCGGCGTTGTCAGACTCGGGTACAAACGCATCACCACCCGGGGCATCTCCTAGGGGTTGGTTAAAAAGCGATATAAGGAGCTCAAAGAAACCGTCACGGTCACCCCAAGCGGATAGCGACCGTTGAATAATTCGGCATTGCTCAGACTTTCTATTGCCAGACCTGCGTTGCTGACGATTAGAAGGTCTGAAAACTCGTAAGGTGCAACGTGGTAACAACAACAGTTTCACCCACGCCTCAACAGACTCTGGCATAGCCGCCACCTTACCCAGAGCACCCACTAAGGCTTGGGAAAAAGCCATACGAAAACTTTGAGGAATGTTTTTAACAGTCGTAATAGGAAGAGTGAAGACACGTTCAAGGAGAGCTACATCCACCTCCACCCTTCCCACCGCGACAACTTCCCTCCCAACATGTGGCTTCGCAATCCCCACTATATATTCCTCCACATCTCCCGTGACACACTTGTACCAGACCGACCCGTCGTCATGATGGCACCCCCGACGGAGAGCATGTGACTCCATACACGCTCCACACATCCACCTACGCGAGACCTTTAAAGCCTCACCAACCGAAATAAACAAATCCAAATTTGTCGAGATCGCCTCCCGTAAGGTCTCTTTCTTGTCATCCGATGACAAATGAAGCCGCTTAATATGTGCGGCCAATCGAACCCCCTTGGACCCCGGTAATCCATCCGGGCAACAATGGAAGCCTCTAAACGGACACGGCCAAACAACCTCCTCAATAGCCCCGGTCATACCACCCCCGACCCACAAAACAACCCGGTAGCCAAGTACCACACCAAGAAAAATAATAATAAAACAAAACTCGAGTTGAGTTTGAGGAATGAACACCCGAACCAAAGGGGAAGGAGGAGAGCAACCACCCGTTGCCCTCCCCTCCTCAAAATGTAATTAGGATACCTGTTACCTTGGAGGATACCGCATCCTGAATCTGCTCTGAACATAATCTTTGCTGAGGATACTGAAAATCCGTGCCCTAACAATTGTCCCTAAATTTTAACAGCTGTGGATAAGGATTACAGCTGTAAAATTTTTGAATTTTGAATTTCAAATTTCGTGCGGTGGATATTTGATACACGCGTCAGCCGTTTTAACTACTCGCCAAACCCTAGGTAATCCCTATAACTACCCAGATGATTAAAATTTATCTCATCTTCATCTTCAGGTAACTTATTTCTTCCTTCTTTTCCTTATCTTCGTGCAATCATGAGTCCGAAACTTTCTCCTTCCGGTATCGAGGATTTCGTATGTCAGAATCTCCTCGCAAGTCCTACGAACGAGATATGCACTTTTGGTGATGCAGATATCGCAAACCTTCGATCTTGGGGTTGCTTTCCTATTGGAGAAATCCATTGCATCTCTTTTCATTGTTGTCAGAAGTATCCTGTCCTTAATATCTTGGATGCTAAGGCCTGCCCCCAGTGTGGTTTCCACAATCACCTTCATGTATATCCTTGAGAACTTCTTGTGCTTCTTGATATTCCAAGCATCTCAAGTATGGATCTGCAAGTGATTTTCTGTACAACACATTATTTAGGATAATATATTGGGTTACCTTCATTCGGAACGCTCTGGGATTTTCTTCTTTTGGGATCTCGTTATCCTGAAGATACCGTATTATGGGACGAGTCCAGGATACTGGATCATTTTCAGTTTCTGAAGTCTCCATGATTTCATAGTTTTCCTTTGTTGCTGGAGTCAAGATATGAATGATGGGTATCTTGATATCATTCGGTATCTTGAGAACCGATGCTAAATTTGCTAAGGCATCTGCTTCAGTGTTCTCTTCCCTTGGTACATGTATTATATCAAATGTTTCGAAACGCATAGCTAATTTCTTAACTATTTCTAAATACTTTGCTAGGTTTTCTGCATTCACTGCATAAGAGCCATTGAAATGGTTAGCTAATAACAAAGAAATCAACATAAACTTGAAGATACCTGACCTTCATATCCTTAGCTAATTACAAACCAGCTATTAAGGCCTCATATTCAGCCTCATTATTAGTAGCCTGAAATTCACAAGATATTGATAGAGGTATAATGTCCCCCTGTGGCGATTTTAGCAGGATACCTAGACCTGTTCCTCTTATGTTGGAGGCACCGTCAGTATGTAGGGTCCAACTTTTCTTGATCTCCAATTGCTGAACTTCTTTTTCAACTTCTTCAATTATATCCTGGCTAAAATCAGCCACAAAGTCGGCAAGTGCTTGAGACTTGATGGCTGTCCTTGGCTCATACAAGATATCATATGCGCTACGTTTTATAGCCCACTTTGCCATCCTACCTGACATCTCTGGTTTTCTCAAAACAGCCTTGATAGGATACTTAGTCTTTACGTGTGTAGCATGAGTTTCAAAGTAATGTCTAAGTTTAGTGGAAGCCATTATAAGTGCTAAAATTAATTTTTCAAGATAAGAATACCTGGATTCAGCATCTAGTAGACTTTTACTTACATAATATATCGGGTGTTGTTGACCTTCATGATCTTTGACCAAGACAGCACTGATTGCATTCCCGGAAATGGCTAGGTACAGGGATGATGGCTCACCATCAATTGGCTTCATCAGGAGTGGTGCTGAGGACAAGTATTCCTTCAGAGATACCAATACCTTTTCTTGCTTCTCTCCCTATTTGAACTTTTGATTCTTCCTTAGGATATCATAGAAGTCTTTACACTTCTCTGAAGATCTTGAGATGAATCTGTTGAGAGCAGCTATTCTTCCGGTTAATCTTTGGACATCTTTGACATCTCTTGGTGATTTGATATCCAGGTTAGCCTTGATCTGCTCTGGGCTTGCTTCTTTCCCTCTTTTGGTGACCATGTATCCAAGGAATTTTCCTGCTTTGACCCCAAAGTGACATTTGGCTGGATTCAACTTCATGTTGTATTCATCTAGGATATCAAATGCTGTTGCCAAGTCTCTCAGATAATCCTCGGCCTTCTTTGACTTTACCACCATGTCATCTATATAGACTTCCATCGTGTCCCCCAGTTGGTCTTTGAACATCATGTTGACGAGCCTCTGATATGTTGCACCTGCCTTTTTAAGTCCAAAAGGCATTGTAGTATAACAGTATATACCTATGGGAATCATGAAGGCTGTGTCTTCTTGATCTGAAGGTTCCATTTGAATCTGTTGAAATCCTGAGGATGCATCCATGAAGGTTAACAGTTCGTGGCCAGCAGTTGCATCCACCATTGAGTCAATGTGCAGGAGTGGGAATGGGTCTTTTGGACAGGCCTTATTCAGGTCTGTGAAGTCCACACACACTCTCCATTTTCCATTCTTCTTCTGGACAACAACTAGATTGGCCAACCATTTTGGATATTGGACTTCTCTTATCATCTTGGCTTTGAGCAGCTTCTACACCTCTTCTTGTATGATAGCGTTTCTCTCAGGAGCAAACTTCCGTCGGTTTTGATGTACTAGCCTGAAAGATTTATCTATACCAAGTTTATGAGTGATAATAGATTTAGATATACCTGTCATATCTTCATGTCTCCAGGCAAAGGTAGAAGCTCTTTTCTTTAGAAAGGATATTAATTCCATCTCAATATCCTCAGGAATACTTGTTCCCAACAATACTTTGACTTCAGTATCCTGAGGATCCAAAGATACTTCCTTTACATCCTGCTCTCTTGCTTGCAGACCTTCACTGGTTGTTGCTGTAATTGCTATGCTTGAGTAGGCTTTGTAGTCCACTTCATTGATAAAGTATAACATTCCTTGGCATCTTGCTGATCACTTTCAATTTTGATGACTCCCCAGGGACTTGGGAGTTTCACACACTGATGGTAGGTCGAGGGTACTGCCTTCATGCTGTGGATCCAGGGCCTGCCTAATATCACATTACAACAAGACAACGAGTCAATAACACAAAATTTTTGTAGGGAGTTAGTTCCCTCAATATATACTGGAAGTTTGATTTCGAACCGACAAACTCGAACACTCGTTTAAACCTTGTTTTGGTATTCTTATAACCAAGGGTTTTGCAATATTGCATTTTAACCAACATTATTACTTAACATAGGTTGAGTAAAAAAAACTAATGAATAGAATACCAAGACCCGGTTTCGAGTAAACTTATTTTACAAAACTCGTTTCTTTAATTTCTCAAATATTTACATTTTAAATCCTAAACTTTATTTATTTACTTTATTTGTCATGTATTTTACTTTAAACCCTTCCAAGACTACCTACTAACACAAGACCCGTTTAATATAGGTCTTGATCGTTAAACCGATTTCTCCGTTTAATATAGGTCTTGCTCGTTAAACCGATCTCTCCGGTTTTCATATACTAGTTGTGGATTTCATACTATATACTTATTGTCCAAAACTACGAAAATTGCTCACCAACCTTTGTGTTGACAAACTCTATTTTATGCAATGTTACAGGTTTGATGTTAGCTTGATTGAATTACTTGAAGAAACTTATCATCTTGGCTTTAGGATATTAGAAAATGAAAGAACAAGTTATTTGTTTATCTATCTATTTGGCATTTTGTATGAACAATTTTTGTGTTATTTATGATGATATGGATTTAAATGAGTTGTTTAAATATTGTAACTTTATAGTGTCGTTGTGCAATGAGAAATGATGTCGCGCCTCGACGTTTCCGCCTTCATTGGTCGGGGTGTGACAGATTGGTATCAGAGCCATCGACTATATGTGGTTAGACGTAACAGCCTAGTATAGTTTATGCTCTAGGGTCCCTATACGTGTGCTCATACGTGTTTACCCTACTTGATTGTTTATTGCATTTATTTAATTATTATAAACTTGTTTAAAAATCTATCTCATCATAAATGTATACATACACACACTTTTAATAGTATTCTAAGGTATTTTTACCTTAAAACAAAACATTAGCTTTTATAACAAGCTTAACTTGGATCTCATTGTTTACAATCTCCTTAAAGCTAGGTTCTATAATTTGTTTTGTGATGACCGTAGGGAACGAAACACTTGATTCGATCATTTGACAAAAAAGATTCCAAGAATTGAAGGTGATTTACTTACCTGGGATGATTGGGTTTAGTGTTGGTTTCTAGGTCAAGCAACTCGAGTTATATGAGCCGACACTTTAAGTTGTCGAATGCGAGCGTTCCGGTCGCCTCCTTATTTTTGGTGTTGAAAACATAAAAGCCACGGTGATACGTGGACAAGTGTTTTTAACATCTCGTTGTATCTCCGTTTTATTGTATGTTATTAACATGATTTGAGTCAACAACATGAAAGACGCGGTGATACGTGCACATGTTCGACTCCATATATATTACTTTTACATAAGTTTTTATTGCCGGGATATCAAATCATGGTGGTTCATGTATGATTTTCCCGACTATATATATGTTTACAAGAAATTTTTTTAGTTTTTTCGGAATATCAAATCATGGTGGTTCATGTACGATTTTTCCGACTGTATACAAATTTCAACACTTCAAAACTTCCAAATTTTAAATTCTCGAAACTTTGAAACATATACTTATATATACGTTTTTATCATTTGGTTTTTGTATAAACTTTATTTCTACTAACATTCTCATCCTCATGACACTAGGATTTACGTAAAAAAAATGATTACATACATCTTCTATTTTAAACTCAATGCCCTCAAATTCACTACAATTTTTTATAATTTTTAGAATGCCTCCGCTACGACGCCACTACCGCAAGGACTCCAAACGCAAGATGGCCGCTTTAGTAGCCAAACAAGTCGCCGCTATGATTCCCGAACTCCTAACTCACTTGCAAGCAAACCAACCTCCACCCGTTGTAGCACTTATTGAACCCACACCCGCTCCCTACTTGTACAAACAATTTACCGATGCTAACCCAACCAAATTCCTTGGTACGAACTGTGCGACTACCATGTTGCAATGGTTTGAAAAGATGGAAAGTGTGTTCCGACACAGCGAGTGCCCCGAAGCAAAGAAAACTAATTTTGCTTCGAGCATGTTTGAGGAAACCGCTCTTACATAGTGGGGTAGTGTTATGCATCTCCAAGGGGCGGAAATCGCTATGGCTCTCCCATGGACCGATCTTAAAGAACTTATGATGAAGAAGTTCTGCCCAAAACACGAGCTCCAAAAGCTCAAAGTCGAGTTTTGGGAACTTAAGCAAGAAAGTGGTGATAACGCCGCCTACTCACTCCGTTTTCACGAGTTGAGCACTCTTGTTCCTCACTTGGTCACCCCGCTCGAACGCAAAATTGACAAATACATCGGGGGTTTGTCCATGCTAATCCATGATTCGGTAATGAGTAGTAAACCGGCAAACCTTGAAGACGCTATTACGCTAGCCGGAGCCCTCTCCGAAAACCATGTCAAAGTGGGTACACTTTCGATCAAGAAAAAGTGTGACAAGAGTAAACCCGAACCAACCCCTCAAATCAAAGTTGATCCACCTCCTCAAGCCATAAATTACTCCAACTCATCCCACCAAGCCAAGAAGAAATTCAAGCCCAATCACCGAAACTATGCCGTCACCCACCCACAACAAACCCAACAACAATATCAAGCTCCTCCAAACCGAAAACCCTACACTGGTCCTCATCCATTATCCAACAAATGTCAATTTCACCATCCCTCAAACATGACTTGTCGCCATTGCACCATTTGCAACCGTTACAGTCACTTCAATACCACATGTCGAAACACACCTCGTGGACATCCCGCTCCACCAAGAACCAACCCGCAAATCCCGTAAAACCCACAACAACCCTGAGCTTGCTATAATTGTGGAGACCCTAACCATTTCCGCAACAATTGTCCCAAACTCGTTTACGCAAACCAAGCCCAAGCCGTAACCGTGCCTTATTACCAAACCCAAGCTTACCAAGTCCAAACCTACCAACCTCAAATCCCATAACAAAATGCACCTCTCATCCAACCAATTCAAGCCATCCAAGCACCTCCTCCTCCACCCCAAGCACCACAAGGAAATCCCGGTAACCAAGGGCGTGTTTTCATGATAAACACCAATTAAGCTCAAGTCGCAAACGACGTTGTGAACGGTATGTTTCTAGTGAACGAACATTTGGCTTCAATTTTATTTGACGCTGGTGCCGATAGGAGTTTTATTTCATTAAAATTTGAGTCTATGCTTGCCATACCTCGCACTAAACTATCTAGACCTTTTTTCGTCGAAGTCGCCAACGGAAATTCCATCACAATCAACTCGGTCATTCGTGATTGTATTCTCACTCTTTGTAAGCGAATATTTTCGATCGATCTTATCCCGATGCAAATGGGAAGTTTCGACGTCATAGTAGGCATGGATTGGTTATCTTTGCACCGTGCCGAAGTCATTTGTTACGATAAAATCATTCGAATCCCGCTTGTAAACGGTTAAACACTCAAGGTCCACGGCAAGACTACTCCTAAAAGGCTCAACCTTATGTCATACTCTGAATCCCAAAAATATTTGTGCCAAACGTATGTTCTGTTCCTAGCTCAAGTGGTGGTTAATGACCTTAAGGAAAGAAAAATCCAAGACATCTCCATCGTCTGTAACTTCCTCGATGTCTTTCCCGAAGACGTCACCGGTCTTCCACCCATTCGCCCGGTAGAATTCCCAATCGATCTTGTGCCCGGAGCAATGCCCGTAGCCAAAGCTCCTTACCGTTTAGCCCCGTCGGAAATGCAAGAGTTATCAAACCAACTCGAAGAACTTTCCGACAAAGGCTTTATTCGTCCAAGCTCTTCTCCTTGGGGCGCTCCCGTCCTCTTCGTGAAAAAGAAAGATGGTTCGTTTCGTACGTGCATCGATTATCGTGAGCTTAACAAACTTACTATTAAAAATCGTTATCCTTTGCCACGAATCGACGACCTCTTCGATCAACTTCAAGGCGCAACGTGTTTCTCAAAAATCGATCTTCGATCGGGATATCAACAATTGCGTATTCGCGAAGAAGACATCCCAAAAACCGCATTCCGTACTCGATATGGACATTTCAAATTTCTAGTCATGCTTTTCGGTTTAACCAACGCACCCGCGGTGTTTATGGATCTCATGAACCGCGTTTGCAAACCGTTTCTAGATAAATTCGTCATTGTCTTTTTTGATGACATCCTCATCTTTTCCAAAATCAAGGCCGAACATGAGTATCACTTGCGTTCCATTCTCGAAGTCTTAAGAAACGAACGACTTTACGCCAAATTCTCAAAATGTGAATTTTGGCTAGAGGAAGTTCAATTTTTGGGACACATCGTCAACGACAATCATGTTGATCCCGCAAAAATCGAAGCCGTCAAAGATTGGAAGACTCCGACTACACCCACGAAAATTCGATCTTTCCTCGGTTTGGCCGGATATTATCGGCGTTTCATCCAAAATTTTTCCAAGATCTCTTTACCTCTCACTTCCCTAACTCACAAAGGAAAGACTTATGAATGGGGATCCAAACAAGAAGAAGCATTTAATACTCTTAAACACATGCTTTGCAATGCTCCCGTTCTAACCCTTTCCGATGGAAACGATGACTTTGTAGTATTTTGCGATGCTTCTCACCATGGTCTCGGTTACGTTCTCATGCAATGAGGTCAAGTTATCGCGTATGCTTCAAGGCAACTCAAGGTCAACGAGAATAACTACACGACTCACGATCTTGAACTTGGTGCCGTCGTTTTCGCACTCAAAATTTGGAGACATTACCTTTACGGAACGAAATGTGTGGTTTTTACCGGTCACAAAAGCCTTCAACACATTTTTGACCAAAAAGATCTCAACATGAGACGGTGAAGATAGGCTGAGTGACTTAGTGACTACGATTGCGAGATTCGCTACCATCCCGGTAAAGCGAATCTCGTGGCCGATGCCCTTAGTCGAAAGGTTAATGTCAAATCCGTCTTGCTTCTTAGCGTCACCGTTCAAACCGATCTCCAAGCCAAAATCTATCAAGCCCAACGTACCTCCGTTGACGAAGGCAACATGTACGACGAAATGTCATGTGGAGCCGAGCTTCAACTCAAAACAAAACCCGATGGCTTATTGTATTATCTCAATCGTTTATGGGTTCCCGATCGTGATGACCTTCGTACTTGCATACTCGACGAAGCTCACAAGTCACGATATTCTGTTCATCCCGGTGCGGATAAAATGTATTTCGATCTTCGTTCTACCTTTTGGTGGCCGGGTATGAAGAAAGACGTAGCAACGTACGTTTCGAAATGTCTTACTTGCTCTAAAGTCAAAGCCGAACATCAAAAACCCTTTGGGTTACTCGAGCAACCACCGATTCCTATATGGAAATGGGAAGACATTGCTATGGACTTTATAATGAAACTACCTACTACTCAAAAAGGCAACGATAGCATTTGGGTGATTATTGACCGATAACCAAGTCCGCTCACTTTATTCCAATTCGAAAAAAATACTCCGTTGAGCAACTTGCCCAAATCTACGTTCGCGAAAACGTGTGTCGCCACGGTTTACCTTTGACTATCATCTCTGATCGCGATGCTCGATTCACGTCTCATTTTTGGCAATCACTTCAAGAAACCTTGGGAACTCGTCTTGATCTTAGCACCGCTTATCATCCTCAAATGGATGGACAATCCGAACGTACGATTCAAACACTTGAGGACATGCTTCGAGCGTGTGTACTCGATTTCGGTGGGAATTGGGATTCTCACATTCCTTAGATCGAATTCTCTTACAATAACAGTTTCCATTCTAGCATCGGTATGCCTCCTTTCGAAGCTCTCTACGGTCGCAAATGTCGTTCCCTGATTAGTTGGAACGAAATCGGTGAAGCTCAAATTACCGGACCCGAAATGGTCCAAGAAGCAACCGACCGTATCGACCAAATCCGCAAGAACCTACTTGCCGCTAGAAATTGACAAAAGAGCTACGCCGACAAACGGAGAAAACCGATCAAATTCAATGTCGACGATCTCGTCCTTCTCAAGGTATCCCCTTGGAAAGGAGTTGTTCATTTTGGAAAGTAAGGAAAACTAGCCCCCCGTTTCGTAGGCCCATTCAAGATTCTTGAGCGAGTCGGAAAAGTAGCCTACCGACTCGAACTACCGGAAGAACTCACCGGTGTTCATCCGACCTTTCATGTTACAAATCTCAAGAAGTGCTTGGTCGAAGGTAGTCTCCATATACCTCTCGACGAAGTACAAGTCAATGAATCAATGATTATGGTTGTACGACCCGTTGAAATCATGGACCGCAATGAAAAGAAAACCAAGCGAAGTCGCATCAAGTTAGTTAAAGTTCGATGGGAATCACGACATGGCGCAGAGTTTACATGGGAACGAGAAGACTCGATGAAGGAGAAATATCCACATTTGTTTACATCATCTTAATTTCGAGACGAAATTTTCTAAAGTAGGGGATACTGTGACATTTGTCAATTTTGGGTTATTTTATACTTGTATTCTTAAAAAAAAAAGAAAAAAACTAATGAATAGAATACCGAGACCCAGTTTCGAGTAAACTTATTTTACAAAATTCGTTTCTTTAATTTCTCAAATATTTACATTTTAAATCCTAAACTTTATTTATTTACTTTATTTGTCATGTATTTTACTTTAAACCCTTCCAAGACTACCTACTAACACAAGACCCGTTTAATATAGGTCGTGCTCGTTAAATCGATCTCTCCGATTATTCACGACACTATCTTTCAAGTTATTTGTTAATGTTAGTACTTTTTCATCCCCCGTTTTCCATCTTTCGTTTTGGGGGTGGCATTGCATACGTATTCAAATTCAAATGATTTATACTTGAGTCTTAAACCACAACACTTATTGTATATGTTTACTTAAATAAATGCTCGATTTGGTGTTATATGCTTTACATGATTATGTGCAAATTCTTGATGCTTTACATGGTTTAATAATAATAATAATAATAATAATTACAACGCTTTTCTCCTCATATGCTGCCAATTTCCCCAAATAAGCCATGCACTGAAAGCCCTTTACCAAATTTCAAATCTCTTTTTTCATTATATTTCAACCATAAATTAATAAATTTATAATAATAATAATCATTAATAATAATAATAAATAATAATAATAATCACTAATAATAATAAATAAATAAATAAATAATCATGGGTTGGGTGTCCCGGAGCCGATAGAGGGTGACGAGCTATTGGTCGGGTACCCACATCTGCAGTTTGAGGAGGGTACTAACTATGATGTCCGGTATAGGCACCTACGACAGATGACCCCTTTTTACAACGCGGTCATCTGTTGGCTGTTTTTGGAAGCCTGTGACGAGCGGGCGCGGGCACACGGAGCAGGGGATGATGCAGATAGCGCGTCAGATTAGCTGGATTGTTCGCTATCTTGCAGCGTAGCAGTCTGGACAAGGCTACCCCGTGCCCCCGCCACCCCTCCCAGTTTTGACCACGAGGCGAGCACGTCGGGTGTGAGACGCGGACGGGGCAACGATTCCAACATCGGCGACGCGGCGTTTAGGGCCCCCGCCGACGTAGACTTCGGGAGGTATACGTAGATTTTTATACTTTTGTTTTATTTGTTGTATTTAGTTTTATTTGTACATTTATTGTACACATAATACTTGTGTTTGGTGTATATATGTGTTATTTGTTTGGACCGAACTCTTACCAAACGATCTAACTACGAGAAACAATTATTTATTTTATCAATTTATTATTAAAAACATCAAAAGACCTATACGCCGCGTATTAGGGGTTGCTAGCAAACCCCATGATGTCTATAGAATTTCTGAATTAAAAAGATGTTAGGACATGGTAATGGTAATGGAAGGAGTGGAAAAGACAATTGAGGTAAAAGAAGGAAAAAAAACAAGTTTGTGTAAAAAAAGGACTGCCATCACATGTGACACTTATCCTTTTCCTTCTTTCTTGAATAAATGTAAGTAAGTATATTTATTTTTGAAACTCAAATGGTGGTAAGCAATCAATCAATCATTTGACACATACATAGATAATCAGCTGTTAGGCTGAGGGGTGTGGGGCGCTAACCTGGGCGTGAGAGCCCCTCCGCTCGCGCCCCCAGGCGCTAACCCCACACCACCGGGGCGCGAACGGGGCGCGAACGGGGCGCGAGCCCCCAGGCAGGCGTGAGTGTGGTCGCAGGAGAAGAGAGAGAAAAAGCTGGTGTGGATGCCCAAAAGAGCCGTTGAGCTCGGAATTAATAAAAAAAAAACCTTAAAAACCTCTATATAATACCCCAAATTACTCCCATTTCAATCATTTCAAAACACAATTTCACCTTACAAACTCCTATATAATATCCCAAACTCCTATATAATACCCAAAAATGTCTGGAAATTGGTACCCAAACCTAGATTCAGATTATATTGACGACGATTTATGGTCGTCACCAGACCAACCGATGTTTTATTCGGGGCCGCAAGAAACATCCGGCTTTCAACCATCCAACATACAACCGTCTCCTAACTTTGTTGTTCAAGAGACACAAGAATCACACGGTGATGCTACGGGAGCAAGAAGACGCGCCCACCGGAAAAAACAACTTGCAACGGACGGGCCGGGACCGGCTTCGACTCCGAGGACGAAACGGAAAACCACTCCGTGGTCATCGGATGAGAAGGAAGCCTTGTGTCGGGCTTGGATAGTCATTTCTGAGGATCGGCGTTGCGGTAATTGTTTTAACGTTTTTACAAATGATTTTTAATAAAAAAGTTAAATAAAAAAGTTAACTGGAAATCTAATTTAATTATTCATTTTGCAGCCGACTACCAAAAAAGCAAGATTTTTTGGACAAAGGTTAGGGAGACGTTCTATACGCTCGTTGGGAGTACAGAGCGAAACGCCGATATGATTTCGGGTCGGTGGTCCGAAATCGGAAAATTTGTCGGCTTGTTTACTAATCTTTTCAACAGGAACGCCGGTCGTATGAGACCAAGTGGCAGTGATGATTTGGCGGTTTACAATTTCACGGTCGAAGAGTGGAGGCAGGAGTGTTTGCGGAGGTATGGGATGGTGAAGACGTGGGACGATTTAAAGTTGTGGGAGAGGTTGAAAAGGTGTTCCAAGTGGGTTGAGCTGGTGGCGCCGGACCTTGATGCGGAAGTAGGGCCGAAACGGACTAAAACTAGTTCGTCTGGAGCGTATAGCACTTCCGCCGGGTCGGATTGCCGCGTTGGATTCGACCTAAACATTGCGGGGGAGGAAACGTCTTCACCGCCGAGGAGGCGGCCATTGGGAAGGGACGCCAAGGGGAAAAAACCGGCTGAGGGGGGAGCCGTAAACATCGCCGATCTTGTTGAATCCCTCAATAAATTCAACAAAACCATGGAGGTGGTCTCTAATGACAAAAAGGAAAAAAGTCGAATGAGAGATTTGGACTTCCTTACAAGAGACTTCAGTAACCTAAATCCGGTCGATCAAATGCTGATGGAAAAGCAAAAGGAACGTATCCGAAAGAGGTTGATCGAAGAAGACCAAGCCGAAGAATAAGAATAATGTTTTTTTTAGTACTTTAATTTTTATTTTATTTTTAGATATTAATGTGTTTTTTTAATTAATGTGTGTTTTTTTAAATAATTTATGAGTTTTTTTAATAATACGTTTTTTTAATACATTTATAAAAAAATAAAAAAAAAATCCGCTGGAGCCCCGGCTGGAGCCCCTCCACACCAGGGCCAGGGGCTCCAACGGGGGCTCCAACACCCCCTTATCCAGTTTCTCTCTCTACCACACGTCATAATATTATTGGCTAGAGCCCCCACTGGAACCCCCATTAAAGCCCCCCACACCCCTTAGCCTTATTATTATTAGTAGCCTTATTATTATTAGGGATAGTTACCAAATATAAGTATGTTAAATGATGTAGTAGAAAAGAGTGTGTTTTAGCCAAAAATGAAAATGAAAATGAAAATGAAAATGAAAAGAAAAGGATTGTGGCAGGTAGCAGTCACGTGAGGAGTGTCAGTGGGTTTCGTGTTTGATTTTGGGTAATTAGTTGGTGCAGAGCACATACATGAAATGTTATTAATAATCATAAATGGTAAATTGCAATGCAATTGAATTGAATTGAAAGACATTATTGGGAGTGTACTAGCAGCAGTTATCCCCACTCTGCTGCCACCACCAGAAGTCACAGTAATAATTTCAATTTCATCCTCTATACCCTTCCTTCATTCACATTCACATTCTCACTCACACACACCCTTCTATCTATCTCTCTCTCTCTGGGGTGGGTTATGGCTTCGGTTCCCAGGCCCAAGTCTCCGCCGGAGTTATACGGCAAACGGAGAGAGTTGGTTGTCATGCTGGAAAGAGAAATCGGTTTCCTTCAGGTTTGTTATTTCCCTTACTGTCTCATGTTTTCTTCTAAAACTGCATGCATCATCATCAGCCCACTTCTTGGCTACCTAACCTGGCTATATTTGGCAATTACAATGTTCTCTCTTTATTTTATTATTATTATTATTATTATTATTATTATTATTATTATTATTATTATTATTATGTTTTGGTTTAGTGAGTCTTGACAGAAACAAAAATGTGGTCTGTTTCTTGGATCTTGTTTGTTGTAGATTTATAAGCCCAGATCGATTAAACACCCCCAATCCAAATCCTAACCTTACAATTGGACACTAGACCTAATTATTATTATTGTAAATTGCTTGCATTGTATTGTATTGATATTCCAACACAAAGTTTGTTTGTTTGTATGCAATATTTGAATCCATTCCCACATGTCAAAAAGATATATTATCATTATTACTTGATTATACATTCATGTATATTCAAGTGACTTGTTCTAATTTGTAGGAAGAGTTGAAGTCGATTGAGACGTTACAGCCAGCCTCTTCTTGCATCAAAGAGTAAGTCTGTCTTTTAATTTAATTACATTTCACTGTCCAACCCCATGTTCACTGATTGATGATACATACTTATAGGGTTGCTGATTATGTGGTCACAACTCCTGAACCATTGATCAATGTGTATGGCCTATTCTCATCCATCCCCTTTTTTTTATTTGTCTTAAAACTCCTCATTTGATTTGATTTGTTTAAAAGGTGCAGGAAAACCCGCAAATCTTGTGGTTTTTGGAGGTGGCTTTTATGGTATCATTCTTATTCTTCACAATTAGTCTCTTAACTATATATATTGCAGCCTTTTGTTTATGTTATATGTTTATTTATTGCAGTGGAAATTCGTGCTTCAACCTGCCATGTCTAAGTTGTTGCGGCTGCAATGGTTGTTCTTTTAAAATGCCACGCTGCTGCAATGGTTGTTGCTCTTTACCCCTATCCGACAGTTGTTCTTGGTCAATACCAAAGCCCAGTTGTGCCTTTAAGCCTCCAAGCTGCCCTGAATGTTTAAAACCATGCTCGTGCTGCCCTAATTGTAATTCTAGTTGCTGCAACACTTGCGGGTGCAAATGTTGTTGGCCAACCAAATGCTCATACTCGTGTTGGCCAACTAAGTGCCCATCATGTTCGTGTTCGTGCTGGCCTACCAATTGCTCATTTCCAAGATGTCCCAGTTGCGGTGGTGGTTGTAGCTTAGAAAACAACTGTTGTTATTCTTCTTATTGTCAATGCTAGGGTGTGTGTGTAACTATTATTAAATAATCAATGCCAAAAGTTCCTTTCTCTTGATTGATTGATTGATTACATGCATTTAATAACACCTATTACTACTATTACATTAGTTTTTCAAGCACTAGAAACAGAGCTCATTGTGGTTTCTATGTGCAAATTGCCATAATCATAAAAACAAAACTAATTAAGCAAATCGCTCCCACCCAAAAGCAACCGGGCTCCTAACTTGGTTCTCAGCATTCTTCCAAGTTATAGACCCAAATGCATCCTCGCGTCCACCCAGACCCTTCTGTGAGACAAAAGTGACCGTATACCTCATCTTATCACCCACATTCTTGAAAACAAGTTGTTTTGGTTTCACGCTAACTTGAACTCCTTTTGGTGCCTCTGCTTCCACACTATAAACCGACCCAGCAGCTCCCACGTTCGTTAGTTGACGGGTGTACCTCACTACTCGTGACTTCCCAAAAAGGACTGAGAATGATGGGTAGTTCAATCTGCCTGGATCACCTAGCCTTTTGGCACAAGACGTCATATTTGGGCGGTTCACCACAGATTGCACCTGCTTAATGTTGTAGCCCAAAGAGCAAACGAATGCGATGTACTCGTCTGTTGTGATATCATACACGAGGCCAGGAGAGATTGCCTTGTGTGGATCAACATGACCTGCTCCATGAGCCCATGGGGTGGATAGTTGACCGCCGGCTGCGTCACGTAGGGGTGATTTGGTGTTGTCAAGGGTGTAGGCAGTGGTCATAAGAGCAGACTTGATGGCGCTCGGGCTCCATCCTGGATGTGCGGCTTTCAGCAGTGCTGCTAATCCGCTGATATGGGGGCAGGACATTGATGTACCTGCACAACATCAACTAACCAGATTTAAATTCAAAATATTATAGTAATCAAGCATTCATTTAGGTATCTTTAACTTATGGCATCAATTAATAGAGGCATCTAGACACATGATAAGATCTTAGGCTTGATTATTTATTTAATCCTTGGCATCAAATTTTATGTTCCTACCCTTTGTGTATTAACAAGGAACAATAGTGAAATTCAATTACCTGACATAATGTTGAACTGAGTTTTGCGGGTATCGCTCTCCAACCCGGTTGGTCCTATCCCCTCTGACCACCCGGCCAGGATGTTCACTCCTGGACCAATCACATCAGGCTTCAATATCTGCGGTGTCACCATGTTAGGACCTCTGGAACTAAATGCCGCCACCACGGGCGATGGTTTAACCCCCAAAACCGTCCCTCCAAACTTAAGCAGTGCCATGGGTTTTGCCTCTGTCTTCAGGTATTCCCTGATCTGGTCCCCAATCATTCTACCAACAGCCACAGCCGGCAACAAATGACTGTCTGCGACCAACTCCTCTCCACTCTCAGCCGTGTTCCCGAGTATCATCCCGACCCCTCCAGCTTCTTTCACCACCTGGCCCTTCTCAACACGCGGATTCACACCCCTGTCACAGAACACCACTTTACCGCGAACGGCTTCCGGTTGAAGGGAACCTGACAAACATAAATTACTAGAACTATTGCTCCCTTTCCCATTGAAATAAACCACTTCCACCGGCTTATCACCCATGCCATTCCCGCTATACAGAGACACCCCAGTCGCCCGTTTACCGTTTTCTAAAATCGCATAAGCCGGGAAATCACGGTCGAGAGTCCCCGCACCCACAGTCATTATCCACGGAGCCACATTCGCAAGCGACGCCTTAGACGGCCCACTGTTCCCAGCAGAACATGAAACAAACACACCCATTTCAGTTGCTTTAAACGCCCCAATCGCAATCGTATCACGATAATAAGGCGCCGAGCCTCCACCAAGAGACATAGACAACACATCCACGCCGTCGGAAATTGCCTGATCCATACCCGCCAAGATATCCGAACCGAAACAACCGGTTTTCCAACAAACTTTATACGTGGCAACCCGCGCGTGGACTGCCATTCCACGCGCAGTACCGCTAGCAAAGCCAAAAAGACTAGCGTTGCCCACCTGCCCACCCGCAGCGGTTGTGGACGTATGCGTCCCGTGACCGTCTTGGTCACGGGGCGAATCCTTTTCTTTGGATATAACCCCCGCGGCCAAGCGAAAGCCTTTGGAAAACTTCCTGGCACCAATCAGTTTCTTATTACACACAGTTGGTTTAAAATCCTCACCTTCCTCACACACCCCACGCCACCGAGCGGGTACATCAGGCATTGATGAATCGCCAAAGCTTTTGGACTCGGGCCAAACCCCTGTATCCAGCACACCGATGATGACGTCATGGGAAGCCGCATTGAGTTGTTGCGGCGACCACAGACCCAATTCGTTTTGAATCCCCAGGAACTCTGGCGTGCGGGTGGTGTGGAGTTGGTAGACGGTGTCCTCGTACACCCCGAGTACGGAATCGGAGTGTCGGAGGGCCTGAACCTGGTCCAGATCTAAGGAGGCGGAGAAGCCGTGGTAGGCGTTGGTGTAGGAGTAGAGGATGGCGTCAGGGGTGGTGGAGGCGAGTGACTGGAGGCTGTCGGCGTACCAGTCGTGATGCGTGAGGTAGGATGTGGGTTTTTGGTGGTGGTTCATTTGGACGATGTAGGTTCGTTTCTCGGCGGTTGAAGGGTGAACTGGGAACAGGAAGCATAATAATAATGCCCAAAGAACAGATGCCATTGTTGGTTGGTTTAGTAAGTGAAGTAACCCTCTGTGAGAAGAGAGGAAGAAGAAGAAGAATGAAATGGGATCTAGGACTGGTGTTGCTTTTATAGGCGAGTGTGTTGCAAATTTGGGTGCTTATTTTTTTATTAAATATCTTAAATCTTCATCTCATTTCGATTTTGCGCCTCTCTTGTTTTACCTTTTCGTTTCAATTTACACAAAATAATAATAATTAAAAAAAAAGAGTTTATCGCACACAAAAATCTATACAGCAGTGATATGTTGAAAATAATAATAATCAATATAAGTATACAATAAGGATTAAAAGGACAAGTTAAAGGAATGAAGATTGGGGAAGAAGAAGTTGAAGAAAGTCACAAGACATTTGTTTGCTTCTTAAAATAAAAAACACCATTTCCTTTCCCTTTGTTTCCATTTGCAATCACATGTGTTTACAATTGAGATAGATATTTGTAACCAAGTGTATGTGTTGTTACAATAATATTGACTTTGTTATTTGCCGTGCGTTACATAATATTACCAAATAATAAAACAGTGTTGTTTGTTTCATGGGAAAGCAGAGTTTTTTTTATCAAAATGGGGCAGGTGAAAAAGTTGTTTACCAAAGTAGGTGATTTGAAACTTATTTACTAAAATAGGTATTTTATTGGAATCTTACATTTTCTCACTCCTAATATTAATGAAAAAAAGAAGTTGTTGTTAAAAAATGACAATAATATTAAAGCTATAAAATAAAATGGCTAGTGATTTTAAAAAAGGTATTACATCAAAATATAGTTATGTTTATTATATCTGTTTATCATATATCATACAAATTATATAAAAAGTAAATGTAAAATATAGAAAACATGAATAAGAAATTATACATGAATGATAATTTTTTAATATATCAGGTCAACGAGAATTTTTTTTAATATTTTTCCATCAAAATTGATTCAAATAACTAAATGCATCTGAAAATGCAAAAATATTTTTTCAAAACTTTATAAATTTCAAGAATAAAATTAATGACTGTTATGTTGGATCGATGTGTTGGGTAGAAACATAGATAAACACAAGCATGTCACGACCAAATATTTCAAATTTTATAAAACATAACATTTAAAAATAATTAAATATATTACACAAATTGAAGATTAAAAGAAAAGGATATTCACACCGCTTCTGATAATATCAATTAGCGACGATTTTTGGGGTCTTTAAAGGCGGCAGGCGTCGCCCATAAAAGTGGTTTTCCTTGTAATGAATGTTGTTTGGTCGGCATATGTTCGTGTCGTTACCGGTACAATATCGACATTTGGTATAGTTTACGCCATAAACGTTGTCTAAAAAACATTTAATATAGTAATTACAATGATTATAAAATTTTGAAATCAGTTTTTGAAACCTCTTATATGTTCTATAAACCTCTTAGTTGAATGATTTAGAAAAAAATTGAATAACTTTTAATAAAAGATGCGATACAAAATTCAACAACAATATTCTTAAACAGCTATATTCTTTGAATGTCGTTCGGAAAAAAATTAATCTTTGAAATATATTAAAACGATATATATATATATATATATATATTAAAAAATACACCGAATTTAAATACGTAGAACATATAAATAAGTTTCACTATTTTAGGGTAATATTACTGACATTTATATTTTAGGGTAATATTACTTATCTTTTATTAAAAAAATAAGAATTACTATTATCTACTAAAAGGTAAAGAATAAACAGTTATACCAAAAGATGCAGTCAATAATAAGTTTCAAATCACCTATTCTGGTAAATAGTTTTTCCACCCACCCTATTTTGGTAAAAAATGGTAAAATGACAACATTTTTAGGGGAAAAATAAAACAAAATAAAAAGACAGCTTAGCTTCACACACTTCCATGAGTTGTCCGCTTCTAGTGAGAAACCAAAGCTTTCTTTCTCTGTCTAAAAATAAATATGTATGTATGTATGTAACAGATAATATACGAAAATTACTACAATCAGGTTTGATTTTATCTTCAGATTTTTACGCAAAAATCCCTTCTTTTTTACCTTTTCAAGAAAAAAAATTGGAATTTATTTATTTTGTTATTATATGGAAAAAGAAAAAAAGGTTGGAAGTGTAAGAAAAGAAGCACCAGCGCACTGATGCTGACGCTAAGGGATATTGTAACGGCTCTTTTATTAGTTCAATGTGGCCTCACTCCTCTGCCCGTTGTAAATGATTGTTCTATTATTTATTTAAACATTTATTCTTACTCCTACCATTACCATTTTTTAATGAATGATCCATCATATTTTTTTTGGCGTAGAATCCTCCTACATCACTAGAGATTTTTCCACATCATTGTTTTTATACGGCTCGTATAGCACCTGAATCTTGTCAGTTTGTGTCGGATGCTTGTCGGTCATTGTTTGTAGTGCCTCGTATAGCCCTATACGGGCCGTATAGGCCTATACAGGCTAGACAATTTTTTGGACACAAATTTTTGACAACCATGTATTTATGTGATTTATGACTTTAACATCCTATGTAGCTATCATCTAAATATATTATCTGACTTGCACTATATTTTTTTTGCACCATATTTTTTTTTGCAATTTTAGTCACTCTCCTTTTTAACCATTTAATATTTTGTTTCACTTTTATAGAATTATGTTTTATATTGAAAAGTTGAATTATATGATATTTTAGAATAAAATAAATTGTTTATTAAAATTTACATAACATATTTGGCCAAGTAATTTGTAGCACTAAACGGCTCTTATTGGCTCGTATAGTGATGTGTGGATGAAATAATGTGTGTTAAGTAAGTTATATCGTGTGTCTTATGTGTTTATATGCCTTGGACACGATTACTTTGAGTGGTTTTACGTTTACAGGTGAGCGGAGCTTAAAGGAGCTAAATGGAGCATATGAGATGGAGTGTAAATGAAGATTTTATTGCATGGAATGATAGAGAATTTGAAAACGAAGACGTGGCCGAAAACGGTGCATAAAACGGAGCTATAACGAAGAAGTTATGGGCAAAACAGTGTGAGGGGGCAGTCACCGTAAGGCATTGAGCTTGGACCGTAGCCTACGGTCGCCTGGGCGGAAAAACACGATTTTTTGGTATTTTCTTCCATATTTAAGCCCGGTTCAACCCTAGGACGGATATGCTTCATACCTTAACATATTTGGGTGATTTTGGGGGCCATTCTTCACCATTCTAACACCTCTCAATCATCATAATCATCCATGGTTTCATCATTTAAATCCATAAGCAAGCTAATCATGATGAAGAGGCAAGGCTAAACCACTCGTGCCACTTCAGGTGTAGGGTTTGCATATGAACTTATTATTTTTATGAATATTACATGTATTGGGATTTAGTTTTGATTAATCTTTTGGTTGATTGAATCTACTTGTTTATTGGACCCGATTAACAGTTGTTTTTCTGACTTCCATTTATCATAAATTATTTGGTTTGTGTTCATCAACATTCAGGATTAAGTTCTTATCGTCATTGAACCATTTGCCATTAATCATTGATAGATGCTTAGTTTTGTATTAGTGAACTGGTAATTAGGTAGACCGTGTTCAATTGTGTCAATTCTTCGGATTAAGTTCTATGAATCATCATAACCAAACTATTGTGTCTAGTAATCATTTATCTATTCTAATAAACGAATCATGTCTATGTGATTTCCCAATTGGTATAAATTATCATCTATCAGTTTATTGCATTACCTGAACCTGAAGTGTGTCACTGTTTTCTCTAACTATTTTACAAACAAATCAATATTCAAACTGCTTGACATCGTTTGTCCACCCGTATAATTAATTAAAAACCATTAAACTTGATTAGCACTTTCCACCGATTCCCTGTGGATTCGACACCTTACTTGCCCTCGCTAGTAAAGGTAATTTATAAATGTTTTTGATTGACCTTTCGACATCGATCATATAGTGGTTTTCCGGCTAAGTAATTTATACGGCTCGTATTGAAAAACCAAAATTTCGGTTTCGATTCGGTTATCCATTTTTAAAAAACCGAAAAAGCCGAACCGAACCGATTGATGATAATAAAGATTATCAAGATGATCAGGAATTGACTAAACTTTTAAGATAAATAAATAAGATGATGAATGAAGATCGAGACTAAAATTTTAATGCTTTTTAATTTTTAAACTCTATTTAGCAACTTTGAATTCGTATATTTCCATGTAACACGTGACTATTTTTGTTTTTTGACTTCAATATATATGTGGACTGTGATACTCCAACACGTTCTTATACAAGCTTAAAATATGCATTTTCATTTTTTTTTTTTTGCAATGTCAACACATAATTGGAAAAAAACCGAAACTAACCGAACCGAAACCGAAACCGAAATTAACCGAAAACCGGAACATCGAACGGTTTGCATATTCAAATAACCGATTACTTCAATTTTGATTTCGGTTTCGCCTAATAACCGAATCGAATCAAACAGTGCTCAACCCTAAAGTTCTCGTAGTTCACACTCACATAGCACGGTGTTTCATGGCATGAAGTTTGTGAGCACAAGCTACAGGATGGGTTCACATCGCACGCCCTATGGTCTAATTGTTATTTCTAGATAATCATGAAAATTTTATGATTAAAAGTGTAGGTATATACTCATCCATATAAATAAATAATTAAGTGGTCTTAAATTATATATTATCGTTTTAAATGATATTATATATTTATAACTATCAATCAAAGATAATCATGAAAAAAATATAAATTAAATACATATAAACTTAACTTATTTTACAAGAAAAATTCCTAATTATTGAAGGAGATTCCAAATATGTCTCTCTCAATTCAAGTTTTCATGTTTGTCCATAACCCATGTCGTCGTCAATGACCTGTTAGATTATCGAGGCGACGAGTTAATTATCCAACGGTAACACGCCGTGGCCTACATGTTTTAACTACTAACGCGTCGTGCCAGCCTGTTTTGACTACTAACGCGTCATGGCTTTACCATTTTGGGAAAATTCTCAAAAAGCCCCTATATAAAAAGAGATTCCAAGTTTGTCCTTCATAATTAAAGTTTCCAGCTTTATCTTTTACGTATCTCATCGCCGGCAATGTGTTAAGAAACACCACCGATGAGTTAGTAAACCAACCAGATAACGATGCGTGGCCGAAATACGCCTGGTTGACGATGCGTTAACTATTAATTTATGGTTGGCAATGCGTTAAGAATTAATCGAATTCAATTAAAAGTCGTAAAAGAAAAAAAGTGAACTAAATCAGTTCAACATATTTAACTTTGAATTCAAATTAAAAAGTCAATTCGAATAGCCAGAAATTCGAATTCGATAATCAAATTTGAATTCGAATTTTAGGTTATTCCAGTCCGAATCTAATAATGAATACCCCTAACTTATATGAAATATCAGCACAAGCAAGCAGTTATTCTTTACTACGTCCCCCTTCAATAGAAATGAACATTGCCGTGATTTTCTCTAAAAATAATTTGTATCTTAGTCGGTCTTGTGACCATGGACAAATACGCGAATAAAGATCCAAACTCAATTCTCTAACAAGTACTTAGAAAACAACAAAGCTCAAAGAAAACAACCAATCCGGATCTCTTCTACAAGTTTTCTATTCACTCAACGGTTCTTCTACTCCAACTCCAAATCTCATATTCACCCTTTTAATCTATAATAATCTCTCTTAAGCTCTAATGATTTCCCATATATGTTTAAGGAAATTGAATTTGATTCTTGGAACAAACAAGTCTGTAAAATATATTTATTATAATATAAGAACACGAAGTATATTTAATACGTTGCTTATTTAAATTTGACAAATATTTTATCTAAAAGCTTTGTTTTAAATAAGTAGAACATTAAAATATGAATTGGACATGTAGCAAAGTGACTAGCGATTGTGATGATGTGTATTTAGCATATAGTGTTAGGTGTCCACATATGCGCAAATGGTGGCGCCATCCCGGCACTTCCTACTTGCCCCGTGACTACTTCCCAAAACTTACTCTTAAGTCTAAATAATATAAATTAAATTGTTTTTATATATATATGATTATGGATTTTCTAGGAAGAGAAGAATTCTTTTAGAAGCATACAAATACAATTATCTTTGTCGTAACCTGTTTGAACATGCATACATAATCAATCTCTCACTCTATCTTACTTTACACGCTTTAAAAGCCCTTTTAATTTGGTCAATCACCATTTAACACTTTATCCATATATACCTGTCCCACCAATTATCACGCTTTATATTTTCAATTTCAACTCATCATATCATACAATTAAACTATATGAACGCTTTCAAAATTGTTAATACAACATACCAGAGTTTAGGGAGTAATAACATATTTTATATATATATCCATATGTTACTTGTGTGAATGGGCCAATAAATTATGAATCTAGTGAAAGTGGTAGGTTTGGAATGGCATGATTTGATCTGATAGTAAGGGAGTGAGTGTTGGACAGCTTTAATGCCCCACCCACCCATCCATTAACATCTTCTAATGGAGCACTAGCCCATCCATTACAACCAACCTATAAACTTAGTGTAGAAATAATTTCTTCACAAACAAAAATTATTAAGGTGTTTAATCATCATTTTAACATCACCACTTCTAGTGACCATACTTCTGGAATTCCCATTCACTGTTATCTGGAAAACACAACGAGTCAATCTCAATACAAAAATAATATCATCTTTAGATGCAGAGTAACATGATAAGAGCTAGCGGGTGCGAGTGTATACCCAATGGGCAGACTTGACGGGTTTTGAGCCATCTGCTAATACAATGAAAGTGAAAGGCATGGTTGCACACCCCTACAATTACATGCATTTAAATGATCATTAACAGAATATATAAAGGAGTAGGACCAACAGGAAGGGATGATAAAAGCTCCAGACACTGGAAAGAGGTAAGGAAATAATAATAATCAATCAAAGAATGAGGCCACTGCCACCTTTTCAAATACTTTTACACCTACATGTTTGCCACCATTTCAATTATATCATTTCCAAGTGTTGGTATACTCATTACAAAATGGGTGGGTTGGTCCAGGGTAACTGGTTTTGACAGAATTCGATACGGGTGAAAAGGGGTCACTTTATCAATAGCTAGCTGGCACTAAATATGAAATTCAGCCACCAGTAACAGCTCTAACTGGCAGATTTTAACCGGAAAATATTCATGTCTCGTACCTCCAAGCTTGGCCAACCTTTTTTCTAAATTTGCAAGTTCCATAATTAGTGTACACAGACTTGAAATTATCGGCACAAAGTTTACACAACAGAGTTCACAGCACAAACAAGCCGATAGGTAAAAAAAAATCAAAATTGAATTTGGGCTGCAAACGACAACTAACGAGCCAGGAGCCCAAGAAACTTACAAACGAAACGAAAGAAAAGAACAAGCCCACTAACATAGGCAAGTACACTTACAACAGAAACTACACAAAATTAAACCTACACCAACTCTCCAAATCTTTTGATACCGATCGTTGATATATAAATAACATTATAACAAATTTCTCATCAAAATTATTTTTAAAATAGGTAAAATGTAAAGTTATATAAAAGGATATATAAACACAAATGCAAAATAAACAGTAAAACTTTAGCTGAATTAAAAAATTTTACATACAAGAAGCGTAAAAACTTAAAAGATTACAGTCATGCAATGTGGTCACAAGAATGTATCGCTCGGCATATACAAATTAAACATCAATCATCTATTCATCACATTTTGAACATTGTAATGATTCTAATGAACTTAGTGTTATATAATATACTTTATAGTTATAGTGTTTATATAATAAAATTTATAGAATAAAACACTTCCATGTCATATGAAAATAAAATAACATTTAAAATGATTGTATATTTACTATTTAGTTTATAGTCTTATAAATAAAGATAAACTAATTGAGAAATCTATTATGTATTTTTAAGTAATTAAACAATATACCGTAAGGATTTATACTAACACAAAACAGCTTTCCTATTGTAAGATTCTCCTTTTACACTATATATTTTAGAGCAAAAACTTAGTGCTAACCTGGGAGATGCTCTAATACATAGATAACGAAAACTTCAGGTCTAACTCCTGCTATATATAGCCTCCATGAATAACCCCTTTCAGGTTTTCCTATATGTCTAGAAATTTAAAACACAAGCTTCTTAATTTGCTATACAGTTAAAACTGTTGTGTGTTGATGAGAAAAAAACAGCAATTATGTTTTTAAATTCTCTTTATATTTGCAACTAGGTTTTTGTTCTGTATTTTACATATTCTATAACAAAGTTGAGATTTCTATTTGATACTGTGGTTGGCAAGATTCTGTTTTCAGAAATTGTCTCAACATCTTTTAATTTTCAAGCATATTGAAATGTCTTGTTATTAGATAAGTAATAGAAAGATGTCAGGTACTACATTATATCAACTAAATAATCGTCCAGGAACTGAACTATGCAAAAGTACAAAGTAAGACAACAAAATAGAAAAAACACGTCGGCTATATATATCAGATTCAAAAAGTGTGAAACGATATATAGAAACTTGTTGTTTGGCAAAATTGTAATTTGAAGTGAAATAGTGAATGTGGTGTTAGTGTTAGTGATTGGTTTAAAAAATGCAATAGGAGGAAATGAATTAGCATCAGCCTAAATAAACTTGGTTAAATGTATAAAGTTTGCTGAAATTGAATGATGAAAAGCAAGCAGTGATACATACCCCAAGCAACTGTAGATTCCTCACTAGTTGATTAGCTTGGCATTCAATGCGTGTTAAAATTGATTGATTATGAATAAGTAACTTTAAACATACATATATATAACCTAAATCTAATATGATATAAAAGAGTAGCTAGAGTAAAGAAAGAAACTCACAGAGATCCATGATGTGTGTCGAAGCACGAAATGAATCTTACCTGATCCATGACGATGTTTCCACGGATTTTCGAGATGAACGAACCACGTCTTGATCTTCTTCTTCTGCGGCAGCGCCGGTGACCTGCAATGTTGAGACCTGCAATGGTTTCGGGGGTGTGGAGGTGACTGCTAAGATATCCTGAGGATTTCTTGTTCACAGACACAAAAAGGTGGTGGTGGCTCTTATTGAGCATGACCCCCTAACAAGGAGGTGGAGACCTCCTTATATAGAGAGCCTCATGGCCACCATCATGATACCCTAATGGGCCTAGCCCAGTTAGGGTTACCTCTACAAAACCCCCTCAGCCCAATAACATTGTATTAGTCCATGTAATAAAATAAGCCAAACATAATAGATTTAGGGTCGTAGAACCGGGTTTTAGTAGAATACCCCTACAAGCCCCCCAAGTCCAGCGTTGCTCCTGGGCGCGCAAGCGTCTAGGTGGAGCGCTGGACTTTATAAGGTGTGAGGCGGTTTTTTCCCTTTTCTTTGGCCTTGTCTTTATTGTCTTTTGAGTTTTGAGAGGTTTTCTTCATGATGAAGACATGTTGTAATAAAAGCCTGCGCGCGAGGCGTCTTACGAGCTATAATAATAATGAAGCTTGCGCGTGAGGCGATTTACGAGCTATAATAATAACAGCTTGCGCGCGAGGCGTCTTATGAGCTGTAATAATAATGAAGCTTGCGCGTGAGGCGACTTACGAGCTATAATAATGAAGCTGGCGCGAGAAGCGACTTACGAGCTATAATAACAATGAAGCCTGCGCGCATGGCGACTTATGAGCTGTAATAATAATGAAGCTGGCACGCGGGGCGACTTACGAGCTGAGATAATAATGAGGCTGGCGCGAGAAGCGACTTACGAGCTATAATAACAATGAAGCCTGCGCGCATTGCGACTTATGAGCTGTAATAATAATTAAGCTGGCGCGCGGGGCGACTTACGAGCTGAGATAATAATGAAGCTGGCGCGAGAAGCGACTTACGAGCTATAATAACAATGAAGCCTGTGCGCATGGCGACTTATGAGCTGTAATAATAATTAAGCTGGCGCGCGGGGCGACTTACGAGCTGAGATAATAATGAAGCTGGCGCGAGAAGCGACTTACGAGCTATAATAACAATGAAGCCTGCGCGCAAGAGGCGTCTTATGAGCTTTGAGAATAATAATTGAGTTGGCGCGTGAGGCGACTTACGAGCTGTGAAAGTAATAAAGCTTGCGCGCGAGAGGCGTCTTATGAGCTTTGAGAATAATAATTGAGCTGGCGCGTGAGGCGACTTACGAGCTGTGAAAGTAATAAAGCTTGCGCGCGAGAGGCGTCTTATGAGCTTTGAGAATAATAATTGAGCTGGCGCGTGAGGCGACTTACGAGCTGTGAAAGTAATAAAGCTTGCGCGCGAGAGGCGTCTTATGAGCTTTGAGAATAATAATTGAGCTGGCGCGTGAGGCGACTTACGAGCTGTGAAAGTAATAAAGCTTGTGCGCGAGAGGCGTCTTATGAGCTTTGAGAATAATAATTGAGCTGGCGCGTGAGGCGACTTACGAGCTGTGAAAGTAATAAAGCTTGCGCGCGAGAGGCGTCTTATGAGCTTTGAGAATAATAATTGAGCTGGCGCGTGAGGCGACGTACGAGCTGTGAAAGTAATAAAGCTTGCGCGCGAGAGGCGTCTTATGAGCTTTGAGAATAATAATTGAGCTGGCGCGTGAGGCGACTTACGAGCTGTGAAAGTAATAAAGCTTGCGCGCGAGAGGCGTCTTATGAGCTTTGAGAATAATAACAGCTTGCGCGCGAAGCGTCTTATGAGCTGTGTGAATATAAAAGCCTGCGCGTGAGGCGACTTACGGGCTGTAAGAATAATAACAGCTTGCGCGCGAGGCGTCTTATGAGCTGTGTGAATAATAAAAGCCTGCGCGTGAGGCGACTTACGGGCTGTAAGAATAAAAACAGCTTGCGCGCGAGGCGTCTTATGAGCTGTGTGAATAATAAAAGCCTGCGCGTGAGGCGACTTACGGGCTGTAAGAATAACAACAGCTTGCGCGCGAGGCGTCTTATGAGCTGTGTGAATAATAAAGCCTGCGCGTGAGGCGACTTACGGGCTGTAAGAATAACAACAGCTTGCGCGCGAGGCGTCTTATGAGCTGTGTGAATAATAAAGCATGCGCGTGAGGCGACTTACGGGCTGTAAGAATAACAACAGCTTGCGCGCGAGGCGTCTTATGAGCTGTGTGAATAATAAAGCCTGCGCGTGAGGCGACTTACGGGCTGTAAGAATAACAACAGCTTGCGCGCGAGGCGTCTTATGAGCTGTGTGAATAATAAAGCCTGCGTGTGAGGCGACTTACGGGCTGTAAGAATAACAACAGCTTGCACGCTAGGCGTCTTATGAGCTGTGTGAATATAAAAGCCTGCGCGTGAGGCGACTTACGAGCTACTTTATGTCCCGCGCCACGTGCAGATGTTGCATGTAACACCCCGACCAAAGGCGGATTATACATCGGGGCGCCACATATTGTTTCATTACTCGTGACACTATTGGGTGTCAATATTTAATAAATACATTCATTCGCGCACACGCAAAGTAGACAGAAGATAACATAAAACAACAATAATCAATATATTATAAGGCAGAATATTCGAACAACAATAACTTGTCTTGATACATTTTAATCTAGGTCCAAAAGTAAAAACGTCCTACGTGTCCACAAGCTCCAAATGTAGCTACAGCAAACCTGAACATGTGTTAAAATAAAACGTCAAACACTTGCGTGTTGGTGAGAAATCAAGTTTAATACAATACATAGATAACAATAAATCTGCGCGCAACACGTGTATGTCTGGTGTTTAACAAGGGTGCAATCAGATTGTGATCAAGCCTAAATAGATCATAGCTCATAGTTCATAGTTCAATCCGTGCTCCCAATTGAGCACAAAAACGAGAAAACATCTGTGCAAGTGTAAACAAAGAAAACCGTAAACGATAGGTCTCCCGTGTTCATCTAATGGATCCATGAAAACTTCGGAATAGGCCGAACAAAGCGGTTAATGATACACACATACAAATAAACAGCCAAGTAAACGTCCTCAACACATGGGATACTGCGCGACTAAAGTTCATAAACAAGTTTAAGACTCTAAGTTTGTATGAACACATGATCATCCCAAAACATTAAAAGCAAAAAGGGATTAGGTACGAGATTACTCACTTGATAAACGATGCGGTGTAAGATAAAGCAAGAACCAACTTTAAACAAGCACAAGTTAACCTATAATTAAAGATTATTGTTTTAATGATTGGTTTTAAGTCTTGATTATAAGTTAGCATAATTAATAAGTAAATTATTATATATAATATATATTACCGGAAAAGCAGGGCAGAACAGGGAGGAAGACGGAGGCAGAGAGGGAGGCGGCAGAGAGATCAAGGAGGAGGTTAAAATAAGTGTTTGTGTGTGAAGTGTTAGGAAAATAACATTATTATTTATAGGGAAACCCTAGGGAACACAATCCCTAGAAAAGGGGAAAAGATCTCCAAGGCAAACAGAACAAGACAAACCAAAAGATAACAAAAGATATGACGGCTGCAGGAAAAGAGAAAAAACAAAAAGGGAAGACTGACAGGGAACAGTAAACAGGCATGGGAGGTGTCAGAAAAGGTACTGGTCAAGCATGGAAAAGCAGATCTCCAAAGATAATGTCAGTCACTTTTTCTGTCAACCAATGGGGTTGGCGCGCATGCTACGCCGAAAGTAACTTTTCAGACATAAGATAGGTCAGGTCAACAGCACAGAAGATAAGACAACATAAAAGCAAACGGCTAGATTAAACAGAAGGAAACTCAAAGGGTTTAGCGCGAGAAGGCTCGAGCGCACGCGCGAGGGCGAAGGCTGACAGAACAAACCTTAGCGCGCCGCGGGAAGAACTATTATCCTTAGCGCGCCGCGGGAAGAATTACCATTCTTAGCGCGCCGCGGGAAGAACTTCCGTTCTTAGCGCGCTGCGAGAAGAACTACAATTCTTAGCGCGTCGCGGGAAGAACTACCGTTCTTAGCGCGCTGCGAGAAGAACTACAATTCTTAGCGCGTCGCGGGAAGAACTACCGTTCTTAGCGCGCTGCGAGAAGAACTACAATTCTTAGCGCGCTGCGGGAAGAACTACAATTCTTAGCGCACTGCGAGAACAGTTCGCCTCGCGTATCGCAGGAACAACTGGTCTTCGCGCAGGCTTCCTTGCAAGGAGTCTGGCGCGTGGAGCTGCGCAGACAACCTTAGGCGGGAAGAAACAAAGGACAAGCAAAGAGTTAAGAGAAAAAGGGGTTCAAGGCGTAAGGGCGGAACGACGACAAGAGAGAGAAAGAGGCGGGACGGCAACAAGAGGGAAAAGAAGGCGGAGAGAAGAAGAGGGACGGGACGGCGGAAAGGAAAAGAGAGGAAGAGGCGGGAAGGAAAACATTATTATTAAAAATAAAGTATAAGTATAAATAAATATTAAATCATAAAAGAAAGAGATCGGATCGGAGAAACGGGTACCTGGGTCGGGTCGGATCGGGTCAGATGTCACAGTCTCCCCTACTTTAAGAAATTTCGTCCCGAAATTTATCTCGAAGTAGGTTGCGCAGAGAACAGGTGCGGGTACTTGATCTTCATTTGATCTTCCCTTTCCCATGTAAACTCGGCTCCGCGCTTGGACTCCCAGCGAATTTTCACGATAGGGATACGACTGCGCTTGGTTTGCTTAACCTCGCGATCCATAATCTCAACAGGCTTTTCAACGAAATGCATAGATTCATCAACTTGAACTTCATCAAGTGGGATGTGAAGGTTCTCGTCAGCTAAACACTTCTTAAGATTGGATACATGGAACGTTGGATGCACATTACTGAGCGCGGGCGGCAGGTCAAGTCTGTAGGCAACTTTTCCCACACGCGCGAGAATCTTAAATGGTCCAACATATCGAGGGGCAAGCTTACCTTTCTTCCCAAAGCGGACAACACCTTTCCAAGGCGACACTTTGAGGAGAACAAGATCACCAACTTGAAATTCGAGAGGCTTTCGCCTGCGATCTGCGTAACTCTTCTGTCGGCTTCTGGCAGTCAGCAGATGATCACGGATCTTGGCGATTTTATCGGTTGTCTCTTGAACAAGTTCGGGTCCTGTGATTTGAGTTTCACCCACTTCGCTCCAACAAATCGGGGAGCGGCACTTACGACCGTAAAGTGCTTCAAATGGGGCCATACCAATACTGGAATGATAGCTGTTATTATAAGAGAACTCGATCAAAGGCAGGTGCGAATCCCAATTACCTCCAAAATCAAGAACACAAGATCGGAGCATATCCTCAAGAGTTTGAATAGTTCGCTCAGACTGACCGTCAGTCTGAGGATGATATGCCGTACTCATGTCCAAGCGAGTTCCTAGCGCAGATTGGAGAGATTTCCAAAAGCGAGATATAAAACGGCCATCGCGATCGGATATGATGCTCAAAGGAGTACCATGACGGCAGACAATCTCTTTGACATAAAGCTGCGCGAGTTGCTCAACACGGTAGTTTTCACGAATGGGCAGAAAGTGAGCAGACTTAGTCAAACGATCCACTATTACCCAAATGCTATCATGTTTGCTTGCTGTCAAAGGTAACTTGGTCAGACTTAGTCAAACGATCCACTATTACCCAAATGCTATCATGTTTGCTTGCTGTCAAAGGTAACTTGGTAATAAAGTCCATCGCTATACCTTCCCATTTCCACGTAGGAATTTCTGGTTGTTCGAGCAAACCAGATGGGCGTTGGTGTTCAGCTTTTACTTTAGAACAAGTCAGGCATCTAGCTACGAACACAGCAATATCCTTCTTCATACCGGGCCACCAATAAGTAATGCGCAAATCCTTGTACATTTTATTGGCGCCAGGATGAACGGAATACCGAGATTTGTGCGCTTCACTCAGGATATCAGCGCGAAGATTCTCATCAAAGGGAATCCAGATGCGATTAAGATAACAGAGAATTCCACTCAGATTAGGGACAAAGTGCGTTTCCGCGCCACACGCTAACTCGGCGCGAAGGTTACCATTACTGATGGATGCGTGCTGCGCGTCACGAATGCGCGATTCAAGGTTGCTTTGGATCGGCGCGAAGTGAAGCTGCGTGCGCGGCAAGATACAGTTAAGCTGGCAGGGTTTTCGGCTGAGCGCATCGGCTACCACATTAGCCTTACCAGGATGATACCGGATCTCACAATCGTAATCGCTGATGAGTTCGTTCCATCGGCGTTGCCTCATGTTAAGTTCCTTCTGATCAAAGATATGCTGAAGGCTTTTATGGTCAGTGTAGAGGATACACTTAGTACCATAAAGGTAGTGTCTCCAGATCTTCAAGGCAAATACCACTGCGCCTAGTTCGAGGTCGTGAGTTGTATAATTCTTTTCATGAATCTTAAGTTGCCTTGATGCGTAAGCGATAACCTTGCCTCGTTGCATAAGAACACAACCGAGACCTTGGTTGGATGCATCGCAATACACGACAAAATCTTCATTACCCTCAGGTAGCGCAAGGACAGGAGCTTCACACAACAAACGCTTGAGCGTCAGAAAGGCTTCTTCTTGCTTCGAGCCCCAAATATACGGTTTACCTTTGTGCGTTAGAGCTAATAAAGGCAAAGCGATCTTCGAGAAGTTCGAAATGAAGCGCCGGTAATAACCAGCTAAGCCCAGAAAGGAACGGATTTCGGTAGGAGTGGATGGCGTAATCCAGTTCTTGATTGCTTCAATTTTGGATGGGTCGACATGGATACCCATCTTGTTAACAACATGGCCAAGAAACTGTACTTCATCCGACCAAAATTCACACTTGGAGAGCTTAGCATAAAGCTGCTCGGTTCGAAGCTTTTGCAACACCAACCGAAGATGTTGCTCATGCTCGGCCTTGGTCTTAGAATACACCAGAACATCATCGATAAACACAATCACGAATTTATCCAAGAAAGGCCTACACACCCGATTCATTAGATCCATGAAAACGGCGGGTGCGTTGGTTAAACCGAAGGACATGACCAAGAATTCAAAATGGCCATAACGAGTTCGAAAAGCAGTCTTCGGGACATCTTCATCGCGGATGCGCAACTGGTGATAACCAGAGCGGAGATCAATCTTGGAAAAACAAGAGGCACCTTGGAGTTGATCAAAGAGGTCGTCAATACGCGGTAAAGGATACCGGTTTTTAATGGTGAGTTTGTTCAACTCGCGGTAATCAATACACATGCGGAACGATCCATCTTTCTTTTTAACGAACAACACCGGAGCACCCCAGGGCGAAGAGCTAGGGCGGATGAATCCTTTAGCAGTCAACTCTTGAAGTTGGCTGGCCAATTCTTGCATCTCAGCGGGCGCAAGACGGTAAGGAGATTTAGCTACGGGGGAAGCACCAGGGACAAGATCAATACGGAACTCGACTTCACGAGCGGGAGGGATACCAGGAAGATCATCAGGAAAAACTTCAGGGAAATCACGCACAACAGGGATATCGCGAAGCTTCTTCTTTCCTTCATCGGGTTTAACCACATGGGCTAAAAATGCAATACACTTCTTCCGCATGAGTCTTTGGGCTTCGGCGCAAGACATAAGTTTAAGACCACTGGAGGGTTTTTCGCCGTAGATATGAAGATCACCATTTTCTCGAGGAATGCGAATCAACTTCTTGGCGCAAATAACTTCGGCGCGATTATTCGAGAGCCAGTCCATACCAATGATAACATCAAAGCTTCCAAGAGGCATGGGGATGAGGTTGATCAGGAAATCGTTTTCGTTAAGGTTAAGCGTGCAATTTTTAATCACTGAGTTAATTAAAACAGTTTCGCCATTAGCCAATTCAACTGAAAAATTTTCTTTTAAATCGCTGCGCGGTCGCGCAAGCTTCTGCTCAAACGCGCGAGAAATAAAACTTCGATCGGCGCCAGTATCAAAAAGTACAGAAGCATAAAATCCGTTAAGCAAAAATGTACCATTAACTACGTCATTATTCGCTTGCGCTTGGTGCGCGGTTATGTTAAAAGCTCGTCCGCGCGTCACTTGGTTCGAAATCTGGTTCACCGGATTCGCTTGCGTAATCTGAACTTGTAGTCTCGGGCACGCGTTCCGGAAATGACTGGGATCACCGCAGTTAAAGCACGATCTGGGTCGTGGGTTTTGGTAGGTTGGTTGTGGGTTCTGCGGGTAGACTGGTGGTATTGGCGCAATTGGATTGGCGGGAGGGACTCTACAGTATTCGGCTGAGTGACCAACGCGGCCACATCGGTTACATTGTCGACACGGGGTCTGAGTTGGGTGGTGAAGTCTACAGGTTGGGCAAAAGGGTTGGGTTCCTGTGTAAGGTTTCTTAGGAGGCGGGGCAGGGAGTGCGGGATTGGTTAAGGCATAGTTGTGGACTATAGGGGGAGTTGGGTAGGCTGATAGTGGGTTAGGCGTGTAAACTGGAGGTTGGTAGGTGGGTTGCTGGACTATGGGCGGGCTGGTAAGCGCATAGGCTTTGCGCCTGCGCTTGAGGTTGTTACGGTTTGAGGGTTCGGGTTTGGTTTCTGTTGGTTCAGGGGCAGTCTTGGTGGGTTTAGTCTTCTCAGCTCCCCGCAGGAACAGGGTTCCTGCTCTGACATTGTTGTCGCTGAGCACAGCGGCCAACTCAATGGCGTCAGAGAGGGTTGCTGGGTTTCTGGCCCATACAGAATCTTGAATTTCCATGGGGAGACCCCCAAGGAATTTCTCGATGGCTCGGCGGGAAGGGGTAACAAGGTGAGGGACAAGCAGGCTTAGTTCATGGAAACGCGTCGCGTACTCGCGCGTTTCGCCACTGTACTGCTTAAGATTCCAAAATTCTTCTTCCAGGCGCTTAACTTCGTTGGGAGGGCAGAATTCTCGCGTCAGAATTTCTTTGAATTCCTCCCAGGGCATGCTAGAAGCAGCTTATGCGCCACGCGCATGAGCTACTCCATTCCACCATGTAAGCGCTCTAGATTCCAGGACACTGGAAGCATATAGGGTTCATCTGTCTGAGGGGCATTGGGTGTGGAGGAAAGTGTTTTCAATCTTCTCGAGCCATTGGAGCATCACGGTGGCTCCTTCAAGACCTGTGAACTTTGGAGGGTTACCCGCATTAAAGGACTTAATGTTATAACCGGAGGTATTAGCATTGTTTTGGTTTAAGGCTTGGGCTATTGCGGCGGCCATTTCCTGGGAACGTTGCAGCGAACGTCTGCGCGAGGCTTCTCTCCTCTGATGACGGCGAGATAGCGGAGGCATTCTATAAAAGTTTTAATTTTTGTTAATATCTTGGTTTTAACGCAAAGTATAACCTCGAAAAGCTTGGTTTCACGGAGTCAGTTACTGTCAAAAGTTAAAGTAAAATAAATGACCCTAAATGCAGACTTAATAAAGGTAACAAATTCGAATCAAGAATCGACAATTCATGTATCACCATGACTTTCCGAATTCCCAATTTAAAATATACGAGCAAACGAGTATTGGAGATTGACGATTCATGTATCACCATGACTTTTCAATCTTCAATATAAAACATACAAGAAAATGAGTATTGGAGGTTGACAATTCATGTATCACCATGACTTTTCAAGTCTCCAACCTCAGAACATAATCGTAAATGGAAATTGAAAATCAACTATTCATGTATCACCATGACTTTTCGGATTTTCAAATCCAACAAACGAACATGTAAGTAAAATCAATAAAAAATCGAAATTCAACAAAAATCGAAATATCGCGAAATAAAACATAAAATCATATGCTGCGCAAGCGCGAGCATATTCATAAATAACGAGTAATTAACAATAAGCGCGCAAACATGAGATTTCTCTCATGCGCGAGAAGGGACTCTTAGGTATTCTAGGCCGTTACGTCTAACCACCTATCCTAAAGTCAACGAGCTCTGATACCAATCTGTAACACCCCGACCAAAGGCGGATTATACATCGGGGCGCCACATATTGTTTCATTACTCGTGACACTATTGGGTGTCAATATTTAATAAATACATTCATTCGCGCACACGCAAAGTAGACGGAAGATAACATAAAACAACAATAATCAATATATTATAAGGCAGAATATTCGAACAACAATAACTTGTCTTGATACATTTTAATCTAGGTCCAAAAGTAAAAACGTCCTACGTGTCCACAAGCTCCAAATGTAGCTACAGCAAACCTGAACATGTGTTAAAATAAAACGTCAAACACTTGCGTGTTGGTGAGAAATCAAGTTTAATACAATACATAGATAACAATAAATCTGCGCGCAACACGTGTATGTCTGGTGTTTAACAAGGGTGCAATCAGATTGTGATCAAGCCTAAATAGATCATAGCTCATAGTTCATAGTTCAATCCGTGCTCCCAATTGAGCACAAAAACGAGAAAACATCTGTGCAAGTGTAAACAAAGAAAACCGTAAACGATAGGTCTCCCGTGTTCATCTAATGGATCCATGAAAACTTCGGAATAGGCCGAACAAAGCGGTTAATGATACACACATACAAATAAACAGCCAAGTAAACGTCCTCAACACATGGGATACTGCGCGACTAAAGTTCATAAACAAGTTTAAGACTCTAAGTTTGTATGAACACATGATCATCCCAAAACATTAAAAGCAAAAAGGGATTAGGTACGAGATTACTCACTTGATAAACGATGCGGTGTAAGATAAAGCAAGAACCAACTTTAAACAAGCACAAGTTAACCTATAATTAAAGATTATTGTTTTAATGATTGGTTTTAAGTCTTGATTATAAGTTAGCATAATTAATAAGTAAATTATTATATATAATATATATTACCGGAAAAGCAGGGCAGAACAGGGAGGAAGACGGAGGCAGAGAGGGAGGCGGCAGAGAGATCAAGGAGGAGGTTAAAATAAGTGTTTGTGTGTGAAGTGTTAGGAAAATAACATTATTATTTATAGGGAAACCCTAGGGAACACAATCCCTAGAAAAGGGGAAAAGATCTCCAAGGCAAACAGAACAAGACAAACCAAAAGATAACAAAAGATATGACGGCTGCAGGAAAAGAGAAAAAACAAAAAGGGAAGACTGACAGGGAACAGTAAACAGGCATGGGAGGTGTCAGAAAAGGTACTGGTCAAGCATGGAAAAGCAGATCTCCAAAGATAATGTCAGTCACTTTTTCTGTCAACCAATGGGGTTGGCGCGCATGCTACGCCGAAAGTAACTTTTCAGACATAAGATAGGTCAGGTCAACAGCACAGAAGATAAGACAACATAAAAGCAAACGGCTAGATTAAACAGAAGGAAACTCAAAGGGTTTAGCGCGAGAAGGCTCGAGCGCACGCGCGAGGGCGAAGGCTGACAGAACAAACCTTAGCGCGCCGCGGGAAGAACTATTATCCTTAGCGCGCCGCGGGAAGAACTATTATCCTTAGCGCGCCGCGGGAAGAATTACCATTCTTAGCGCGCCGCGGGAAGAACTTCCGTTCTTAGCGCGCTGCGAGAAGAACTACAATTCTTAGCGCGTCGCGGGAAGAACTACCGTTCTTAGCGCGCTGCGAGAAGAACTACAATTCTTAGCGCGTCGCGGGAAGAACTACCGTTCTTAGCGCGCTGCGAGAAGAACTACAATTCTTAGCGCGCTGCGGGAAGAACTACAATTCTTAGCGCACTGCGAGAACAGTTCGCCTCGCGTATCGCAGGAACAACTGGTCTTCGCGCAGGCTTCCTTGCAAGGAGTCTGGCGCGTGGAGCTGCGCAGACAACCTTAGGCGGGAAGAAACAAAGGACAAGCAAAGAGTTAAGAGAAAAAGGGGTTCAAGGCGTAAGGGCGGAACGACGACAAGAGAGAGAAAGAGGCGGGACGGCAACAAGAGGGAAAAGAAGGCGGAGAGAAGAAGAGGGACGGGACGGCGGAAAGGAAAAGAGAGGAAGAGGCGGGAAGGAAAACATTATTATTAAAAATAAAGTATAAGTATAAATAAATATTAAATCATAAAAGAAAGAGATCGGATCGGAGAAACGGGTACCTGGGTCGGGTCGGATCGGGTCAGATGTCACATTGCATGCGCGTGCGCGTAGACTGTGACATGTGTGAGCATGTGATGCGTAAGCATGTGTAATAGGCGTGAGCATATGTGATGCGTGAGCATATGGTATGAGGATTCCCAACCCTTAAGTTTGGCGCGTAGCCATATGGGATATTATGAGGATTCCAAACCTTGAAGTTTGGCGCGTAGCCATATGGGATATTATGAGGATTCCCAACCTTGAAGTTTGGCGCGTAGCCATATGGGATATTAGGAGGATTCCCAACCTTGGCGCGTAGCCATATGGGATATTAGGAGGATTCCCAACCTTGGCACGTAGCCATATGGGATATTAGGAGGATTCCCAACCTTGAAGTTTGGCGCGTAGCCATATGGGATATTATGAGGATTCCCAACCTTGAAGTTTGGCGCGTAGCCATATGGGATATTAGGAGGATTCCCAACCTTGGCGCGTAGCCATATGGGATATTAGGAGGATTCCCAACCTTGGCGCGTAGCCATATGGGATATTAGGATTCCCAACCTTGAAGTTTGGCGCGTAGCCTGATGCGCGCATGCACGGCGATAGAGTGGTGACTCGTGAGTGCGCGTGCATGGCGGAGGTCTCTTGCGCAAAACCCAGATGGTGGTTTCCGCGGCGGCACATGCACGGCTGCGGAGTGAGAATCCACGGGCGTGCGTACATGGCGGCGGAAGTCTGGTAATTTCTGGATCTGCAATTTTAGAGTCAGATCTGCAACTTTAGACCTAAAATCCAGGTCTGTAATCTAGACCTAGATCTGTAAATCAGATCTGGACAGATCTGAAGCCCGGAGCAGATTTAAAACCATCACAGATCCGGAGATCTGATCATTCGAATCAGGCCGTTTCTTCTTGCCCAGATCTGGAAGCCTCTTTTTAGATCTATGGATCTTTTTGAACTTTAAGAGAACAAGCTTTGAAGCCTTTTTCTGTAAACTTCCAGACCTGTGTTTTTCTTGGGAGAGATCTGACAGCCGAGATGAAGATCGAAGGGCAGTTCGTTGCCGTCCCACGGATGGCGCCAATGTCGAAGCACGAAATGAATCTTACCTGATCCATGACGATGTTTCCACGGATTTTCGAGATGAACGAACCACGTCTTGATCTTCTTCTTCTGAGGCAGCGCCGGTGACCTGCAATGTTGAGACCTGCAATGGTTTCGGGGGTGTGGAGGTGACTGCTAAGATATCCTGAGGATTTCTTGTTCACATACACAAAAAGGTGGTGGTGGCTCTTATTGAGCATGACCCCCTAACAAGGAGGTGGAGACCTCCTTATATAGAGAGCCTCATGGCCACCATCATGATACCCTAATGGGCCTAGCCCAGTTAGGGTTACCTCCACAAAACCCCCTCAGCCCAATAACATTGTATTAGTCCATGTAATAAAATAAGCCAAACATAATAAATTTAGGGTCGTAGAACCGGGTTTTAGTACCATACCCCTACAATGTGGTTCCTACATATACATATGGCGCAAGCAATTGTCCACCACAATATCTGCTTTGTAATTGTTTGCATCAACCAAATTAATTATTAATTAATTAGCAAACAAACAAACATCATTATAATAATAATAATAATAATAATAATAATAATAATAATAATATTTAATACATAAGTACGTACCCTAGGACCAAAGAGATACAGCGTTCCACTTTTTGATCTCAACTCGCATCTTCGTTGAAGATGAAGAAGCCCGAACGATCATCGTATCATCCAGAGAACTAGCCATGCTGCTTGCTCAATTTGGGTGGGGATTATTATATATATGTATGCATACAAATAGCAAACTTATGTATGCATCATAAGTTCTATTTTGAGCTCTATAAATTGTACTTAATTTTTTTTATTCGGTCCTTTCTATCTTTAATATTTTAACTTTTAACCCAAAACTGTTACATCTTTTACAATTTATCCTTCACACATTTTACTTTCAACTTTGTTTCTCTATACTTTTGAGTTTTTATAAATTTTTAATTTTACGTTTTGATCTAAATTTTGAGAGTTAACACGTCGCATTGTGCGCGTGTGGTTCAACATTTCTAAACATATTTTTCCCCGTTTAACGGCCCCGTCGCAACGGGTGGGTTCTAGATCGACTTAGTTATTGCTTTATGTCTTTTACATTTAACTTGCATGGTTCAACGTTTTTAGGCTACTTTTCGTTCGGTTTTATATTGTCATTTTTTATTTTCTTTTTATACGAGTTTTTTTTTTGTGTTGATGGTCACTGGCGTGGTGTGGCATGAGCGCTACTTGGTATGTTATGCCCCTGCGGCAACGCGGGGGCTTAATACTAGTTATTAGATATATATATATATATATTAAAAGTCAAATGTTAGTTATCTCACATAATTCACTATTCATGAGAGAAACCAATTAGTTTTTTACATGTGTACATAATATCTCAATTTTCAAAATAGTTGGTTACAACTTAATTCATTTTCAACTTTGATTTAGTGTTATTTTATTTCTCTTCGTAGACGTATTGATTTAACTCATTTTTATGTTTGATTTTGCATTATTTCTTTCTATAATTAGTATTTGACATACTTTATTTTTAAATTATTATGTTTCTTAAACTTCAAATAACCATTGCGCTGCGCTTATTTATATTTACATTGCAGTACAAGTTTTGTGCGACACCGATCATGGTCAATATAATATATTTTTAACTTTTTTTCACAAGTAGCGTGCCTCTAAATTTCAAATACAAACACACGTCAATATTTCTACGTACGCTTCAATATAAATTTTTAGTTAATACCTAGTTTATTTTAAAAAGCAACCTTAAAGATTGGATATAAAAAGTGATTAGCAGTGACCACTGAGTAAGCTAGCTTCTTCGGCTTGAGTTGGGTTAAAAGCACACAATGTATTTGCGGCTTTACCAAAGAACCTCCTGTCTCTACTTCTATCCATCAATTATGGTTCAAGATTTGAAACTGACAACCGAACCCAAAGAGAGAAGTGTACGTATTGAGTCCGACGAAAACATGCAATAAAACCACAAATGTTTATGAATCGCCCTTCTTTCTCCCTCTTCGAAAGTATCTGTCACCCCAAATGGTTGTTCAGCCAAAAAGAAAAAACATAAATAAAGTTTTTTTTTAAGATAGTCTATGGTAATGACATGCTATCGGGGTAAGTTTGTCTATGTCAACGGCTAAAAGCACCTATTGGTATAATCCTTTTGGCGACGTATGTTATAGCGCCAACAAGTCATCCTCATAGGTTTTACACCCTACATAGATTATATCTCACTGCCACATTCCATAATGTTTTTTAGCGAACAACTGGGACCCACAAGTACAATAATAGATGATGATCACCCTGTACACATGGAATTGAAAAACGAGAGTCACAGGTACTGGAAAGGGCATCCTTGATTCCTTGTACACGGATGGGAACCCACAAACACCAGTCGGATGCCCCGTGGGATCACCGTTGGTCCAAAAATGTATGATCTTTGGGTTGGTCTTAATAATTCAGTAAATCCGATATCCACCATTTAACTTGATTAGTGTTCATGTTTAGTCATTTATGAAACGGTGATTTCTCTGATCTAAAATTGGGAGGTATTTGAGTGTGTTGAAATTTGAGTTTGAACGTGTAGATTTTGTAAAAAAATATATTATGAAAAAACGTTTTGGTAACTTAATTTGTTCTTGGACCATGCTTTTCTTTTTGTTTCTTCCTTGGTCAAAATTGTCGGATAAGACAATAATATTATATTCAAAAGAATGGCTTTTCTATTGACATTTAAGGCTACAGTGGTCAATATTGCCATCATATTAATTGCCAATTTCTCAAACTCTCCCTTTGACGACACAACACACATAAATTTCGGTACGTATGTGATGACGATGGCTCAGCCTGAGGATGAACCTGCGGTATCTCCAATTTGCGTGATAGGACGTCAATTCGTAATATCGAATCCACTTGAAGTTATAGTCGAGACAAATTCAAAAGGCAGCCTTCTGGTCACAGATACGAACCATAAAGTTATGCTCAAAGCAAAAGAATGCAACACAATCTTCCATCATCAATTCTTGCTTCTACATGCCGATGACAGACCTATCGCGATGGTCCGAGACAAGGTGATCCCTAATCTTTTATTTTTCTTTGAAACTTTGATTCCAAAACCAACCTTGGTGCGGAACTACATGAGGATCAAGAGGGTCCATTGACCTTGCGGTCACTAGAATTTATCAAAATCTTTATATTATATATAAACCGTTCTTTTATAAGAAAAACATGGGAAGGACCCTTGGTTGATTGTAGTAGGATTAGAAGAAAAAGACCTTTGATGACCCTCTAACCAAAAGCTTTGGTTCCACCACAACCGACATGCAATGATGTTTGATTTCATCTGCAGTTGATGACTGGACATAAGAGATGGAAAGTGTATTTCGGCGACAGTGTCGCAAAATCAGATATGATATTTAGCACAAAAGCAGCACATGCCGTACGATCTAAAACTAACATGCATGTGTTCTTGGCAAACAAGAAAAGAAAGAAGGATGCATGGGATTTCATGATCAAAGGTAGTTGGTCCAAGAGAAACTGCACGATATATATGGGAGATTCTAACATAATAGCACAAGTAATTTTTCTTCAACATTTTGTTTTCTATTTTTATTTTTACCATTTTCGTGACATATCGATCAATTATTGATCGAATCGTTCAATGTTTCTTGGTTAATTTTTAGTTTCAATCTCTAGGTCCAATATATGTTATATTTTGTTGAATTTCCCTAACTATTGAAGTCAAAATAATGTTGATGAAACATTTATTATTGTAGATGCGCACAATGGAAGTGTCGGAGAATATAAGGTTTGGTAAGGACAGGTTCATGTTAGACGTTTTTGCTAATGTGGATCATGCATTCATAGTGACACTTATTGCGATTGTGGATGCAACCAAAAGCTCCACGATTAGGGATAGAGTTATTGAAGTCGTTACTGATGGCGTCATTGAATCAGCTCTTGGATTGGGCCCCTAGTAGTTGTACATGCATTATCCTTGAATTGTTCTATTTGTTTGAACCGTGAAATCGTGAATCATTGTGACATTAAATTTTTTTTTAATTCCATTTTTAGTTTGAAACGGCTAGAACTATGATAAGATTGTAGTTTTTAGTGGTGAAAGAACATAAAGCTTTACAGATTTAGTATAGTATATCATTCCTACATGAGTGATGTGTTAGTTGTTCACTTGTTGTCTTTTAAAAACTATATACTTGTACGCATGTCTAATGCTGGAAGGTTCATGTAGAAAATAATCTTAACATGAGAACATAGGAAACGATACCAATATACTAAAAATGAGAATGTAGGAAACAATATCAACTACAATACCAATCTACATAAGCAATGTTTTATTATAACAAAGAAAAAAAAACTTGATAATAACAACAAATGAATCAAAATCAGCAACAAAATAATAACAACAAATACTTATAACAGCATAAGAAAAAACTAAATTATAACAATAAAATGTAAATCAAGAAATATTTATAACGTCTCATAATCGGAAATCAACAAATATGAACAAAAAATAACAGCAAACAATTATAAAATAAACCTAATAATAACAACAATCGGTGCTCACTATTTTAATGTTAAGAATAAAATGTGTTTGATCTTGAAATTGTCGACTGCGATCCTTTTCAAAAATCAAATTTATTTATTTAATAATATTCTGTACAACGGCCCAATAACATTAGGATTTAGAAGATGTGCAATATTTGGGCTTGCTTTGTACATATGACTAGATGTTTGGGCTCTTCCTTAGCCCCATTGCTAAACTATCCAATCCACACACAGGATTTAAACCAAGCCTACTACAAACTCTAGGATCATGCTTATACTTTCAAAAAATACTACCCAAACCCTTGGATCATGCCCCAAAACCAATTTTTCTGATATTATTAAACATTTACTGGTCATTAATTAAATGAAATTAATAAATATACCTATTTTGTATTCTAAGGATAATTTTTTTTTCAGCGGTAAGATTTGAACCCAAACCCTTTCAACTCATGGTGTATTTATTAATGGACCACCAATCCCGTTGGTAATATTTTTTAAGTTTTAATATACTTAATACATATGTATGAAATTAACTTAACTGATTCTGATTACAAGCCAGCCACAGTTTTAATTTTGCTACAACTTATTCAACTAGTTGTTTACCCGTCCGGTAGACGGGAATATCAACGTAGTAATGCGACGACTACATTAGGAAACCTAATTTAAATCTGGATACCAAATCATGATTGAGGAACGCTTGAATGTAGGTTTGAGATTGCAATTGAATATCAAATCCATATATAAACCGGCAACATGGGATAATGAGTATTCTGATTACAAACTTATAAACATTAATTCATGAAGACAATTCACTACTTCATTATACTTTACGGTATTTTTCAACACATGTTAAATTGATGTCGCCCATTTGCAAATAGTTCACTATCGGCCATGCGTCATGCTAGAAACATTAGTTTGACCCATTCATTCCCTCTGTTTCCCATGGTAAACCGCTTTTCAACATGGGTAGCGAGTCTAACAATGTTTGTAGTGAGTGGACTCACCACTTCTTTCCCTGCATCATGTAGAAACCCGGTTAACCCCTTCATCACAATCTCTAAAGTCCCTCCTATTAAATGTTAACTACTTAATTGAAAAAAAAAATCAAACGTATACAAATACAGGAAGTTGAAAGCCATATCTTCAATTGTTATCCTTCCGAAACATTCACCTTGACACTAAAAACACGACATACGATAATTACCCTAAAGAGAGATGGCAGCTTTGACCCGTAAAAAGTGGTCAATTTAGGTTGGACGAGGTGACAGCTTGGACCCGTAGAAAACATGTCAATTAACCTATTTAATTAAACAGATCGTGTTCGGTTACTATAAGTAATTGTTCCATCATGGGCGATAATGTCAAATATGCTCGTTCTTCCAAAGGGTAAGAAAACAATATTTACGAAAACCAAATATGAAAGAATTATGCACTTGAGTGATATAACATTTGTTTTGAGTCTTGAACCAAAACATCGATTGCTGCTAGATGCAGGGCTACAGTAAGTGTAATATTAACAAAACGAACTCGATGTTGGATCTTTTTCCATGATACAAAATCCCTAAGTTTTGTTTCAAATTTTGTCTACACACTCATATCACTCCCCACTAAAAACCACATGTACTGAATGCCCTTGTAGTCTTTTTTCTTGTATTAATTCTAAGCTTTTATAGATTCACATCAAAAATAAATTTTGACCTTTTTCACGTGGCAAGCCTGCACATCAAGATCATGCCTTAAAAACTTTTATAACTTTTTGAAAAAGAGATTAACTTACAGTTTAAAACTGCAAATAGTATATCCTCATTACTTAATCCGAGAGACTCTCTAACATGTTCCCTCAAAACCCTTTTCGCCACATTATATTCAGCAACATATATTTTACTGTAACCAAGGAAGTGAGAAAGGCTACTTCAGCTTTGAGCCCTTCCTGTTTTCTGTCGGTGTACTTCAGTGTCAGTGGTTTGAGCCCTCCACTTTTCTTTCATTGCACTGATAAGATTAAAAATTAGTATATATAATAACAATTAATCCGCCTTCGTATCAATTTTCAATCACATGTTCTAGTTTTACTTGATTAAATATAAATTTTTAGCAAAGCCCACCTCATCAACTTCATTTGATGACATAATGAAATGTGGGGACATCATTATACTGTTACTAGTATCGAATGTTTCTCAAACCGTGCTCCGATTATGCAAGCTCTTGATTCTTAAATTAAAAATCAGTCTTACTCCATTCAGGTGGAACAATTCATGTGGTGACTTGTTATCTGTAAATTATGTCCCCAAAATACACCCAGTTTAAAGAAACTATACACATTACAATATGCAAAATGGTGGCATTTTTTACTTTTGAGTTTAAATTCAACTTCCAAAATTCAAAAATTAATACATTATTGTTGTAACCATAACACAGAAAACTATATGCTTGTAGTGATTGATATAGAGTAACAAATTGGTTATCTCTACATTAGAAATCTATGGAAGTTATTTGAAATTCGGAAGTTAAAAAGCATATTAGTTAAGCTGAATAGTTAAAATGTATTGACCAAATGGGTCCAAAGTCACCTAATTAAAGGGCAGTGCATCATTTGATTAAACAATTGAATAATTATTGAAGTAACAAAATTTCTGTAATCAAATTAGACAAAATCAATAATTTGACAAAAGGTATATTAGGTAAGCTTACCTGGCCCGTATAAAAGTTTACCCATTTTGATCTTTACCAACCCACCTAGTTTGCCACCTCTAATCTAAGCTAATATACCAAAATAAGATTTGCCAGAAGACATGAATGGCAAGTAGAGAGCCATTAAAATGCATTTTCAAACACGTTGAGAAAGTATAGTGTGATTACCAAAAGAGGGAGGGAAAGGGGGGGGTCTAGAAATCAGCACCAGCACAGAACAATTTATCAAAATGGATAGATATTGCAATCAGAAAGCTTGAGAAGAGACCTGCACTTAGAGATCACCTACATTTCGACTTTCTGGTTCAAGGAATATTTGATGAAAGTCTTTAGCTTTTACTCTCACAATTTAGAAGAAGAAAAAAATTTGCACATGGTTCATACAAAAAGTTCACAGATTATAAACATAATACCACAAAATTATTCTAATTCTAATTTAAAAAAGAATGTGAAGATAATAGGTCACCTTGTCCTCAATTGAAGGGTAATACTGAGGCCAATTGGCTTCCACCCATCCTCCATAAGTAGGAGTCTCATGTAAGTTGTCTTTTATTAGCTAATGAGTGACTTGTGTTGTAAGGGATAACACATGTCATTTGTTCACTACTAGTGTGGTATGTCGGATCAAAAACATGTATATCCTATTCAATTGATTATTATGTGAAAAAAACTTTTTTTAGACGACATAAACAGTCAAAACGAATTATCTAAGATATCAATGTAAATATTGTGTGACCTATGCTGCTAAGTAAATTAAAGTGTATGTCACACAGAAAATATAAATAAATAATAAGAAATTTTGTTTTTATTGATGTAACAATTAAGTGTAAATATGTAATGCTAATTACCTGGTAGAAACTTTATAGCCAACCTATCCACTCTTAAACCCTAGATGTCGAACTGCTAAAGATGGTTGAATCTTTTGTTTCATCATGCAGAAAATAAATATGTAAAATAAGAATACTCAAAATGCATACCGCCTTTGAACAAACACATTGATGTCTTGGTCTCTTCTACCCCACAAAATGATATCTCACATGCCGCTAACAGCAATAAATACACTAAGGCCTAAACTTTGTAAACCTGAGCAGAAAGACTTACAAAAGTCAACAATTATTTAGGGGAAACCAATGCTGGTACATAAAAATTTATTTGAGATGAATATATGGTATATGTCTAAATCCAACCATCAATTAAGATTGGTAGAACTTTGCCAACTCCTCGGAAAAAGGCCTCCAATCGCCCTGTTTTTGCAGCCTGTAAAGATAACTTATGAGACAGACTATAACATATAATGCTTGCAACTTAGGATATATTATATATTGTTGTTACCTTTAGTAAGTAACCATAAACCTCCTTCACGAGCATCGGATATCGCGTACCTGAACTTTGGATATACACGTATGATGGTGTATAGATGGCTAGATGCAATGAAATGGAAGGTTATCTCATCAAAATTTGTCAACGGCCTGAAATTTGAAGTTCATAAACATAAAATTTTAACATCGAATGTGTATTAAAGATTTAAATCCATAAATAATTGAAGCTTTGCTAGAAGCAGATTAATTATTATATTAGCATACCACATCTGCTTAGTAAAATGTATATTCTTGTCTTGTTGACATATACAACTATATGAAAGGATGATAAATATAATGAAAATTACTATGAATTAATCAGTTCGATCGATCGTTCGAGTTTTAATTACTGCATAACTAAAACAATTCTCAGCTACTTTGCTCCAAGTTTTTACTTGTGCATAGCATTCATGTATATATTTTTAGCAAGATTCGCACTTGATATATGTGCATGGCTATCAAATATGTTTGATTGATCATGAACTACATTTGAACTATGAATCCAAATGTGTTATTTCTGATCATGTGTAATGATGTGGTCTAAAATATACTAATATTATATAAAATATTTCTTACATTTTTAATACTTTTGAGTTAGTTTTTGTTTAATATTAGTCACAACAAGCACATAATTAGATTTTCAAAGGTTTTAAGTGACATTTCGTTTAAATGATTAAACCAGAATAAAGAAAAAAAAGTTATGTTGGTCTTAACAATCTGAGTTCATGCAAATCTTCAACTGTTTGAATTTTCTAGTTTTGAGATAAAAGTAGCTTTATGTGGAGAAAAATGCTTGAATAAAAAAATTGATAAACAAAATCTAGTCTTTTGTTTGGTAAATCATGGACTCTGAGTTCAATTATATATATTATTAATTATGTAAGTTATAAGATGTCATGGCCATATATTAATGATTCAATCAAACTAACTGTTTAAATAAATGGGCCTGTCCCTTTTGATGACCGTCGTTTGAGTCATGCAAAGACCTAATTAACCTAAGCAGCTATGGTAAGTCAGGTATCGTATCCACCAGGAGTATGTGGTCAGTGTGAAGTGAAATCAATTCCTAAACTTATGAAGTAATTCAATTAAAGTGCTGATCACACTAGCAAACGGTTTATATGTTATAACAAGCAACCAAGTAATCACGTATTCAATCAATTAACAAAGACAAATCACACCCGGGAATCCAAGTAATTAACCTAACAGTAAACTCAAGCAACTTAACAGATTAACAATCACTGATCAATACTGATTGACTAACTAGATAAACCTTAGGCATCAACGCTTACTAACACACGGCACTGGTTATCAAACAGTCCCTGCCAGTGTGACTCAACTAAGGGAAAGCGTATGCTTCATCACATTCAACTAGTCAAAACAATCCTATAAGCAATTATCATAGCAACATGCACAATAATCGTTCTGATCGAAATAAACCTAAACTGACTGAGTGCGCAATAATACTAGACATCAATACTCATAGATTAATCAAAGATCATTACAATCAATTCGTTCTAAATACATGAGAAAAACTGAAAGATACAATACTCTACATCCCGGGTATGACTCGAAGAAACTAGCCGCGCACCGGCATCTCTCGGGCCTCGGTTATGATCTGGTAGGCCATGTAGGACACTTAGAGATGATTGGGGATGATCGGGACTTGCTCTTCTGCTATAGAAATCGACTGGAAGGTGAAGAATGGCGTCTCAGATCGTCAAAACGTAATATAAAACAAAACCCTAACTTTCACGATTCTGGGGACCATCGCGTAGCGCGATGGCCTCCTCTCCTGGTCAATCGCGCTACGCGATGGACCAAAAGTCAACGCAGTCATTTACACGCGATGCCCCACCTTCAACACCCATCGCGCTACGCGATGGGTCTCCTTTCTCAGCAACTTCACATGATTTCCTCGGTAAGCGTGCTGGACATCCCGGGTCTTCATTCCATGCTCGTACAGGTCCAAATTAAACGCGTTAAGTACCTGTGACCTAAAACACAACAAACACGTATGAAGTACCAAAGTTCCTAAACTAAACACGTAAAACAAGTACGTTAACACAATTAAATATGTACAAATAAACCGAACATCACATCCCCACACTTATCTTTTGCTTACCCTCAAGCAAAACTCTAAAGTAAACATTAACCGTCATCATAGGTCAACCAATTATCACCATTAATACTAGCAAGGTTTAAGGTCATACCCAGTTTCCCAGACTGACACTTTCTAGATTGACAACCCACAAATAAAGTTAATGCTACCATAAAACTATAGAATCGCCCAGACAAGTGTACTTTGTTTCCGGTTAGAGCATACAGGTTCACACCCCTCACACTATCAACACTCCTCTCGGTTTAATATCTGAACTGACAAAAAATGTGCCAGTATATGTCTCTGCCCTCAATATACCTAATATGAGTTACAACTTAATATGCTTGCAGGTCAGTCTTATCTCCACCCATTAACCACCGGTTGCAATAAAGACTCGGACTAGGGTTTTGCAAAGGCTTAGGTTTGGGTGCGGATTAGGTTTATTTAGTGACTCAGGTGGATGAAACCCAGTTAAACAAACCAACATACAGATTCACAAATACAAACGAACTAATTACATAATCAACTGCTATTTACAAACTCAACTGCTAAAAACAACTGCAATACTAACTGATAACTTCTTTTTGTTTTTTTTGTTTTTGTTTTAATACTACTAACTGAAATGACTGAAAATTACAACTCAGAACTCGACAACTTTACAACTCGTTTGACTAAGTACAACTCGATATATATACAACTCGATAACGAACTGGATTTCATCACACGGGTAAAAATAACATAAAGGCCAAGGCTGAAATGGTGTGTGATGTTCAGTTTAACAAACGAAAAGGAATAAGGTCCAAACGGGCTTCTAGGGGATAATGTCGGATAAGGAATTTATTTAGTGAGGAAAATATGTACGGAATGGGTTTCCTAAAGTCCTAATCTCCATATAGGTGGTGGTATTAAGATCTCGAAAAACATGTGACAAGCAAGTTCTAATTCTGTAAAACATACCGGTTTCCCTCAATAAATAGTAAGGCATGTTTTATATCTATTATATAATATGTGTATTAAGTATAGGGGCCAATCTCATAATATGTCTGGAAATATGGGCTGCCAATATGAAACATGTATACCCGTCCCCTTGACTCGTTATCCCGACCTAAACGATTCCATTTTCCAACTTCTCATTTTAAAAACATTTGTCGGGAAAACTTACGAGAAGCTGAAAAACCAACCATAACCAAAAACCTCTAACTTGCCATTAATAACAACAAGTGTCAGTTAACAACTTAAGTTTCTGAATACTCTTCGACGTACTATTGGAATAAAAATTTTCAATTTTCCCCTATCCCCACACTTGAGGTTGACATTGTCCTCAATGTTAAAATAATAATAAAACAATTAATAATCATATGGGGGATGGGGAACAAATGTGATGAACTAGTGCAAATATACAATTACAATTCTAAAAACTAAAATAAAAATAACAAAATAGTTTATGAAACTGAAATCACCTGATAATAAAGACAATGCAATGCGAAACTCGGCCCACAACTCTCAACACACTCGTGACATATGTCTCCATCACTGACCAATTCTGTCTAACCAAATCTGCACAACTCTCGAGACATGTATAAGCAACCACTCACAAGTATAAGACTTAGGTCTTACGAGAGTTAAAATTATTATTATATTATAAAATCATTACCGAGCCAAGTTAGTCAATTTCATAAAAAAAAATTGTTAATTATTTAAAAATAATAAAAGACCTAACTCACTTTCGTAGGAATCATGATTGCATTTAGCGTATGCAACAAGCCCTTTAAACCCCCCGGTAGCCCGGGTGGACGAGTGAGGTCTCGTGAGGGTTTATAGTGAACACACCCACAAAGTTCCAAAGCAACACAGACAAACATACAAAGATATACAAATATACAAATCACATACAGCAGACAAACAACACAAGATATATACAAATGTTACCCAACCGGTTACCCATACATGTTTCCCAAATGTAATATAATAAAATATACAGACCATATAGATGAAAACAAAAAAACATGGAAAACAAACAAAAACGGCAACCAGCGTTTGCTGCCAACTAATCTCCTCCCGCGGGGTCAGGCTGATCAGCTGCCTGACCCGACCCCGACACCTCCGCCTGATCTCCAGCCTGCTGATGTGTATGTAAAGATGCTGGGATCAGTACCTGCAGATGTGTGAATAGTATGCGGAAATACTCGTCCTGGCTGGCTATGTGGGCCCGCATCTCCATCTGCTGTTGATGTATACTCTCTAGTGTGACTGGCGGCTGTGGTGGCTGCGGTGGCTGGAGTAGAGGGTGCTGCTGCTGAGATCTCATGATGTAGGGGACATGGATGGGCTGTCGGTGAGTCGGAATACCCATCTGAAGCGCGACAGCCGCGTCTATCCTCGGAGGTGGTGGTGCCTAAGGACCCTGTCGGACCGGTATGAGCGTAGGTGGATCATGAAGCTCACAGTACTCGGCCCTCCAGGCGTCCTCCAAATCATATGGGGCCGTAGCAGGCCCTCGGGTAAAATAATCAATCGGATAACGGTCAAATACCCCGAGGCGCTCTGCTAAGCGTGTGATATACGGCCCCATAGATAGCTAGGCCGACCGACCCTGCCAGCTACGGCTCCAGGAGAACGACGCGAGAAGCAGCGTCGCTATATTGGCCTCCCGGCCCGTGATAATTGATAGCAGTGTGAACAAATCAATGTTGTTGCACTTATCGTGGCCCGAATGACGGCCCACTATAGAGCAACCAACTATGCGGTGAAGGTAGCGGTGGACGGGGTCCCGAATGGATGACTCAACCAGGGTGCTCGAGTGGGCCCCGTCCGCTATCGTGGCCTAAAACTGGCCCAACTGGGCCTCGGTCAGCCAAAACTCCCGGTCGGTCTGCGACCGAAGAGTATAACCCCGGACGCTCGTAAGAAACGTCGGGGTCAGCACCTCCTCTGCGGTGTAGTAGCCAGTGGCGACGGCAAACTGAGGAACTGACATCTCAAATGTCTACCGTCCCAAGGCAAATGATACCGCATGTGACTCGGAGAAATCGGAGGGTACGTGTCTGAAAGTAGAAAAGAACTCACGTGTGAGCTCGACGTACTGTGCCGAGTCACAAGTGAGGACCTGGACCCACCTATCACTCAACATGGCTCGGACGGTCTCCTCACGGCCCACTGCAGCGAGCAAGGGCCAGTTGATCGTCCGGTGTCGGAAGAGCTGCATCGCCGCGAAGCGACGATACGCAGTTTGCTCCTACGACAACGGAGCGAATCGCAGAATGATGTGAGGGAAAAGGCGGCCGTCCCCCACGATCGCCTCCCGATCCGTATTGGGAGTGATTGGGATCTCGTCCCCATCGTACCTGATGACCCGTGGTGGGCGCACCACGGGCTTCAGGGGGCTCTGGTGTACCTCTTGGCCGGGCTACGGGACCACGTCGTCCCGCGCCGGCTGGTCTTTAGCGCTTGCGCCCGGCGGCGACTGAAGATGGTCCTGGAGCGTCCGACATGCTGCATAACGAAGATATAATATCAATAAAAGACACGAAAAATGAGAAAAATTCGGGATGCCCTATATACAGATAAGCTAAACCAGGTATCTCTGCCCAAATGGAGATTGAGTACAGGCGAATAACCTAAACACAATCAACGCACCAAATCCCGAACACAACGCAATACACAACTCGACTCGAATAAACTGACTCGACCGACACGAAAACAGATACACAGACTAATGCCTCGAAAAACGTGCAACATGACAAACATAATCGGGATTCACAAAATCGGGTGGATCGGGTCTCGAGATTCACTTATATTATTATAATATTATTATATTAAATTATTTGTTATATTAAAATATTATTAAACTCACAAATTAATTAATATTATATTAAATTATTGTAATATTAAGTTAATTAATTTAAAATTTTATTAGTAGTATTATTAATAATAATTAAAATTTTAAGAATATTATTATCTTAGATTATATATTATTATAATATTAAATTATATAATATATTAGAAAATATTATTAATATTATTATTATTAGTAGTAATGGTTCAATTTTTTTTTTTAAATAATATTAAAATATTAAAATTAAATTTTTATAATTATTATTATTATTATCATATTATCATTATTATTAATTAAAATATATTTATGTGATATTATATATATTAAAATTTTAAACTTAAATTTTTATAACTGTGTTACATTAAAATAATATTATAATATTAAAATAACAGTAAAACTTTTAAAATTTTATTACTACTTAGTTAATTTTACTTATATAATCATTACTAGTATTATTAAAAATACAAAACCCGACCCGACACCACTTTTAAACATAACCCGACACAAAACAATCTCCCGCCAAAAATCAAACCACCCAAAGTCCGGTATCACAAATCCCACAAACATCATAACCAAATTCTCAAGCAAAACACGGCGTAATAACTAAGAACACGATTATGGCAATCACAGTTTACGACTCGATTAGCTCGACTAACCTACACAACTCACTATCCATCAAATCTCGACACGAACACAAACTGCAAACCCGACTCAAAACTCAAAATTACCTCAGGCTTGGAAGACGAACAAATAAAGTGGTACACTGGAGTGGTGCACGGCAGTGGTGGTGGTCCGAGAGATGGTAAATGGTGGTGGTGGAAGCTACGAGGTGAGTAGTGGTGGGGTGACGGCGGTTATGGTGATTGTGGTGGTGTATACGACACAGAGAGAGAGAGAGAGATGAGCAGTGGTGGGTGGTGGTTGTCCGGAGAGAGAGAGAGGACGGCGGTGGGGGGGGGGATGTAGAGGCGGTGGTGTGTATATAAATATATATATATATATTTTCGGGTTATCCATGGCCCATCGCGTAGCGCGATGGGTCTTGGACATTGGCATCGCGCTACGCGACCCAAATCTAAGCAAATTAGGTTAGGGTTTAGGGGCCATCGCGTAGCGCGATTGTCTCTGATCTGGCGTCATCGCGCTACGCGATGACGTCAGATGTCTGGGATGCCAAGGTAACCATCGCGTAGCGCGATGGTTAACCTTCAAGAGCCATCGCGCTCCGCGATGGTCCCCTGCGAACAAAAAGTTTTGTCAAATTTTGCGTCGGGCATTTTACGACCCGGTCACTTTTCGACATCCCGTCATCACCCTGAGCACGTTTCCGAAGTTAAAATCTGCAATGCGTACCTGGATTGATGTGAAATTGATCAAGAACTTACCGACTCTCCATGATGCACACTTCACCAAAATCCTCCCCACACTTAGGAATTGCTGCACAAAACTCGAGACAAAAGTCAAACAACGACTCAACAAACAGAAAATAAAATGGAACACACTTACAAACCCCGGCTTGCCTCCCGGTCAGCGCTGAATTGCGTGTCTACAGCTCGACAATGCCTCAAATGTTTCAAGTATTTTTATAAACCGGTGAGGTCACCGTAGAACTCACCGATTTCTTTCCTCTCCTTCCTTTCCTTGCTATCGGTTTCTCTCCATCTTTCATCTTAACGCCTCTCTCATTCCAACCTCTTTTCTCACGGCTACCTTTCAGCTCGTTCCTCTCAGTTACAAAACACCCATCTCTTGTATGATTTGTGCACGATGGTACACACTTATCAACAAGAGGGTTAGTAGCATTTTCAAACAGTAATAACCGCTTAACACGGTTCCCACAGTTAATGCCCAAAAATCCCTCAGCACAATCAATGGCCGCATGTGCTGTAGCAAGGAACGGTCTGCCCAGTATGATTTCAGATTGCTTAATATTACTCTTAGCATAGTTAAGTACAAGGAAATCAACTAGGTAGCAAAAATCGTCCACTTGAACCATTACATTAGTGACCATGCCCCGGGCTTGTGTATGAGTTTGATTTGCTAACACCACGGTGGTGTTTACATTTTCTAACGGGCCAAACTCATACTGATCATATAAATTGCCTGGCATGACACTAACGCAAGCTCCAAGATCTAGAAGTGCCCGATCAGTTTTGAATTTTCCAATTTGAATTGACAAGAGTGGCACTCCCGGGTTTTGGAGTTTACTTGAGGTGGTATTATCCTTCACCTCCTCATCTCCCGTGTTGGTCAATTTGGCGTTTAGACATTTTTCACAAGTGCAGTTTTCACAAAAAGTTAATTCGTCTGTTTTTAATTTCACTTCATTTTGGAAAACCATTTCATTTTGACCAACACGTACATCATCATCACTAACATCATTCACCACCGCCTCAACAACTTGCGGTGGCGACTCAACTTCAACACAATTAATTTCGAAATGAGGTACAAGACTTATCGCGTTAATGTGCACACTATTACCTTTCTTTGAGCTTGAGCTGGCATGTTGTGGGTTTACTGTGGTATCGCTCGGTAGCTGACCCGCGTTCTTCTGAAATCTCGCCCCGTCTGCTGCGAGCTGACCAATCTGTTTTGACATCGCTTCTGCTGACTTATCTCTCAACTCGAACTGTCTCTGCATTTCTTTCTAATTATCAGTCACGACTTTCAACAACGCATCTAACTTTGAATGCATCGACTCGTCTGAATTTCCCGAACTACCCTTCTGCTGGTCCTGATTCTGATTACCCGACGAACTGTTACCCCGGTAACCATCTCTGTTATATCCTCGACTGTTATACTGACTGTTCGAACCACCCTGTCGGTAGCTGCTCTGCTATCGGTTCTGACTGGACCCCTGAAAGTTCGAGTTCGACTGATTCGACGCGTTCCCGTACTTGAAATTAGGGTGATTCCTTAGGCCCGGGTGATAAGTGTTCGAATTGAACCCTTGGCCCTTTGACTCCCCGTATGCGTAACTGACTTCTTCCTCATCGGTATACTCGTCATCATCGAACCCGGGGCAATCTTCAACCTTATGCCCCAATCCACCACAATCTGAACAAACCGGGAATTTCACCCCGACCTTACCAATCCACCTTTTTCTCTTTCCGATAACCCGCGAGTTCTCGTTCCAACTCTGCAATTCTGACTGACTCGCTCGAGGCTGATTTAACTGTTCGGGTGACCCCGACTTTTCGTGTTCGATCTGCTGCTGCCTCTGCCTTGAAATCTTCACACATAAATTCCAAAAATTCCCAATCATCTTCCTCGGGTTGATTCAACAACTGACTATTACACGAAGCCTTCAAATGCTTTCTGTCTTCATACTTCAACCCATCAACGAAACACTTAACCAACTCCCACAACTCAATCTGATGGTGCGGGCACTTCGGAATCATTTCCTTGTAACGAATAAAAGCCTCGTGAAACAACTCACCCGGTAACTGTGAAAAGTGTCTAATCTCCATTCGGGCCTCGATAGTCTTCGACTGTGAATAGTACTCGTTAAGGAAAACCTGCTGCATCTCGGCCCAGCTCTCAATACTGTGCATCGGTAGCGAGTTGAACCAGTGTTTTGCTTTGTCTTTTAATGAAAACTGGAACAACCGCAACCGCACCTCATCCTAATCGTATGTACCATCACCAATAGACCCACAAATTGCTGAAAAATCTGACTAGTGTGAATACGGGTCTTCTGATCCCAGTCCGTGAAAATGGGGAACTATGTTGATGTAGGACGGACGTGATTTAAATGTCGGTTGTCTCTGAACACGCACCTGTGGGACAATCGGTGACGCGCCATCTGAAATAGCCGGTCTGAACCGACTGTTAACACCCTGAACCGGAGGCCTGTAATTCCTTTGTCTAGCCCTCGGTTCCTCAAAACCTCCCGATTAACCTGAATCGGTTGTCTCTGTTCCTCCCGATACCTGCATATACCACCTCGATCAAGATTTCTGTTCCTCCACCTGTTACCTCTCACCCTAACCGGTTCCTCAACCTCATCAACCTCTTCCACATGCAAACCCGTATTTTCATTTCTCGGGCCAAATTCCTCCCCATCTCCTTCTTCTTCATCTTCCGTGTGAATACTGACATGGTCAAACTCTTGAATAATCGTCTGTCGGTGACGAGGGGTATTGTTCGGGGCTGATGGCCCGGGTCTGTCATGGTTTCGGTTTCGGTTTCTGGAGTGTCGGGCTGAATTTTGGGGTTGTTGATTGGTGTTTATTGGTGGTGGTGGATCATTGTTTGGTGGATTCAGTTCGGGTTGGAAAACGTTAATTTCGGGTGGTGGGTCTTGGTTTTGGTTCATGTTCTGACCATCCATGTCTGGATGTCTGATCTGAGCTCAGTTCTGCCGAGCTAACCGTTCGATTTCTGGCTCGTAAATCAGTGGAGAATTTATTCCTGAATGCGGGTGTGCATAAAGCTGTTACCTGCACAAATAACACACCCCGCATAAAATGGGAAAATAAAACTAAACTAAAAATAAAAACAAAAACTAAATTAAACTAAACTAAACAAAGAAATCAATTAATCACAAAAACACTAAGCGCACTAACTCCCCGGCAACGGCGCCATATTGATGACCGTCGTTTGAGTCATGCAAAAACCTAATTAACCTAAGCAGCTATGGTAAGTCAGGTATCGTATCCACCAGGAGTATGTGGTCAGTGTGAAGTGAAATCAATTCCTAAACTTATGAAGTAATTCAATTAAAGTGCTGATCACACTAGCAAACGGTTTATATGTTATAACAAGCAACCAAGTAATCACGTATTCAATCAATTAACAAAGACAAATCACACCCGGGAATCCAAGTAATTAACCTAACAGTAAACTCAAGCAACTTAACAGATTAACAATCACTGATCAATACCGATTGACTAACTAGATAAACCTTAGGCATCAACGCTTACTAACACACGGCACTGGTTATCAAACAGTCCCTGCCAGTGTGACTCAACTAAGGGAAAGCGTATGCTTCATCACATTCAACTAGTCAAAACAATCCTATAAGCAATTATCATAGCAACTGGCACAATAATCGTTCTGATCGAAATAAACCTAAACTGACTGAGTGCGCAATAATACTAGACATCAATACTCATAGATTAATCAAAGATCATTACAATCAATTCGTTCTAAATACATGAGAAAAACTGAAAGATACAATACTCTACATCCCGGGTATGACTCGAAGAAACTAGCCGCGCACCGGCATCTCTCGGGCCTCGGTTATGATCTGGTAGGCCATGTAGGACACTTAGAGATGATTGGGGATGATCGGGACTTGCTCTTCTGCTCTAGAAATCGACTGGAAGGTGAAGAATGGCGTCTCAGGTCGTCAAAACGTAATATAAAACAAAACCCTAACTTTCACGATTCTGGGGACCATCGCGTAACGCGATGGCCTCCTCTCCTGGTCAATCGCACTACGCGATGGACCAAAAGTCAACGCAGTCATTTACACGCGATGCCCCACCTTCAACACCCATCGCGCTACGCGATGGGTCTCCTTTCTCAGCAACTTCACATGATTTCCTCGGTAAGCGTGCTGGACATCCCGGGTCTTCATTCCATGCTCATACAGGTCCAAATTAAACGTGTTAAGTACCTGTGACCTGAAACACAACAAACACGTATGAAGTACCAAAGTTCCTAAACTAAACACGTAAAACAAGTACGTTAACACAATTAAATATGTACAAATAAACCGAACATCACCTTTCAACTTAATAAGATATATTGTGGTGATGCAGGCTTTAAAGGGACGGTCCAATAAGGAATGGGTTCTCACAAATATATAAAGGCATGAACAAAAAAAAAAACACCCTATTGGTGGGCAGCCATATTACGACTACTGAAAGGAGTTTTTTTGGGCGGCAGCCCTAGGCTGTCTTTGAGGGGAGACCACACAACAAAAGGTAGAGAGGCCGAAAGAAGAAAAGGAGCAGCCACAAGAGAGGAGCAAGCAAGAATGTTCGAGTATAGAGAGCGTTCAAGATTAATATCTACTCATCCAAATATTATTATTCGGTTTGAATTAATTGTTTTCTTTATGAATTCAGTTTTAGACCTATTTATTTTATCTTGTTCTTGAGTATGATTGTTGGTTGAACTCCCTAGCTACCTAGGTTTTTTGATGACTACTTTGTGATTTGAGGATTTTTATTGGTTTATGGTTTCTAATGTTGGATTAATACTAGAGTAAATAATCTTTTTATAATTGATTTGATGTCTTTGCGTATCTAGTTTTGATTTATTATTGATCTTTGTTCCGTATGTGTCTTGTTGAACGTCTTTCAGTTATAGACGCATATCTAGGTCGCTTACTGTGTGTTTGTGATTATTTTATGGTTTTACTAGACATAGTAACGCATAGGAACATTGATTAGTGATTTGTTAAATCTTTATATTCTACCTATCTAGAGACTGAGAGGTAATAGATAGTCGGGTTGTCCTTGGGATTAGGTGTTTAGGCTAGAACGCTCTGACAGGAGGTTTCCTAGATTTCCCTAGTTTCATTGTAACTCTGTGTCTTATCGATTGTTCTTAGGTTACCCCTTGCACTTTAGGGTGTATTGAGATAATGAGACCGACGGGTGATCTGTCTTTTAGGGTACTTTAGTATTGTTGGAGAGACTGACAGGTAATCCTACCAACCGGTAAGTTTACACGCCCCTTAGAGTTTCCCTGTAGGTCACACCCGGAGAATGATCTCCACTAGGTTGCTTAAGGGTGCCGAATTTTAAGATCCCGGTTCCATCATAGTTTCCATAGCCGAGAGAGATCCAAAATTTACAAGTAGGATTCTAAACCTAGGTAGGGCTTCTCCCATCTTTGAGTTCGTCTAGGTCATAGAGTTTTCGTTTTTAGTTTAATTAGTTAATTGTCAAACAAGTAAAATCATTAAGTTCTTAGTCAGAGTCTAGTTTAGGTGTCGCTAGTGTCCTTTGAGTTCGATATCTGGACTTCATTAGGCTTTACTACAGTTGATAGGTACGCTTGCCTGTCTAATGGTCTAGCATTAGAAGAGTCTATGTTTATAAATTTAAAACTAGAGTGTCTAGGTTAGGCTAATATTTTATAGACCGCTTTCAGCACATCATGCAATACAATTAATTTGTGACAAAGAAAACTACAATAACAGATTGATATATACGTTATACATATGCATGCATGTTTGTGTGTGGTCTACAAAATATTACTGATACATAATTGTATATGTATGGTATATATTTCCTATTCAGTACTTTAAACACACTGTTAAATGAACTATACACACACACACATATCCACATCTTATTTTCTATAGAGCTCTATCCTTGGAGTATATGCAGCTCATACAACTCTATAAACTTAATAAGACTCCTCTCATACAACTCATACAACACTAAAGTCAATAGATGAAAATGAGCATAACTAAAAGTCTAAAAATAATAGTCAGCTACTGTGCACACCACAAGCCATCAATTTGTTCCTATCTCCACCAAACCATCAAAAAGCAAAGTCGAGGTTTTATGTGAAAAAGAATAATAATCTGTTGGTAATTATTTACTCCATGAATCAATAATAAGATAGTAACTTGCTTGTTATTTTTCTTTTTTATATGATTGAGATAACCGGACAGCACACCTATGGAAACAGAAACAAAATTGGCTGCAGATAATTAAGGAGAGTTAGCTGACCTGAATGCATGTGCACAAGTTGACTCGGAGTTGATCGGAAAAAACAGAAGACAGTATGTATAACTTAGTAGTTGCTCCGGGACAGCTGTCCCTTGCAAAAAGAAATGAAATATCGATAATCAAATAAATGAGTAACCGTATAATCTAAAAATAATAAGTTTAATAAAAAAAAGCATAAAATTAATTGAAAACGACCTAGAAAGACAAATATTTTGTGCAACTTAGCAATGCTTAGTATCATCAATTTTAACCATTAATTCTTAAAATGAACTCGCTACTCAAACCAACAAATATCTTTCTAAACTGTGATACATAACTATGTTTTTCATTCAAGCATTTGATCAAACAACTGGTATACACATAAACTATTACCAACCAGAAGAAGTGAAGAATTAGAAATGAATCCTTCCGTCATAAATTCATCAAAACCACCGCATCCATATAAGATGTAATACGATACCTGTAAAAAGCAGCAGATGTAATACATACAATACCTTTTTGAAATCCAGAAGCGGTAGAGTTAGTGCACTGCAAACGTGGTCTAAATGTTAGGGAGACAATTGAAGGGGAAATCAAACGGAAGGAGTAATTACCGTTGCCTGGGGTTTAACGTCGCTTGTTGGATTTGAATGTCAATTTCGTTTCTGGAGTGAGTTCCCGAATTGGTGAGGATTATTGATTGAGAGGATTACCGATTGATTGAGGATATATTGATTATCGATTTGAGCGAATATTGATCATGGAAGGAGATTTAATTGAAACCGCATGGAACCGCCTTTGAGCGAACGTGATGGAAAGGATGCAACTGTTTTGTAATCCTGATCAAACGGTCAATATTCAATCTTCTTGTCGGACGATTAATATTCAATCTTGGATGCCCTTATCAGACGGTTATATTAAATCTTGGATTTTGAACCAAGGGTCAGTTTCAAATCCCACTCTATGGTAACTATATATATAATATGAATTCAAAGTTATATACAACATTAAGCTTGTCATTAATTTATTATTGTTTAGTTAATACTACGGCATATATAGGATTTAGAAAAAGAGTCACAAAATATAATTCTTGAGGGATTTTGGGAGAAGTTATAATCATAATCTGAATTAATCATATGATTGTTTAAAACAAGTTTTGTAAGAATTAAACATAGAATTTGGTTCAATTGCTTTTGATTAAAAGTATTTATAACAAAAGCTATGCAACTTATGTTTATGTTTAATTGTTTATTATTCACTGGTTTTATTTAAATTATAGAACGTTTTTATATTGGGCTTTTATTATTTAAAACAATATAATAAGTCAGGATACATTGGTCATTTAACATGAATTTAACTGAAAATTCTAATAGCAATTAAGGACGTAACGTGTTACAAACCACTTAGTTCAAGGATATGCATTATTAATGTATTATAATTAATGAAGATCAAGAGCCCAACCTACAATTGAGTATCAACATAAGTAACAAACTTAGTAACTTAATTTAAAGATTTTGCATATGTGTAAATAGTTATTGCACATATATATATTGTAGAGCATTGCATATATGTAAATGGACAATATACTTTATCAGTTTGATCAATAATCAGTTTGAAGAAATGGACAGTCATATTTCAGATTATAGTATTTGTATTTGTTTAAATACGTAAATTTCAGAGAAAGGCAAATAAGAGAGAAGTGGTGATAAGATTAAAAAATATAAATGAAGTTTGTATGTATCGACAGCACACAGCATTTGAGTATGAATTTAATCCAAGTGGATAGCGATATAAGATATTTAATTTCCTTTTTTTGAATAAAGAAAACAATTAATCAATGGTCATTGTATTGTGGTTCCAGGTCGAACACATGTTCTTGAAGATAAGGGGAAGGGGGTCATATAAGATATTTTGCACCAACTTTTGTTGCTCAATAAAACTTTATTGTCGTCCGGAAGGAAAAAAGAAAAAATCTTATTTGATGACAATTAACCACTTAATTTCTTCATTTATTTATCTCCACTACGAAAAGCAACATCCGTGACGTACGTTATGCTTTTCAATCTCTAAAGTCGTATGAAAATTTCGGCCCGGCTAGCTTTTTGAATAAATAATTTGTTATTCTATTATTTTCTTCACAAACACTTAACCTTTTATATAAGAATACAAAACACCTACATCTTATCTTTTATCTTTTAATATTCCTTGAAAAACTCACCAAATTACTAATAACAAAAGTTTTCGTTTTAAACTTTCTACAAGCCTATAACGTAATTATGGCACTCTTAATAATAATAACTACACCACTTTTCTTGATTTATTAAGTTATATGAGTAATTAACAGTATGATAGAAACAAAGAGCGGGCAAGGAGTTGCGGGACAGTGGAAGAATTGGCCCGCCTCCCTCATGGTATCATGACTTCTTATTTTGGACCGGCTTCTACATCCCAAAATCATCCCGTGTTCAATGGCTACATGTGTATTAACATATACCTAAATTAAAAAATCAACTCCTATATACACAAACCCAAATCTTAATTTTTTTACCTTAATTCTATACTATGGATCTCTTCAAATTTCTAATATCTACTTCACATCAATAAGTTCCAACAACTAAACGATACAGATCGTCTAATGATACGATTTTTATACCTTACAATTTCTTAAGAAACGTTATGTCGTCAGGTTAAAGATACAGCAAGTCGAGGAGTTCGTGTACTTGAGATTGTGAAGGTGCACATGATTGTCTCGTGCATAATTAATTCTATGATATCCAACATTTGATGATGATATGTTTAGAGAATGTTTCAAATGCCAAGATAGCTATTCCTACGCATAGTTGGTGATATGACGATGAACTTTAAATTTTATTTTTAACTTGTGTTACAAGATGGAAAAGTGTTTTACGTCAATTCAAAAGTGTGCATTTGTAATACGTCAACTAACATATGGGAATGTTTCTTATGCGTATGATGAATACTTGAATATGTAATATAGAACTTCACGTGAAAGTCTACAATACTTTTGTGATATATTGAAAAAATATATTTGCTAAACGAACTCCCAACGGCATACAACTTTTGTAGGTGCCCATAAATATGGATTTATTTGAATGCTAGATAGCACTGATTGTATATGTTAGACTTGAATGAACTGTCCAACGACATGATGCGGTCAATACATGAGAGGTGATCACGAGTATTTAACGGTTATACTTGAAATGGTAGCCTCCCAAGATATATGTGTCTTGCATGCTTTTTATTTGGTGTCGTCGATTCAAATAATTCAACATCCTCAATCAATATTTTTTCGTGAAATATTGAAAAAAAATATATTTTTTGTTTGAAAATTTTTTTTTCAGCCTTAATCGTTGTTTTTGGGAGAAAAGTTGTTCTGTCGGTCCAACTGATTCGACCGATTGTCCGTCCGGTTCACTGTCCGATCCGGTTATAAAACCTAACAAATGCCTAAATAGTAATAATATATTAATATGAAAAGAGATATAATAATTAAGTTAGAATCACATGAAAAAAGAAAAAACTTAATCCTTGTTAAATGTTATGAAATATCTCCGTGATCGTGTTATTATTGATCATCGACATCCAACCAATAACATTAATTTGATGGCGGATGATTGACATCAGCCAATAGAAGACAATCCACAGCGTACACGTGGCGACATCAAGGAACACTTTTGATGAGACGGGGTGGAATCTCTCTGATTCATTATAAAATCATTCTTCTTCTTCTTCTTCTTCTTCTATCACTCGAACTTACAGCTGAGAAAATGGCATCCCTCGTAGTAGCAGTTCTGATCTTGGCCTGTGCCGCCGGAGTACACGGATCCATATTCTCCGATGAGAATCCGATCAGACAAGTGGTGTCCGATGGCCTACGAGAACTCGAGGCTTCTGTTGTTCAAGCTATTGGTCACACTCGTCACGCTCTCACCTTTGCTCGATTCGCTCGCAGGTTCCTCCTTTTTCATATTCATTAGTATTATTATGTTGATAGACAGACAGATGGTAAGTAGCTTTAATCTGTTTTGGAATAATATATATATATATTATATAGGTACGGTAAGAAATATGAAACTAGTGAAGAGATGAAGCAGAGGTACTCGATTTTTGCTGAGAGTCTGGAGACCATCAGATCGCACAACAGCAAGGGCCTATCTTATACTCTTGGAGTCAACGGTCAGCTTTTTCCTAATTTAGAGAGCATATCATATCATGTTTTGCTTGATATACTCCATAAATACATACATGATACACCTACGCTAGTAACAACTAGTTGTTAATTGGATTGAAACAAACAGAGTTTGCTGACATGACATGGGAAGAATTCAGCAAATCCAAGCTCGGAGCAGCTCAATACTGTTCTGCTACCCGAAAGGGCAATCACAAACTCACTGACGCAGTCCTTCCATTGACGGTACGCCGCTGCCTTGGCTTATTATAACCTTTATGTGCTGCTGGAATTATCTCATTACATTAATAATAATTGCAGCAAGATTGGAGGAAAGCAGGAATTGTGAGCCCTGTCAAGAATCAAGGATCCTGCGGATCTTGTTGGACATTCAGGTATGCATGTAGCTTAATCTTTTGCATATCAGTAAGCTAGCTTCTGGATGAGTATACTTAATCATCATTTCCTTTAATTATACTAACAGCACCACTGGAGCTCTTGAGGCTGCTTATACCCAAGCTTATGGGAAACCTGTTTCTCTATCCGAGCAACAGCTAGTTGACTGTGCTGGCGACTTCAATAACTTTGGCTGCAATGGTGGCTTGCCATCCCAAGCTTTTGAGTACATCAAATACAATGGTGGACTTGACTCTGAGGAAGCATATCCCTACACTGGAAAAGATGGTGTTTGCAAGTACTCAGCAGAGAATTCTGCAATCCAAGTGCTTGATAGTGTCAATATCACCTCGGTATGTGTGAGATTATGGACAATTAGTTATTGTCATATCAATACACAATTAGTTATTGTCATATCAATACACAATTAGTTATTGTCTTTTTACAATGTCTTTATATTTATCTAAGTTATTGTCATGTCAATACACAATTAGTTTTTATTATCATTGTTGGCCAAGTTACAAGTTTGTTAATTTATAGGGTGCCGAGGATGAACTAAAGCACGCAGTGGGTGTTGTTCGTCCAGTGAGTGTGGCCTTTGAGGTGATTAAAAACTTCAAACTTTACAGTGGAGGAGTTTACACTAGTGATGAGTGTGGCAGTGATCCAATGGTGAGGTTTTTTTTGGTCTTAAAATATTTTAATGTACATGTTATGCTTGTTGGTTTTAAAGGTACATAAATGTGTTGTGTGTGATAGGATGTGAACCATGCTGTTGTTGCGGTTGGATACGGTGAGGAAGATGGTGTCCCATACTGGCTTATTAAGAACTCGTGGGGAGCCGACTGGGGTTTGAATGGTTACTTCAAGATGGAGATGGGCAAAAACATGTGTGGTATGTCATCTTGTTTCACATTCCAAGATAAATGAGTACCTAAAAAAGAAAACTAGTTTAACATTATCTATTGTTTTCTAAAATTGATGATGATTGCAGGTGTTGCAACGTGTGCATCTTACCCCATTGTTTCCTAGATGTTATGTATGTGTAACGCAAGATCTTTCACAAACTATTGTAGAAAATACCTAAAACTAAAAGTCTTGTCGTTGTATTGATGGTCTGGTGGTGAAGTTTCATAAAAGGGGTGATCATCCTATCCCACAAACATCTATTTGTATATTAGCTGTATTAATGCTGTAATCGGATTAATATATCTTGTCATTCTCTAATCGCCTTTCGGATTAATACATCTGTTGAATATTAGACTAGCTATGCAGTCACTAGTTTACATAAACCAAAGGGCAAATAATTGTGGATACAGCTAGCAAGCTAAAACTTTTAGACGCAATGATACAATCTTATCACAACTTGATTATTAGTGGTGGAAGCGTTTGATCTGACGCCTCCCGAGGCTTCCTACATTTCATTGAATCCTAACGTGTTTTACTATACCCCTCCTCTTGGTTAACAATAAAGATATATTGATTAAATCCTTAAAATCATAGAAGGAGAATATTAGATGTATGTTTTATTTGGTAGAATGTAAATGCTAAATAGCATTTTTTTTTTGTGTACAATCATCTAGCCTATTGTTTTCATGAGTTTAAAACAGAACTACTTAGATTATTTTGCTGACCAGGAATCATTTTTGAACTGTCTTTATCATTCCTGTTTAGAGAGATGCATATGCAATTTGAATCATAATAACAACTTAATACCTACTACTTTCCCCCAAATTATAGCACAGGCTACTGTAAACATCTTGCAATTATATGAGTTGATGTATATAGTATAATAATTACAGCAGGTGGAACTATACTAATTAGATGTTTAGGGGGTTGTCTGGGATAAATGCTTACTGCATTCATTCTAAGCTGCAAACTGAAGTGAAATAAGCTGAGAACTTAATTTGAGTCTTGTCTTTTTTTAAGGCTAAAATTTGTTGGAGCTAGGGGCTTTAAATGTTAGTTGGGTGCAAGTGTTTGTCCGAAGTAGATTCTGAAAGGGGTATTTGATGGCTTTTCGAAATCTGTTAAGAGTATGAATGTGATGTATTATGCTGAAACCAGATTTCATGAACAACTGGATGAACATGTTAATCACCTTATAGGATGATTTCCAAGCTAGGTGCCTAAGTTTCTGTTAGTTCAGTTGACAAATTCCAGCCACAAATATTTTGGTGGGAAATTTGAAGAACAAAAACAGCTCTCGATCTGTGGTGGATATTTATACGTTACATCCCACGTGTAGAAAGTGTGAGTTATGGAATGATGTACAAGGGTATAGTTGTCTTTTCCTTAATTCATCTAAACACTTTTCTCTGCAAATGTAGATTCCTTAAAAGATTGTGAGATTACAGCATTTGGACCAATGAAATAGAATTCAGCTAATATTCTTCTTATTCCATACATCATTTGAGGGACCTTACATTTAAAAATTAAAACAAACATACTCCTAAGCTTACAAACAGACACCTTAAAAAACAACAAACAATACCGGACGCCAAAATGCTTAATTAATTGGTACCAAACGAACAACAATGAGCTTAACCAGACCCACCAAGAACACCCTTGAGTTTCTTAATAGTTGCTGCATCAAGGAAAGTTGTTGCAGCCACAATTTCAGTTGGCAAGTCATTAGCAAACAGAGCGAAATCAGTAATCTGGAGCCCTGGCACTGGACTGCTGAAGCTAACGAAGGCAAGAGCCGGCCCCTTACCAGAATTTATCTGGAAATGAAGCAACCCTTGTGGGAAAACCATGATATCCCCTTTGTTCAAAGTCTTGAAGTAGACCGTGTTAGCTGATGATATGAAACCGGCGCAGATGGTTCCTTGAATGACCACCAAAAGCTCTGAACCACCAGGGTGTGTGTGCATTGGGATAACCCCACCAACGGCTAGGTCCAACCGGGCTATAGAAATCCCCAGCCCGTTCACTCCTGGAAACTGAGCTGTGAATGCTGGAGTAACTGCAGCCTTGATGAGATTGGTGGTGTTGCCGGCTGCACCGAGCCCAGAGTAGACAAAGTCAGAAACCGTGACTTTTTTGGGATCTTTGCATGGGAATCCAGAAGGGGTGTCAGATAATGACAGATCGGCTACACAAAAGTCTTGCACCGATGCATAGGAGGCTACCAAAAGAAGAGAAAATACAATAAAAACACCCTTCAACATCATTTTGATGCAATGTGTGTGTTTTTGCGGGTGTTTGTAACCGAGATAGAAGTTGAGGTTTATATAGAGGAATGGGGATGGGCATGACCATGCATGCAAGGGCTTCTCGTGATCGAATGGGGCAGCACCAATTAAGAAAGAAAGGCCACAATTTATTTGTTTCTAGCATAGCATGCGCATGTGATCGACTGTGTGAGTCTTCCTTCATACAACACCAAGATTTTTATTTCATTTTTGTTTTTTAATGCAGTATCTAAGAGCATATCCTGCACAAGATATCAAACAAACTATACTGCAGTGCAGTAATAGGATATATTTTACCACCCACACAATTTGGGATTCTAAACTAATAGTAAATAAGCAATGCTTATTGAAAATTACTTGTTTTCTTTAGCACAAATACGCATTAAACATGTTTCTTCAATTCATCCATCCAAAGTCCAAACACTTGTGAATGACATGTGTTCTTTCTTGCACTTGAACTCAAGACATGCTAAATATATATACTTTGTACTAAACTCTTGAGTCAATATTTTACTGCCCTTTTGTCAATCAAAATTTTAAAACCCCAAAACAGCTTAAAATGGCTGCTTGGCATTCCCGGTATAGGTAGGTAGTTTAGATACAATTAATTCATTTTTAGAATTAAAATATATATGCATATCCTTGTGTGCATGAAACAAAAATGTTGGTTTTAGGGTTCTAAAATAACGGTTTAGCTATTAGTATAGTACAATACTCCAGGTCTAGATGGGTTCTTTTGTTACGCACACATAAATATAAAAGAGACTTTTGAGGGTATGAAAACATTAATACAACAAGCTCCATTATATGAGAAATCTTAGCAGGTACTGTAAAATCTTGAAATTAAAAATTAACTTTAAGAAATAAAATTATATATTATGTCTTTTGTAGCTCTGGTTGGTTATAATTTTGTAACATATTTTGTCTCAAAGGAAGCAAGAGATATTTTGATACATAGTGGTCCTTAGTTACTACAAGTAGCACCAACCAGATGATGGGGTGCAAGGAGACAATATAGAAAAGTCTGGTATTGTTTTCATTTTGGAATTGTGTGGTTCATGTGTCTTGCATATCTTATCATATCCTTTCTGTTTCTTTCCATTCCTTTAGGTGTCTGGATTTGTTAATTGGTATGAACATCCAAACAATTAATATTAAAGTTTCAGCTCTGAAACTGAATGGGTAAAAGCTGAGATAATGTGGTTGGTAACAACTAACAATTAAGGCCTCCTTTTGTTAGTGCTAGATTTATATGAAGACGGGAATTCATAGTTTGGTAATGCATTATATAACTAAAGCCCATTTACTAATTACCTCAACACAAATATACATATAATAATTATTATAACTCCCAAATACTTCTACACTCACAATTCTGAATACTTCAAACCAATACAACTAACATATTTTTTTTAATTTGCTCAAAATTACAGGCACGCAGTCGTACATTTCGTTTCTGAAGAGAAGGCCTACAACAGGATCAAGGGTATAAAAAGTAGCCCTCACATACCGGTTTAAGCGTATATTCGACTTCAGCCTTAAAAACAAGGTCATGGTTCGAATTTTGAAATAAAAAGTCGTCCAAATCAGCATTCCCGTGCTTTCACCCTAGTTCTCTAGTGTAGCCACCACTGCAGATAATTAAGTTCCAACAGCCCCTCGATCTCCACGTTTTCATCAACTCAATCAGCAATTTCTTCCTCACTCCCATGGATTCCTGATTCGGTTTGACCATAAGCCGTGCAATGTGGCTGAGTCACATGAAGATAACCGAGACAAAAGATGAAGTCTAGGAAGTATATTTGCATTTAGTTATTTAACTTATTTGCTATCATTGTATTTAGTTTCGAATGTTAGCATATATTTACTTAAACAAGAATGAGTAGTTTTGGATAGAATTAAGTATACACATGATAATGGTTAATTGGTTCTAACTAATGAACCCGCTTGAATAGCATTAATGGATGCGCAATGATAGTCTGTCTTCCACAACGCATGATATTTCATGGGTTGCCAATGGGCGGGGATGCGGATTCGGACTGTAGGTCGCACCTGGCATTAAGATCTTCCATTTGTTGGATAGGATGGCCGGGTTTGGTAGATGATATTGGCACACCACCACTGCACTGTTGGTTCAACAAAACAATGCATATTATTATAATGGTAGTTATTATTGTTTATTTGCTTAATTAAATGGGATTAATTGGTGGGATGCTCTACCAACATGCCATAACTGACAAAACATGCAGAGGGGCTTATGCGGAATGTACCTTGTACATGCGAACGACCAGTGTAAAATGAATAATTAAAATATAGATGCATGTGTTAGAGCATCCACATTGTAACAGATGAGCAAGAACTCTCACTGATTTGTAACAACAATCATTTCCATTGCACTGTGTAACAGATGATCAATAATTTTGCCTCTATGTAATAGAGCCACACATTTAAATTGCTATTGAACTCTATACCTTGAGATAAATATCATGAAGACTATCACACATTTTAAATTATTTTATATACATGTATCAATTGTCTGGTTCCTTTATGCCGCACATCACCGTAATGTTCGGTTCGGTTAATTTAACTTGGTCAGGGTTTAGTTAATTCGGTTATTTGCTCACTCCTATTTATAGCAAAAGGATTTGTTAAAATTTGTGTTTTGAACATGAAATGTTGATTTTTAGAATAGCCAGCAATCAAGATAGAGTTGGTAAATTAATATATATATATATATATACACACCTTTTGAAAAAGAATAAAATGTAATTAAATTGCACATAAACATAATCATAAAAAGAAAGGAATTAAGCTGATCTTATCTTGTAGCACAAGCTGATAATGATGACATGCCTTCTAAATGACAAACAGTATGATGCATAGCATAAATAAACAAATGTTAATATAAGCATATAGCTGGAAAACGTTGACCAACTGCAACAATATCTATAGACCATTAAGCCTCCATCCCAAGTTATCACCAACTTTATTATATGTATTTTAATTTCATAAAATAATAACTATGTTTCTATCTTTCACGTGTACGTTTTGCTCTCTCCGCCTATAAAAACGTCACTATTCACGGTTACAATTAATTTATTCATTTCTTTTTCTACTTGAACTCAACAATATTAATTTTCATCTGGACATAATATTTAGTGTACGTTTACATAGTTATATACAAGTACCAAGATTTATATATATATATCATATTGCATGTTTGATCCTATGTCTATGCCTGTGTTTTTAATCCAAATACAATCTTTTAACCGATTATTATGTATATTAATATTATTAAACCAACATATAATACGACAAAAAGGATAGAAGCAAGATCCATTCAATACAATTGCCAAAGGTTTGACTGTGAAAGAGGACTTGAACCTGGTCAGTTTTTTGACAAAACATAATTTCCACCTTCACTCACATCACGTGTATATCCATTCGATCAGTTTCACACTTCCATATCTTTTAGGAAGGTGTTGTGACTTGTGATCTGTGATAAATATTATTATTCGTTTAATAACAAGAAAATTAGTTAAAGTTTACGCTTTTGGATACGTAGTAGTTTTTAATCTAAAGGAAAGTGATTGCATCTCTCGGGCGATATGTCATGTTGTAGAATAATTTATCATCCCTTGTCTTTTAAATAAACCAATAAATAGGCTTACTTGATTAGAATATAAGTTGTGTAAAATTTTTTTTATATAAACAGGCTTAAACATCTGTCAAGAAAGACTAGAACCCACAACCTTTTGGTTGGGAGTCATACCTCTTTGGTACTTGACCAATCTAGTTATTATAGAATTAGGGTAAAATATTAAATATACATATTTTTTTTCATAAATATATATATATATATATGCTAAGTATAAAATGAAAGCGCAACTCTAGAAACTCATTCTCAACCACATGTTTTTAATTAATGTTTAAATCTTGTGGTCCACAATTAAAATGAATAAAAATTGTAAATATAAATATAATTTTTTCTCTCTCCTGAAAACATATATAAAAATTAGTAAAAAATGTTAAAAAATAGCAAAACATTTTTTTTTTGATGTTTCGATGTTTTGTCTTAAATGTTACAACATATATTACATGTAACAAAAAAAAACGATGTTATATAGTGTTTTCGTGGGTTTTCACAACTCAAATGGGTTTTCATTATAACCTTACCCTATATATATTCTAAACAAATTTCGGGCCTAGCGGGGTGTCGGGCCTGAGGTCGTTGACCACCCAGCCCCCCCCCCCCCCCCCAAGCCAGCCTTGTTCAGAAGGAAGCTTCATCTCCGAAGGTAGCTCAATGTGAATCTCAGTTTTGTGTATTTCATCCACTTCATGTGGGTCATAAAGATTCCTCAATTTACCGCCAATCATGGCGATTCTAAAGCTCAAGAATACGCCATATGTATTGTGGGTTAAAAGTTTCAATTGCCATGATTATGAGTTCGAGAGTTAGTCCACACCGATCAATTTCAATGCATAATCGATGGTGACGCAGTAGACATTAAGAGTTCCTAAGTTTGAAAACATATTTAATTATGATTTCAAGTTTTAAAAAGCACACATGAATGACACATGACATCACTTTACGTTAAAACTTAACTGGAGTTAACAATATAGACTAGACGCGCAATCTTTTTACAAATGTATGGACAAGTTTGTAATTTTGAAAATTTGAGAACCAAACTCGTAACATGATCAAACCAAATACCATTTTTACAATTGTCTCTGTAATATAACTAAAAATAAAATACATTTTAAAAAGATGTTATATTTTTATATTTTCTACACAATTAACCTTTGACCCAAAGAAAGGGTAGAAAAGAAGGGAATGAAACTTTTTGCTCCCTTAAGAAAAGTGAAGCTTTTAAGTAAGTCATCAACAAGATCAAAACGAAACCTTCACTGAATCTAATCATTCGTTCTTTTTTTACTTTTTGTTCTTATATTTTATTAGTTTTCTCGTCATGCTATAATCCATGTACAGAAAAAAATATAAAAATTAACTATACATAGAAACCCCTCTCAATATAATATAATAATATTGGATGGTGTCGATTTGGACATACCAAGGGCGTTAAAGTGCATATAAAAACAACATTTGTGTTCCCGAGTTAATTTATGAAAAGAAACTTTTCTCTTTTTATCTTTTCTTTTGGTATCACCTCTTTTTTTTTTATTTTCTTTCCTTCCCAATCTTTCCAATTTGAAAATATACAATTTTTATTACTTTACTCTTTATTTTCTCTCCACTCTCTTACTTTTCTTTGGTTATATAAAAGAACACAACAAATTTTTTCTATCTCTTCCTTTTTTTTTTCCTCCTTTAAATGAATTAGTCGTGACTTTAGTGGTGATTGGTATAAAGGAAAGGATATCATGAAAGTGAGTTAATAAATTAATTAAAAAAAGGAAAAGCAAGCTTGGTGATTCATTGCCTGAACTGAAACAAAACAAAACAAAACCTTGTTCAATCTCAGCGGGAGACGCATGATCTATCTTACCAGTCCAAGAGTGAGTTTTTATTCGGTTAATTTAAACTTACACTTGCTTTGTTTGTCTGTGACTCTTATGGCTTTGTGACCATGTTATATGATTAACTAGCCTCTGCTCCGCCTGTGTTGTGTAATCTCTGTTTCTGTTTCCATGGGCAACCAACCAATTCGATTTATTATTATTATTATTGTTATGCTTTAGTATGTACAACCGCAGCAACAACAATTAGCTTAGCTAGTACTACTTTTTTTTTTTTTTTAATCATTTTGTGTGTGTGTGTGTGTGTGTCTCTGGATCTGTAAATACTCAACTACAACATTTCATTTCATTTCAACCTTAAACAAACCTAGGTTTCATTTTCCAACAGAGGATGACAACCTGCTAAAATTCCTGTTTTCTAGTTCTACTTAATGAGCCTAATTGAAATTTCATAAAATCTAGCTGATTATCCAACTCAACTCAAGTGTATTGCACTCATGGATGATGATGATGATAGCAAATCCTTCTTTCTGCACTCAACTCAAGATGCTGCTGTTACTCCGCCTTCCCCTGCACCAAGTTGTGTTTTCATCCAAAGGAGACAGCGCCAGCCCCCTTCAAAAGCTTCACTCTCAGGTTTTCAGACTCCTAAAAGGCTTATCTCCTCCCCCTCAAGACAGAACTAGGACTCACTGTAATAACCCGATTTATTCATATAAAAATTATAATATTAAATCTTAAGATAGTATTATAATGAAAATGATAAAGAATAATAAAAAGGTATATTAATTGTGGATATTATAGAAATTTGCAAATTGAATTCAAGATCTGATTGTTTTGAAATTTATCCAACTAATATTAAATAAGTTAAAATATATAGAAACATGAAACAAAGTTCACGACCCACAAATCAATTTCGCTAGACATGATTTGGTTTCTTCGTTTACTGGCCTTCAACCTAATCGAAACAGATAACCACGCTTTTGAATCCCTTATCTACTCCAACGAAATCGTCCTTATCTCTGATGTTTAACACACTATTTAACCGCTCGCGAAACCCTACCAGTCGCTCTACCTCCTTGCGTGGAAGCACCACCTGTTTCCCTTCCGATCAACTTAAATATTCGTCGCACCTGCCATCAAGGATAACCTCTACAGCCGACGGGAATACAACGACTGGCATCTCTGCTGTATCTGAAGCCGTTAAACTGACGATTTCTAAACCCAGCCGTAAGCGTTTGTGTGGTGCCCGCGCGACCGCTGCCTTGTTCCTCAGAATTTTTATTACAAAAAGTCCGTTATGTTACTTAAGCATTTTAAATGTATAGAGCTGGGTAAAACTTATTGCTAAACTAGAAGGTTTAATGTGCAAGCTATCAAATAGTTAAAAAAAATATATATATATATATATATATATATAAGTTAAAGGGCTAATTTTGTCATTTCTTAAAAGTAAATTAGAATCATAATAAACTACGTTTTCTTGAACCGGCGGAAACGGAACTTCCATATAGCTTCCTTCCATCTCGTATAAATATCAACGAACGACCTCTTATTCGGAAAACCCTAAATCTCTACTTTTCTCTGCCGCCCTGTAAATTGCCGGAAGCACGCCGCAACCGCATGCTGGACGTACCATCCGCCATCGTCACGCCACTGCCGTACGTGTTGTTTACTCCGACGTGCTCCGGTTCTCATTCTATTTCCGCTCGTTGGAAGTCCGAAACCAACCGTTCATCTAGGCTTAAGGTAATATTATATACGGATTTAATTCGACTGTCAACCAAGGAGTTTGGAACCCATGAATTCTGAATTTGTGTGATCTTTTGTTCTTCTTAAAAAGCTACTGGTAAAATGTTAATTATGGTGTAACTGGAAGAGAACCTAGTGCTACAACAAAAGCAAATATATAATATTATTATACAAAACTATTAAAACAAAGAAAAGAAAATTGTTTTCTCAATTTACTGCAACTTATTTTATCAATATAGTTTGTGAAGTGGTATTATATACTTAAAAGTGTACATTCAAAGAATTTGTTAAATGCCCACTGTATTATTATGTGTATATAATATTAAGGTTGATTGCTTAAATAAGTCTTTACAGAGACATTCATTATTTGGTACAATAAGGTTCATGCAACTAATATTTTACGGTATAAACAACCACAAGATCACACAAATTGCGTTACCTAACTAATCGGTAATATAATTTAAGATGCGGTAAAATTGTAGGATTTCGTGACGATTAATTCGAGCTTACGGTTTATTTCGGTTAACGCTATTCCGCTTTTAAGGTACGGATTCCGTGTTTTTCTTCTTTTAGCTTTATATTGTTTTCACCGTTCTCGTAGTGGTACGGATTCCGTGTTTTTCTTCTTTTAGCTTTATATTGTTTTCACCGTTCTCGTAGTGGTACGGATTCCGTGTTTTTCTTCTTTTAGCTTTATATTGTTTTCACCGTTCTCGTAGTGGTACGGATTCCGTGTTTTTCTTCTTTTAGCTTTATATTGTTTTCACCGTTCTCGTAGTGGTACGGATTCCGTGTTTTTCTTCTTTTAGCTTTATATTGTTTTCACCGTTCTCGTAGTGGTACGGATTCCGTGTTTTTCTTCTTTTAGCTTTATATTGATTTCACCGTTCTCGTAGTGGTACGGATTCCGTGTTTTTCTTCTTTTAGCTTTATATTGTTTTCACCGTTCTCGTAGTGGTACGGATTCCGTGTTTTTCTTCTTTTAGCTTTATATTGTTTTCACCGTTCTCGTAGTGGTACGGATTCTGTTTCTTGTTACTTCATAGTACGGTTTATGTTTTTGTTACTTTTAGTATTAATTATAGTCTGTTACTTTGTTGTACGGTTTCTGGTTTCTTTCTCTCAGAGTATTAATTATATCCCGTTACTTCGTAGTGCGGTTTCTGTTTTCGTTTACTTATAATATAAATTCTGATCCGTTACTTTGTAGTACGGATTTTTGTTACGCGTCAGTTATATTTTGAGTTCAGTTATTTTATATAATATATTTTAGTTATATGTTTTTAGTTTTAGTACTCTGTTACCCAAGCATTTTCTGACTTGTCGTTGGGGCGTCAACGGGAAGGCACTTATCGTGACAGTGCGTAATCAAAGTTCACGGCGTCTCTAACTAGTACTTTTGAAGTATTAGGGCCACTTGGAGGCGTATAGATCGATCTTAGCTCCTGACTCCTGACTCCTGACATGGCACTTATCGTGACAGTGCGTAATCAAAGTTCACGGCGTCTCTGAAAATACTCATGTAGTACCTTGGCCACTTAGAGGCGTATAGATCGATCTTAGCTCCGACTCCTGACTCCTGACTCCTGACTTCTGTTTGAGATGGAACAATGTGTGCACGCCACCCACACCGTCTCCTTGGTGCATGGACTAGCTAGCTGTGTACCCCTCTGTTTAGGCTCTGGGTGCTTCCGTATTACACGACCTATTCATTTTAACATCATCGTCGTGTATTTTAGTAATTATATTTTGTTTCGCTATATTTCTGGTCCGTTTTGATATGTGTATATGCATTTGATTAAATTTGAGTATATTCAGATTATGTCCCGATCGTATATCGGATTATGTTTCGCATTTAATTATAGTTCAGTTAAATGTTACACGTTATATGTTACACGTCACACATTATATGTTACAAGTTATATGTTTCTGGCTCTGGGTGTTTTTGTTATAGTTCTGATATATTTCCGCATGCGTTTGACCATGTTCTGGCCAAGTGTCGGATCATACATCCGAATTTTGTTAAGTATATGTTTCGGTAAAAAGGGTTGGTTTCGAGTTTGAATTGAAGTTCGTATATTTATTCTCTTACGTCTGTCCTTACCTTTACTATTGTTCTTTCCGTTACTGGGCAATTTTTGGCTCAGCCGTGTTTTCTTGTTTTGTTTTTCTTATTTTGTTTTCAGGTAATCCGGGATTCGGGGAATTTAGTGATGAGAGATAAAAATGAAGTTCAAGCTTCTAAAAGTTAATTCATTTTGTTTAATAATATGACGTAGGTTGCATTAATTTTTGTTGTATTTTGGATTGTGGCGTTGATTTGATATCTGTAATAGTAACACGTTAGCCTGTTCCGGGATGGGGTGTTACACTCACAATCCACAAGTATTAACTACCCAAAAGCGTCAATGGGCAGCCTTTCAATTACAGGCCCTCGTATGCATCTATCTAATCTATCTTTTTAATAAAATACTATTTAGTTTCGTCATGACTGCTCACATGTTTTCAGCATCAAAGGATATTGAAAAAACCATCAAGCCTATTTGAAAGCATGGTAGTCGTTGGATTGCATCCAAACTGTGACATTCAGGCCCTTCAAAGCCAGTATTTTGCTAGAAGATCTCAAGGTCCAGGGAGGTTTAGTGCTCAGAATCAGTTTCGTGTAGAACCAACTCTCGACCCTCAGGTCCTTGATATAACTTTCTTTTGTTTCCACTTTTATGGAATATCTTTTCATCATTTGCGTGTACTTTCAGGTTCTTTTTATGTACCCTCCTGACAAACAACTGCCTTTAAGGTCCAAGGATCTTCTTTCATTCTGCTTTCCTGGTGGATTGGAGGTAGGGCCATGCTTTTCTTTGATTAACCTCAAAAGGTTGTGTTATAACTTATATGATAGTCAATCCAAGATACCTTGGAGCATATGTTTGTAACTTAAAGTTGTCTCTTCTATGCTATATCTGTATTCTGTAATGCCTAAAGATCATCTATTTACAAATGGATATGTTTTAATTACATTTATGCATCGTAATTTTTATATGTCGCTATTGCAATAATTTCCAACTTTTTTATCCTATTATATCTTGTATCAGTTCAGAATTAGTTCCGTTCTCTTTTAGATGACTATTGGAAAATTCAACTGTTTATCCTGTGAATTTGCGTGCGCCAGCCTTATTAAATACCATTTTATGGTTCTTTTTTGGCGCCTAAATGTTGCTACTTGTAATTTCAGGTTCACACTATTGAGAGAACTCCATCAATGAGTGAACTGAATGAAATACTTCTTGGACAGGTATATTTATTATCATGTTTTACCTTCACATGTGTTGCTTTTTTTTTTCTTGCCACGATCTGATAAAGTTGGTTCTAAAGTTTGATATCATCATCATCATCATCATCATCGTACTCAGTATATCCCACCAATAGCAAAGCTATGGTAGGGTCTGAGGAGGGTAAGATGTAGACAGCCTTACCTCTACCCCATGGGGATAGAGAGGCTGCTTCCGGTGAGACCCCCGGCTCGATAGTAGTTTTGCATCAAGCCTTGGACATATTACATAAGGCACATAGCACTCAATCATCGGGACGCCGGCTGATTGGTGCATGTACCCTTGTCTTTCGGCTATCAACGCCACCACATGATGCCTGATTAACCTTCCATCACTTTTAACGTTATTTTCACAAAATTAGTAAAATAACGTCAAAATTAGTGCAATTTTACTTTTGCCCACCCGAGGGTTCACACATATATACATTATATGCGCGCACCGCAAGCAGGGCACGTTCTAAAGTTTGATGTTTTATTTAAATATATATATTGCTCTCTGATAAAAATAAGATAAAGCTACACTTTTTTTAATCATGTTAGCCTTTGTGTCTAACAAAAGTAAATACAATATCTAAATTATGGTTAAGTTTAAGTTTTGAACCAAGTATTTTTGTTGCCACACCTAGTTTAACATGTTTTTTTTTCCCAGGAACACCTCAAACAAAATGATCAATCCTTTGTATTCAGGCTGCAGGTAATCCATGGAGTTCCTTTTTCAACTATTTTCTTGTCAGCATTTCCATTTCTTTTGGGTGTTCTTTATATTCAATTTGTGGCTTGTAAACTTTAACTGTTGCACTAGTTTTCTAATCTACGTATTGAAACTTCTCTTCTAATTGATACGCATTAATTTTCAACTTTCTGCGTGTGTTTTGTCTGTCTTTATGACCGTGTCTGTGCGTACATGTGTGCACATAAATTTACGCATACATACATATATGATATATGAGACACACACACATTGAGTTAGAGCCCTTTCTGTGTTCTTATCTTTAGAACTGCAGGGTGCAGATGATTCAATTCTGTATGGTTGCTGTGTTCTAGTCGATGAGTTGGTGCAACAACCTTCTAGATTAATTTCTATGATGGGAGATGGACAACAGTCTTCCCCACCTGCGAGTCGGCATATTTTAACGACCCGGCGTTGTTACTGCATTCTCACAAGGCTTCCATTTTTTGAACTGCATTTTGGGGTGTTGAACAGGTTTGTGCACAATGAATTGATGTGAATCCTTCTTTTCCACAGTCGCCTTTGTATCTAGTAATTTTGGCTTGTTTAAAGAATCTAGTCATCTTTTAAACTTCAAAAGTTGGTACATTTAACATCATCTAGCACGCTAGTATTTTTTTTATTTTATATATTTATTTATTATTATTATTTTTATGAATCTACTTTATTAAACTAACTATTTCCTTTTACCTTTAAATCTTCTGGCTTTGATTGTAATTGAAAGGAAAACAAGCTAGAAAAGTGATCATTTGTAAGACTTTGCTAATTAAGCATGCATATTGCACAATGTGAACTTATTATAACACTTCTCTTAGCAGAAATGAGCTTTCAGATGATCTTTATGAATCATGATTCAAGGAGGTCTTGAGTCTTCTATTTATTACCATGATTATTATTGACACTCCAAGAATATTTGAAGATTGGGTTGTCAATTTTGATATTAGTAAATATATTAAGGTTCTATCATTTGTTATCTGAAAATAAAAAACATCAATTTGGCTTAATTTTATTATAATATTAAATTTGTTTATATCTGCGTGTAGCATCTTCATTGAAGAAAGATTGGAACGATTAACTAAAAGTATCAGGGATTTAGACGTGGATTTAGCGTATGACAATGAAGTATATTTAGAGGACAAATTGTGTAGTGTTTCGGTTGAATATGGATCTCAGGAGCTGCTTAATGGTTCCACAGAAACCGTCCAGTCATTCACTGAAAGAGTCGGTGATTGTCTTATAACAGTTCATCCTGATGTAGAGATAGATTCCTCTGAGAAAGAATGTGACAGTCCTCCTGTTGATGATATGGTTTCCAACAAACATGCTACTCAAAAGCAGATACCAAATGCAGTTTTGCCTCTTCTTCGTTATCAACAATTTGATAGCTCTGATTCTTCATCAAGGTAAACCGTTTCCTTTTGGGCATATATGGCAAGTGACCACTATGTTTTTACTCTTTGATTCGTGTATGTACCATAACAGGAGTTGTTGATGCTATATGAAAATTATGTGGAGGCCACCCATGGTTGAAATTTTAATTTATTATGGCTACATATGTATAGAAACTATGTTTTAGGCCACCCATATATGTAGCTAGTTGCATTTACACCAATTCTGGCCAAAAATATACATAATCAGGAAATTATTTTTGGTTTGTTACTTTGTTAAAATAAAAAATGAATACCATTGTATCGGGCTATCAAGAAGCTATTTACTGTAAAAATGATTAGTGCGTCTTTATCATTTTACAATATTCCGGCCTGCTTTGGCAAAATAACTGTTCATAAAAGCGCACAGTATGCCAAAATAAGTGTCTATTAGAGAAAATACCATGATTTTTTGGAATGTATAGTTAATGCATTATCACACAGCTTTAGGAATATGCAATTAATGCAGTTGTATGATAGTGTGTAATTAATGGTAGGTGAGGAACTTGATAAATGATATTGGAAGTGAACATTTTTATTTGGGGCAACCGAAAATAGGAAAGTCTAGAATATTCTTTGGCCGGTGGGTGTATTGTGTTACGTTATGTTTTTTTACATCCATTCCCTATTTAATATTGTTTAGTTGGTACAGTTTTCAGGGTTCTCCTAGTGAAGATAGGAACTTTAGGAGTGATGTTGATTCACCAGAGACAGAAGAGACGTCTTTTTCTGGTCAAGAAGATAACGAGCATAATGAGATTCTCGATTGGGCTAAGGTTATTTTGTGTTTCTAGTATTTACTTTTAAACTTTGTTGTTGGCCTCTTAAGCTATACTCCCATTATTCACACTAAAACAATTTAAAATTACAGAGCAGCAATCATGGGTCGTTGCAGATTATATGCGAGTATAGTCGTTTATGTGTACCTACTAGAGGTTCAACTATTAAATTCCACCCATTGGACCACCTGCATCCTTTGGAGTTTCATAGACCAGATGAAACAGTTTTACATATTGCCGGTTCAAAAGTTGATTTGATGTCATGCAGCACAAGTTTTGAAATGGCCGAGGTAGTTTTTTTTTATGTAATATTAACTTTCATTTGAGATTGTCTTTGTTGCCATTTATGTCGGGCCATAACACACATTTGGTACTGTAGGCTCACAAAGCACATGCTGTGGAAGAAGAAGCAACAGCTTTATCAGTATGGGCAATTTCTAGCATATGTGGCTCCTTGCGTCTTGAGCATGTAGTTATCCTTTTGATTACTTAATAGTTTTCAATGTGCTGCTTGACAATAATTCAACAATGTCTTTTTTGCTACAGATCTTGACGATATTTGCAGGTGCTCTGCTGGAAAAGCAAATTGTGTTTGTGTGCTCTAATCTGGTTTGTCTATTATCTATCATTAGGGTTATAATTTGGAGTATGTTGATTAAAGCACTTGAGATTAAATATTATCATCTTTTGATCTCAGGGAATATTATCTGCTTCAGTGTTGTCAGTTATCCCTCTGATTCGCCCCTACCAGTGGCAGAGCTTCTTTATGCCGGTATTGTAGATATGACTTCCTTAAGTTAGTAAGGTTATAGTTTACCTGTACCCACTGAGTTTAAATCAAGTTTTAACTGTTTTTGTTCCAGGTCTTGCCAAATGACATGCTTGACTTTTTGGATGCACCTGTTCCTTTTATAGTGAGTTTTTTTGTTGTTCTTTATTTCTCATACCTCTTCATTTTCAATTACTAAAATAAGACTTAAATTAATACATAAATATTATTTGTACTGTTGTAGCTTCCTGTGTGATTTGTGTTTCTTTATACGGTTGTTCTCATGTACTGTTTTATTGGTCCCTTTGATAAGGTTGGTGTGAAGAGCAAAACTGCTGAAGTAAAGTCCAAGTCAGGAAATGTTATTCTTGTTGATGTAAACAAGAACCAGGTACACATTTAATAATGTTTGTTCATCACACCCTATGTTGTTTATGAAGTGATCTTGCATCTTTTCTGATGTTCATTGTTTTATGTATTTTACTGTACCCTTCAAGAAGTCTGATGAGTTACTTTCTAATTTCGCTTTTCCTTTAATTAGGTCAAGTCATTATCGATACCACATTTCCCCCAGTACAAGGAGTTATATGCAACCTTAACTCCATATCATGCTCAACTTGTGGGAGAAAGTTATTTAGGGAAAAGGAGACCTGTTTATGATTGCACAGATGTGCAGGTATGTCTTTCTTTAATTCAAATCTTATTTTGATATTCTGCTACTTTTACTTTTGATGTGTTATGCTAGAGAAATGAGCCTTACACTTTTACCAGTTTTAGTAACTATCTTTAAATTAGGTAAAATGCATAAGCCAGCTTATAAATTTCATTACTCATCTTAGCAATGGACCTCATTTTTACTCATTTCTATCCATAAATTATGGATGTGGCCCCAGTTGATGCCATGAATGCCACCATGTGAGATGCCACATATGCTAAAGAAATTTAGAGAACAATTTTTTTTTGAAGTTTGAAAGAAAATGATCTTTTAGAAGTGATCGTAAAAATAATGTTGTAAATGCCGCATCAAATGGCCACATGGTATATATGCTAAATAGCAAATAAAATATGCCATGCCAGAATTTTTTGCAATAAGTGACCTGCTTCTGCCTGTTGCCACAGTTGGGAAAAAAATGCGACTTGGCAGTTGAAATTTGTATTTAATGTAAATTAAGTTTCTACTTTGTGCTCAACTTAACTTGGTTGCAAGAATTGGAAAAAAGGGTTAAAGTTTGTTTTTAGTACATGTAACTTGCCCAGTTTAAAATGACTGTTGTTGAACACAGGTGGAAGCTGCGAAGGGATTCCTGAGAGTATTAAGATCTCATTTGGATTCACTTTTCTCTAACCTGCGTTCTCACACAATTACGAATGTTCAGTCAAATGATGACAAGGTTTCTCTCTTCCCAGATTTATAAAACGATAATTAAGATTAGAATTACTAAGTTTAAGTGTTTTACTTTCAATTTCTGCTTACATTCTCGTTCGTTGAACCTCAGGTGTCATTGCTTTTGAAGGAGAGTTTCATCGAGTCTTTTCCTAGTTGTGATCGGCCTTTTATGAAGGTAAATAAGTACAAGTATTTTTTACACTATGCATCATTGTAGTTACTTTTATTGCTATATTGGAGAAAACTGCACTATAATGCCAGTGATAAGCATAAAATGCTTATGTGAAAACTACAAAAAAAGTTTATATACTAATTTGAGTGTTTGATCTTTAAATGAAAAAATAGTTGTTAAAAATGTATAATCCAATGCATTGATGTAAGCTGGTTTCTATCTTGGGCCTAATTTAAAGTTGGTTGCTAAGATATAGAAAAAAAGGAGTCAACTAGGCATCTATTTCTTGCAGTTTGGCCATTTAAGAAAGCATGCTTTGTTCTACTGTTGGATAATCTTCTGTTGTTTATTCCTGGACCAAATAAAGAATAATCACACTAACATGATGTAGTTATGTAACAACTGATTACTATTTGTGACAGCTATTTGTGGAGACGCAACTATTCTCTGTACATACAGACCTAGTGTTATCTTTATTCCAAAAGGATTAGCAGTTGTAATGTATAGATATAGCTATACGCAGTTGAGCTTAAGTTGTATAACTTATAGTTATGTAAAATTATTATTTTCTCTTTTTCTTTTTCGATTTTCCATTTATGCCTTTGAATTCGCTATATAATCATGTAGGCTTCTTTCATAGTCATAGAGAGCCTTGTTCTTTACATAAGTATGCTTAAGTTGTACCTGACACAGAGCTCGTGTCGTATTATTTTATATAGTTACTAACTTAGTTGGCATGCTAATGGGGTTGGGGAGGAGATAGCAAAGCAACAAATGAGTAGGGCAGGGTAGTTGTCAGAATAGTCATGAATGGAGTGCACCTGAACCTCAAGCACAAACTTACAAGTTTTATAATTGAACATTACAAATAGTCTCTTTATCAACTTTTGAAGATGGTAAAAGAAAAGAAAGTGAAGCAAAGATACGTTTGAGAATTAGATCGACTCCAGCATTAATTTGATGCGTAGTAACTTGTAAGAATCATGTTAATAAACAGTCCTTGAATTAAAATAAAATAAGTATTGCGGTCTTCAAGAATCAGAGATCAGATACCTCTCTAGCTCTACCCTGTCTCTACTCATTTCAATTCAATGCGTTATCTTTTTTTAATAATTTTTTTCATTTTTTTTTTGCCTCAACGATTATGAACTTCAACAGATTTACAATCTCACTTTTGACCACTCGGCCACTCTCTCCTTCCCGGGCCGAGCCCCCCCCCCCCCCCCCCTCCTTCGTAGCTTCTATAACAATTTTTTTAGACAAGGTTATGATATAAATCCTTAGATATTATCTTGAACTATTATCAATCATAAACCGTAATTTGTTAGCTTTGTAGTAAAGTCTAATGCCCCACAAGATATGATTTAAACCGCTGGCGGCCAAGAAAATTTTTCTATAAAGGTCCGTTGACGTTTCTTAACAAGACATCCAATTTTGAATTTTTGGTTGGTTTGGATCGGGCCAGATCACATAAAAAACAATGCATTGTTGTCACCATGAAAACTATGAGCAACAATGAGGTTTTCAGGTAACCACTCACGAATACACAACGCTATCGAATTTGAATCTTTTTTTTGGTAAAAAAACTTAGTGTTGGTGTTCAAAATCTAAAAAAGGTGCGAGATCTGTATAGCAGGGGTTATCATAAAACCGTTTATGATTAAAACCAAGATGTTTCTATTTTTATTTGTTTTACTCTATTGTCAACTTGTCATGTAAGTAATATTCATTTATTGTAATACTAAAGCAACCTTTGATTTAATGATTGCATGGCAATGAAAATTTAGAGACGGGTTTGTGTCCGTTTATAATATCATGAAAAAGAGCAAGTAGCATTGATTTTGAGCTGCATTGTTGGACAAGGATTAAAGACATTTAACCAGCAAATAAAGCTCGGCTATCCACTGCTCAAAGACCCACCGCGGTAATACCCTGTTGGGGTCGGATTCATACTTGAGATCTTGCCACCTCTATTTCAAATCTTCAATGTTAGCTGAGTTGACCCATACAGCAAATTACGTTCACAAAGATACGATAAAAAAGTGAAAGTAGAGAAATAAAAAAACAAACAAACGTAGAGGGTTGGCCCCTGACACTTTTGTCTTTCAGATACCAACTACTCCCCTACTCACTCTCTCTCACATACATACATACATACATACATACATACATACATACATACATACATTAGTCTGCACACCACTCTTGACTCTCTCTATAAACAAACATAATTTCTCTTCTTTTCTTTTCTTTCTGTTACCAAGATTTCTTTTTCTTCTCTTCTCTTCTCTTCTCTTCTCTCCAAGAATCAAGATGATGATGATGATGAATACACCAGCAGCAGGTGGTGAAGATGGTGCAGGTATAATTATAAGGAATGGCCCATTTACAGCAGCTCAATGGCAAGAACTTGAGCATCAAGCACTTGTTTACAAGTACATGATATCTGGCATGCCCATACCTCCTCATCTCCTTTTCACCATCAAAACAAGTCTGCATTCTTCCATTCCCCACCACCCACCACATCATCCCTCAAGTAATAATAATAATTTACCTCTGTTTTACTTGCATCATTTTTTATACCAGTGACAGCTTTCCTCAAATTTTAGGACCAGGTTAGAGGAATAAATTTATGCATAAAGATCAAAACTTTTTCAATATATATGCATGCCAAGTTTCTATCCCTAGTTAACAAAATCAAGGCTTTGGATCAATATGCATGGTATTAATCATCAGTTGTTAATAGAGTTTCTTGATTATCAATACATAAAGAAGACAACTTTTGCAAGGAAATTGATTGTTTATTGATATTGAAATTGCAGTTGGATGGAGGATGGGATTTGGTAGAAAAACATTAATAGATCCAGAACCAGGAAGGTGCAGAAGAACAGATGGTAAGAAATGGAGATGTTCAAAAGAAGCTTACCCTGACTCAAAATACTGTCAAAGGCACATGCATAGAGGCAGAAATCGGTCAACAAAGCCTACTGCCAAATCCACAAATAATATCAACCATGCCCATCTTTCTTCAAATGCTTTGTCATCTCAAGATCATTTCTTGTTGGATTCTAGCCCTTACAGGTTGGTTGGTTGATTATAACATCTTCGTTCTTTTAACTCAAATTTTAATTTTATATATATATATATATATATATATACACATATATATATATATATATATATATATGATAACCAGAGAGAGGCATGGGATGAAAGAGGAACATTCTTTTTTCTCAGAATCTACAATGGCTATCAAAAAAAGTTCATCCCCAAAGCAGACAATCTACTCATCTGAATATGATCAGTTAGCTTTGAAACTTGATGGAAAAGATGAACCCCAGAAAGTAATGCACCATTTCTTTGATGAGTGGCCACTAAATCACAAAGATTCTTCCCCAACCCAGCTCTCAATTTCCATTCCCACTTATGGTAATTAATTTCACCACTAATCATGTTATTTTGCATATTAATGAGTGTTGAAACATAACTTGGAATGATTACCTTAGTTTTGGAGTCTGTGGTGTCTTTTTTTATCAATCAAAACTCTGAATTTTGTAGCATATATATAATTTGGCTTTTCTTTTGGGTACCCTCTAAAATTAAGGTAAAATGATTATGCATAAAAGGTCCTTAAAAACAAAAGGTGGGAAATTATTTGCAACTTTTTTTGGTTTCAAGTTTCCTAAACCAAAAAAGATTACTAATACACCAGAAATCATAAATAAATGATAAATGTGGGACACTGATGTTTGGTGAATTTAGTATAAAGACACGTTGTAACTTGCAGCCTTTGTACAATAGTTTTAAGAGAGGACAGGCCACCCATATGGGTAGGGTGTATGACTTCCAAATCACATGGCAACACCACCCGTCCCAAGTGGATAAGGTGCATGGCTTCAATCATGGCAAAGGTTTGTCACAGAAAATTGATTCATTGCTAACCATTGAAGAATTAAAATCAATTAATAAAGTTCTAGGGTACTTGTGGTGTTGCCTTTAATTTTCTGATTTGTGCGTAATTAAAGGTAGAAATGAGGTGACAGTACAGGATTGGCAATGCAATGCATGAGTAATACCTATGAGTACCCCTTTCCCTCTTATTTCTATACTTGTAATTTTTATATCATCATCATCTTGCAAGGTGTACAGTCAATTAATTGATTGAAAAAAACGTTACAAGTGATTTGGCCTGCCTAAAGGTTAAAAAATAAACTACACTTAAAAGGTAAAAACACGCACGGTTAAATGTTTAACCAACCAGTCCTCAGATTGACCGAGCAGCGTAAGCTATCCATTTTTGCGGGCCAACAAGGTCAGACCCGGCAGTTGCTAACTGGGGTACGGTGTTATTTATAGATTTGCTGAAAACATGCCTAGTTAAGTTTAGTGGTCCCAAATGTCCTGCTGAAAGCAAAACAAAAGGAGTCTTTCCGACACTAGTCCAAAAACGCCATACTTAATGTACCACCAAACTTCTGCCAACTCCTTTATATTTGATTATATCCAAGTGTTTAATTCCCATAAAAACTTATACAAGCTAATTTGAAGTTATAAAGATGTTGATTCAAGTGAGACAAAAACTGACCTATGTATAAACACAGTTTTTGATATGTTGATGACTTATTTTAATTTAATGTAATTTCAAGACTTTGATATGTTCACCATTACTTACCTGCATATCCACTCATAGTCCGACACTTGCACTTCCACTTGCAGCTTCTTATCCTATTTTTCTAAACGGACATGAAAAAAAATAATTAACTACTATTTTCAATTGCAAAGCATTTGTAAAAAGCTCATGCTAACCTGTGTAAAATATATCAACTTAACCTTTTCCAGCCAGCATCATTAGCAGAATATAGCATATTAGCACATATACAACTTCTAACAAGCACATAGTTGCCTGTAGCCGCAAACCTGCAAATTTCCCCAACAATTTAAAACCATTAATTCTCAAAACCTTTGAAAGCAAAGAAGGAAAGCTGCAACAAGTTTAATTCCATACCATTGCAAATATCCAATAAAAAAGAGATCAGTTTTATTTCACAATGATAATTAACGTCACCTCAGGATCTCGTGAATTAATTCTGACGGATATTTCTAGAGCTTCATGAGTCTGGTTGAGTTGAAGATAAATGTGAGCAACATCCTGCTCAGAACAAGTCCAAATTTAGCACTAAAATGTTGAAGAAACGTACTGGAAATTAAGGCAACTAGTTTTAAATTCTATGCAACTTGCCCGCGATTCTTAGGATAAGCTTCCAAGTTTTTTAAAATCAGATAGGGAGCTTTTAAAGTTGTACTTGTCCCAAACCTGTTTCAGTACAAAGATATATTTTATAGAACATAAGAGTATAACTTGACATCTAAACATAAATGGCAGCTGAGTTGGAAATGAAAATTTTCAATATAGAGTAACTCAAAACAGATAGTAAAATTAAACAAACAAACCTATAAAGGTAAAATGAACTCTTATGGCTTACTGATTTCCTTTACAGACATCATTTAGAGTCCAGCTTTTCATAACCATTAACACCCCTTCATATAGCTTTTTTATTTTTTGCTACGAAACAAATACTACACGTTCATCATTAACTTCATATGTCTAGGAAACTAAGATCATATTCCCAGTTGTATTTTATTAACTGTCATCCTAATTTAGCCCCAGTCAGATAGCTGTACACTCTACTTTCATGGTTGAGTTAAAATGAAAAGATTATGATCATGTTGACGCATAATAATAATTGCATGTCAATACCTTTGCCAACCAAAGTAGAAGGCTCGCGCATATCAATCCTCACGATAAACATTTTACGAGTTTCAAGCCACTTAGTATTAATTTTTTCTTTTTCAGTTTATATCACAATAATATATTGACGGGCTCCACAATGTTCTTACATGACTGTAGGATGTAGCCATGAAAAAGAGAGGCAATGACTTTGCCACTAGGGCCATCATCACATAGCCCTCTTGAGAGAAGAATACTCCGACAGAAAAAAGGATTAAATCAAATCAAATCAAATCAATTCAAGTCTGATTATTCTCATTCATTTACGAGCTTATGTACAGTGTATTAGGGTTATTGACTTGTACATGTTAGTCAAGTTGGTTAGCCATTAATTACAAATAAGTATTGTGTTACAATGGCTGAGTACACTGAATTAGCTTCATATTGACCTGGAATCGTTTTACAATGCCAACAGCTGGGGCATGATTCTGATCTGTGTGTGGATGTTCTCTTTCTTTAATAGCCACCAATGTACAAAAGAATAAAAAAAATTCACCTTTTTGTCGTCTCATTTTGTTTCTGTGTCCGAAATGCTGGTTTGGTTGCGTATGAAGTCTTGATTTAGGGTTGTTTGGGTTAATTTTACTCCAACCAATCAATTTGTTTTCCTGACTCTTCTTACAATTTAGAGCTTTATTAATGGTAACTATGAACTGCTTTCATTAATAGCAATTTTGCTCTTAAGCATTGCGATAATGAAGTCGGTTTCATTGTTTACATTAGGCATATATGCAAAAGCTGTAAGTCCAACTGCAGCTATGCAATTAAAAATTAAAAAACATTCCAGCATTTGTTCTGAACTACAATCAGTCAAAACATTACAAAATGAAGTAATACAGATGAAAATTACGGGTATAATTGATAAAAACATTAATGTTATAACAATGCTAGAACATGTCATAGCATACAGATTATTGTTATTCATTCAAAACAACCAATCAAGGCTTAAAACTCAAAGAACCTGAAGCAAGCCGCCATTATAGGTTCGCAGACTGCGGTGGCGGAACCACATAATCAACCACCACCACACTCTCAATCGAATCCCGCACTTTCTCCTTCTGCAACTTCACCAGCTCCTCATTCGAATCCAACGCCTCCAAATCAGCCGTCCCAGGCAACACGGCCACCGAAGCAATGGTATACCCCTTGGCCCGGTCATGCGAGAAATTCTCACCAACACTCAGCTGCTCAATCGCCGGAAACTCATCTTTAATTCCCCTAATTACTTCCAAAACCCTAGATTTCTCACTTTCGTCCTTCAACTTCAAAAACGTAACCCTAACCGCCGACCCTGGCTTGGGAGAGACACTAGCATCGTCAGATATCCAATCAACGGCCATTATGTCATCGATTATTGGTTTTATATTCTCCGTGACCACACGCACGTGCTCCGGATGAGCGGCGTACTCCTTGAGATCGTCTACAGATCTGTAACGGCTGTGGAGCATGTGAGTGAAGGTGAGGGATGAAGAGCGTGTCTGGAGGAGTTGTCCGGCGGAGAGGTGGACGGTGAGGTTGAGTGAGGTCAAGGCGTTGAGTCCGTTGACCATGGCGGCGACTTTGCTGGAGTCAACATCGGGTTTGACTTTGAAGAGGACCACGTGTTCCACGATCTGGTGCTGTGCGGACATGGTGATCGGCGTTTGGTGGTTGTGGCGGTGGATGAGGCAGTTACGGCGGCGGAAGAGAGGCTGTGGAGATAAGAGAGAAAATGATGGGAGGAATCGTGTGCATGCGGATGCACACAGCATTTTTGTGGGCATCGTCGAGTAGTGAAGTGAATAGTGATATTACTGACAATGAGTGACGGTGACGGATGCTAATATTAAAGCCCAATAAGAAATAAAGATGGTTGGCCCAAACGAATTTATAGTAAGTGTATGTAAAGAGTACAAAACACAATGGAATGCCAATTTTTGCAACTATTCATATGTTTGTCTAGGTAGATCGAATCAATTGTTCATAAAACTAATAATCAATGCCCCAAAACAAGCACTCTACTTGGTACCAGACTTCCAGTGTTAACTGGCGCACGTCGCGAATTTACTTTGTATTCGGCTCTTGTTTGGTCTATTGAAGAAACACTAAGTGAACCCTGGACAGATTATAGATAATCTGGGGGTTAAGTAATGTTTCCCACGGGGATGAGGTCCAGCAGAGAAGGTTGTTCTTCTGGAGACCTGCAAAACAGACACCGTAAGCTCGTCACTGAGAAGGGGGGGTTCCTCCTTGTGACCACCCTCCGGCGTGAGAATCAGACTAGATTGCTCTGAATATAAGTGTATATTAAGAGATTGCTAGATAAGATTGAGATATCAGATGATGTCCTTACCATTCCAAGGTGTTGGAGTATTTATAGCCGAAAGTAGGTTTCCAAGCAGGTACAGCCGGCTGAATAGTATTCCTGTTCTACCAACAGTGGACTACGCACAGGCCATGCTGGTTGGTGGATAGGTTACGGCCAACAGTCATAAGGTCGGCTGTATACTGTTCCTTTACTGCCGGCTACGCACTGTTCCACCAACTGTAGGCTGCGCACGTCCCATCGTAAGGGTTGGTGAGTAGGCAGCGGCTAATAGTGACAAACAGTACTAGAGGGTGCTCCTCCTCGTATTGTTGTCGGTGAGCTGTCACCCTGTGATTAGTTCATGGGCTGCTCTGGTCAAACTGTCTGTTCCGCCCATACCTTAGTAGGTATAGTACGAAAGACCTTCCAGAAGCATACGGACTGGCTCATTTAGGCGGGAGTGTTCCCGCCTTGCTCATTCCTTCATGTGACTACTGAAGTAACGAATGCCTTGTGCGTGTAGCCTTGCTGTTAGTGCGGGTAGCCTTCCCTGATGGCTTGTATCCGCAGCTGCGGGAACAGGCGGGGTACTTCACCATTGGGAGGCTTTCCCTGCGGGTACAGCTGGCGTACTGCGCGTAAGGTTCTTTGAGCATGGTGGGTCCTGCTGGAGCAGTTGGTCAGTGCGCAGACGTCCCTGTTCAATGTGAGTCTTGCGGGTCCAACTGGGCTCTGCTGGGACTTACCTCTTCAACTCTATTACATGTTTTACAGTTCCATTCAAAAGTTTGCCACTTCATGATAAATATGTAATATTTTAATCACTACCACATAGGCATTGAAAACTCTATAAAATAATACACTTGGAACCATCAAAATTTATTAATTAAAAGAGTTATTAATTAATAATTATTAATTTATATATTAATTAATATTTTATTAATTTATAGTAGAATACTTAGTTTACAAACACCTTTCAAGCTTCCACTTAATTATTGTATACAATGCATGCATATCAAATGAACGGCCCAATTTGAAAGAAACCTTCAATCTCCCACCTTATTATGCTTCTTGTGTTCAATGTATCACTTTATGGACATTAAAAATATTTTCTATATTAATACAAGATCAAAATAGGTTAACACAAACAAATCATACACACAACATGGCTTCCCATCTTAAAGGTGTGAAAAAAACAACAATGACACACGAGATTCGAAGAGCATTATGCAAGCAAAACAAGGATAATCCAAGTCTTACTCAAAAGCAATTGCAAGAATGGGTTCATAGTAACTATGGTTTGCAGGTGAGTCAAGCGACAATATCGAATACAGTTAAGCGGTCTTTAGAGTATCTCTCACTTGCTCCCGAAAGAGGCGATGTTAAGCGACACAAACCGGCAAAATTTCCTGACCTAGAAAAATCTCTCTATGAATGGATTCTTCAATATCAAGAACATGTGAATATGACAGGTGAACTAATCATCGAGAAGGTGAGAAAGTTCATGAAAGATATGTTTCCAGTGGATACTCCAGACTTTACTTTTTCTATTGGTTGGCTTGGAAAGTTCAAAGCAAGATATGGAATTAAAAATTTCCGGCGTTTTGGAGAGAGTGGATCTGTTGAAATGGAGGGCATGGAGGACAAATTAAAATCCATAAGAGACAAAGTTGATCAGTTTGAAATGAAAGACATCTTTAATATGGATGAAACAGGTTTGTTTTTTTATTATTTTATTTTATATTTTGTACTTTAGTGATGTAATTATTTACATGTTTTGATCTTAAACAGGTTTGTTTTTTAAACTTCAACCGGATCATTCCCTTACAACAATGCAGCTTGAAGGGAAAAAACAAGACAAGGAAAGACTAACTGTTGCTATTTGCTGTAATGAGGACGGTTCGGAAAAACTTCCTTTATGGATTATTGGGAAATATGTTAAACCAGGGTGCTTCAAGAATGTAAACTTGAACAGTCTGAACTGTAACACCCCGACCAAAGGCGGATTATACATCGGGGTGCCACATATTGTTTCATTACTCGTGACACTATTGGGTGTCAATATTTAATAAATACATTCATTCGCGCACGCGCAGGGTAAACACAAGATAACATAAATCATCATAAATCAATATATTATAAATTATAATATTCGAACAGCAAAAACTTGTCTTGATACATTTTAATCTAGGTCCAAAATAAAGAAACTTCCTATGTGTCCACAAGCTCCAAAACAGCTACTGCAAACCTGAACATGTGTTAAAATAAACGTCAAACACTTGCGTGTTGGTGAGAAATCAAGTTTAATACAATACATAGGTAACAATAAATCTGCGCGCAACACGTGTATGTCTGGTGTTTAACAAGGGTGCAATCAGATTGTGATCAAGCCTAGATAGATCATAGCTCATAGTTCATAGTTCAATCCGTGCTCCCAATTGAGCACAAAAACGAGAAAACATCTGTGCAAGTGTAAACAAAGAAAACCGTAAACGATAGGTCTCCCGTGTTCATCTAATGGATCCATGAAAACTGCGGAATAGGCCGAACAAAGCGGTTAATGATACACACATACAAATAAACAGCCAAGTAAACGTCCTCAACACATGGGATACTGCGCGACTAAAGCTCATAAACAAGTTTAAGACTCTAAGTTTGTATGAACACATGAACATCCCAAAACATTAAAAGCAAAAAGGGATTAGGTACGAGATTACTCACATGATAAACGATGCGGTGTAAGATAAAGCAAGAACCAACTTTAAACAAGCACAAGTTAACCTATAATTAAAGATTATTGTTTTAATGATTGGTTTTAAGTCTTGATTACAAGTTAGCATAATTAATAAGTAAGTTATTATATATAATATATATATTACCGGAAGAGCAGGACAGAACAGGGAGGAAGACGGAGACAGAGAGGGAGGCGGCAGAGAGCAAGGAAAACAGGAGAGAGTAAGTGTTTTGTGTGTGTAGTGTTATGAAAATATTATTATTATTTATAGGAAAACCCTAGGAGACATAATCCCTAGAAAAGGGGAAAAAAGATCTCAAAAAGCAAAAGATTCCAAAAGCAAAAGATATGGAAAGATATGGCAGCTGCAGGGGGCAAGATAAAGCTGTCAGGGAACAGTAAAAAGGCATGAGCGGTTCAGAAAAAGGTACTGGTCAAGCATGGAAAAAGCAGATCTCAAAAGATTATGTAAGTCACTTTATCTGCCAACCAATGGGGTTGGCGCGCATGCTGCGCCGAAAGTAACTTTTCAGACATAAAGCAGATTAGGTCAACAGCTCAAAAGATAAGACAACACAAAAGCAAACGGCTAGATTCAACAGAAGAAACTCAAAGGGTTTAGCGCGAGAAGGCTAAGGCGCGAAGGCAGACACAGAAGGTCAAGAGAGCGCGAGCGCGAAGGCAGACAGAACTATCCTTAACGCGTCGCGGAAAGAACTACATTTCTAAGCGCGCCGCGGGAAGAATCACATTTCTTAGCGCGCCGCGGGAGGAACTAGAATTCCTAGCGCGTCGCGGGAAGAACTATAATTCTTCGCGCGTCGAGGGATGAACTACGATTCTTAGCGCGCTGCGAGAAGAACTACAAATCCTTAGCGCGTCGCGGGAAGAACTACCGTTCTTAGCGCGCTGCGAGAAGAATTACAATTCTTAGCGCGCTGCGAGAAGAGTTCGTCTCGCGTATCGCTGAAACAGGTGGTCTTCACGCAGGATTCCTTGTAAGGGGTCTGGCGCGTGGAGCTGCGCAGACAACCTTAGGCGGGAAGGAACAAAGGACAAGCAAAGAGTTAGAAGAAAAAGAGGAAAACAAGGCTTAAGGGCGGGACGGCGACAAAAGGGAAAAGAAGGCGGAAAGAGAGGAGGAGAGGGACGGGACGGCGGAAAGAAAGAGAGAGAAAGAGGCGGGAAGGAAAATATATATTATTATTAAAAGTAAAATATAAGTATAAATAAATATTAAATCATAAAAGAAAGAGATCGGATAAGGGAAACGGGTACCTGGGTCGGGTCGGATCGGGGCAGATGTCACAGTCTCCCCTACTTTAAGAAATTTCGTCCCGAAATTTATCTCGAAGTAGGTTGCGCAGAGAACAGGTACGGGTACTTGATCTTCATTTGATCTTCCCTTTCCCATGTAAACTCGGCTCCGCGCTTGGACTCCCAGCGAATTTTAACAATAGGGATACGACTGCGCTTGGTCTGCTTAACCTCGCGATCCATAATCTCAACAGGCTTCTCAACGAAATGCATAGATTCATCAACTTGAACTTCATCAAGTGGAATGTGAAGGTTCTCGTCAGCTAAACACTTCTTGAGATTGGATACATGGAACGTTGGATGCACATTACTGAGCGCGGGCGGCAGGTCAAGTCTGTAGGCAACTTTTCCCACACGCGCGAGAATCTTGAATGGACCAACATAACGAGGAGCAAGCTTACCCTTCTTCCCAAAGCGGACAACACCTTTCCAATGCGACACTTTGAGGAGAACAAGATCACCAACTTGAAATTCAAGAGGCTTTCGCCTACGATCTGCGTAACTCTTCTGTCGGCTTCTGGCAGTCAGCAGATGATCACGGATCTTGGCGATTTTATCGGTTGTCTCTTGAACAAGTTCGGGTCCTGTGATTTGAGCTTCTCCCACTTCGTTCCAACAAATCGGGGAGCGGCACTTACGACCGTAAAGTGCTTCAAATGGGGCCATACCAATACTGGAATGATAGCTGTTATTATAAGAGAACTCGATCAAAGGCAGGTGTGAATCCCAATTACCTCCAAAATCAAGAACACAAGATCGGAGCATATCCTCAAGAGTCTGAATAGTTCGCTCAGACTGACCGTCAGTCTGGGGATGATATGCCGTACTCATGTCCAAGCGAGTTCCTAGCGCAGATTGGAGAGATTTCCAAAAGCGAGATATAAAACGGCCATCGCGATCGGATATGATGCTCAAAGGAGTACCATGGCGGCAGACAATTTCCTTGACATAAAGCTGCGCGAGTTGCTCAACACGGTAGTTTTCACGAATGGGCAGAAAGTGAGCAGACTTAGTCAAACGATCCACTATTACCCAAATGCTATCATGTTTGCTTGCTGTCAAAGGTAACTTGGTAATAAAGTCCATCGCTACACATTCCCATTTCCACGTAGGAATTTCTGGTTGTTCGAGCAAACCAGATGGGCGTTGGTGTTCAGCTTTCACTTTAGAACAAGTCAGACATCTAGCTACGAACACAGCAATATCCTTTTTCATACCGGGCCACCAATAAGTTATGCGCAAATCCTTGTACATCTTATCAGCGCCGGGATGAATAGAATACCGAGATTTGTGCGCTTCACTCAAGATATCAGCGCGAAGATTCTCATCACAGGGAATCCAGATGCGATTAAGATAGCAGAGAATTCCACTCAGATTAGGCACAAAATGCGCTTCCGCGCCACACGCTAACTCGGCGCGAAGGTTACCATTACTGATGGATGCGCGCTGCGCGTCACGAATGCGCGATTCAAGGTTGCTTTGGATCGGCGCGAAGTGAAGATGCGTGCGCGGCAAAATACAGTTAAGTTGGCAGGGTTTTCGGCTGAGCGCATCGGCTACCACATTAGCCTTACCAGGATGATACCGGATCTCACAATCGTAATCGCTGATGAGTTCGTTCCATCGGCGTTGTCTCATGTTAAGTTCCTTCTGATCAAAGATATGCTGAAGGCTTTTATGGTCGGTGTAAAGGATACACTTAGTACCATAAAGGTAGTGTCTCCAGATCTTCAAGGCAAAAACAACTGCGCCTAGTTCGAGGTCGTGAGTTGTATAATTCTTTTCATGAACCTTAAGTTGCCTTGATGCGTAAGCGATAACCTTGCCTCGTTGCATAAGAACACAACCGAGACCTTGGTTGGATGCATCGCAATACACGACAAAATCATCATTACCCTCAGGTAGCGCAAGAACAGGAGCTTCACACAACAATCGCTTGAGCGTCAGAAAGGCTTCTTCTTGCTTCGAGCCCCAAATATACGGTTTACCTTTGTGCGTTAGAGCTGTTAAAGGCAAAGCGATCTTCGAGAAGTTCGAAATGAAGCGCCGGTAATAACCAGCTAAGCCCAGAAAGGAACGGATCTCGGAAGGAGAGGATGGCGTGATCCAGTTCTTGATTGCTTCAATCTTGGATGGGTCGACATGGATACCCATCTTGTTAACAACATGACCAAGAAACTGTACCTCATCAGACCAGAATTCACACTTGGAAAGCTTAGCATAGAGTTGCTCAGCTCTAAGCTTTTGCAATACCAATCGGAGATGTTGCTCATGCTCGGCCTTGGTCTTAGAATACACCAGAACATCATCGATAAACACAATCACGAATTTATCCAAGAAAGGCCTACACACCCGGTTCATTAGATCCATGAAAACGGCGGGTGCGTTGGTTAGACCGAAGGACATGACCAAGAATTCAAAATGGCCATAACGAGTTCGAAAAGCAGTCTTCGGAACATCTTCATCGCGGATGCGCAACTGGTGATAGCCAGAGCGGAGATCAATCTTCGAGAAACAAGAGGCACCTTGGAGTTGATCAAAGAGGTCGTCAATACGCGGTAAGGGATACCGGTTTTTAATGGTGAGTTTGTTCAACTCGCGGTAATCAATACACATGCGAAACGATCCATCTTTCTTTTTAACGAACAACACCGGAGCACCCCAGGGCGAAGAGCTAGGGCGAATGAATCCTTTAGCAGTCAACTCTTGAAGTTGGCTGGCCAATTCTTGCATCTCAGCGGGTGCAAGACGGTAAGGAGATTTAGCTACGGGGGAAGCACCAGGGACAAGATCGATACGGAACTCAACTTCACGAGCGGGAGGGATACCAGGAAGATCATCAGGAAAAACTTCAGGGAAGTCGCGCACGATGGGGATATCGCGAAGCTTCTTCTTTCCTTCCTCAGGTTTAACCACATGGGCTAGAAATGCAATACACTTCTTCCGCATGAGTCTTCGGGCTTTGGCGCAAGACATAAGCTTAAGACCACTGGAGGGTTTCTCGCCGTAAATATGAAGATCACCATTTTCTCGAGGAATGCGAATCATCTTCTTGGCGCAAATAACTTCGGCGCGATTATGCGTAAGCCAGTCCATACCAATAATAACATCAAAGCTTCCAAGAGGCATAGGGATAAGGTCAATCAGAAAATCGTTTTCGTTAAGGTTAAGCGTGCAATCTTTAATCACAGAGTTAATTAAAACAGTTTCGCCATTAGCCAATTCAACTGAAAAATCCTCTTTTAAATCGTTGCGCGGTCGCGCAAGCTTCTGCTCGAAGGCGCGAGAGATAAAACTTCGATCGGCGCCAGTATCAAAAAGTATAGAAGCATAAAATCCGTTAAGCAAAAATGTACCATTAACTACGTCATTATTCGCTTGCGCTTGGTGCGCGGTTATGTTAAAAGCTCGTCCACGCGTTACTTGGTTCGAAATTTGGTTCACCGGATTCGCTTGTGTAATCTGAACTTGTAGTCTCGGGCACGCGTTCCGGAAATGACTGGGATCACCGCAGTTATAGCACGACCTGGGTCGTGGGTTTTGGTAGGTTGGTTGTGGGTTCTGCGGGTAGACTGGTGGTGTTGGCGCAATTGGATTGGCGGGAGGGACTCTACAGTATTCGGTTGAGTGACCAATGCGGCCACATCGGTTACATTGTCGACACGGGGTTTGGGTTGGGTGGTGAAGTCTACAGGTTGGGCAAAAGGGTTGATTTCCTGTGTAAGGTTTCTTAGGTGGCGGGGCAGGGAGTGCGGGATTGGTTAAGGCATAGTTGTGGACTACAGGAGGTGTTGGGTAGGTTGACAGTGGGTTAGGCGCATAAACTGGGGGTTGGTAGATGGGTTGCTGGGCAATGGGCGGGTTGGTAAGCGCATAGGCCTTGCGCCTGCGCTTGAGGTTGTTACGGTTTGAGGGTTCAGGTTTGGTTTCTGTTGGTTCAGGGGCAGTCTTGGTGAGTTTGGTCTTTTCTGTTCCCCGCAGGAACAGGGTTCCTGCTCTGACATGGTTGTCGCTGAGCACAGCGGCCAACTCAATGGCGTCAGAGAGGGTAACTGGGTTTCTGGCCCATACAGAATCTTGAATTTCCATGGGGAGACCCCCAAGGAATTTCTCGATTGCTCGGCGGGAAGGGGTAACAAGGTGAGGGACCAGTAAGCTTAGCTCGTGGAAGCGCGTCGCGTACTCGCGCGCTTCACCGCTGTATTGCTTAAGATTCCAAAATTCCTCCTCTAGGCGCTTAATTTCGTTGGGAGGGCAGAATTCTCGCGTCAGAATTTCCTTGAATTCCTCCCATGTCATGCTAGAAGCAGCCTCTGCGCCACGCGCATGAGCTACTCCGTTCCACCATGTAAGCGCTCTAGATTCCAGGACACTGGAAGCATACAGGGTTCGTCTGTCTGAGGGGCATTGGGTATGGAGGAAAGTGTTTTCAATCTTTTCGAGCCATTGGAGCATCACGGTGGCTCCTTCAAGACCTGTGAACTTTGGAGGGTTACCCGCGTTAAAGGACTTAATGTTATAACTGGAGGTATTGTTTTGGCTCAAGGCTTGGGCTATCGCGGCCGCCATTTCCTGGGAACGTTGCTGTCTACGCATGCGCGAGGCTTCTCTTCTCTGAAATCGGCGAGATAGCGGAGGCATTCTATAAAAATTTTAATTTTAGTTAATATCTTGGTTTTAGCGCAAAGTATGTCATCGTAAAGCTTGGTTTCACGGAGTCAGTTACTGTCAAAAGTTAAAGTAAAATAAATGATCCTAAATGCAGACTTAATAAAGGTAACAAATTCGAATCAAGAATCGACAATTCATGTATCACCATGACTTTCCGAATTCCCAATTTAAAATATACGAGCAAACGAGTATTGGAGATTGACGATTCATGTATCACCATGACTTTTCAATCTTCAATATAAAATACACAAGAAAATGAGTATTGGAGGTTGACAATTCATGTATCACCATGACTTTTCAAGTCTCCAACCTCAGAACATAATCGTAAATGGAAATTGAAAATCAACTATTCATGTATCACCATGACTTTTCGGATTTTCAAATCCCAACAAACGAATAGGCAAGAAAAATCAATAAAAATCGAAATTCAGCAAAAATCGAAATATCGCGAAATAAAACATAAAATCATATACTGCGCAAGTGCGAGCATATTCATAAATAACGAGTAATTAACAATAAGCGCGCGAACATGAGATTTCTCTCATGCGCGAGAAGGGACTCTTAGGTATTCTAGGCCGTTACGTCTAACCACCTATCCTAAAGTCAACGAGCTCTGATACCAATCTGTAACACCCCGACCAAAGACGGATTATACATCGGGGCGCCACATATTGTTTCATTACTCGTGACACTATTGGGTGTCAATATTTAATAAATACATTCATTCGCGCACGCGCAGGGTAAACACAAGATAACATAAATCATCATAAATCAATATATTATAAATTATAATATTCGAACAGCAAAAACTTGTCTTGATACATTTTAATCTAGGTCCAAAATAAAGAAACTTCCTATGTGTCCACAAGCTCCAAAACAGCTACTGCAAACCTGAACATGTGTTAAAATAAACGTCAAACACTTGCGTGTTGGTGAGAAATCAAGTTTAATACAATACATAGGTAACAATAAATCTGCGCGCAACACGTGTATGTCTGGTGTTTAACAAGGGTGCAATCAGATTGTGATCAAGCCTAGATAGATCATAGCTCATAGTTCATAGTTCAATCCGTGCTCCCAATTGAGCACAAAAACGAGAAAACATCTGTGCAAGTGTAAACAAAGAAAACCGTAAACGATAGGTCTCCCGTGTTCATCTAATGGATCCATGAAAACTGCGGAATAGGCCGAACAAAGCGGTTAATGATACACACATACAAATAAACAGCCAAGTAAACGTCCTCAACACATGGGATACTGCGCGACTAAAGCTCATAAACAAGTTTAAGACTCTAAGTTTGTATGAACACATGAACATCCCAAAACATTAAAAGCAAAAAGGGATTAGGTACGAGATTACTCACATGATAAACGATGCGGTGTAAGATAAAGCAAGAACCAACTTTAAACAAGCACAAGTTAACCTATAATTAAAGATTATTGTTTTAATGATTGGTTTTAAGTCTTGATTACAAGTTAGCATAATTAATAAGTAAGTTATTATATATAATATATATATTACCGGAAGAGCAGGACAGAACAGAGAGGAAGACGGAGACAGAGAGGGAGGCGGCAGAGAGCAAGGAAAACAGGAGAGAGTAAGTGTTTTGTGTGTGTAGTGTTATGAAAATATTATTATTATTTATAGGAAAACCCTAGGAGACATAATCCCTAGAAAAGGGGAAAAAAGATCTCAAAAAGCAAAAGATTCCAAAAGCAAAAGATATGGAAAGATATGGCAGCTGCAGGGGGCAAGATAAAGCTGTCAGGGAACAGTAAAAAGGCATGAGCGGTTCAGAAAAAGGTACTGGTCAAGCATGGAAAAAGCAGATCTCAAAAGATTATGTCAGTCACTTTATCTGCCAACCAATGGGGTTGGCGCGCATGCTGCGCCGAAAGTAACTTTTCAGACATAAAGCAGATTAGGTCAACAGCTCAAAAGATAAGACAACACAAAAGCAAACGGCTAGATTCAACAGAAGAAACTCAAAGGGTTTAGCGCGAGAAGGCTAAGGCGCGAAGGCAGACACAGAAGGTCAAGAGAGCGCGAGCGCGAAGGCAGACAGAACTATCCTTAACGCGTCGCGGAAAGAACTACATTTCTAAGCGCGCCGCGGGAAGAATCACATTTCTTAGCGCGCCGCGGGAGGAACTAGAATTCCTAGCGCGTCGCGGGAAGAACTATAATTCTTCGCGCGTCGAGGGATGAACTACGATTCTTAGCGCGCTGCGAGAAGAACTACAAATCCTTAGCGCGTCGCGGGAAGAACTACCGTTCTTAGCGCGCTGCGAGAAGAATTACAATTCTTAGCGCGCTGCGAGAAGAGTTCGTCTCGCGTATCGCTGAAACAGGTGGTCTTCACGCAGGATTCCTTGTAAGGGGTCTGGCGCGTGGAGCTGCGCAGACAACCTTAGGCGGGAAGGAACAAAGGACAAGCAAAGAGTTAGAAGAAAAAGAGGAAAACAAGGCTTAAGGGCGGGACGGCGACAAAAGGGAAAAGAAGGCGGAAAGAGAGGAGGAGAGGGACGGGACGGCGGAAAGAAAGAGAGAGAAAGAGGCGGGAAGGAAAATATATATTATTATTAAAAGTAAAATATAAGTATAAATAAATATTAAATCATAAAAGAAAGAGATCGGATAAGGGAAACGGGTACCTGGGTCGGGTCGGATCGGGGCAGATGTCACATGAACTGTGAGTACCGTGCTAACAAACGAGCTTGGATGACTGGTGTGTTATTTGAAGAATATGTTTGCCAACTTGATAAAAAAATGGTTGGAAGAAAAATTCTCTTGATTGTGGATAATTGCCCTGCTCATCCAAAAATTATTGAAGGATTACGAAATGTTGAATTATTTTTTTTGCCACCAAACACAACTTCAAAAATTCAACCTTGTGACGCGGGGATCATACGAGCTTTTAAGATGCAATATCGTCGTCGATTTTATAGAAGTCTTTTGGAGGGTTATGAATTAGGGGTTCCAAATCCAGCAAAAATAAATGTATTAGATGCAATGAATCTTGCAATTTCAGCAGGGACTATGGATGTTCGTGCAAATACAATTGCGAACTGCTTTCGTCATTGTAAACTTCGATCAACAGATAACATGACTTTTGAGAACTCAGATGAAGGTGCTGAAAGCACTCAAGAACTCTAGAATTTGATCAAAGAGTTGGGTTATCGCAATGCAATGGATGTCGAAGATGTTCTGACTCACCCAGAAGAAAATGTAGTTGCATAGTTATTGACTGATGAAGAAATTATTGAAAGCGTTATTGGAATTAATAAAGATGATATCGATGAAGAAGATGATGAAAGTTCTACAATGGAGCCCCCTTCGCGAAACGAAGCTATTAAAGCGGCAATCACATTGAACAATTTCTTGTTGAGCTATGAGAAAACAACACCAGAAGTTCTTACCATGCTAAGGAAAATTAGAGACGAGATTCAAGGGTTGATTTCAACAAAAAAAACAAAAGACAATTGAGTCATTTTTCAAGAAACCTTCATAAATCATTCATGTAATATGCTATATATAAGGAATTATTAATTTATATTTTTTATGGGGTCTAAAGAAATTATCAAAAATGTATTATCTTATAATTTTAGCGAATTATTAATTTAGCACCCTATCCCCGAGTCGGGACCGGCAAAAAATATTATCTTAGAGAGTTTATTAAATAATCGAGTATTAATTTATCGAGTTTCTACTGTATATAGTTTGACTTGTTCAAAGCTCAGATATAAAGCTCAAACAAGCACCTTAATGTCCTGCCTAACTTGAGCACCCAAACAAGCTAGCAAACGAATGAGCTCACCTCGTTAACAAACGAGCTTGGCTCGACTCAACTCGTTTATTTACTAACTTATATAGAGCGAACTTCTTTTAAGCTATTTTTGAACAAGTTTTGTGTTGTGAACTACTCAAACAGCATAGTAGATCATTTTGTTAATAAAATTTGCTTTTGTGTATTTCAACAAATTAAATATACTAGTCCATAGGGATGGCAATGAGACGGTTTAAGAAAGGAATTGGTAATCTCAATATCATACACTATTGTATAAATGTACACATATATGCTCAAATAACCGTTGGGTATTTGCCAGGTAAATACATAACGGTAAATACATTGTTTTTCTTCTGTTTCAAAAGTTAGATTGCCCTCATCCAAGATCACAAAGCCACGGTCTATTTACTAAGGGAATTCATATACACCCCTAACCAGATCATCCCCTAAAATGCACTAACATCATTCCACACCTCTATGAACTGGGACATTGCCAAACAAGGCGTGGAAGCCCCAACGTTTGAGTGGGGCGCTGCCCACCAAAGTAAGACCCCATTTACTTGTCTCGGCCAATGAGAGTAACCCACATAACTTTCTTTTTCTTAATTTTATTTATTTACCCGATTTAAATATTATTTAACTAAAGTGAAAGAGTATAACCATTACACACCCATAGCGGACACAACGCCCCATACCTTCTTGATAGGAACGTGATATATATTTCTTATTTATTTTTTACCTGGATACAATATAAACACTCTAACTATGTATTAATAGCATTCTTGGTTAGTAAATATATTCTTTTTTACCCGTTTATGTGATAATATTATTATTTTTTTTGTTGAGATCTTATTTTTCAGTTAGTTATGTATGAATGTTTAGTTGTGTAAGAAAATATTATTTTGAGCCAACTAGTGTTCATACTTCCGCGCTGCAGCGAAGTTTACATTGATCAAAAATCATAAAAGCAAATCTTGATCACGGTCTTCGGTTTGCATTGGTGTGGTTCATCACGATACTAGTACAGTAAGTCAAACACGATACTCTGATGTAGTTTTGGAAGCGATCAATGGCTCAAAAACTCATGATTAACAAAGACATAAAACCGAACCAAAGGTTCTAATAACTCTGTTCTTATGTTTCAAATTCAACAAAAATCAACCAAACTAAACCTAGAAGTTCAACCCTATTTATAGTTCTAAAAACAAACTAAAAGAGAGATAATATGGAAACTACATAATCGACAATATATTAGAAATAGTCTTCGTAGGTAAACATGCATCATTATTAAGTTATAAATCCTATTTTAATAAGTCTAGTTTAAAAAATAAAACGAATTATCATATTTTGAAGCTTTATATTTTTAGAACAAGCTGTATCTTGAGATATTATATGTAACATAAAGAGAAATGAAGCCGGCCCGGTCCAAATGCTTATTTTTATTAATAAACTAGTTAGTAGACCCTCGCGGTGCAGGGGCGTATGCCATAATAACGTAAGTCAAAGGCATCAGTTCAAAGGAGTCATACATCAATTGTTGAGAATCACATTATCAATTACAAGAGCATACTAACATGGTGAAAGCAGAAGAAAGTGAAAAGTGAAGTGGAATTTTGACAGGATTACTCGGTAAAAGAAATACGTGGGTGTTAAAGCCAAGAGGCAGATGGAAATTATGGGATTGGAAACAGTTGCTTAACTAATGGTATGAAATACAAAACCTAGTGTACAACTCACACTGCAATTGGCACAACAAATTATGCAACACAATCTTTGAAATTGTTATATATATAATAAGGTTATTAGGTCTTTTGTTTAAGTCAGTTGGTTTATGTTTAATAAAAGATAATTTTAAGCGTGAAGTTTGTCAACTGAAGCTTTCAGTTCGAGTTATTTTGATTATGATCAATTGTTCTTGAGCTATTTGAGTAAAGCTGTGGAATCGGTATCGGTATACTTTTCTATTTTAAAAAATATTTTGAGAATTGGAGAGTCCAAACTTTAATTCCCAGCCCGTAAATTTGGGTTCTCCGACATGCTTCTAAAAAATTTGCAATCATAATAGTAGTTTAAAAACAAATATGCTAAGCAAGATGCTATAAATAGGGCGGTGAACGAACCGAACGAACACGAACAAGGCCTTGTTCGTGTTTGTTCGTCAAGAAAATAATGTGTTCACGAATGGTTTATGAATACTTACAGAATAAGATTTCATGTTCGTGTTCGTTCATTAAGGAAATTAATGTGTTCACGAACACTAACGGACACAAATAAAATCGGCAGAGCCTAGATACTGAGACCGATGTATTCATCAATGCGAATAATGAAAGCAAATAAACAAATCGAATGAACACGAACAATGGCATATTCGTGTTCGTTCATTTAACTTTAAGTTGGAATATTGAACTGTTGTCGGTATATAACATAATTGTTTGTTAAATCTGATAAAGTACAAGATTGCCCCAAACCCCATCCTAAGCTTGGCACGCATCTAGGATACGGTTTTGGTTTGGGGTGCGAAAATTTTATTATTTTTATAATTTATATAATAAACAATTATTTTAAAACATTAACAAGTGAAATTTGGTCAAAAAGTACGAAAAAAGGTCTAGTAATTTCGTTATTAGTCTGGTTATGTTTAATTGAGAATTTTTTTTTTTTTTGAAAAAATGGCCTAGGAATTTAGAAATGAGTTTGTTTATGTTTAACTGGGCAAAAAAAAAATTTAAATAAAAGCCTAATAATTTAGCAATTAGTCGGATTATGTTTAGTTGGGCCAAAAAAATCTAAGTTTTTTTATACAAGGCCCAATTTATTTTTTATATTTGTGTTGGGCACTTGAAATCTCTGAGACAACCGGATAAATTATTTATGTTTCTTCCTACACCTATTATTAATAAATGAATTATGAGATTTAGTGTTTTAGCTAATGCTTTAGTTTAACAAGACTTCAACAAAAAAAAAAGTTAGATTGAGGAAATGATGAGAAAATCCCCCATAGAGACATTAGAAAGATGATCTTTTTGACAATTTGACGATTATGAAATAAAAAAGGTGGTTAAACAGCTCATAAGATCACCTTTTCCCTCCAAAAATCAATTATTCTATGATTGCTTAATTGAATTACTATAAGTGTTTGAATCTAATAGATAACATGAAACTTTTTACACCATTAGTCACCCTTTTTCCGCATAGGCTTCGCCGACTAATTTTTAAATGAAAATGACATACACATGCAATTTTGATACTAATATTTATGTGATATACAAGGATTTTGGTGATTGCCCGTTAAAGTTGTTTTCATGATTTTGAGTGTGTGGTATTGATTGATATCGAAATCCCAATCAAATATAGTTATAAGTCAACTAGGATGCCATAAAAAATATAGTGGTAAATAATTTATGATTATTATGAAAACTGTTTACTGAGTTGACTATAATTGAACTCGATTGCATAAATTAAACTTTACTTATAAGTTATAACAAAGATGTTACTCAAATAATAACATATAATCACTTCAGGTTTTATGGTCATTAATTAAAGTAAAACTCGAGAGTGAAGATAAATGTTTTATACTTTTTTCTATAGCAATATCAATGAGTTGGATTAGACTTCACCTTTTTAAGAGGTGTGCTGGGTTCAAGTCCCTTATAAAATAAATTTGTAGTTTAAAAGTTGATCAAGCAACGTGAGATTCCGTTAGAAAAAAGTACATAATGTCTTATGTTTGACTAGGTGGAGTGGTTAGGGGGAAACTTGATGTTCCATGGGACCATGTGAATGATTCAATTCATGCACTCATCATTTATTTTCTGCGGCACCGAGTAATTAAGCGAGTAGGTAGCGCTCACTAGTTGAATCCTTGAACTTAATGAGTTTTATCTCACTGTACTATCGTGCCTTCTGACGAGTGTTTATGTGTGTTGGCCATAAATAAAGATTTTCCTCGAATCAAAAGGTGAATATATTCCGATATAATGAATTTAGCCGGCAGTTAAAAAAGCTACATGACCAATTGTTTTTACTTTTTTTGTTACACCTTGGCTTCTTAAGTTATACGTTAACGCAACTTGTACTTTTTGCCTTGAAAGTTATACGTTGAGATCAACCCCACAAAACCCAAGAAAACATAGAATTTAGTGGTCTAAAAAGATGCTTGATTTCAATTAGATTGAAAGATATTCACTGTTATTCTTAAAATTCTCAAAAGCACTGCTACATAACACAACCTAATCAACAATAATATACTTCCTTCCTATTTAGCAGACAAATTGACCCAATTTTCATCTTTCTTTCATATTTTTTCTTTGTAAAAAGAATTCAAGAAGAGACGAACTTCATATCTAACCGGTCCGGGCTGCACACCTTTGCCATCTGATCTCGAATCCCCTTCGGACGAGTTGACATCAATCGTTTTCGAAAAATTGGATGAAAGGTCAGAGTAAAGGTCAACAACTTTTTTTATGTTGTTGTTGAGTTCTCTTATCAAACCCACATTCCTGGTGAGATTATCAGGGATCTTTGACTCGTGATTCTGATTAATCTCATTAATCAGCAGCCTGTTTTGATCCAGAATATTTTGAACCTGAACAAAACTCTTTTGAAATGTTTGCAACACCTTCCCATCTAGTCCATTACCCTCCATTCAAACTTTTATTAATCTGCACACATGAAAACACTATGTTTAATGTTTAATATATACTGAATTTAGTATCTAGCTAGCTAGTTTGGTTGGTTATACTAGAAACAAGGTCAGACAAAACACATGATATTATTATTATAAAAAGACAAGTTCTGATGCTGAAACAAGAAAATCATGACATCCATTTGGGGTTCTTTATTTATTTATTTATTTTTGTTTGTTTGTTTTCATGGAAGAACACACAATGTGGAAACAATTATAGATTGGTTTAAATTATTGTACTTTTATTAACTATCAATAATAATCCAGTGTTGTATATTTGAGGTATGATGAGATGTAAAAAAGGAGATCTCATTTCCATAAAGGGGAAAAGCTTTTTAAATATGTACTCATGAATCAACACCCACCCCCCCAAAAGGGTTAATAACTCTGAATTCTCTAAAAAGAAGAATCAAACATGTATCAGTTACATATGTTTCAAAAAAAAATTGTATGAACATACACACCAAAATGGATACCATTTCACACAATTACATTCACTTCCAGTAATTTTGAAAGAAAGAGAGGTTTGCTTCAAATTGACAAAGACCCATTTAACTTTAACTGAAGATCTTGAAGAAACTGTTTTGAACAAAATTGTTAGGAAAAAAACAAAACAAAATCCAAATCTACAGTAAATGAAAAATATATATATTATATTACAGAAGGGAATTAATTAAAGCATGAAGTATGAATAGAATACACAGTGTTGATAAGATCAAGGGACTTGACTGGGTAGCTGAAGAACAATCAAAGAATCATAAATTTGTTTAGTAGATTTTGGTGATAGATAATTAAATAATAATAATAATATAATATGTACCTTGAAAATCCAGGAGCATTATATTCAGAGAGAAGAGGGGGGTTATGAATTTTAGAGAGAGAGAGAGAGAGAGAGAGAATATAGAGATTTGACAGTCAGCCTCTCTCTAAAATCTAAAATCTAAAATCTAAATCTCTCTCCGATGCATACGAGAATAATATATGTTATGTTATGTTATGTTGCTACAAGGCGGATAACATACTTCACACAAATCATATGATTTTTATTATATTATAACAAATTACCGAATTCTTCTAACCTATCTTCTTATTTAAATTAATAACACTTGTCAAAATCATTAATTAGATTTATATTATAAGCGACAAGTATAAATAAGTATTTGCACTCTACCAAATTATTAGAAAAAAATTGGAAGGAAGGATTCTTTGAAGTGTATAATTGTGTTTAATTAGATTATCTCATATTATTTGGATATGTATATGATCAATAAAGAAAAATATAAATGATATAAATAAATACACGTGAATATTGTTATTGTTATCAATCAATATATTGCTAAGCTTCTAACCCTTATTCCTTTTCTCATCAATGTGTATTCAATTATTCATAGTAGTGATCACTAGAAGCTTATATGTGGTTCCTGTTATTTATTGATGGAAAATGATTTATCTATTTTCTTTATGATCATATATGTATACTTGATTAGATCAACGTTTACAACATATTATTATCTTGATTGGAGACTTTGAGTTTAACTTTAATTGTGTTATCTAATGGTAGATTTAACTTATCTTGTTTTTATTATATGTTATTATGATTAAATCTTAAATCATCTGTTAAGTTGATAGGAGCACTCTTCAAGTACTTCATGGGTACATCGGTCCAAAAACACCCCATTCAAATCAGCAAAGGAAGTTAGTTAAGTTAGGAAATTGGTTTCACTACATAATCGGTTAACTAAATGTGTGTGATGAAATATCATTTGACTGGCTAGAACACATTAAGGTAATTTGATATGGACGAAACATCATACCTACCAATTTGATAAAACTTGTTGGATACTTTGGGAAAATAATGAGGTGTACTCTTTGATTGGATGATGTGAATCGGGTTCCTTAAGACTTCTCCGTTATACAGGTTCCATTTTTTTTTGAACGACCTTGTCCTATTACCATTTGATATGTAAAAATAAAAAATAAACCTTGCCTTTTGTAGATTTAAAAAATTATTTTATTTGAAATCGAATAGGGTGCTTCTCCATTGCCCCAGTACCCTTTGATATAGAAAGTAAATCTTCCTTCTTATAGATTTAAAACAATTTATTTGGAATCAAATAATGAAATGCATAGTATATTTACTAGTAACTTATATATTATGTGTATTGAACTTTTTATGTGATTCAATACACATTCATTACCTACTCTAAGAATCCAGTCAAATCAAGTTTTTTATTCAACTGAGAACTCTTTATATTATACTCATCAATCATGCGTTACTAATGATCCTTATTGCTTCTTCTTTTTTTATTAAATGATAATAACATCACATTTCGTTTGTCTTACTCAACAACATTCTTTATTTCATTAATCTTATATTAACATTTGGTTGATCTTTCCTTTTCAGTTTTCTTATACACATATTTTTTATGTTTCTTCTCGTTACCACTTTCATTTTGTACTTCGTATGAAGTAGATCTCCCGTACTTTGGTTGCATGACCCTAAAAAGGGATAACTAATTGCCTCAAAGTTGGTTTTTATGATTATTGCAATGTTATTTTGAATATTGATATAACTTGTGGTATTTGGGTTTAATGAATTGTTTACTTGGTTGATATTCCTGGGGTAACTATCATAAAATATACAAATAAAGTAGTGATTTACGGTTGATTTTTTGTAGAATGACACTCACACACTCTATAAATTTACTTATGATATCTAACACCATGTGTTCATGATATCAACATTCGATTGTAAACCCTCAGCCTTTGTATTATCACCAGGACAGGATGCCTCAGGTATCTATGGTTGATTAGTAGTCATTAAGTGTGTGTTGATAACAAATAAGTGACAAATCCACAAATAAAAGGTCTATGATTAATGTTATAGATGGATCGTCTTACATAACAAACAAACAAAAAAAACAAAAAAAAAAACCCTCGTTGAACGAATTCAAGGGCAAGCAAACGCATAGAACGAGGACCAACCGTGCCATACACATGCCTTATAGTTACAACAAACAAAAATAAATTAGATCACATTTAAAAGTACAACAAATGTTGATTATTGTTTTTAAACACAACTAAAAGAACAAAATTGGAACAAAAGACGCGTGCTAAAACTTGAAATATGTAAAAATGAAAGCTTTAATCTTATAATTTACGACCACTTTCGAATACGGAGACTTATGGACTAGTTGTGACACTAGTAGCGATAGAGCTAGATTAATAAAGTGTTTAATTACTTATTAAAAGATCACATTGATACTAATTACTCATGCTTATTACAATCGTTTTATCGAAGACTACACAAGTGTTGCGGGGTTGTGCCCATGTCACCTCATTCACACTTTAACGGTTAAACCATTACAATCCTTTATGGAGAGGCGTCAAGGAGGGGCATGAGCCATTAGGCCGCCATTGCAGTAATAGAACAAGGGGCTCAAGGGTGTTGGGCCAACTACAAATAGAACCAATCAAATTCAACCTACTCATATTTATATATATATACATTAATACATATAAAGATTACATAATAATTCTGTTGTAAATTAATCTGTTACATATTTTACAAAAAGATTCTTGAGAGCCCATGTGCCTATGTAATGAGACGTTTTTTAGTTTTTAGTTAAACTACTACACATAGTTTTAGGCAAAGAGAATATAAGTTAAAATTGTAATTTAACAAACAAATTATACTGGTGGACTGAAATGGGCTTATAGTGAAAGCAAGAGAAACGTTAGTCTTTGGGCCGAAAGCATATTTAGTCCTGTCAAATGTCAATAATCCAAACTGTTCGCATATGATTTAAGTTTTCACTCAAATGTCAGTGAGCCCATTAAAAGGCTTTGGCCTCTTCGGTAGGTCTGTAAACGAACCGAACATTCGGTGAATTGTTCGTGAATAATTCGGTGAGAAGTTCGTTTATTTATTAAACGAATGAACACGGACAAAAAATTTGTGTTCGTTTAATTAAACGAACGATCATGAACACATGTTTAGTTTGTTCATTTATGTTCACGAAAATTCGTTTATTTATGTTTGTTTATGTATTAATAAAAAATAATTAATTATTATCTGGATGTCTCATCTTATTAAAGGTTTTATATATTTTAATTTGTGTTTATTTAAGTGGTTTCATTTATGTTCGTTTGTCTTTGTTCAGTTATGTTCCCTTAGATTATAAACAAACGAATATAAACGAACACAAATGTTCTATTTTAAATAAACGAAAAGGAACATAAATATTTGTTCGATTAAGTGTTGGTATTCGTTTAAAGTTTAATGAGCGAACACGAATATATCCCTGTTTGTGTTTGTTCAATTCGTTTACAAGCTTTCATTATTCAATTCGTTCGGTTCGTTTATAGCAGTACTCTTTAATAAGAAGGATACCTTACTCAACTTAGGAAAATCCGGTAACTTGTATTATTATTTTATTTAGAGTAAGCCAAAATATCGCAAAATGAAACAATACCATTGAGAAGTCAAAATAATGAAATATCCCTTTCGTTTTGTGTTTTTGTATTTAATAAATGCAACATTTTCCCCCTTTTAAGTCGGTTTAATCCTGCAAGCACCCGCCATACAATTCGAGAACCCTAATTTTTTCCAGATCTCATTTGCACGAAACAATTGTTTGCTTCAGAATGCCTGTGAAGTTGTCATCCAACGCCATTTCGGCGATTCTGGCCGGAGACCTGAACTCGAAACCGTTGCTTCAGGTATTAGAAATCAGACTCATCAGCTCTACACAGGAAAGGTACCGTATACTGCTCTCCGATTCCGTATCCACTCAGCAAGCAATGCTCGCTAATCAGATTAATGATCTAGTCAAAACCTCCGCCCTTCGTAAAGGATCCGTCGTTCAGCTCCTCGACTACATTTGCAGCACTGTTCATAACCGCAAGTACGCTCCTCGTTTTCTCCGATTACTTTCGTACACGCCTTACATTTTATAAGCATTTGTGTTTGATTATCGTTTTAGACTGATGTTATTTTAGGACTTGAGTTGAACAGAATAGTGTTCACCGATGCCGTAAAATTGATTATTACGTCGATAGATACCTAGGAGGAAGTAAGCTATTGGTTCTCAGTTCCCACATTTGTTAACTAGTTTTGTTTTTCTTCTGCTGCATAATATGACTAGTTGAATGTATGAAGCCTTAGTTACAAGTTCTCAAGCATTATTATATGCGTGCTTGTTGTTTTGTGCTATATGCCTCCTATATTTGTGTGGATTATATAAATGAAAAACATAGTTGATTAGTCATGTAGATCTAAGCAATTGCCCAAGCTCACTGATCTACATCTGCGTAGTGATGTGTTATTGATCACTTGAGTAATTAAGTATGCTAAGCACCAGAACGTACGCGTCTTCTTTTGTAATAATGTGTCATGAATCTGCACTATATATGCATATATATTTTGTGTGATATTCTTACTCTTGTCGTTGTAGTTTGATTACTCTAATGCTAGAGTAAGCATTTGACAGCCCTTATAGTTTGAGTTATGCCTGCCAATGTAGTTCAATACATATTATTTTCATGTGTTTGTTAAAACTAAATAGTCCTAAAGGTTTGAAATATAATCTGCCTGAAGGGCATCTCTGTTTTGAGATCAGATCATACTTGATCCTCATAATGTTTTGGCAGCAAACCATCTAGTATTAACTATTATATAAAACAACAAAAATAAAATTAACATGTGGTTGCAAGGATGAATTAACTTCTAGATATCTAGCTATTGGTTTGATATTCTTTTGTATGTATTTTGAGGTGCTCTTTGGTTCTTTACAAGAAATTCTCGAATGAGTTAATAGTTTCTTCATTTGAGTCAGTATAATAAGAATGCAGTAAAGTTGATTATTTATTGTTTCTGCTGAAAAATTTGATAACCTTGCTGTTCCTTTAAGGGTAACTTCATCTAGTTCTGTTGAAGTGAGCATATTCAGGTGATAAATGAGCAGATAAGCACAATTACACATTAACACTAGCTTGTGTAATTTGAGTGGGTTCTGTATTTTAGCAGCAAGTTCATGGTGGGGCTGTGTAAATACATTGACTGATAATTGATCAGTTACTAGTTTAGATGAAGTAAAGATCTACTTCCATTACCAAGATGTGAATTAATTTTATAACATTATTCTTTGTCAATGTTCTCACTGATGCTATATATGAACCTTTACATCTTGTTTATGATTATTTTTGATGCAAAAGCAACTTATCCAGAGTTGAAACAATATGAGCACATTAAGCATTTGGAAATAGATTTTGATTATGTTCTAACAGAAGGATAGCTTGCATCTAATTCAACTGGTCAACTATACTTTAAATTTGTTCTAAACACACACTGTTGAACTTGTAACTATCCATTCTTTGCAGGATTATTGTTGTTCTCAACATGGAAACCATTATACCTGAATGTGAAATCATCGGCAACCCAAACATGCATTCTGAATCTGGCACTATGGCTCGCAATCCAGTTTCTAATGGTATCTCTCAGCACACAACAATACCTTCTAACCGTTCAATTCCGAAAAATTCAAGCAACAATCAAACCTTCCAACCCACTGTTCAACCAGCATACCAACCCCCACCAGTTTACAAGAATCATGGGTCAATAATGAAAAACGAGGCCCCGGCCCGCATCATTCCTATTGCTGCTCTTAACCCGTACCAAGGTAGATGGGCTGTTAAAGCCAGAGTAACCGCTAAAGGAGATCTCCGCCGCTACAACAATGCAAAGGGAGATGGAAAAGTCTTCTCGTTTGACCTTCTTGACTCAGATGGAGGTGAAATACGTGTGACTTGTTTCAATGCAGTTGTTGACCGTTTCTATGACACCATTGAAGTCGGTAAGGTTTACATAATATCAAAAGGCAGTTTAAAACCCGCCAAAAAGAACTTCAACCATCTGAAAAATGAATGGGAGATTTTCCTTGAGTCGGCCTCCACCGTTGATCTTTGCCCGGATGAAGATTCGTCAATCCCACAACAACAATTTTCATTTAAACCTATAATTGAGATTGAAACAGCTGAAAATAATTCAATCATTGATGTCATTGGTGTTGTTACATCGGTGAAACCTTGTGTACCTGTACAGAGGAAGAACGGAATGGAAACTCAAAAACGAGACCTAAATTTAAAAGATCAATCAGGCAGAAGTGTAGAACTAACACTTTGGGGGGAGTTTTGTAATCGAGAAGGTCAAACGCTTCAAGAACTGGTCAATTCCGGTGTCACCCCTGTCTTAGCTGTGAAAGCTGGGAAAGTGAATGACTTTTCTGGTAAATCGCTAGGGACAGTTTCGTCCACTCAGTTATTCATCGATCCAGACTTCCCTGAGGCCAGTAATCTGAGAGCCTGGTTTGATTGAGTGGGCAAAAACCTTGATTCTCAATCCATATCTCGTGATTTTCAAGGTGTATTGAAAGCTGACATGTGGAAAACAATATCTCAGATAAAAGATGAAGGTCTTGGCAGATCAGATAAATCAGATCAGATAAATCAGACTGGGTGACTGTAAAAGCAACCATCAGTTTCATCAAAACCGACACTTCTGTTACACTGCTTGTCCGTTGGCAATTGGAGACAAACAATGCACCAAGAAAGTAACAAAATCAGGGAACTCAAAATGGCAATGTGACCGGTGCAATCAAGAGTTTGAGGAATGTGATTATAGGTATCTACTTCAATGTCAAATTCAAGATCACACTGGATTGACATGGGTGACTGGTTTTCAAGAAGTGGGTGAAGAAATCGTGGGGTGTTCTGCGAAAGAGCTGTACTTGATGAAATCTGAAGGAGATGATGATCGATTTGGAAATGTGATTAAAAGCCGTCTTTTTAGTGAGGTGATTCTGAAGCTGAAAATTAAGGAAGAAACATATGGGGAGGAACAGAGGGTTAAAATAACCGTTGTCAAGGTGGATAAGCTGAATTACTCTTCTCACACTAAGTTTCTGTTGGGTTTAATCCCCGCAGGTCAGCAAGTTAAGTCTTTTCATAGATAGATCCAGGCATTTGCTTTTAAATTTGCTACTTGCACCGAGACTTACCAGTTACTGTTGCATGCTTAATTGAACAGAGTAGTTACATTTATAGCACTAGCTATTTGAATAAAACAAAAGAAAACCCAAGGGAAGAAGAATACTGCTTTAGGATTTGTTTGCTTTTATTTCGTGTCATATATATATTTTTTTCAGACCTTTTTTTGAATTTGTTTTCGTGCTCATATATGAAGACCCTTTCAGTACAAAATCAACTTTTAAGTACACGCGTATGCAAGAAGTCAAGAACCATCATGTATATACTTTTACTTGTTATAACTATTGAGGGTATTTTAATTACTCGCTCATTACGTGACTTCAAACCGATTAAACTGGAAACCTAATTGAAATCAGAATTGAATACATGGTTTTCAGTTTGATTTTGAACCAAAACTGAATTAGGTAAATACTGAACAAGCTTGAGTTTACAGAGAAATAGCATTTATGTACTTTCAATTACACGTGTTTTTGAGCATTATATGTGAGATGGACACAATTATATTAACTTAATAACTTATAATAGAAGACAAAACTCACTACAACAATAATTGTATCTAACATTGTGATAACCATGTATTAGAAGCTAATCATTAAAATATGAATCACCTAGAAGATTAAAGAAACTAACTATTAATTAAAAAATGAATCTCCTAGTTGTATATCTATCCTTAAGGGACTATAGTCTTTTGGAGTGAGTCAGACTAAGGAGTAACAACTGAACCTCTCCTTTAGCCAAATCTTTCTCACAATACAAATATACAAAGAAATATATAAAACCATAGCTACTTAGTTTTATATGAGAGACTACCATAAGATTCCAACAATCCCTCTAATTATCACGCCATCAATATCACCACCGACGTCGCAGGCCCATAAGGCAAATTCCTCGATGTTTTGCTACAGCATCATGGTGGTAGCAGGAGTAACCATTGTCTTAGGAATCTACCATCTCATCGTCATCCGGTTATGCACCATCCAATATCATCGCCGCCTACAACAAGAAGCTCAACACCTCTCCCACCGCACACCAAATACTCATGAGACAGCAAACAACACCATGCTCTCCCGCACCATATCAAGTTTCAACTACACCAAGGAGGCGCATAAAGGCCAATTTGATTACAACACACCGACAGAGTGCTCCGTTTGCTTATCAGTTTTTGAAGAAGGCGAAGAAGTGAAAAGCTTGCCGATGTGTGACCATTGTTTTCATGCTTCATGTATAGATATGTGGCTGTACTCTCACATTCACTGCCCACTCTGTCGTGCTCCGGTCGTCCAACCACCACCACCACCACCCGTATGATTAATCAAATTTGGTTATTATTAGATTATGACGTAATAGTTTTTGGATAAAATTGGAACATCGAATTATTAATTGCAGCTGAGGTGCTATATTATCTTCTGTATGTTGATAGAGACGTAATACCATGGGCTCCTGATATTGTTATTTATTCGAATGTCCATCACATAAAGTAGAAACTTCATTGCTTGGTTTAATATATATTTTCTTTAGTGTTTTCTAAAGCTTATTTATTATACGGTTCTTATTTCTTTACAATTAAAATTTATGTTTTTCGTACTACTTTATCAATGAACTGAAACTAAAACACGAGTAGACCCTTGATTTGAGCTTTTAGTAAGACTGGTTCGAGCTCTTATGTACCCATCATTTTTATTTTTTATTTGGGTCTCATTTCCTATGAAGTGATTCAAGTTGTCACATATTCAACCCAAAAGGTCAATAATATAACTATATAAGTCCAACATATGATGGATATACTTACATTCTTGTTACATTATCCAACCTGGACTGTAAATCCGGCGTGAGAATAACCGTTTCAGTTTCTGTGCACAAAATGGTAGAATTACACGAACAAGGAATTGTTGGGCAAAATCGGTTGTGTTGGATTTTGGATAATGACTCGATACAGCCTTAAAAGTGGGAATTGTTAAATTGGGCCATCTTTTGTTTATTGTAATCGGGCTATAGAATATAGATATCAGAAAAAATGGAGGTCAGGCCCAAAGGAGTAGAAAGACATGTTGACCGGTTATTGCACTAGCCAGTTACGGTATGTTAATACCGAACACACTTTTAAAAAAATCATTCAAAAAATAGAGTTGGAAAAAAGAAAAGAAAAGAAAAGAGGGGGGGGGGGGGGGGGGGTTCACTTCAGTTGAGGCTTGTGCTTCAATAGTAGCTTTAACTTGCTTGTAATCGGTTCTTGTTCGAAAATAACAATTTTTCTAAGAATAACTTAAAAACTTGATGTTTGAGATAAATATATTTTTCCAGTAACAAACAAAATTGTTATTTGTGGAAGTTGAATGTTCTAAAATATGTATCACCAAACCTCCATTTCCTCTTGAAAACAATGTTATATTAGAAATCTCGTTTAGTTTCCCCTTAAAAATGACCATTTTTAAGTGTAACATGGGTTATCCTAAGAATATAGTTGGATCGTTTGTAGTAATTTTTTTCTCGTGTTATACTAATGTTGTTAATAGAAAACAAACTTGACAGAACCGATTAAATAAACCATAAAGGAACTTTAAATATTAAGATAACGCTATTATTTATGTTATGACTTATAAATATTAAAGTTTGGGTTTAACTTAAAAGAAACGAGACTGCTTTGTCTCAAAATCGGCTCATTTACAAACAGTCGGTGTCTAACAATCTTTTTTTTTTAAACTAGCTTAAAAACATTAGCATTTTTCAATATATAGTGTGAACAAATTGTGCATAAAACAAAATAATGAAGGATGAGGACCAAAACAAGTACACTAGAATTGAAGGATCGCACGTGGAGGCAAAGAGACATAGAAGCCAGGTGGTCACGTGCGCTTCTGTGTCCCATAGACCCATACAACCTTCTCATGAGCTTGCATCTGTTGTACGGTCCTTAATTATTCTATGTTTATCATACGCTTCCAATCCATTATACTTTCTGATCATAATTCATATAAATAACAAAGAAACATTCATTTACTTTTTAGAAGATTGAATGCCACAGTAATTAATGCATATGTATGTATGTATGTATGCAAGATACATAAGTTTTCAACGAGGTTTAATGCTACACAAAATATTAACATGAAATATTTATTCAATATAAAATCAATTCTAAGTAGAAAACTACAAGCGAACCATGTGACACTGTATATATAGTTAAAGATAGTTTATACATGTGCTATGTTTCAAATGGTGATATATTGTGATACATAGCCGCGCACATCACTTTGACCTCCTCTGATATATGTGATTATCTACCATGAACACGTACAAGGTTCTTAGATATGTATTCTGAAATACTCCTAGTGGTTATATAATATATTTAACACTTCCCATGATATATATACATTCATGTCTGCGGTTACCTTCTAAAGAGACGAAGAAATTTTGTTGGTCATAACACCTTATAATTTTATATATGAGTGACGGCATAAGGGGGTGAATAAATAAAAGGTTTCGGGGCTCTACTTTCCAACCGTGACAGGAATATTTTAGCCAACGGTTGTCTATCGTTAGAAAAAACCGTTTGGTTTTGGTTGGTTCGGATCAGGTCACAAGTAGCAAACAAGCTTTAATACTCTAATATTAATCTACCAACAAGTTCAATTATCACGCAGTTAATCTAATAACTAACAGCTAATAAATCAAAAAATTAATCTAATATCATAATCTAATAAATACTCATTTAATAAGATAAAGTTTAAGGAAATATATATAAAATGGGCGAGGATAAATTAATTGTTTAGAATGCGTTGAGTTATTCCAAACTATAGTTTCATGTGGGACGTTGTGTAAAATTTTAATGAATGCAGTTGAGATTAAATTGTATATATGGTTATACTATTAAAATTAAAAAATGTTTTATGGGATGGACCCGCACGTCATATCACAGAGTAGGTACGTCACAATGCCACTAATTTTCAAGGGTCCTCAAATTAAAAGTATACGTTAATTGGTAATCTAGGCTTAGTTTTGGTTACTTGATTGTTGGCATTGTGATATATAACTTTTCAAACATATTATTATTATTATTATTATTATTATTATTATTATTATTATTATTATTATTATTATAGAATCGAAAGCAAACCACACTTTTTATCCCAATTTATCCACTTTAGGTCTCAAAATTTAACAGTTTTAGCCGCACATTGTTATATATATCAAACACGTCCATTCATTTCAACTACCAAACTATAAAAAAGGCAATTGTTAACTAAGATTTTATTACATGAAAATATTTATTCTGCATTGAGTGGCTTATTATATGATTGGCATTATTTATTTATATATATATAACCCCAGCATAGAAGGTGGTAAGGATCTGTTATGATTATATAATGTGGGTAACCAACAGACATATGAGCTAGCAAACTACATAATCAAACTGTATCCTTTCTTTCATGAGTTCTATGGATGAGATATTGTCCTGTATTTTTATAATAAGGAACTTCAAAAGATTCATGTTTTTATTATATAAATTCAATGGATAATCATAAAGATGCCAATTTTATTTTAACGCGTGAAGATAATTCAGACAATATATAAATATGTCTTGATCAATTATTATTAATTGTAGCTATTAGTTCAACATTCCATTTGATTAATATAATAATTATCTCTGAATTATTAATTTCCACCATTTTCATATAATTACATGCAATTATTAGTTATTGATTAAAAGATAAAATATAATTATAGATGTTTGACACTTGCATGTTATATATAGAGCTAAAACATGCATATCTGGTTTTTTGGGTTGACATGAGGGTGCAAGACAAGTATTAATGCTCCTGGGCTATGGGCTTGTTTGAACCATGGATTGTGGATGGGTTGGTACCAAACATGAATTTATATTGTGGGGTCTATGTTTTATTTGTTTTGTTATTTTGTATAGACAAGTTTTGAAACTTATGCTAGTATCGCCTTCAAACTAGTTGTATTCTAGCTAGTTGAATGCAATAATTGAATATATATATATACATACTGAGTACCCATTAATTATTTACAAAGTGAATTAATTAAGGTGTACAAGTTCCCTATCATTTAGAATTCAAGTTTGGGAATATATAAAACGGAAAAAAAGTAAGTTTGTACTTTATAGGATGGTGGATTTGATTTGACGAATTAAGAAAAGATGATGTAAAAAAAAGGTAAAAGAAAAGAAATGGGGCATGGAAAGGGAAAACAAAAGAAATGGTTGTGTGTTATATTGATGCACAATGAGTGCAAAAGTTGGAAAATCTACTTTAGAATTTTGATTAGGTGCAAAAGTAGAGTTTTGCATGTGCGCCATCATGCTTTATTTTGACTTCACCAGGATACTTCATTGGACCCTCCATCGCATCCCCTTTAATTCCAAAGAAAATTAATGAACCTTTTGTTCCATAATTCTATTTTTGTTTTCACTCTTCAAATCTTACCTAGCTCCTTATCATATAAAGTTCAATACTTTGTCCATTTCTAAAACATCCTTCAACTCCAACCACCAATCTGCTATATATCACCACCATCTGATAAGTTGTTTTATAAGGTTGTAATTTCAGCAATTATTCGCTAGAGGTGTTCCCTATCTTTAACGTTAGAGAAGGACGTATCACATGGATGAGAGTGACACTGTAAAACGGCTAGAGGGCAATCGTTACACGACAGATGATCATTTTATGATTAATGGTAAAACGGTTTAATTCTAATGAGAAACCGGAGTATAAAATTAAGTTGTTTGAATATTCCTTAATTAGGTTGTTTGTATCTATAGAATCTTTTGGAGAGAAGGATGTTATATAAAAATTATCATCCGTATTCCAAAATATAATTAAATTATCTACTTAAATATTTATTTTAAATAAATGCTATATGATCAATATCGATGTAGTTTAACTACGCACAAATCAATAAAATTTGCATCTTAGGCATGCAAATCAAGAAATCGTTTTATGTTGATTTGTAATTGAACAAATCATGTTTTAAAACTTACATGTTAAACAGTTTATGCGAATTAACTTTTACTTGATTGATAATTATAAGTCACTTGAGGCACCATCATTCTCTCCAAAAACTCTAATTCCACCATTGATCAATGCAACCTTCATCAACAAGAGTAGTTTATTTTCATCTACTGGTCCTTGAATGTCTATAGAACAAGATTAACCTAGGTATCTATGTTGGTGTACAGTTGTTGCTTAATCATGCGTTTATGATCATCTAATATCCATGTGTTTAAAGATCTATATATCATATAAATGATTATAACTTATACCATTGCTTGATTTATTTTATCTACATGTATATATATCGAATGAAACATGGCAAGATATGCCTAAATTAATTACCCGTCGTTTATAGTTTTATATTTTATCCGTACATGCAAATATATAAAAATAAATATAGTATACTTTGCTTAAAGTTAAACCAAGCGATGCTTGAAAGTAATTATTATGTTTTCAATATGATAATATATAGAAAAACAGTTAAAATAAGGAGCATATATTTCAAACTTAGTAACCATATTTCATTTGACACGTAAATGGATCATTATGGCCTTATTTAAAATGATATAAAGCACGAGTAAATACTTTACCCTCCCATTTCTTTAACAGCTAAATACTTTGCGACCATAGGAAGAAGAAGAAAAAGAAGAAGAAGAAGAAGAATAGCTGCTAGAATCATACATTTTCTTAATAATATTGCAACAAACGTACTTAAAACTTAATTAAGAAATAAATAATACTCCCCAATTAATTAATTAATAAACAATGTTTATTTATAAAATTTGATGATAAAATAAATAATTAGATCCTAATTTTCCTTAAATCGGTAGTTTCAAAGACTGGCAACTCTTGTCTGTAAGCACTAGTAACAATCTCCAATTCAAACAAATCATCTTCACCTTCATCTTCATCATCGTCCTCAACATGATTAACCACAAAGTAGTTGTTGTAATTCTTAGTATAGTTGTTCTCCGTGAACCACCGCCTCTCGTACTTTGGCACCGGCGTAGAATCCGCACCACGTTCATGGATGATGACAGTATCGTTTTGATCAGGATAAAACCTAACAGAGCGTTTAACATGATGAGTAGTGTTAGAATGCTGCTGCTGCTTCTTGCTCATACAAGACCTTGAGAACGAAGTGCAGGTTGTGGTTGTATCCTGCTGCTGCTGCTGCTGCTTATTATTATTATTAATGGAGCGTGATTTCTTCAATGATCTGAAACTCTGCATGGACTCTTCGATCTTCTTGGCTTTCTTTTCGGAAGAAGAGGAAGCGAAGAGTGAGTATATAAATGCGGATATCCGACTACCAGGTGAGATGGGTTGTTGCTTCACCTTCTTGAGATCGGCGTAGAGCTTCATGGCTTTGAGCTTTGTGGATTTCATGAACTTGGGTTCACGTCTTGCAATCATATCATCATGATCTGGACGAGATCGGTAGGTTGAGGGTGTTTCAGAGGATGTCGTTCTGCTGCTGCTAAAGTCGTAACTGACGGTTCTACATGAACTCTGCTTTTTGTTTTTAGAATTACGGCTATTGTGAGTGTGAGTGTGGATCCATTGGTCGATCATAATGGCTCTAGGTGTATCATCATCATCTTCTTCTAATAATTTGGTGGTTCGTTTTGGTTCATAAAACATAAGATCTTGATGATGAAGCTGTGGACGTAATGCTGCTTCTCCGTCTGTGGTGGTTTCGTCAATGGAGAGAGGAGGAGAAAGAGGGTGTTTTCCTCCGTGGTGGTTGTTGATACCTGGAGCTTCTCTCAGGCATGTTAATTAATAAAGGAGAAATATATATATGATTAATGGCGGTGAGGGAGAAAGATTAAGGCCAAATGGCGCGGCTAGGATTTTGGGGACTATATAGTGAGTGGGAAAAACAAAGAAAAGAAACAATTACAAGCGTGGGGTGTGATTTCTGAGCAACATAACATCAATCAAAAGTCCAAACGTACTCTTGGACTAAATTAACTAACTTGCTGTCACTATATCTTTACTCTGTATTGTCTCTTGTCTCAACTCTCAACTCTCTCTGTTATACTCAATGTTATTACACTTTTAGGCCTCGACTAAGATTTACATTCCGTCTCATGAGTTTTTATGAGTTGTACTTTTGTATTGAAGGTAGTTAAAACATATACCCCTTGAATCATTATCACTTAAGGCAACATATGACCTTATTCTACAAATGCTCATTCTTTTTATCCATCTCTATAATGTCTCATTATGCGTTGCCTTAGCCTATTCATATTTTGGGTTTATAATATATTACAACATTTTCTAATGATTTATTCTAAATTTATAATTTATGTTTACATTATCTAGACTTGGTTGTTTAAGTACACTACAACTTTTTACGAGTTGTTTATTTTGGATCTAAATAAAGAACCATTGAGACAAGGTTCATATATGAAAAGAAGATCCTATCCACATCCATTTCTTGATATAATTCCAAACACTTTTCAAATTTGTATCACACTAGTCATACGTAAATTTCAAGTAATAACTACCTGTATTGTATGAAAGGAGTGGTTTTTTCCCGTCCTAAAATGATTATCAACTTATCTCATCTTGCTTCACTACCAAACAAGGCAGGGTGGTGTTTCCACTCCATTCCATCTCAAATTCATCCTTCATCCCAAAGTTCCTTCCCACACGCTTCTATTTCTTCTTTGTTCTTATCCGGGTAGTGAAGCCACTCGGGAAGGTTTTTGTTCAATATTAAGGCGGGCGGGGTGGTATTCCTGTCGGACATTGAACCCATCCCAATCGAGCTCACGTCGAGGCCAATCCATTCACCCTAAGAAGTTATATGGACGATACTTAATTAGTTAATTTTAGTAGCTTAATCATATTTTAAAAAATACATTTATATTATATATTACTATCATATTTAGGTTGTTTTTTATTTAAATTATAATTTATATATTCATTAACTTTCTTATATATACTTACATAGTAATAACTAAAATACTAGCTAATGTGAGGCTAGCCTATATACTTAGTACAGTCATATGTGTCTTAAAGTGAAGACTCATGTTAAAACCGGAAAAATATATAGGGGGTGTTTGGGTTTTCTTATTGTACCTCTTTATAGTTTATTATAACTTATAAGTTATAAGGTGTTTGAGAAAGTTATGTTTTATAAGTGTATAAATCATAAGTTACAACTTTGTAACTTATAACTTAAACATAAGAAGGTAAAATAAGAAATCTTAAACACCCTCATAGTTTCGAATAATCAATGTAAACTAATCTGTGAATAACATATCTCGTCCAAAAAGAAAACGTAGATAAAAAAAATAAGTGTGATGTAACATATAGAGGAGGGTTGTATATTCTTACCTATTACAATAACCTTCTGTTTTTCTATTGCCACAATAACCTTTACTTTATTCCATTCTAGGCATCCAATTACCACAAATAACAACATATTTTCAAACCTTTTTTTTGGGAAGGACAATCTGCTTTTACTGAATCAACTAAACTCAAAGAAACTAGATGTAGAATGATATGTTGCGTAAAAAGGTAAACTGTAAAAAAATTGTATTAAGAAAAATTGAAAGGAAGAAAAGACAATAAAATGTAGTATGTTCTACCTTTCTATTGTTTTGGTTTTATCTTGTAGATAAGCGAAACATTTTTTCCACTTATTTCAGTAAAAAAAAAAATGTTAGGTCACATGTTCCAAAGGGACTAATGACAATATATAAGATTGGTTTTTTACCACTACAGTTCACCCACCCGAGCCCCGCTGAACCGGGCTTGGGGTTGGTAGGTAGCTAGGTCGGCGACAAAGGCATGCAACAATAGTAAGCGGTTAGAATTTTTTTTCTTTAAATGTTAAATTTTAAATTCTAATTAAAATTCAGTTGTCATCTAAATAATAAACACATTAAAATGGAAATGAAATTCCAATTGAATAAATTCCGCGAACTAAACTATTTAAATCATAGAATTCAAATTCCAATTCCCACGAGTTTCACTGAATTTTGGTGAAACAAATGAACCTTTAATACAATTCTCTATTTGTCTTTATTGTGTAATTGACGTTCTATCTTTATATGTGTGTGTGTATATTAGCAGGTATTGTATTAATTTAAATTCTTTTTGGTATTAAAATGCTTGTTGAGAAATGTTTAAGAATGGGTTAAACTGCAGCAAGATCCATTGATAAACTAAAGCGATTGCTTAAAGATAACTCTTAAACTTTTAGGTTGAAAAAGTTTGTTGCAAATTATGATTAATATTGTATTAGAATAAAGTGTGTGGGTCATTAGTCTATTGCAATAAAATAGTAAAGGGTGCAATTTAGCAATGGTAGTTTGTTGATGCCAGCAAGTGCCATTAATAGGCAAGTACAAACCTTATGATGATATGGGGTGGTACAAAGAAATTTTTTTTAAAAAAAAAGGCCAAACCATGGCATCTACAAAGGCTCCAACCCAAAAGGTATCTTTCTTGGCATATAACATGTCATTGCTACATTATAAATTTATATTTTACTTGGACTATGTTAATTGTCTACGTGACTAACTTTAAATGTAACTATATAAAAGTCTCTCATCAAGCTTGTTAGTAATTTTAACTATATTGACACAAAAGAAAGTTGTATCGTATGCAATGATTACAAAAATGACTATTTGAATAATTTTAAGAGGGTTGACTGATTTAGAGACTTAATGAGTTCATTTAACATGTTTATAAATCTGACTGTGTAAAATGCTCCATTACTGATTCAGCGGCTTCCATTTGATGAACCAAATAATTTGGTGCTGATCGATTCAGAGATAGTCTAGAATTATTAAGAGGCTATCAAACATTCCTTTAGATATACTTACAAAAGATATATTGTTAAAATGAAAATATTATTATCTCAACTCACAACACTTGGGACACGACAGATGCCTCAAAATTACCAACCCAACTAAAAGCATAGAGACCAAAACATTTAGTTTGGTGGTATTTATGATTGCCTTTCATGTGATTATGCCTTAAAGGTCAAGGATTGAATTTCCTCTTGCTCTTTTTTTGCATCCTCCATTTAACTTTACCAAAATTTGTGGAGGTTAAAAACTCTTGTTTTTATGTAGTTTGTATCAACATTATATACGAAGATTCCTTCAACATACAAATTCGCATTTACAACAAAAGCTTTCTTAACATAAGGGATGTAACAAGTAATATGGTTGCCTAGTTAAGTGCCTTTTTCTTTAACCTAGCTCAACCACTTGTGAGTTGGCTTATGCTATCAATTGAGAACCTTGCCAGCAGACACAACCGTTAAGTTTGCTCGCATAATTGAAATTTTGTAAGTGAATACAAGTTGCATACTGAACCACTTACTACTCGAGGGGTCACTCATAATAGTGGTGTATATGTGTATGGTGTGTGTATAGCGAGTGAGGAGGGAGTAGAAGTCTCAGTAATATGGATTGGTCTATGAGGTTATAACGATGAACTTTTACAACGTCGATTGTTGTGTTATTGTGCTTTTCAATTGCACGTGATAGTATCTGGAGGCTTAAAGTTAACTCAAAACATGGTTTGGTTGACATCAAATTCAACTCAATGTTAAAAACTAACTACTCTCTTATGAATCCTAACTTGGTGACCTCTGTTTATAATGATAACAACAAATCTAATAACTTTAACATAGTCTTTAAGAAACCCATTAAAAACTTCTTAAACACCTCTTAAGCCCACAACCAACTTGTTGAATTTAATTACTTGGGCTTGCCACCCCTTAACTCACAAGTTGGTCCTTTTCTTTGGCCCAGCAATAATGGAGCCAACTCGGCCAACTCGCACAAGTGTTTTAAGATATAAGACGAAGAATTTGTACCAAAACTGCCATAAGTATACCAATTTTTTGCTCTCTTCTCTTGTTTAGACTACATAATATACCAAACTTTCACTTTCATACTAACCGGTAACACAACATCAATTCTCTAAACATGCTTGATGCTTCTTTGCTCCAAAACCGGCATAAATACAAAATAACAAAGGACAACATATATATGCAATTTATGCAGACAATGTGGTAGCAATATGCCATAATGTATGTTTCTGTAATTACAAGTATTGCTTTTGTATCCTTGTTCGGTTCTCATCCCACCAAAGTCTGGCGTGCACCTCCCCAAACTTTTCTCGACTGCAAATAATAAGCATACCAAGTTCAATTGTAATGACATCCCCACAGACACGTTATACTTATAAGGTTTATTGGAGAAAAATAATATGATTTGTACAACACTTTTTTTTTGTCACATCAGATTAAACAAATATTTTTACCATTTTACATTAGCTTTAAAATCATTTTTCATGGTGTACTAATTTATGTAAGTTATACAAATCACCTTATTTTTAAAAAGTTAAATATATGATTGTTGCTAACCTGAAGCGAACGCGCCTAAGTTCCCTGGAGCCACCTGGAAGAACTCTTATGGTTATATAGACCCCAGGCTCAACTTGTTCCACCCACTCATTATCAACATCACTCACTTTACTAATGGAAAGCTCCTCCAAGCGATCTGCCTCTCTTGACGAGTTTGAGACGTCCAATGATGATGTTTCGGTTTTCGTGGCACTAATGTTTGAGAGTTTTGGGGTTACTGCGTCTGTGAGCCCAAAGGAGTCATTGTTGGACCGTGCCAAGGTTGAGCTATGATGATCAATATCCATGGTGTGAGGTGTCCTTTCTTTACTCAAAGTTGGTGCCAATGGAGTGTCTTCTATAGATTCAATCTTTGAACGCTGCTAGATTATATATACAGAAAGTAACAATACTGTTGACTTTCAAGGTCTTAAAACATAAAGACTAAATATGTATCTAAAGGTACATCAACATGTATTGACTACCATACCGTTGAGTTGAGAGGTATGAGTTCATCTTGAGATTTTTGAGGTGTAGGAAGGGGAAACACTTGACGATTTAACCTCCGGACGTTGTAACAAATTGAGGAATAAGTTACAGTTTGTTTAGCATAGGATCATGAAACGTCTTAACAAATTGCAGACCGCCCATAATAAACTAACTACTTATAAATGAACGATTTGTCATTTCAGTGCAACAACTACCTGCGTTACGTACCTAGTATAGTATATATATATATATATATATATATATATATATATAATAGACATTATTATATCATTACACCTTATTCTCACATATTCAAGATACATATACTTATTTTTCATCGGAGCTTAATTTGTCACATTAAGACACTCTCTCTGTGACGAGGGTAACCGGTGTAGCGTTGTGAAGAATTCAACAAATAGTATTAAGCCTCTCATTATTGATCCTAAAGAAATCAACAGGGCTCAGTCGCATGTGACCTCTTGAAGCTACAATTTTGAATTCATAACTAGTAATGATTTTTACTTCATATCGTATTAAGATGAATACCAGAGGGTATCCTAGTCAATGTGAATTAACATGTAAGAGAACTAGGAACTAGCCAACTAGGCATGAATCGAGATGGATTAGATGTGCGTGTTGAATGTGAATATTTCGAATGTATTGAATGTCATTTTTTTTGTTCTTAAGTGGTTGAAGATCTGTGTTGTTTCGTATTGGCGATGGTGAATTCAGAGTCCGGAGTTGTAGTATGTTCCGGATCCTTGGTATTGTTGATCCTTGGTATTGTTGATCCTTGGTATCGTTGGTCTGGTGTCCTGGAGTTATTCCAAGTTCAAACATGCTTACATTGGATTAGAACTGACACCAGTCATCATATTTTAGTAAAACACATAATTGGAAGGCGACAGACGAGCTAATCACAAGCATAGCTATTGCATGTCTCTGTCGTGTTTTCTTTTGACAAATCTGTTAGTAGGGATGAAAGGACGACCTTTCAAGTTAACATCAATCAAAACACGTTCAATTAAATATTCAATATATTTTCAACACTATTATTAACAAAAGGCACCATGCCAAAGTGGACTCTTGAAGCCACATTATTTTTCATGGAATGGCAAGCAAAGTTGGACCCACAACTCATTGAAATTAATCTACGATGTTGAAAGTTTAATTTTATTGACTAATTCTCGTAATTCTTTCGACACACATGGAAACAGTAAATACTCATACATATGTTGTTTTGTCTATTTTATGTCCTAAAATACAAACAAGATTAGATGTAGCTCCACATAATTTGGATATCACAAGATGACAGGTACTCCAAAACTTCTCCTTATGTGACAACACAATTACGTTAAGGTTAAAAATAATAATAATAAATAAATAAATAATAAAACCCTTCATTGCCAACAAAACAAATAATTAGATTTGACCCAATAAAAATTTCCTCCTTTTATATCTATGCACGCCAATATTGCCTTTAATTTATGTGTATCATTAAATTAAATACATCCACGTGATTTGCATTTTGGCTCTTTCTAAGTTCTAGTATTGTTTTTCTTATATTTAAATCACTAGCTTTTAAATTTGCGTATTACGCAAGATTTATCAAATAAGCGAAATTTAAGTATTTAATCATACGTAATTTAGAGTTTTTCTTTGAAATTTGTAAATTAATGATAATATTACCACACACACTTCAAATATTACATATTAAAATTTTACATTTTTCTAAGATTGAAATAATGTTTTTAGATGGCATAAAATCAAATATTGACAATTACTCAAACATATCAAAGGTATTTTATATGATCAATACAAATGGTGTTAAACAATGTTTTACACAAATTGTAAAATCATAAATATTGTATTTATTCAACGAAATTTAAAGTACACACATAATTAAATATATATTATAAACATATGTTGCTAATTATTATATGATAATGGTTTATAAATCATTATTTAACTAATTTAATAATTCACTATTTGATTTTAAACTTATTATAGATATTCAATAGTTTATATATTTTTAAAAGGGGAAAATTCCCAAAATGACCCTTTTTAAGAGAGAGAAAGAAGTAAATAGCCATTAATTTCAACACATTCCCAAAATAGCCCACCAAATTTGGACTGAGAAGACGAGATCTGGAAAAATCTTTAGGGCAATAAAATTTTGACAAGTGTCAAAATCCGACGGTTTTTTTAAAAATGTTGGGGGCCAGTTCATATTTTCCATTTAAAGTTCTTCTAATAAAACAGTCTTTTCCGACGGTCTTTTAATGTTTCCTAACGGATCCCCTCAACTTCCAAAACCATGGAAAATTGTGCCTTCAAATTCAGCCTTTCAAGACCCATTCCGGGTGAATTTGTACCAAGAAGACCATAGATTTATAAATATTGAGTGACCCGTCCATATTTTTTAACTAAATTTATTTTTCAAAGCTTTCTTGCTAGACGAATTATTTAGCTTTCTTATCTAATCCCTACAAATATAAACACATGGAAAAATGTGTCATATAATTTTGTCTTTCAAGACACTTATTTGGTAAATTTGAACTAAGGGGATCATGTTTTTGAAAATATTGAGGGAGCCATCCATATTTCTTCACTAAATCTTAATATTAAAAGTTGTCTTGTCAGACGGTTTATTAAAGATTCTTATCTGCACCCTACAAGTTTTGAACTCATGGAAAAATGTTCCTTAAAAATTTGTCTTTCAAGACACAAATCTTTTTAATTTGTACTAAGAAGACGATTATGTAGTATAATCTTACTTGTCCGTCCATATTAACATTATATCTATCATCTTCCTCAATCCTCAATAATTCATTCACATCTTTTCATCAACTCCATGGAAGTTAAGGTTTAGGGTGGTATGAGAGGATGGTTTAGGGTGGTATGAATGGGAAGATGAAGAAGATAAACTCATGTGTATTCTTTGGATGATCATGTCGGAATAGACGAAATCACATAATATATTGTCGGTGTAGACGGATTATAAATAAATTTTGAAAGTGTGGACTAGATTTCAACACATAAGAAATAAATTACTAGCTCGTTTTCTTGGTACAAATTAACCCAAAATGTGTCTTGAAAGAATTAATTTGAAGGCATAATTTCCCATGTTTTTGGAAGTTGAGGGGATCTGTTAGGAAACATTAAAAGGCCGTCGGAAAAGGCTGTTTTATTAGAATAACTTTAAATGGAAATTATGAACTGGTCCCCCAACATTTTTAAAAAAACCGTCGGATTTTAACACTTGTCAAAATTTTATTGACCTAAATATTTTTCCAGATCTCGTCTTCTTAGTCCAAATTTGATGGGCTATTTGAGAATGTGTTGAGATTTAGGGCTATTTACTTCTTTCTCTCTCTTAACAAGGGCCATTTTGGGAATTTTCCCTTTTAAAAAATAATGGTCAAACTTTTTATATTTAAAGTAAAATTAGATGTAACGGGTTTACAAAGTTTAGTGTCGTTTGAATTAAATTTAATATCTTTTTTTCATATAGGTTACAGCTAATGGGCCATGCCAATTAAACTTATAACCCATGGATAATATGGATTGAGGAAAATAGAGATTAGAAAAAATAAAAAAAATTAAAGTTAGGATTGAATGTGGTTAAGACAAGTCATCCTTATTATTTTTGTTTATTAATATAAGTAGATTTCTTTTGTTGAAATTGATTATGTCATAAATATTTATGAAATTAAAAAAACGGAACTGACTTTTCGGAAAAACAAACATCTTGATTTATAATTTTGTTAACAAAAAACCTGAATTCAGCATGATTTTAATGTTTAAAAGTTTTTTATAGAATGATTATGTTTAGAAATTAAATTAAAGATTCAAAATTAAATAATCATATTAATTGGAAATTTAAGTTAAATCATAATTAATAAAAACTTTATATATATGAAGTGAAAAGCTTTGCACAATTCAAACAGAATTCACAAATCTTATCGTTAAAAAATGCTTTCCTTAATGAAAAGTAAGATAAGATATACATGGAGAATAATTATATTTTAGATATTAGAAGGTTGAAAATTGTTATTAATGTGTGCATAATATGTTGAAATATATTGAAAACGCTGTAACTCATAAGCCAAATCATTTTTACCAATGAACCATGGATAGCATGAATTAAGGAGAAAAGAGATTAGAAGATTATGAGAGAGTTTTATACTAGAATTGAATGTGGTTAGGACAACTAAGTATCACTATTTTTATTTATTAGTAATAGTAAGATAATGAGCTTATAATCTAATTATAAGTATATAACTCGACTTATTAAAAATATAATAAATTTACAAGAACAATTATATGATAAAGCGCTCAGTCAACTCTTATAAGTTATTAAATTGATACTTTAATATGAAATTTAACGATGCATGATTGAAATTTCGTATGAGATATGGACACACAAGGGCTACGAAAAGGCATTGCCAATGAGCCTAAATTATTATCGTCGTTAGAAAAAAGAGTTTGTAATTTTATGGTATTAATAATATGAAAAAAAAGGGTAAAACGGAGATGTGTCCCCTTAATGATAGGTTTATTGCCCATTTACATAACCACTAATAAAAGCATTCAAACAACATGATTAAAAAAATAAGGATGTTTTATGGACCATGGGTTGGTTATATTAATAAATTCGATATATATTATTTAAAAATCAGGATGTTTTTTATGACGATGGGTTTTGTAATTACTTATACAATGATAATATTTTTAAAGAGGGAACGAATTTATATTTACATCTTCAAAACAACAAGTGTTGCTGGATTCCTATAATTCTGATAAGTAATAACAATTCCTATAATTATCGAACTTCAAAATGTTTAATGATGCAAATTTAGACCCCACAAGGCATTTTGATACTGTTAAAAGCAAGTCTTAGGACAAATTGTTTGTTCCTATGTGTTTTCTAACCTAAAAATTAAAGAATACATTGACTAAAAGGTAAGGACTTTTAATTGGACGTTAACTCGAATATTCTTAAAGGATAATACAAAAGATAAATTTAATAATGAGAAGCTTCTATTATTGACAAACTTATTACAGGGAATGATATATAGGAATTTTGTTGATTGTTTAAATCTCAGAAATAAATGTATTTTTTAGCTAAACTATATAAGTGAGTATAGGAAACCGATTTCCTTGGTAAACACTTTCCATGGCTTTTAAGATTGGAGTAATTTAGGTATAAATTTATTTGTGCTTTCAATAATTCACTACTTTGCAGATACCATAAAGAGTAACCATAACTTATTAACTTGTGCTGTCGTTGCCATCATATGTTGACTTCGTCTTCTAGAACATCTTCTTATAACATATTACTTATTATACTTTTATATTATTTAGTGTGGGAGCATTTACCATTCATATATATGTTAAGATTCAACTAACACTTGGCGTAGAAAACCGGTCATCCAAATAAGAAAAACTTACGAATAATAACAACATTAATTAAAAAGGATATGATAAAATTAATTACCTGAACCGGATTCGTTTGAGATCGTTACCACCGCGCGGCAACGAAATAAAGGTAATCAGGACGCCCGGTTCAACCTGAGCAACCCACTCTTTGGGCTCAATCTCTTCAACTAATACGATCGGCTCACATCTCCGGCCGCTAGCCGATTCGGATAGCATTAATCCATCCCCAACCGATATACCTTTCAACCTCGCTTCCATTTCCTTTCCCCACACCCTCCCAGAACTCGAATTCTTACTCCCGGTCCGCTTGTACAACCTCCTTAGCCTCTCTGATGATGAGTCTGATTCCGCGTGTAACTGTTGCCCTGGAGTCATCATCATCGTCGGTCCAGTACATGGAGTGCAACTCCTGTATGATCCCGAAGCTTTTAGCGCCATGTCCTTTATCTACGAGGAAAATTTAATCAATTTCTAAACATTTATTTAATAACTGGCAGATAACTTTTGGCCTAGTGATATCAAGGTGTTGGATAAGACTTTGTAATAATAAAAAAAATCTGATAGATGAATTGTGATCAATCGTAAAAAATGTTTAATTACCTGAGAAGTTAGGGTCTTCACAGATTGTTTAGCGGCAGGCGTATGATCACCATATCGATTTGATCCATCGTGCTCATCAGGCTGCTTCGAACGAGAAACACAAGTTAACATTTCAACCAAATTCTAGAAAAGAATTATCAGTAGAAAACAGAGGGATGAGTTGGGCAGAATTGAATTTGAGTAAGAATTCAGAAGGAAGAAATGATATAGGAGGGTAGCACTAGTAATAATAATAATAATAATAATATGTATGTATGTATATTGTAATGGTGGTCAGGCACTTTTATTGTTTCCCTTCATTTCCCCTGTCAAAAGTCAACATAGAACAAGTTATTAAAATAAATATTAAATTGTTGACACAGTGTGTTTGTTGAAACTTGTAAACATTATTATATAAAATTAGGCCCTTGTTTATGTTATAGACACGTGGGTTTTGGAGTAAACACCATACCGATTGGTTGCTTTCCATGAGCTAATTTAACTAGTATTTTACCCGTCCGGTGGACGGGAACATCAACTTGAAAATGTGATGTCTATTTTAATTCAGTATCATGAATGAGGACAGGTCTAAACCATATAGTATATGTTTAAAAAAAAGCTCAGTTGGTCTAACTTAAAAAAACAAATGACAGACTTCAACTCCTCACTCAATGTTGTTGTAGTTAAAATCTCATACATTTCATTCCCAAGACCAGCTTCTGATGTATAAAACTAACATAATCAAGTCAAAATTGTCAAGGAGTAGAATAACACAAATTATAAATAATCATGTCCTCTTCTTTAATGATTTAGTTGAACTTCCATCCTTCTTGCTACTGCTGATTCTTGTCTTTTTCCTTCCCATGTTTTCTCCTTTTGCTTTACTCTACTTAACGCTAAGCACATCACCCGACAGTACCATTCCACCCTCGTTCTTCAAAGCGCTCTCAAACTCCACATCCTTGTCAGCAATCGCGCGTCTTTGGAGAAACTCGGGGATCAACACAGCATCGTTGTTGCTTTATAATCATCTTAAAATACAATCACAAAACAAATTTAAGTTCAAATATCTATTATCAAGACAATTGACATCAACGGTCAACCTAACAAACATTGACTTTTTTTGCAGCTTCACTAAGATCCTCTTCCACTGTAATCTCATGTGCCTTCAATTCGTGAAAGTAAATAGTAGACAAATATGTACAACAATTGTCAAACAACCATTTAAATAACTATATATGAAGCTTTCTAGAATAAATGAAACAAGCCTCGATGACATAATTAAGAATATCTGGAAGATGATTCTTTGATTCATTACCAGGACCTGCACATAAAATAAATAAAGTATAATCAACAAAATACATACTAAATATAAAAAAAATGTCTGCAGAACAATGGCGAAGGATAGTGAGGGCCACCTATCATTCGTTCGTCTATGTTTAGTTATATACGTACGTTTATACTCCTTTATTTGTGTTCATCTATCTCAGCTTTGTTCCTTCGTTTTTTATGTTTGTTTACGCTCGCGAAGCGTTGATTTACGTTCGCGAGCCGTTCATTTATATTGTCATCAAAAGAACATATATAAACATGAACACATTTATTTTCTTAATGACTAAGCATGAACAAAAATAAAACGTGTTCTTTCAATTATATACGTTCGTTTATATTCCTTTATATTTGTTCATCTATCTCAACTACATTCGTTTGTTTATGTTCATTTACGCTCGCGAAGCGTTTGTTTACGTTCGCGAATGGTTTTTCATACTACCATCGAACGAACATATATAAATATGAACACGTTTATTTTCTTAATAACCGAACACAAACAAAAAACGTGCTTGTTTAGTTATATGCGTTTGCTTACATTCATTAATATTTGTTCATCTATCTCAGCTATATTCATTTGTTTACGTCCGTGAACCATTCATTCATAATGTCATCGAACAAACATATATAAACATGAACACGTTTATTTTCTTAATGACCGAACACGAATGAAAAAAAAACGTGTTCTTTCGGTTATAAACATTAGTTTATATTCCTTAATATTTGTTTATCTATCTTAGCCATATTCGTTTGTTTATGTTCTTTACATTCGCCAAACCGTTCGTTTATATTGTCATCGAACAAACATAAATAAACATGAACACGTTAATTTTCTTAATGACCGAACACGGACAAAAATATTGTGTTCTTTTATGTGTTCATTTGTTTGTTAAGATAAAGGCAAACAGACGAATACGAACATGCCCCGTACGTGTTTATTTGGTTCATTTACAGACCTATTGAAACAAATATTACCTTCAATATCAACAAATCTCTCACAATGGTGTTGGTAAGCGTAAGCGTAAAAGAGACCATAATATGAATGGTATCGCCGCGAACCAAGTGAAGATGAAACTAAATGGCTCTAGAAGCTAATCAAACTACTAACTAAAATAAACTTATTAGACACAAAACGAAAATTCTTGAGAATGTAAAAAATAACTAATAAAACCACATTTACCTCCTAAAGATATGTGTTTCCAATCCCGGTAATGTAGTCTAGGAAGAAGAACCTATCATACACAAACATATATAAAGCAATTAAAATGAAAAATTGACATAAATATGAACAATGAAAGTTGGATAATAAGTAAAGTGACACCTACAATTCGAATACAACAACAACTGTGACATTTATGAAGAACATTTTTAGGTAGTCAACTTGTCAGGCCACTATAAAACATGCATCCAAATATGTTTCAGTAGTGAGTTGTTTTAGAAGACGACACACAACAAACTTTTCATGAAAAATGATTTAAAGTTCTAAGCATTAGGTTTATCAATGAGCTGACTTCTATTACTACTGCTATAAACTAATAAAAGTTCATTAAGCACTAAGCATGATAAAGATGATTATTACAACCTAAGGGGGTGTTTGGCTGAGCTTATTTTTTTTGTTTTTTCCTTTTTGAAGGGGCAAAATGTCCAAAATGCCCCCTCCAAAAGCACCTAAAAGCTCAGCCAAACACCCTCTAAGTACAAAGCCCATCCCCCAGACACATGTTTGACAACAATTAGTTATTTTGTTCTTATTACTCAATAAACATATAATCACTAATATCCCAAAAACAAATACTTTATTTCCCATAATAACCTCCCATAACCTCAAACAAATATCCTAACAAAATTTACTAATTTCCCATAACAACAAACGAATATCTAAAAACTATATCCCTAAGTCTGCAAAACTACTTATATCCCAAAAACAAATACTTTATTTACCATTAAACTTGTAGGTCTCATTGAAGCATAAAAGTTAAAATTGAAACAACAAAAGGTTAAATAAATTGTATAAATTAACATGTCGGAGTAGAAAGAACCATGAGCAGGTAACAAAAGTAGACAATGATAAATAGTAGAGGTTACAAAAGTGCTGCGCATGCATACAGATCGACGTGGGTAGAAAAAAAAGGGAGTGAAGGTAACCATCCAGTAACTTGTGAGAATAGGTAACCACTATGAAAACTGTCGATTAATTGGTAACCACTATAAAAATATGAAACAAACAGAACTGTCTCGTTTCGTTAAGACTAATAGCACCACTGTTGTCTACATCAATGACACGAAATTGATCTTTGAGATCAGATATCTCTTCTTCACAAGCGTCCTAGCCAATGCCTATTGTCACATCAAATATAATCTTTTATCACTTAATATTCATAATCTAGCTCGTGTGGTAGTGAGAGATCAAAACAAATGCTTACCGGTAAAGCAATATGTTATAGGTGACTATACTTTACATCATTTTATAAGTTATATCTCCTGCAATCTCAAAAATGAATATAAAAATATATCTAAAACATGTATATACATACATAAGGCATATGCATCAGTTGATAAAGATAGCCCAGATTCAATTGGTCAAAGACAAATTGGTCGTTTTTAATTTCTGATAACTTTTTGTTTCAATCAAATTCCTGAATTGCCCTTATATGCAATTACGCAATTAAGAATACCCCCAAATCTGTGCTTCTAATTCTCAAAATATTCTTCGGGTGCAAATACCCGTTTGTATACAATCAGTGGCCATGGTGCAAAATGATTGTAATCAAATATTAATATAAAACTCATTGAAAACTAAAACAACTAAAAAATACCCGTTAGTTAAAAAATACCCACTCATGCTATTTTCTCATTACGTATGTTTGTATTCAAATATTAATATAAAACTGAAAACAACTAAAATACTACAAACCTCTACTCTAGATACAACCCACCCCTTTGGTCAATGAAATTGTGTCTCTACTGAGTGGATACCCCTGTAGATGAAAAATTGGTAGTCATAAACAAACACATATCATATTAGGTTAATTTAATTACAACAATGAAACCTACCTTTAAATTTTGACACATATGTTCATCGTGTTGTCATCATAAGCCCCTGTGTATGATAGCCTAAAATCATTAAAAACTAAAATCAAATTTAATATAAAAAAAATTAATGGTATGCAAATAATCATTGGATTTCATTATAGTTATGAAATAACCTAATTAAGTTACACATTCTTTAATTATGAATGGAGCAACAAAGAACCCAACTGTAGAATACCAATTCAAAAACAACGGGCATTGAGCAAGTTTAGAGCAAGTAAGCGAATAAATACAATGATAATTAAAAATGTTGTAAGACGAATATAGTATATTTACCTTGAATACAGTAAATAGGTTATGAATCACCGTCGATTACACTAATCAAGAAAGAGATGGTCAAATTCGTTGGCAGAGTGAGATAGACGACGTTGACGATGGTAACTACCGCGAGAATGTTAATTTTCTTTCCTACTGGTGAGCCAGGATTTTCATGACAAATTTGGGTGAGAGGAAGTGAGTACGGATTTGGATGCAGAGATATATTTAGGGTTGGAGGTTGGTTACCCACGACGACATGGACGAAAAAAGAGGGATGAATGAAACCTTCGGTAACTGCCGTGAAAACTGCCACTTGAATGATTTTGTACGGCTGGGATTGAATCTCAGGGACCATCTATGGATTGAATGATTTTGTACGGCTAGGATTGAATCTCACTCTTCTCTGGTAATATAATATATAATTTGATAAGAAATTTAGATAAATTAAAAAAATCGATCCAACTATTAATCCAGTTTGCAATTTCAACCAGCATAACCGGCTGGTTTAATTAAAGATTGTTTAAAAGTACTTGACCGATCAGATTTGTAAGTGATTCCGAGGTTTGTATGGTTATTAAAGTTGGTTTAACTTCTAAACTTACAATTTTGAGTTGAGATGTAGTGTAAATGTGTAATCACGTTCTTTATGTCATCTTTGTTTCACTAGAATTATGACATAATATAGTATATTGGTTTTCAAAAAAGTAAAAACTAACTTCTAATGCACTTATGAGAAAAATTCAATGTAAAAAGGTGAAAAAGTACAAACTTAAATGTAATTATGTATTTAGTTACACACACACTAGAGCAGAAATTAATACTCTCTACATACTAGCATACTCTGTAACCTCGATCGTATTCTCCACTACATTTGTAACCACCTTTCGTTCTATTTATATAATCGACGGTGATAGTTTTCACCGTCCCGGGGTTTTTTGTGCCGGAGACCACGATAATCATATACTCATCGACCAAAGGTTACCTTGTTGATCATTGACTAAAGTAATCCGACCAAAGATTATCTTATTAATCCTTGACCGGAGTTATTTTACCAAAGATTACCTTGATAAGTTTTGATCGAAGTAAGAATATTTTGGTTAAGGGCTTTTTCCCTCGTGATCAAACCTTAGTGTTCACTAATATTCCGATTACACACTTGTCATTATCAAGTTAGCACCTTACCTCACTTAACAGATTTGGATACTTGATCCTTAACAGATTTTTATCCAAAACAATTTAACGCCCACCGTGGGGCAATTGGTGCTATAATCCATATTATTCTTATCATTCTCAACTTTTTCATAACCATATCACTATCAATGGCCTCTCAATCAACCTTTGCTTCATCAACCATGCCGACTACGGTTCCTCTCTCACCAAGGACTTTGCCACCGATGCCTCCGCCAATCACGGGAACGCAACGGCCTACTGCTGCTGGAAGCAAGACGCAACTACCAGTCTTCCAGAGCTCAAAAAATGCTGTTGCCCCGGTGGTTAATACTAACAGTGATGTTTCATCTATGTTTTCTCAGGTTAAAGCATACATGGAGCAGCAGAACAAGACCAACCAGAGGATCCTTCGTGAGATAGAAGATCTCAAGAAGAACAATAGGCCAGCAGAGGATCTCACCCCCTGATGCCAAGGATGTTGGATTTCACCAGTCCAGAATCCATGGCTCAGTTCTCTCAAGGATCATCTATCCTTCAACATGGGTCCATGGGTCAACAGACTCAAGGATCCTCGCTATTTCAGCCAGGATCATCTATCCTTCAACAGGGATCCATGGGTCAGCAGAATCAAGGATCCTCATATTATCGGCAAGGATCGGTCATCCTTCCACAAGGATCCTATAGTACCCAACCTCAAGGATCCTTCACCCCGAATCAAGGATCATTCTTTCCGAATCAAGGATCCTCGGGCGTCCAACATCAACGATCCTCTGAAGTCCATGAAGGAGATATAATCCCCATGCAGACCATAGCTTCTGGGGGACCTACTCCGATTGCTGACTCCTCTTATCCCAGATACTCGTCTGGAATACCAAACTCCACCCAGCAGAGAGGTAACTGGTACGATCCTATATCTTTAGATACTAACCATGTTCCCATGCAGGATTCAGGTATCAACCAGGCCATGGCCAGAGAATTACAGAAGCTAAAGGATATGATATCCAGTGTCCCGAGAGTGATATGTCCAATCACTGAAATACCGGAGGGAAGTCACAAATTATCCAGATTCGCTCCGCCCATATGTGATGCTGAAATCCCGAAGCGGTTTCAAACTTCCAACATGAAGACGTATGATGGGAGCACCGATCCTGAGGAACATGTAGCCCAATATCGGGAAAGAATGGAAATTAATCATGTTCCTGAGAGACTCAAAGAGGCTTTCCTTTGTAAAGGATTTGGAGCCACACTAACGGGAGCTGCACTAAAATGGCTGCTAAGTCTCCCCCATTTCTCGGTTACATCTTTCTCTCATTTAGTTAATTTGTTTAACACTCAATTTTCCTGTAGTCGGAAATTTGAGAGGTTAACCAGTGATTTATATCGTGTTATCCAGCCTAGTGATGAATCCCTTAGGGATTTCGTTACCAGGTTCGGAAAGGAAGCTCTAGAAATCCCAAACCTTGATATGACTACTGTTGTTGAAGCATTCAATATGGGAATTCAAAAGAGCTCCCCTTTTTATGATGATTTAGTGATAACTCCATGCAGGACATTAGATGAAGTCAGAAGCAGGGCATTAAGATATATCCACTTAGAAGAAGATAAAAAGATCCAGAATCGTCTCGGGGGACAAACGAAGCATGAAACTCCTGAAAAGAATAAAGGATCCTGGAATAGGAACAACAATTCAAAGTCGTACGCCAAGCCCAATAATCACAACGTACGGGCAGTTGAAGAAGGAGATGACGATGAAGATTATCCTTGCATATCCGATTATTGTTTCTCTGTGGACGCTCATGGCTTGATCTGTGCCATGAAGGACTTGGGAGAAAAAGCGAGGTGGCCACGAAAGAATGAAAAGGTTGTCGGCTTCAAGACAAGTCTAAGTGGTGCGCTTTTCACGAAGATTTTGGCCACGCGACAGACGAATGCATCGCCTTAAGGAAAGAAATTGGATACCTCCTGAGCAAGGGTCACTTTAAAGAACTCTTGGGAAGGAAGAAATCCAAGATCCAGAATCCTGAAGATCCTTCACAAAAAGCAACACCGCCACCGCCGGATGTTCATGTGATCAACTTTGTCTCCAGAGACTACGAATTGTTTAGAGATTCTTGTGCCGTAGCAGAGAGTCCCGCAGAAGAATTCGAGTTGGATAATGAGAGAAGACTACTCATCCCCACTACTCGAGTGTCTGATCAGAGAATTTATTTTTAATTCAAGGATCCAGGATCCTCGACAAGACAAGCCAGATGTGCGAGCAGTTAACTTCATCTCGGGAGGTTCAGACATATGTGGAACTTCCTTCTCTGCCGCAAAAAGATTCGCCAAGGAGATCAAGATGGATAACGGAGATCGTCCAATAGTGTCAACCACATTAACAACAGACAAGAGAATCTTCTTCGATGAGGAAGACAAGCGGAACATTCAGGATCCTCATCATGATGGTTTGATTATTACTTTATTTATCTCTAACCATTATGTACGCAGGATCCTAGTAGACGGCGGCAGCTCGGTCAACATTATCCAACATGATGTCCTTAAGAAAATGAATATCCCGGATTCAGAAATCATCCCCAGACCATCGGTGCTAGTTGGCTTCAGTGGCGAAACCAAGAAGACACTAGGGGACATCAACCTCCCAATTTATATCGAATGGTTAAATTCATACCAAAAATTTTGTGTTATAGATAACCTTTTCTGTTGCAATGTTATTTTAGGTAGGTCGTGGCTCCATGGAATGAACGTTGTAGCCTCAACTTATCACCAGTGCATCAAGCTACCTACTCCTTGGGGAGTTGTAAAGATAGTAGGTGACCAAGAGGAGTTCAAGAACTATTATTCATCATCGATGAAGCCAACAGCCAAGCCAACCATAGCATAGCAACTATAGCAACATCCTAGGGACGTGATGGAAGCTCGGGAGAAAGACCTTAAAGAAGTATCATTGGACCCCGAGGATCCTGAAATAAAAGTGTTCCTAGGATCCAGTATCCCAAGTAAGATTGAGGAGGATATAATATCCTTCTTAAGGCGAAGAAGATCTACCTTTGCCTTCAAGCACTCGGACATGACAGGTATTTCAAAAGAGGTAATCACTCATAAACTCGGCCTTGATTTATCTGTTAAACCCGTCCATCAAAAGCGAAGAAAATTCGCTCCTGAGATGAACAAGATCATACAAGAAGAAGTTGAAAAACTTCTTAAGGCCGGTATGATCAGAGAGGTTCAATATCCTTGATGGCTAGCTAATGTGGTCGTTGTTTCAAAAAAGAATGGAAAGTGGAGGGTGTGTGTCGATTTTACTGATTTAAACAAGGCACGCCCCAAGGATCCTTTCCCATTACCACATATAGATTCCATGGTGGATGCAACGGCAGGACATGAAATGCTTACCTTTATGGATGCTTCATCTGGATTTCAACAAATTCAGATGGAACCATCTGATCAAGAGGATACAGCATTCATGACTCATACCGGCATATATTGTTATACTGCTATGCCGTTTGGACTAAGAAATTCAGGGGCAACATACCAAAGATTAGTCAACATGATGTTCAAGGATCAGTTGGGTAAGACTATGGAGGTCTACATAGATGATATGGTGGTGAAATCAAAGAAAGCTGAGGATCACCTTAGAGACCTCGAGGAAGCATTCAATATCCTCGATCAATATAACATGAAATTGAATCCATCAAAATGCCACTTTGGTATTAAGGCTGGAAAATTTCTGGGATATATGGTGACTAAGAGAGGAATTGAAGCAAGCACCGAACAAATTGAAGCCATCCTCAATTTGAAATCTCCTGCAAACACAAAGGATGTCCAAAGGCTTACAGGATGAATAGCTGCTCTCAACCGATTTATCTCAAGATCCTCCGAGAACTGCAAAGACTTCTACGATATTCTTAGAAAGAATAAGAAGTTTGAATAGACAGAAAAGCATGAGGCAGCACTCAAGTCGTTGAAGGATTACTTATCCTCAGCACCATCCTTAATGAAGCCTGTAGATGGAGAATCCTTATATTTATACCTAGCAGTTTCAGGTAATGCAGTAAGTGCTGTTCTCGTTAAGGATCATGAAGGTGAACAACACCCCGTATATTATGTAAGTAAGAGTCTGTTAGATGCAGAAGCCAGGTACTCTCATCTTGAAAAATTAATTCTTGTTTTAATTATGGCTTCTACTAAATTGAGACATTATTTTGAAACTCACCCTATTATTTTGAGAACTAATTATCCTGTGAAGAATGTTCTTAGAAAACGAGAGTTATCAGGTAGAATGGCCAAGTGGGCTGTGAAATTAAGTGCATTTGATATCTAATATGAGCCAAGAACAGCAACCAAATCTCAAGCATTAGCAGACTTTGTGGCTGATTTCACTAGTGATCTACAAAAAGAAGCTGACTTGGAGGTCCAACAACTGGAAAAGACCAAGGATCCTTGGATACTCTTCACAGATGGAGCATCCAACGTAAGAGGAACATGATTAGGGATCCTACTGAAATCGCCACAAGGGGACATAATACCCCAATCCATATCTTGTGAGTTCCAAGCAACAAACAATGAAGCAGAGTATGAGGCTCTGATCGCAGGTTTGCAATTAGCCAAAAGCATGGAGATCAGGTATCTTCAAGTTTATGTAGATTCTTTATTGATAACTAACCACTTTAATGGCTCGTATGCTGTTAAAGGTGAGAAACTAATGAAATATTTAGATGTTGTGAAGGAGTTATCGAAATCCTTCGAAATATTTAGTATTACACAGGTACCGAGGGAAGAAAACGCCGGGGCAGACGCCTTGGCAAACTTAGCCTCATCTCTGAAGATTCCTGAGGATTTGAAAATCCCAATAATCCACATACTCTCGCCAGCAATAGGAGAGCAAGAAGTTGGGGAAATAACAAATGATAAGCAGATTGTGCTTTAGGATCCACTATCCTCGGACAATCAAGGATCCTGGATCCTCCCGATCAAAAAATAAATACAAACAGGAGAAATTCCAACAACAGAGAATCCCAGATCCTTCAAACTCAAGGTATCACAGTACATTTTATTAAATGATATACTATATAGAAAATCTCTTGCAGGTCCATATTTGAGATGCATTGAGGATCCTGAGATCAAAGAAGTACTCAAGGATTTTCATGAAGGAGATTGCGGCAATCACACATGTGGAAGAGCATTATTTTCTAGAATACTTAGAACCAGATACTTCTGGCCAACAATGAAAAAGGATGCAGTGGAGTATTCAAGGAAATGTGATGCTTGTCAAAGACATGCAAACATCCTTCATCAGCCAGCGGAGCCTTTATATCCTATATCCTCCTCATGGCCTTTCATGAAATGGGGTATGGATATTGTAAGCAAGTTACCAAAAGCACCCGGTGGAAAAGTCTTTATGCTTGCCATGACTGACTACTTCTCCAAATGGATTGAGGCAGAAGCATCTGTACAAGCCCGAGAAAGGGAAGTAATATCTTTTATTAAACGAAATATTATAACTAGATTTGGTATTCCTGCTGAAATTATTTGTGACAATGGTTCCCAGTTTATTGGTAATAAAACCACTAACTTTTGTGACAGTTGGGGCATAAAAATGATTACTTCCACTCCGGTTCATCCTCAAGCCAATGGTCAAGCTGAGTCTAGCAACAAGATCATCATCAACAATCTAAAGAAGAAGCTAGGATCCAAGAAGAGAAAATGGGCTGAAAAATTTCCTTACGTTCTTTGGGCAGACAGGACAACTCTAAAGAATGAAACAGGTCAATCACCCTTTTCACTGGTGTTTGGATCCGAAGTAGTAATTCACACAGAAATGGTGGTTCCTACTGCGAGAACGAGCATCCGTGATCCTCAAGCCAATGAGGATATCCTTCTTGAAGACTTGGATACTATAGAAGAACTCAGAGACCTAGCAAAGATCAGAATGGCAGCTTATCAACAAAGGGTAGCTGGGGCATACGACAAAAATATCAGAATCAGAAGATTTCAAGAAGGAGATTTGGTGTTAAGGAAAGCCTTCCAAAACACAACGAATCCGGCTGATGGGAAGCTAGCGCCCAAATGGGAAAGACCTTATCAGATTGAGTGGGAAGCAGGAAAGGGGGCATATTATTTGCTTACAATGGAAGGCAATAGACTACCAAGAGCATGGAATGCTATCCACCTAAAGAAAATATTTTTTCTAATTAGGATCCAATATCCTGAGAGGATATATTATCCTTAAACGATCAAGGATCCTAAAATCGGTAATATCTATCTGATTACTTATTCATTTTGTATTCTTGTTATTCTAAGGATAATATATTTTTAACGTTTATCTCTTCCAAGTTTTTAAGTAACAATGCAGATTCTAATGAGAAGTTCAATGTCTAGGAGGTTGGCCACCTCTCCTTTACATATAAGGTACTTTACTATTTCTCTTGTCTTTTCCCACGATTGGGTATGACCCCCGATGGTCATACCCCCTAAGGTTTAAAGGTTTTCACCTTTCTCACGATCGCCAGTTGCGCACGATATCCGATGTATAGTCTGGGACAGCGGGACCAGTACACGTTTAGTGGCTGACAATTTCGTTGTTGCCGGCTATATGGAGGATCCTACGATATATGGTAGACGTACCATTTCCTAAGGTTTAAGGGGTTTTCACCTCTTCTCAAGGGCCATGTCGCCAGTTTAATCCTAAGGTTTAAGGGGTTTTCACCTCTTCTCAAGGGCTATGTCGCCAGTTAACACCAGTTTATTGGGCTTGTCCCCAGAATATTTGTTGGGCTTGTCACCATTTTATTGGGCTTGTCTCTAGAATATTTTTTGGGCTTGTCCCCAGTTTATTGGGCTTGTCCCCAGAATATATGTTGGGCTTGTTCCCAGTTTATTTTATGGGCTTGTCCCCAACTTAACGGATTTGATCCCAATTAATAATATGAATTATTTGCAGCGAATTTTCTAAGTTATTACTGAAGATCGAGAAACTAAGGATCCCGGATCCTAAAACTACTCTTGTAAGGAACATTAAGAGTCCAATACTTCTGGTAACTTAGGTCTATCTAGACATCCTGGTATGATCTTTATCGTTAAACTTAGACTTGTTATTCATTGCGATAAATTTGGATATTCCGATTGGAAAGACTATTTTCTTAAAGTTATTTGAATACTAAAAATTTGTCTATCTTAAGGATACTTTATCATAAAATTTATGATTTAAGGATATTCTTTTCTAAATATTTTCTTCCTTAAGGATATTTTATTCTAAACAACTTTTAAGGATCTTTTATCCTAAAAACCTTTTACTTAAGAATATTTGTCAAACTATTAATAATGCTAAAAGTTATATCTAACAAATTTTTGAAGATAAATAACATGTAAATAGTCAAAAGATTTATATATTAATTAAGATAAGCCCCGAGGACTTATCCAAAATTACCTAAACCGGACTTCACCATACGAAAAGATGGACCATCCATCCGGGTTAAGTGAAAGTTACTAATTGTTCATAAAGTGCAGGAAATTAAAAACAGGGGTATATAATCCAAGATATAGTGCGGCATATATAGACGGTTATAATTAACCTTGGGGGCTAAATGGTAAATTTTCTGGCAAAACCGTCCCATCATTCAGTTTTCACAGGATTTTGAATTTCAAAATGACAGCTGTGCTCCACTGTCACCAGCCATTTTGGGGGCAATTGTTAGGTCACGATTTTTATACTAAGGATCCTTTATCATTGACTGTCTTATGGATAGTTTATCCTTGAAATATATATCAGGATATAAAGGATCGACGATCCTCGGTATTGTTTGTTTACTAATGATTGCGTTTAGTATGGTGATGTGTTAGACATGTATATCAACTTTAAGACGAACTTGCATCAATTATCCTCATGGGACATCCTATAGCTGGAACATGGATCTAGGATCCTAATACAACATAGCTGATTATGGACGAACTCTCTAGAAGATTGACGTTTAAACAATAACAACGGTATCTAGACTTGGTCTACCGCTTTGTTCGCTAGTGAGTGGCTATCAGCACGTGGTCAAAGAGCACGTTGGTGAGGAATGGAAGACTAGCGGATTTATAGGATGAAGTTGTTAAGTTTGTTAATTACTTTTTCCTTATATATTTGAGTATGATCGAGTAGGAAAACACATCTACTTACACACACACTAGAGCAGAAATTAATACTCTCTACACACTAGCATACTATGTAACCTCGATCGTATTCTCCACTACATTTGTAACCACCTTTCGTTCTATTTATATAATCGACGGTGATAGTTTTCACCGTCCGGGGGTTTTTTGTGCCGGAGACCACGATAATCATATACTCATCGACCAAAGGTTACCTTGTTGATCATTGACTAAAGTAATCCGACCAAAGATTATCTTATAAATCCTTGACCCGGAGTTATTTTACCAAAGATTACCTTGATAAGTTTTGACCGAAGTAAGAATATTTTGGTTAAGGGTTTTTTCCCTCGTGATTAAACCTTTGTGTTCACTAATATTCCGATTACACACTTGTCATTATCAAGTTAGCACCTTACCTCACTTAACAGATTTGGATACTTGATCCTTAACAGATTTTTATCCAAAACAAGAACTATTCATTTTGTTAAATATAGAAAAATCGCTATTTTCTTCTTCAATATACCCCAAAAAAACTCGTTTTTTTTCTTGGGCTTTCACTACATACCTCATATAGATAAAAGTCTTGTGCACTTTCCAAATTGTTGTTGAATCCATGAACAAACAAGAGATAACGTGACAAACTGAAAATCTTATTAGGCAAAGGAAAAAAAGAATGCTAAAAGGCACTATATAGTTTGAGCATAATTATGCTAATGTTAGGTTCTGTTTAGTGCTTCATAGTTTTTTAAGGTTTTTGCACTAAAAAAGGTTATTGGACAAGTATGTAAAATGTTGCATGTACCTGAACCTATCAGATTTTCACTCAAGGAGGGCCCGTTTGACACCTCGCATCGTCAAAGAGTGGGCTCCTACAAGCTTCATATTTGTGGGAGTCTTTTAAGATGAAAGTGGGTGTTTGAGGGCCTTAAGAGGGGATGTTTGGCAGCTCAAGACATTACTTTTCTTTTGTTATATTCTATTCTCCGCATAAGATGTTTTAGTGGTCTTAACTAAAAGTATCAAGTGTATAATTTATTTTAAGGTACTTCTCAATATAATCTACATGTCCATTAAGAATCCTCAACTTCTTGCACCCGCCAACAGGAGTCGCCACTTGCTTTTAATATTCACCCATCATACCTGCTACTTGCTTATCTTCCCGACTTAAGATCCTTGTTTTGCCATCAAAACTATTACCTTGATTAATCTCAACATGCTTATCACTAAGCAACCCATCTTTGGATTTTGATGCATTGTGCTTTTGACTTGTCATACTTAACCTCTTATAGTGAGTGATTCTTGAATTTCTGTCAACCTTTAAACAAACACAACGCACATGTGATTATTATCTCGGTATATGTGCAAGACTTTCAAGTAGGTTGTTTGCTTATATTTATTTTATCTCCTTTGTGCACAATAGTTGACATCCAAGTTCATACAACTAAAAAAAAGTCGTGGGTCCGTCTTTGGTTGTCTTTGATCGTTGTCAGTTAACAATTTCTCTAAATGATCACCACACAGATAATGACCCGCCTTGTTGCAAAAAAAGAAAAAAAAAACTTATGTTATCTCCATACATATAGTACTTAGTCGATGATCTTCTCACACAAATGCGTTATGTTGTTTTTCAACTATGAAATCTTTCTTTTCCACCTATTAAATTATAGTTGGTCTCTATTAAGTCATCTTTACATAGTTCATAACTTGTTAACTCCCGGTCATTATTCCTTGACCGACCTCTCGCAAATCGACTAACTTAACAACAATTTATATTATTTCAACCTTAATACAATAAAAAGAAAAGAGTTATTATCGAAGATTTGTTTTATTTACATTAAGGGAGGTTTGAAACTTGATTTCCAAGTCATGATAGGTAAACCAATGAATAACATCCACGTAGGCGAATTTCAAGAGAAAGTAAAAATAAACATACAATTTGATTGTTTTTTATTTTGAGAAAATAAATATAAATAAACCTCCCCAAATCCTTCTTACTTTCAATTGATTACGATCTCCTTCAATTCAATTTTGCTCTAAAAATTATTTGATTTTGGTTCAATCTCAAATCTACGACGGCGGCAATGGACGGCGGAGGACGTGGCGGCGTATACAACCCGAGGACTGTGGAAGAAGTTTACAGAGATTATCAAGGCCGTCGTAACGCCTTCATTAAAGCTCTCACCACCGGTAAAGCCTTTCCTCATCAATTACTTATCTGCTGCCTGCTATTATGTTTTATTCATCAATTTATTTAGGGTTTCTATTACTACAATTCTGATTGTCTAATTTGTATTCCTATTTCTCCTCCTGCAGATGTTGAACGATTTTACCGCCAATGCGATCCAGGTTTGTATCACCCCTTAGGGTTTTTGTTTTCTGCCTATTATAATTAATCGGATTTTGTAAAGAAGAAAATAAATATATATATATATATATATAAATGTCAAGTCTGTTTTATTTTAATTTTCCGATTTAATTTAACATTCTAGTACAATACAGTTATATCGTTGAGGTACAAAGTATATACCTATATAATATAACCTCTTTAATTACTATACTCTTTTCTTTCTTATCTCTAAGATTGCTAGTCTGCATCTCCTAACACTGAATGATTCTATATTATATTAAGTGAATTGTTGGGATAGCAAATCAGAAGAGTGAATTTGAATTATTTGATAACTATTAAACCGATATGGAAGTATCTATTTTACTCGTTTCGTTAATAAAGCTTGTAGCTTTTTTAGCTTTGTTTTACAAATAAGCTTAACTTGGTGTTTGGTTTATCTTTTTAAGCTTATGCTTATTAGCTTATATAAGCTCATTTGAAGAAGCTTATTTGAAGATGTTTTTTAGCTTATTTGAAGAAGATTATTTGTGTAAGGGAGTAAGTTACTCATTTGTCCTCAATTGGTGGTGGATTAATAGTTATTGAAGCAACTTATTAGTCTTACAAATTAAATAATGGTGGATTTAACAACTTATTAAGATGCATAATTAACATGTAGAATGTAAGCTAGTTTAAACACTTAAAAAGAGTTTATCAAATAATAGAAAATAAGCTATAAGCTACTTTAAAATATAAGCATAAGCAACAAATTAAAAACTAGGCCAAGCACCCCAAGAAAAAAATTTGTTTTTTTTTTCGATTTGATGGAGCTACAAATTTCTGAAGCAATGTAATTTCGTTTCTTTAGTTGATATTTTTTTCACAGGCAAGGTCTGTTTTTTTTCATTCCGTCATGGAATGGAATTACAAATTACAATGTAATTCGGTTATATAATGCATTAAGGTATTAGTCTTTGTTCTACTAGACAACAAAGATCACATTTTTTTCGCTTTGTTCAAATAAAATCGTTCGTAACATATATTTTCATGCAATTTCAAAACTTTTAACTAAACTAGTTATTATTTTTCTTCAGTAACCATGAAATTTCCTTTTTATATTATAATAATCTTACTATATTAGTTAAGGCTTTATTTTGTGTTTTTTTGTTAATTTTAGTTTGTATAATTCATACAAAATTCTGGTAACTTTTATCTAATAATGTATAAAGTAGAAACAAGATTAGATGTTGTTCTAAATGTTTATGCATAGTATAAAACGTGTATGTTAATGCTCATTCTGTTCCTTTATGCTCATTCTATTATTGTCAAGTTTAGATCTTTGTAGCTCCATTCCAGTCAACCAAATGAACCTTAAATAAATGTTAGGAATAGGGAAAATGATTAGAAGATCAACTAAATCATTCAAAATTATTGTTTTCTGAACCTTATAAGGTTCGTTGCATATATGTAACATACACTTGGATTCTTTTTAGTTCAACTGTCTTAAAAGTTCTATTTTTTTTTAATTTTATAATTGTTTGTACTTTGTATTAATCCATTTTTCAGAGAAAAAATACCTTTGCTTGTATGGGTTCCCTAGTGAACAATGGGAAGTCAACTTACCAGCTGAAGAGGTGCCTCCAGAGCTCCCGGAACCAGCATTAGGAATCAACTTTGCACGAGATGGAATGCCGGAACATGAATGGTTGTCTCTGGTTGCTGTCCATAGTGATGCATGGCTACTTTCTGTGGCGTATTATTTTGGTGCAAGGTTCGGTTTTGACAAATCAGACAGGTATATCTTTTTTTCAAATACGAATTGCAATAAACCAAAAAATAAAAAAAAAAGAACCATTTGAAAAAGAGAAAAGTGCATCAAATAACATCTAATAATAAATAAATAAATAAACAATTTAGTGTTATTATTAATATATCTAGATTTAGTATATTAAAAAAATTATTTGCTATAAAAAACAATCATAGTTGGTTGCTAGAAAAAAAATGTTGCTATTTTGACAACAAAAAAAGTAAAATAAAATCGAAGTATGATGTAGCCATTCTTGATTTTTTTGTGAATTTTCAATTTCTCGTTGCTGGTTATTATGTTTTTTTGATGAAATTTATTGTAAAATCACAGTAACCTTTAATGGCTTCTTGAAAAAGTGTGTTTTGTTTAGGTTCAGTTTTTTGTTGACTAAGTTTTATTATAGATTATTATGTTATGTTTTTGTATAATCATGTTTTGTTTATGTTCAGTTTTTGCAGTTTAGTACTTTATTATGTTTTACACTCCAACTATTGAATTAGAATGCAGTGAATTAATTTTGCGGAAATTAATATCATATACATATGTTTAATTTTCTTGAAGGGTTGGGCCAAATTACTTTTCTTACGAGTAATTGTTATATTTTCTAATGCAGGAAACGTCTTTTTAATATGATAAATGATCTCCCAACTGTCTTTGAGGTTGTGGCTGGACATTGCAAGAAACAGACAATTGAAAAATCCTCCATCTCTAATCATAGCAGCACTAAATCCAAGTCAAACACAAAAGGGGTAAATATCCTTACTTCCATAGAATTTTTTGTTCATACTTTTTAGTAATTTACCTACCTGCTGCAGCTCTCATCAACACAACCTTAATTTGAAGTTCAATTTCATTAACTATCAGTCATTCATGCATGTTAGTTGTGCATTTTTTTGTTATCCTCTTAGGCACGTTAATAGGAAATATTAACTTCAACTTGGTTGTGGAAAGTTATTACTTTCTCTTTAATAATATTTGTAGCGTATCATAACTTCAAGCTGCTTATGTTACTCCGTGCAGAGAGGATCTGAATCTCAGATGAAATACTCAAAGATGCAAGGAAAAGAAGAAGAAGAAGAAGATGATGAACCGGAGTATGAAGATGAAGATGAAGATGAACATGGAGATACGCTGTGTGGAGCTTGTGGGGAGAATTATGCATCTGATGAATTCTGGATCTGCTGTGACATATGTGAGAGGTGGTTTCATGGCAAGTGTGTGAAAATAACACCTGCGAGAGCTGAACACATAAAACATTACAAGTGTCCTTCATGTAGCAGCAATAAGCGAGCACGCCCATGATTGCCACCAGCATCCCTATTTAATCGTCTTCTTGTCTTGTTTACTGAGATGATTTTGAGACTGTATTTGTAGCTTCTAGTATGATCGATCTACTATTTAGACTCGTTGAGTCCTAGTTTATGATAACATTCTCTCTTCTTTGAAACTTATGTTACAACTTAGAAGTAATGTCTTCTTTTGCATGTTATCTATGTGTTAACTGTCTTGATTTCCATCAATTTTTAAAGCGTTGAATCTGTGCTAAGTGCTCTGAAACCAAACCATAGCAACACAGAAACTTGATAAACACTAAACCTAAGGACCGGATTGGTTTAGCCTGGGTTGGTTCGTGTGAATGGTGTTGTGACTTGTGTGGTTGAAGAAATTCTTCCATGGAGGACGGTTTTCAAATCTAAGAAATTCATCTGGATGTGGTGTTAGTTTGGAAAAGTGGTCCCTTAAAGGTAGTGTTTTATCAAGTTATTAGTGGTTTTATTAAGTTGTTTAAAACATCAGTTGAATATCTTGAAAGAACAATCTTTACCTCTATCTAACACAGTAAAAATTACATAGAGGTAAAATTTCAAACATCAGTAAAAAATCAGTATGGATGTAAATATGATTTTGTTATTGTCGTTATTAATAGGCAGGTAGCTATGGTTTTGGTTATAAAGATAGTTGTGAAAGTTGTTAATCCATCCCTAAACAATTGAAATAAAAAGACAAAATGGCAAAACAAGTCCTTTATGTTTTCATAGTTTTTCAATAATCGTCCTTTGAAAAACTTAATGACTGAAATTATATTCTGTGTTCCCAAAATGTTTCACATTACGTCATTTTCCATTAACCCAGTTAAATTTTTTTGTTAACTTTGATCATGTGCAAACATGTGAGAGTAGTGTTGTAAATTTACATATTTATTTATTAATTAGAAATGAATTAAATAAATATATATTTTAAAAACAAAATAACTCTCTCTCTCTCCAATCCATATGCATCATCATCTTCTTCTTTGTCTCTCTAACATCGAAAACCACCACCACCCACCAAGCACCACATGCCACCTTCGCCACCACCACTCTTCACCTGCCACAGCGACCATCAACCGAAAAGCCTCACCATTAAATCTCTCTACAATCCATATGATAACGCCTCACCGGAAAGCCGATAAGTTGTCGCAGGTGATCCAACAACTGCTCAAAACCAAATCCATCTTCATAAAACATCTCATATCCGGAATGTGGACGGCCAAATAAAAAATCTCAATAAACAATCCAGAAGACAGAACCCAATAAAAAATCCGACATACTAATCGGTACCGGGCGTAAACCCGACCCAAATCCATCTTCATAAAACATCTCATATCCGGTATGCGGACGGCCACTAAAGACGATAACCGGGTCGCCGGAGCTCTTATTGTCAAGGGTGTTATACATATCAGATGCCGAAAATGGGTTCGGTGAGAGTCCGAGAGAGTGGGTTCGGGTTATGAATCTCTTCAATGAATGCACCGTTGCAATCGGAGCAAAAGACAGATTCAGTGAATCGGCCGCATCTGTATCACCAGTTGTGATATCCGTGGTGGTGGTGATAGGCGGAGATGGTGGTGGTTGCTGGACGTTGGTTGGTGGCAGGACGATGCGAAATATGATTTTAGTTATTAAGTTTTTTAAATGATGAGTATTGAAAAACCATGAAAACACAAAAGACATATTTTGTCAAATAAAAATGAATAGGGCATCATCATATGTCTTAGTTGGAGGCCTGCGAAAGAAAGAGGATGGGCTTATCCTGTCACGGGCTCATGGCCTCAATTAATTGATTAATTTATTTATTGGTAAACGGAAGGAAATAAAGTAGAATATTATCTTTAGTTCTGTTAGGGGTTGGGTACTTTACTTATGAAGAGCAAAGACAAAAGCGGGTGGTGAGAACATAATAACGTGTCCGCGGCAGGGAGACATACAGGGTCAAAGTTAATAATAATAATAATAATAATTTGTAAAACTAATGTATCAATTAAATTGACACCTGTTTTGTACGTAATCAATCCACCACGAACACTGCAATTACCCACAACACAAATCAAATAAATAAATAAATAAATAAATAAATAATAATAGCTGAATATCAACAACATACATAAATAAATAAATAAATAAATAAATCAAATCTGGATGAGTGAAGAAGCAATCTAAAACCTCCTCCTTTTACCGGAAGCAACCCAAAGTAACCAACCTGAAGAGGTAGGTCCCAGCAGAGACCAGTTGGTCCCGCAAGACTCACCTTGAACAGGGACGTCTGCGCAAAGGCCATCTGCTCCCGCAGGACCCACCATGCTCATAGAATCTTACGCGCAGTACGCAAGCTGTACACGCAGGGAAAGCCTCCCAATGGTGAAGTACCCCGCCTGTTCCCGCAGTTGCGGATACAAGCCATCAGGGAAGGCTACCCGCAGACAGCAGAGCTACACGCACAAGACACTAGCTACTTCAGCAGTCACGTGAAGGAATGAGCAAGGCGGGAACAATCCCGCCCAAATGAGCCAGTCTGATTCTGAAAGATCTTTTGTACCATACCTACCAAGGTATGGATAGGACAGACGATCTGACCAGAACAGCCCATGAGCCAATCACAGGGTGACAGCTCACAGACAACAGTGCGAGGAGGAGCACCCTCTAGTACTGTTTGTCACTGTTAGCCGCTGCCTACTCACCAACCCTTACTGTGGAGCATGCGCAGCCTACAGTTGGTGGAATAGTGTTACTGTTGGCCGTAACCTATTCACCAACCAGCATGGCCTGCGTACAATCCACAGTAAGTGGGACGTGCATAGTCTACAGTTGGTGGAATAGTGCAGCCGACGTTGTTACTGTTGGCCGTAACCTACCCACCAACCAGTATGGCCTGTGCGTAATCTACTGTTGGTTGAACAGGAATACTATTCAGCCGGCTGTACCTTCTAGAAAACCTACCTTCGGCTATAAATACTCCAACATCTTGGAATGGTAAGATCATCTGTTATCCAGTTATCTAGCAATCTCTTAATATACACTTATATTCAGAGCAACCTAGTCTGATTCTCACGCCGGAGGGTGGTCACAAGGAGGAACCCCCCCCCCCCCTTCTCAGTGACGAGCTTACGGTGTTTGTTTTGCAGGTCTCCTGAAGAACAGCCTTCTCAGCTAGACCTCATTCGTGGGAAACATTACTTAACCCCCAGATTATCTATAATCTGTACCGGGTCACTTAGTGTTTCTTCATTGGCGCCATCCGTGCATAAAAGCTAGAACTATTTTAGTTTTCACAATTTCTGAAGAAATGGTTAACGTTACTCCGGTCCAAAGGCCTGTAACTGACCAAGAAACCCCGGTAACCACCCCAACAACTGGGGGGAACACCGGCGGTTATACAATCCTTACGAACACTACCCCGACTACCCAAGCCGGGGCAAGTGGAGTAAATATTCCATTGGGGTTCACCGATACCCAACTGGAAAAACGAACGAAGGTCCCTCGCCAAACACTAGATCAAGTGAAGGCGTGGGCCGAAGCACGGCAAAGAGAATTCCAAGCCGAATTGGATGAACACTTGCGTTCAGCTCAACAGGCTGACGAATTCACCAGTACTCGCCAACACCTCAATATGAGCAGTGACTGTGAGTACTCAGAAGACGAGTTGGAGTCTGATACCGACGCGAACCCTCGCCATAAGGCGAAAGGGAAGCGTAAGGACACGGACGTCCAACCAAAAAGGAATTTTGGGGAAGCTTTTAAACCAATCGCGGAGAGAAACCCGCGTGACTTCTCCAAAACCTTTAGACCAACTGCCACAAATGCAGGAAGGTCAAAATTCGCAAGAGACATTGCAGAGGCAATCGCCCCGAGAAGTGCCAAACAAATGTCAAACATTGGCACTTATGATGGTCTATCCGACCCAGACGACCATCTGAACAGGTTCATTGCGGGGGCTACCGTCAGCAACTGGACGGAACCCACGTGGTGCTACATGTTCCAGATGACTCTGGTCGGAGCAGCCAGGGCATGGTTCGATCGTTTACCGATCCACCACATATATGACTGGGCGGACTTTCAGAACAAGTTCAGCCAGCACTTCAGCCAACAGAGGAAGTACACTGAAGAGCAGTGGACGATCCTGAACTGCGTAAGAGAGGAGGATGAATCTTTACTAGACTTCATCACTCGCTTCAACTCCAAAAAGCTTAGTCTCGGAAACATAAGTGAGGATCTGGTTCGCGCCGCCTTCATCCAAGGCGCCGAATACCCAGAACTTATCCGCACGTTGACGGGTAAGGATGGCATGCCATCCACATGGGATGCCATCATGACGGCGGCAAAGCGCTTTGCCGAGACGGAAAAGCAACTGGGAAGGGACCTTCCCCAGAGTACGCACCTCTACACGCAGAGGACAAGAGAGAACAATGTCCGGATCGCCCGGCAGAACAAAAAGAGGAGGCTAGGTATTTGGCAGTCAAGGGTAAACTTTGACACCTCATCCAGCTCTCGCCCTCTTGTTGGCGGAAGGGACAACACACACCCTTCAAATCGAAAACACCGGTGGACGCCACTCACAAAGAGCGTCACGGAGATATTTGCCACGAAAAAATTGCCATGGCCCAAAGCCCCATCGATCCGGCAGAAACCTAATGCGGATCAAAGCAAATCCTGTGATTTCCACGGGACAAAGGGTCATGGTACTGAAGAGTGCACATCCTTGAAGGATATTATTGAAACATTTGTTAAGGATGGAAGGCTTGCACATCTCGTGGCATCGATCAGGAAGGGAGGAAGGAATGACAACCGGTACAGAGGTAACGGACGAAAGCCCGTCGACATCAGCATCAACATGGTTCATGGCAAGGTCAGAGGAAGAAAAAGACGGGTGATAGAACCATGCGCGTGGAAGGAAGCTGAGGTGCGCTTCCCGCGAGTGCCAGGAGGCCCCAGCAAAGAAGGCCCCATCGTCATCAGAAGCCAGCTGGGGCACTACATCACCTCCCGCACTCTTGCTGACAACGGCGCTTCGTCGACAGTGATGTACAGGCAGTTCTTTGATAAGCTGGATGATGAAGACAAGGAACGCTTGGAAACGGTCTACGCTTCAATGGAAGGGTTTGATGGCAGTACAGAAACACCCCTGGGTATCCTATCTTTCCCCGTTACTCTTACTGATGGGAATCATTCACGCACAGAAGACGTGGATTTTGTCGTGATGAAAAAGCCACACCACACATACGACATCCTATTCGGAAGAGATGGGATGGCAAGATTCAACGCCGTGGTATCTTCAGTCCACGGCATGATGGGATGGCCAACAGCTGAGGGTGTAGCAATGATCTCTGGCATTCCCCAGGTATGCATTGCATCTGTCTCATCTAAACCCAAACCGAAGAAGGCTAAACCAACCGTCACTGAACCGGAAAAATGGGCCTTCAATGGCAAGTACCCCGACCAGGCCGTTACCATTGGACCAACAATTGTTGATCCCACCCGCACCTTACTCAAGCGCTTACTGCAGAAAAACGCTGACATCTTTGCGTGGACACCAGCTGACATGACTGGTGTACCCCGAAGTAAGGCGGAGCATAAGCTCAAATGCGATCCGGCTGTTACGTCAATCGTACAAAAGCGCAGGGTAATGGGGCCTGAACAAACTAACGCGTGTAGAACCCAAGTCAAGGAACTCCTTGACACAGGCATCGTACGCGTTAGTAGATATCAAACATGGGTTGCAAATCCCGTAATGGTACCGAAGAATGACAAACAATGGCGCATGTGCATAGATTTCAAAGATTTGAACAAAGCATGCCCCAAAGATTGTTATCCGTTACCAGAAATTGATCTCAAAGTGGATTCGTTGGCGCCATTTCGCCTTAAATGCTTCTTGGATGCGTATAAGGGGTACCACCAAATCCACATGGCCATTGATGACCAGGACAAAACCGCATTTCGGACGCCCGATGGTACATTTTGTTATAAAATGATGCCATTCGGACTTAAGAATGCAGGGTCCACGTACCAACGACTAATGGACAAAGAGTTTCATGCCCAAATCGGGAGAAACTTGGAAGTCTATATGGATGATTTGGTCATCAAAAGCCTCGAGCCTGAGGCGATGTTGAAAGACATTGAAGAAACTTTCAACACGCTCCGAAAGATAAACATGAAGCTCAACCCGAGCAAGTGTTCATTTGGGATGGAAGAAGGGAAGTTCTTGGGAGTCATTGTTACTAAAGATGGCTTTAGAGCGAACCCTGAAAAGGTCGAAGCCATTGTTAAAATGGAATCACCTACCACCATCAAACAGGCTCAGACACTGAATGGGCGACTAGTCGCACTTAATCGCTTCTTGGCAAACCATGCGGATAAGTCGTTTCCTTTCGTGTCAACACTGAGAAACTGCTTGAAGAAAACGCACTTCCGCTGGACACCAGAAGCGGAAGCAGCTTTTCAGGAGATTCGGTCACGCCTGATCGAACTCCCAACGCTTACAGCACCACAAGCGGGAGAGGAATTAATCCTATACCTTTCCGCAACAGATAGAGCAACCGGGGCAGTCTTGCTAGTAGAACGAAAGGGCATCCAGATGCCAATCTATTATGTTAGCCGTATACTAACAGACGTAGAAACCCGGTACTCTACCCTCGAAAAATTGGTCTTAGCACTTATACACGCTTCACGCAGGTTAAGACGATATTTCCAGGGCCACCCGATCACCATTCTCACCAACTTCAAACTCTCAAATGTTCTAGGCAAACCCGAATTATCGGGACGTCTAGCCAAATGGGCAATTGAATTGGGAGAATATGCAATTAAGTACAAGCCAAGACCAGCCATAAAAGGCCAGGTCTTGGCCGATTTTATTGCAGAAGTCCCCGTTTCGCGGGAAAAAGAGTGCCAGGAGGAGGCTCAACCCTCCACAGCACAGGACGTCAATGATGTCTGGCGACTCTACACTGATGGAGCAGCCAATAACGAGGGTTCAGGCGCAGGGTTAAAATTAACCAACCCAGCAGGCCAAGAATATACTTACGCTATTCGGCTGGACTTTCCAAGTACGAATAACGAAGCCGAATATGAAGCATTCTTGGCCGGTTTAAGAATTGCGCGTAAGATGGGAGTGAAAAACTTAGAAGCCCACGTGGATTCCATGCTGGTGGCCAACCAAATAAATGGAACGTACACGGCTGTGAATGACACCATGGCCCTGTACCTCGCCCAGGCAAAAACCCTTATGCGTGATTTTAGTGATTGTAAAGTCATACACGTCAAGCGCAGCGAAAACAAATCTGCGGATGCGTTAAGCAAGCTTGCATCACTAGCCTTCACCCACTTGGGAAAGGACATCCGCATTGAACTCCTCGAAGCACCATCAGTCCCGCACAAGGAAATTTGTGTCATCCAGAACAATACAGAAACATGGATGACACCAATAATAAATTACCTTGCAGCAGGAATACTACCAGAGTCAAAAACACAGGCAAGAAAACTACGCTGTAAAGCATTGAATTATCAACTCGTCAATGACATCCTTTACAGACGTAACTTTCTTGGCCCACTCTTGAGATGCGTGGACAACCAAGATGCCGACTACCTCCTAAGGGAAGTACACGAAGGCATCTGTGGGGTACACGCAGGACCCCGCGCTGTTGTAGCCAAGCTAAACAACGCGGGATACTTTTGGCCGGGGATGCATACGGATGCACTGGCATACATCAGAAAATGCAGGTCTTGCCAGCTTTACGCACCTAACACGCATCGCCCAAAAAACGAACTGGTTCCAGTCACTTCTTCGTGGCCATTTCAGAAGTGGGCCATCGATGTGACAGGCCCATTTCCTACAGCAGCAGGAAATGTTCAGTTCCTAGTGGTAGCCATCGACTACTTCACCAAGTGGATAGAAGCAAAACCTTTAGCCCAAACAACCGCAAAGCATATCAAAAAATTTATTTGGGAATTTATAATTTGTCGTTTTGGACTTCCACAGAATTTGGTGAGCGATAACGGCACCAACTTTGCTGACAAGAAGCTACAACAGTGGCTGAAAGAACTTCAAATCACCCACACCTTTACCTCAGTGGCACACCCGCAAGGTAATGGTGAGGTGGAAAGAGCAAACAAGAGCATCGTCGAAGGCATCAAGAAAAGACTTTTGAAACACAGATCCGGCTGGGTGGACGAGCTTCCGCACGTCCTTTGGGCAAACAGAACGCTGAAGAAGGCCAGTACGGGGGAAACCCCGTTCAGCCTCACTTATGGCACGGAAGCCATGGTCCCGGTCGAAATTGGTCTACCCTCACCAAGGGTCTTGAGTCAGCCAGAAGACAATGATGCGGAAAGACGGTTGGATCTTATGCTAACCGAGGAACGCAGAGACTTAGCCGCAGTGCGTGAAGAGAATTACAAACGACAAATGCAAAAGTACTACAACACGCGGGTAAAACTCTGCAACTTCAAGGAAGGAGACTACATACTGCGTAACAACGAGGCTTCGAACCAAGAACGCCCAGGAAAGTTGGCCCCAGTCTGGGAAGGGCCATATGTTATCAAACAAGTTCTGGGAAAGGGCGCATACCGGCTCGAAAGGCTCGATGGCACTCCCATCCCAAGAACATGGAATGGAGCTCAATTACGCAAATGTTATATGTAGATCAATTCCAAAACTTGTAAAGAAAAGGCCAAGAGCCACTTCTAATGGAAATGATTCTCCTTTCATAATGTGTTTACCTTTATTCTTATGAACTCCCCACTGGTACCGGTGTTTAACACAAAGGGGGAGAAGTAAGTCCTTACGTGTGGAAGGCGGCAAAACCCGCATAAACACAACGTCAAAAATAAGGGAAACCTACACGCAGGTATGATGTAAGTAAAGTTTAGCCATCCTTGTAAGTGCAAGTGACGGTCTTATCCGCACAATCACAAATAAGGAAGCAAAACTTTAAACTATCATTTACCACGTTCAAAAGTTATCCTAAAAAAAAAAAAAAAAAAAAAAAAAAAAATATATATATATATATATATACAAGGAAAAAAGGAAACCCTACACGCAGGTCAGGTATGGGTAAAGTTTAGCCATCCTACCAAGTGCAAGTGACGGTTCTACCCGCACAATCACGAAGGAGGAAGCGAAACTTAAACCCACTATCAACCACGTTCAAAGGATAACTTATCCTAAATACTTAGAAATGAGGAAAACCTGCACGCAGGTCAGATAAAGGTTAAAGTTTAGCCATCCTACCAAGTGCAAGTGACGGTTCTACCCGCACAATCACGAAAGAGGAAGCGAAACTTTAACCCATCATCAACCACGTTCAAAAGGTTAACTTATTCTAAAAAACTTGGAAAATTGCTAACTTAAACTAAGTCATGAGTTTATAAAGCAAGGAATCCAAAGAAGGAAATAACAATCTTATCCGCAAAAAGATTTATATTTCAATGATATATTACAAGAATGGCCGGGTTACTACCCGCCTGAAAGACAATCTATACAAGTCTAAGCAATGGAAAGGGATCTTCGGGGTCAAGCTTCAGGGCCGCCTCCACTAGGACCCGCTCCGTCAGAAGAACGGGGTGGTTCGAGGAAAGCTTTGAGGACAGCTAACCCATCATCAGCAACAGCTACTTCATCCACCTTTTCCACCACTGGATGCGGGAAGGCGGCGTATTGGTTCAATGCTTGGTCGTAAATGGCTTCGGTATCCACATCGAACAAAGGGAAGTTGGAAGGCGGGACGCCTTTCTCAACAAACCCTAGACCAAGCATGAAGCCGGCCTTTTCCCCATCATCATGAGAAGCGTTGAGGGCTGCGGTCATAGCATCATCGTAGGAGGTCTCTGAAAAGACCCGACGCACAACCTACAAAGAAAAAAATACAAGTATTAGAACATTTTCTTACAAAAGAAATGCGTGAAGATAAATCTAAACATACCTGAGGCAACGCTTCTCGAAGAAGCCATTGGAGGGCAGCTTGAGCTTCGGTACGGGCGCGTTCGGCTTCGCTCTGTTTAAGGTTGGCAAGTAAAACTTCCTTAGCGGCAGCCTCTTCGACGCCCTTAAGCTTCCGCTCGGTTTGGTCAAGCACCCCTCTCTGGTCCAGGATTTCCTGGAGTTTCTTGGCATCTTCCATTGCCAAGGCATCATGAGCGCATTGGAGAGCCTCTAATTTGCCTTTCAGCTCCTCATTCTCCAAACGCAGAGGCTCAGCAACGGCTTCAGCCTGGGCAGCCCTCTCGGTTGCGTTTCGCGCAGTTTCCCTGGCCAGCCGAAGCTGTTCATTCACAGCTTGGGCAGCCTTGGAACGGGCCTCGAGTCGCGCCTGAACTTCAACCTCGAGGGCCTTGAAGGCCTTCTCCTTGGCGGCGGCAGCTGCCGCCAGCTGTTGGTTCTCCTCCCGGAGAGCACGCGCTTCAGATACGTCTTTGGCGCGAGCTGCTTTCAACTTGTCGTTTTCACGACAAAGCAGCTCGATGCGCGGCTGCATCCGGGCCTGGAGAACCCGAAGCTCATTGGTTAGCCTACCCTCCTGGTAGCTAGCCATGGCTTCCCCCAACGCACCATGAGGAGCAGCGTGGCGGGCCCAGTCCACGCACTCCACAGGGGTACGAAGGGTTGTTCCTCGGCGTATGTTCCATCGTGGAACATACACTTCATTGGAATCCGACACTGCAAAAGAAACAAAGACAGTAAGGAAAAGATAAAAAAAAAAAAAGGGGAAAAACAAAGGAACCCTACGCACCTGTAGGGTCAATGACAGGCCGATATCCGCCAAACCCATCACCTGAACCTAAAGGAAATCCATCCAACAGGTCAGGCAGATGGGAAGGTGGCAAAGATCGGCAGGAAGCCCTGCGCGTACCTGATGGTCCGGCTGTCGGTGCCGGTGGCGCGGGCATGGTGGCAGCCGCCGTGGTCGCCGTCGTGGTCTCCGCCGCGGTCGCCGCCTCCTCAAAAGCAGCAGTAACCGCCGGTTCCGTGAAGGATGCTGTAAAAATCGCACTCACGGCCGGCGGTGACGTCATCTCTGCCGGAACAGTTGGCTCGACGGAATGAGCAACTGGACCAGCGGATGCAGGCGCAGGCGACTGGGTCGACGCCTCAGGAAGGCTGACCGAGCCTACCGTCATTGGCGAGGAGGTACTCCCCTGCATTTCACCACGGATTGCGTCAACATCCACGCCTGCACAAACAAAGTGTTAAAAGAAAATTATGAAGTGACAAATCTACAAAGGCATTATGATTATACTTACGGGTTTTCTTGACCCTGAACGTACGGACGGGCGGGGAGGAACCCGATGGAGCCGGCCTCTTGGTACCGGTCACCGTCGTCTTCGTTGGTTCTCCGGAGGTAACGGTCGTAGCCTCCGGAGCAGTGGTCTTCGCACCAACGGGCTTCCCCGCCACCTCTTCACTATCTGACTCCGTGTCAGATAGAACCACTGGATCAGCTGTGGGGGCCTTCTCCTTCCCCTTCACGCCGGCAGCAGTCTTCTTCTTCCGCACAAGGGGAGGACCATCTGCGGATTCCTCAGAAGAAGATAGGATGTAAGGATTTCCAACAGCGGGTACAGCATTGAGGGGTTCGGGATAAAATATCTCCTTACCTGGCCGCCGGTGGCTCAGGATCTCTTGGCCCGGCGGATAGACCTCCACAAACCTATCCGCCGTTTGCTCCAGGATGGGCAACTCATTGTCGTCCAGAGCACGAGTGCCCACCCGCACGGGACTGTCAGCTTCCCGCGGGAACAGGAGCGACTCCAAATTATTCCCCTCTGAAAGAAAAAAAAAGGAGTTAGAAAATAAACTAATATCAGCAAGAAAGACAAGACATACCATAAGGAATAGAGTTCAAACCGTATTCGAGAAGGATAGGAAACCGAGACGCATCCTTCCATACCCGGCTCATCCCCAGCAGCACCATCCCGGACTCCGCAAACCGGTAAACCGGAGATTGGACCCGGGATATCTTCGCGAACCATTCCGCCTCCTGGTAGCTGGAAGCGTGAAGGCTCGGAAGCGCTTGACCCTTCTTGAACTTCATAGCAATGGGGATGGCGCGGGCAGAGATGTAGAAGAACTCCCGCTTCCACGATCGGAGACTGCGCTCGGTCACGCAGATCTTTAAACCCTTAATACGGGTTGTCAGGGTGTACCACCCTTGGACGCACCTCCAAGTATAGAAGGTCATCAGGCGGTCCACGTAGGGCTCAATACCCAGAATCCGGCACACCCACTCGAAGTGCCGGACCTTGGCAATCGCCATCGGATGCACCTCGGTCAGGTGCACCCCGTGCCTCTCCAGGACACGGTACATAAACTTTGTCAATGGGAACCTAAGGTTTCCATACACAAAGAATGCAGCATATACCCCGATCTTGCCACTGGGGGCGTCGTACACAGTCTGGTGAGATTCAGGAAACTCAGGCTCGAGGGACTCGAGCATGAACTTCCTGACGATGTACTGGTACTGATCGATAGGTAGAGCACACTGGCACTCGCCAGCAGTACTCCTATCGTCGGCTACAGCTTCAGCATCATGAGAAGACATTTTTGCAGAAAGAAGAGTGATTTCGGGAAAATGCTTGCCTGAAAAAGGGGAGTATTTGCCGGAAATCACTAAGAAAGAAGAAGAGAGGTGAAAGTGTGAATTGCAAATAACCCTCTTCCCCTTTATATAGTAATCGCAATTAATGCGGTGAATTTAATGCGGAGGAGAGAGAAATCGACAGTGCAATGAAACTATGACACGTGGCAAAAAGCAAGCTGGCAACAGCTGTTGAAAGGACGTGCCAGTAACTTCGCGGCCACGCGCCCGAAAAAACACGCCCACGCGCCTGAAAAAGCGACTGGAATGACCATGTTCTGTCACGTCACCATAACTTCCTGCACGTCCTGACACAGTCAGAAGAAACTGTCGCACGACGTTTCAGATGTTTGGATTGTTCTTATCCTTACCAACCTTTTGAATTTCAAAATTCAAAAAGATTCAAAAGTAAGCGGGAAAACACCCCTTACCTTGGCAACCAAGTAACCATAAGACGGACGCGGGTACAGTGTTAAGGCAAAACCCTTCACATACCTTGCACCCGCAGGGAATTGAAGCCAAGAATACCCCGGCAACAAAGTAACTATAAGACGGGTGCGGGTACAGTGTTAAGGCAAAACCCTTCACATACCTAGCACCCGCAGGGAATTGATGCCAGAGGCACCTTGAAAGTAAAGTAACCGTAAGACGAGCGCGGGTACAGTGTTCAGTCAACCCTTCACGTACCTAGCGCTCCGCAGAGAATTGAAACCAAGAAGGATCTTCTGGGCAATGCTTGCGGAAACGGAAATAACATCCCCGCATAGCGGGAACGTCGAGAACTACATTGTTTGAGGCTCCAGGATGGAATTGGTGGTTTAACATAATTGATCACTATGTTCAAAACCACTAAAACCTCAAGGAGAATCCACACAAGTGAGACTCAACGCTCCTGACTTGCGAGAAGGTTACATACCTACCCGCATCATACCCAAAGATCAAGCAAAAAAATCGGGAATTTTTGCAAGTGACATTAGGAAACCCGCGGGAAGAATCCCCACGGAGAACCTTAAAACTAAACCCTTTTCAAAACCCCTTGCTTAAAGTCCAAAAGTTCACCTCACTTTATTAAACATTCGTGAGAAGAACATTGGACTGGGGGGACTTGAAGAGGTAGGTCCCAGCAGAGACCAGTTGGTCCCGCAAGACTCACCTTGAACAGGGACGTCTGCGCAAAGGCCATCTGCTCCCGCAGGACCCACCATGCTCATAGAATCTTACGCGCAGTACGCAAGCTGTACACGCAGGGAAAGCCTCCCAATGGTGAAGTACCCCGCCTGTTCCCGCAGTTGCGGATACAAGCCATCAGGGAAGGCTACCCGCAGACAGCAGAGCTACACGCACAAGACACTAGCTACTTCAGCAGTCACGTGAAGGAATGAGCAAGGCGGGAACAATCCCGCCCAAATGAGCCAGTCTGATTCTGAAAGATCTTTTGTACCATACCTACCAAGGTATGGATAGGACAGACGATCTGACCAGAACAGCCCATGAGCCAATCACAGGGTGACAGCTCACAGACAACAGTGCGAGGAGGAGCACCCTCTAGTACTGTTTGTCACTGTTAGCCGCTGCCTACTCACCAACCCTTACTGTGGAGCATGCGCAGCCTACAGTTGGTGGAATAGTGTTACTGTTGGCCGTAACCTATTCACCAACCAGCATGGCCTGCGTACAATCCACAGTAAGTGGGACGTGCATAGTCTACAGTTGGTGGAATAGTGCAGCCGACTTTGTTACTGTTGGCCGTAACCTACCCACCAACCAGTATGGCCTGTGCGTAATCTACTGTTGGTTGAACAGGAATACTATTCAGCCGGCTGTACCTTCTAGAAAACCTACCTTCGGCTATAAATACTCCAACATCTTGGAATGGTAAGATCATCTGTTATCCAGTTATCTAGCAATCTCTTAATATACACTTATATTCAGAGCAACCTAGTCTGATTCTCACGCCGGAGGGTGGTCACAAGGAGGAACCCCCCCCTTCTCAGTGACGAGCTTACGGTGTTTGTTTTGCAGGTCTCCTGAAGAACAGCCTTCTCAGCTAGACCTCATTCGTGGGAAACATTACTTAACCCCCAGATTATCTATAATCTGTACCGGGTCACTTAGTGTTTCTTCACAACCCCACCGCCCATATCATTTTATCAATCTCTAGACCCTTCTTCGATTAATAATTAATAAAAAGGCCCAGCAGCAAATCATATTCAACTTCAACTCCCAAAAAGAAATCATGTCGTCGAGCAATGAAGACACTGATGATTACCAACCAATGGCTTTCAAACAGAGGTTAAAAGATCGATCCAGGGTATACGCTTCTGCTTCTGCTTCTGCTTCTGCTTTTTATTATCTACCTTCTCTTTGTTGATTGATTGATTGATTGTATAGAGAGTTGCCGAGACTAAAGAGAAAACCAAGGAGATCCTCTCCAAACAAGCTGTTAAGATCGCTGAAGAACATGAAAGCTTCATCACTAAGGTTAATATACTCTTACCAATTATTTAATTCTTTCCTTTCCTTTCCTTGTATTTATCTATCTTAGATTAATAATACTGTATTCACATAACAACAACAACAACATGTACATGTATCTTCAATTTAATACTACCAGGTTACTCACTTTATGGGTGTCTTTGCATTTGGGGGATTTTGCTTTATTCTCGGTGCAAGTAAGTCAAATATTTATATAATAATAATAATAATAATAATAATGTCTTTCTTCTTCATTTACCATTCTGAAATTTTCCAATACATTTCAGGACCCCAAGATATCCGATACGTTTACTGTTTGTTTTATATTACCTTTGTTCCACTTAGGTGGATTTATTATCGCTACAAGAAATGGCATTATTACTTGCTCGTAAGTTGTTTCCTAACTTTTAATATTACGTTTGTTCCACAGTTTTAACTCTTTTTCATATCTTTTGCAGGATTTTTGCTACTATGCTAATACCATCTTCTTGATCATGCTTTTGTTTTTTCCTAGAAATGAAAAGCTTTTCATGGTTTGCTTCTCCTTTGCAGAGGTATCTAGCTATGTATTGATATTAATTTGCATTTTGTTTTCGTCAACTTATCCGTCTATCATCATCTTGGTTATTTGCAGGGTCCACTAGCATGGGCGTTAATCGTTTGGCGTTGTAGTCTAGTCTTTAGCTCTGTGGACAAACTCGTAAGCGTCCTCATACATCTTTTACCAGGTTAGTTAATACTCAATTTCATATGTTACGCTTGTAATCTGTTAGCATGTTTTTAGCTTATAAATGTTGAATCAGTTATGTGTATGCTTTCATTATTACAGGCGTTGTCTTCTTTACCATACGGTGGTGGGACCCAGCCTTCTTTGAAGCAATGCACCCGGAAGGAACCGCACGTAGGGCTTCATGGCCTTACGTTGGAAACAAATCATTTTTGTGGCAATGGTTATTTATGGTCCCGTTAATTGCTTATTGCCTCTGGCAAGCTCTTTATTTTCTGATCGTCAATGTTCTTCGAAGACAGAGGTTATTAAGAGATCCTGAAGTCATGACTTCTTACAGGTTATCTTTCTTAATTTTCCTTTAATTTTTTATGTATTTAGTTAATTGGTTAAAAATAATACGGTAACGGTCAGGGGCTTATATGTTGATTCAGCAGAAGTACACATTTTTTTTGTCAACAATTGACCAGATATATGATATAATCACAAATAAGTAGCTAGCTACCTTCTTAAATGCTGCCCTATATGGGATGCTACTCAGTAAATGCAGTGAACACTACTAGTATTTGTAAAGTACATTAAACTAGACTTTACCTGGCCCATTATCATTGTATATTTATTGGTATAATTAGGCTATGTGTAGTGGAGGGGCTACAATTGGGGGCGAATTGTGACACGTGGCGCCCAGTCAGCAAAGGGGGCGAATTTGTTTTTGGGGTGTAATGGTGTAGGGGCTACAAGTTGGGCCCACAGTATCTTTTTTTTATTATTTTCTTTTTATAATTAAACTAATCAAATAAAAACCAATTTCTTCAAATAATTAATTAAAAATGCATTAAAATTAAAAAGAAATACAAAAAAAATACATAACTAAAAAAAATACATAACTAAAAATATAAAAAAAACATATAGCTCGGTTGGCGTACATGTTTAGTTTTGGGTCGGGAAATTGTAACGGATAGCTCGGTTGGTTTAGGTTCATTGGGTTCCATTGTAAGTTCACGTTCGGTTGGTTTTGCGAACCATGATGTTGACCGAAAGGAGGGAATGGGTGGTTCGGTTGGTTCGGGTTGTTTCTATGATTCATTTTGCATATACATATATATATACACACACAACATATATACATATACATATATATATATATATATCACACACACAACATATATACATATACGTATACATATATACACACACACACAACATATATACATATACATATACATATATACACACACACATACATATAATATAATAATAATATTTATTCTTCTTCCACGGCGATAAAAACCCCCCGCCCCCGCCCCTTTTCGCCCAAAATCGCCCGGGGGGGGGGGGCGGTGTTCGCGCCCAAAATCGCCCAAATCTACGCCCCATTACACATAGCCTTAAATACTTGTTTTCGCAAGTGGATCATTATGTTGACTTTTGGGGCTAATTGAAAAAAATGAATAATAACTGATGGTAATATATAACAGGGAGCTTTCTAAAAAGGCACAAAAGGCGAACAACTTGTGGTGGCGATTAAGCGGTTTGCTTGGAGATCAAAACCGTCCTTTTATGTATATTCTTCTGCAAGGCCTTTTCACTGTTGCAACAACCGCACTGACGGTCCCTATATTTCTGTCATATGAATTGCACCTTGCTTTCCAAATACTCAAGGTTTCAGCAACCGTATGGAATGGTGGTTCCTTCTTACTTGAAGTCATGCCAAGACAAGTTGTTCTCAAGGAGAAGAAGAAACTGAAGGTGGTGCAGCTGCCTATGCAAGAACAAGAACAAGAACAAAACCCGAGTCATGATACACCAGCAGCTGAGGTAAACCATGTTTCTGAAATGCATGTTTCAACATGATAGTTGAACTTCCATTTTGTGTTCTATTTGTTTTGCTTATATTGTTAGTGGTTGCTTGGTTTTGTGTACATTATAATTATAATTAGAATTATAGTTATAGACCTGGTTGAAAGGAAAATGTTTATGTATTATGCTGTTAAATGTGTACTCATTTGTTCATGCTTTATGCTTGCTTAACTAACTTTTGAGCATTAAGTAAAGTAGTTATGTGCTGATTCTGCACATTGAGTCTCTTATACCTAACCACATGACAATTAAACACTTATAACAAGTTGCCAGTCAATGGTTGCTATAGGAGTAGGTCTATTCATAGCCAAGTAACGTGTGTATGTCTCTATGCGACAATTTAGTATATCGGTTTGGCAATATGTTTGTGCACGATAGAGACAATATAGTACATCGTTTTGGCAATCCGTTTGTGGATGATAAGCTGTGGACATGTTCAAAGCCACACCTTACTTCAGTACAACAAACAAAATCATTTCAAATTTGACCAAGGAAATTGGGGTCCCAAGTAGAAATAATGGTAGATGGACGTACAATCATCAAGTTCAATTTTTAGTGAAGTTAAAACTATCTACATCGGTGGTGTCCAACAGCATCACCCCTCCCCGCCCTGCTTGTTGTCGCCTTTCCCAACCCAACCCTCACAAACCACCAAGAGAATACCCCCAAGGTCACAGTGCAATGCTCCGTCTCTTAGTTTTTGTGTAAAATGTAAATATATCTTTGAAAAATATGAGCACACACTTCCTTGATACATGCTTGGTCAAAGAGAAATTCTATATGATGCATAGCAAAGCCCATCGCAATAAATAACGTTTTGGTAAGAATCGTGATGAATGGTTAGGTTACAAAAAAAACAAAATATTGAGATACTGGTTACAAGACGGAAAATCTTATAATATTGGCTTGGGTGTTACATAGCGAGCAAGAAAGCCTTTTGTTACTGTTGCACGCTTGTTGTCACTGAGCCTTTTGATTGTTATAGGGTACGTTTAAGTTTCGGGACGCATTTGAATTACTGAATGCACTTTATTTTTTGAAAGTGTGTTGTTTGATTGCATATCGAATATTTATTTTTGTAAGACAAATGGTAAAGAAAAGCGTAAATCCATACTACAATTGTTTTTGTTTTGAACAACATACATATAGGTATACATTAAAACTGAACCTAATGGAAAACCTTCTCTACAACGTTTTTATTATATGACTACACACACAAACACTAACTCACTAGCATAACTAAAGTAGGTATCGTGACTTGAAAGCTAGTTCAGGGTTTGAAACGACCACAATACCCCTTCAAATCCAAATCCAAATCCAAGATGATGATGTATGTACAAACTCGTAAGTTTGTATTTCAAGGGAAGGGCAAATTCGTAAAGTAGCAGCAAAAGCAATTCCCCATGGCCCATAGGCCCGCTAGACAGACTAGACGCTGTTTGTTTTGGGGTTGAGCCCATTATATTATGTTTTGTTTTCCATCCTCCATTCATCTTTCAGCCTCGATATAAAACTATCAGCCTTAGCATTCACATCTGGGCTTGGAAAACATATCGGCCCACATCCCGAACTCGGCCCAATTTGATCACCACCATGCAACAGATCAACACCATCATGGTCCGGTGAGCTACACACCGAGCTGTGGCAGCTCCGTATCTTAACAAAATCGCCACGGACCTCGAACAACATATCGGACACCTTAAACGGCGGTGGTGGAGGCGGAGGCATTGGAATCAATGGAGACTGTGAACCACTATTCATTACAAACTCCTCCTTTTCATAGTAACCACCGTTGCTTGTTTTCGTCGTCGGTCTAGGTGGCTTGCCTTTGCTCCTAGATCGCCCGATTTGAGGCTCCGGTTTCGATTTTAGAGGAACGATGGCGGTAGTATTATTATAACGCTTACTATTTGTTCCGGTTTTGAATAAGGTGTTCATGATTGATGATGGAGGTACTGGTGGTTGTGGTTGTGATTGTAACTGAAACCGTTTACTTTTGCCGCCAGATTTGAATATGTTGTTGAAAATTGAGTTCGGTGGTGGTGGTGGTGGAGGTGGTGGTGCAGGAACGGAGTGAATTCTCTTGTGTTTGCTTCCTTTTTGGAATAGATTGTGGAACACGGACGGAGGTGGCGGTGGAGGCGGTGGTGGTGGCAGTGCAAGTATTCGTTCGGTTTCTGGCGATTTATTTCTTAATTTGCGTTTGTTTTTTCGTTTACTCGGATTATAGATTGAGGATATAGCGGTGGCTATCTCTTTCGTAGCGTCACTTACTTTCCGTTCCAACGACTTGTGTTTATGATGCGATCGGTGCACTCTTGGTGGTGGTGGTGGCGGTGGCGGCGGCGGTGGTGACGGTGGAGGAGGATAGGATCTCAGTTTATCCTTCCCAATACTTTTGAACGAATGCTTGTATGATGAAGCAGACGGTGGTGGTGGAGGTGGGGGTGGGGGTGGGGTCTGCACTAGAGGTTGTTCGGGTACTACATGTGAACTAACCACAAAAGTATCCACTGAAATTTCCTTTACATTTGAATTTTCTTTGTGTTCTTCTTCACTCCACCGCGGTAGCTGGTAATCAGGGCGGAGCGAAGAAGAACTAAACGGGATTGGTGGATACAAATTCTCATTTTCACTCACTGTACGCGTTGTAGTGTTGTTATAATACACATCCACGTCAAAATAACCTGATGGAACACTGCTACTATTATTACTACTACTCTCTGCTACAAAACTGCCAGGGGATGAAACGTCATCATTCTTATTACGAGCCATAAGACCGCAAAGAATCGCAAAAAGTACAAGGAAAATGTTAAGCGAATCCCACGTAGACTTTACATAGCCCGGTTTTAGAATATGTGAGGTATGATACAAAATAGGTGGGAGTAACAAGAAGAGAAATATCAGTGCAAGGATTGGGATAAGAATTATGAGAAACACCGGGTCGATGGGAGGTGTACGGCGGTGGTTGGTGGCTAGTGGTGGTTGTGACCAGAGGGCCGGTGGAGAGTCGTCCATGGCCATGGGTATGAGTTGGAGAGGGGTTTTGTAAACAGAAAGTTGGAGGACAAGGGATTTATATAGTGGTGGTGTGTGTAACGTTAGTAGATTTTACAATCATTTAAAACAATTGATTGTTTAGGCAATAAAACATGACATTTGTTTCTTGTATCAAATAATTTGCAAGAATATGTTTGAATAATATTAAGAAATGTATATTAATGTACACCTCAGCCTCTTAGATTATACGGACACATCACGGTATCTCTAGCTCCAATGATTTGAAAATTTCAAACCATGTGTCATGATTAATTGTACATCTAGCTTGGTTTGAAACATTCCATCCTGTAATTGGAACTCGTAACTAAATTATTATGCGTGTATTAATTACTGTTGTATAAGTGTTTTATGTACTTCAGTTTTAATGACCATTTTTCATTTAACTTTATTGTCATATAAAGTTTCCTAGATCTCACCATGCTCTCCTAAAATAAATAAAATAACACTTTAACTAATATGATTGGTTTTAAGGGTGGGTGTTGGCCTATAAGATTAACATCAACTCACCTTTTCTGTTTCTTTTTACCCTTTTAGAGTTGTTTCAAATATTCCATTGATATTAATAAATTAAAAGCAACTTCCTTTAATGAAGTGCACGGTGCACTATTTTCTTTTCTTTTTTTCTCTTTTGAGGGCGATGCATATTTAAAAATAAGGTTTAATTGGGTTTGAGTTTTAAGAAGTTGGATACATATCTTTGTTTTTTCAAGTGGTAAGGGTTCGAGTTCATTGATTATCAAATATGTGTGATACAAACATTTATTTGCTTATGCCAATGAGTCAAAATTATTCTTCATGCCTATTAGTAGGCTTCTACACGTGATTATGAAGCTAGAAGTGTTTCATAAAAAACAGACCAAGCTAAAGGAAAGTAGCAAAACAAATTAAATAATGTTGTGCTAATTGCTAAACGTAACTATTTAGTATTTACTTCAATTTTACTATCTGTACATCCTCCTTCAAATTATAACTGAAACCTTTTATTTTTCTTTTTGTTTCTTTTGTATAATTTTTATGTGAAGGCTGAACTTTGTAAAAAATATTGATCCTTTTATATATAACACAAACCGAACTACATCTGGATAATGGGTAAGCGAGCAACAAGCTGCGCCTCTATCCCCTTTTGAATCGCAAAGCCTATTCTATTAAATATAAATCCTTGGTTCTTCGGGCTCTGCGAGTCACTGTGGACCACCTTCTGCACCCGCTCCAAGAAGCGAACCGCCTCGGGAGCTAGGGATCCAAAAGTGTCGAAGGCAAATGGAATGAACACGTGTTGATTCTCCAAACACGATGTCTCATGCTTAGCAACCTTCCTAGACTCCGCTCTCAAAACCGCTTGTCCCGGTATGAAGCCACTGTCTCTCAGCCCCACCAACGGGGACACCCAGTGAGGTCAACACACGCATGCTTACCCCCCTGCCCAACCAAACACAAGAACATCCGCATGACGCAGGGTAGATCTTCCCTCACGCGGATCAGTCAAAAAGTTAACAGGTGCCTCTTTCTTGGCTGAGATCCCGACACGTTTAAGCACATCCCATAACACATCTCTAACCCAGTCATGACGATACTTGAATCCCGGCAATTCCTTACAGTGGAGGGCATGCTCACCGAATCTATCCAAACAAGCTTTTTTACAAATGGGGCATAATTCATCTGGAGGGAAAAGGGGAATCATAAGCCGATATTTAATGATGGCTCTATATTCAACTGCCGACATCCATTGCCCAAGACCTTCAATGGGCACAACAGTCAAAAAATCCTGGGCATGAGCCCCCTTGAGACAAGCTAAAACTGCCTTTTGTCTCGGGGTCATATCAAATCACTCCTCCAAATCATGTACGTGTTTACCATAAAGAGCACTCGCCAATGTTTGTTGAGGTTTCTTGGGGGCGGTCTCCTTATCAGTAAAACCGCCTATATCAAACTTTGTATAATTTTTATTTGGAAGCTGAAGTCAGACTTTTTTAAAATTAAGTAGTTTTTTTAATGTTTAATCTATATGTTTAGCGCTTACAAATTCAATTCGTTGTAAATCCAAATGCTACGTTGATATACTACTAAATCCAATGCGATTATCACCCCGTGTTTACGTGTGTATATTTCATGATGTATTGTTCCTTCTTCCCACATACAATATAAATTACATATTATTTGTTTCTTTAGTAAGTCGTAACCCAGTTACTATTGCATGATCACAACTCCTGCACGAACAAAAGTCGGATGGTAAAGCATATTGTACATGAATCTTTCATTTCATAATTCGTTTATTTAATAAGTAAACTAACATGTTTCTTGTTTAAAACAAAACACTATAGTAGTTATCATTTTATGCATTTATGTTCGTTTACATGCATATATATAAATCACATGTTCCTATATAGTATATACAAATTCATTTCCTAGGCGAACAAGCATAACCTAATATCACTAGTTCTTATTTAACTGTGTTCAAATGCATGCTAGCCTAAATTTAGACGAAAGAACACAAACAAAGTCACGTTTGTAGCCGTGCAGTTCGATTTCATCCTAAATGTTGGTATTACGTTGTTATTCCTGAACTTAGCTAAAGGCGTAAAGTATCGTATTACTTTAAACAAGTAAACGTAAAACATTTAAACTGTTTTATAATATAAATAATAGTAACATGCTTTTCATAAGTTACAAAAATATGACAGGCTCCATTATTAAATGGTAGAAGATTTCAACTCCGCACTTCGTGGCAATAACTTGAAGTAGCAAACAAAGGACCCGCCTTCATTATGTATAAAGTATAAACAAACAACGTATTAATTATTAAGTGACAACTACAAAATATGAAAATGACATGTACATATATCTCGTCTGCCAGGTTACCTCAACAGCTGGCCTCCTTCCACGTGCTGTTCCATATCATCATGTACAAATCCAATTAAGCTTTCCAGTTTCCATTTCTTTATTCTTAAGACTAATCTAGCATACGCAGGCAAAAAACCAATACGTATAATAAAATTCCCAATATTACTGATACAAGTATTTACAGTCGATCCACATATAGCAAATATATTGTTAAGTTGAATATTTTCGAGTTCTCGCATGTCACGCGTGCAAAATACGGAGCTGAATGAATAACTAGTATTACAAGTCGGTTGTAGTGATTAGTTTATGATCGACGTCGAATAATGAACATTCCAATAGATAATATTTAACTACATATAATCATTAACGGTTGTGCATGATATCCATGAATTCGATGAGTATTGTGAAACATATATCCTTATAACTATGTTATAATGTTACTAAAACTTATATCCCATCCAATGCCATTTGCCATGTCTATCTCTTAATAGTGTTTTTAAGTTAATTAAAAGGAAAAACTGATTTTCTTTTCCTCATGATACTCCGTTTTTATATTTACACTTATAAATTATAAATTTTAATTTATGGTATTTAGGATTATGCTTTAAATTATATTCATAATAATTTTCTATCTCCTTGTTGAATTTTGTAATCCCTTTATTTAAAAGTCATTCCCATTTTGGCTGGGAGATAAGATGATTTGAATGTGAATTTAGTTGTCAATTGATAGTATGCAATATTTAGCTATTTCAAAAAATGAATATCTAAAATATATGTAAATGAAAACGTACGTTACTAAATAAAAATTATGCCATTATAACCAACATTTTGTTTTTGGTAATCTGAGGCTGGCCTCAACATATGTATAATATTATTTGTTTAAAACCACACACACAAACACTATGCTATTCTAATAATAAATTAAATAAAGAAATTTATTCTAGGCGATGTGACGTTTTCAAATGATTACTCGATTACATATAGTCACTAGAAGTGTAGCGATTAATACTATGATTGACAACTTAACATAATCTATGTTTAAGCATGTGTAACCTTTGGAATCCATAAATTTACACAAAAATCATTGAATCACCATAACGTGAATAAAATCTTGCTAAAAGGGCATATGTTTTAGATAGAGTTTGATAGATTGATTGCACACCCTAACTAAACACCCTTCTTCTTTTGGTTTAGTACGTGGTACCAAATAAGACTTTACCTTTTCATTCAGGCAAGGTTCAACTCCCCTACTTGTAAAAAAGTTGTGAAATTTAGAAGTAAATTACAGAGTTTGTAAGTTGCCGTTAAAAAACACTAGATCACAAACAATAAGAAAAGAAAGCTTTCTTATTTACGATTAATGGATAAGTTGACATCTTAACTTTATACATCATGAATTATTGTCACTTTTCAAGTACATAATGAACTATTTGGAAAACATCGGGAATCAATTCAGAATTTCGTCGAGACAAGTTTAAACTTATCTTAAAATGATATAAAATTACAAGAGTTTCTATCCTCTGTTAAACTGTTATATTTTAATATGGTAAAGTAATTAGAGTGTACGAAAGTCACACATGAGCATTCATTTAACCTGGAAGCCAGCTAGAGTTACCAAAATAACACGTAGTATATATTACACGTCAATGAGTATATCATATTTAATCATAGGATGGTTTTGTCTATCGGCTAGGGGCCCAATAAACAATTAGGCAATATACATGACAACGTTTGCATGTGAAAAATGTATACATGTCGTTTTTCTTTCTAATTTTATATATTTTTTTGTCTCAACAGAGAATGACTCCTATAACTTTTAAATTATTATAAGCTAGCTAGGACATTGTTTAAATTAATGTCTTGTCTCAATCTTGTATATGAAATGAATCAAGCTCTGATTTTTCATAATATATAATGGTGCACGCTTCTAATTGATGACTTCAATTAAATTGTTTAATTTTCATAATATCAACTTTTTTTTTTCTACTAAATGTTTATGTGATATGAGGTAAACAAAATGATAACTTTAAAATCGTTTTCATATAATCTTACTATATTGATATAAACTGATTGATCAATTATTACGAAGATTCAATGATTGAAATGATTGAATTCAGTTTTGTTGGATTTTTAAGAAAGAGTTGATTAATTGTCAACTATTCACCAAGTGTTATTTTTCAGCCATAGATGCAATGCAAAATAATCCAAGCGGCATTGATCCCTACCGTACGTTTGCATCATTTTTAACCTTAAATTACATTATTTTGTTATATATATACACACACGATTACATTACATCACACAACTATTTTGAAAGTTAAAAACTTATGTGTTAAGTTATACAGATAATCTAAGTGAATTGTGTTATTACCAAAATATCATTATACTTATTTTAGATAGTCATGGCATATTCATATTATTTAAGATGATACTTTTTTTTAAGAACGACTAACTTACACGTCATTTTTCACGGACTGGAATCCCCAACATGTTGAAAATAAACACTATATTACACACTGGATCCGGTTCCACTAGGATGCAAGCTATTTGATGACTGATGTGTAACTGTTAAATGAGTCATTACAAAGTTGAACACTAGTCTATCATTTGTAGTTGTTTAAAAAAGTTGAAAACATGACAATAATATTTGGAATGATCGAAATATGCATAGTAGACAACTAGACATAAGTTGAAAACTAAATAAATAAAGATGACGTCATACAAAAGTAGACATAAGTTAGATTAGAATAAAAACATGATTATATTCTTTTACTATATATAGAACTAAAAATTAATTGACTAAGGCATGTGGTGCTGTGCAATTGTGCATATAAATCAATCATTCTAGATATATATAAGCTCGATCAACGTATCATTACGTTGAAATAAATTTAAGTTTACGTTGTTAGTCTGACTTTGTTTAGTTTCACTCGACAAATTGTTTTTTTTTTAGATTGGAAGCCACACTTACCACCTCATCACATGATCAAACTCTCCCTATAATATTGAGTGCCAATAATTAGATTAAAACACACTTGTCAAGCTTTGATTACCACATATATAAATATTAAATATAATACTTAATATACAAACAAAACTTAAAAGTATAAAAATTAAGTTATTATAACATTCTCATCAACTTCTTTAAAACGAGTCAAATATCAAATATAATATTTATGCCAAACAAAGTTATAAAAACATTAAAAGAAAATCAAACTAATTATAAAGTCGATTAAATATAAAAACAAATATTAATAGTTTTACAACACCAAAAATATAAACCTTGTAAAACTATTCGAAATTAAAAAGAATCAAAACGGCAAATAACTTTCAATGACATTCACATTTTGTAATAACCTCTTAATTTGCAGTTGTAATGATATTAATCACATTTATCTAATATCATCAGATATAGATATATCAAGATCTAATAACTATATCTTTTGTTTATATAGTTAAAATTGTTCTTATTTGCGTTAAATATATAATTCGTTTAGTTGTGCGAAATAAGTATACATCTCACTTGATTTGGAAAAAACAAGGTAGGAGCACAGAGCAAATCAAACTTGAGTTGATGTTGTATTGTGGTGAGTAATAGGGCTGTTCACGAGCCGAGCCGAGCCGAACCGAGCGAATGGTTGCTCGTTGCTTGGCTCGTTTACAACCGAACCGAACCGAGCGGCTGAAATTCGAAACGAGCGAAAACTGAAATGAGCCAAAATCGAATCGAGCATTTTTCGATCGAACATCGAGCGATTTCGAGCATTATTTATTTATTTTTCACTTTAAAAAATTCAATAAGAAACAAATTTAAATGTTGTAAATAATATATTTTATAAATAAATTAGTAGTTTTTAGACAAACATATAACATACTGTATTTTTTATTATAAATAAGTTTAGAGTGAGATATAATGATCATGTAAAAAAACTTTTAGTTTTCTAAAAACTTGAATTGAACAAATAAAACTATAAAATTAACGGAATATAAAAAATTTTAAGGGGTAAAAATAATCGTAAGCTTATATTTATGTGTTTTGTCTATATATTTATATATTTGTTCATATATAATTAAATAATCGTAAGCTTATATTTATGTGTTTTGTCTATATATTTATATATTTGTTCATATATAATTATATATAAAATAAATTAAAAATATTCGAGCCGAGCCGAACCGAGCATACCCTTGCTCGTTGCTTGGCTCGTTTACAAACCGAACCGAGCAGAGCGGCTCGTTTTCAATCGAGCGAAAAAACGAGCGAGCATTTTCCGAGCAATTTTCGAGCGAGCGGCGAGCGAGTTCGAGCGTCGAGCAGTTTGGACGGCACTAGTAGGTAACATATAGTCATATAGTGTACACAATAAGGTGGCATTATTTTTTTTAACTTCTAAAATATCTTTATGATTACCTGGCACTTACATAAGCCATTAGATCATGAAATTTAACGGCATTCGGTTATATTTAATTATTTATATTATTATTGTTAGGGTGAGATCCGATACATATAAAATTAACCTACTAAACATATAAATAACTTGAGTTTTTATCGTTTTGAACTATTGTAATTATGTTACAAAAAATAATACATTGTAAAAATAATTACTATAGGGGGTGTTTTGAATTCCTTATTTCAACCTCCTTATAACTTATTGCCATAAGCCATAAGTTACAAAAGTGTAACTTATGACTTATGCCCCTTACAATTTTCAACTTTGTCAAACACCTTACAACTTTTTAGAAAAGTTATAAGTCAAAAGGAGGGTAGAATAAGCAATCCCAAACACTCCCTTAGTTCAAAAGTTAAGAGTAATAATAATTACTTTAGTGTTAACATAATTACAATTACAATAGTTAGTTGTATACTTTTCATGATAAAAGTCATTTGTATATGATCCACACACATTATTGTTAATGGGAAGCATGTACAGTTAGTAGTTCAATGTTAAGACAAGTTTTGCGTTTGCATATTGATTCCCTCTAGGAGTCTGGAACCGCACGTTAAGGCAGTGTGTTATGGTTTAACAGTGTGGGGCGCCATCAATCTAAGTCAGCAACGCTTTTGAAGATAGAAGGGCTCTAAAGACCCTGCCAGAAGGGCATAAAGGGACGGGGGCGCTAGACTATCCATGCTCAAAGGGGGGGGGGGGGGGCTGGTCGCTCTGACACGATGGTGGTGGCGCGCCCGACGTTAACTGATATATATTGCTCACAACTTGGGCCACCACTGGCACTGAGTGACAGTTGCACTTTGCATCAGACAAATCATGCTTGCTGCTAACCAAATTTTTAATGTTACATAATCTCAAATTCGGAAATAAAATGCAGAAAAATACCAATAAACACACAGAAAATAAAGTAACAAGATACACCTCCAACTGCAAGCCCTTACATCACTTGAAACTAGGATAAACCAAATTACTAATATCAGCTTTTTGATCGACTATAACAAAAGTACTTTATAAAGCTTCTCAAGATTGTACAATTTGGTTGGTATAAAGCTTCTCAAGATTGTACAATTTGGTTGGTATAAAGATTGTACAATTTGGTTGAAGAGGTATGCACCCGCCTTAACATCGAGCAGGGCGGGTCAACCCACAAGATATACACAAGAGGCTTGAAATCAGGATGTCATGAAGACACAAAGCCAAAACCTATGCGCAAGCGCATGAAACATCTACGCGTGGCGCATATCACATATGCGCAAGCGCATGAAACATCTGTGAGAATAAAGAGAAGACCTTGCGCATCCCCGGGATAGGCGCATAAAGGCCGCGCGTAAGCGACATACAACAAATGAGACAATAGTCTAATCCAAATCAGGATAAGGACAACCATGATTGTACTCATCAGGCAACCTTTCAGAAGGTATCTTTTAAGGAATAAAGAATATGCTGATGTTGACAGCTGCCAATGAAGGGTGGACAACTCAGCAAAGCCCATGTGCCACCACGTGATGGCACATGGGTCAGGTGAAATACCTTGGTCAGAGAATAATCAATGAAAAAGCACCAGGTGTCCTAAGTACACGTGGCGCGAAGCAATAGGAGGAGGCCAAAAAGGCCCTAATGGGGTCTGAGCTCAATCATTGGAAACCCTAATACTATAAATACCACACCACCTCCACAGTTGGAGGCAGGGCAGAAAAATATACTCTAAATCCTTTACTCATTTTCACATCTTGATTATCTTCTCCTACAATACCTGATTCTCACACCGGAGGGTTACCCCAAAGAGGACCCATCTGTCCCTTTCTGAGGGGTAAGCTCACGGTGCTGTTCGTTTTGTAGGTAGAAGAACTCGTATCTCGGAAAACCATCGGTGATATAGCATACTCGTACCCGAGGAACGTTGATCGTATACAAGTAAGTCGATACACGCTTCTTCATTGGCGCCATCACCTGTTACAACGGCAACAAAACTACTATTTAATCAATTTTCTCTTCACCATGGTTTCCGGTGTTCGAAACAATGATCAAGTTCTGGAGGATAATGAGCTTGAGGATGTTAATGAGGGACATCAGGTTCTGAGGGCGCCGCGTGACACTGCGCGCACCGCCAGTAACCATCCCTTCAACACAACACCTCATAGTCAAATTGAAACTCCCCCAGACGATCTCACGTTCCAAAATCTGACTGGTGCAAAACAAAAAGGACCAATGGGCCCGGAAGTTGAAACCAATGACCCTAAAGAATGGCTCATAAACGAACAACGGCGTTTAATGGACAAATACAATGAGTTGGTAAAACACAAAAAGTTAGCCGATTTAACACAAAGGCTCGCATTTGATAAACAAACCATTCAGGGAACAACAAAAAAGACGCGCGCGCTGGAAGACGGTCATTCTGTTCACACCGAACAAGCTGATATTAGTGATGAGGAAGAGGTGCACAGCATGAAGAAGACGCGAGATACTCATGCAGGAGGTTCATAGCTTCGCGCACACATGCACATAGCACCTGGAGCCAAAGCTGATATGGATTTATACACACCATACAACCCACAAGCGAAAGAGCAAGTGGACGTAACCACACCATATAGGCCAGCCATCTTGGTAAAACATTCAAAGTTCGCTGAGCGCATTGCGAAGGCTCCCATTCAACACAAAACCAAGATGCCAAGTGGTTTAGGCAAGTACGATGGTACAACAGATCCAGATGATTTCTTACAAGGTTTTTATAACACTGGAAACTTAGAAAGCTGGACGATGCCAACATGGTGTCACATGTTTGCTCGCTGCCTCACGGGCGCAGCGCGTGTCTGGTTCGAAAGCTTGCCGACAGGACAAATCGATGGGTTTGAAGAGCTATTGGAAAAGTTCCAGGCTCACTTTGTACAGCAGCGCAGACACACGCGCGACCCCCGATGACATCATGCACTGCGTACGCAGGAATGATGAAACCATTGAAGACTACATAACTCGTTTCAACCAGGAATCTCTTGCAATTGGAGGCATCACTGAACAACTCTTGCGCGTGGCCTTTATACAAGGTGCGCGCAGTGATCAACTCCGCAGAGCTCTCGTGAGCAGAGAAGGCATGCCAACCACTTGGGCTAAGCTTATGGAAGCATCGCGAGTCTTCGCGTGAAATGAAAAACAAATTGCCCAAGACAGAGCAAGAGATAAAGGGCATTAAACAGAAGCACCACGCAGCAATGAAAAGAGGCGCAAACAAAACTCCGTATGGTCCAGGTTGCAACAAACCAATTACAGAAAAGCAAGCGCAACAAAGTTCACCCCAACCCCAAAAAGACATTCTTAATCGCGGAGAATGTGACAAGAAGGAATGCGGCAGAGAGCCTAACAGACCTCTACCAAGAATATGGACTCCCATCACCAAAACGCCTTCGCAAGTGTTAAGCACAGAGAATGTCCAGTTTAAAAACCCCAGGCCATTACTCCATAAGGGACCACCGAACAGTGGCAAGTATTGTGAGTTTCACAAATCCACAGGGCACAACACTGATGCATGCCATCATTTGAAGGATGCGATCGAAAAAGATGTGAAATCAGGCAAGTTGGCTCACCTGGTAAAAAATCCAAGACCAGAGAACGAACAACCTGACGGAGCCTCAGCCAGTAAAAAATTCAAAAGAATCTGTGTAGCTGAAGGAAGAAGGCAAGGGCAAAGATCGAGGAAGAGAAGCGCGCAAATCCAAGGGGATTGGCGCGAGCAACAAGTAATCTTTCCAAGAATCAGAGGAGGCCCGTCTATCAGCAGCCCTCTAGTCATCACTGCACACATCGCTCATTATGAGGTGTCAAGAGTCCTGGTGGACACCGGTAGCGAGTCAGACATCATGTATGAGTAATGTTTCAGGAAGTTGGATCCAGCAGACCAAGCAAGGCTTGAAGTTGTGAGTGCACCAATCTCGGGTGTCTCAAACGAAATTATTCACCCCCTAGGTCAGATACAATTCGAACTAACTATGGGGGATGAGAAGCACAAGCGAGCTGAAATTGTCAACTTCCTGGTCTTGCCCACCACTTCATGCCATAGTATGATCTTGAGCAGAGGAACGATTGCCCAATTCAACGCCATACCGTCACCAGCGCATGGCGCGTTGGGGTTCCCAACACCAACAGGAGTAACATTTGTGTACCGAGATCATTTATGCGCAGTAATAAGTATACCTCGAGAGGGGAGAATGAAGCTTCCAGTGGCAAATAACGCGCCAGAGGAATGGATTCTCAACCCAAAATTCCCAGAACAAACAATCACAATCGGAGCTATGATATCAGATGACACAAGAGTGAGAATGAAAAGATTGCTCACAACGTATATGTCAGTCTTCGCGTGGCAACATTCTGATATGACTGGGGTTCCGCGAGACCTGGCGCAGCACTCTCTCAACACATTCAAGTCCGTGGAGCCAATTGCTCAAAAGAAAAGAGTCATGGGAGACGAGAAGACAAAGGCCATGAATGAGCAAGTAGAGGATCTACTGCGCGCGAATATCATTCGCCCAATACGATATCAAACATGGGTAGCCAATCCTGTGATGGTAAAGAAGAGCAATGGGTCATGGAGAATGTGCATTGATTTCAAGGACCTCAACAAGGCGTGTCCAAAAGATTGTTACCCCCTCCCAAACATTGACATGAAGGTGGACTCTGTGGTGCCGTTTAAGCTCAAATGTTTCCTGGATGCCTATAAGGGCTATCACCAAATTCAAATGGCACCACAGGATGAAGACAAAACTGCTTTCAGAACTGACAAGGGTGTTTTCTGTTACACAAAAATGCCCTTTGGTTTGAAGAATGCAGGAGCCACTTACCAAAGACTCATGGATGCAATTTTCAACGAGCAGATTGGAAAAAACTTAGAAGTCTACGTGGATGATTTGGTGATTAAAAGCAGGGAGGAAAAACAAATGCTCAAAGACATCGAAGAAACCCTTCGGCGCCTAAAGGAAGTAAACATGAAGCTCAACCCGAGCAAATGCACATTCGGTGTTGAAGAAGGGAAATTTCTCGGCGTAATGGTCACCAAGGATGGTTTCAAGGTGAACCCAGAGAAGGTGGAGGCTATCCTCGGCATGCCCTCACCATCCACCATGAAGGAAGTTCAAAAGTTGAATGGTAGATTGGTATCAATTAACAGATTTCTAGCAAACCATGCAAGCAAATCTACCCCATTCATTAACACATTGAGAAATTGCTTAAAGAAAAGCCAATTCAAGTGGACGCCTGAGGCCGAGCAAGCTTTCAGTGAGATAAAAGAATGTCTGATAAATCTGCCTGCGCTCAAGCTCCACTACCTGGTGAAACTTTAACGTTGTACCTGTCAGCAGGAGAGCGCGCCATTGGCGCAGTATTATTGGTGGATCGCATGGGAATCCAAACACCAATTTATTATGTAAGTCGGGTGCTGACAGATCCTGAGACGCGCTACACCATCTTAGATAAGTTAGTTTTATCACTAACGCATGCGTCGCGCAAGCTTCACAGATATTTCAATGGTCATCCTATTGAAGTCCTGACTGATTACAACATCTAGCAAGTCTTGCGACGTCCCGCGCTCTCAGGAAGGCTGACAAAATGGGCGCTGGAATTAGGGGAGCACACGATCACCTATAAGCCTCGTCCAGCAATCAAGGGACAAGTCTTAGCTGATTTCATCACAGAAATCCCTGAAGGAAAAGTCGAATAGGCTCAGCGCGAAGTAGACCCTCCGCAAGCCAATAATGAAGAAAACGTTTGGAGATTATTCACTGATGGAGCTTCAAACAACGAAGGGTCCGGCGCAGGCCTCAAACTGGTGGATCCAGAAAATCATGATTATACTTACGCAATCAGGTTGGATTTCAAGAGCACCAACAATGAAGCTGAGTATGAAGCCCTGCTGGCTGGTTTGCACATCGCGCACAAGTTCGTTGTTAAAAAGCTAGAGGCTCATGTAGATTCATACCTGGTAGCAGCACAAGTCAATGGCCTTTATGATGCCAAGGAGAACACCATGCCTCTATATCTAGAGCAGGCGAAGAAACTCACCGAACAATTTGACTTTTTCAGAATCATACACATTCCGCGCAGTGAAAATAAGTCTGCCGACGCGCTAAGCAAGATGGCATCAACCAGCTTCGATCATTTTGGCAAAGATGTCAGGGTGGAAGTAATGAGCAACCCGTCGGTGGGAGCGAAGTCTGTTCTTGTAATTCATACAACACCTTCATCATGGATAACTCCAATAATGGAATTCTTGAAGGAGGGAAAGTTACCAGACGATCGCGCACAGGTGAGGAAGATAAGACACAAGTCGCAGAATTACGAAATGCTCGATGGTACATTATATCGACGCTCTTATCTTGGACCACTCATGAAATGCCTAGACGCTGAGGAAGCAAGCTATGTGATCAGAGAGACACGAAGGAATCTGTGGAATACATGCTGGCCCGCGCATGGTGATCGCCAAGGCAATGAACGCAGGTTACTATTGGCCAGGCATATACTTGGACGCGTTAAAAGAGATCCAAAAATGCAAAGCGTGTCAGAGCTATGCGCCAAATACCATGCGGCCAAAGAACAACTTGATTCAGGTGACCTCTGCATGGCCTTTCCACAAGTGGGCAATCGATATTGTGGGTCCCTTACCACAAGCGCCAGGGCGAGTAAAGTTTTTGGTAGTGGCAGTAGACTATTTCACAAAATGGGTTGAAGCCAAGCCACTGGCAAAAATTACAGCCGAGGCAATGAAGCAATTTATTTGGAGTCACATCGTATGCCGTTTTGGCCTGCCCATGGAAATCGTGAGCGACAATGGCAAACAATTCACTGACAGGAAGATATCCAGTTGGTTCAAGGAATTACACATCAATCAGGTCTTCACTTCAGTATACCACCCTCAAGGGAATGGTCAAGTGGAACGCGCGAACCAAAGCTTGCTGAATGGGCTGAAGAAAAGGTTGGAGGGAGAGTCCCATGCATGGGTCGAGGAGTTACCTAATGTCCTGTGGGCGCACAGGACATTAAGCAAAACCAGCAATGGCGAGTCCCCGTTCAGCCTAACCTATGGAACGGAGGCTATGATTCCAGCAGAGATTGGATGCCCATACTATAGAGTGCTCATGATGAGTAAGACGGATAACGAGCAAGAAAGGAGGTTGGATCTCAATTTGCTTGAGGGAAGCAGAGAGGCGGCTATCATCAGTGAAGCCAAATACAAGAAAAAGCTAGAAAAATACTACAATCAGCGCGTGAAAGAATGCCACTTCAAGAAGAATGATTTTGTTCTTCGGAACAATGAAGCTAGTCGCGCAATACCCCCGGGAAAGATGTCTCCCAACTGGGAGGGACCTTATCAAGTCTCGGAAGAATTGGGAAAAGGCGCATACGCTTTAAAAGATTTAAATGGAAAGAAGATCCCGCGCACATGGAACGCAGCACAACTTAGAAAATGTTTCATGTAAAAGTTGTCAAGTTTGTAATCAAGGCTTTTTAAGCCATTATGAATAATGATACGCTCTATGCGTTCTATTACCTTTTGCATACATGTTTCACACTTCCCTTTATTAATTTTGAGCAATATGACAACATTATATTGACATCAAACTAAAAATAAAACGAAGTAAAACATACATGCGCGAGCTTCAAGCTCAGACGCGTTAACGAGTTTTAACTCTAAAACGTCAGGGCCTTAGCCCAATAATATGAGCCTTAGCTCAAATTACTCATAGCATCCATCCTACGTATTGCGCAGCTGGACCATAAAAATACCTAAGCACAACTAAAGCAAAGCACATGCCAAAGCATAGTTGTTAAGGTCTCAGGTCGGGGCCGCGCATAGGATCATAATGGATATAAGCAGAGTAACACATACTGACACGTAAAGGCTAAAAAACTCATTCATAATTCCCTATAATAAATGCACGATAACGGCGCGCAAAAGAGGAATAATGAAATGCCAAGGCACGTGTCAGCATATTCAGAGTATCAAAAAAAAAAAACTTGAAATATGACAACTGTTAAGAATTAAGTAAAAATAATTTCCTTACAACCTTGTTCAAATTTCAATGTGTAAGCATACCTTATATTCAACAAGCACACACATGCAATATAAAGAGATGAATTGGGAATGCGCAAGATGCGAATAAGAGAAAAACAAAATTTCATTCCAAAATATAGAAGTTCACAAATTTACAAATGATGAGGTAGAAACTTAAAAAAAAAAAAAAAAAAACAACAAGAGGGGCTTTTCAAGTCTCTATGTTAATATCAGCCTCTTCATCTTCCTCATCATTATTCCCTCCCTCAGCATCTGGCGCAACCCGCTCCTCGTCATCTCCAAACTGACCATAATCAAGCTGTTCGTCTTGAATATAGTCGTCTTCTGTCATGACAGCGTCAGGAGTAGGCCCTTTGGCCACGCCAGAGCCGCTGGCAGAGGTAGCGTTGCCCGCGCCATCATCATTGCCACTAGTCCATTCACATTCATCAAGTAATTTCTTTAAAGCGCCAAGATCGGGCTGGTCAACAAGCGCGGCTATCTGCAAGTCACAAGGAACAGTATAAGTACCAAAGATTATGAAAATAAGTCAAGTAAACTCATTAAGGTTAACATACCTGCTCAAGGATGGGAATTGGAGTATTCAAGTACTTCTCCCCCACCTCAGCCATGTCAGCGCAGACAGCGTCGAGCTGATAAGGGTAGTCGGATGGATTCTTCTTTAGCATGCCATATTCATAACCATCCTTAAACCCCTCAGCCCGACCCACCAAGCGCGACGTCGCATTACAGTCCATCACAAGGGTCTGAAACTCGTCTGAATATTTCATGGCATAAGCGCAATGAGTCACACCCTGTGAAATCAGCCATTGACGGTCCTGTGCGAGGGAAGAAACAGACGTCTCAAGAGCAGGGATTTGAGAGTTTAATAACTTAACAGTTTCCTTGACTTGTTCTAGCTCTTCTTTGTCAGACGCTGCTGCCGCCAAGGCTTCATTCTTTTCCGCTCGCGCAGCATCGAGCTCTTTCTTCAGGCGCGCAACCTCAGTCTCCAATATAGATTTTTTAGTATTAACATGCACAATAATTTGGTCACGCGCCTCCACTGCCAACTCCAGGTCACGTGCTTGACGCGCGTACTTGGCCACATCTGCCTCTGCCATTTGCAGTTTCTCCCGCGCAGCTTGCAGCTCAAGCCCGCGCTTCACAAAAGCAGCGCTGGAACTTGCCCGGTTCTCGCTAAGTTCTGCTTGGAGTTTCTCAGCTTTCTCTCGGGCATCAAAAAGATTCCAAGCAGAAACCTTAGCCTCTTGCTTGGCCTCCGCAAGGGCATCACGTACCTTTATATAATCATTGCGAAGCTCTTGGAAGGCAGCAAAAAACGCAGACCCAGCAAAAAGGTGGTCATTAAGCAAATCCACGCGAGCGCGTTCCTCTTGAAACCTCCTTTCAGCTGGAGGAACAGAGTGAGCCCAAAAGTCTACACATACGCCCAAGGATTGTAATGAGCTCTCTTCAGTGATACTCCAGCTCGGGCGGTATACGTGATCGGCTCCCTACAAGCACAATGCAACGCAAAGAAACGTTTTAGTTATCTAAACACTAACTTGGAAGTCTGCACAGCGGAGCAAAATAAACTTATACCTGAGGAGAACCGGCAGAAAGATTAGCGCCAGTTGATGAGCTCCTGCCTGCCCCATGAGAAGAAGGCTGCGCCACGAAAACGCGTGGCGCTGTAGGGCTTACGCGGCCACCATCAGAATTTTCAAAATCAACCTCCTCATCATCCTCTATAACAGGTCTCTTCTCCTGCGACTTGAAAGAATCAAAAAAAATCTCACGAGTAGGGCTGCGCGCAGGAGGAGGTGAGGGAGGTCTTGACGCTGTTAGAGTAGCGCGAAATATAGTCTCCTGCTCCTTAGTGATCCCAATAAGGGGAGATTCAGTACTTGTTGGAGCGGGAGCAGAACTAACGGCGCCAGCGCTAGCAGTGCCACCAGAAGCTTGTGTGCCAGCTATAATTCCTATGAAAAAACCAACAAGGAGAAATGATTCATGACTTGAACTAAAGGAAAAAATCAGACAATCAAAGCGCAATAAATACCTTGGAGCACCGCAGTCCGCGAATTAAGCATCGCCATGAAGTCCACTTTCCCCCTTTTTTGAGGGCAAAACAGAGGACTTCAAAACAACCTTCGGCATAGCCTTGGCACCTTGCTGAGCCTGAGGTTGAGCCATCAACGTTGCCGGTTCTACAAACATTTGAGTGAACAAAGCTTCATTAATAACTCTATCGGAATCACGCTTATAAAACCACAAAATATAAACAAAGTATACATGTTGGAGAAGACAAAACAGCAGGCGCAGCACCGCTTCCCTTGTCCGCCGCGCGCAGAAATGAGGTGGCAGCACCATACCTCGTGTGGACTGAAGGAGTGCCCACACCTTGAGGCAAAGAAGACGAGGAAAACTTGGAAGTAAAACCCTTGGTTTTCTCAAGTCCCTTCACTTGAGTAGGAGAAAGATTCTAGGCAACAGAGGCATCATCTTTTTTCTGTTTTTTACTGGCCCCTGCGCCAGTTTTGCCTTTAGCCTTGCGCTTGAGTTTTTGCGCTTCAGCTTCTTCCTCCTCCCCTTCCTCTTCCACAGGCTCCAACCCATAATTAGCGAGCGCATCTACAATACGCGCAACAGAAATGTTAAAACCAAATTTGGTATTCTAAGGGCCTAAACACAAATACAAGGGCTTACCAGGCGCATCGCTGTCAAAGCAAAATTCTAAGTCGACATGGATGAACATATCATCGAAGCGATCAGGGAAAACAACTTCCCCAGCGTTCAGGGCGACAGAGCCACCTTCTGTATGCTAGTCCTAGGCGGCGTGGATGTATTCCTTGCTTTCTGCATAAAACAAGACAAGTGATATCAACAAAACGAATTATACTCACGCAAAATTAATTCAATGAACAAACAACCCACCAAAGCCATCAACATGGATGACAGGCTCAGTCTCGCTATCAGTCAACCTCTTGCTCATACCAACCCCCACCAACGCTTCCTCGCAAATATTCTTGGCGGGGGATGGTTCAGCAGTTAATTTTTTAACCCATGTGCCCGTTGGGTTCTTAAGGACATTGTCATCCGCGAGCGCAGAAGTGATCGCGCGCACAGTCATGTGGATTGGAATAACACCAGCTTTGACGTAGAAAAACTTCTCAGTCCAGTCATGAAGGCTCTTAAAAGTGACAGTAGAGCATTTAACCTTCTGACTGCGCGGAGTAAACGAAAACCAAGAATCTTGAACCTTTGGTTTATAGAAATATTGAAAGCGGCGAGGAGTAGGCTCTTCGCGCTGAGCTTTGCACATAAACTCAAAATGAGTCATGCGCACCAACCCAAAAGGGTGAACTTGGGATATGTGAATCCCATAAAATTGAAGGAGCGCACCTATAAACCTTGTCATCGGAAGACGAAGGTTACAGTGAGTAAGAAAATGAGAATATAGAGAGATATAGCCGGCAGGAGGATCCGCAGCCGTCTGCCCGGCTGCCGGGAGCAGACAACCATACTCAGGGAGAAAACCCTGAGAAGCAATGAGACTATCAAGCTCAGGCTGTTTCAACTTGCAGGGGATCTCGTCCCATCTTTTCGCCGTTTTATTCTTTCCCCCCTCCTCCAACGGAGCCTCGGCAACCCGAGTACCCTTGCCGGTTTTCTTCAAAGTAGACATAACCACTGATTTTACACGGCCTTTACTAGGGGAAATTGTGGTGTCTGGGTTATCAGACATACAATTGCGAATCGAACAATATGGTTACTTTAAGCACGGAATTCAGGGACGAAGACGAAAGCTCTTAATCGGAATGTAAATGATAGGCAAAAGCTCTGAAAATGACAGTGGAGATGAAGAAAAAACCGTTCAAAAGGTTTGGTTTTATAGGCCCAGGGGAGAGAAAGAGAAACAAGTAATAATCAGATCTACGCTCACTCGCCCCCACTCGCAGGCGTAGGCCAACATAAGCGCGACACGTATTCCTGACACTGCATGAGGAGACGTGAAAGGCCACTGTAGCACTTCGAGCACACGAAAGGTCTGACACATAACGTCTCTATCTCTGATGCATGTCAACACCAACCAACCACGTGCATTGACGATTCGTTTTAACCAAAGGGATGGAATTTCGCGCAACGCGCGTACAAGAAAAGACAGAAAAAACAAGCCCTATTGAAAAAGCAAACTAGTAAGTCTAATATCTATCTTACCTCGCTCGCGCGAGACAAGACACACATTAGACTGGGGGGGCTTGAAGAGGTATGCACCCGCCTTAACATCGAGCAGGGCGGGTCAACCCACAAGATATACACAAGAGGCTTGAAATCAGGATGTCATGAAGACACAAAGCCAAAACCTATGCGCAAGCGCATGAAACATCTGCGCGTGGCGCATATCACATATGCGCAAGCGCATGAAACATCTGTGAGAATAAAGAGAAGACCTTGCGCATCCCCGGGATAGGCGAATAAAGGCCGCGCGTAAGCGACATACAAAAAATGAGACAATGGTCTAATCCAAATCAGGATAAGGACAACCATGATTGTACTCATCAGGCAACCTTCCATAAGGTATCTTTTAAGGAATAAAGAATGTGCTGATGTTGACAGCTGCCAATGAAGGGTGGACAACTCAGCAAAGCCCATGTGCCACCACGTGATGGCACATGGGTCAGGTAAAATACCTTGGTCAGAGAATAATCAATGAAAAAGCACCAGGTGTCCTAAGTACACGTGGCGCGAAACAATAGGAGGAGGCCAAAAAGGCCCTAATGGGGTCTGAGCCCAATCATTGGAAACCCTAATACTATAAATACCACACCACCTCCACAGTTAGAGGCAGGGTAGAAAAATATACTCTAAATCCTTTACTCATTTTCACATATTGATTATCTTCTCCTACAATACCTGATTCTCACACCGGAGGGTTACCCCAAAGAGGACCCCTTTGTCCCTTTCTGAGGGGTAAGCTCACGGTGCTGTTTGTTTTGTAGGTAGAAGAACTCGTATCTCGGAAAACCATCGGTGATATAGCATACTCGTACTCGAGGAACGTTGATCGTATACAAGTAAGTCGATACACGCTTCTTCAGTATCAATAACCACAAAATAAAAAACTATTTTCATGTTCATCAAGACTTGTATCGGTATCTACAAGCTCCAGCAGTTCCAGTTTAATCAAGTAACACAAAGTATCTTGCACGCAGCACCGACATCAACTAGAACAATAAGATCATTGCTACAATAAACAAGATAACTGAACACCCCAATGCCTGCAATCACAACCACCCCAAGCAATAGGATCATATTAATTGCTAAAGTATTTTAAAAATGCGGTAACTTTGACTCATTTGACCCATTTGGAACAGTTACATGGAGACTTACAGCAATTGCAGAAGCAGCAAGACCAGCACATTCCCGAGGATCTTTCCGATAATAATTTCCAAAATAGAGGAATGTAGCATAGTACCACATCAAAGGGAATCCGAACCCTATTAAGAATCTAGAAATAAAAATATTGTCAGCCATAAATTGATTTATTTTACCTTTTTCTTGGGGGTGGGGGTGGGGTAGATGAGAGTGAACGATACATACGAAAACCATCCAATTCCACAGCCAAAACACGGGAGAGGTTTGTCATATAGTCCTTGTTGGAAATCATCATCATTATTCTTGATCAGTGCATACTTGCCTTTCTCACGATCATTATTATTTGATGCATGCCCTGCCATCAACATGTGTCTCCTACAATTAATCCCCTTATTTACCGTTTATAATGGGCATAATCAGAATACTATTGTATGGCCTAGATTTTTACTGTTCATTTTAAGATGCCTTAAAGTCAAAAGCTAAAAGCTTTATAGTCCAGTGTTGATAACAGCCTATTTTCAATAAATCTTGACACATGATGTACTAATATCTACCTTTAAATAATGAAAACAGGCGAGACGATGGCCTCAAAAGATCAAGATGTTTATCTGAAACCGATTTCACCAATTCTACGCCATTTTTGAAAACCTTCCCTTCCTCCATAGCAGCATCTGTGAAACCAGAAAGTCCCAGTTTATATTAATAATATAAAATTTAGGACTCCCTAAGATCTTTTGTATTGATAACTCACTAGTGTACGATTATATATCTACATATGTTCTCATGTAGGCTGTAAAGATTGAGACTTACAAGTATCTTCATGAATAATGGTAGTATTGAGTGAAAAATGTGAGAATTAGAAATAATACGTTATTTTGGAATGAAACACTATGGTACGGCGAGTTATTCAGAAACCTTATTCAAACTATAAAGAAGTTGAGTAGTAAATAATTAATCATTATAAGGTCATAACCTTAAAGGAGTTATTTGCACAGCATCAAGCATCATAGACTACGTAGTAGATAATATATTCAAGAAATAAAAGGTAAAAGAGCAGATGATTTACTCAGATCCGTTCTGCAGGCCGGTTTAAAGTTGAACTGTCAACAGGCTGCTCCCCAGGTACCACTTGTTGAAGCACCTGCTGTTGTATTTTCAATTAGAGCTAGTGTATCAAATTCGGTCCATATATCATAAACTCTTAGTAAATTCATTTTCCCAAAATTAACCTAGCACGTAGCAGTACATCAAACTGATTATCTGATAAAGTTGTTAACACAAAAATCCTATTCCAATAAAATTAATATTCTGTTTAAATCCTTGTGTCCCCGGGGTATAGGATCACATGATACCTTATCCAAACAAACTGCTACTAAATCTAGGTGTGCAACAAGCCAAGCTTGCTTTTTCGAGCTCGAGCTGGTCCCAAGACTCAAATAAAGCTCGTTTAAGGCCCCTCGAGTGTTAACGAGTCTTGTGTATATTTAAGCTTTACCTACGGGACTTCTATGCACTAATTTCACATTGCACAGCCGAGCTCAGGCTAGATTAAGGTTTGTCACATAATATATAGGAATAATTAAAAACGTATATAAACTAATTAGTAAATAATAGACAAGCTTGAGAAAAAGTGGAGGTAGGGCTTCGGCTTGGTTACAGCCCTAATATCTAAATCCAGTCAAGAAGAAATGATAGAGAGTATAGTATGTAAACCCTAATTACTTGTGAAAATAATCTAATGAGTTGTAAGTTGAAAAAGAACAGAAATTAAAGCAATAGCGAAAACGATGATCAGAAGTGCAATTACAGCTGAATTGACGGAATCAAGATCAAATATACATATAATAATAGCAAAACTAAATCATAAACTTACCTGAGTTGACGAGAAAGAGATTGATCAACGGAATTGAATTGAATTGGTTGTTGACAAATATCGAGTAAGAAAGAAAGAAAGAAAGAAAGAAAGAAAGAACTTGGGGATTGTCGGTTACACAAAAAGTACACATAACTTATATGTGTGTGCCAAAACCTAAGCAAATTAGTTGTTTGATGCTATTTGGTTTTTTGACCGAGAAACATTACAAAAAGCAAACTACCATTGAAAATAATGACGAAAGCTTAATATTTACGAACTATTTAGTAATAAATCGAATTTGAGGCTAAATCCAGAATCATAAAACCAACGAGACAATATTAAAATTTCGAAACACTAAAAGCTTGAATGAGTTGAAATAAAAGAAAATCATGAAAGTTACTATTTACGAACAATTTCATACTACCATAAGCATGCCATAGAAGTGTAGTCTAGTTCACCTCTCTATTATCATTCTAGGCAGAGTATAATGTTTAATTTTAGTTAATACCAAATGAATGTGTCATCTGATTGTTTCCTTTCATTAGTATTATGTTGACAAAAATTCAATACTATGCTAACTTGAGTAGCGAATCATTTATTTTGATATAGAAACACTTTTGCACGTCTATAATTAATTTAGTTATGTATCTCAAGTATGATTATTGAGTATTGTTTTAAAATAATGCAATGTATAATTGTTATATATTTTAAATTTATGTAATTTTAGCTACATGTATTTTATCATTTTAAATAATAATACACTAAAAAACAATTTGGTGTTAAAATGTAAAAAGAGAGTATGATTTGCAAATAAAAGCATGTTTTAAAAACGATTTAACATTAGAGACAACCGGTGGTTACTTTTAATGACGGTTAAACATATGGTATGATACTTTTGTGAACGTATGATACAAAGATCAAAAGTTTGATTACACTTGAACCACTTAAACAAGCCTATATATTGGTCGTCACTTTCGTTAACTTATTTATGTTGGTTCATTTATTACACGAACGAACAAAGATAAACGAACTTTCCGCTGAACAATGGTGGTGTTGGGTTCGTATACAATACAGCCCTAGGGGTTCAAATTTGTGGTCCTGTGCAAAACCCCTCTTGGGGTTCAATTTGGGGAGACAGACGCATGACTTCACAAAGACTTTTCAACACTTGAATAGGAATAGATAGATACACAGTCATACACTCACACCCGGAAGAAGAAGAAGAAGAAGAAGAAGAAGAAGAAAATTGTATGAATTAATTAATTAAGCAGTAGCATCCATCGATCCATCCATCATAAGCATGAACAAGGGCAATTTAACCCCAATTCTTAAACTAAATCTCCCACCTCCTGATGAAACCTCACTCGCTAAATTCTTGTATGTATCTATCCTTTTGTGCTATTATATTATATGGGTCGTAAAAATTGGATCTTTATTTATTTATTTATGTGTGTAGAACTGAATCTGGGACGTTTATGGATGGTGATCTGCTAGTCAACAGAGATGGTGTTCGAATTGTTTCTCAAACCCAATCTGACACTGTAAGAATTACTTCTTTCTGCTACCTGCCTTTTATAGATCCGGGTTGCTTTGGGTTTTATATGTTATTGCTAAAAGTTTCTTGCTTTTTAGGCTTACTTTTGTATTTGATCCCACTGTTTAAAATTATTGATGCTATTGTGATGTTCTTTAGCTTTATTATGTTGTGCTTCTTGAAATTTGGGTGAGTAAATATGAGTCTAATGAAACAACACTATGAGGAGACATTAAGTTTTTGTATCACTAGACTTCATTTTTATTACTTTCATTAGTGTTATTAAACGGTAACGTGTCAAACAATTTTCTTTCTTTCTTTTATTCATTTCTATCACTTCAACTTTTTGGTTCAGCCACCGCTTATTCAGCCATCAGACAACCAGTTAAGCTTAGCCGACTTTGATGCGGTTAAAGTAGTAGGAAAAGGAAACGGTGGAATCGTTCGATTGGTGCAGCACAAATGGACCGGCCAGTTTTTTGCTTTAAAGGTAGTTTTGAGTCATAACTAGATTATCTTTTTATACCTTAAAGAAATTTAAGTTCTTTTATCATATGAATATAATGCACATTTGTAGATGTAAGTTGGAAAATTTTATCTGAAAGACTGTACTGTGTTAGTACTTAATAATAAAGTCCTTTTTGATGCGTTTGTTTGGTATTAGATGATTCAAATGAATGTTGACGAGTCGATCCGCAAGCAAATTGCACAAGAGCTTAAAATCAACCAGTCATCACAAAGCTCAAACATTGTTGTGTGTTACCAATCTTTTTATGATAACGGGGCTGTTTCTATCATATTGGAGTACATGGATGGAGGATCACTAGCTGATTTTCTGAAAACCGTTCGATCGATTCCCGAACCTTATCTTGCAGCCATCTCTAAGCAGGTCAGAAAAGTTGCATTTGTGTTCAAATATGAGTTCTTTTTATTATAATTTAAAATTTATGTATGTAAAAAACAGGTCTTGAAGGGTTTGTGGTACCTTCATCACGAGAAGCATATCATTCATAGGGACTTGAAACCATCAAATTTGCTTATAAATCACCAAGGTGAAGTCAAGATCACCGATTTTGGTGTTAGCGCGATACTCGCAAGCACATCTGGATTGGCTAATACTTTTGTTGGCACTTACAATTATATGTCGGTGAGTAATTTTAAACAATGTTCTTTAGATTTATGTTCTAGTATCAAAGTTGATAAAAATTTGGCTTATATTTGTATGTTTTCAGCCTGAAAGAATTATTGGAGGCAACTATGGTTATAAAAGTGATATGTGGAGCTTGGGATTGGTTTTGTTGGAATGTGCAACTGGCAAATTTCCGTACACTGCACCGCAACCAGGTGAAGGTTGGGTGAATGTTTATGAGCTTATGGAAACTATTGTTGATCAACCGCCTCCTCGTGCGCCTGTTGACCAGTTTTCGCCTCAGTTCTGCTCGTTTATTGAAGCATGGTAAATTATGATCTTAATTAGTGTAAACATTTTTTGGGCGGTTGTGCACTATGTATAATGGGTCAAAACGGGTCAGTCATGTTGAACCACAAACATTTTTTTGTTCATATTTTGACTAATATAACTATATAACGTCCTACTTTCTTATTAACATAAAGGTCCTTCTTTGCTTGATTAAGTTCCTGGACTTTTCAGTTTTTACAATTCAAAGAAAAGATACCTTCTTTTTTGCGTGATTAAGCCACTAAACTTTTATTAAAAGAACATTTTTGTTCAGTTTTAGAAGTTTAGTGATTTTATCATGCAAAATTGCAAAAATAATGTTCATTGACTATAATCTTCAACTATAATCTTTCTTTCTTTTTTCTTTCTTTTTTTTTTGTAAGCAATTTAGGAGGGTGTTTCAATTTGAATAAGTTTGAGCAATTTTTGCCCCATTTAATGTTTAACCTTTTAAGTAAACCTTTAGATTTACTTTATTGAAAATGTGTTGAAATTGTCACCTTTAGTCTTTATTGTGATAGTGTATGGGCTAAAATATGAGCCTGGGTCTGGACTGGGAGTTGAGTTCCAAGCCCATTACCAGGCTACTATTGGGCCAGGCCCATATTCTATTGTTTCACATCTCCATTGGCTAAGAAGTAGAAATTTTTTTGTTATGTTAGTGTGCAGAAAGATCCAAATGATAGAGCATCCGCAAATGAACTTATGGTACATTTTCTTTCCTACAAAATTTTAAAAAATAAAAATTCATAAAATAATAAAAAATTCTAATCCGACTAAGGTGCTTTTGTTTTTCTGTCTTGAAATCCAGTCACATCCATTCATCAGTATGTATGATGAGCTGGCAGTAGATCTATCTTCTTATTTCACAGAATCTGGATCACCTCTTGCTACGTTGTAATGATACCCTGGTACGTACGTATATGTATGGACTATCTACCATAAATCCATAAAAAGGTCACTTGCCCAATGTTTCAAGTTATTTACCTTAAAAGTTGTATTTTGTATAAACTGCAGGTTACTAGGCTAGCAAGTGTTTTCGCTCTTATGTTGTATCACGACTTGGGTTCATCTTTTGCAACTAGTTTATGAAGATGTAAACTTCACCTTTTTGTTGAGTTCTTGTAAAACTTCAATTATCAGTGAATGTTTTAACACAATTCTATCATCACCATTAATATGAAATACAGAAATAGTAGTTATTTGCATCAGAATATGCTTGTTGATTTATACGACACAATGAGAATGTAGTATGAATGTAGATTTTTATGACTACACTTTATTACATATGAATATGCAAAAAGGTCGAATATGTAGGCTAAAGTATTCTTTTAACGACTCTAATATAATAAATATTTGTTCAGTTAAGACTTTTCAAGTAGCCGAATTATGAAATGTAAGTTATTCAAACATTTAACTAAAACATATTGAAAACAACAATGGTTTGTTTCTTTTGCTAGTCATTTCGATATAGAATTATTGTCAAGGGTAAAACATGTGTTTTTGTACTAGGCTAGATAGATGGTAGGTGACAAATGACAATGACATTTTCTATATTGTCGGTGTTTGTCTCGATGGATTGCCCATCATCGGCCTAGACGTGCACAAATCGGGTTCACCTTGAAAACCCGAACCGGTTCGAAACCGGTTTTTTTCAAACCGGGTAGAAAATGACACCGGTTCCAGTCAGGAACCGGTTCGGTTCCCGACCCGAACCGATGCCCAGAAATGCAAACTTTTAGGAACTGGGTAGGGTTGGAACCGGACCGGTTATTACGTAAAAACCGGTTCCACCGGTTTTTTTTGAAATTCAAACAATATAGCAGTTAGAAACCGGTTCCAACGGCTATATAGCCGTTTTTGACCGTTGGAACCGGTTTTATTACTATATACATTTTTCATCCTATAAATATCAATGTATTAGTGTGTACTTGTTAAACCACTTCCAAAACTATAAAACACACTCCAAAACACAATTAAGCTTAAACCGACAACAAATGGCAACTAATGACGACGTTGTTATGGTGATCGAAACAACAAGATGCCCCGATGTTTGGGTTCATTACGATTTGTGTCTAATGACCGACTCACATGAGATGGCACGTTGCAAATATTGCTCGAAGTTTCTTAAAGCAGGGTCCAACTCGACATTACGAAAACATACGAATAAGTATTGTCGAGAGAAAAGACGTTTGGATGCTAAAAAAGCGGAAGTGGGAGAATCGTCCGGCTCTACAACCCAAAAATAAGTATTCCCGAATTAAAACGACGGACTTTGTTTTTTAAGTTTTAGTTGTTATGTTTAGTATCGTTTATGTTTTAATAATGTTTGTAATAGTTATTGTTTAAATAAATAAAATGTCCGTCGTTATTAAAAAAGTAACAAAAAATTATTCTTGAGTAACAAAAGTAATTATAATTAAACAAATCAAAACTAAATATTAGTTGAACAAGTTACAAATAATTTTACTAAAACAAATAAAAAACACAAATTACAACTCTTCTTCGTCTTCATTCTCGTCTTCACCCTCGTCTTCGTTATCGGAAGAAACCCCGTCCTCCGCCTCCTCATCATGAATATGACGCTCTATTGGTATTTCGTCTTCAAAGTTCGCCTTGTATTGTACACGATCCACCGCATCCAAATGGTCCTTTAGGCAAATGCAAACCTCTAAAGACTCGGGAGTTAATTTTGTTCTTCGCATAGATAACACCCTCCCACTAAGAGAAAAAACCGATTCGGAAGCAACCGTTGAGGCTTGTACGGCAAGCAAATCACGAGCCATGGCGGATAGAATGGGAAATTCGTTTTGTTTACCTTTCCACCAAGCCAACAAATCAATATTGCGAATTTCGTCGACCGTTGCGCCCTCAACATAGTTTGCTCCACTATATCGACCAAGTTCGCTAGTTGGTGTGTTTCCTCTTTGCCTCTTAGATGCCGATTCACGAATCCCATTCATCAAGTTTATAAGTGGGTCATTGCACGGCCTACTAGTTGTTGTTTTTTTCACAAAAGACGATCTCGTGCTTGGACCATACATTTGAAAATAATGGTCATAAAGGTCTTGAAGGTTTTTGTTGAACTTTTCCTTCGCTTCCGTCGACAACTTCAGGTCGATCTCGTGCATACCTAAGTTGTCGAATATTTCCTCAATCGTTGTCTCAGCCCCATTAACATTCCAATAGGGGTTTAATGCGGCGACACAAGTAAAGACCGGCGGTATGTTTTCAAAATATTTTATGAACTTTTCCTTCATCACCGCAACAATATTCTTGAAGAGTTTGTTCTTATCCGCAAAGCTTTTAAAAACACAAGACATATAGTACAATTCTTGCGAAACCCAACAACTAGTAGGGTAATAGACTCCCGATAATTTTGTTGTTGACTTTTTGAACACGTCAAGATGCTCCAACAAATAACCGACTTGGACCCAAACACTTTCCGGAAATATATCGGCCTCGCGTTCTTCAACAAGATTGTTATGAAAAGCTTGTAAAGTTTGGCGTTGGGCAAAAGCACACTTTAGCATATGACAAGTTGAGTTCCAACGGGTTGGAACGTCCCAATTCGGCCCCAAATACTTTCTTTCAACCGACTTGCAATAGTTCTTATATTCAAGATGTCTTCTTTTACCACTTTTGAAGACATCTTGTAACATAAGTCTAAAGAATTTTAAATCGTCACAAATGTTTTCATTGTCAAGACCTTTTTGAACAACCAAGTTGATGATATGTGCAACACATCGAACATGAACAAAATCCCCGAAACAAGGTGGTGAATATTTAATGATAAATTTTCGGCCGCCTTAGTATTGTTTGAAGCGTTGTCAAACGAAATCGAAAATATTTTATTTCTCAAGTTGTAAGTCGTTATAACTTCATCAAGTAATTCAAACAATTTTTCGGCGGTATGTGGGAACGGGAAGTTTTCAAAAGCGATGGTGTGTTTCATCAATTGCCATGTTACCGGATCAACCCAATGAGTGGTGACACATACGTATGATTCGGGCAACCCGTGTGGTGCCGACCAAACATCGGTAGTTAAACTAACCATGGCTTCTAAAGAATGAAAAGACTCGATTAACTCTTTTTTAGCACACTCCCACAACCTGATACAATGACGTCTTAAGGTAGTACGACTTACATGTGTGTATCGCGGTTGTAGAGTTTCTCGAATCAACGACGTCAAATCCGGGTCATCAAAGTGGTTAAACGGCAAACCTCGTTGAATAACGAACTTTGCCATTCTATCTTGAACTTGAGTCGTGTTGTAACGAAATAGTGTACCATCTTTACCCAAGTCAATTTGATCGGTCGCGCCAATCCCTTTCAACGCCTTGCAATATGGCTTCTCGATGTGCTTTCTCAAAGTAGAGTTGGAATCGTGCTTTAATAGTGAACCACATCGTTTGCAACGAGCCTTTTGATAACCTTCGTCATCCACAATCAAATCCCAATTCTTCCATATGTCTTCGTTGCGGTTATGGTTGACTACCGTAACAACCCTTGGGTCCTCCGTAGCAGGAACGGGGGCAACAAAAACACTCTTCTTAGCCTTCTTGTTAGTTTTATTGATGGGTGCCATAATAATATTTAGTTGGATGGTCGGGTAACGGAACGGGTTTGCTAAAGGAGTAGTATTTTAGTTTGTTTTTGAGTTTGGTGGTGAAACAAGTGGTGGAAAACAAGTTATATATAGGCTTCGGGCATCAAAAACCGGTTCCAACGGTAATAAACCGGTTACAACGGCTCTATTCTCTCTCAAAAACCGGTTCCAACGGCTATATTACCGTTGGAACCGGCTACAACGGCTCTATTCTCTCTCAAAAACCGGTTCCAACGGCTATATTACCGTTGGAACCGGTTACAACGGCTTTTTGGTGTCTCAAAAACCGGTTCCAACGGCTATATTACCGTTGGAACCGGTTTCAACGGCTAGTCTGACCTGTGTTTGACTTTTCAAAAAAAACCCGCCGGAACCGGTTTTTTCGGGTAGGAACCGAACCGGTTACAATTAAGAACCAGGTAGGAACCGGGTTGGAACCGATAGGGACATACAAATAGGAGAACCGGGTACGATTTTCGGGTACAAAAATACCCAAACCGGGTATTGGGCCAACCGGGTAGGAACTGGAACCGGTTCCGGTTCGATTCCACCAGTTAGGTTCCGGAACCGGTTTTTTTGTGCACGTCTACGTCGGCCCATGGTTTGTTTTCACCCGAAGAGTTGCTCGCTCAGAGAAAACGCATTTTAGTAGGGGCGGTGTCGGTATCTAGCTTCTTATAAAGAAAATTTCATTATGTTCACCAACTGACGTAGGATAATACATGGGTTGTAAATTTTAACATTATAGATTTATAGGTGGTATACAATATATGAGTAGTTAAGTTTGATAATTTCATTTCTTTTCACCTTGAAATTAAAAAACAGGACTATTTTGTCTCTAATCCTCCTATAAATCATTTTATATGACATATATCTTATCAAATTTTATCTATTTCACCCGTGACTACATATACTATGTTATTGTATCCTTCACTTTTCTTGTTTTAAGTTTATCCATGTAAACAAAATCAAAGGTCTAAGGTCGGTAACAAGTTGGTTACTAAAGTATGTGGGGATGAGCTTAAAGCATGCATTCGTCGTTTAACTTAATAGATTATGTAAGTCTTTAACTAAATCCGTTTTGTTTGAATGTTGTATGAAAAAAAAATAAAAAATAAACAGCAATAATTGCCAATTGAGGAAGTCAAAACTCAATATAAGGTTTCAAAGTAAACCTTTGAACTTTTGAAGGAAAAAACACGTAACAATCTTTGTTGCAAAGATCCCTCCGATGATGGTGGTTTCATCAAAAAGAAAGTAAACGCTTCAAAAAAAAAACGTTAATTAAAAGAATATGTATTACATCCTCGATTAATTAACATCGAACGAAAATATCTTCGAGGAAACTAGTTTTGTTTGAAATAGGCAAGTTGAGTCAGTTGACTTTTGGGAAACTATGCATAAAGTGATCAAAAGACACATGTTTATTCAATATAATGAATAACAAAAGTAAACTTAATTATTATTATTATTATTATTATTATTATTATTATTATTATTCTATGTGATATATTGTCGAAGGGTACGATAACTATTGTACATTACGGATAATCACACATACATATCACCTATTTTTAATGAACATACAATAGTTAACAACATTTCGGACACGTTGATAACGATCAAACATTCTCACATTTTATCAAGTTGAAAATGCTTGTAATTTGTTTTTGATCAGTTCTCACCATTATAATCTAGTAATATGACTCTTTTACTAAAGTATAATGCGACATATTTGGTTTAAAAATGACGCTAGAATGATAGGTCGCTAAGTAAACACTTTACTTTTTGCTTGCATTAGTTTATTCTAATAAAAAAACATATATGTAACTAAACTTATTATTTATTGGTTCTCCGTCAATATCTCTATAATCAATCGGAAAACCCATAAAACAAACATTGTAGGTTATTAATGTTGCACCTATTGTTAACACTTTATGGGATTCATCTCCACTAGTATGAAATTCCATCTTTTCAAAAAGTTGATCTCGTGTATCAACTAGGTAAGATTTGTGATAAGTTATCTAGAAAATAAAATTGATTTGGATTAGAATGTACATCTTAGTGGCACCCACTATATATGGTAGTGAAGTAAAAAATACAAATATTTGAATAATTAATTTGATTAAAAGTAATAATGTAATTTTCATTAGCACGTCTAAATACTAAAAAAAACAATATAAGCGGACCCAGTTAGATAGATATTATAAAACGACATTAATAAATGGCATGCTTATAATTAATGTTTGCGTTTATGGTTATTATTGGTTATAATCTAAGAGAAAAAAAAATACTTTATACACATAAAAGAAAGAAAAAAAAACTATTTCATGTTAGTTTTTTTTTTCTCCCGAAAAGTCAATATATTAACCAAAACAAGGAAAACCTAACAAAAATGACACAACACAATTAGAAAACTCGTCACATGATTTCATGTTAGTTATGTCAACATATAACAATATTCAAGAAAATAATTAGAAAACTTGCACGTTGAAAATTAGATTTGATGTTTGATGATAAAACCATATAATAGATATTCTAATATTTTTTTATATTCAAATTACGATACACATATCATGATATAGAAGTTACTCTAATTATCGTTGTTTAGCATTAATCGTTTCGTTAGGCACAAAGTAACATTATAATCTCTGTCAAATTTATATATGATTATAAGTACTTCTTCAGCTTTGAATTATGTTAACAATTGGTTGTGATTCTTTTGTCAATCTTGTACAAAGGAACATTAGCCATCCTTGTTACCAAGACAGATTTCTTTTTACGATCAAAGTCTGACATGAAAATAAACATCTACGTTGGTACGTGAGAGTACATGATATAGGCGATGTATTTGTACTCATGAAAATGATCTAAAAAGTCGTAATGACGTGGCATGTGGTCACATATATGAATCGTACATCATTATACACTTTTTACATATTTGTTTTTTTACTAGTGGTTCCGAGTTTTGTTAAGATGTTTCGGCCCCGAAGCACCATCACTTCCTCCAAACAACCTTGATCGGCTAATCGTACCAAACTACCTCTCTTTTTGTCAAGCTGAGCCACTTGGGGGTGTTTAGAGCATTTTCAACCTATCCATCATCATCATTCATTTATATGATTACATTAAAAAACATTACATTTATCTTTTATGTTTAATTAAATAATATTTTTTATACATTTATCATTATAGTTTTATATCTCCTCTAATCACAACCAATTCAAAAAATATTAAATAATAAATAGGGACAACTTTTGTATCTCTAAATTTACAAAAAAAATCACTGCAAATCCGTATATGTTATACCAACTTATTAATATATATGCTTATAGAGTGCATTGTATAATTTAGTACCTATTGTTGAGCAATGGTCAAATAAAGAAGGTACAATTCGGTTACATAATTGTTTTCTTTAATTTGGAAAACTTTAATCTTAATGTTAAAAAAATGTATCATGAACATCTTAAAGAAAATTATAATTAAACACGCTTAATAGTATGATAAAAGCACTTAAATCTATTTGAAGTACCGTGTTTATAAAATTTTATCCTCTTTAACGATAAAACAACATTTTAATATCAATGGAAACTAAGCAATACCCCACCAACATTTGCCCAAAATTAAGAGTTGGGTACTTTCTTGGAAAAACGTTAAGTTTTGGGGTGTCAAATATGACCACAAATCTTGAATGTTTCAACTAAAAATATGTACTCTATGACCCCATTATTTAATTCTCCCAAACAAAATTAAATTCCAACCACACCAAAATGTGTTTCAACTAAAAATATGTACTCTATGACCCCATTATTTAATTCTCCCAAACAAAATTAAATTCCAACCACACCAAAATGTGTCAAAACTCTAGATTATGACATTTGCAATAGCTCATGTGCTTGGTCAGCAAAGATCAACCCCATTATCATATAAATGTGACCCCTCTCTTTCTTAAATCTTCACAAACTCAAATCTTTAAAAATGTCTTATTATCCAAGATTCATTGTGCTTCTACTCTTACTAGTATCACTTTCCCCCTTGTGTTATTCAAACCCAATTCAAGATAGCTTCCATCAATGTCTTTCAGCTAATACAACCTCTTTAACACAACTATCCAACATCTTTTTCACCCCACAAAACACTTCTTTCACACCCCTTTTGAATTCAACCGCCCAAAATCTTCGATGCATCGCGTCTTATGCTGCCAAGCCCGAGCTTATATTCACCCCCTTAAACGAAAACCACATCCAAACCGCCGTTGTGTGTGCAAAAAAGCTCGGGATTCAACTACGGGTTAGAAGTGGAGGACATGATTATGAAGGGATGTCTTATACATCCATCATGGACCCTCCATATGTCGTTATCGACTTAGCCAAACTACGTGGCATTGATGTTGACGTTGAAGATGGTTCGGTTTGGGTTCAAGCCGGTGCAACCATAGGTGAACTTTACTATCGAGTTGCCGAGAAAAGTAAGACTCATGGGGTTCCAGCCGGGCTATGCACGAGCCTAGGCGTTGGCGGGCACATCACGGGTGGCGCCTACGGCTCCATGATGAGGAAATATGGGCTTGGAGCCGACAATGCACTCGATGCTAAGATTATCGATGCAAATGGCCGGATATTGGATAGGAAAGCCATGGGTGAGGATGTGTTTTGGGCTATCCGTGGCGGTGGTGGAGGCAGTTTCGGTGTTATAGTTTCTTGGAAACTAAAACTCGTACCTGTCCCTGAAACTGTCACGGCTTTCAACGTTCCAAGAACATTGGAACAAGGTGCCACCAAGATTCTTTACAAGTGGCAACAAGTTGCTGACAAACTTGATGAGAATCTTTACATTAGGGTTTTGATCCAAAACTCAAACATACCAAACACAACTCAAAAAACCATTACTACAACATACAATGCTTTATTTCTTGGAGATGTAAACACACTTCAAGCAATCATGAAAGAAAGTTTCCCTGAATTGGGTCTAACAAAAGATGAATGCTTTGAAATGAGCTGGTTGGAATCTGTCTTGTTCATCGCCGGCTACCCACGAACCGTCCCGACCGCCGTCCTTCTCGCGGGAAAACCAGCTTTCTTGAACTATTTCAAAGCAAAATCAGATTTTGTAACAAACCCTATTCCTGAACAAGGGTTAGAAGGAATCTGGCAAAGATTCTTGGAAGAAGAAAGCCCATTGATGATCTGGAACCCATATGGAGGAATGATGAGCAGGATCCCAGAATCATCAACACCATTTCCTCATAGAAATGGGATACTTTTCAAGATTCAGTATGTGAGCAGCTGGATGAACCCTGAGAAAGAAGCAATGAACAAGCATGTTGATTGGATTAGGAAGCTTTATGACTACATGGGTCAATATGTTTCGGTGTCTCCAAGACAAACTTATGTGAATTATAGAGATCTTGATCTTGGAATGAATGATAAAGATGGTGATGACACTAAAAGTTATGAAACCGCAAGTTCTTGGGGTACAAGGTACTTCAAAGATAACTTTGCTAGGTTGGTAAAGATCAAGACTGAGTTTGATCCTGATAACTTCTTCAAGCATGAACAAAGTATTCCAGTTTTACCCCAAAAAAGTAGGGTTCAAAAATTCGAACGTGTGAAGGGTGGCAAGGGTAAAAAGGGTGGGAAGGGTAGGAAGGTAATTCACCATTAAGGGTCATTTTATTTTTATTTGTTTTTTTTTCTCTAATGGTAATTGAGTATGTGATATGTGATAAGGAGTATGATAAGACTTTCGGAAAGAATAATGGTTAATGGATTTTAACTTTAATGTGTGTGTTATATATATTATATACTGTTTGCATTATCACTTCATACGCATGCGAATGTGGAAGAATACACATGATCAACATTGATTGGTGGTAGTGTTTTTTCTTTTGAAGTATCTAATATATGTTTTAGAAAGAACTATTATGATTTGACGAATTACCTTAGATTGTGACTATTAGATCATCAAAATCTTTCTTTTACACATTCAACTCATTTTGAGTTAATCTAAAGTTATCAGTTCTTTAAATTTTTTAGTAGTGATTAGTTGCATCACTTGAGCAAAACTAGAGGTGAGTGTGACCTAGTAAAATTTTATATTATTTAATTGATATATCTACTTCATTATATTCTTATACTTAACATTTTAATCTATTGTTAATTAAGAGCATGACTTATTATAACCATCTTTCTAATTTTAATAGGCCATCAATTAACATTATCATACGGGCTGTATCCACATGATAAAAATAATTATACGAGTCATATCACTCTTCAGTTAACATATCATACTGTTTGTATGATATTGATGAACACTAGCTCATACGACCGGATAAAACATTGGCTTGTATATGTATGAAATTGCCCCCTATTATCTATTATCAATAACTAACACTTACACTATTTATTTAAAATATATATTTATATATAACAAGTTTAGGAATCTAAGCTAGCACAAATAAATTTCATACTTATATTTCAAGCTCATTCTCATGCATAACTATCATTTTCTTTATGTTCACGACAAAAATAATACACTTGTAAACTAGTGCTATTAAAGTATTAACTATAAAAAGAAGTGTGATAAAGCACGCACATCCAGTGATCCACCCGCCTAAACCCTCTTTTACTCTTCTAGCACATATTAGCATTTTCAAAGTGTGTTTTCTAGCAAAAACATCGCGTCTGAGAAAACTCAACGTTCAATATGCATAAAAGTCATTATCAGACAACTAGCATGATATGAAGAAAAAGAGGAGCTAAGAAAATGACTTGTACCAATCCACATTCCTTTTTAGGTGCATGTTTTCCCATGGTTTACATGAGGTCCTCTTAGTTAACCACTTAAACCGTGAGCAATTTCATCAAAATCCATTTAACCCATTACAATTTCTTGTATAGGATAAAAAAAAGAAATGAATGACAGAATGAATATGAAAGAACAAATAATTTTCAGAAGGTTTGACAATTACTAAAACTATAGATAACATGCATCTAAACTTATTGGTGCATTGTTATTTTTACCTGTCACATACTAAGGCGAACATGCTTTAACAATAAACCTATAGCGTAGATATATTAATTGAAAAAAAAAACTAAACTAAAACCAACTATGAGATATCTTATGTTAATCGAAGACCCAATAAGCATTTTCCCAAGCTTGGCTTATGCACATACATTTTTCATGTCAACTCAAAGATGGTAATCATTCTTTTATAGCGCTTTCAAAAAAAAAATAAATAAATAAAACAAAAGAATAACAAATAATTTATCGTTCACGTAATATATCTATAATAGCGTTTTTTGTACCTACACATCTTTTTACCTACGACACATAGTGGTTTTCAGTTTTTACAATTTCAGTTTCTGAGACTAACATTGTGTTATATGTTGATAATCACTCATTATCATTCCCAACTCTTTATAATTCTACTCGAAAATTATCATTCCCAACTCTTTATGATTCTACTCGAAATTACTCTCCCACCATATAATATTAATGCAGTCGTCAAATGCTACTGCTTCTACCTTCCGAATTGTTTACTAGTTAGGCACTAATCCTGTTCCTATCATTCATCTACTAACTGTTGAAAAACTCAACCATACAAGTTACAACAAACATCATACATCCAACTTATACGACCTTTTAAATCTACAAATATCTTATTTAACAAGTATATTGGTTATACTGTCTCCCCAATAATTCAACATCTTAATTTACGTGTTACAGAAATTTAGAGATAAATAGGGTATGCACATGAGAGAGATTATTTTTCAAACGATCAACTAATTCTTCAAATGTGGTACTGATTAAATTCACTATATCAGGAATACATCCGCTTTCTGATTGGGAAAACCCTCAGCAAAGGCTAACGCCCGTAAACATTCGCCCGAAGGCACAACAATACGGTGAGATAAAATCCGTTTGGTTCAAGTATTGAACTAGTAAACGCCACATACTCGCATAATTTTACAAGAATTTATCAAATTATTATAGAAGAGATAAATAAATCTAACTAATCTATTAAAGCAAAACATGTTTTTCACATGGTATGCCAACTAATCAATTTCCATTTATACATATTCCATCCAATTAACTAATTTATTAATTACTATTCATTCAATTTAATAAATTTATATATCAAATACAGCTAATGCATTTATTACTATTTAATATTTATTAATTACCTTAATTAAGTTATGACTAGCAATTTATAATTAGCTCAGATGATATATTTGAAAGTCATGTGGAAAACATGTTTTGCTTTAAGTATATATCATAATTGTTTTATATGTTATGACATATACTTCATGTTTGATTTCATAAATAATTTGTATCGAATATATAAAAAAATGATTGACATTGTATTATTTTTTAATCACCCGTGTAATGGGAAAGATAAATTAAATTGAGTTAGGAGATTAAAGAAAAAAAGGAAAAACTTAATACCGGTTTTGGCCTTAATGTCCAAGTTAGTGTTTTTGTTTTGGTGTCATAGTCGTAAATAAGAATATCAATTAGGGTTTAGAGATACCATACCAGAGTGACCTTGAAAAGCAGAGCAATTGAATTGAGGATGGGTAATCCGAAGCAGAAGTGGACGGCGGAGGAGGAGGAAGCTCTACGCGCCGGCATCGCAAAGCACGGGGCCGGCAAGTGGAAGAACATCCAAAGAGATCCTGAGTTCAATCCATACCTCTATTCTCGTTCCAATATCGATCTCAAGGTATGCTTATACCTTACTCTCTCTGTAATGTATCTGTTTGGATTAAGCTAGTTAATGCGTAAAAATATACCGATATTCGAGATATCCGTTCAGTAATTTCAATATCATGCAAAATTTATATATATATAGCACTTTTAAAACTAACAATTCACTATACATGCTCTCCTACTATTAACAAATTATCCTATCCTTTTGCACGTAACAATTGTAGCAGCAAGTATTAAGACTCAAAATACTAACATTAAACTAAAAGTTGATAATTAATACTTAAAACATTGATATCGGTCAATATCGCCTATATTATTGGTATTGATATTCCGACCGATATTTCACATGAGGACCGATAACCGAGATACCACCAAGATATTGACTGCATAGGGCTTAATGTTGCTTGATGTCTGCAATTGATAATTTGTATGTGGTGTTATTCTCATGTCAAGTGCTATGAAATTTGAGGAATATGTGGTTTTAAATACTTATTATATGTTGGTGTTAATCTTGAATCACCATTCATTATTAGTTTGTTACCACTGCATTGAAGATTTTTGGGGCTATTACTTGTGCATTTTTTTATATAATCTCCTGTTAACCTTTTTGTAGGATAAATGGCGGAATATGAGTGTGAGTGCGAACGGACAAGGTCCAAGGGAAAAATCAAGAACACCGAAACCAAAAACTAACACTGATTCACCTGCTGCTGCTGCTGCTACTCCATCACCCATGACCCAGACTCCTGGTCCCTCGGCTTTGGCTGTTGTTGAACCAGTATCTGCAGATGTGCATTTGGATGATGCCTCCAAATGTTTGCTAGATGGCAAGGCTGCTTCAAAGTAATTACCTGTTTTCTGCTAGTGTCCAGTTATAATATAAGTAATGAACTAATGATGCATATGCCTAAAATTTGACCTAACAAACGTGTTTCATTATTCAGGTATGATGCAATGATTTATGAAGCACTGTCAACCTTGAAGGATCCAAATGGGTCAGATACCAGTGCAATTGTTAGTTTCATTGAGGTAATTAATCGTTAATATGCCCAAAGTATGATTCTTCAAACTTATGCTGATATGCAAATGTAAACGGGATCGTATGCAGAAAACACAAGAAGTGACCTCAAATTTCAGGAAGCTATTAAGTGGGAGGTTAAGAAGGCTTGTTTTACAAGATAAGCTTGAAAAGGTGAATGCGTTTTATTTTTGTTTCCATCTTATAGTTGCAAAGTATTTATTTAGCATATTATATGTTATAGTATTTGACAAGGAACAGTTTATGAGTGTTTAGGTCCAAAACTGCTATCGACTTAAAAGGGGGGTAGTAAATGGAAGCAAGGGCCCTGTTCCAAAGCCCAAAGAGACCCAGCCCAGACTTTCTGGCACCTTTCGTAGTCATCTTGGTGTAACATTAGAAAAAGCAGCAGAGGATGCCGCCTATAGTGTTGCTGAAGCAGAAAACAAGTCGTTTGTTGCAGCAGAAGCTGTCAAAGAAGCCGAAAGGGTATCTAGAATGGCTGAAGAAACTGAAGCCTTCCTGCATTTGGCGAAAGAGATTTATGAAAGATGTAATATTCCTCATTCCTTGTCCTAAAAAATGATCTGAACCTACAAAACCGAACACCAAACTAGACTGCAATTTCCTTGGGTCAGTTTGAGTTTGGTCTACAATCTGGTTTAGAATCAAATCAAACCAGTTTAGATTGGTTTGGTTTTCGGCTGACTTTTCTTAAGTTTTGTTTGGGTTGTGATGAACATCTCTTATAGTACTAACTGGTTGTTTTAACTTGTTTTGGCAGGTTCTCGTGGTGAGGTTGTGAGGGTGGCATAGCGCAAGGACATTATTTGATTATAAAATTTGTTGATGTTTTTTTTTTTTCCGTTAGTTAGCCTATTACATATTTGGAGGTGGTAGGTTTATATATAATCCAAGTTTGCTCACAATTTCTTTAGATGTCAACTGCTTTAAACTTTGAGACATCTTTCGTATAAATAGCGAATGAGTGTCTTTGCAGCTGTTTTTTGAATAACTTAAAAAACTAACCAAAAAATCTGCAAATATGTTTTGTGGGTTGCAGTTCATGACAGTATGAGACTGTTTAAAACAAGACATAAAATCTAATCATATTTTGAGCTGACATGTTTAATTCGTTTCGCAAATGGATCATGTTTAGGTTGTCTTAAAATTAAATGGGCAAGCATGTCAACTTTAAAAAAAATAAATTACAAGCTTTAATGTGTTTATATTAATATTACATGTCAAGCATGTTTACTATTTAATTTAATTTTATTTAGATTACACAAGTTTGACATCAGGATTGGATTTTATGGTCAAGAGATTGGGTTATGGTTGATGTATTTATTTAACATAAATTGGATTGACACCTTGATATGTGTTATATTCTTTGATACAAGTACAAGACCATATGCTTATCAATCTATCAATACACAGAAAATGAATACATGTTCTAACCTATAATTTTATTCTTACACCTTTTGACACGTCTACACTTCTCTTTCGCTTTCGGGACATCCACATTTCCTAGATGCCATATTAACCCTTATCACCAAGGAGGCTGGCACATTTTTGGCTATTATGGATTATGCATTAACCCTCACATATAGGCGAGTAACTAAGGTCCGTTGGGTCAACTATTGCTTAAATTTGTCACAGTTAGTCAAGTTAGTTTGGGCATGAGGTTTATGCTTATAGAATGCAAGACAGTAGATGTAATGCAAAAGAAAAATGTATGCATTAGATGTGTTAATATCAACTTTGAATTGATATTAACTTATGGTAGGTGTAGTTTGATTTGATAGCCTCATAATTCATGCTGCATACTTATAGCCTCATAACTCATCCGATGTGGCAGCACTTTTGCAAGCTAAGGGGCGTTTTGGGGTGTTAACCCATGCCGGTGGAGTGCGAAGGACGGGCCATTATCGCCTAAAGGGACTAGCGTTTAAGGGAAGTCGGTGGTTTTGCATCTGTGGCTCAAACGCGTTCATCCATCGACCACACATAGCCTTAAAAGAACAAAAACTACACTTAAATTATCATTAATTAATAATATTATATTCTTATTGACCATATTATTTATTAATTACCAACATCAACACTAAAGTGCTGAAGCAGCAGCAATTAACCACCACCACCAGCTGCAGCATCGTAAGTAAAATGGCGGGAGACTGTAGGCAGTGGGATGAAGATGCCTACAGAGACAGCATACTAGATGACCTGGAATCCAGTTCACTCACCATCTTCCGTACGGTCTTCTCTCCTCCGTCTACTACTGATGACCGAAACCCTAATTACTTCGTCGCCGCCTCTAGCGACGGTTCAATCGCATCGTATTCGCTATCCTCTCTAATATCCTCCGTCGTATGTTGTAGTTACATCAATCTGCTATTACTCTCTAATTTTTTTATACTTGCCAACCAATTTTATATGCATTTCTTTGCTTTTGCTTACAGTCACCAGCTGTTGGGAGTTCTAGGGCTCAAAAGTAAGTAGTTTATATTTTATGATTGTTTATTTATGAATTAAGTAGTGAATGCGGATAAATATCGGATTTCGGTCAAGGATTGATATTTGAGATATCGATCATCGCGATGGGATTTCGCTAATTCTAATATCATGTAAAATTCAATATATTCTCTTACTATTAACAGATTAACCTTTTGCAACTGCCAAAACACTAACCATTGTGGCAAGTAGGAACTAATTAAGACTTAAAATACTAAAATTGAGCACTAAAAATGGATAATGAAGAATTTAAACACTGCTATAGGGAATATCGGTGATATATCAATCAATATCGCCGATATAATCGGTACTGATATTCTGGCCAATATTTTACCAAGGGACCGATAACTGAATATCACCTATATCGACTGCATAGTTTATGAATTGAAAGTGATTATACAAAGCCTTTTGAGGATGCATTTAGATTGTGTTTGTTGAATATGTGATTATTATTATTGTTACAGCTTCATGTTCTATGATCATGATTGAGTATCTGATTTTGATTAGTCCTTACACATGATCACTTTCAAATTTTAAAATTGTGATTCCAAACACCCCCTTAATGAGGGTGTGTATTTGCGGCTTGCTTATGGTAGTTTTCTTTAGTTTATTTGTAGCTGAACCAGATTGTTTAATTAATGGACACGATGGGCCTACTTATGATGTCAAGTTCTATGGCGATGCTGAAGATTCCTTGCTGTTGAGGTAAACATCTAATGATGCTTGCTAGTTATATACTTATTATGTGTCGGCAATTCCTTTTTGTTTGCTTGTTTGTTTAGACTTGTTTAGTTTTCATAGTATCCATTCAACAATCGAGTCTAGTTTGTAAGAAAAAGTATAACTATTTTACTTTGAGAACAATACAAACTATTATTTCCTAAAGTGGACCATATTCCCGGATTGATGATATGTTCCCTTGGTCGGAAAAGATAAATTGATGAACGCTGTAGAATTACTTAGAACTAGTTGTTATTAAGATAATGTCTTTCTCATGCTCGTTCTGTAAACAATTTATGTTGGATTAACATCGTCTTATATCTGTTAACTTATGTTTTTATTTAGTTGTGGTGATGATGGTCGGATTCGAGGATGGAAGTGGATGGATATGTTTGAAGCAAAGCAGAATGGTTTGTCACGCGAAATTCTATTCATTATCATTTTATTAAGTTTTGAGTTACAGTCCAATAAATGTGATATATTCGTTCTTTGACAAAATCTTGATACACTTTTTATTCACTCTACACATTATTCTTGCAGGTGGCCTTTTGAAGCCGCAACTTGACTTAGCAAATCCTCAACATAAGTTAGTCACATAAACTTAAAACGATGATAAATTATGAGTGTGTTAGTTTAGTTCTAAGTAATGTTTTTTTTCTTCTCCTCAGAGGTCCTTGGGGTGCACTTTCTCCTATCCCTGAAACTAATGCTATTGCTGTTGATACTCAGGTCTGTAAGCTTTTCCTTAAAAAAAACATTTGTCGGCATTTATAACTAGATAAACATGTATGTAAGATTTGAGTTGATTTTTCATGTACCATAGGGAGGTTCCATATATGCAGCTGCTGGTGATTCATGTGCCTATTGTTGGGATGTGGTATGTATTTCCTGAATGTGATTAAATAATCAAATACAGAGATTAGTTTTCTTTTTCCCTTTTTGGATAAATGGAGTTCTATGTTGTGCAATACGTTTTCAGGAGAAATCTAAAATCAAACTGACTTTCAAAGGGCATTCTGGTTATCTACATTCTGTTGTTGCCCGAAATTCTTGTAATCAGGTATATGCTGATACGTTTTTTTTCTCTTCTCACTTAATTTTGTTTTCAGTTAATGTATTCAGTTAGTTAATCTTGTTTTCCACTGCTCTGTTTGTAGATTATAACTGGCTCAGAGGATGGAACAGCCAGAATTTGGGGTACGTATCCCAAAACACTTTGGTTAAACAATTAGATTGCTATTTTTTATAGTTTCTGCAATCGAATTATAGGTATTAGTTATCGACCGGCCAACTCTTGATTTGGTTAGTTTATTGCAGATTGCAGAAGTGGAAAGTGTACTAATGTTATTGAGCCAGGAAAAGATAAGAAATCTAAAGAGTTCTTTTCATATGTCAGTTGCATTGCTCTTGATGCTAATGAAAAGTGGCTGGTAAGGCAACAATCTTTATATATATTCTAGTTTTTTGTGACCACATGCCTTCACATGTGTTTCTGTTTTAGTTTTTAAGTAATACTGAACATATATTTGTAGGCATGTGGGTCTGGGCGAAATTTATCAGTGTGGAATCTTTCAGCTTCTGAAAGAATTTCAGGGATCACGACACGTGCTTGCATCCAAGATATATGCTTTGATGATAATCAAGTAACTACTTTTATTTATTTTAGTTTGTGGGCCATATACTCTATGTGAAAGTTATCTTCCCTTTGTTTATTTTACTTATGTTGTTTCGTTCATTTCCAGATTTTAGCTGTGGGTGCAGAACCAGTTTTGAGTCGTTATGACATAAACGGTGTTATGCTGTCTCAGATACAATGCGTACCTCGGTCAACATTTTCTGTTTCCTTGCATTTATCGGGTGTATGTTCCTCGTTTCCAGTTCCTTTTTTGTATTCAACTCCGAAAAGATTTTTAACTATTTTAACTTTATGCTCTTCCAAAATGACTGCCCACAAACAAAAACACATAATTTAAGATATGTAGAGACTACAGACCTACAGTTATTAATCAGGACATTGTATTTCACCTTTTTGAGAAGCAACTTTTGATGAATTTAAAATACTAATTGATTTGAAAAGCTTGCAAAAATTTGATAAAAAGAGTTATGTAGCTGAAAATCGGAAGCTATATTTGGAAGCAGCATAATAAATACCATAAATATCAACCTGAAATTAGAAAGTCATGACAAAAGTAAAAAATTACAGTTATTTTTGTCTGTTTTACAGGTTATTTGTGTTGCTGGTTATGGCGGTGTAGTAGATGTTATCTCTCAATTTGGAAGCCATCTTTGTTCATTTTGTTATAAATGAAATTACAAAAGCAATGGTTGATTCTGTTTTAACAATGTCTTTGGATTAGGAATCTGACCAATATGCTATGAGGCAATGTAATAGAAATTGTAATATTTTTGTGCCAATTTCTCAGACATGTTGTGTGAATGTGTAGCCGTACTGGCAAAGTGGGTTCAACAGCCATTGTTGAGAATCCATAACCGATAATAACATGTTTAAGAAGTGCATAATTACAATTGCATTGTAGTTTCTGAATTCGTTTATATGAATGAAAAGCCTTGGTAAATTGTTAGATTGATCTACCTATATGCCCTTTCCAAATGGATAATTTATATTTTTACCCAATTTTAATATTGATCAAAGATGGTATAAATTTGTTGCTCCTTGGCAATGTTTCACATTCTCAACTTTAGCTATAAAACTTAACTTTGGAAATGAGACTTTTGTACGATAGTTTTCAAACATGTAATGCATTAAGTCTGTCACGTCATAAAGCATGATAGGTTTATTTAAAAAAAGAAAGAAAGAAAACAATATAATTATAAACCAAGTATTGATGCAAGTGAAAAACGTAGAAAACAATAAAGAATTAGTGAGCTCTGCGTGTCCACCAAATAATAATAACAATAAAGAATGAAGAAGTGGCAAAATCGTCCACCCCAATGGATAGAAGAAGCGTCTGGCTAAAAGAAACAAGGGGTAAAAAGGATCAGAAAGAAGGGGCAAAAGAGTCGCACTAATAAAAGTAGTAGTAGGGGGTAAGATTTGTTTGTGTTTCAATCTCAAAACATCAGTCTCAACTCCTCCACGGCCACTCCGAGGAGTTTTCTAAAAAAGCCTCCAACCTTCGATTCAGGTGCAGCAGATCCTTAATTTTATCACTCTGATTTTCTCTTTATTTATTTATTTATGCATATTCGATCTTCATATATTTATATTTATATTTATATATAATAGATCGGTGTTGATGATTTAGCTTAGATGTATGCTGCTTTGTTTGTTTCTTTCTATCTCTATGTTCTGCTTTTACTGATTGATTCAAGCAACCTAACTTTTAATCTGTATTGGAATCGACTTCTCATCTAGATGTTTAAACTTTAAAGAATGAATACATGTTTATTATTCGATTCATAGTACTTGATGATGATGATGATGATGAATGAGTTATTATTATTATTATTAAGTTAACGAATAAACAAAGACTTTGTTTTGTTAGGACTACTCAACACCTTCAGAATAACTAAGGCATGTAAACTTAATTAAAAAAAAGTTTATCTTTTTGTACTTTGAATTTAATTGTTTGAAGTTTTGTTTATGCCTGAGGATTTGGATCTTGGCTCTATAAGCTCAGGGTATGATTATGCTCTGCTTCACTGCTGCTTTTTTTAGTCTTTTTATTAAAGGTCTTTTATAGCTTGTGGAATGGAAGAATGAACTGAATATAGATGATTGTATCTTATGTTATTCATACATGTATATGTTTCACTCATACTTCACACACATGCATTTGCTTATCTCCGTTGTGCATACTAATTTATATTTATTAGTATGACACCCTTCATGTAAATCTTTGTTTTGTAAGTCAGTTGTAAGGTAGATCTGTGATATTGGACATCTTTTGATGCATCTTATAATCTGTTAACTCATTGTTTTTTGCTGGTTTTGCTTTGTGCAGTCATGGCAGGCGCAGCTCCCGATGGTTCCCAGTTTGATACTCGTCACTTCGATTCCAAAATGAACGAATTGTAAGTTTGACACTTGTGTCTTTAGTGTTCATGTATATCATTACTTCGGATGTTGGTATTGTTTATTTGTTAAAAAGCAATGTGCAAACGGTTTATACACATGTTTTTTCTCATGCTGTTGACTTTTATTGATGCTGCAGGCTTTCTACTGATGGACAAGATTTTTTCACATCGTATGATGAGGTTTATGATAGTTTTGATGCTATGGGTTTGCAAGAAAACTTATTAAGAGGCATCTATGCATATGGTTAGTACATATAAGCTTCAACTCTTTCAATAACTCTTGCAAAGTGTTATGTTCATGTGTGTCTTTGTTTTTTCTAGGTTTTGAAAAGCCATCAGCAATTCAACAAAGAGGAATTGTTCCATTCACCAAGGGTCTTGATGTGATTCAACAAGCTCAATCAGGAACCGGAAAGACTGCAACTTTTTGCTCTGGTATCCTTCAACAACTTGACTACAATGTAGTCGAGTGTCAGGCTTTGGTTCTTGCTCCAACCCGTGAGCTTGCACAACAAATTGAGAAAGTCATGCGGGCCCTTGGTGACTACCTTGGTGTCAAGGTTCATGCTTGTGTGGGTGGGACCAGTGTTCGTGAGGACCAACGCATCCTCTCAGCTGGGGTTCATGTTGTTGTTGGTACACCTGGACGTGTTTTTGACATGCTTAGAAGGCAGTCACTACGTGCTGATAACATCAAGATGTTTGTGCTGGATGAAGCTGATGAAATGCTTTCAAGAGGATTCAAGGATCAGGTTATTTTCTTTCCTTTCATTAATATACATTACATTTTAAATCTTTTTGGATGCTAAATTTTCTTTCTTTTAGATATATGATATCTTCCAGCTGTTACCATCAAAGGTCCAGGTTGGTGTGTTCTCAGCAACCATGCCACCCGAGGCTCTAGAAATCACAAGGAAGTTCATGAACAAACCCGTAAGAATCCTCGTGAAACGTGATGAATTAACCCTAGAAGGTATCAAACAGTTTTATGTCAATGTCGAAAAAGAAGAATGGAAACTTGAAACCCTTTGTGATCTTTACGAAACCTTAGCGATCACACAAAGTGTCATTTTTGTCAACACCCGACGAAAGGTTGACTGGTTAACCGACAAGATGCGCAGCCGTGACCACACAGTCTCTGCTACGCACGGTGACATGGACCAGAACACCCGTGACATCATCATGCGTGAGTTCCGATCAGGTTCTTCTCGTGTGTTGATCACCACTGATCTTTTGGCACGTGGTATTGATGTCCAACAAGTGTCACTTGTGATCAACTATGATCTTCCAACGCAGCCTGAAAATTACCTTCATCGTATTGGACGAAGTGGGCGGTTTGGGAGAAAAGGTGTTGCGATTAACTTTGTGACGCTTGATGATGAACGGATGCTTGCTGATATTCAGAAGTTTTATAACGTGGTGGTTGAGGAGTTGCCGTCCAATGTCGCTGATCTGATTTAAAGAAACGGACGTTGGCTTTGTTTTAAGTGAAGGTGAAAAGTTAGAAGCTGTGATTTTGAAATCTATCGGTTTTGGTTGGTTGTTTTAAGTTTAATGTTATTGTTAAGTGACTTGGTGTTGCAAGATATTTGGAACTTATATTTGTGTACTCTTATGATCTTGGATTTGTTTATTATTTCATCTTTTGGTATAATTATTATAATTATATTTCTGGTTAAGTTTTTGGTCTAGTTTTTCATTCTATGTGTGAATTCATTGCTCGAATGATGTGTTATTATTGTAAGTGTTTGAACGTGATTTGATTATAATCATGTGTCAAATTTGTAAGGCATGGAAAGTTTCATCTTTTAGACTTTTGCCACCATAGCATTGAAGCTTTTGCCACCATTGTTCAGTTATTTGAACTTCATACTACTTACTTTTTCCTTTAATGTTTTTCATTTTACACTTTGTCAACTGTTTTATGTTTTATACTTTACTTTATCTTTTATACTTTGGTAATCAAACTTATAAAAACCAACTCGATATACTTTAAACTTTTGTCATAGGTCAACAACTAACTTTTGCCACCAAATTTATAAAAACCAACTCAAAACTTTCAACTTTCGCCACATAACATTTTTATGGTACCGTAACGAACTAAACCAATACCGACCAAGTTTCCACCGCAACGCGTCGGTTCAAAGCAACTAGAAAGAGAGGGTGTGGATCATTTCGGGTTTCCAGCGAGGTAACCAAAGGAGGCATTAGTGTCCTTCACAAATCAAAGTTCAAGTCGTTGCAACACGTGGGTGTTTCCAGATAGTAGAAGTAATCACTTTTGAGAGTTTTATTAACGCTTCGCTGATCACCGGCCACAAAGAAAAAAAACAGAAATCTTGTGAATATTACTGGTAGGGGTAAAAACGTAAAATTGACTGAATGGGAAGTTAATCTTGGATGAAACAAACAAACAAACAGTTCCATTAACCTTGTTTCTTTTACACAACTCCACGGTGTACGTAGTAGATCCGATCGAGGAGTTTGCTTGAACAGTAAACACATTGCCATCATATCCTCTCTAATTAGGTTTGTCTCTTGTATTAAATTAATTTTATTATGCATGTGAAGGATTAATCTTGAATTAGTAATAAAGTTGAGGGTTTATTTAATTATGTTTTAATTTAGGTATTTGAATTATAATAGGTTTAGTAAAGGTTTGCCTTGGAGAGGAAGTTGGGGTTGTCTTGGATAAGAAGTTTAGTAGGTGTATAAATAGGATCTAGTTTATTAGTTTTATTTGTGCGAGTTATGAGAGAGAGACAAGGAGTCTCATTTCCATTCTATATATATATATTTATCATGTATCATCATATACGTACATATTTTCTTACACACATTTATTAAGTATATATATTGAACCTTTTACAAATCTGGTGAATTTAATTTGGAAAACCATCTTGACAACCAGTTGTTACATAGTTATTTCTTAGCTTATTTCTAATTCTAATAATGTTCATTTGTTTTTTTATACAGACTATCATCAGATGGGCAAGATAATTTCTTTACTTGTTATGATGAAGTTTATGATAGTTTTGATGCAATGGACTTGCAAGAAAACCTCTTGAGGGGTATTTATGCATATGGTATACATGCTACAACATTGCTATAGCTAGTGTGATACATACTGCTTATTCAAATCAGTTTTGTGAAAGAATTTATATATAATATATAATAAATGTTGTAGGATTTGAGAAACCATCAGCAATTCAACAAAGGGGAATTGTCCCATTCACCAAGGGTCTTGATGTGATCCAACAAGCTCAATCTGGCACCGGAAAGACTGCAACCTTTGCTCGGGTATCCTTCAACAACTCGATTATAACATTGTCGAATGCCAGGCTTTGGTCTTAGCACCGACTCGTGAACTTGCACAACAAATTGAGAAAGTCATGCGGGCCCTTGGTGACTACCTTGGTGTCAAGGTTCATGCTTGTGTTGGCGGGACCAGTGTCCGCGAGGACCAAAGGATCCTTTCTGCTGGAGTTCATGTCGTCGTTGGCACTCCTGGTCGTGTGTTTGATATGCTAAGGAGGCAATCGCTTCGACCAGACTATATTAATATGTTTGTGCTTGATGAGGCTGATGAAATGCTTTCAAGAGGTTTCAAAGATCAGGTACATGTGTTTATTATATGTTTGTACTCGTCCGGCCAGTGATTATTATTAATTTATTTATAAAAACATATTAATTACCATAGCTTTGCTATTGGTGGGATATACTGAGTACGATGATGATGATTAATTTATTTATTGTATGCATTGGATCAGATCTATGACATATTCCAGCTTCTCCCAACAAAGGTTCAAGTAGGCGTCTTCTCAGCAACCATGCCTCCAGAAGCCTTAGAAATAACAAGAAAATTCATGAACAAACCCGTCCGAATCCTCGTTAAGCGCGACGAACTCACCTTAGAAGGCATCAAACAGTTTTACGTCAACGTCGAAAAAGAAGAATGGAAGCTCGAAACCCTCTGCGACCTTTACGAAACCTTAGCCATCACTCAGAGTGTCATATTCGTCAACACACGCCGCAAAGTCGACTGGCTAACCGACAAGATGCGCAGCCGTGAGCACACTGTCTCGGCCACACACGGGGACATGGATCAAAACACTCGTGACATCATAATGCGTGAGTTTCGATCGGGCTCTTCACGCGTGTTGATCACAACTGATCTTTTGGCACGTGGGATTGATGTCCAACAAGTGTCACTTGTGATCAACTATGATCTTCCAAAACAACCTGAGAATTATCTTCATCGTATCGGACGAAGCGGGCGGTTTGGGAGAAAAGGTGTTGCTATTAATTTTGTGACTGGTGAAGATCAGAGAATGCTGTTTGATATTCAAAAGTTTTATAATGTGGCTGTTGAAGAGTTGCCATCAAATGTTGCTGATTTGCTTTAAATAATTAAGGTTAGTGTTTGTTGGTTGTTTGTGTTCTTCAGTTAGAAGATGAGGTGAGTGAGGCATTGTTCTTGATTTTCAAACATGTTTTTTAATCCTAAATCTAGTAGTTGAGTTGGCATAATATATAAGCTTATGTCGCAATTATTAGTTACTTAATCATAAACAAAAAACTTATTTACTAGTTTTTTTTGTTCTACAAAAATTGTTGTTTCATGAAATAAGCAAATTTGATATTTTTATGGGTTTTTAAGGACATGTATAATATGTTACAAGTAAGTTTGTAGAAGCATGTATGGAATTTTTCCTTAGATGAATAATTAATAAATTTTTGTAACATTAAAAAGGAATTTTATAAGATTGACACAGATAATGAAAGATGGTTGACTTAAAAAAAAAAGTTAAAATGATTTTAGTGAAATAGCATGATAAATAGGTAAATTTGATCATTAAACCATTCAAGTTTTGCTTAGTCTCGAAGGTTTTGAGACCATATGCCGTCACAATCTCAACATCAACATTAAGAAATATTATTAGTTCTAATTCTAATCTATGAATATTTCAACAAAGGGAAGCCAACAAAGGAGAACCTCCTAAATTTTAAATACTATTTGCTAGTATATCTTTTGCCACAAGAAAACAATAAATGTTTTAAAAAATGTCATGTGGTTGTGTAATATATCCATAAGCGACACGGTTTTGGACACTTGTGGTATCACGCGTACGTCATGCAAGCCAAATTCAACTCTCAACATGTTATTAGTTCTTGTTATTGTATTAGATAAGTGATATATGCAACAAACACACTAATACATATTTATTAAATACTGATTAAAGTTTTGAGTAAAGTAATCAACACTTACATACACTTTCAAAGTAAAGATTTGAGGAATGCAATTGAAAATTCAACGTTTAAAAGGGTACTAGGTGTATGGGTTAAAATGTTAAATGATTAGTTGGTTAATTAGCTAATGGTATATGAATATTGACTTGTTGGGCCCTTCAAGAATATAAAATTACTACTAACTTTATAACTTTTAATCAATATATATGAATCATCTCACAGCAAACTCGACACAGTCTAAAACGTTTAAAAATGTGTACAGTTTTTGAATTTGTATATTAAAAAGTCTGATCACAAGATATCCTCTTTTGTGATCAATAGTTGATAATACCAATTATATAACACGCGCTATCAATTAGAAATGAGCTAAATACCGATACTGAATATATCGATCCAGAAAATCGACAGAAATAATAGAGGTATTAAAATTGTTTGATACGATATAGTACGGTAAAGTATTTAAAAGATAAATGAAAGCAAAATAATGGTAAAGTAGTAAAATTACCAATCCTAAGGCACCTCCAATGGTCTTATGTGGCCATGGTTTGAATTCCAAACAAAACCCATATATTGGATGTCACCATTGGAGCTTGACAAATGGAAGAGAGAGAAGAGAAATGGTTTGTGAATCCAAAGCAATTTGAACCTGTACAACATGACCCACTTTAGCATACTAATTATTTTTCATATTCTATCTTCTAAGATTCAAGTATATTTTTCTTAATTTTTCATGTTTCAACTTCCATTAATACTAAGTGTCTTGGTTTGAATGATGACTTTTTTGTTTACCAAATTACAATAATGTCCTTGAAAATTGGGTCCATCGATATTATTTATTAATGCTAGTTGCGTGTGTTTAAGAGTAAACTTGAAAATTGACTAATAAATTTTAAAAGTTGACATTTTTAATGGGACAAATAAAAAAGAAAATATGGACACTTTTAATGGGACGGAGAGAGTATAGATTTAATGAACTTTTTTTATTAATATTAATTTTATGTGTTTCTTTTAAAAGATATATATGAATATAGATTAAAAGTTAAATAAAGTGAAAATTAGATAATGATATGGATGGTGAGTTGGTGGTTTAAAACAAGGATTGTTTATTGTCCACTGGAGGAGAAATGAAAGTTTTAAAAGTTGGTTTAAAATCTGACGTGACATGCTGATGTGTCAGTTTGAAACAAGGACTCCACTTACCATTGTGGATGCTCTAAAAACACACACATTGATACCGACACACACCAAGGAAGGCGTAGTGAATCTGAAGAAGATTTTCACCGTTCATATTTATTATTATTATTATTATTATTATTATATATACTCAGAGCGATAGATAGATATAGATATAGATAACACGATTTGCAAATAATAATTTAATATAATATCAACCGCCTAATCCTTCCTTCCTTCCTTCCTTCCATCCTTGTTCTGACTTTACATTACTACTGCATCCGTCAGATTCGATTCAATTCAATTTAGTTCAATTTTATCTGATACTCGTAATTGAATTGATTTGATTTGAATCAACAACACACTTGTTAATAATAATAATAAAAATGTCTTCGTCGTCGTTGTTATTAGACACGCCTGATACAGGTACACGCGGTCAGATAAGACGGCGGACGAGTGTCAAGTCTGACGCCGGAATCGGAGACAATTTATACGATTCTTCTTCGTCTTCCAGAACCAACTCCTCCGACGATGGCGATAGTTTGGATAACAACGAGGATCAACAGATCAGGTTCAGAGCTGATGATGATGATATTAATATTAATACAAAGGAGGAGGAATTGAAGGAGAATATTATAGTAGATGATGATGATGAAGTTAAAAAGAAGAAGAACAAAGCTGAAACAATAACAACTAGGATGAGTGTGTTGCAGTATGCTTATCGGCCTTCGTCTCCGGCTCACCGCAGAATTAAAGAGTCTCCTCTTAGCTCTGACGCCATCTTCAACCAGGTTTTACTTTCTTTTTATATTATTGTACTCTCTTACTTTAATATTCAACACATGAATAGTTAATTAGAAACCGGTGGCAGAGTCATGCAGGCCTCTTTAACCTTTGCATTGTGGTCCTTGTTGCTGTTAATGGTAGGCTAATTATTGAGAACCTCATGAAGGTAAGCAACCTGATTCAATTTTTATATCACCTTATTATATTTTCATATGAATCATTAATATAAACATCATCCATCCAAAATTACATATGCAGTATGGATTGTTGATCAATTCCAATTTCTGGTTCAGTTCAAGATCATTAAGAGATTGGCCCCTTCTCATGTGCTGGTAATTTTTTTAATATTAATTTACAACCCTATAATTAATACATAATCACTTCATTTTAGTTAATACAATCAGTTGTGACTTGGATTTCTGATATTTCATGCAGCATCTCTCTTCTCGCCTTCCCTCTTACTGCTTATGTTGTTGAAAAATTGGCATGGAAAAAGCGTATATCAGACCCTGTAAGTAAATTGCTATTAGGAAATTATAAAAAATTGAGAGAAATTAAATTTAGTCTGATCTACTCTTCTTGTAGGTTGTTATCACTCTCCATGTTATAATAACGACAACTGCGATTTTATACCCAGTTTTCATGATTCTGAGGTCAGTGTGTTTATATTCTCAATTGCTTGTACAAGTTTGTTATATGTTTACCTAGTTTTCTTTATGGTAATTGGATACTCATTTGAAAATATTAAATAAAAAACTTATAAATGACATGAACCATTGTTATGTGGTGGTTTAAGATTGTGCAGTACATAAAGAATAGTTTCTGCTTATGAAACCGAACAATTGAATTTGAGACCTTATGTATGCAAGGCATGCTCCATTCTCACATGGTTGATTAAAACTGTGCAGGTTTGATTCAGTTGTTCTGTCAGGTGTTTCATTGATGCTTTTTGCTTGCATTAATTGGTTAAAGCTGGTATCTTTTGTGCATACAAATTATGACGTGCAGTCACTTGTGAATTCAACTGATAAGGTAATTTTTTTAAAGTTGTAGAAATGCTGAAAATAAACTGATAAAGGCACGTTAAGAGGTGATGCTTCGCCTTCATCAGAAAGCAATCATGTTATGTGCTTCAAATCTGAATTTATATCATATGGGGTGTTTTTCTTAATGTAATTGTTAGGGAGAAGCAGAGTCCAGATCTTCAAATATTGAGTTATTTTATGATACTGACTTCAAGAGCTTGATTTATTTTATGGCTGCTCCTACTTTGTGTTACCAGGTACAGAACACTCAATTCGTCACTACTCTCTCTCTCTCTCTCTATATGTGTGTGTGTTGTTGTTGGGGTTTGGTGGGATGGGGTGGGGTGGGCTTGTTCATAAACATTGAATGGTCAAACCGAAGCAAATCGGCCGTTTAGCTGGTTTGGGATTTATATGGTTCTGCTGATGGTTTGGGATTATTTATTATTATTATTATTATTATTATTATTATTATTTTCTTGTTATGATGTGGCATTTTTTATTGTAGATGAGCTATCCCCGCACTGCATTTATTCGAAAAGGTTGGGTGTTACGGCAACTGATCAAGCTAATAATATTTACAGGGTTAATGGGATTCATCATTGAACAAGTAAGCCTGTCCTTTTATAAGGATGTTACTTTGTAAACTTGTGCTTTTTGCTTCCCTATAATCATTTCAAGCTAATATGGTGTGTGCTATCTACAGTATATCAATCCAATTGTAAAGAACTCTAAGCATCCATTGAAAGGAGACATTTTATATGCAATTGAGCGTGTTTTAAAGCTTTCAGTTCCAAACTTATATGTTTGGCTCTGTATGTTCTACTGTTTTTTCCACCTTTGGTAAGTCTTTGCTGTTTTAACATTTAATCATTCTACTTATAAATTTTTTCATTATCATCGTCATCATCTAGTCACATTTGCATGCATTATTGTAATGTAGGTTAAATATACTTGCCGAGCTTCTTCGTTTTGGGGATCGTGAGTTTTATAAAGATTGGTGGAATGCACAAACTATTGAAGAGGTAGTGATTTGTTTACTATGATCATTCTTATTTTAATTTTGTTTTCCTTTTCATTATTACCATTGCTTGCTGATATAGCTATCTTTGCATACTTTCTTCATGGGTGCTCTTCTAGTATTGGAGACTATGGAATATGGTAAGCCCAATGTCAAAAAGTATTTTTTTTTTCATTTCATATTATATATTTTTTTTCATTGGGATATTAATGTTTTTTCCTTGTATCAGTGTATGTAACATACTTTGTTTATTATTATGCAACCTGAATATACTTGTTTCGTTTCTTGCAGCCTGTTCACAAATGGATTGTACGACACCTTTATTTCCCATGCTTGCGCAATGGGATACCTAAGGTAATGACTTATTGAATATATATAGCTTTCATTCACCTTCTTAAATTCGTTCTTGTTCTTTGTGAATGATTGTTTGTGGCCCTTGGATTCAGGGTGCTGCCGTGTTGATTGCATTTTTCATGTCTGCTGTGTTTCATGAGGTATATTTTTCTCTTTATTTTTTATTTAGTTTAAAAGCATCTAAGCTGAACTGATTTATTTATACTGGATATTTGATTGTGATTTTTTTTTATTTGGTTAAGCTTTGTATTGCTGTACCCTGCCACATTTTCAAATTTTGGGCCTTTATCGGATCATGTTTCAGGTAACGTACTTCCTTTCTTTCTTTTACTTATTGAAATGGATGAGTCAATGGTTTGGGTAACATGCTGAAATGGATTTGAATCGGGTAATCTTCAAGTACGGATCAATAAGCGCCAGATCAGATTGGACTGAACCATAATGGTTCTTATCTGTTGAACCGATTGCTCATCTCAAATTGATCCAGTCACATAGAATTATTTACTAACATAACTACACTTGCCTTCATATATGTGGATCAGGTGCCGTTGGTCCTACTCACGAATTACTTGCAGAACAAGTTTCAAAACTCAATGGTATATCATTTTTTTTTATCTTGAACTCATCTTAGTTATTCTCCTTGAATTCTTAATTTTAGCCTTTTAAAACTAATAATTTTTTTTTCATTCGTTCAGGTTGGAAATATAATCTTCTGGTGCTTCTTTAGCATCCTTGGTCAACCCATGTGTGTATTACTCTACTATCATGATGTCATGAATCAAAAGGTGAATAGCAAATAAACTCCCAAAAAGTATATATAAAAACTAGTTTTTAAAGGCATTTTTGTAGGAAGTTTAATGTGAAATCAATTGTAAGTGTCTTTTGTAATATCATGATGATAGATGTTTATTAACTCAACTGTACCTAATGTGTCAATAGTAATACCTTAGATATACAGGTGGCTATTAACCTTATGAATTCTCAGGTTTACGTGTCATCATATTGATAAAGATTTTCAAACTGTTTGAATCTGAATTTAGTGAAACGTCTTAACTCAGCACTTTTCTCTCTTTCGTCTTATTTCTTGTATAGATTCATCTTAACTTGTTGTGAACCCCTTATTAAAGAGAACATAAACCTATAAAGCATTACTTATATATACTCTAGTATCTTAGGAGAGAGTCTGACATCTGGGCTGGGTCTGGGTGATGGGATTGGCCCGAAGTTTCCTGGTATCGGTGATGGGATTGGCCCGAAGTTTTCTGGCACGGTACGGGGAGATAAGTTAACTTGTTCGAGGGCTTGAAATTGTAACTCGGTTGGGTAATTTCGAACAATGCCAATCCGTGTCCCAGTTCCCAAGCCCTGCTTGCAGGAAATGGGGTTATCTTCATATAAGCGGGCTGACACGTGACATTGAGCAAAGCTGGGTGTGATCGTATGTACTGCATTAGTAGGTGTACGCAGAACGTCTTGTGGTTTAGCTTTCGGAATGACTATTGGTTTGGGCCTTTTTTCGGGCTGGGTGACCTTTAACAAAAAGCTTACATCGTCGTCAACCGAGCATTTCTGCATAAGTTTTAAATCGAAAAATGATATTGATACTATACAACTCATTAATGTGTCGGGGTACAACTTAACGAGGCAAGGTGAGTAGATAATGTACCTTAACATGTGTGAGATCAACATGGTTTTCCTCCAAGAAACTAATGAAATCCCTGAAGTTTTCTTCAGTTGGGAGGTAGTGACCACTATAAGGCCAAATAGCCTGATAAACCAGTGACAAATGTTCGAATATTTTATCATGGAAATACAAGTATGAATGCATTATGGACTTGTACCTTGAGAGTGCCTCCATGAGCCACCAGTCTTCCAGCAGCAGTGGTTGCAGCGCCGGCTAGAAAGCTTGAATGTTGAAACAAACCTTTCTGTTTTCGGCCAACGTACAAGATTTTTGATGTGCTAAGAACAAAGATCCATTTAGAACCTTCAGTTGTTTCCAAAAGCAGACCAGTTTGTTTATAAACAAGCTTCCCATTTTCAATGATCACCTGATATGATTCTCGTTCTTTCTATTAATCAAAGTTTTAGAAAACTTTGATCGGTCATAAAGTGTTGCAATAAATACTCAGTTTTATAGTAATGTAAACGAGTAATAAACTTACGGGGCCTAAGTATTGGATGCATTGATGTTGCAAGTGTAACCTTGGACATGCTTCAAGGTTTATTTCTTTGCCGTCTCCGACATCCAACCTTAGGTCATGTGTCGCGAATCTCTCAATTCAGTTAGCTGTGTCATGATTTAAAACTTTGCACAATTGGTGAAAGAAGCTTACCAGTAGAAGAATGGTTGACTGCTTTCACTTTCGAATCAAATGTCATAATATGCGTGCAAATTATGACCATATCTATGGCGTGGGTCGATCTAAAAATCAGCAAGTGAAAAAAGAAAAGGAAGAAAATATAATTAAGTATTTCAAGAAATCTTGAATTTTGCATGTTTTGTTGGTATTCTTTGGCAAACATGAAGTTTTAGATGAGCATGAATAAGGATAGCAAGGAACTTGAAGTTGACAAGGATTAAAACATCATTTGTTGTTCCCAAACACGTTCATCCACCATTAGACCATGAGTTAGACTCACTATGCACATTTTTTAAGACCTAAAAATCAACACACCCACAAACAAACACGTCCTATCCTATATTTAGCATGTTAGATTTTCACACAGACTTTAAAAAAAACGTCATATCATATTCCAAGCATCCTTTAAAATCGCTTATTTATTCTACAACACCAAACATCTAAAATATTTCTTAAAGCTAACAAGCACAAATTATTAATGAAATAAGGTTAATATTAATGGAATATTATACAGAAACTCGATACCAAAAACGAGATTTATCTTGTTGCATCGATTAAGCGGGTGCAATGTTTCAACACGGCTTATCTTGTTGCCCCAACTAAGGGAGCGCAATGTTTTAACGCGGCCTTGCGATGTCGTCTCAACAACCCCCATACCTTTCTGTGGATGTATAACACTCGGCCTTAGAGCATCCGAGCACTGAAACCATCCACTTTACTTCTCTTTCCTTTCTCCTCTCACATCCTATGTTGGTCGTCATCTGGAATTTTGGATAACCCCTTCCACCTAAATGCCATCTAGGATTGCTTTTGCTTTTTGAATTTTGTAGCATTCTCGTCCGTTTTCCTATCTTAAAATCTAACTTCATCGTTATATTTTCTCTCTCATTTCTAATTAATTAATATTTTTTATATTTTTATCATTACTATTTTCTCTTTCCTCAACTCATAACCACTTTCAAAATATATTAAAAATTATTGGATGTAAACAATAACTTTTCAAATATACAGAGAAGTCACTACATTTATATCTCATCCACTCACATCATAAAACATTCCTTACATTATAAAAACTTCACTCATATTTTTTAATGAATTGAATACGAACGCTCTAATAGAACTATTTTAAAAAAATCTTGAATCTGAATTGAGTACATAACTTTGTCATGAATTCCATCATACAAACATTTCAAACCATTTAAAGAAAATATCTTTAAATTTGTAATATTTTTCTCATCAAATAAAGAAAGTACTCACAGCTTCAAGCCAATGTTGCAAGGCTAACTTTTGAGCTTTCTCATTCTTGGACAGACCTTTACCCACTTTAGCAGCTTTAGTTCCGGCACGGGCCCACCGTGAAACCGCAGTTTCGTGTTTCTCAACGTTAAAAAACGAAACCGAACTACGATCCAAAGCTGCAAAATCCAATGCCTTCCACCTACAACATGTCATGAAAAGACAGAAAACCAAATTTTATCTTTGACTTATTTAGTCAACCAAATTTAATCTTCCATCCAAAATGGCGTAAACTAACCATAATTCTTCGACAACCACCGCACAGTCAGCTAGATTTCTTCGTGTACGATAACTTTTGTATATTTTCTGAACCGTAGCAGCAGCAGCATTGAGCTCACTATCAGGATGAGGCGAAAATAATGCAGTTGACTCAGCAGAAGTCAAACTTGCCGTATTATAATTCAAATTTTGGAGATCAGCTGGATTGTTGAAAGAATTGTTGGTTTCAAGCATTAACTTTAAGGGTTCACTGTATTTCATGTTTAGTAAAGACTTTCTATTCAGTTTTGTTTAAGTTGTAGAATGCTCCAAAAGAGTCATGACACTTAAATTTCAATATTATGCAATCAAGACATTCAATACATTGGAAATCTTAAAAAACAGTACCCCCCCCCCCCCAAAAAAAAAAAAAGAGTTAATGATAACAATACTCAAAATAAAAAATAGTATTACTCACAGAGCCATTGTTGAATTCTAACTTAGAAATGTATATATGATATTTTTCACCTATTTATAGAAGCATCCCCGGAGGATAACCTGATGGTATCAATAAGATAATAAGTCTAGACTAACATTATGTTTTGCTCATTCGAGTAAGTAAATACTGACCCAAATTCTAGGTCCAACTAGTTTACTTTCCAGGGGGGGTCTGTTGGTGTCCCGTCTCCATTAAAAAAAGGAAAATTAGAAATAAATAACCTCACATTTAAAAATCTCTGCCAACGGTTCAACCTTTCGACTATTTTTCTCTATCTAAAACATTTAATGTCGTTAAGTTTCTCACTTTTTGCTGAATTTCAAACGGATGAAACACAATATATAGCACGTGTTTAGTGTAGTTTGTTTACATTGAATGAAGATGCATGTGTGATATTATATTCTATGTATCTATATGATGTTGTTACTAAAGGTGGCAAGAGATGAACAAACATATAGAAATGGAGAGAGAGAAAACCGGTCAAAAAAAGGAAGAGATCGACTCCAACATAATTAGTAGAATTAAATTAAAGTCGCACATATTTTTTAATTGCTATATCTTTACTAGACACAAGCAGTGGGGAATAGATGTTTTTTTAGTTGTACAAATTTTTTTATTGCATGTGAGATGGAAGAATATTATAAAAACTTCAAAAGGAAATGGGCTAGTGAACTTATAGCTCCTAAATTTGTGTTTACTCCTTGGGCTGGGCCTTTCTTATTTGGGCTTTTCATTAGGCTGATGAATTGTTCATTTTATTGGCCCCTTGGATTAGTGTCAGTTAAGTAAAGTTAAAAATCCATGACGCTTAGGCTGGTTGTTATGGGCATGGGCGGATCTACGTAACTTACGGGAACCACTGAATTTCGGATTTTACGTAGAACGCCTTAATAAAATATGAGAGTCAACCAATATATATTTTGTTAGTGAACCCATAAACAAACTTAATCTATAGTCCACCGGTAAGCATTGTGTGTTCCAACTGCCACATCCCGAACGTACCCAAATAGTGAACCCACTAGAAAAAATTTCTGGGCACACCACTGGTTATGGGCTGCAAAGCAAAAGAGGCCAGCCATTAACATTGGCTAGCTACATCGTGGCGACTTGTTAAAGGGAGGGCGTTATGAATACGGGGTTAACACAGTAACGAGGCTTTTAATAGGAAAATGATGGGGTCACTCCAAACAACCAATCACAATTTCTTTAACTTTTATTTAATGTCTAGTTTATCACAATGCGCGAGTTAACGGATGAGTTAGTTATGGTCTCACTGTCTGCATTCGTGACACTTTTAACTTTTAAGTTTTAACTAACAAACCGTTGTCGACAAGTCACAACCACCATACCCACCCCAAGTTTTTTACGTGTTTTCCTGTGATTCACTCATTCACACACGTTTTTTTATCCCTTTTTCGAAAGTAACTGTAAATATAATGCTTTATTTTTTTTATTATAGAAAAACAATTATTTTGTTTGCAGTGATAAACCAAATATTTATTCTCTAACAAAAGAAATTGATTAAATTTAGCCTATCGTTATAGAAACAGTGTATAAGATGTGTACATGTATGTACATATGTATATGTCTTGGCATATTTATTTGTTGTATATATTGGTTTTCTTTAAAAACTCTAAAAAAGGTGAACTTTTAACAACCAAACATTTACCGGCTATAAGTGTGGACCATGTTATGGATATAAGTGTTTAACCATCAACAACATGTTACACGCATTCTCATTCTTACTAGTACCTGAAAATGAATGTCAGCGACTCTGCAAACATAGGTAAGACTTTTTCATTTCAATATGTTACACTAACTAGATAAGGTTTAATTTCATGTTTAACATGAATCTTTTTCAGAGAAAATAAGTATAGAAAACAAATACGGTGAGAAACTTGTAGGGCTGCAACATGAAACAGGATCCAAAGAAATTGTAATAGTGTGTCATGGCTTCCTAGGCAAAAAGGTATATAATTATTTGAATAATATTATAACTACTTTAGCTTCACATATTTATTAATTATTAACCAACAAAAAGATTGCATCATCTGCCTTTTGTGGTGTCTTGTTATGTAAATTATTTTTTTTTAAATATATATTTTATATTTATGGTGTGACCAGGAATCGAGTATGATGATGGAGCTCTGCTTTGCATTGGAGAAACAAGGGATCAGTGCCTTTCGTTTTGATTTTTCAGGAAATGGGTAAAGTTTAATATTTTTATATTATAAGTAGGCAGACCCTAATCAATTTTTATTTTTATATATTTTTTTTAGTTTTTAAATAGGCTGCATAATAATAATTTCACACACGATTATCTCGTTTTGTGTCTTTTAACTGATGGCCATCCAAAAATAAGTGGTGAAATAACCATGTTGCCCTTCAAGTGCCTTGCATATGATGTTAACTAACTAAGGTTTTGGATGACCATTATTAAGAGAACAAAAAACAAGATAATTAGTCTTTTAAAGGACAAGATCACTTATCTCTATTTAGTTTTTTTGTCCTTTTAACTAATATTGGTCATCCAAAAATAAGTGGTGAAATGATCATTTTGCCCTTAAAGTGCCTTGCACATGTTGTCAACTAACTGAGGTTTTAGATGACCATTATTAAGACAACAAAAAACGAGATAATTCGTCTTTTAAAGGACAAAGAGTGAAATTAAGTTTTTTAAAGGACACATAACTCAGATATGTTTAAAGGATAAAGTTTGTAATTTTGTCAAAATTTAAACATATATGTTATAACTAAAATTATTAACTTACATGATTTATATATATATATATATATATATATATATATATATTTGGAAAAGTTAACATACAAATGAAATTAATATGCTAAAAGTGAGAATCAAGTAGAGTAATTATGTAGTTACATAATTACGATCTACTTGTATATATAATTATTGTGCTTGATTTTCACGTTTAGCACGTTAATTTCATTTGTATTTGATCCAACCCCTATACACACACTAAATTGACAATAGTTAAGACGTGAGTTTCGGGGAAAAAATAACCAAAAAAGTTGATCATCTAGTTGTATGTTTGAAGTCAAAAGTCGTAACATATAGTTCTTCACAATTATTCATTCAGTGAAAGTGAAGGCTCGTTTCAGTTTGGTAACTATCGTAAGGAGGTTGATGACTTAAGAGCAGTAATCCAACATTTTACTGAAGCAAATCGTGTTGTAAGCGCAGCCATTGGACACAGCAAAGGTATGTCTGTCATTTTAAATCGTGAATCCGAATATTTGTTATTACGAAATATTATTTTTTATGATTTTAAACCCTAACATTAAGATTATTTTTCTTAGAAAAATACTTTCGCAGGCGGGAATGTGGTCGTTTTATATGCATATTTACATCGAGATATCAAGAAAATTGTGAATGTGTCTGGTCGATATAAGATGGATAAGGGCATTGAGAATCTATTGGGAGAAGATTATTTGGAAAGAGCTATAAAAGACGGTTTCGTCAACTTCAAATTCAAAACAGGTTAACCATACACATAATAATAACATATATAACTTAAGCAAATGGGTCAAATTGAACATCTCTTAACAATTACAATTATTATTATAATTTTCTTCTACTTGTTTAGGAGAAAAGTTGCTTTGTGCGACGGAGGAAGGTCTAATGGAATGCCTGAATACCAATATGCATGAAGCGGGACTTAAAGTTGATCGAGAATGCAGTGTGTTGACCGTTCATGGTTCAGATGATAAAATCACTTCTGTTGAAGATGCTTTGGAGTATGCTAAGATTATACCCAATCATAAGTTAAAAATCATTCAAGGGGCTAACCATTTGTACACCAACCACATTGGTGAACTAGTTCATGTTGTTTTGGAATTTTTAAAGAATAATATACATAGGGCATAGTCCTTTGAAGACCTATGTTGTCTTCCGTAGCAGATATGTCTATTTTGCTTGTAACATAAATAAAGATATTGTGTTTATTTCATGAGAAAATCATAAGAAAGTTTACAAAATAGATAATTGTAAATGTGCAATAGGTATATAGATAGTAGAAAAAACAAAAAAAGTCTTAGCAGTAGTAAGAGTGAACAAATAATAATACCCGCGGTGGAAAAGGATTCATTTTAGAAAAGGATCTCGTAAAGCGGCTTTCACCTAATAATGAAACCAAACTAGTTTGGAACTGATTGTATAGGAACCGCTGAAAACCATATGTTTGGGATCAACTTGTAATTCTCACCACTGAAACCGGTTCATCAAACTGAAAACCAACAAAAACCGATCAAACTGGTTACGAAACTAGTTTCAACTCAGAACGAAACCAATCACAAACTAGCTTTGACTATTTAATTGACTCAACCGAACCGGCTTGTGCACCTCTATATTGATATAGAAGTATTTAGTATTTACAAAAACTTAAAACGAAACGGGCTAATAATTTTACAGGTCCTAAACTTGTGTTAGGGCTAAACTCTTTAGGCCTTTCTTATTTGGGCATTTCAATGGACTGATGCTATGCCATGGTGCTTCACTGCTTTGTAGTTTGTAGTCTAGACCCAACCCAAAAGTCAACATCGAGGTCCTAGCTCAAGTCCTACTAGTTACAAAACTAAATTATTACATGTGTCAAGATGACCGGCTTGGGTTAGACTAGCATTGAAAACACTTGTCTTTTTTAACTTTTTTTTTCTTTTTTATTACAAAAACAATATATTAGCTATTATAAGTTTATAACAATGAAAACCACTAACTAAATGATTTTGGTGGTTTCAAGCAAGACTGTAGAGACACTTGTAATAACAAACACCCTTTTATCAAAGAAACTACAAATATAATATATGCATTATTTTTAATTATTGTACAACAATTAATTTGTTGACGGTGATAATCCAAATCATTAGTTAAAACGATTACACTTAGGAGGTGTTTGTTTTTTTCAAAAAAACTCTTCCTAGCCTTTTTTGTCTGCGCCACGCAGACGTGTAGGTTTGCAGTGTATTTGTTTTTCGGAGACATTTTATTAAAAAAAGTTTGGCGCCTCTTCTCGAAGCAGACATGGACCTTGTACTTGTAAGATCTTCTAACCTCTTTTAAGACCTAAAACCTGAAACATATTTATTCGTCTGTTATTTCCTTCAAATCGTAGCTCCCCCACCCCTCTCCTCCACCACTCTCTCCATCGTCACTCCTCCGCCACTCCCCTACCACAGCCACTCCCTCCACAGCCCACCCTACGCCTACCTTCGGTCGCCCTACACCTCGGCTAGCCACTCCCTATCTAGTAGTCACTCACCGTATCCAACAAATTGTAGTTAATTCAATTAAAGGACAAGGATGAACTTTAGGGTTTTAAAAAAAATCCTAAAATTGTAAAACGGTAAAAGTACTATTGACTTCAAACCCCAAGCCAAAGGATTCTTTATGCAAGGGTATAAAATCTTTGAATTATTGTTCAATTATTATTAGTTTTTAGTTGAAAGAGTTTGTAGTTTAATGAATATTTTCTTTCATTAGGTTTGTTTTAGTTTGCTGACGTTATTGAACAATATTTTTCTTGCAGACTGCAGATGTTTGATCCACCTTTTCTGCTACAGATGTGGTCCGCACAATTCAGACATTTTACCTCTAAAAAAACAAACAAAATCTTAGTTATTTTTTAACCCCGTGATTCTCATTTTTAATGTATATATTAATAACTGGTTGCTAGGCATGATTACATAAAAATTGACAATGTAAAATAATAATTGTCCAGGCATATAATTAATATGATTGTATGCATTATATAGATAATAATAATAATAATCTAAAAATGGTGTATGCATTAAATAAAAAATAATTAAAATTTTTTAAAAGTGATGTATGTATCAAATAGACTTTGGTTATGTTTAGCTCGGTTTGACCCATTTCTTCTTCATCTTGGTCCACATAATTTGTTGTTGAGATCGAAATCAAAAATCAGTTACTTGCTCTTCAAAAATATAATGATATATTTTGATATCGTGTATGGATTATAGTCGCAAATCAAACTTCTTTTCAAGTCTTATGACATGAGAGGTTGTGAATACTTGTGATAACTTGTACTCTTTTTTATTTTTGCTTTGTTTTTTCGATTTCAAGTTTTTTTTTTCTTAAACCTTTGCGTTTTTAATTTTTCTGAACGACAAACACTCCTAATCATGTAAGAAGTGCTGACAAAACCCTTATTTTAAGACTCGAACTCTTAACCTTTTCTAAGTGAGGAAACTTTTGAAAAAACCGTCGACATTGCCTCTTTATAAATATGAGTTTTTATACATGACCCACCCTCAATTGATTTGTTAGAGGTTGCATAGGCCCTTAAGCATCATTTGGTGTGCTGTATACTTGTATGGGTCCTAAATCTCACTCAATATATAATACTTAAAACAAAATGGGGTACTTAAGTAACTTTCCGGATATGGCAAGTTAAAAGCATGGCCCATTATCCATATCTAGCCATGCAAAGATAGATTTCATTTTTTTAATTCTAATTGTGTGTCTCTCATTGGTCATAAGATATCACCGTGATCTGTACATCACGTGCTTTGTCCATCCATCATTAAACAAACAAGTGTCTTATGACTATTTTGTATTTCTGCCATTGTGGATAAGAAAAAAAAAATTAAATTAATAGCAAGCTAGTTAAAACAATTATTATCGTCGATTTTGATGGTATGATTAGGTATATATAGGTCTCACCGTGCCCTCATGGCCTGTGTATGATGGGTCAGATCCGAATATGATATTTTGCATCGGGTATTACTTTATTTGGGACTATATATCCGGTATCCTTCCATGTCCCGAATTCAGACATGGTGTTTGACATATGTTTATCGTGTTCCTACACGTTTATTGTGTTCCTGCACATTTTAGATGTCTAAGTGTTGTATCAAAGATGATGGTGACGAGTGTTAATGGATGATTTGTTGTCATATCGTGTCCATAAACATACTAAAGGCTCGTGGTCCGCATGAAATGCTAGGATACTAAAAGTGCCATTCGATGGCAATGGCTTGACATTTCATTTCGCAAATCTTTCAAATTCTTTTTGGATATATATATATGTATGTATATATATATATATATATTCATGTTTTACTCAATAAATCTTTACAAGTAGTTCTCCTCTTATAAGAGGAGAACTAGTTATATATATATGGTTGTTCTTTTATGGACTATGGGTGCGTGGAAATCAAATATGAACACAATGATATGTAAATTTACCTCGTTAATCAACTCGTATTATAATAAAATTAGAAACGTTGATTTCAATTTCTTTTATAGATAACTAGATAGATAGTTATTGTATACCAATATGTTATGTATAAATAATATTTTCAGATGTTTCAAACCTCCAAAATCCATTATTGATTATTCAAATGCTTAAATCCGACTCAATATATAATATGTGTAGGCCAAAATGGGGCACAAGAGTTAAGTTAACGTATTTAGCCATCCACGCCAAATATATAATTAATTTCTTTATTACACTGCGTGAACTCTCGTGATTGTAAGCTATGTTGAATAAAGTATTTAACTCAAATAATTTAAAGTTAAGGTGTAGTGCTTTTAACTGTTAAGTCATTTATATGTAAAACCCGCTTTAAATATTTTTATCACGTTAAAAGTTGTTCAAAATATCTTGTTAATGGAATATTCCAAAACTAATGTATTTTTGTTTACGTAATAACATTTACCACATTAGTTATTTACCTACTTAATACAGGACAAACAAAAGGTATTTGCGGGTCAATAAGAGAGGCTCATTCTGTCAGGTCATCGATCGAGCCTATTTTTGTATTCATTCGGTTTCCACCCATACGGATTCGGTTTCTTCATTCGGTTTGGGTAGATATGAAAAACTAATTAATAAAGTCTTTCGTTGAAAATGAATTTTAAAAAAATCACACAATGATCATCTAGATTATTTTATATTGTAGTTTATAAACTTGCTTAAATTTCATGTACTAATTGTTTAAAGAAAACTACTTATGACTTGTTGCTCATCACCATAATTTTATATGTGAAATTTATAATTTTTATACAATATAAATGCTCATCACCATTTATTACCAGCCAATAATAAAAATAAAACAATTTATTATTTTAAATTCATTTCACAAATACATGCATTTTAGATAATTAGAGTCTTTAAACTATTAAAATTTGATTGAGTATTTTTTTTATCTGGTCAAGTTATGGTTTTAACCTTTATATATAGCAAAAAAATTTGTATTACTTAATAAAAGGAAAATTGGTTTTAAATAATCCAAACTATGGCCTATTGATAAATATCCATCCCAACTTTACACTTGCCTGCTGACAGTACCAACTACTTGTGCATTTATTTTTAACGGGCCGCGACTAACGGATGTTAACTCCGTTAGTCTTTTTCTGACATGGCCATCCCAGGTGTCAAATATCAGATTACGTGGAACGTCTATGTGACGGCTGACTGTGTATAAGGTATATGTTATCATCACCATCTTCAACCTAATACTCTTTACAACCCACAGCCCCCACAACACCACCAGTCCACCACCCCTGCAACCATCGCCGAAACCTCGGCCACCACCATGCCCAATCACAGCAACAACCACTGGAACACACCACCTGCAACTGGCCATCTTCCGGCCATCTTCTCCGACCCCAACTTGCCGGAGTTCTGCACTAATCTTGCCGAAGTTCACAAAACCCAGATCCGCTCTAAACCCACCACCATATTAGGGCAGAACTCTCTCTCTCTCTCTCTCCCCTGCAATTTACCCACCACCACCACCACCTGCCGCCACCAAACCCTAGCACCACCACCACCTTCTCGTCAATCAGTCAATTATAAGATCAAAAAATCCCAAATTCAATTCCTTATCAAAAGCCCTAATTTATGTCAAACCTATCTCTCCAGATCTGCTCGGTAAAACCTTAGCCCCGACGCTTGGTACACTCCTCCAAATCTGCTCGGCTCGCAATTAATCGCATGTGGAAGCGATGGTGGTGGTTGATGGGTGGTTATGGTTGGGTGGTGGTATGAAGGAAAACGACGGTGGTTGGGTTGTGGGAAAGAAATGGGTGAGGAGTTAAACTGGGATGAGGGGTGGTGGCTCGACGGGGAAGCCTAAACTGGGATGAATTGAAGGTGTCTGTTGATGATTGAAGATATCTGTTGATTGAAGGTGTATGTTGATTTGCAGGGATGAATTGGAAGAAATAATAATAATAATAATAACAATAATAATAATACACAGTCAGCGTCACGTTTTGTTCCACGTAAGACCATTTTTGACAGCTGGGATGGCCATGTCAGAAAAAGACTAACGGAGTTAACATCCGTTAGTCGCGGCCTGTTAAAAATAAATGCACAAGTAGTTGGTACTGTCAGCAGGCAAGTGTAAAGTTGGGATGGATATTTATCAATAGGCCATAGTTTGGATTATTTAAAACCAATTTTCTTATAAAAAATATATTTTGTTATGTGTGACATGCTATATATATGCATCAAATTAAAGCAAAAAACACATTGCCGTGTCACATTTTTCATGCTACAGTAAGTCAGTTACATTCTTAATAATGACATTAAAGTATACTGATCGAATAGTAAAATACATTTTCACTTGAATATATAAAAAAACAAAAACATGAAAGTATGATACATGCTATTGCAATAAACACTAGTTTTATTCTGATTCAAACACGTATGCACCTAAAGCAAGAGAGAAGATCACATGATTAATACAATATCACGATATGATGATTTGGTTCTTTGTCAAAATAGTGAGGAGCCGATGGGAAGTTTTGTGCTTTTGTTTGAAATTTGGAGACAAGCTCTAGATGTATCTTTTTATAATGGAGTTTAGTATCACAAATGTGACCCAAATTAATATTAATTAATATGACTTCATTAACTTGAACAATCTTAAACCACATAAAAAGATAAGGATCAAAATAGGCCACGCCTTTTTATTCTTTTCCAACTCTTGAACTTTCTTTTTTATTTTTATAATAGGTTCATTAGAATATAAAAATTATTATGATTTCTTTTTAGATTATCGGTAAATTATTCATCTTTTATATTTATTTTTTTCACATCATATTTCTCCATCTTCTTATTCCCTTTTCATAAAACTTGGTCTTAAAGCATTCACATCTCCTCTATCATATTTTACACTATAATTTAAATGTTTTTATAAAATTTATCATCCACTTAGAAAAAACTCTGACATCTTATTTTTTATTTTATTATTTATCATATTCGTAAATGTTTATTTTATTACGTTTCTCGGTTTTTTACATTCGTATAAATATGTTGATGGAGAATGGTAGTAACTTTTCATATATATAAAAAGTTATTGTAGAAACATTTTTATAATTTAGTGTTATGAGAAATGAAACGATCAAACACATATATAAGAATTTAAATACACAACCAAACTCATATCTTTGATTAAGAAGCATCATCATACCGGCCACTATATCATTAAATCACAATTTTTGTGGTAATACATAATTAAAGTAAAATTTGTTTGCATTTTGACATATTGTAGAGGGAGAATGGCTACGTGTTAGAGAGAGACTCGACAAGTGGTAGAGAGAGATGGTTTGTGGTTGAATGAATATAACATTACAACCGATGGGCAACGCGTGAGAGAGAAATTGACCAACTTATTTATAAGACAAACGGTCAATTAATGGCTCCATGCTTTACTTTTGTTTCAGTCTCGTTTTTAAGTACACCATTTGTTTCATATTTTTGATCTTATAACGGATGCCTTCCTTCCTACAAACAAGCTAAATGAGTGGGTATCGTAGGAGTATAATGTTCTTTTCTTTTTTACCACAAAAATGTAATAACAAGTGTTAAACATTCCTATATATAGTAACTTCAGATAAATTATCTTTTGAAATATTATATATTTTCTTCTTCCAATTATTTCATTTTAAGTTAAATAAATTTCCAGTCTCACTCACAAATTAAGACACAAACCAAACATCACTTTCCTTTCTTTCCAAGTTTTAACATTTATAAAACTTTAATAAAAATATGTTTTTTCACAAAAAAACATATATAGATTATAAACGTTACTAGAAGAATTATTTTTTAATCTCTTAATTATATAAAAAAAATGTAAACAAGCCAAGTCCAACTAATTAACTCATTTACATGAGAACTGAACTACCTTCAGGATTAATTTACAACCCTAAATTCTATAGAAACTAGGAGTTTATTGTCATTATTGTCTCTACAAGATTACAAAATACAACAAAACAAACACAAAATTCACACAAACATAAAAATATGTACCCCATTAGTTTCTACATCTACCTTTCCTTTTCACCATGCTCAACTGCCCAGTACCCGAGCACCGCGGCGCATATATATCTGCTGATTATGATCATATATATGAATGCATCAGAATTAACCCCCTAAGCTTTTGGAATCAATTCTTCCCATTCTTGAAGATAAGTGTCTGTTTGATCAGTCTTACCGGATTGTTCGCCACCGAATATTAGTTCATCCTCCATTAGTTTCTCCCACAATATAAAGCTTTCCGAATTGTAATCCGAACCGTTGGATCCAGACTTATCACTAGTGTTTTTATCTTCAGGTGGACTCACTGATCCATCCGACGAAAACACATCGGATTCTATCATATTCCACATTTCTTGAAACCGATCGATATCTTCAGCATTAACCGTGTTTAGCATTTGCTCAAGCTTCCGTTTTTTGCACATTTCAACGCTACCCGTCTTTTGTTTTCGCACCAGATGCTGCAAAAGCTTAACGAAAACCGGATTCCTAAACGCTTTAGACATGAACACTAACAACTGTTGCTGCTTGAACTCCATTCGAAGCATCCGTTCTTGAACCATCTCTAAATGTTTTTCGGTGTGCTCTTGTTGTTGTTTCATCTTCATGATCTCTTGTCTAAGTGCAATTCTATCTTTTCTTAATATCTTGAGCTCTGACTCTATGTTAGAGTTTGTTTGATGACCACAAGATTGGTGTTGCTGTTCTTGCTTTCTAGATTCCTCCTGTTTGTGTGTATGTTGTGTTTGGTTTGTTCTCCTCTTTATGTCTCTTAAAGAATGCTTCTTACCCTTTTGGAAAAATTCGTTTGCGAATTCCCATCGGTCGGGATCGATTTTCTTGAATCTCTGTTACAATAAGCTAGCTAGTCAACACATATTTTACTTGCAAATTAAATCAACCAAGATTTTTACTCAAATCAACTATGAATTAAACCATTAATTAAATTATGTAGCATGAAGCTTATGTTCCACTTAATTCATATAAGCTCTCCAAAATCCATATAAAAATTAGGGTTTTGTGGTTATGGACCCATCAAATTAAGATATGGACATATTTAGATATAAAAAAACCCTTACATTTAAAGTAGAATTCAGTTAATAGCAAAGTCACACACACACACACACACACACACACACACACACACACACTACCAACAGTTTGTCCGAATTCTATCCGGAAAACATTGCATGCCCAAAATAAGTAGGGTAAGTAAGTATTGAGGACACATTAAAAGAAAAGAAAAATAATAATAATAATAATAATACAAAATAAAATTGAGCTTGAACAATAATAAGATATTATAATCTTTAATTTATTTGTTTAAGTTGACCAAAGGTCAAAACTTTCTATCTGGAAATTGGAAAACACACTATAAAAAGTTAAAATCAGGAACCAAAATAAAACAAACCAATAATATGTTCTAAATAATTGAACTTTCAACTAATTTGCAGCTTTGAACAAATGCAAGAAAATAAAAAAATAATTCAAAGTTATTAAGCAAAGATTAATTACTTACATAAGTGTTGAGTTGGCGAACAAAGCTAGAGAAATTATTGTGCTTGAATCTTTGCGGCAAAAGATCAGTAGAAAACTTGTGAGGATCCCAAAGAATAAAACTATTGTTAGAACTACTCCATGATATTATAGCATCCGTTGTTGGATCATCCACCATTTCAAATGTCTTCTTAAGAAACGGTGGAGGCCCACCGTCTCTCAGCCCTTCGATGGGCTTGGGAGCCCATACATACTCATCAGCTTGTAGTTCATCAAAACCAGCTAACATGGGTTCTTCTTTCACTGATTCCATCATATGATCATGATCTTCCACATGTTCTTCTTTAACTCTTGCCATATATATGTGAGTGTTTGTTTAGTGTTTGAAGAAGAAAGAAAGAAAGAAAGATAAATAATAATAAAGACCGGGTTGTGTGAGATGATGTTATGGTATAATTATAATATAAGGATAGTTTTTGTTGCCGGTGGTTAGCGGTGGTGGGGGAGTGAGATAGAAAGACAGAGAGGTGTCGAAAGACTCATGGAGGTGCTGCCATTTGTACACTCCAAATATGAGACATGTATGTATGCATATGTGTTGTGTTTACTTGGACCTACTTCATCAATGTTCTCTTTACTTTTTTACAAAATATATATGCACTTTGGGCCCCTCACAAATCTATCCAAGATCATGACACGTAGTGCTACATTTAGATGCTATATTTTCTAAGATTAATTATTAATCAATTTTATATTAAATCATCACTAATTAGCGGCAATTGACCTCCTGGTGTAATAATATGAGGGTAATAGTTTAGGCTTCAGATTTTTGAGTGCTCTTATTTGAAATTGAATCAATAGAGTTTTTCATAGAGTAGTGAGTTTTCTCGTTACGTGTCTTTAAATGAGTTAAGCTTAAAACATCAAAATCAGTATGAATGTTTGTCATCTCATCAGGAAAGCTTACACAGATATTGAGGATTTAAAAGTAGTTTTAAACCCTGTTAAAAATATACTAATTAGCAGAGATTTATATTTGTTCGTTTACTTCATAGTTAGCTAGTATTCAATGGCCCAATCTATTTGAAGATTGGTGCCAAACTAACATATAAGACTTTTTTTTTTCTTTTGGTCTTTTGAATTAGAATAGTTTTCAATGTTCAAACTAATAGTCAAACTTCAATTTCATTTTTCTTTTTTGCCGGTGTCAATGGATTTGTAGAAAAGAAAACCTAATTTTTATCAACATTTTAATATATAATGATCAAGATATGTAGAGAAAAATATGCAATTTAAACACGTAAATTTATCTACTTAGTTTTATCATAAGAAAATATTCTATTCAAAACAACACAGTTATAAAGAAATGAAATCGTATGCTTACCACGTATCAAATCCCTAAAAATATAAAGTTTTCATAATTATGAGACTAGCATGGTTATTTTTATCCTCTGCAACCGCCAATGTATATAAACAACACTTAAGTAATATGTTTTTCTTATAATATTGGTTTTATTTAAAAAGTCAAAACGGAAGGGTTAAATATTAAATACATAGATGAATTTTAACATGTTAAAACAAACTTATAATTTGGCATCATCTTCTTAGTCCAATTTATAATGTACAACCATGATTTATAGAGATGTAACAAATTCTCTCATTAAAATTTTTATTGTGGGCCTAACTGAAAAAGTCAGACGCGTCCAAAATCCAATTTTGATAAGATACATGAATCCAATAGGTTGCACTATTTATAACATCGTTGCCGACTTGTTATCTTAGTTAACAGTGTTCAAATTAATTAATTTAAAAGTAAAAAGGTTATTAGATTATCCGTTCCAATGCGGGTAACTGTGAAATGTGAAAACGCCATGTTAATTTTGAAAGGTTTTATATAATAGTTAATACACTGCAATGACAAGACTTGTGGTGGGGTGAAATGTGTAAAATAGTTGATTATAGTTTATATATCGTGATGGATTCACGTTTTTTTTTTCATGGGTTCACTATTTTAAATGTTTCAATTTCATAAGATCGGATAAAAATTTCGGATCGGTTTGATAGTTCGAGTCGGTTTAACGATTCGGCAAAGAAGAATAACACAATTTTGGTTGTTTGTATGGCCTAACACTAACTCACTAAGAGAAATTAAAACTCCACTTAGACAACCAAACTTCACTTAAACACAGTTAAGGTAGCCAGTTGAAAATCTAACACTTGGTTTTAGAATATGAGAATATTAATACTTAATAGACTTGGATGTTTTATGGAAGATAAGAGTTCCATCCAAACATTGTTAAGGTAAATTAAAAGAATTTACTTGCTTAGTTAAGTCATAAGTGAACACTTTTGACAAGCAATCCATACGATAACTTTAATATGAATCTACCAAAACCAAATTGGAGTGATATCAACCACGAATTCTAAACTTAAACCAAGAGCTTCGTGCATCGTGACATTTAAAAATTTTCTTATAATACCCTAAACATATTTAAAACAAAGTTTAAAAAAAAACAGTTAACCAAGAGAATCGAATCACATACCCTTTTATTATAAAGTCATGGGTTATCCACTACACTATTTGCTTAGTATTGTAAGGGGTTCCCTTCAGATCTATTAGGGGCTCACTTCACTCCATAATATTTAACGACCCAGTATATTTGAAGGTTAGTGCCAAACTAACATACCAGACTTTGTTTTCCTCTCTTGTGTTTGTTCTTTTGGATTACAATAATTTCCAATGTTCAAACTAATAATCAAACTTCAATTTTGTTATTCTTCTTTGTCCACGTCAATGAATTTGTAGAAAAAAAAACTTACTTTTTATCAAGATTTCAACATATAAGACAATGAAACAAGTGATCAAGGTATGTAGAAAAAAATATGTAGAAGTATATAGAGGCTAAAACAGTTACTTTTATCCTATCTACTTGGTTTTATCATAAGAAAATATTCGATTCCAAATCATATAGTAAATAAGTAAAATCGTATGATCGCGACGTATCAAAACCCTAAAAGTATAAGATAACACATTCATTTTTATCCTATACGACGGCCATGCATGTTAGGTACCTGTGTGTAAACAACTTAAGTAATATGTTTTTATCTTATAATATTGGTTTTATTAAAAAAGTCGATCTTAAGGGGTTAAAATAAAATACACAATCTAGAATTTTAGGCTCTGTCGAATTGACTTGTGTTCGTGAACATATTCATTTCCTTAATGAAAGAATACGAACATAAAGTCTCGTTGGGTAAGTGTTCGTGAACACATTATTTACTTAATAACAAACAAAACATAAACAACGTCATAAGTTTGAAAAGTGTAAAAATGAAAACTTGGGTGGCATTTTTAACAAGAAACAGTTTGAAAAGTGTAAAAAAGAAAACTTGGGTGCCATTTTTGACAAGAAACAGTGAAAAAGATGAAAACTTGATGTATCTTTTGGAAACCCCAAAACCCTAAATTGATTTTGTTGACGAACCCAAAACACAGCGAGGAAGAAGCAATGGTGGTGAGGCTGAGATTAGCGAGATTAGGATGCCGGAACCGACCGAGTTATGGCGGCCGATAGCCGGTCACCCAGAGACGGAAAACACATAGAGGTTTTGGGTTACTACAACCCCTTGCCAGGTTCTTCACTGTAAATTGATTTGTGGTTGTAATATTAAGTCAGTGTATGATCTATATGTGACTAATTGTTGGTTGGTTAATATAGGTCAAGATGGTGGTAAAAGAATGGGGCTTAATTTTGAAAGAGTGAAGTAAGTTGTTTGATACATACACTATTAATATGAATTATCATGTGACGTGAATTATTTGATACTGTTAGCTTTGCTGTTAATAATTTATAACTAGTTGTGGTGTTTGTACATGTTCATTGCTTGTTCTGTTTTGCATATCAGTTGATAGGTTTTTGTTCATGAAATTTTGGATTTTTAGTTTATAATAGCACATAAGCTGGGAACCTTGGCTTGTTTTTAATGTTTGTTTGATGAATTTTAGTTACTTTTTTTTTCTTATTTCATTTTCTAGTAAATGACACTAGGTTCATTCTAAGGAAATTGCAACAATTCGGAAAAATATTTTTTGTATTTTGTAGTCACTGAAGACTATTATAGGATTAAGTCATACTCCTTTTGTTAAATGTTCCAAGTTAGACATTGCAAGTGTATAAAAAATAAAACTATATAGAATGTTAGATGTTGATTGTTTTGTTGTATAAACATTATACATTAGTTGTTAGATGTAATGTTTTGTTGATTGGTCTGCTGGATGTCTTTTGCTTTCATTTAACCTTGCTTTCTATTATTTTTTATAAGTTGTCAATTTTCATTTTTTTGTATTGACGGAAAACCAAAAATGTATCTTGTGTATAGCAGTATAGTTTCCCAAGTATATTTGGTCCATAAATTTTGATGGTTAACACTGATTGATAGAAAATAAAGAGAGACTGTATGCAGCTTATGCCTTTATTAAGTAGTTAAATTTATTATTTTTACATTAGGTTGATAGATCATGTAAGTAACATTATTAGCATACTTACCTTTTTATCAAACCAAATACACTAGTACATGTTGACTTTTGTGGTCAAATTGGTAAATTTTTAGTGATTTTAAAAAGTTTTGAAAAGTGAATATTAAGCTAAACTTATTATATAACCAAAATACCAAAAACACATGGAAATCATGGTGTTAAATCTGTGGCCAAGTCGACACGAATTTGATATTCGGAAAATTATATTGACGCCTCTTTATGTGTTATGCTTATCCAGATATTGGCTCTCAGTTGGTGCCCAACCGTCAGATCCAGTTCAACGTCTTTTATTTAGAGCTGGGCTGCTACCACCACCACCAATGGTTGCAATGGGTCGGAAAGGAGGGCCTCGTGACACCCGCCCAGTTGACCCGTTGACTGGACGGGTCTTGATCCCCGAGCAACCAGCCAAACCTAGTAATGAATCAGTGGATGCTTAAGAAAATAATCTGTCAACTTCCCAACTGTCAGTTTTTTGATGCATGCTAGTTATGCTTATGGGTTTGCGGTTGGTTATATGGTTATGTTCAGAACTATTTGCAATGTTATAATGTGGTAAATTGTTGATGCTATAATAAATTTTACATTGTAGCGATCACTGTTATTGTAATTTCGGGTCTTCATTAGATTTGAAACTTTCTTATTATGCAGTTTACTGTCTTTTAATCTTTTATAGTGTGTATAAAACTAGAGGGGCGTTTAGGATTGCTTATTTGAACAACTTCTTTGTTTATTAAATTATTTTTCTAGCTTACGACTGTTGGATGAATAATAATAGTTACGACATATGTTGTTTTTAGGTAAAACAGTTTGTATTGAAAGTCCTTGAACAACGTCTAGTGTTAGTGTGTGGTTACACAATCGTTCCTGTGCAAGACACGCTCCCACATTTAGAGTCGAGTACACTGTGGACTCGTGGAGTGGATGCAGTTCTTATGCTTTTGGTTAGAGTTGAAAGTCCTACTCTAAATAGTTAGACGATCGACCCTGTTGAATACATCTTGGTCAAGGTCTAGTGTTTGTTTCTTAAAAGGATTTTTTTTTTTTCCTTTGAAAATTTTTAGTATTAAAAACAAATAAAATGATTCAATTACAATAGAGGCAGGTAAGCGGGCAACAAGTTACGCCGTCACTCCCTTTTGAATGGCAAAACCGAATGGTTACACCATCGGTGCAGGTTAAGGCATGTTTCTATTTAGGGTCGAAAGCCATACCAACAAATGGTTAGTTGGTTACAAAGTCTGTCCTATTTCCTTACTAAAATAGTTTTTTGTAAGCTGATATGTTTCATGTTATCTTACTATGTATATTTTAATTTTCAGATTATTCAACAAAAATTTTATAAACGAATCCAATAAAATATAAATAAATCATTTTAGAAAAACAAGAATTTGAGAGTGCTTTTGAATAGAGTATATGATTGAAAATAAAATGAATATTTATAAATTATATATGTTTTATATTTATAGGTAGATAATTTTTTGAGATCGCATTATAGACCACACGAATTGTTCTTGGTCCACCTTGGTAGTCAAGTTACGTGCTCCCCAAATAAAACACTTTCAAACCCACTAGCCGCCTTCTCTGATCTCTTTCGATAAAACAATTTATAATATCTTATCATTTTTCTTGACTAAGAATATATCTGGAATAACCAGATGATAAAAGGTGACCTCATACATTTGTAATTACAGACAGCGCTAGGTAGTCCAAGCCCACTCACTATCTCTTGTTTCGTCGTTCATTGGAAAACAGTCAAACACGCAATCTAAACACCCGCTAAGGTAAAACCCAGTTAGAATCATATTCAAATTTGAGACTTTTATTTTAAATCTTCACTTCCCCTCAAATACTTAAGCTATAGTTATTGACTTGATATCTTATCACACTCTTTAAATTCTTTAACCTTTATAAAATTTTAAGAGAAATATTAGTGATAATTTGATTTTACCTTTTTAATTATATAAAGTGATTTTACATAACCTTTGTGAGAATACATTTCACCATATATAAATTATGTAATAATTTGTTCAATATTTCTTCTTCCTATTCCAATTTCTGATAGGCGGGTTAGGTTAACACGTATCGTTTATGGAGTATCATACCATTCTTAAAATATCGCTTTTTGGTTGATGGGAATGCACTGTGTTGTCGCAAGGGGTGCTTAGGTCCATTTGAGGAACATGCAGTTCATAGGTCATTGTAGGGAGCTTTTGGGATTCAAGTACCGACACAATTTAGTTAGAGATATTCTGTTTTTTTAATATATTTTCAGGTGCGTCGAGATTTTTATTAAGAAAAAATAACCTAAGAAATTCTTGATCGACTAGTTGGAAATAAGGTATCTTATTGAAATGATCATTTGTTAACTAACTTAAACCAACGTAGCTTCCAAGTAGAAACCTATTTATGTGTCTCTAATCCATAACTGGAAATCAGACATTCCTTGTTCCTCAATTCAATTCAATTCAATTCAATTGAACCCTAACCCCATATTACACAACCTTCAATTGATTCAATAGCTTAGCTTCCTGTGTTCAATTATGGTTAAAGACGCAAGCTTTAAGAAACTCGAGTATCTATCACTTGTTTCAAAGGTATCCACAGAACTCGAATCTCATTTAGGCTTTACCGATAAAGTTTTAGCTGAATTCATCACCGAAATTGGCCGAAACTCTCAAACCCTTAATGATTTCGATACTAAGTTGAAACACAACGGTGCTGATCTACCAGATTACTTCCTTAAAACTCTGTTAACAATAATCCACACTATTTTGCCCCCGAAATCGGTACGGGTGCCTGTTACGGATACTATACAGGACCCGTTACCCTTCAACAAGACTGTTGCATCTAGGACAGGGTTATTAGGGGTAAAGATCAACGAGAAAGATGATGTTTTTGATTGCTCTCGTATGCGGTTACAGAGAATGACTTCTCCCGAGAAATGGGAGGCGAAACAGTTGGTTGCATCAGGTGTTTTTACTGCGAAAGATTATGATGAAGAAGGTATTGATACAGTTTGTTTTCGTGAAGAAGATGGTGATGATGATATCGATGTTGAGGCCGAGTTAAACGAGGACACGCCGGTGTTTTTACGAGGGCATACTCGTTATTCAACGGATATGTCGCCGGTGAAGATTTTTAAGAATCCGGAGGGTTCGTTGAGCCGTGCAGCGCAGCTGCAATCGGCTCTTGTAAAAGAAAGACGAGAAGTGAGAGACCAACAACAAAGGTCAATGCTTGATGCTATTCCGAAAGATCTGAACCGTCCATGGGAAGACCCGATGCCTGGGTCAGGTGAGCGGCATCTGGCGCAGGAGCTAATGGGAGTCGGGTTGTCTGCATACGATATGCCTGATTGGAAGAAAGAGTCTTTTGGTAAGACGTTGACTTTTGGTCAAAGGTCGAAGCTTTCTCTCCAAGAACAAAGACAAAGCTTGCCTATACACAAGTTGAAGAACGAGTTGATTCAAGCTGTTCATGACAACCTGGTTTTGATTGTCATAGGCGAAACGGGCTCAGGAAAAACGACTCAAGTGACTCAGTATCTAGCCGAAGTGGGCTACACCACCAAGGGTAAAATAGGGTGCACTCAACCGCGAAGGGTAGCTGCGCAATCTGTAGCCAAGAGGGTGGCTGAAGAGTTCGGTTGTCGGTTAGGTGAAGAAGTTGGATACTCAATTCGGTTCGAGGATTGTACCAGCCTGGAAACCGTGATTAAGTACATGACTGAGGGTATGCTGTTAATGGAAATTCTTACTGACGAGAATCTGTCTCAGTATTCAGTTATCATGCTTGATGAAGCCCATGAGAGAACAATGAATACTGAAGTTCTCTTCGGGTTATTAAAAGGTCTCGTGAAAAGACGACCCGATTTGAAGTTGATCGTCACTTCCGCCACGTTGGATGCAGAAAAGTTCTCTGCATATTTCTTTAACTGCAAGATATTCACAATTCCGGGAAGTACGTTTCCGGTTGAGATTCTGTACACCAAACAGCCTGAAAGTGATTATCTTGATGCAACTTTGATTACTATAATGCAGATCCATTTGACCGAACCCGAGGGGGACATACTTGTCTTTTTGACCGGCCAAGAAGAAATCGATCACGCTTGCCAGTGTTTAAATGATCGGATGAAAGCATTAGGTAAAAACGTGCCTGAATTGATTATATTACCTGTTTACAGTGCACTTCCTAGTGAATTGCAATCAAGAATCTTTGAACCTGCACCGATAGGTAAACGGAAGGTGGTTGTTGCAACTAATATTGCTGAAGCTTCGTTAACAATCGATGGGATATTTTATGTAATCGATCCCGGGTTTGCTAAACAAAACGTTTATAACCCGAAACAGGGTCTTGATTCGCTAGTTATCACTCCGATATCACAGGCTTCGACGAGCTGGGCGGGCAGGCCGTACTGGGCCTGGAAGGTGTTACAGATTATACACCGAAAACGCTTTCAAGAATGAAATGCCACCAACCTCGATTCCAGAGATTCAAAGGGTGAATCTTGGGTTAATTACATTGAACTTGAAGGCTATGGGGATGAACGATTTGTTTTCTTTCAATTTCATGGACCCGCCTTCGGTTCAAGCTCTTGTTTCAGCTTTGTCCCAGCTGTACACTCTTGGTGCTCTTGATGAAGAAGGGCTTTTAACTAAATTAGGTAAGAAAATGGCGGAATTCCCACTCGATCCGCCTTTATCTAAGATGTTATTAGCGAGTGTTGATTTGGGTTGTAGTGATGAAATCGTGACAATAATCGCTATGATTACAACTGGGAATGTGTTTTATCGACCGAAGGAGAAACAAGCTCAAGCAGATCAAAAGAAGGCTAAGTTTTATCAACCCGAAGGTGATCATTTGACTTTGCTAGCTGTTTACAACGCTTGGAAAGCTAAGAACTTTTCGAGCCCGTGGTGTTTCGAGAATTTTGTTCAGGCCCGATCACTGAGACGGGCCCAAGATGTCAGAAAGCAGCTTTTGTCCATAATGGACCGGTACAAACTGGATGTTGTGAGTGCAGGAACGAAGTTTAAAAAGATACAAAAGGCGATAACAGCGGGCTTCTTCTTCCATGTGGCCCGAAAGGACCCACAAGAGGGGTACCGTACAGTAGTTGAGAACCAGCCCGTTTACATACACCCGGGCAGTGCTTTATTCCAAAGGCAGCCCGATTGGGTTATTTATCATGAGCTAGTGATGACAACAAAAGAATACATGCGTGAGGTTGCTGTTGTGAATCCGAAATGGCTAGTGGAACTGGCACCACGGTTCTTTAAGGTGTCTGACCCAACAAAAATTAGCAAGCGGAAGCGACACGAACGGATTGAGCCGCTTTATGATAGGTACCACGAACCGAACTCGTGGCGGTTGAGCAAAAGACGGGGTTGATCAGCGGGTTGAAGTTCTAGTTATTTTGGTTGTTTTTTGGTCTTTGTTTTCTTTTTGTACCTAAATGAAGTTGGATATGCATAAAGTTTACAAAGTAAAAATATGAACGCACTAAAAACGTGTATAAATGTTGGGGTTGCATAATACAAGAATAAATGTAGAATGTGCATGGTATATAGCATGTAGCATAATGGTTATTTTGCGTCCAATTTAAAATTGAATTTGAAGATATATTAAAGAAAAATTGTAGCTTGCTATGAGTGAAATTTTACCGGATATGTTTGGTTTTTTGTTATTAAAGAACGAATTGTATTCTTGGTCTGTTTACTGACTTAGTCCCTAGTAGAGGTGCACACAAAACCCAGTTAATCAGTCTATTTCAAACCGGTTACTAACTGATTCTAACCGTCAATTAGTAACCTTTTTTTTATTATTATTTTATTTAAAACCGGTTTTTTAACTGATTTGGTCTAACCGATCAAAACCCGAAAAACCGTTTAGCTTATGGAAGAGATAAATCTTTAATTTGATCCACACTGAGAGAAAAAAAGTTTTTTTTTTTTCAAATAAATATAAAAAAGAAGATAAAAAAAAGTGGGTATTTGATAAATTTAAGCAAGATTCCACTCAAAGAAGCCAAGCAAAAGAAGCATTAAGTTGAAGATGGCCTCTGCAAACCTAGGTAAGCTTTCAGGCGATCTTTATTCAATATAACTAACAGTAAAGTTAGTTGCTTTTAGGGTTAATGACTGATTTGAAGATGAACCCATCATCAAAATTTCATCTTTCTCACTTTTCAGGCCATCTTTCCCTCTACCCATCTCACTTTTACACTAATTATGAATTTGGGTCTAATTGTTTTGTTAATCTTTATTTGAGTTTATCTTTATTAAATTTTAAATTTGGTTAAAATATTTGAGTTACATCCTTATTAAATTCTTTTAAATTACTTCAAATATAAAATCTTTAAATTCGGTTTGGTTCGGTTTATATTACATGCAAAACCAAAACCGACAATAGGTTCAGTTTTACAAAAACATTAAACCAAACCATCGGTTTTGGTTTCAGTTTGATTTTTTGGTTTTCCGGTTTCATGCATGTTCCTACTAAATAGGACTTCAAATGTTGCAAAAATGTTACATGTTTTTCAGGGATTAAAGAGGAGGAGAAAATAGTTATAAAAAACAATTGTGGCGAGAAACTTGTGGGATTGTTACATGAAACAGGATCCAAAGAGATTGTAGTCGTATGCCATGGCTTACGAGGCTCAAAGGTACGTGCAGCTTTTCTAATTGCTTTTCATGCTCAATGCTTTTTTTTAAAATTTTAGATAAATACTTAGCAGCTTCTTATCACAAATAAGCAACAAAATATAGCATCAAAGTATCATCTTTAAGCTGCTACAGCATCATAAAGACAAGAGATTAGTGCTTTATATGCCTTTTGTGGTGTCTTGTTATGTAAAGTAAAAATCTTTTTGTTATACTGCAGCCCTTGAAAAGATTTTGTTAGGTAGTGTGTCACCTGATCCAAAATGTTTGTTTTTGTAATTTTTTTTTAACTAATTGTGGGGCGCATTGTTGTCTCTAGGAACACTTTACGATGGCGGAACTCTGTATTGCATTGGAGAAACAGGGGATCAGTGCGTTTCGCTTTGATTTTTCAGGAAACGGGTACATAATAACCAACTTTAAGTTAAATGTATATAAAACTTGTATCTAAATCACTATATAACCTTCTAATCTAAAAATAAAGTATTGTGACGAATGACTCAAAATGTTTCTATTTTAACAATTATTCAGTGAAAGTGAAGGCTCATTCGGATTTGGTAACTACCGCAAGGAGGTTGATGACTTGAAAGCGGTAGTCCAACATTTCAGTGAAGCAAATCGTGTTGTAAGTGCAATTATTGGACACAGTAAAGGTATGCCATTTTAGCTTATTTGACTTCTTGAGCTCAAAGAAGCTTCACATAGCTTATTTCATTGATTTAAGTCATGAATATTAGTTTTATGATTATGTTAAACCCTAACTTGAATTATTTTTTGGGAAAAAATTTTGCAGGTGGGAATGTGGTTGTTTTATATGCATCTTTGCATCAAGATATCAAGACGGTTGTCAATGTGTCTGGTCGTTATAGGATGGATAGGGGCTTGGAGGAGCATTTGGGAAAAGATTATTTGGAAAGAGCTAAAAAAGACGGTTTTATTGATGTCAAATCCAAAACAGGTTAACCATTTACATGTAATTTTAAATCCGTTTAACTGTCACCAACCGTGTATCTACTTATGTAGGAGCATTAGTGTATCGTGTGACGGAGGAAAGTCTAACGGAACGCCTGAACACAAACATGCATGAAGCGGGACTTAAAGTTGACCAAGATTGCAAGGTGTTGACCGTTCATGGATCAGTTGATGAGATCATTCCAGTTGAAGATGCTTTGGAGTTTGCCAAGATCATACCCAACCATGAGTTAAGAATCATCGAAGGGGCGGACCATTGTTACACCAACCACCGAGACGAGTTAGCGTCGGTTGTTTTGCCTTTCTTAAAAGACAATATTCATAGTGCTGAAGAACCATGTTTTATTTAAACCAAACTAATAATTTGGAATATTTGGTTCATGTAGCGTAGTTATTTTGTGTCCAGTTGAATCTGAAGATACATTATACTATGTGCGAGATTTTATTGGGTACGTTTATTTGCTATTAAAGAACAGATTGCATTCTTGGTCTGTTTACGGATTTAGTCCCTAGGCCATGATTGTTTTTTACGCGTTTTCCTCTTCGGACAACATTTATTTTAAAAAGATGGTTTTTCGGTTTAACAAAATAATTAAGTGTTGTGCGCGAGCTGAGTGTGGGTCTGCTTGTCTTGACTCGTTTACAAACTGAGCTGAAACCAAACGAGTACTTTTCGAACTAATGTGGAGCGATCGTCTAGCAGTTTGACAACACGTGAGCAAGAGATAAATCTTTAATTTGATCAAAACTGAGAAAAAAAAATATTATTTACTCCTTATAAAGTGTATATTCCGGTTTGTCTGATTTTTTGTTAAAATCGAGGATTGTTCATGAGTCGAGCCCAGTTGAGCTAGGGTGGGAGCTCGAGCTCAAAATTAAACAAGGAAACTCAGCTAGACTCGAGCTTGATTTTGAAGTTAAATGGGCCTAAGATCGAGCCAGCGAGCCAAGCCATAACTTGACTTATGCTTGTGACGAGTTTGGCTTAGTTACAAAAATGAGCCAATTAAGCTCAAGTTGGTTCTAATCAAGTTTTTTTAGCTACCTTTGTTCTAACTTTTATTGAGCAGTCACAAGCCCGAGTTTCGAACCACTGGCTTGGCTTTTCAAACAATCCATAATCAAATCAAAGTAAAATAATATCCATTACAGAAAAAAGATTAAAAAAAATGGGGGCATTGAGTTCAGTGGATGGATACCCTCAAATTTGAAAAATTTAAGCAAAAGTCCACTCAAACAAGCCAAGCAGTCTCCATCTCCATCTCCATCTCCATCTCCATCTCCATCTCCATCGTCAATGATAATAACTCTCACACCAGAAGACGAATTAAGCTAAAGATGACCTCTGCAAACCTAGGTCAGTTTTCAGGCGATCTTTATTCAATATAACTAACAGTAAAGTTGGTTGCTTTTAGGGTTAATGACTGATTTGAAGATGAACCCTTCATCAAAATTTCATCTTTGTTAGTTTTTAGGCCATCTTTCCCTATAAATAAGTAAATTCACTTGCTGCTTTTAATATTTATTTCTGACTTGTTGAAACCTACCGATAACTTATTCAACCAACTTTATACGAGTAGCCCCCAATACTACTGTTGGGTGTGGACGGTTCGGATTTTGTTTTTTTGGTTTCGCCATTTGAGCTTTAATATTTTTTTTGGCCCAAAATGATGAATTTGGATCTAAATTATTTTGTTTATTAGTAACTAATTGATTATAATACATGATGGCTAAGACTATGCGTAGCGGGGCGCCTCCCACCCCCCATGGAGCCCCCAAAGCGCGGGAACACTTCCCCCCCGGGGCGCTTTGGGCGCGGGGGGGGGGGGGGGGTTGATAAAATATAATAATAAAAATAATAATAAGGTAATGATTTGTAGGGGCTCCATCCACTACACCACTTTTAGCAAAAAAAAAAACCCGGTGGCGTGGCACAAACCGCGCACATTAGGGACTCCATCCACTACACATGGTCTAATATATTTGAGTTACATATTTATTAACATAAATTTAATTACTAAAAATAAACAATCTACTGTTCAGTTTTTGTAGAAACATATAACCAAACCTCGGTTTTTCTTTTAGTTCGGTTTTTTCGGTTTCATGCATACCCCCACTAAATAGGACTTAAAAGGTCGCGAAAATGGTTAAGAACTATAATTATAATGTTTTCAATATGATTAAAAACTTTTTAATTAAGATATTAATCTAGTTTATTTTGAGCAAAAAGGTTAAAGAGGTTAAGTGTTTAGATCTGTTTCATTTTTAACAAGGTTGTTAAAGCTTACATTAGTGCAGTTTCTACTTTACCCTGATAACATTTCATATTTACTTGTTTTTAGGGATTAAAGAGGAGAAAATAGTTATAAAAAACAATTGCCGCGAGAAACTTGTGGGATTGTTACATGAAACAGGATCCAAAGAGATTGTAATCGTATGCCATGGCTTCCAAGGCACAAAGGTACCTGCAACTTTTCTAATTGCTTTTCATACTCAATGCTTTTATTAAATTTTAGATAAATAGTTGGCTTCTTATCACTATAAGCGACAAACATATAGCATCAAAGGTATCATTTTTAAGCTGCCACAGCATCAAAAAGACAACGAATTAGTGCGCTTTATATGCCTTTTGTGGTGTCTTTAATGTAAAGTAAAAATCTTTTTATTATAGTGCACCCCTTGAAAAGATGTTGTTAGGTAGTGTGTCCCCTGATCCAAAATCTTTGTCTTTGTAATTATTCTTAATTAATTGTGGTACGTTTTGTTGTCTCCAGGAGTACAGTATGATGGCGGAACTCTGTATTGCGTTGGAGAAACAGGGAATCAGTGCCTTTCGCTTTGATTTTTCAGGAAACGGGTACATTGTAACTAGATTAATATCAGAGCGGAACTCTGTACACGTTTTATTGATTATAGCAACCAATGCATATAAAACTTGTATCTAAATCACTATAAAAACCTTCTAGTTTAAAGGTAAAATGTATAACTAACAACTCAAAATGTTTCTATTTTAACGATTATTCAGCGAGAGTGAAGGGTCATTCGAATTTGGTAACTACCGCAAGGAGGTTGATGACTTGAAAGCGGTAATCCGACATTTCACTGAAGCAAATCGTGCTGTAAGTGCAATCATTCGACACAGTAAAGGTATATGCCATTTTAGCTTATTTGACTTCTTGAGCTCAAACAAGCTTCACATAGCTTATTTCATTGATTTAAGTCATGAATATTAGTTTTATGGTTATGTTAAACCCTAACTTGATTTATTTTTTTGGAAAAAAACTTTGCAGGTGGGAATGTGGTTGTTTTATATGCATCTTTGCATCAAGATATCAAGACTGTTGTCAATCTGTCTGGTCGTTATAGGATGGATAGGGGCTTGGAGGAGCGTTTGGGAAAAGATTATTTGGAAAGAGCTAAAAAAGACGGTTTTATTGATATCAAATCCGAAACAGGTTAACCATTTACATGTAATTTTAAATCCGTGTAAGTGTCACCAACTGTCTATCTACTTATGTAGGAGAATTGTTGTATCGTGTGACGGAGGAAAGTCTAATGGAACGCCTGAACACAAACATGCATGAAGCGGGACTTAAGGTTGACCAAGATTGCAAGGTGTTGACCGTTCATGGATCAGTTGATGAAATCATTCCAGTTGAAGATGCTTTGGAGTTTGCCAAGATCATACCCAACCATGAGTTTAGAATCATCGAAGGGGCGGACCATTGTTACACCAACCACCGAGATGAGTTAGTTTCGGTTGTTTTGCCTTTCTTAAAAGAGAATATGCATAGAGCATAATTCTTATGTTTTCTTTAAACTAAACTAATAATTCGGATTGTCTGGTTCTTATGGTTACTGTCACCATTTGTTGAGATTCAGCTATGTATCATGGAAAACGTTTAATGTCATTACAGTATAATATCAAAAGTATTAAAAACCAACAAGAAAATATTATTGTTATTGGCTGACCAATCAATAAAAGTTTTAAAAATTATACTTTTCTTGTAAAATAGATAATGAAATATGTCCTTTTGATAAGATCAAATATTGAAAGCAAATGTGTGGTTATAAATGAATGGTTAGGTCTACTTAAAAATATACCCTCCAATACAATACTGATACACCAGAAGACAAATTAAGCTGAAGATGGACTCAACAACCACCTCTGCAAACCTAGGTCACTTTTTAGGCCATCTTTCTATATAGTACACCCACTTCAGTTTTACACTAAATTTAGCTGCTTTTGACTTCATTTCTGAGTTGTTGACTAACCCATTTCATCCTATGATTTTTAAACTGTAAGTTATATTTATGTGAAGTTTACTCTGATGATCATAAAGTTTTAGAATATATATCTCAATCTTTAAGTTAAAAGATTAGCGCCTTTGGCATCAAAACTTTTAAGCCATTGAATAATAATATTAATAGAAGCTTTAGGATTCTTTTTGACCTTTAAAACTATCTATATTTGCAAGAATCAACAAAGTTGAACAAGAAATATAGTATGATGCAATCTGCTCAAAATTGCATACTATTGAAAGTTATAGGGTAATTCTAATATCCTATAAGTTAGTTATGTAATGGTAGTTACTAGATAGAATATTTTAGTTAGTGTTTATTGTATTTTAGATGGGTAATCTTAATCCAGTTTCTACTTTTACCTTGATAATTTACTAGATAGTCTTACATGTTTTCAGGGATTAAACAGCAGAAAATAGTTATAAAAAACAATAACGGCGAGAAACTTGTGGGAATGTTACATGAAACAGGATCTAAAGAGATTGTAATCGTATGCCATGGCTTCCATGCTACAAAGGTGCATGCTACCTTTCCGTTCGCTTTTCATGTTCAATGTTTTTATATTTATTTTCTTTAACATATTGTGGGATGTTTTGTTGGCTCCAGGAATATAGTATGATGGTGGACCTCTGTTTTGCGTTGGAGAAGCATGGAATCAGCGCCTTTCGCTTTGATTTTTCAGGAAACGGGTAAATTCTATAGCGTTTATAGGATGATAGAAACTAAGTTATAATTCATTACCAGATTTTGATTCATTATTAAATGTCCTATCACATGCCACATGATGTACAAAAATGACACGCTAATATTTCTACAAAATTTGGCAAATCTTCTTTGACAATTATTCAGCGAAAGTGAAGGCTTACCTCAACGTGGCTTCCGTAAGGAGGTTGATGACTTAAAAGCAGTAATCCAACATTTCAGTGAAGCAAATCGTGTTGTAAGTGCTATCATTGGACATAGTAAAGGTATGTTGTTTTAGCTTATTTGGCTTCATTTTCAAATTTATGTAAAACTAAATGTACTGCTCTTTAGCAACTTGCATTTAAAGTGATATAAACTTTATCCTGATTGTTTTCTGGAAAATCTTTTTGCAGGTGGGAGTGAGTTCATTTTATACGCATCTTCAAATCATGATATCAAGACGGTTGTCAATGTGTCTGGTCGTTATAATATGGATAGGTTCAAAGAGTTTTTGGGAAAAGATTATTTGGAAAGACTTAAAAAAGATGGTTTTATCGACATCGTATCTGAAACAGGTTAATCATATACAATTAATATTTGTGTGTGTGTGTCGTTTGAGCAAGCTTTGGCCCGTTTGAGCGGTTTTCTTTTACCTAAATGTTTTTATTTTTCCAACTGATCCGTTATTTAGGAGAATTGTTGGATCATGTGACGGAGGAGAGTGTAATGGAAGTTCTGAACACAAACATGCATGAAGCTGGACTTAAAGTTGACCAAGATTGCAGTGTGTTGATTGTTCATGGATCAGCTGATGAAATCAATCCAGTTGAAGACGCTTTAGCGTTTGCCAAGGTCATACGCAATCATGAGTTAAGAATCATTGAAGGGGCGAACCATGATTACACCAACCACCGAGATGAATTAGTTTCTGTTGTTTTGGATTTCTTGAAGACCAAACTAAAATTTGATTCCTGACTGTAAATGTGAATTTGCTTAAATATCCATAAGTTTACTGTCACCATTTATTGAAACTTAAGTCAGTTATGCACCATTAAACTTTAATGAGATGTGTTCTGCATGTGTTGTCTTGAGATCTGCATAAACAAAACATTCACATTTTGTAAGCTCACTAAATGCCGGCAGACACGTGATGCGTGATTCACATAGTTTATTTCACATACTCCAATTTAATAAACACCACTAAGACTCCTTGTTTTATCATATTTTCAAACCAGTCTAGAACCACTCTCAAAGAGTTAAGCAGGCGATATTTCAGCATACACACTTCAGTTTCACGCTAAATTCACTTTTGGTTTAAATGTTAAGTTCTGAATGTATGATTAACCCGTCTGCAGTTTTGATCCTACAATATTTGAGAACGTTTCAGGGATTGACCAGAAGAGACTAGTGGGCTTGTTACACGAAACGTGGTCAAAAGAGATGGTAATCTTGTGTCATGGTTCAAAACCATCTCATTTAACATCAAAGTTAGAATAATATATATATGCCTTATATTGAATTTTTGGCTTCAGTGATTGAACAGAAGAGAATAGTTATACAAAACAATTGTGGCGAGAAACTTGTGGGTTTGTTACACGAAACGTGGTACAAAGAGATTGCAATCTTGTGCCATGGGCTCATGGCTTCCGAGACTCAAAGGTTCGTAATTATTTTCTTTTCTTGTGTTCCAAATATTGAATCTTTAGTTATATAAGATGAATTAAATGGAATAAGTTTATTAAATAACTAGAATATTGCATCAAAGTATCAGCTTTAAGCTGCTGCAACAACAGAAAACACTTTCTTGAAAAAAGTTAAGAATTCTGATGCATTATTTGAAATGAATTTGTAATTTTTGAAAGATTCATTGTCTCCAGGATTATATTATGATGGCAGATCTTGCTTTAGCGTTGGAAAAACAAGGGATCAGTTCCTTTCGATTTGATTTTTCTGGAAACGGGCAAGTCAAAATGCATATATTTTCTGCTGATTCGTTACGATAGTAAAGCGAATTCTACATTTCAGGGAAAGTAAAGGCTTATTCCAATTTGGTAACTATCATAAAGAGGTAGATGACTTAAAAGCAGTAACTCAACACTTTGCTGCAGAAATCGAGTTGTGACTGCAATTCTTGGACACGGTAAAGGTATGTACATCATTTTGTCTGTTTCGACTTCTTGAAGTAAAAAAAAGCTTCAAGTTTTATACTTTTAACATTGAGAAAACTCTTTTTGAGTGCTCACTGCTCACATTGTTTTAAGTTTCATTTGTGACTGAAAATAAATATATTTTTTACAGTTTGACTTTTTAAGGTCAAACAACCCTCAAGATTTTGACTTTTAACATTTATAAACAACCCTCAAAAAAGGATGGGTTTATCGATATCAAATCCAAAAAAGTTAAATTAATAAAATCAGTTATGATATAACGCGTATGTGAAATTACAAAACTATATTCATGCTTATGTAGGAAAAATTCTGTATCGTGTGACTGATGAAAGTCTTATGGAATGGATGAACACAAACATGCATGAAGCATGCCTTAAAGTTGACCAAGATTGCAGAGTGTTGACTGTTCATGGATCAGCTGATGAAGTTATTCCAGTTGAAGATGCTTTGGAGTTTGCCAAGATTTTACCTAACCATGAGTTAAGAATCATTGAAGGGGCTAACCATGGTTACACTAACAAAAGAGACAAATTAGCTTCTGTTGTTTTGTCTTTCATAATGGCCAATATGCATAGGATATGAACCTTTTGAGGAACCATTTTGTGTTCTTTGAACCAAATAAAATTTGAAGCAAAGTATTTGTATGGATGTAGAATTATATAATTATCTTGAAGTGTGCTTAAATGATTATTTGATGGCAAGTATGCTAAGCTGGTGATGACTTGTTTTAAATAACAAATCATATTATTATAATCATCAAGATTCATGGCTCAATATCAATACACCACTTATGTGATCAACAGACCAACGGGTAATAACCTGTAACATTCGGCTTCTCGTACCCCCAATATTATCCCTGATGAATTGCCATCCAAGAACTCACTGATTCGTTTTTGATAGCCACGCTTAACTATTTAGCTTTCATATGCTCCACATAGCTAACTAAATAAATAAAACATTAATATTCTCGAAACCAAACCAAAAGGTTGACACTTGACAATGGTTCATATGGTTTATTATTATTTAACACCCTCCAAATTAGTAAACGTTGCTTGTTTATCATTATCAGATTCTACACTCAAATCCATCAACAACCACTCTCACACTCTCACTGTTAACACTAGCAGTAGACGACGAATAATTAAGCTGCAGATGGCTGCCAGAGACTCCACCACCACCGCTGCAAACTCCGATCAAAACCCAGGTCAGTTTTTACTTTTCAGGCAATCTTTCGGTATACCCACTTCAATTTTACACTAAAGATACTTGCTTTAAGTGTTCATTTCTGATTTAAGATTAACCCATTTCACTTTGGAATTAATAATGCTAGTGTATGCCAATTTCAACTTAAAAGATTACCCCTTTTCACGTTAATAGTTATAACTGATAAGCCAAATGGGATGTACTAGTTACAAGGATAAAAGTTGTTTGATTTATAAAGCTATACTGCAAGATTTGGGATTATCATCCATTATTATTCAACTGTTTCAGGGACTGAAACTGAACAGAACAGAATAATTATAGAAAACAAGTATGGTGAAAAACTAGTTGGTCTGTTACACGAAACGGGGTCCAAAGAAATTGTGATCTTGTGTCATGGCTTCCGAGACTCAAAGGTACATCTTATTCAATTACTTTTGATGTTCAATATATTGATTTAAGAGGTTGAAGCATCAAGATTACACTTTGCACGATTTTCGACATATTTAGCCTTGTTCGGCCCTTTTGATCGTTAACCTGTTTATGGTTAAAGTTGTCACTTCTTATTGTGAGTTTTGTTCTTTCTCCAGGACTACAGTATGATGGTGGAACTCGCTCTTGCGTTAGAGAAACACGGGATTAGTGCTTTTCGCTTTGATTTTTCAGGAAACGGGTAAGTGAAAATGTTAAATGATGGACTTTGACTTTTGAAGTCAAATTGACTAATTGCCAATTTCAAAGCTAGTATGAAATATGAATCCTCTTGAGTTTCAAGAAACTATCTAATTACAAAAAAAAAAACTAAATGTACATGCTATAAGCAGGGGCACTTTGTTATAAGTCTAATATTTAAATGGTTAACATTTTTCAAATTAGCTCTGGTTATTTGAACCCGTAAGCCAAAATGTTTTCTAGTAACTTTTGGATTTCAGGGAAAGTGAAGGAATATTTCAATTTGGTAATTATCGTAAGGAGGTTGATGACTTACATGCAGTAATCCAACATTGCACTGCAGAAAATCGTGTTATAAGTGCAATTCTTGGACATAGTAAAGGTATGTTTTTTTTAGCCAATTTTACGTCTTGAGGTCAAACAATCTTCAATTTTAATTTGACTTTTAACATTGAAAGCCAACATGGTTATTAGTTTCAGAGCTAACAAAATAATATCTTTTTGCAGGTGGGAATGTGGTGGTTTTATACGCGTCTTTACATCACGATATTCACACAGTTGTAAACTTGTCTGGTCGATATAAGATGGATAGGGGCATTGAGGAGCGTTTGGGAAAAGAAAATCTGGAAAGAGTGAAAAAAGATGGTTCTGTTGACATCAAATCCAGAAAAGGTTTAAACATTTACGATTATCTGTTTTGACCCGTATCTGTGGAAATGGAATTACAACTTTTTTCTGCTTATTTAGGAGCATTAGTATATCGTGTGACAGAGGAAAGTCTTATGGAACGCCTGAACACAAACATGCATGAAGCGGGACTTAAAGTTGACCAAGATTGCAAGGTGTTGACCGTTCATGGATCAGTTGATGAGATCATTCCAGTTGAAGATGCTTTGGAGTTTGCCAAGATCATACCCAACCATGAGTTAAGAATCATTGAAGGGGCTAACCATAATTACACCAACCACAGAGACGAGTTAGCGTCGGTTGTTTTGGGGTTCTTAAAGGACAATATGCATAGAGCATGACTCTCTGAAGAACTATGTTGTGTTCTTGTTTTTGGTACCTGGAACAAAAATAAAACTTTTAAGAAGCATAATTGTATTGACTTGTGAAATTTTTGTGTTGGACTGTGTTATCAAAGTATAGTGTTTGCCAATTAGTAGTTGAACCTTTTTAACCTGCACCATAACTAACATCGAAAGATAAAAATCCAACATAGTTCATTTGATTGTTAGGACTTAGAGTCGTAAACTTCATTTTGCCGAGTGTTTAGTTCTCGTTTTAAAATTGAAGATTAAACTAAAAGATAAATTTCGAGAAAAAAGAATCGATAGGAGGAAAGGTATCTCAATTTGTTACAACATAGCTAAACATATAATCTCATCAAACCATTTTAAAATCAATGTAGCTGCAATTGATACGAAAATTATTGCAAGTTGGTAATCAAAATAATCATAAACAGGATAGTTCATCCAAACATAGGATATGCAGGTCTGTCTTTTCATAGACTTGCATTGTAGTACAAAGTTAAGCCCATTATGATTCAACTAACAATGTACTTTGTGCATAAAAGATCGTACACCACTTTTTATATCACGAATACATACGAAGTTTATCCAACACTCACCTGCAAATTTCAAACTGCCGGGACCTTTTTCTCGTCTTCAATAAAATAAATTGCAGTTTCAGGAACCTGCAATATATAAAAACCAGATTTTTAGTCATAAAGATATAATATAAGCTTAATATTAGAGCTCGGATCGATAAAAAGCTCAAAACGAGCAAAGCTTTTTCGAGCTCCAACAGAGCCCAGGCCTCACATAAAGGTCGTTTGGTTGTTGAGCTCGAGCCATGTGTATTTTTTAAGTCTAACCTCTTTTGAACTTATATCCATTAAGTTCACACTGCATAGCCAAGCTTTGGCCAATTTAAGGTACTACACAAGCTCGAGCCGAGCTTAGGCTCGCCCAAGGTTTTTTCACAAAATATACAAAAAAAAATAGAAAAACGTAATAAATTTAATTATAACTAATTAATAAAATTTAAGGTTTTTCACAAATTTTATCAAAAGTTTTAAGTTCTTTCAATTAGAGTTCAACAGATTTGTTAATGGTATCATTTCATCATGTTCTAAATCAGCCCAATAAAAGCCCAACTAATTAATACTACTCTTCTATGGGTTGGGCCAATTTGCATTCCTATGGTGCATTCATATAAAGAAAAAGAGCATGAGAATTGATTTTATAAAGGTAGAGAGAATCTGCAAGTCTTTTATTTTGATCACATGATAAAAGTTTTTGGTTTGTGTTAGGTTTGGAAGGACCCAAGCAGCCCATGTGAAGCATGTTTCAGAGAACATGCTCTCTGTTTTTAACCCTTTACATATTTCATCACAAATATATATCCATTCATTTCAACACTTTTCATACTTTCAACAGAGTTTAGTAAATTGAAAGTAAATGTAGAAATTGAATTATGTAACAACAATTATTTCATATTTACCTTATCTAGGTCTTTATTTTCCTGATACTCTTTTATACATGTTCGGTTGCGTTCATTTTCTTAAGGTTAAACGAACAAACTTTCGTTGTATTTATTCGATTCGTTTACATGCATGTATGTAGGTATTATATCTCCTTGTGGATATGAAAGAAACAACAGTCTAGTTTTTCTCTTTTCAATAATTCATGCTTTTCCTTGAAATGTGTTTAAAGTCACCGAAGCCTATTTTTAGCAGTATGATGTTTGTCTCATGTGAGACACGATGAAGTGGGATGCAACAGAAACATATGGTGATGCATGCCATATGAGTTCTGACCTTAAGGGTACAACTATAAACATCACTAACGTATCAATAAAATAAGGGGTGCAAGAGAGCCGAGCCCGAGCCTCAAATAAATATCGTTTAGTTATCGAGTCCGAGCTCGGGTTTTGTATAGGAAACTCGTTTAGGCTTGTCGAGCCTATGTATTTTTAAGCTTTATTTCTTTTAGACTTATATATATTAATTTCAAACTGCACAACCTTGCTCGAGCCAAGCTTTCGCTCATTTAAGGATTTTCTCAAATATAATAAAATAATTCAAAACATATATAAACTAATTATAATAAAATAAGCAAACGAAGTCGAAGCTTGATAAAACAACTCATGAGACAAGATCAAACTTGAGCTATGGAAAGTCAAAACAAGACGAGCTCGAGCCTAATAAAGCTCGGGCTCGGCTTATTCACACTCCTAAATAAAATTATAGCTTTATGGTTAAACATGTACGTGTAAGTGTTATTATCAAATACGGGTGACATTTAAAAAGTTTTCGGTCGAGTAACAAAAAAGAGTCGGTGTTACACATGAAGAATATTGATTTTAAAATGATTATTAGTTCAACATTGGATTGGTACAAGTAAGGTTAAAATACTTAAATATGCAAACAAATATACCTTTTGGACCAAAATAGTAAATTGCAAGTTGAGGGGTGTGACAAAGTGAGCCTACCAAATATTGGGTGGCCATACAAATAATCACATGCTAAGATGACCATTACAATACAATATAATACATACAACACAAGGAATCTAATTTCATGATGGGGCTTTTGACACGTGCAAAGAGACAATATTGGCATACTAATTGTCGGGGTATGGTATTAAGAACCCTAATTTATTATGTTTTGGGCTTATTTTATTATATGGGCTAATACATTTGTTATTGGGCTGAGGGGGTTTTGTGGAGGTAACCCTAACTGGGCTAGGCCCATTAGGGTACCATGATGGTGGCCATGGGGCTCCCTATATAAGGAGGTCTCCACCTCCTTATCAAGGGTTGGCAAATAGCTCAATAAGAGCCACCACCATATTTTTGTGTCTGTGAACAAGAGATCCTCTGGATTTCTTAGCGGTCACCTCCACACCCCCAAAAGTCACAGCAGATCACAGCAGCGGTCGGAGCAGAAGCAAGCAAGTCGTGGTTCGTTCATCTCGAAGTCCGTGGAAACATCGTCATGGGTCAGGTCAGATTCATTTCACGTTTCTACACTAATGATTTGTCTAATTCATAGTTTAATCAAATTTTAAAAATAACAAAATAATCACAAAATTTATATTTGTAACAATTATTGATAAGCAAACGCATTTTAACTTTTAGATTGATATATAGCATGGACACAAGTCACTACAAGGAAACAATATAATGTCTAGAAAATGTCATAAAAACTTATACAAACATACACAACTCTATATGTATGTATATGTATGTGATGTTGCTTCAAGTATGCATATCACGATCAAACAATTTTTTTAATGTAATGCAATATGTTGAGTTATTTTTCGCACTTGTTTTATCTTGTGTATCATCGTCAAACGCTTATTCACATATCTCATAAAAGTGAATGCATGAAACAAGTTTATGTATACGTGTAACACGCTCGTATGGAAATTCAACTTTTCTAGCATATGACATATTCGTGTTCTTAATTAGGGCGTGTTTTCATTAAAAGAGAAGTGACATATGAGAGGTTGGTTAATGGGGGTGAAGAGACAAACACGAAAGTTGTTAAAAATAATATTAAATGTATTCCGAACCGAAACCAATGTAGTATAAATAAGACTACGTCAGAGGATTGGAGTTTGGACATGTAATTGCATACATGATCAATGTTATTATGGATGTGCACGTCGTTAAGTGTATTAGGTGTTGTGTGTATTTTACGTCGCCTCCTCAAATGTGTACTTCATATTACATGATAACATCACTGATTCTAAATTGTAATAATCCGCTTCCTTGCTAACCGGCACGAGTTGACTGATGGGGATCCCAAATTGTTTTTTTGGATGGTCATGTAAAAGATGCCAGACACGGTAAGCTTGCATTGTTATGACGTCGATAGGCCATTTTTATGCTTGAAGTCATGAACAATAAGTATGAAATATAGAGAATTAATTAATAAGTGAGAAATGTGTACAATAAATTATTATAGAACAAGACTAGAGGACATGTTATATAAATGTATATCTTACGTTGCTTGGCTATAAAGGATCGATATACATGAAAAGAAATTTATGAATGACACTTGAAATTTAATAGGATTCATTACATTGTCTCACGTTGTGTTTGTTACTTCAAACATACATCAAAAAATGAGTTGATAGTTACGTATTGCATGAGTTTGTGAGTATTATAAAAAACATGATATACGAACATTAAGCTAATATGAGAAATAATTTTGTGTATCTAATTACTATAAGTTGAGTCAAGGTGTTAAAACTTAAAATTCCGTATAACTATAGGTGATAAGTATGACCCATTGTTCAAAAAATGAGTTGATTTAGGGAAAAAAAATTAAAAATTGAATGTACGTGGATTCATATGCGACAAATTAGAAAACTTTACTCAATATAGTCAGATAGTCGATGTTTAAGACTGATCATATTGCAAAACTTGTTAAATAGAATACGTTCAAATGTCACGCATTATCATTTATTTGTCTCCGTTAACCGTTTGTTGGGACCAATATATTTACATTGGGATTTCAAAAAAAAATTATATTTTGTTATTTTATCGATTAGGGTCCAATTTGTATTGGCCCCAAGTTGGGACCAGACAAATTATTAATTATATCGAGTATTAAATTATAGAGGTTCTATTGTATAGATGTGACACCGTTGTCAACACCTTCACCGTGCCACCACCGTCGACACCGTCACCACCCATACGGCCATTGACACCATCGTCGCCTACTCTCATTGCCTGCACCTCCACTATCACTACCACCACCACTATCGCCTTCGTCTCTGTCACCATCGTTTCCGCCACAATAGAAACTACCACCACCTCATCCTAGCCGCAACGATGGACATCACATTTACTTGTTGCCACTAGTCACCATAAAAATGATGTAGGTAAACGTACTTTTATATTTTTTTTTTCTTGAACTCATTCAACTTGAGTCTATTTTGGTCCAAACCTATTAAGACCCACATCAAATTATTACTTTTTAATAACGACTAATTTTACTTTGACTCATATTGACCTGAACTCATTTTTAATCACCCGACTTATATATAAGATATAAATGATATAACTAACCACAAAAGTGTTACCTTTATGTTTTATCATCATATTCTTAATAGTATATCTAAGGATGAACATGTGGCTAATTACTTTTATTTGTTAAAGGCAAAAAGTGTGTCCGTCACCACTTTTATAAAAATGCAAAATTTTCTAAGTGGAGATTGAGATGATATGATATGATGGATCCACCAAACTTGTCTCACAAATAAAACAAAGCATACGGGGCTCAAAATTAAATTTATATTATGTAATAAAATTTTATTATACAATTTTTGCAAAGGATCAAATTTTGGCTAATTTGTCAATAAAAAGTACATTTTAGTAAATACCAATGAATTATAAATAAGTTTTAACGACTTCAAGCCTTTGACTTACCAAATTAAGTTGAATGATTATTTCGTGCAAAACTAAAAGCCTTTTTTTAACATTTTATGATATTAACCAAAGCTTTTTATTACAAGGTGACTATATAATAACTATATATAAGAGAATTGTAATTTATGTATGATGAGGTATTGTTGGTGAAACCACTTTCCTAGATTAATGTTGTGCCTACTAACTAAGTTCATGTTGTGTCTTAACAAAACATGATAACTATATAGCCATTTGGCGACCTTTGCAACAAGTGAGGTTGATACATTAAGACTCACAATTTAAATCAAACCAATACAAAAGTTAACCATACACCATGATTTGGTTTTGATTCGGAAAGGATTATCTAAAATTGCCCGTTAAACACCACGGGATTAGAGGATTAGATCTAGGGTTAATATTTCCCACACGATAATTCATACACCACATATAGTGTACTAAAGGTGTGATGAAAAAATATGCACCGCACAATCACGTGTGTTGACATTTTTGCCTAATTATATTCCAGCTTAGATTCATAAACTCTAAAAACTTTAAAGTTAACTAAATCATAAAACTATCCAAATAATGGTGTGATTTAATAACACAAACGGACCAACACACGAAATTCGTGGGTTAAGTTTAATCTAAACAAGTTCGTTATGTTGCATTCTAACCCATAAACATGTTTAGCTATATGAGTTGTGTTTGGGTAGATTAGTTTATACGTAATTATTTATATATAATTTTTTCCCTTTTTTCCTTACAAAATTATATTTTAGATTATTATTAGTATATAAGAAGTAAAATGAATATTTTGGGTTAAATAACTTGTATTTGTGTGAATCTGTAAAACCCGCATTACGTTTGAGTTCATTTGTTTGACAAACTTTTCGAGTATATACCGGATTCAATCAATAAAAGAAACCATTAACACCCAATTTAAAATCATATATAACTACTACATGAATATTCTTCAAACAAGTATGCTAGCTTTTATCACATGCATAAAAGTAAAATAGTGATGGTGAACTACATCAAAGTTAAAAAAAATAAAAAAAAAAAATAAAACAAACATAAAATCCATATCTTGATTTGGATATATATTCACCCACAAACAAGGTGAGTTGTCAAATGCAAATGGACACATGACAACATCATAACTAAAAACTAGCCATTAAACTGGTCAAAGCAACCTCTTTTTAATTCACCCCATCAAAGTAACCCTTTTCTATTACTTTCCTAAAATTTTTGTTTTTAAGCTTTTTTTTTTATAACAAATTATATTTTGGGGTTTTCTATATTTCAGAATTTCAAGAAAATTCCATTTTAGACATCCACCAAACTTTTTTTTTTATAATCTTTGTTTGGTACACTCTTCATTAATTCTTTAAAACTGTTAAAAGTTTGTAAATTTATACAATAAAGAACCAATCTTGATTGTCTCAAGTGCTGTTTTTTTAATCTTTTTATCTTGGGCTAGTTTACATACAAGAATATGTTCATTTTTATAAAATAATATTTGTCTTTTTGGTGTCAATTATTCTTGAAAACTGAAGAAAACAGTTGTCTGAAACTGTAACATGATGCTGTTAATCTTAAAGAATCAGCTCTGCAGACAACAGAACTGTCGAAGCACGAAATGAATCTTACCTGATCCATGACGATGTTTCCACGGATTTTCGAGATGAACGAACCACGTCTTGATCTTCTTCTTCTTCGGCTGCGCATGGTGACCTGCAATGTTGAGACCTGCAATGATTTCGGGGGTGTGGAGGCGACTGCTGAGATATCCTGAGGATTTTTTGTTCACAGACACAAAAAGTGGTGGTGGCTCTTATTGAGCATGACCCCTTGATAAGGAGGTGGAGACCTCCTTATATAGAGTCTCATGGCCACAATCATGGTACCCTAATGGGCCTAGCCCAGTTAGGGTTACCTCCACAAAACCCCCTCAGCCCAATAACATTGTATTAGTCCATGTAATGAAATAAGCCAAACATAATAGATTTAGGGTCGTAGAACCGGGTTTTAGTACCATACCCCTACAAGCCCCCCAAGTCCAGTGTTGCTCATGGGCGCGCAAGCGTCTAGGTGGAGCGCTGGACTTTATAAGGTGTGAGGCGGTTTTTTCCCTTTTCTTTGGCCTTGTCTTTATTGTCTTTTGAGTTTTTGAGAGGTTTTCTTCATGATGGTGACATGTTGTAATAAAAGCCTGCGCGCGAGGCGACTTACGAGCTATAATAATAATGAAGCTTGCGCGTGAGGCGACTTACGAGCTATAATAATAACGAAGCTTGCGCGCATGACGACTTATGAGTTGTAATAATAATGAAGCTAGCGCGAGAAAGCGACTTACGAGCTAAAATAATAATGAAGCTAGCGCGAGAAGCGACTTACGAGCTATAATAATAATAATGCCTGCGCGCGAGAGGCGACTTACGAGCTAAGAATAATAAAAGCCTGCGCGCGAGAAGCGTCTTACGAGCTGAGAATAATAAAGGCCTGCGCGTGAGGCGTCTTACGAGCTAAGAGTAATAAAGCCTGCGCGCGAGAGGCGTCTTACGAGCTGTGAGAATAATAAAACCTGCGCGTGAGGCGTCTTACGAGCTAAGAGTAATAAAGCCTGCGCGCGAGAGGCGTCTTACGAGCTGTGAGAATAATAATGCCTGCGCGCGAGAGGCGACTTACGAGCTAAGACTAATAAAGCCTGCGCGCGAGAGGCGTCTTACGAGCTGTAGCATAATAAAGCCTGCGCGTGAGGCGTCTTACGAGCTAAGAGTAATAAAGCCTGCGCGCGAGAGGCGTCTTACGAGCTGTGAGAATAATAATGCCTGCGCGCGAGAGGCGACTTAAGAGCTGTGAAAGTAATAAAGCTTGCGCGTGAGAGGCGTCTTATGAGCTTTGAGAATAATAATTGAGCTGGCGCGTGAGGCGACTTACGAGCTGTGAAAGTAATAAAGCTTGCGCGCGAGAGGCGTCTTATGAGCTTTGAGAATAATAATTGAGCTGGCGCGTGAGGCGACTTACGAGCTGTGAAAGTAATAAAGCTTGCGCGCGAGAGGCGTCTTATGAGCTTTGAGAATAATAATTGAGCTGGCGCGTGAAGCGACTTACGAGCTGTGAAAGTAATAAAGCTTGCGCGTGAGGCGTCTTACGAGCTATAAGAATAATAACAGCTTGCGCGTGAGGCGTCTTATGAGCTGTGTGAATAATAATTGAGCTGGCGCGTGAGGCGACTTACGAGCTGTGAAAGTATTAAAAGCTTGCGCGCGAGAGGCGTCTTATGAGCTGTGTGAATAATAAAAGCCTGCGCGTGAGGCGACTTACGGGCTGTAAGAATAATAACAGCTTGCGCGAGAGGCGTCTTATGAGCTGTTGAATAATAAAGCCTGTGCGTGAGGCGACTTACGGGCTGTAAGAATAATAACAGCTTGCGCGCGAGGCGTCTTATGAGCTGTGTGAATAATAGAGCCTGCGCGTGAGGCGACTTACGGGCTGTAAGAATAATAACAGCTTGCGCGCGAGGCGTCTTATGAGCTGTGTGAATAATAAAGCCTGCGCGTGAGGCGACTTACGGGCTGCAAGAATAATAACAGCTTGCGCGCGAGGCGTCTTATGAGCTGTATGAATAATAAAGCCTGCGCGTGAGGCGACTTACGGGCTGTAAGAATAATAACAGCTTGCGCGCGAGGCGTCTTATGAGCTGTGTGAATAATAAAGCCTGCGCGTGAGGCGACTTACGGGCTGTAAGAATAATAACAGCTTGCGCGCGAGGCGTCTTATGAGCTGTGTGAATAATAAAAACCTGCGCATGAGGCGACTTACGGGCTGTAAGAATAAAAACAGCTTGCGCGCGAGGCGTCTTATGAGTTGTGTGAATAATAGAGCCTGCGCGTGAGGCGACTTACGGGCTGTAAGAATAATAACAGCTTGCGCGCGAGGCGTCTTATGAGCTGTGTGAATAATAGAGCCTGCGCGTGAGGCGACTTACGGGCTGCAAGAATAATAACAGCTTGCGCGCGAGGCGTCTTATGAGCTGTGTGAATAATAGAGCCTGCGCGTGAGGCGACTTACGGGCTGCAAGAATAATAACAGCTTGCGCGCGAGGCGTCTTATGAGCTGTGTGAATAATAGAGCCTGCGCGTGAGGCGACTTACGGGCTGCAAGAATAATAACAGCTTGCGCGCGAGGCGTCTTATGAGCTGTGTGAATAATAAAGCCTGCGCGTGAGGCGACTTACGGGCTGTAAGAATAATAACAGCTTGCGCGCGAGGCGTCTTATGAGCTGTGTGAATAATAAAGCCTGCGCGTGAGGCGACTTACGGGCTGTAAGAATAATAACAGCTTGCGCGCGAGGCGTCTTATGAGCTGTGTGAATAATAAAGCCTGCGCGTGAGGCGACTTACGGGCTGTAAGAATAATAACAGCTTGCGCGCGAGGCGTCTTATGAGTTGTAATAATAATGAAGCTTGCGCGTGAGGCGGCTTACGAGCTACTTTATGTCACGCGCCACGTGCAGATGTTGCATGCGCGTGCGCGTAGACTTTGGTTTTGTGTTATGCGCCACGCGCAGATGTTGCGTGCGCGTGCGTGTAGACTGTGACATGTGTGAGCATGTGATGCGTAAGCATGTGTAATAGGCATGAGCATATGTGATGCGTGAGCATATGGTATGAGAATTCTCAACCCTTAAGTTCGGCGCGTAGCCATATGGGATATTATGAGGATTCCAAAACCTTGAAGTTTGGCGCGTAGCCATATGGGATATTAGGAGGATTCCCAACCTTGGCACGTAGCCATATGGGATATTATGAGGATTCCCAACCTTGAAGTTTGGCGCGTAGCCATATGGGATATTATGAGGATTCCCATCCTTGGCGCGTAGCCATATGGGATATTATGAGGATTCCCAACCTTGGCGCGTAGCCATATGGGATATTATGAGGATTCCCAACCTTGAAGTTTGGCGCGTAGCCATATGGGATATTAGGAGGATTCCCAACCTTGGCGCGTAGCCATATGGGATATTAGGAGGATTCCCAACCTTGCAGTTTGGCGCGTAGCCTTATGGGATATTAGGAGGATTCCCAACCTTGAAGTTTGGCGCGTAGCCATATGGGATATTAGGAGGATTCCCAACCTTGAAGTTTGGCGCGTAGCCTGATGCGCGCATGCACGGCGATAGAGTGGTGACTCGCAAGTGCGCGTGCATGGCGGAGGTCTCTTGCGCAAAAACCCAGATGGTGGTTTCCGCGGCGGCACATGCACGGCTGCGGAGTGAGAACCCACGGGCGTGCGTACATGGCGGCGGAAGTCTGGTAATTTCCGGATCTGCAATTTAAGAGTCAGATCTGCAACTTTAGACCTAAAATCCAGGTCTGTAATCTAGACCTAGATCTGTAAATCAGATCTGGACAGATCTGAAGCCCGGAGCAGATTTAAAACCATCACAGATTCGGAGATCTGATCATTCCAATCACGGATTTTCCTTCTTGCCCAGATCTGGAAGCCTCTTTTTAGATCTATGGATCTTTTTGAGCTTTAAATAGAACAAGCTTTGAAGCCTTTTTCTGTAAACTTCCAGATCTGCGTTTTTCTTGGGAGAGATCTGACAGCCGAGATGAAGATCGAAGGGCAGTTCGTTGCCGTCCCACGGATGGCGCCAATGTCGAAGCACGAAATGAATCTTACCTGATCCATGACGATGTTTCCACGGATTTTCGAGATGAACGAACCACGTCTTGATCTTCTTCTTCTTCGGCTGCGCATGGTGACCTGCAATGTTGAGACCTGCAATGGTTTCGGGGGTGTGGAGGCGACTGCTAAGATATCCTGAGGATTTCTTGTTCACAGACGCTCTTATTGAGCATGACCCCTTGATAAGGAGGTGGAGACCTCCTTATATAGAGTCTCATGGCCACCATCATGGTACCCTAATGGGCCTAGCCCAGTTAGGGTTACCTCCACAAAACCCCCTCAGCCCAATAACATTGTATTAGTCCATGTAATGAAATAAGCCAAACATAATAGATTTAGGATCGTAGAACCGGGTTTTAGTACCATACCCCTACGAGAACAGTTTGCTATGCTTTGATGTTAATAATAATAATAATAATAGTGTTTTGTCAATTATCTTTAGTGATAATAATAACAAGAAGAAAACTGAAAGCCTTTTTAGAGTATTTGAAGCAACTGTCTTTCTTTCTCTTTGTTGCTTGCTGTTCACTGTTTGTGGGATCTAATTTCAGTACCTCTTTCTCTTTCTCTTTCTCTCTCTTCTTTTATTGTTGCTTCAAGTTTTTACATGTTCAGGCTATTTATTATCATTAATAACAAGAGTTATTATTATTTTTATTATTATTATTCTGCTTTGATTATTCTTGGGTATACTTGGGATTGGAGTTTTGGGAATAACTGATTCATCTTCTAATGAGATGAATCTGATGGTCAAGTATATCTTCTTGGTGGTGCAAGTTTACTCCATTGTTGGTTCTTTGGTGCTTCAAGAATCTTCAGGTGATCAATTCCCTTTTTGCCCTTATTCAAAGTTTGGATTTTTTTTAGGTTTTAGATCAAATCTTTACATTTTCTTGATAACCCATTTGGCTCTGGTACTTTCTTGATCATTTTGCTTGTGTTTGAGCTGCATTACTCATAACTTTTGAATCTTGATGTGGAAAGCTGTTGTTTTTTTTTTGGATTAGTAAATGTGTAAACATGCTAGATATAATGTTAATTTGAACAATTTATATAATCTTGACATTTTTCTTGAATAACCATTTGGGTGAGTCTGATAAATTCTTGTTCTTGAGCTACATTACTGATAAATCTTGATGTTGCAAGTTGTTATATCGTTTTACGATTTGCTAATATATTAATTGGGTAATTTAATAATCAAGGGTTGATGAGGATATATAAATTTTGAATCTTTGCAATTTAAGGATAACATGTTTGCATTTGATCATTAGATCATAAGCTCCATAAAGCCGATCACTTTTGAACAATTTAGAACAGCAGATTCATCATCTTGAAAACTCATATGGGATTATCTTGTGTTTGAGCACATTTCTGATTAATCTTGATATTATTATTATTATTATTATTATTATTATTTTGATTATTAAATTGTGGGAATATGTAAATAAAATGTTAATCGGGTAGATTTATAATCAGGGTTTGATAAGATATTATCGTTTATATGACTTAAGTTTCCAAATTTTCTTTCAGCTTTCGGGTCTGCATCGGGACCCGAAGGAAATAAGCGTCTTGAACCTTCATCATCTCCAAACACTACCCTAAATGAACCACCACCAGATGCTGCAGGTATACTTGACTTTTGAGGTCAAATGTAATATTTTTCAAAATCATAATTATATATTTGACTTTTGTGTTTAAATGCAATATTTTTCCAAGTTGCAGCACCAATTGCATCAATCCCAGACCGGTCACCACCAGGCCCGCCAGTCATCCCGCCAACCGCCCCCATTTCTGTGCCGCCAATTCCTCAACCCGAAAAAGAACCCGCTATCACATCTCCATCTCCGGTCTACCCACCAACCGCTTCTGGTATTTTACCAATTTTTAAAAACTTATGTTGATGTTAGTTTCAACTTTTATTATAACAATTTGGGCTGTCTTGAATGCAGCACAAATAACATCACCACCAAAAAATGTGCTTCAAAGTCCACTGCCTGTGGCTCAAGCGGCACCACCATCTATATCTCAAGCACCGCCACCTGTCATTTTGCCTGGTTAGCTGACGTGTATAATTATGACTATTGTTGTCGTATCAAGTATCAAGAACTATTTTTAAAGTGTGATGGTATTACATATAATGTGCAGAGCCTATTACACCACCGCCAACCAGAACACCAGTGGCATCACCGCCAACATCCCCTGTATTGCCTGTACCACCTGCGCCTGTTAACTTGCCACGTAATGAAATTTTCATTTTTTTTTGTTTTAATATGCAAATATAAATAGTTGTTGAAATGTTATTTGCTTATGCAGTTCCTGTTGAATTACCGCCAAGCACGTTACCAAGTTCGCCGCCAAGCGCATTACCAAGTCCACCGCCTGTGCCGCCAACCACATTACCAAGTCCACCACCCATGCCGCCAACCACATTACCAAGTCCACCACCCATTTCGCCAACCACATTATCAAGTCCACCACCCATGCCGTCAACCACATTACAAAGTCCACCGCCAGTGCCGCCAACCACATTATCAAGTCCACCACCCATGCCGCCAACTACATTATCAAGTCCACCACCCATGCCACCAACCACATTACAAAGTCCACCGCCTGTTCCACCAACCACATTACCAAGTCCACCGCCTGTGCCGCCAACCACATTACCGAATCCACCACCTACACCACCAAGCACATTACCAAGCTCACCGCCTATGCCAGCAAGCGCATTACCAAGTTCACCACCTATGCCGCTAACCAAATTACCAAGGACTTCACCTCCAAGCCTCCCTTCATTAACCATGCCTCCACCAAATTTACCAGGTGAACTAGATTTTTTTGTTTTTTATTCATTTCATGAATACTTTTATTATTAAAATATAAACTTGCTAGGATTGTATAGTTTTTATTTTTTAATAAAAATTATTATCACAGCGCCTGCTGCATTGCCACCACAAGCATCCCAAGTAAACGTACCTCCGCCTCACCCTGTATTTGCGCCACCTCCATCTAATTTATCAGGTGGATTAAAGATTTGTCTTTACTCTTTATATCAACTTTTAAAAATTTTAATCTCTCGGATATTTATTTTTCTAATTTATTGATCCAGTGCCTGTTGCATTACCTCCAAGCAATTCACCGCCAAATTTGCAGCCAACACACCATAACTCATCCATGCCGCCTCCAAGCTTACCAGGTTGGTTTATCTGATTAGGTGTATTTTAAATATTTGACTAAACAGTCAACCTTTGACTAAACTCAAATTTTTGCAGACCCTCATGCCTCTCCGGTATCGTCTCCTGTTCTTCCTTCACCTCCAAATCGAACATCAAATGATATTGCTCCAAGTCAACCTCCTCCTCTTAAAGGTTTCCTAAAGCGCCCTTTATTTTTTATTGATGATAATAATTTATAATTTTCTTTTTTTCTTTTGTGTAGCTCCAATTGTGCATAAAGCTCCACCACCACATTCAAGTTTTCAATCTCCGCCTATAAAATCTCATCCCCCGCCATCTTTACCGCCAGTGTATCCACCACCGCCGCCAGGCCCGAGGGTTAATCCAACCCACCACAACCCTCCACCGCCAGCGGGCCCAGAGAGTAATCATCCAAGGCACCATGCTGATGCTCCTACACCACCAAGTTTAGGTATGTGTACGCCCATGTGCTAAATAATTGTAAAAATTACACATTTGTCCTATAGGTGTAAGGACAAATCAGTCATTTTGTAAAAAACTAACAGAACAAGTTTAGGCCAGTTAGTCAAACAGACGTAATGTGTTATGTGTTTTGTAACCAGCTTAGTTGGTATATACCTAAAGTACAAAATGTGTAATTTGGTCAGAATTTTTTTTAGATGTTCATATGTCTTCTCTGCAACATGTGAGCAAAAAGTTAGTTTTTTTTATTTTCATCTCTTATGCACATCGATTGATTTTCAGGTTCAACGGTGCCTCCGGTTGAAAACTCTATTTCACCTTCCATTTCTCCACCTACAACTTCTCCATCTGTACCAACTACAAGTAAAAATTTCAACTTTTGGGATGAGTCTTTTTCTTGTTAGTTTCTCATTTTATTTTATTTTATTTTTTACTTGATAGTGCCGGTATTTTCGCCAAAAGTTTCTCCTCATTATCCACCAAGGATTCCGAAGCCGCTTCAAGCATTACCACCTCCACCTCCCAATGAAGGTATATAAACTCAACAGTCAACACACATTTTACCAAAAATGTATTGAAATTTTGATGAAGTTGTCCCATCAAGAAAATATTCAAGATTTCTTGATTTTTGCACATGTTTGGTATTTTTGCATAATTAAATCTTTGAACTTTTAAAAAATTAACTATAAAGCCCCTGCACTTTGTTACTATTATAAATTATATCCCTGGACTTTTCAAAATTTAACAAAAAGATCTTTCCTTTTCGAATGATAATTCCCTAAGCTTTAACGAAAGGACCTCTTTGTTATGTTTCAAAAAGGGCCTTGATCTTGCAAAAACTTCAAAAGTGATTTTTGTAACATGAAGTTGCCATAATGAATTTTACACTATTTTAGCTTAATCGCGTGCTTATAACGAACCATTGACTTTCAGCGATCCATGCAGTTGACTTTTATCATTTTGCAGATTGTTCATCAATGACATGCACAGAACCGTTGACCAGCACACCTCCCGGAACACCATGCAAGTGTGTTTTGCCCATGCAAGTTGAACTCAGGCTCAATGTTTCACTGTTCATCTTTTTTCCTTTGGTATCTGAGCTGGCATTTGAAATGGCTTCCGGGCTTTTCATGGAACCAAGTCAGGTTAGGATCATGGGAGCAAATGAATACGATCCAGATCCAGAACAGACGCTTGCTATGATTAATTTGGTACCCCTTGGTGAAAAGTTTGATCATTATGCAGCATCTATAATTGCTCAAAAGTTATATTCGAAACAAGTGCCTATCAATTACACCATTTTTGTCGATTATAAAGCTTTGGCCGTGAAGTATCCAGGTACTTATAGTTTAGATATTGTAAGATAGACAGGCCAGATGGGGTTGGGTTGAAATGAGCCAGTTTTAGTAAGGATCGAAACGGGCCGGGTTGACCCGTCAACCTTTGTCTATTTTAATATTCTAATTTTTTTGACAAATATATAAGACATCAATTTTTACTATCCTTAATATATGAGTAAACCACTTAGGAGATTGTATGCATTAAAAATATACTCTACAGGTAGTTTTCAACCCGTTTGACTCGTCTTTCTTTTAGTTACATTTTTTATTCTACCCGCTTAGATAAACTCCGACCAGAATCTACCATTTTTTAAGTAAATGGGTCTGAGTATGTCACCTCAAAAAGAAAACTGGAAATACACTTGCTTAAAATAAAAATAAATAAAAAAACTAAGATTGGTCAAAACGGGTTGGGCCGGTTAACCCGAAGCACGATATTATTCATTTTCTTCAAAAAAATTATGAACAAAAGTTTATTACTTTGTCTTAAATGATTCAAGAGGTGTCTGCATTAAAATAAGACCCTGGGCCCGTTTTTGCTAAATTATTAATTTTTTTTGGCCCGTTTGAGATAAAACCCAATTCTAAGTCTACACATATGTAAGTAAATTGGTCAAAACTGTCATCCCCACTAATAACTTTCAAGAATCGGCTTCTTTGAACTCAAAAAGTCAAACCTCGCCTATATTCTACATTTATTATTTTATTTGGTTTTTGACAGGTCTTCCGCCTTCACCACCTATGCCATCTTCTGGTAATGACGAAAATGGTAGACCCTACGGTCATGGCAACAATGGTAGGGACTTAAAGCCATATAGTGCTGATTTGAGTAAGCTAAGGCATAGCAATAGGCTAAGTGGTGGTGTGATTTCAATAATAGCTTTATCAGCAGCTGTAGCCGTGGTTCTAGTCGGTGTTGCGGTTTGGGTTCTGGTGGTTAAACGTAAGGATCATGCAGCTAAGTCCGGACCCACATCAGCTACTTTACCTTCTCTCACAAAATCATCAGGTAATCTCAAACATTAATGTAACAATGTTGGTCACATTTCGATTTTGAGTGGTTTGACCATAAATGTCAAAACTTGCAGGTGTTGGTGGATCGATGACAGCGAGTGGGCCAGAGTCGGCTTCACTGTCATTCCGGTCTACAATAGCTTATAATGGGACCGCAAAGACTTTTAGTTCGAGCGAAATCGAGAAAGCAACCGATAATTTCAACGAATCAGGGGTTCTCGGTGAAGGTGGGTTTGGCCGTGTTTATAGTGGTGTTCTTGAAGATGGGACAAAAGTGGCGGTCAAAGTGCTTAAACGTGACGACCAACAAGGTGGTCGGGAATTCTTGGCTGAAGTTGAGATGCTCAGCCGGTTGCACCATCGAAATTTGGTCCGGTTGCTTGGAATATGCACAGAGGAAAGAAACCGGTGTTTGGTTTATGAGCTAATTCCAAATGGGAGTGTCGAATCTCATCTTCACGGTAATGTTATCCAAATTTGGGTTAAGGGAGTGTTTGGGAATGTGGATTATTTATCAAAACAGTTTATAATGAAAGTTTTGTTATTTAGGGATCGATAAGGAAACCGCACCATTGGATTGGGGGGCTCGGTTGAAGATAGCGTTGGGTGCGGCCCGTGGGCTCGCCTACTTGCATGAAGATTCAAGCCCAAGAGTCATACATAGAGACTTTAAGTCAAGCAACATTTTGTTGGAACATGACTTTACTCCTAAAGTTTCTGATTTCGGGTTGGCCCGATCCGCTTTAGATGAAGAAAACCAACACATCTCGACACGTGTCATGGGCACCTTCGGGTACACATTCTTTTCCTTCAAAATGAGAGCTTTATGTATTATGGTTGATAATAATATTATTATTACTAATGATGATTTTTTATAAACTATATTAGATACGTGGCACCTGAGTATGCGATGACGGGTCATCTTCTTGTAAAGAGTGACGTGTATAGCTATGGAGTGGTTCTCCTTGAACTCCTTACAGGAAGAAAACCCGTTGACATGTCAATGCCACCGGGCCAAGAAAACCTAGTGGCGTGGGCCTGGCCCTTACTCCCAACACCCGAAGGTCTAAACTTGCTTATTGACCCATCACTAAACCCTGAAGTTCCATTCGATAGTATAGCTAAAGTAGCAGCAATAGCATCGATGTGCGTGCAGCCCGAAGTGTCACACCGACCCTTCATGGGTGAGGTGGTTCAGGCATTGAAGCTGTTTTGTAACGAGTGTGAAGAAACACAGGATCTGGGCTCGAGGAGTTGTAGCCAAGAGGATCTGACCTCCATGGACTTTGATCCACGGGCCAGTACGTACTCAGGCCCGGGATTGGGCCCAGGCCCATCCCGGTCCACCTATCAAAGCTACGAGTCTCCAATCGATGTGGAGAGCGGGTTTTCGGGTCTTGGGCAAGATGTAGAGTCGTATAGGATGGGCTCGAGTTCGGGCCCGTTAAGGCCGAGGAGACGGCTGCAGATTTGGGAGAGGGTTAAGAGATTTTCAAGTGGTAGTATGAATGATTATGGAGAGCTTATGAGGTTCTTATCACGATCACGTTGACTTTTTTGGGTTAGGTTTTTTTACTTTGACCATGGTTGACCTGACCCGCTAACCGTCGGTGGGAAAATTTGCTGCGTAGAATGTACAGATAAAAGGTGTTGAAATGTATTTTTCTTGGTTGTTGGTATAGTTGTAAATACACACAACAAGCAGCAAACAGGAGGTGTCATGTTTCATGTCTTTTGAGGCAACTTCAGTTGATAAAAAATTGTGAGCACTAAACATTTGAGAACAAAGAGAATCACATAATTACTTGTATATAGTGCTTATAAGTGTGGTGCATAATATGATTATTTCATGCGTTATGTAGAACCGCTTATACGGTTCTCACAGTTTTCCACTTAAAATTGGTTGCATGCCCTATAAATATGTTTCAAAGAAATAGCATAACTCGGGACTTCTACGATTACTTGTTTTAAGTAAAGAAATCATAATAATTATATTATTCTCTTTTTATAAATGAAGAAAGCAAACCGAACCGATTCACTATATATAACTGAAGAACCGTTTCAATAACTGTTTGTAGGTTGTAATATCAATTTCAAAATATGGCTTTTAGCAAAAGGTATTATTTGTTGATTAACTTAGGTTGTATCTAGCGGAGAGGGAACCGCCAACACTTGTCCTCATCAGCACACACGTGCGCCAAAACCACTATGTAGCTGCCCAGACTTTATCGGAAGACTTTAACGGAGGTGAGGAATGTGAGAGGTGGAATTGAAAAGAACTTGAGGGCTTTTGCCACTTTCCAACAGGCAAAGCTTTTTATTAACATACACATTCAATGTCTTTAATTTCTTACATTTAAACCATAATCAATTGTTTAAAAGAATGCATTCACTTCTCTAGTTCCACACTGTATTGTTCTATTAGATGCAATTTCAAATAATTACCCACCATGATCAGCTTGGGGGGCATGATGCACCACGAACCACACTCCGTATACAGCACAAATCAACTTATTTTCACATTAAAAACGACACATAAATATTCCCTTTTTAACAAACGATATATCTTTAATTATAATGACCATGACAAAACAAAAGGCTGTTTATGCTACAATTTGCCAATCAGATGAAACTAACAAAACTTTGCTCAACTATGGGTGAAACAGACAAAGATCAATTTTTAAATTGCATTCCAGTTTTGTTTCTTTCGGTTTGAACCCAACTATGCCCCCATATAAATACTCACCAAACCCGACCCAAAACTCAAACAAAACTGACAAGTGTCAGCAGACAGACAAAATCAAGGCATTTTACTTTGAATCTGTCGATGTACATGTACTAGGAACTCAACATACGAATGACCATTTGCAGACTTGTCTTCCACCATATACGAGAAAAACATCATTCCTGAAATAAAAATTTACATCACAAAACTATAGATTAAATTGAGATAATTTGTTTGCAAGATTTTTTATATCTTATCTTTGTTGAATGATATTTTGGATATTTGACAAAAAGTAAAAAAGACTTGAAAAGGGTATTTCAGATACCAACAAACTGTAAAGTGATATATTGAATTTTTTTACAACTACGAATATGTTATGAAACTGACCTGACGGCTCTCCTTTCTTGCACAACTTTAGCCTGTTTTCAAGATGCGCAAGACAGTTGAGAACAAAATGAAAACATGTTACAAAAATAAAATAAAATCCTGAATAACAAAAATCACATACCGCAAATAGCTGCATCTTTGGCTTCGTATCTCATTCACAACCTCATTTAGCCTCTTTGACAAAGGGTTGTCATGTTGCTGCAGTACAAACTGGATACAAAACAGTTACTTTATGTGTAAAAAATTATATTTAATGCACGCAACCAGTATAACTAATTACCTGAGTAGGGATTTGGTCAACAGAAGAGAAGCCAAATAGCTTCTGCAATACATCAGGATTTACAAAATTTCCAACATAAATTAAGCAATCCTCTCCGTTTTCAAGAAGATAAATCCCTTCATCATTCACGTGTTCACTAGACAGTGCTATAGGTGGAGGAATACCAGTTTCCTGTATCCACAGGAATAATGCCCGTTTAAGCTCACTAGACACAGCATATCTTATAATATTTTGTAAACTTGGATCGTTATTACCTTTAAGTCAAGGTCATGAACACTTATCATTCTAGGATATACAAGAGGGATTGCTAATTGCACAGAGAGTGGAGTAACATAACTGATCCAAAATGATCGATCATCTATACGCCCATCCGTTCGTAGTCCAATACTTTTAATCAAAGCTAAAAATCAAGGAATAAGAAATAATTGAGGTAAATTCGCGTAGTTACAAATGTGATGGTACGAAAGCTTCTAAAAACACCATATTAAAAAAAACATACCGAGTGTGTATAAAGGCAACAACTTGAGTGCCTAAGGAAGAATAAGTTGTCCAGAAGATGAAACCGTTGCACAAAACTTTCGGTACGAATGAAGAATGCTAATGCAAAGTTCTGTCACACGTTCCCTCACTTGCACCAATGGGGTAGAAGGGATTTCATTTGCAGCTGCAACAGACAGAAGATTAATTAGTCTTTATAATATTTACCTATATAAACATTCATCAAAACATTATAACTGATTAAAGTCAAAATAATCAGCTAATAAGTATGAAAATCATATTAGAATACCTTGCTTTAGAAAACATGAAAACTGGGTGTCTAAATCAGCTGATCGGAAAAGATTGCTGAGCATAGTTGTGCATGGCAATGATAAAGTGGAGACACGTATTCTTCTTTGACCATATACAGTAGTATAAAGAAGTGCACACTGAAACGAACACTCTGTGCCATCTGGCAATTTATCATCATGTTTTGAAGTTACCATTATTGATTTGTCACAATCAACCTACAATAAATCAAGTTCAGTTTAAACAAATATTGAAATCTCCCAAGTCTGGAATTGAGAGTCAAGAGTTTAGTATGAAGTATGAACCGCGGGTAGGTCAACATCTGTGGGAATGCGTTTACAGAAGTTTCCAGAATATTCTTGTACTTCAAGGCCCTACAGAATCAAAGGCAAGAAACAAAAGAATGAAAGTTTAATAAATTTGACAATTTTACCATATGCCCAGCCTGTCTGGCCCACTTTGCTCACCTGGCTACATCTAACACGCATTACTGCTTCAAAACCTTGTGGTCTTGTGACGTTCCATCGAAGATCGTTATAAAGTTTTGCAGGATCCGAAAGTGCCGAAAAAGGATGATAATAATATATCTGAAAAAAGGGTGCATATTATCAAAAATAAACCTGAAATTAAAGAATGGATTTCGTGATTCTATGATGACTACCTGCCCTCCAGTTGTCTTTGGGATTACAGAGATTGAAGCAATGTCAACATAACTTTGGGTAGTAATGAATACATCAACAGAGACCTGAATACGTTTATGATAATATATGTGAAAAGGTAAATAAGATAAAAATGATACAAATAAATGGAATCAGAGCAAGTTTCACCTGATACTCTGCAAATTCAATAGCCAGTGACTTCATAGCCTTGTCTGCTGCTTGAAGTAACTTATGAGGTTCCTGTTGTTTAAGAACAAAATAACCATTTACAAGTTTACCCTCGATTTTCACTGTCAGTGTTGCTAGCTTAAATTAAGTAGGTCAAACACATGGATATGATTTGTTAATTATACCTTCTCTCCTGCAGATATATTAGCTCTTCCTTCAGCTTCTCTAGCAGAAAGAGCAGCAATACCAACAGAAGGCAAGACTGAAACAAAATAACACTGAGGTCAATACAATGACAAAAATACTATGTTTCTTCCCCTAAAACCTCAAAAAACAAAGATATGGTCAGAAATTTAATAAGCTTGCCTGACTGAAATACCAAAAGTTTGCCTCCAGTATTCTTCATTGCCAGATAAGCAGCCTGATCAATACAAAAAATTCGCAATAGTCGCATAGACTGCTGAACGGATACAAAAAGGTGGTATGTGCATTTTGAAAGTGAGTATCTGATATTAAATAATCAACATCAGATAATCAGGTTTAATAGTGAGTTGTAGAATATACTGTTTGGATATACTTTTGTAGTTTGAAAAAATAACCAAAAGGATCTTCTTTTTTTAAGATCGGAGTAAGTCCCAGAAGTAGTTTAGAGGTAAACAGATAGCTTTATCCAAAACTAATTACTTGACCCTCTAAATAACCTGATAATCAGAAACAAAATATACTTATCTAGACAATCAAATATAGTACCTTCATCGCGGCACCAAAAGCTGAGTCAGCAGTTTTATTATTCTGGAACATAGTCGGGATGCTTTCCAACAACAAATCAAGATGCTGACGACACTGTAATGATCAATAATTTACAATAAAACAAAGTGATATCAATATAAATTATAGCTTAGAAATATGATAATTAACTCTATTTGAATAACTAAACTTACCTCAGAAAGTTGAACAATAACGTCAGTTTGGAGAGGAGTGTAAACATCTTCAACATCAGGAACTATTAACATTAATGGCTACAACAGCAAAATGCACAAGTTTTGAGCACAAACAGTAAAATTATCTTTTAAGGTCTGAAATAACAGCTTCCACTTAAGTCAAACCTGTTGTGATGCACGTTTCAGATTGTAAAAATGTATTGTTGAGTCAAATGTAGCCATTCCCACCATTGTTCTAGGACCCTCCTGCGTATTATTACATCATAAATCAACTGTTGTTAGTTTATACGTCACAAAACTAGTCATCTTATCATTGATACTCAAATTCATAATAACCAGTTTTTAATGTTTGGATAGAAAATAATTCTGGCTATTTTAATAATCAATTTTCCATATTTGCTGCATAAAAACTAATTGCAGTTGATTTTATCTAATTACTATTATTATTTAATATCACCTAATGATTTTCAAAATGTAACATTAACATACTGGAAGATCAGCAAGAACTCGGCTAATAGCACTGCATGCTCCTGCGGTTGCACCAGTTTGCAAAGCGTTCATTGATACATCAATGAGGAAAAAGAATACAGCAGGCATTGGCTCACGTACCTATAAATAAATAATAATATTATAATATAACAATATAGTTTATTAATAAAATAGTAGTATAAACATGAAGAATATTAAAATGAAAACTGTAAATGGAACCAGAAATTCTTTAGTAGCAACGAATTCAACTGTTCCTCTACATAGTTCAGGCCGTTCATCAGCATCTCTTCGCCTGCCATCTGGACCTAAATTGCACTGATAATCACGAGGTGTTTCATCTGTAAAACCTGAAAAAGAGTACAAGTGTAAGCAAGGTGGCAATTCCGACTCGTTTACTTATGACCATGTCAAATGAGTAAAATAAATATTAGCTTAAAAGGAAACGAGCCAAAGGTCTCACCCATGGTGTATACACTCACCACAAAAATTACAGATAAAACGTCTTCCTTGATCAACAAATTTCATAAATGGGTTGATATAGCCTTTGCAGCGTGAACAACGAACAGGACCACCTTCACCAAAATCAACTATCTGAAAGAAAAATTAGAAGTATTCCCTCGGTCACAAAAGTAGAGCACATATTTGCCTTTTTAAGAATAATCAACTATGCCACAAATTCAAAACTTCATAAGTTTTCAGTTCAGATTTAAGAAACAATAACTTCAATGAATCATAAAGTACAAAACCTATAATCTTAAAAAAGTATAATGCAAGCAAACGAGTATCACTACGACTTAAGGGCATAACATTTTGTAGCAGCACTACGACCACAACACGTGGTACCATTGAACAGTTCTCCAATCTTTATTTATCATTTATATGTTGGATAATGTATGTAGAGGCCACCCATGTAAATACGAAACCAGATACATATTTGGTAGCCTATAATGTAGTTTAAATATATGGGTGCCTTTAACGAAAAACTTTGAATACTTGGATGGCCTCTGCATGCATTAACCATCTCATAGTTTATTTTGTTCACACTACATAAACTTTTCTAAGGTTTGCTATCAAGAATTTTGTCTTACTTGGATAGGCTCTTCAGATGGATGAGGTAGGGCCAAGGGCTGGACCAAAAGAGCCAATTGCATGCCTGATGTGCTTAAAAGATCAGAAGTGCAAGGGATCTGGAAAAAAGAAACAGCATGACTCTACACTGAAGTAAGCAAGATAAACATTTTGTAAAAAAGTATGTATGAAAAGAAATACACATTACCTGATTAATGGTGCACCTCATGTACCGTGGACTGCCATTTCCAGTATCGCTTACAATAAATTCGCTTGTAGCAGGCTTCAATATTAAAACAACATATAAAGTTTAGGAACTTGATCATGCATTTTGTGTCGAGGAATGTTATTATGCAACAGAGAACTTTTATGTTAATAATAAAATGCAGAGAGTTCATCGTTAAGGCTTAATAAGAGACATTTAATCATGCAAAAATAAAATTCAGAGACTTAGGTGCCAGTTCGGCAAAAATCCATAAGGTTTTATTAAATAAAATAAATAAATAAAAGTTCCAACAAAAAGTGTTTCTGGTACACAACCCGCCATGAACGGTACAAAAAGTTAACCACTTTGAACGTTAACCTACCCTCTCATTTTGCCACCTCATACATATATGAATATCAAATAACAAGACAGTATAAACACACGGATTGAAACTGGAGCAAAAAACAAAGAGTAAAGTTAAGATAAATACCGGTGGAGGATTGGCCTGGTTACCCAGGCGAGTTTCATGCGTAAGGACTGTAGAACTTGAAACAGGTCGCGGGATTTGGTTTGGATCAATTTTTGATGGGCCCATTGCAGTTGAGATTGTAGCCATGGATTGTTGATTGGGAAGAGGTGGAGCCATGCCATACATTCTTCGCGGTTGTACAGAACCAGAGATAGGAGGAGGTGGTACATTCTGAAAAAAACTTATAAATGTTAATTTTTTAGGAGAGAAAAAAGGACCCGGTTTGGCATCATGTCATCAATAACCCATTCCATAGAAAATATAAGTTTAGGTGTTTGTATTGCTACTTTTCTTAGCACTTTTAACAATATAAGGTTTATACATACGTAATACGTTACAAGTAATTTGTCACCTTTATTTCCAAAATTATATTATTTGGTGTAAAGTTGCATGCGGCTATCAATTGTTAACAAAATAAAGCTGTTCAATATCCACTACGAACTCTTAAGTCCAAATGTAAATAAACACGTGAGTTTCTTAAATAAGCAATCCCTAAGAAAGCCTTAATTATTGCGACTTGAACTGATCAACTATAAAATACAGATCCAACGACCCTCTACAAGTCCTAAAAACAACTTAAAACTTACTTGTCGTGATTGCATTTGCCACGGTTGAGCCCCAAATTGTGAACCTGATGGCTGTGGTATACCTTGTCCCTGAGCTGAAAACAATGGTGGCCCTGCAGATGGTTCTGGTATACCTTGTCCCTGATTCGGAAACGATGGTGGCCCGGAAGGTGGCTGCATGCCACCTCTCGGAGGAGCTGAAAACATAGGTGGTGCCACTTGTGGCGGCCCTCTCGGTTGATTATCCGGAACTCCAAGAAAAGATGACATAGTCTGCTGTGGAGGTGGCGGTCCAGTCGATGGTCTTGGCATACTTCCACCCGGAGGATATTGAGGACCACCTTGCACACCACGTGGCGGTCCAAATGCCGGCGGACCGTTACTCATCGGACCACCACCTAGTGGCGGTCCTGCAGCGCCAGGACGTACACCAGGAGGACCCATAGGTATCGGTCCAGCCGGTACCGGCCTTAAACCAGGCGGTGGTGCATTACCACCAGGAGGACCTGCAACTCCACCAGGAGCAGGCCGGTTAGCCGCCACGAAAGGAGGCAATGGACCAGGTGGAGGTCCACCAGACGGCGGGACTACGTCTCTCGGAACGGCACCTGCTGGTGGAGGTCCGGGACGATTCGGTCCAGAGGCAAACGGCTGTGATTGCACAAAAGGAGGTGGACCTCTAGGTCCATTGGCAAGGTTAGGTGGTTGATTAGGGCGGTTAATCTGTAGGTTTTGGATGTTATCGGATATCGAATTCGGGTTGTGGTCACAAAGTTTCTTGAAATTCCTCTCCAATCACCTTTTCCTAGCTTTTCAAGTCCGGCTAGAAAGCGCCTATGTTCGTCTTCAGACCAAGGAAGACCTATCATATCAACCACTCCAAAATGTTACCATTGAAATCTACATTCTTATATCTCAAGATGTGAATGTATCATGTAACATAACATAACATAAAACATATATATATATATATATATATAGTCATACATGATTTAAGTAACTACTAGAAGATATATAAGTATCCTTGCGTACCCTTTTTTCTTTCTTGAGCGCGAGCAATGAGGCCGTCTGAAAGATAACCAACCGACACACTCTTGTCGGTAAGGTCATTGATGGAGACACGCGAGGAAGATAAAGAAGAAGAAGGTGAAACCGAAGTTGGTAATGGCGAAGAAGATGGGAAACAATCCATGCTAAGGCATTTCTTCATGACCATAGAGTGTGGTGAGTCAAGTTGAACTCCAAAGAGCCTTAATCCTCCTCCACCACCACCATTTCCTACCAAAACTGTGCTATTGACATTGCCTCTATTGAAACTAGTGCAAGTTCTTGAATTGTGGCCTATGTTACCACAGTCAGTGGCGGACCCAGGATTTTTTGTCAATGGGGTCCCAATTTTTTCGGTTTACAAAATTTTTCGGGTCGGTCGTTATTCGGGTCGGGTCGAGGCGAGGAACATAATAAAACACGGAACTATGGTGTCATTGGAAACGAGTAAGTAGAAAGAATCTAAATTAGAAACTAGATGAAACATACACTTTTAATTCATACCCGAAAAACATGAACGTAATCTATATATATGGTCTTACATAATTGACCAAAACATGAAAAAATAACTCTAACACAAATAAATGATTAATTATAATATACATACACAAGGTAAATAATAAAAGAATATGCAAAATCCATGTTAACATTATATATGTTGCATGGTGATAATGACTATATGAGAGAAACTAACAAAAAGCACAAATACCCTAACTGAATAACTAAGACTAGGATATTAAAAAAACAACAAAAAAGGAGTATGGTGGGGCTTGAACCTACAACCTCTCACAAGTAAAACAAGGGACTTTCCACTGTACCAGTTCAATCCTAATAGTATGGGTTCCAAGTATTATTTTTTATGGGGTCCTTACAAAATTTAATATACCGTCTCTAAGTAATTTTTAAAAAACATAGGTGTCCCGGGACCCCGATCGGACCTATGTGGGTCCGCCCCTGACCACAGTGTGAGCACTTTCTCCCCATTTTTGCTCAAAGTTGTGTTGCAAAAACAAAGAACTAAGAATGACCCACAATCATTCAACACCTAAAAAGCACACATAAAGAGAGAAAGATAGACAAGTCTTAGGTTTGGCACCAAGGGAAATAATGATGATGATATATGTGTGGTGGGAGGTGGGGTTTTGAACAAAATTGGATGTAAACCTAAGAATAAATGATTGGATGGATATTCCTTTTTACAATATGGGCACTTACAATTAAAAAAAGGATAACATTTTTATGACTAGAATCACTTATCTTCACAAAATAATATTTTATAAAACAAAAGAATCTACCAAAGTGGCATCTCAAAAGGTTATCCCTAGAATATATGAAATACTATGCAAGTGATTATTGCGTACACACAATAGCTAGGTTGTAGAGATCAAGATATTATGTAAAAAAAATCTTCTTTTTTACAACAAAACAATGACTTCTCAAGAGTCTCGTCGCTCTTATTGATATCACTCTCGTCTAAAAATGCTTAACTACATTATTTTAGTGGATTTGTTGTTCTTTGGCCACTAACCACATTCCTTAAAGTGTTATAGCTTTCTTATATCTGTTTCGGTTAAGATTAATAAGCAAATTAAACTCATGACACATATTTGACAATTTTTAATAATAATGATAAGAATATACTTACAAGATTTTAGTCTTGAAAACTTAAAAATGAAAACAAGTTTGGACTGTTAGAAATATATTTCACAACAGCCGGCATTCATTATTATAGTGGGTAAAGCTCAATTAACATTTTAAATAATCTTCACATTAACATCATTAAAGTTGTAAACATATGTTGACATGATAAATAAAGAAATTATTGCCAAGAATCCAAGATTAGAATAAAATGTAGGTTATTTGATCAACCAAGACAAAACTATTATGGATATTTTCATACCTTAGGTCATCTAATATGTCTAGAAGTTTATATAAAAGTAAAACCTACCCATCTATTATTCAACCATGATATTTTTTTAACATGTATACCAAGGCTTATCGTAGACGGGTCTCTTCAATATTAGAAGTCAACTAACTCAACCAATTAGGTCGTGTTGAATTTATACATTTTATGTGTCAACAAATACGCCAAGGGGTATATATGACATTGCCCCGTCAATTATTCAATGTTTTTGTTTAGTTTTTAAAGATCGATCTTCATGATTAGAGGTCAACCGAATCAACCAATTAGGTGGGATTAGATTTTATAAATCGAGTTCATACATACAAAATCACTTCATTGGGTGATCTATGCAAAAGCATATGGAAATTGGCATTACTATAAGAAGGAATCTTTTAACACCATATATGTAGCCTAATAAACCTCCATAGGTTATGCCTTCTCATGACAAAATATTCTATATAATAAAGTTAAGATATCTTAAATAAATATATCAAGTGTTGATCAAACTATATAATAATTCACAACCTAAGTCATATTGGCCAAACAAGATAGTCTCCACTCTGAAAAAAAAAGGTGACAGATTTGGAGTGAGGTTGGCATCATATGAAAACAACATACAATAATATGGCAACTTGCCAACTATAGTTATTATAAGTTTATAACTAACCTTTTGGTTCCTTCTAGAAAAGCAAAGTCTAAACACACATGTAATACTATGCATGCATCAAGTACAACCCTGAAAACAAGCTATATATATATCCAAAAACCAAAATTGTTGTAAATTACTAAAATATGGCGAATATCGATCCACATTTGTAGCAATGTAAGGATTTAAAATGGTGCTTGGAAGTATATATGTTTGAAGGTGATTCCCGAAACGGTTCTAATATTTAATTTGGCGTGAAGCCAAAATATTACAGAGTTTTCATGAAAATGGTAAGGATAGATAATGTTAGGTTTACAAACAAAAAGAAACCGGACTCTATTTGGTACCATCATACCTTTGTTTTTATTTTATTTCAACTTCATACATGATTATGCAAATCTAATTATGTTGATCAAGAATCATAACCATAATCACTTTTATCAACCTAATATGTTGTTTAAAGTGAAAAAGGTCCACATATATTTTCTAGCACTAATCTTATCATTACCTAAAACCATTTTAACTTTAGTGGCAATAAAAATAATATCTGTTCTAGATATCAGTTGTGGAAAAGCACTAATATAGTAATACTAGATTACTAGGATCAAATCTGAGCACTTTGATCTAATCAGAAGTACTATAGAAGTACAAAAAACATTACAACACTAGACCCTTTTTGTACTTGTATTGCATCATTATGTTGTATTATCATCATGTATCAATCTAGTACTTGTTACAAAAGCAAAGACAAACAAACTATGCAACCACTCCCACATATGTTTATAAATGACTTAATACACAAGAAAGGTGTTTAAAATAGGGGTGTAGGGCACATATTAGTGTCAAACATGAGCAACTAGGCCTAAAAAGTACAATTGTGTTAAGTTAAAAGCCAACTAACATGAAAGATTTTTTTTTTCATTTGTATATATCAACTTGAAAGAATACTGGGTGTAGAAGAAATCTGTAAGAGTCTTATTGGTGTTTTCAAAAAGCCAATAAGTTTAAATGTGTTTGGCAATCATAAATTTTTTTTTCTTATTTTAGCTTTTTGAAAGGGCTAAAAAGTAGTTTTCCAAAAGCCTTAAATCTTGGCTTTTTAAAATGACTTGTTGAAAAGCCATAAGCATTTTTCAAACTCATTCCCAAATATGCTCATAGAGTGGTAAGCGGTACACGGCCCGCTTACTTAATAATGGTATTTTTATTTCTTACACGTAAAACGGGTACAAATGATCAAAAGTTAGCTAAAACAGAATTAGGTTAAATGATTGTATGTTACGTACCTAAATCAAAAACCTTTCTCAAGTGTATGCTTATCTTTATATTCAAATGCTTACAACCTCCTAAATCATTTTCCACAAAACAAAACATAAATATATGAATAAACTTTTTCATTCATAACAAAATCATGATCGTATATGTGTAGGTAAAAAAGATTTGTTTTCACCTAAGCCTGCTTTGGCCAGCCATAAATAGTATAATTACAACTCTATGTGGCAATTTTGACATGTTTAATTGTAAGTGTGTTGATTTGGTTGTGTTATATTTCAAATACGTACGTCAAATAAAAAAATAGCTAACTAAATGAGTCTAACGTGTCGAAGAGTTTGTACGTAAGTCGGTAACATATGCATACAATCTATTAAATCATTTTGTTTAAAGTAATATAATTATGTTACTAATCATAATTAACACATTATTGATATATAAGAAAACTTGAAAGAAGTGTTTGCAAGCCAACCGAAACCGAACATGTTTCGACCAATCCTAAAAATGACGGCGTTTCAACCCAACCATCTATTCTTGACACCTGCCCACCTTAACATTTTTTTGTTATAACAACCATGTCTATATTACTTTCAGTCCATTTTTGGTTTGATTTCTGTCTAAAGCTAACATTTTATATGATAATGGTGTTGTCACCATCTGAAAAAAACAAGATGAAATGAATCCACTGTCTCAAAGTCATGAACTGTCTGCATCAATTATTAACAGATATATGCGTACCGTGAATAGGTGAAACTGCTAATAATGATGGTAATATGGACACTAGAAAATGCAATGAAAAAAACTGTGAGTTTTGGTGAAGGTATAAATTGTGACGGAGATGCGTGTAGCTTGTTGTCCGTTTGCCTTCTGTATCAATGTCAGCATTGTCTTTTAATGAATGAAACACGAATAAAAAATATGTATCTATTTCATCATATGATACGTCCTCATTTGCATGTAAATATATACATAATACATATGCTACACTTTGAGGTGTTTTATTTTTATAAGGTTAAACTAAAGTGAAAAATAGTTAAAATGATTTAAAGAAACCTGATGATGAGATAATAATAGATAGGGATGAGAACAAAAATGATTAATCGAACTGAAACCGAAAACCAAAATCACTTGTCCAAGCTAATAACAATTTTCGACAAAACTTATGCTTAGTTTTGGTTATGCCTCATTCCAAAATCGAGCCGAACCAAACAACATCGAACTTTTTTGAATATTTATAATTGGATTTATTGCGCAATTCATTATTGTAGCCAACGGTTTCAAGCTCGAATTCATTTACAATTAGTTAAATAAATACTTATAGCTAGAAGTTTCAGGTCTAAATTCATTACTTTCAAAACACCCCTAGAGGTGCACACAATGCCCCGTTCCGGACCCAACCCAGTGTATCTGACCTGCAACTGATTCCTACCTGTACCTAACCCGCGTGTACGACCTGGTATTGGGTTTCTCCCCGAACTTGTACCCGGAACCGGGCCCGTCGGAAACGGTTCCACCTTAACCCGATCAGAACCTGACTCGAAAAATCCCAGTCAAATACCCGACTATACTCGAAACCGGTTCTTACCCAACCTAGTTTTGACTTTTATTGACCATATCCGAACCGTAGTTACCCGGTTCCTACAAAATACCTGGTTTGTGCACCTCTAGACACCCCTAAAATAGATCAAGATATTTCAGTCTTAACTAATGGGCTAAAGTTAAAACGCAACTGGATTAAAATGTAAATGGGCCGAAATGAAATTGTGTCTGCTATCGGCAATAAAAAGAAGACTGTTTCTTATCTTGTGCTTTAGCTTTTGTATGTCATGTGTTCTTGTTTAACATAAGCTTAATTCAACAGATCAACACATATCTTTAGATATTAATTTTCACAATCATATAAAATGTATAATACTAACCACGCAGGATACAATACACTACTTACTTTAGTTATCTAGGTCCCTTCGGGTTGACACAAACAAAGTCGGTTCAAGTGTTTTTATTTCTATATATCACTACCAAGTTTACCCAAAAACACAGATTTATGCAAAATAATTGTGTTTAAGCGGCTGAAACATCGCACCGATTTATATTTTAGCATTTAAGAATTGACATACAATACTCGAATAAGTATTACTTTATAACACAAAGTTATCTTTTCTCAAAATAAATAAATAAAAAAACAAACGGGTTGACCCATGAACTAGTTAATTACACTCAGCCCGTTAAGCTAACGTATTCGCCCCAAACTTACAAGTTACAAGTTCGTTTAACATGTAACACTTTTTACTTCTGTATATATAAATGTATATGTACAGTTGTACAAGTATTCCACTAAATGCATAAAATGTTAATATTTCAACTATCCATCGACTCTGCGTACTAAACTACGTCTCCATCAACTGTCCAGCCCGAAAATGGTTGCTGAAAACACACCCGTTTACGTATCAATCACTTAATATCATTATTTTCCAACATCCATAGCACCTAATTACCAAAAAAAAATAATAAAAAATTGAGACAATCGTTACAAATAATTATACAAAACAAAAGTGTGTTCGGACTTCAGAGTTTAATGTTCATACCTGAGACATTCGAGGTCTCGAATGTGGGTCCCGTCCAATGCACAACCACGCACAACGTGACATGCATCTAACCTCTTGTTCCGTGTAATTGTCTTTAAGTTGCGGGTCAATCAAATCAGCAATGGCGGTCTCCTTGAGCAACGGCTGGGCCTGTTCACAAAATGCACAAGAATTAAAGGCAAAATGGATAAAGCGCCAATATATTTTCGGGTCATACAGGTTGGGCCAACCCGCAGACATTTTTTTCCATACCCATTTAGTAAGACATTGTTGGCCCCTAGGTCGGGTCATATCAATCGCTTTTCGTCCTGTAATGAGCTCAATCAACACCACCCCGAATGAATACACATCCGCCTTTTCAGTAATTTCACCACTTTTCGCGTATTCTGGAGCCAAATACCCGAACATTCCAATTATTTTAGTTTCAGCACCCGATTCACCATCCGGCTGCCACCTAGCCAGTCCAAAATCTCCAACCTGTGTTCACATTCCAAAACGAGGTCTCGATCAGGGTTGACTTGAAAAGTCAAAATCTACTGGAAATTGAAAACAGAGTTACATTTATGCATACCAAAGCTTCAAAATCATGAGTTAGTAGAATATTATTCGGACGTATATCGCGATGAACAATACAACCCACTCTGCATTCTTCATGAAGGTACCTTAACCCACAGGCAGCTCCGATCGCAATCTTTTGCCGGGCAGACCATTCCAATATCCCGTGATTTTGCTCTAAAATAAAAATGCAGCTTCTTCAATCAATTTTTGTTCATTTGAATGTTGAATTTCACCAAATTTGACATGTATAAAAGATAATTATAAATGAATGTATATAATTATTTAATAACAATCGAGCCAAACTTAAATGAACTCGATCCTATAAATAAGCTAACGAGCCCAAGCCCGAACTTTACTTATCCAGCTCATGCTGGCTCACGAGCGTATAATTTATATAACTATTATATATATATAATAATTGTATTCATAAATGAATTAATGAATAACAAACAAGCCGAGCTCAAGCAGGCGAGCTTCAAAACTACTCACTAGCTGAGCTCAGCTTTAGAAACAAAGCTCGTGACGAGCCGGGCTCAAGCTCTAGTAAGTCAAGCGAGGCGAGCTTGAGCCCAAATGTATCTTAAAACAGAAACAGAGGATTTGTAATGTAATGTTGTACCATAAAGATGAGAATCTAGTGAGCCATTACAAACATATTCATAAACCAGCAGCCTCTGGTCATCATCCACACAATATCCGATAGCATTACAATATTACGGTGCTGTGCACAGCTCAAACACTCAACTTCAGAGTAAAACTCATTGTCACCTTGAACACTACCAATCTTTAACTGTTTAACAGCAACCATCCGGTTATCTTTCAGCACCCCTCGGTGGACTGACCCGAACCCGCCTTCTGCCAAGAAGTTGGCCTCTGAAAACCCGTCTGTGGCGTCTTCAAGTTCGTTATAAAGGAACAGTTTTGGTGGTGTTCCGGCCACGGGTGGGTTGTGTTGGCATATGGAACAAAGTGGTGGAGGTTTATGTGGCGGGTGTCGGGTTGATGGAAGTGTGTTTTTTGCGTGTTTGGGTGTCGTTTCGAGGCGGTTGTCGAGTTTGGAGAATTTGACGCGTAATGCGTCGGTGATTGGGGAATGTGAGCTTGTGTTTTCGCGGTCGGAACTGGAACTGGAATTGGAATTAGAATTTGAATTGGAATTACTGGAAGTGGATTTAAAACTGAAGCATGAATGGTAAGTGGAATTGGAATTGGAAGTGGTATTGGAATTGGAAGTGGAATTGAAGTTGGAGTTAAAAATGGAATTGGAAGTGGTAATGGAATTTGAGTTGGAATTGGAGTTGGAGTTGGAGTTGGAGTTGGAGTTGGAGTTGGAGTTGGAGTTGGAGTTGGAATTGGAATTGGAATTGGAATTGTCAAGTTTGTTATAACTCATGTTTTCACAGTCAGGAACGGAATTGGAAATGGAATCGGAATGGGAATGAAACCCGGGTTTTTTTGAATCCCAATCATGATCAGCTACGAAAAACGGGGAGAACTGTAGATCTAAACTTGATAACGAGGAAGTGTTGCGGCCGTTTGTGGTGAAGGACGAGTGTTCGGGGCTGCCTATGGGTGTTACATTGGGGACTTTGGTTGTATCCCAAATGGTCTCATTTTCTTTGAAACAATCTGTTGGTGTTTCTAAGAAAAAAATCGAGTTTTCGGCTTCTTTTGTTGGTGATTCGACTAAATTTACGAGAAGTACTTTCGGGCCGGATTTGTTTATCACGACGACGTTGCATTCTAGATCCTCGATGCATGTTTTTGCCTCTTTATTCAAGTTCCTGCGACCAGAAATCATTTATACAGTATTAATATTTAATTAAAATTCAAAGAAAATCGAGACAAAAAAGTCGATTTTGGGCCACACCGGATTGGTTTTAAAACCGCTTCGGTTCGAGTAAAAAGGTCAACACCAAATCCGATTAAAATCTGAGAAAAACCAAATCGATCCAGTTTTAAGCAGATTTAAACTGGTGTCAACCGATATACTTCCACACCGATCGGTTAGGTTGGGGACCGGTTGGTTTTGGATCGGACCAGAGCTCGTTTTGGTGCTTTGACCCGACCCAAATACCATATTTTAGGGCTCTAATTTTGGATTTTTCTCATGTAGACATATTTAAAGATCTGCTAAGTTTTTAATTTATTTTGTTTTCTATGTAAATGATGTAATTTGACTATTTTGAACAATATATTTTGATCAATATCTACCAAAAATTACAACATCTAGCAATTCTATAACCTTTAACAATTCAAGCTTTTAACAACTTCAACCCACTATTTATTAATTTTAATCTACTTTCTAAAATCATACAAAATATTTTCCGCCAATGCGGGTTTAAATCATATGATATATTTTGCTATAACGTACTTACTGATCCAAAACAACCCATTGTGTTCGTGCTTTCTTAGCCTCAGCAGCCACCACTCCGTGCGTGGTGCCAGAAACGACCTTGATCCTCATCTTTATCTAACAAACCACACAGATTCAATACAAAATCAAACATCAATATAAAAAACGAGCCATTCCAGCCTTGGTTGGGTGGTAAAGGCTCATGCATTTTGTCGTTCTAAAAAATATATATATAACAAAACTCACTTTGTCAGAATCATATATATTATGAGCTGAAGTATCATTTCAGAGCATGATTCCGTGATATCTCCTTTTTTATCGCGAACATCACTCCGATGAGCTTTCCATAACTTATGACCTAAAAAGATCAACAATAGCGTTTAGTTCATAGAATTCGGTCAATCCCCCCCTTCCCCTTCTGTATTTGTTATTTTTGGTTTGGATATCATATCTACCAAAAGCGTAAAACCCCTTGTAAATAGGGGTGAAAACGAGATGGGCCACTCGCGAACTACTTGAGCTCATATCGATAAAAAGCTCGAAACGAGCCGAGCCTTATCGAGCTCGATCTTAACTCAAGCCTCAAATATAGCTCGTTTAGTTATCGAGCCCGAGCCTGATCCTTATATGGGAAGATCGTTTACGCTTGTCGAGCCTTAACGAGCCTTATGTATATTAAAGTTTCAACCCTTTTGTACTTCTATGTGTTAATTTCACATTGCACAGCCAAACTCGAGTCAAGCTTTGGCATATAAGGTACTAGTGTACTACGCTCGAGCTCGAGACGAGCCTAGGCCTGTTTAAAGTTTTCTCAAATAAATATATAAAAATAAATAATAACCGAGCCGAGCTTGAGCTGAGATCAAGCTTGAGAAAACGACTCACGAGCCAAGCTAGAGCCTAGTCGAGCTCAGCTTGGCTCGTTTACACCCATACTCATAAACCCTTTAACCCAAAGAGAGCCTATGAACCCTAAATAACAAAAAAAAAGCATAAAATGGTTTACTTGTTTGAGCAGGGATGACCACCAACAATTTAGCATAATCACCAGGTTGAACAACATGAGTCAAAGCCCAAATCAAAGCACTTTTTGAAATTTCTTTTGATGCTTTCACAGCAATAATCACAACTCTCTCTTCCACATCATCTTTAACACCACTTTTCACCATCTTTCAACAACACCAACACAAATGTGCACCCAAAACAGCAAGATTTACCCAAAATAAAACAACCCAAATCTCCTTATTTCTTAAAATCATTATACAATGAACACCCACCTAAATATTCCACTTTGTTCATCATATTTTCAAGAAATTTCAAGAAACCAAGACAAGATTGACCAAAATTTAATAAAGTTGCAAACTTGTTAAAAATTATCAAATACCCATTAACAGATTTGTTTTCTTAAGTTGAAAAACTAATAAATGAGTAAACTTTTTCACAAAATCATAAAGACAAGATTAACCAAAACTGATAAATGTGCAAACTTTGTTAGAAATGATCAAATACCCATTAACAGATTTGTTTTCTTAAGTTGAAAAACTAATAAATGAGTAAACTTTTTCACAAAATCATAAAGACAAGATTGACCAAAACTGATAAATTTGCAAACTTTGTTAGAAATGATCAAATACCCATTAAAAGATTTGTTTTCTTAAGTTGAAAAACTAATAAATGTGGAAACTTTTTCACAAAATCATAGCCCAAAAAGGTATCTTTGAGTCAAGACTTCACAAGAAATGTATGAGTAGAAAGAAAACAAAGAAAGCCTACAAAGGTAATCAGATCACAATATTTGCACACCAGAGTTTCTGTGTGAAAAGAACAAAAGAGGAGCCAAAAGGGTGTATCATAGAAACAGCAAAACAAAACAAAACAAAAACCTTGAAACAGACATAGCGTTTAATGTATTCACAAGGGTGGCCCACATCTTCGTATAATATACTAAAATTATTGAGTCAATTTTTTTTTGAAGGATCAACTAAGTAACGACGGGTACTTCGTACGCGGGCCCCATTGGCCAAAGGTAGCCCGAGCCGGCCACTATTTCGGACGGACGAAGCCCCTAGCGGTCCACCCTATTGAGGGATTCACCGGATAAAACCCGACCCCCACACCCGCCTAATGGCACGACAGCGAGGAGCCGGTAAAACCGGGTGAGATCAGGACTCGAACCCTGGCAAGCCAAGGTCATCCCTTATATATCCCATAAAAATAGGTGATAGTGAGGTTTGAACCCTCTATCTCTCACTAGTGAAGTAAGTGCTCTACCATTGAGCCACATCCAACTTATGAAAAATTATTGAGTCAATGGTAGAGAAAATTGGAAGCCTTTCTCTATTTTGCTATATATATTTAATTGTTACATTTGTATGTAAAGTTGTTTAAAGACACATTTAATAAATCTCATTCCCTAGAACAATCATTATACCAAAGTTTTTAAAGTTGCTTTAAATCTTGGACAGTGTAGAAAGGCCCTTAGGCCTGCGGGTTATACACGAGCTGAGCTGAACTGAAACGAGTGAGGGTTTACTCATCCCTGGCATATTTACAAACTAAACCGAATTTGAACATTTAAAGTGAACAAATGAACTCTGAAAGTAAAAAGAGAGAGAAATTTTGTAAACGTTCGACAATTTAATTGTGTGTCAAATAAATATAAAAATAACTCGAGTCAACCGAATCAAGCGTACCTTTGCTCATGCTTGGCTCATTTACAAATCGAACCGAGTCAAAATCAAGCGAGCGCCTTTTGAACGTATATGAGCAAGTGCCAGGCGATCAACGAGCGTTAACAATTTGGACAGTCCCAGTCAGGCAGTCATGGTCCTTGACATATCACACAAGGTTTTACTTTGTATAAGTCATTTTACTATATCAGTCATTTTATCTAATAAATATATATTTAAACATGATATATTAGTGTATGCGCCTAGGATACATTTGTATATTTCTTAAATATCTTGTGGTATGTAGTGTATGTCATTATATTTCCTGTTTAATACATACGTATACCGTCAAATTACATCATAACAATAGATGGTTTATTAGTATACTATGGGTGTTTGTTTAGCCTCTCTTGTAGCTTATTTTGTATGTTTGTTTATGAAAAAACAAGAGAAATAGAGTAAACTACATGAATAGTATCGTTTGTTAAAGTAACATATTTGATTGCTGCTTTTAAATGATTTTGTAACCTTTTATTAAAAGGAAATGTTATTTTCTTTTTATAAAACTTTTTTATGATAAACAAAATTAATGTTAATAATAATAACAGTTTCAGCAATAGTAATAAGTGAGACTATATAACTAATGATTTCTCCAGATAGTCTAGGCAATAGTTGATGACCACAAAATATGATTATAGAACAACTAGGTAATAAGTGATGAAGTAAACGTCTTCACTTCTCTAACATCCTTCAAATCATCATAATCTATTATCTGGCATCTTAATTTTTTCTTACCCTCAAAACTTCCTCGTTGGTCTGTCTTCTCTTTCATCATGTATTCTAACTTTAGAAGAAGAATTGTCGCTTAATATATCTCTTGGGTAAACAATTGTCTTGTGATCGATACAATGCCGCGCAAACATTGTTACTCTTCAGACTAATGTGTCTTTCCAACATAGTTAAAACTAACTTTTTTTTTTGTTTAAAAAAAATACACTATATTTAGATTTCTTTAAGCTTATTTGATCCAAACCCTCTACATTTAATGTATTACTTGCTTTCAAAGTATAAGTAACACGTGCAATTTAATGGAACTCATCGGTTAGCCTTGGATCCCATTTTTTCGTTGAAAACCAATTCTCAATTTATTATTATTAATTTTTTGTGTGTTTTCATTTAGTCAAAAGCAATACCCACTATTTACCACTATCTGCCTATTTGGACATAGTGGGACACTAGTAATATTCTTTTAATGCTTGATATATTTGATTATTAATAAATAAATTCTATTTTGTATTAATAAATAAATTCTATTTTGATATATTTTGTAATATTCTTTTATTGTTTATTCCTAAATGTATAAATATTCACTCAAATAAAGTTCGTGTATCTATTTTATTTATATAAACCAACTCATGCTCTTTGAATTAAATAAATAGCATATTCTTCACCTTTTGATATTTTCCATCTAATTACATGAAATTTGGAATAGATTATATTATTATGTTAGGTAACATTTACCTATATATAAGTGACAAACAAGCAATAAGCTGTGTCGTTAGTTCTTGCATAGATATTTTATTTTTTAAGCATGAAACTTTTATAAAGGCACATAGATCATTGTTGGGTGCGGATTTTTATCCTCGGAATTGAGCCTAACTTAAGGATGTTGACTTAAGCTGTTATTCTGAGGAAGGTACGTTGACTAATTCAATTGTGCTATATTATCTAATTGTTTTGCATATAAGAGCACGTGTTAAATATGTTTATAAGAACGTGGATTGCAACGGAATGCTACTTGAACTTCGTCAACAAACAACGTGGACAGTAACGGCTTGTTAAAGACTTAGTCTAGGGTTTCCGGAATAATCGGAATAACAGTTGTAATCTTCTTATTATAAATTCGAGCTGATAGTATCGATAGGTCACACACAATTCACTTGTTTAGCTGCTAGTACTCATTGTATCACTTAGCTCACGTTTACTAACCAGCTCCAACCTTTGTAATCACTGATTTTGTTAATAATATTGACGGTGATGGTTTTCACCGTCCGGGGGTTTTTTGTGCCGAAAATCATAATAATCAAGCGTAATTCGACCAAAAGTTAATTTCATAATCTTTAACCGAAGAGATTCGACTAAAGATTACGTTGTAAACTCTTGACCGAAACGAAGATTATCATAATCAAGGGTTTTTTCCCTCGTAATCATATCCTCGTGTTCAATCTTTTTACCATTAAGCACCTCGCCTCACGCACTAATTTGATCAAAAGTTAGTTTGTTAATTTTTGACCGAAACAATTTTGCGCCCACCGTGGGGCAAACGGTGATTTGATCATTATTCACTTTCAAACTAAACCCTACTTTCAATATCCACAACATGTCTTCCCAACCAAAGATTGTTTCTCCTTCTGCCGCAACCTCAGATTCCTCTGGGAAACCGTCCATGCCTCCTCCTCCTTCTGCCGATGTTATTCCGAAGAAACCTGACAACATTCAGAAGAAAACTGCTACTCCAGTATTTTCGAGAACAAGACCATCTCCCCAGGATCCCGTTATGGTATCTAATAACGAACTTTTGTCTATTTATAAGCGGTTACAGGAACAGATGGATCGCCAGAACAAGACCAACCAGATGCTGGTGAAGGAACTGGAAGATATCAGAAAAGCCAAGAAGCCGGCGGAAGAATTCACGCCATTAATCCCGAGATCTCTGGATTTCACTCCTCCAGGATCCCTATCTCTATATCTAGCTGTATCAAATAATGCTATAAGTGCAGTTTTGGCTAAGGATCTCGAAGGTCAACAGCATCCCATATATTATGTAAGTAAAAGTCTTTTGGATGCTGAAACCAGGTATTCTTATCTTGAAAAATTAATTTTAGCGCTTATTATGGCATCTACTAAACTTAGACATTATTTTGAAACTCATCATATTCTTGTTAAAACTAATTACCCTATTAAGTCTGTTTTGAGAAAACCAGAAACGTCAGGTAGGATGGCAAAATGGGCTGTAAAGCTGAGTGCATATGATATAGCATATGAACCCAGAACTGCCATCAAATCCCATGCATTAGCAGACTTTGTGGCTGATTTCATCAGTGAACTTAAAGAAGAAGCAGACTTGGAAGTCCAACAACTTGAAGAAACCAAAGATAAGTAGACTCTATACACTGATGGTGCTTCAAATGTTAGAGGAACAGGTCTCGGGATCCTGCTGAAATCGCCACAGGGGGACATTATACCTCAATCCATATCCTGCGGATTCCAAGCCACAAACAATGAGGCAGAATACGAAGCTTTGATAGCAGGATTACAACTAGCAATCGACATGAAAATCAGGTTTATTCAAGTACATGTTGATTCATTATTATTAACAAATCATTTTAATGGTTCATATACTGTTAGAGGAGAAAAACTAATGAAATATTTAGAGCTATTCAAAAAACTAGCAAAATGTTTCGAAATATTTGATATTTCACATGTACCTAGAGAAGAGAATGTTGAAGCAGATGCCCTAGCATACTTAGCTTCATCCTTCAGAATACCAAAGGGTGTCAAGATTCCTATCATACACATCCTGAGCCCAGCAATAGAAGAGCAAGGTGTCAATGAAATATCAGAAAATGATGAAGATATGAGAGTCAAGGATCCTGAGGATAATGAAAATTCTTGGATTATTCCCATCAGGAAATATATTCAGGATGGCGTTATCCCCAAGGATGAAAACCCAAGAGCTTTTCGCACAAAGGTAATACCATATACTATAATGAATGATATATTATACAGAAAATTTCTTGCAGGACCATATCTTAGGTGCTTGGAGAAGGCAGAAGCTCAAGAAGTTCTTCAGGATATCCATGAAGGAGACTGTGGGAATCATACTGGGGGCAGAGCACTATTCTCCAAAATCCTGAGAACAGGATACTTCTGGCCAACGATGAAGAGGGACGCTATGAATTATTCTCGGAAATGTGATGCATGCCAAAGACACAGCAACATTCTGCACCAGCCGGCTGAACCATTGTATCCTATTATATCCCCTTGGCCTTTCATGAAGTGGGGTATGGATATAGTGGGAAATCTACGAAGAGCTCCGGGAGGAAAAGTCTTTATGCTGGAAATGACAGAATATTTCTCAAAGTGGATCGAGGCTGAATCTTTTGTTCAAGTCAGAGAGAAAGAAGTTATCTCATTCATCAAGCGCAACATCCTGACAAGATTTGGAATCCCAGCAGAGATAGTATGTGACAATGGCTCGCAGTTCATTGGCAAGAGGACCACCAACTTCTGTGCCAGTTGGGGAATCAAAATGATCACTACAACACATGTCCATCCTCAAGCTAACGGACAGGCCGAGTTAAGCAACAAAATCATTATCAATAACCTGAAGAAAAAGTTAGGGTCTAAGAAAGGAAAGTGGGCCGAGGAACTACCCTTTGTTCTTTGGGAAGACAGGATCACTTCAAAGAATGCTACTGGTCAGACTCCTTTCTCATTGGTGTTTGGAGCTGAAACAGTTATCCTGACAGAAATGGTTATCCCTACAGCTAGAGTCAGTCATCAAAATCCCGAAGATAACACTCAAAGTTTACTTGAAGATTTAGATGTAGTAGAAGAACTCAGGGATTTAGCAAAGATCAGAATGACCTCTTATCAACAAAAGATTGCAAAGTCCTACAACAAAAATATCAGGGTTCGTAGATTTCAAGAAGGGGATTTGGTTCTCCGAAAAGCCTTTCAGAATACTACAAATCCTGCAGATGGAAAGCTTGCACCAAAATGGGAAGGTCCTTACTTGATAGATTCGGAAGCAGGAAAGGGGGCATACAAATTGTCCACTTTGGATGGTGACTTACTACCAAGGGCTTGGAAGGCTATCCACCTCAAAAAATATTTTATGTAAGATCTCTATCCCGAGGATAATTTAACAGTAATGTTAAACAAATAAGGTATGTATTCTAATTTATCTTTTTACTTTTTCAATATTATTATTCTTCTATCCTGGTACTGATTTAAGCATCGGAGGGGTGTTAGCAAGGCTAACACCCACCCCTCACATAGAGTTGACTGTTTTGTAGCTTGAAAATATGTGGTATCCCCACATGGAATGGAGTTAAAGTAGGCCATGTCGCCAGTATCTTTGGGTCTTGTCGCCAGTTTATCTCTAAGGTTTAAGGGGTTTTCACCTCTTCTCAAGGGCCTTGTCGCCCGTCGGCCTGTGTCGCCAGTTGAAGGTATTATTCAATACTTTCTAAGGTTTAAGGGGTTTTCACCTCTTCTTAAGATCGCCTGTAGCGCATGTTTATTCGACCATAGTTTGAGAGACGGGGCCAGCACATGAAATATAGTGACTTGTTACCTCGTTATCCTCAGCTATTGGTTTGAATCTCAAGTTTATGGTAGACGTACCATTTCCTAAGGTTTAAGGGGTCTTCACCTCTTCTTAAGGGCCATGTCGCCAGTTTAATCATAAGGTTTAAGGGGTTTTCACCTCTTCTCAATGGCCATGTCGCCAGTTTAATCATAAGGTTTAAGGGGTTTTCACCTCTTCTTAGGGCCTTGTCGCCAGTTTAGGCCTTGTCGCCAGTATATTTGGGCCTTGTCGCCAGAATTTCTGAAATTATTCTCAGGATAATATTGCGGGATATCTTTATGATTAGAAGAACAACCTGAGAGGTAATCTTATTAACAAGGACAAAGTGGTCTATACCTTATCAAAGTTGGTTACTAAATAATTCTGGTATGACTTCCTATTTTGCAATGGTCTTTATTCCCTTCTATTTAATGAATTTTATGACTTTATGTTGGTTCATTAACTTAAACCTAAATTTTGTTTCTTATCTCACTTAGATTTCTAAAATCAACTTTATTGCGAAAATTCGATAACATAAACGAGGATAAAACACCAACACAAGTCATAAAAGGTTATTCTACTAATATTAAAAGTGCAGGAAAGAGACGATTCAGGTTTCACTCAAAAAAGAGCCCATCCACCTGAACCATCATATTGTCTTAAAGCAGGAAATAAAAGGTTTGGGCTTCGTCCTGAACCAGGATCCTTCCACCCAAGCCGTTATCCTAAGAATACTATGTTATCCTTACATAACCAAAATAGAAATTGTTCAAAACAACCATTGAAAACACATAAAAACAAACTGAAAACCAGGTTCAAACTTTTCCACCTTCAGCATCGTCACCTTCCTTCTTCTCCAAATCCCTCGCCTCCCCAGCCTTAGTCTCATTCACATCCTCACCAGCTCCAGCATCTTTGATCACCTCAGAAGTTCCATCCGTCTCATCCTCTTCAAGTTTCTCCCCCCTTAGCATCTTGAGCTTCTTCTTCCAAGCCACAAAATTCCAGGAGTCCATCACATGACATTTTGCTTGTGCTTCCTCTGACATCTTGATCATCGACTCCAGAATGCTGGCGGCTGCACACTTCTTGGTCTCCTCTAAGAACTCGGTCTTCTCCAACTCAAATGAGGCTTTGAGATCCGAAATCTCTTTGTCCTTCTTTTTGAGTAGCTGGTCCTTGGTGTTAACAACTTGTAGAAGATCGACGAGCTTGGTTTCGGCCTCTCTCTTGGACAATTCAGTATCTTGGGATATCGACAGTAACTTTCGGTTTTCTGTTATTCCCAAATTAATATTAGTTTTTCTACAGATTATTATTTTCAGGATAAGCAAAAAATACTTACTGTTCCAAGAAAGTTAGCAAGAGCTTGAAGCTTCTCCACAGCATCGGTAATGGTCATGTCAGCGAAAGGCTCGGTCTCAGCCGAAGTAGTGGCTTTCCTCTTCTTCTGTGCGGCGCTTTTTTGGCGAGTTGTTGGGACTCTCACCGACGGAGAAAGTGTCTTGGAGTGTTCTTGCTTCACCACAGTCCTATCCTCAATAAGATCATCCAAATCCACTAAGCTAAAAGACTTTGGCTTCGGCATCCCTATACAATGGTTTATCGAGTTATTTTCAAGATAGCAAAATCCCTAGAAAACCTAATATCCCCAAAACACTAACCAGATTTCATGCTCTCAGCGGGTTTTGCAGCAATCACACTCGTTTCTCCTGTTTCTTCCTCTAAGCAAAACTCTCTTTCCTCTGCTGGAATCTTGAACAACGCCTTGAGCCTTTTCTTCGTATCCTTCCTAAGCTTTATCAAATCCTCAAACACAACTGTCAAAAAACAAACCATGTTAAGATGAATCATTTGCAAAGAGAAGTTTTATCCTACAGATTTCCTACCCTTATGAACCCATTTAGTAGGCAAGTTCATCCCATCAGGAATAGAATCCCGACGAACGAAAAAGAAATGTTTTTTCCAATCAGGGTCGCTACCGGACACCTTGGGAACCATGTAAAGACGGTTGGACTTGGATTGAAGACAATAGCGAAAGGATCCGTGAGTCCGGAGGTTATAAGTTGCGGCAATCTCAGGCACACCTATGGATAGTCCACGGGTTTTGTTCAGACGGTCTACTGTTGCCAAAACCCTCCACACCATCGGCATGACTTGTGAATACGAGAATCCGGTCACGTCAAAGAACTCTTGTATGAGCGGGGAAAACTGATATGAAAGGCCTATCGAAAAGGGATAATAAAAGAAACACACCCAGGTTTTGGAAGAAAAGTCGGCTTTGGTTTTGGGGTCGTAAGGTCTAATAATGGCTTCGGAAGGCAGCAAACATGAATCTTTCAAGAACCTGATGTCAAAATCCTTGAAAAGACACTGGTCTTCGTCAGTCGCCGGAATGAGAGCTTGGTCAATGAAATCATCTGAGATTGCGAAACAGAAAGGATTGGGCGCACAAGGGGTTCTTTTCCTCATTTTTTATGTGGATCGGAAGAAAAACTTCAAGAAATTAAGAAGACAAGAGAGGAGAACTAACCTGATTATGAATCGGTGGAAGAGAATTATAGTGTAGAAGATTGGGAATGCTTTAATTATAACCTAGAGAAACAGTTGTAGAGTCTCCTCAATTCCCGCAACACGTCATTTCAAACTGCAGAGATAACATTGATTTTAAAATTCAAAATTTTTGCAGCTGTCACGCGGTAAAAATTGGGGGCAATTGTTGGGTGCGGATTTTTATCCTCGGAATTGAGCCTAACTTAAGGATGTTGACTTAAGTTGTTATTATGAGGAAGGTACGTTGACTAATTCAATTGTCCTATATTATCTAATTGTTTTGCAGATAAGAGCACGTGTTAAATATGTTTATAAGAACGTGGATTGCAACGGAATGCTACTTGAACTTCGTCAACAAACAACGTGGGCAGTAACGGCTTGTTAAAGACTTAGTCTAGGGTTTCCGGAATAATCGGAATAACAGTTGTAATCTTCTTATTATAAATTCGAGCTGATAGTATCGATAGGTCACACACAATTCACTTGTTTAGTTGCTAGTACTCATTGTATCACTTAGCTCACGTTTACTAACCAGCTCCAACCTTTGTAATAACCGATTTTGTTATTAATAATATCGACGGTGATGGTTTTCACCGTCCGGGGGTTTTTTGTGTCAGAGATCATAATAATCAAGCGTAATTCGACCAAAAGTTAAGTTCATAATCTTTAACCGAAGAGATTTGACTAAAGATTACGTTGTAAACTCTTGACCGAAACGAAGATTATCATAATCAAGGGTTTTTTCCCTCGTAATCATATTCTCGTGTTCAATCTTTTTACCATTAAGCACCTCGTCTCACGTACTAATTTGATCAAAAGTTAGTTTGTTAATTTTTGACCGAAACAATCGTTAGGTTTGTCAATTTAATACATTTATGATCGTTCACAAATCTATATTGGATACATGAAACTTATTCATGTGTTTCATAACTATCAAAGTAAAATGTTGTCTAAATATAAATCTACCTAAAATATATATTATGTGCATATTGTAAAAACCTTTAATAATTAATATAAAGCTTATTATGTCTCGATAGTCAACGAAAACAAAACATGGTGACTTGATTTTTTATAGTTATGATTTATATTCTTGGATTTTGTGACAAGATAATTAAAGAATTATTAATAAGTAAAATATATAGCACGTCTTATGATACCACGAGTCACATGAGTATGTGCATAAAAAATGATAAATTAATATAATCATTTAATAATTACAGAATGGATTGTCTTTCCAAATCAAATGGATGATGATGGCACGTAAAAGTTACGTCTATTCAAATTACTTAAATCTAATATAAGGTTGGAAAAGATGGCTGAAGTTGAAAAAATGCACAAAAAGTCATATGATTGAAATTGATTTATAATGTACAGAAAAAGTTCACAAAATCATTGTTGTGTTTATGTCATTATATATTTTTATTGAACGTCTAATTATATTGAACGAATAATTATTAAGGCTAGCAAGAAGCTAGACACAATATAACATATACACCCACTACATTTACACAATTACATTACATTACATTGCTTAAAAAGAAAACTAACACCATTTCATCCAATCTAACTCCATCATTTCCCTCTTATATTTTACCCAGAGAAAACTATGCCTTTTGATATCTTATTTGAATTGATTAATTGATACCCTTGAACCTTCAAATATTGCCAAATTTCTTTTCTTCCAAATACACCAAATAGCCGTAAGTACTATTGATTGAATGACTTTTCGCTTACTTTCTTGAACCCCATTTGTATAATAAATCGTTAGAAGATCCCGAAATTCGAAAGCAAAAATCGACAGGATCCCACACCAAGAGCTTACAAATTGCAATATTATCGTTGCAACATAGCAAGATAAGAAGATATGATCAACCGACTCCCTTTTGTCCTCACAAAACGGGCACCACTTTATTTCATCTATTGCCTTTCTTTGGAAAAGGGCATCCGATGTGGCAAGTCTACCCATTTCCGCTTTCCACCCGAAGAGGTTAACTTTCAAGAGGTTGTGCAAAGGTTAACTTTTGATGTCATTATATATGTTATTGAGTTAATTATGCGAATGTTTGTCAAAAATAACAGTTGATGCATAATTTTAAGAATTAACAAATTTATGTGGTTATAAGAGGGGTGAAATGTGATTTTGAGTTCATCGAGTAGATGACACGCAGACGATGAAGCTTTCACAGTTTACATCCAAAAGATGTGTTATGGGCTTATGGTGAAATGTGAATGTAGAATGAGATGAATGAAATGACTAGTTACATCTTTAATTAGTAATATTTTTTATATAAAAAAAAAGCTTTACAATGTCCTCACGCCAGCTAGCCAACTCACACCACGACCTTTTGCACAGTTTGATGCCCCGGATTGTGCTCCCTTGGTGCCCACATGGCACGGGCTCATGCTCACTCCAACTAATTTTATTAACAACCCAATCGAACTTATTTCTTTCTCTTCCACATACACAACCCAACCTAACCCAATTTTACACTTTTATTCACAACCCAACCCAAACCAATTATTTTAATACATATATCTAATTAGGTTTTAATTAACTTTTTATTAAAACTAAAAAAATGTTTATTTTTTAAACAATATTATTTTAAGTATAAAAAAATATTAAAAAAGATAATATCATAATTCTATAAAAGTACCTTAAATTTTTACAAGTATTAAAAATTACATATGATAATATTAAAAATTACATATTTTTAAAAGCGCTCCGTTTTTAATAAGTTAAATAATATAAATTATTAAATAAAAATCAAATTATATTAAAAACAAATTGTTTGAAAGAAATTACGACATAGGTTGGGGTTGTGATCTAGGTAATGGGATAAAAAGGATTTAAACTTTTTGTTTATTCCTTAAATAGTGTCATGACCTCTTATAAGTTCAAGCCAATTTAGTCATTTTTTTAAGATCCTCGTTTTTCCATGTTTTTGCAATTTTGCGCATGGACAGCGGACAGACGCAAGCTGATTTGGTTGTGTTGAAGCTTGAACGAGAACCCAGGGAGGGGGGTAAGGTATTAACAAAAATCATTAAGCCTGGGTTCAAATTTTTGATTGAAAACGGGTAAATTGACACTACATATAAAAGTTTTCAAACGAAAAACGGATAAATTTACACTACTGCGCAAAAAAACAGAGGGGGGGGTCACTATGCTTCGCCCATGCTTGGCAGTTGGCGCCTAGGCTAGTGTCTACGGTACATGTTATAAACTCAATTAACGGACTTTATACTCACTTTCTTTGTATCAAAATATGCCCCATGAATAGTTGTTACAAAATTGATCTACAAACTTATTGTAATGTACACAATGTTTTGGATCTTGAGATGTAACATATACCATGCATTATTATTACTCTCAACCTATACATTATACACTGCCATAAAACCTAGGTTAGGTTACACAACAATCAAATGTACAATTTAAAATGAGAAAAAGAATACCAGATTATGTTAGATTTTAAGAAGCAGATTGTGATGACGGCAAAGTTGATGTCTGGAGCTCTCTTTTCTTTTTGGCCACTTCAACAGTGGCTTTCTCTCGTGGTGGGACCCGCAAGTACGCTTTCATAGCGTCGTACACAGTAAATCCAACTGCAACGGACGGTACAGCCTGAAAGTTGACAAATTACCAACCAGATTATCAGAACCTATAACTTTTTGCTATTGACTGTATTTAACATGCTTTCAATATTTCCATGTCACCATAATTAACTGTATTTTCAAGTATTTTACCTTCAGATAATTAATGCTCAGTCCTGAAAATAATTGCTTCCATCCTTCTTTCTGTATAATCATAAAAAGAGTTCCGATTGTTCCTTTAACTGCGCTGTTTGAATTTCGCAGCCGTTGAACCTGTGATAATCGAAACTGAGTGGTTGATATAATGCTGCTAAATATGCAAAAAATGTTTGGTTGATAAAGTCGGTAATATGGTGCAAATTGTTTGCTAAAATCATGAAGAAGTGCTGACTTATGTTTATACTTTGACACTTAGGCCCTGTAAAGAAAACTGGATTTTATAGATTACCTGCATTTGCCTTCGCACGACATCTAAAGGATATGTGAAAGTTTGACCAAGTAAACCAGCAACAGATCCACAAGCAAGTTTGACTATTATATTCTTTTTGTAATCATCAGGGACATGGCTTTTCATTTCCTCATAGAAGTAAAACTTCAAACCCGCATAAGGGAAGATTCCGTATAGGGATGGAGCTAACAAAAAAGATAAAAAAATGTTAAAAATAAATCAATATCTTATCTGCATCATAGATCATATCTAAGCAATATAAAGAAAAAACCATAGTACACTAGAGTGGGCTATTTTGACCCATTTATTTATGAGTTCGCCATTCGGGTTAAATTTTTTCTCAAACTTATCAAAAACATAAAGGGGCCAATTTATATGTTTCTAGAACAGTAGGGAAACTGATTTTTATTTTCTTTATCTATGCAATGCGTAAATTTACTCTTTTATTTCAGAATATATTTGAAAATTTAAAACTTTTACAAGGATGTGTATGAAAATAATCCATACAAACATGTAGCTAGCTAATAAAGAAAATGGGTTAATATAACTTTTACAAGGAGTGATCTTTTTAATGCATGAAACCTCTCCTTATTCAATTTCTTATGGAAGAGTAGTCTTAAAATAATATAACTTTAGGTTAGATTCATATACATTATATTAAAGTTCAATATTTCAAAATTATCCTTCTAAATTTTGTTATAGTATATCGTATTCACTGTTTACACACTGATTGCCCATAGCAATTTTGAACATCTAGAAGGACATATATGAAGTTGACTGCAATACTTTTACACCATCAATGACATTTCAATTGATAAAAAACAAATTAACAAAAAAGTGTTCCGAGTCAACTATACCTACACCACGATAAAGGCCTCTCATCCCAGCGTCTTTATAAGTTTTTGTAAAGCAATCTCTAATTCCTCTAAATGCTTGTTCCCTAACCATGGCTCCTTTAACATTCAATTTAGGAGTGTCCACAACCTATACTGTCATATAATAACTTTTGGTCAAAAGTCAACAATTTTAGCAGACATGGCATAATAATCCATTTACTTTGACAATTAGCTAAATGGGAATGAGACAACAGGTTGAGCTATTTAAACAGGTTAAATGTCATCCTCGTTATTTTTTATGCATACAACCTCCTAAATCACTTTATCCAAAGGTTTGCTATTGTTGTTACAATATAGTTTTTTTAATTAATAATAAATGGCTTCATTTTATTTAAGAAAGTTATTAAAAATGTTTTATACCTGGTAAGCGAGTTTAGTTCTAACTAAATCAAGTGGATATGTAAAGAGAACCGCAGTTCCACCAGATAATGATCCTGCAACTAGATCAACAACCGGCCCGTTGCCCATGGCAGGAAAGTGATAGTTAATCTGCCTTCTATATTGTTCATACGCCATATAATGTAATGCTGCATAAGGAACGATCCTTGCAACACTAGCTCCATTTCCACTGCATACAATATTACATATTATATAAATAAAATTATCTAAAGTTCATATCTTTTCCGTGCAATTTGGCCAAGAAAGAACAGCAAAACTTTAATCTAACCTGTAAAATCCTAGAAGCCCTTCGGTCTTTGCAATCCTTCTAAAAGATGCTAGCAATCCTATATTCTGAAATTCACTTCTTGTCTGTAACATCAACAGTAAAGGAACACATATGGTTACTTCTTGATATATAAACATGTAAGAACAGAAAGCAGGTAAACTGAAAATTTATCATAGATCAAAGAGAATATATCATAAAATAGTAATCAAGTTTCACCATTGTTACACGTAGGCCGTCAGTAAAACATTTTTGAAATATATAGTTATGCATATGTACTGCAATCATGAACCATCTTTATAACTTTAATCTAACCTAATGCTTTCAAAAATAAAACAAAATAAATTCAAAACGCTGAACCGTTAACAAATCCAGCAGGTTCAGCCAACACCCAACTCAGCTGGTTTGATTTAGCTGTTCGGCAAATTTTTTTTGTCAAAACTGGTCGAATTGAGCCTGGTGTTGTAAAAATCGTGATTAGTCACCGATTAAACGCTAATCGACTTGCTACTGATTCAATTTCACCAAAGCAGTGGTCAGTCAAATTGAGTCCAAATCAGTCAAAAGGGGTCAAAATAAGTGTTTGAAAATTACATATAAAACTCCAATCGGATTAATCAGTAGTTGGTACCCGACCAACGCGTACAGAATTCTACAAATGGACCCTGAACACCCTAATGTAATCTAATGGGCTTTTCAAAAAGCTCGCAACTCGCTCGATAAAAGCTTGAACAAAACTAGTTAAAAAAAACTTGATTTGAAACAACCTGAGCTGAGCTGGCTCATTTTCGAAACCAACCCAAGCTCAGCTCAGGTCATGGCTCGATCGTTTAACTTCAAAATCGAGGTCGAGCCTAGCTGAGCTGCCAGCAGCCCAGCTAATTTGTTATTTGTGAAAATTAGGGTTTAGGAAGGTTTTATCAATGAAACTCAACAAATCACATTAATAATATAAATAATAATAAATGTAAACCCTAACCTAAACAGAATCACAATGAATAATAAACCTGAAACAAGATCTTGAGGCGCTCGAGAGGAGCAACGACGGTCTTGGCAACGCCACCGGCGATCAATTCTCTAGCAAACAAAGGTATACCTTCTACTGCATCATCTTTGCGCATCCTTGCCTCTCTCTCTATAATAATAATCTAGAGAGAGAAAGAAAAGAGATTATTATACTAATAATAATATTATTATACACGACGACTAATGTGAAGAATCGAGATTATTAATGCTATATATTTCGTGAGAGGATGGACAGGATGCTTGATCAATATATACGGCTACTATTTATATTATTTAATTTTATAAACATGTTCTATATATACATATAAATATTCTTTCTACATTACTTTTATTTCTGCCTTACACGAATATAAAACCTACATAATCTCCTAGTTATTTTTAACTTTTCCTTTTCTTATTATCGTAGTTATTTAGTATATGATGTAATAGTTTTCACCTTTTTAATACATAAGACAGATATTTAGTCACTTAATTTCGTTCTCTCTCTTTGGTTAAGTCAATGAAGGATTTTGTGTGACACCCGGTAAATTCCCAATCCCTTAAACCAAGTAATCAACCTAAATATTAGGTAATTGTTATATGCGCCCTGCGCGAGCGCGCCATATTAGAATCAGCGCGTGCATTTGTTATGTGCGCCCTGCGCGAGCACGCCATGTTAGTCAGCGCGGGCATATTATGTGCGCCCTGCGCGAGCGCGCCATGTTAAGAACCAGCGTGGGCATATGTTATATGCGCCATGCGCGAATGTTTTGGCTTTATGTTTTCATGTACCTTAACGTTATGTTGTCTAATGGGTTGACCATCCCGCATGATGCTAAGGCGGGTGCATCCTAAATCGTTTATGCGCGTGCGGAAGGGAACTAACCTCCCCGCATGGCGGGAACATTGAGAGCTAGTTTGTCTGAAGCTCCAAGATGGAATTGACTTCAACATAACTGATCACTATGTTGAAATACCAAGACCACCTGGAGAATCTACAAATGAAACTCAATGTCCTAACTGCGAGAAGGTTACGCACCTACCCGCAGCAAAGAAATGTCCTTCACGCAGAAAGCTATGCGCACAAAGTGATACGCACAGAACACTTAGTCTATTCTCCAGACGTAAGGAGATTACTCCCGCCCAAAAGGAAACAGTAGCGTGTTTCAGAGATTTTCCACTTTTTACTGTACACGGACAAAAGTACCTGAAAAAGCACACTGTAACATGAAAAGTCAACTGTCAGCCACCCTATTCTCACCAACCCCAGACCTGCATGTCCTGACCAAATCAAATCAAAATCTTTTATCCACTACTCCACTTTTAAATAAATAATAATAATTTCCATACCTTATCATCATTACACCTAGATATGAAAAGATTACAATCCCCTAAAGCAAGGGATTGTGTTCCCTTGAGTTTGCCTATAAATATGTAACCTAAACTATCACCCAAAACACACACTTCAAACTTCTCTCTTAAGAACTGTAACTTGCACTAATCATCTCCCAAGCATCCGTTGTTTTCGTTTCCGATCCTGTTACCAGGTAAGCCAAGAATATAACCTTGAGATCTGCTTTCCAACCCTTATATTCTCCTAATTCTTGATCTTAATATATATACTTCTTGTTATTTAATCGCATTCTAGACCTTCAATTCCGAGGCCAACACCAAGAAAACCCGAATCTCGATTAATCCCTTAACAAGAACCACAGGTGAGTCTCACAGCCCCTATTCTCGCTGTTTTCACTGTTTTTAAACTGTTTTCGGGGCGAGGGACACGTACTTAAATAATGTTTTATCATAGTATACTTACAAGCTATGCAAGCGATTATGTGTTTAAATTATATTTCATAATGAGCAATGCGAACGGTTATCTAACGTTTTCGATGTATGTGCGCTAGAACTCGAGTAAGTGATCACTTTACCATTGGAACTCTAAGGGTAGGGACTGCTGGTTTGATCCACCCACTCGTAGGGGTCGCACCTCTTTGCATGGACGAGTGCCTAGTATGGTCATGGGGCAGTACTATGGGTTTGAGCCCGCTCGTAGGGGTCGCGCCTCTTTGCATGGACGAGCGCCTTGTTTTCCGGCACAACGTCTGCGCGTAACCCGCGGGACGGTATTATTCGCTCGTAGTGGCAGCGCCACTTACACAGACGAGCACGGTTTTTCAGATGTGTCCGCGCGTAACCCGCGGGACGGTATTACTTGTTTCGCTCGTAGTGGCAGCGCCACTTACACAGACGAGCACAGTTCCCAGAAATGTTCGCGCGTAACCCGCGGGACGATTTTATCAGAATGTGTTGATAGAACTATGTTTTACCAAGCATGTGTTTTAATGATGCTATCAGAATTATGTTTCAGAATGATTTTTATCAAGATTATGATGCAATACGATTTATCAAGTTACTAAAACTTGTGAACTCACTCAGTTTATACTGATTCAAATGTTTTTACGTGTCTTTCAGGAGATAACTAGGTAGCGCATGGAGTCACACTTAGAGCACCTCACGCTGAACATCTAAAACTAGCTTTTTGGAAGATTTTAGTTCTATCCCTTCGATGCGCGTGGTTGTTCCCGCCGCGCAAGGGGATACGGCGTGGAAATCTTCAACAGTTTTTATACTTGGATGTTTTTATGTAATTTTTTTAAACAATGTAATGTATTTGTATTAAACATTTCATGCGCAATGAAAATCTTACTTTGAATGTTTGCAATGGCCCGTGCTTAATTATCAATCCCCACTCGCGCGCGCCCGGCTGTTTCCGCCGCTCAGGGCCGGGTGTGACAGATTGGTATCAGAGCCCTGGTTATAGCGAACTAGGAAAAGAAGTTTTAACCTAGACTATAACCGTTGGGGAATCGCATGAAATATTTTTCAAAGAAAATATTTTCAAAAGAAACTATACACACACTTAGGAACACGGGTCACACAGTGTCTAGTGAATAAAGATAAAGAACATTATGTGCTCAGAGTAAATGCGCTAAGTTTAATATATTTTCATTCTCTTTTAAAGCGAGAATGCCTCCAACTAAAGCCAAGGGAATTACCATGACACCCGAGGAACTCGCGGAAATAATCGCGCAAGCGATCGCGACACATGAGGCCAGCAAGGCCGAATCAAGTCAGGGTCGTCAGAATGAGACCCCAGAACCCGAATCAGGAGCCATGGACAAAGGATGCTCCTACAAGACATTCATGGCCTGTAAGCCTTGGCCATTCAAGGGTACCGAAGGGGCCATTGGGCTCTACAACTGGATTGACAAGATGGAAACAGTTCTCTCCATTAGCGGATGTAGTGAGAACCAGAAGGTCCTTTACGGGACCTGCATGTTCCAAGAAGCAGCTTCATCTTGGTGGAAGCTTCAAGTGAAGACCTTGGGGCGAGAAGTTGCTCTTCACAAAACCTGGGAGGAGCTGAAGGAGATGATGATGAGAAAGTTCTGCTCTCGCGCAGAAATCCAGAGTCTGCAGCAGGAATTCTGGAACCACACCATGGTAGGAACGGATATCGACGCCTACAACAACCGGTTCAACGAGCTTTGCCAGTTGGTGCCAGACATGGCAAACACGGAGGAAAAGAAGATCGAGAGGTATATCTTTGGGTTACCTCCTGTTGTTAGGGTTCCGCTCAACGCCGCAGCGCCTCCAACCTTTGATGAGGCGGTAGCGCGGGCCATCACCCTTACAAGGGATACGGTCCGTGCGGGTATGTTAACTACGCGCGGAATCGAGCAGCGAACCTCTGATCCCAAGAGGAAGTGGAACTCTCACCACCGAGGGTCCGACTCCAAGCAACCACCGTTCAAGAAGCAGGAGAGCGTAAGGGCTTACGCGATCCAAGCCGCGGAGCCATCAAGGAAAGGATACAGCGGGCCTCGCCCATGGTGCAACAAATGCAAGTATCACCACGAGGGTGAATGCGCAAGAATCGAATGTGCCAAATGTGGCAGACCAGGGCACAAGACGATGAATTGACGTGTCAGAGAAGCTGGAGCAAGCGACAACTGCTACGCATGCGGGAAGCCAGGGCATTTTAGTCGGGATTGCCCGCAAAAGGGAAACCAAGCTCGCGGGAGAGCTTTTGTGATCGGCGCGGGCGAAGCTAAAGAAGAGCCGAATGTGGTAACCGGTACGTTTTTGCTTAACGGCCATTTTGCATCCGTTTTATTTGATACTGGCGCTGACCTAAGTTTTAAATCCGCTGAGTTTAAAAACTCCCTAGGCCTAGCAAGCAGTAGGCTAGACACGCCTTATACTATAGAACTAGCCAATGGTAGGCAGTTATGCGCGAACGAAAGAACTGAACAATGTGTAATAGTCATGGGAGGTCACGGGTTCAATATTAATTTGTTGCCAATAGACTTGGGAAGTTTTGACATTGTGGTAGGTATGGATTGGTTAGTCGAGAACCACGCGGAAGTTATTTGCCATGAGAAGCAGGTTCGGGTCCCACTGTTGAACGGAGAAACCTTGGTGATTCAAGGGGAAAGAATGGGAGTTGCGACGAAACTAATTTCATGCCTAAAAGCGCGCAAGTGCCTAAGGAAAGGGTGCTACGCCTTCCTGGCGCATGTAGTAGAGAAGAAAGGAGATGAGCGAAGAATTGAAGACTTACCAGTAGTGCGCGAATTTCCAGAAGTTTTCCCTGAAGATTTGCCCGGATTACCGCCGCCGCGACAAGTCGAATTTCGTATTGATTTAGTCCCAGGAGCTGCGCCAGTAGCTCGAGCGCCTTATCGATTAGTTCCATCTGAGATGCAAGAGCTATCCAATCAGTTACAGGAACTATTGGATAAGGGTTTCATACGCCCAAGCTTTTCACCTTGGGGAGCTCCAGTACTGTTTGTTAAGAAGAAGGATGGTTCTTTCCGGATGTGTATTGACTATAGGGAGCTGAACAAGCTGACAGTCAAGAATCGGTACCCCTTACCGAGGATTGACGACTTATTTGACCAGTTGCAGGGATCCAGTTATTATTCGAAGATAGATCTACGGTCAGGATACCACCAACTTAGGGTCCATGAGGAAGATGTGCCGAAAACAGCCTTCCGAACTAGATACGGCCATTATGAGTTCTTAGTGATGCCTTTCGGGCTAACTAATGCGCCGGCTGTGTTCATGGATCTGATGAACCGCTTGTGCAAACCATACTTGGACAAGTTTGTGATTGTGTTTATAGATGATATTCTGATTTACTCTCGGACCAAGGCCGAGCATGAGCAACACCTGAGATTGATTTTGGAATTGTTGAGGAAAGAAAAGTTGTATGCGAAGTTTTCCAAGTGCGAGTTTTGGCTTAGAGAAGTTCATTTTCTCGGTCACGTTGTAAACGAGAAAGGAATACACGTTGATCCTTCCAAAGTCAAGGCTATCGAAAACTGGGAAGCGCCAAAAACCCCAACTGAGGTGAGGCAATTCCTAGGACTAGCTGGCTACTATCGACGCTTCATTGAGAACTTCTCCAAGATAGCTCTACCACTGACCGCGCTAACTCAGAAAGACAAGAAGTTTGTTTGGGGCGAAAATCAGGAAGCGGCGTTTCAAATGTTAAAACAGAAATTATGTAGTGCGCCAATTTTGTCTTTACCCGAGGGGACGGATGACATCGTCGTTTACTGCGACGCTTCACATCAGGGACTCGGATGTGTCCTTATGCAGCGAGACAAAGTCATAGCGTATGCCTCGCGCCAACTCAAGACCAATGAAAAGAACTACACAACGCATGATCTGGAACTTGGAGCGGTTGTCTTCGCGCTAAAGATTTGGCGCCATTACCTCTATGGTACAAAGTGTATAATCTTTACGGATCACAAGAGCCTTCAACATATATTTGATCAAAAGGATTTAAACATGAGGCAACGAAGATGGGTGGAGTTGTTGAATGATTATGATTGTGAAATTAAGTACCACCCTGGAAAGGCGAATGTGGTAGCAGACGCGCTAAGTAGGAAGGAGCGAATAAAAACGCTACGAGTCAAGGCTCTAAGGTTGACCATTCGCGCAGATCTCTCTACCCGCATCCGAGATGCTCAGCAAGAAGCCTTGAAACCAGAGTTTGTTAAAAACGAATCCCTTGGGGGTATGATTAAGGATTTGGAGCTCAAAGAGAACGACACTCGGTATTTTGCTAACCGCATATGGGTCCCTCTCAAGGGAGGATTGCGCGAGCAAGTATTAAACGAAGCTCACAAGACGCGGTATTCCGTACATCCTGGCGCAGACAAGATGTACCAAGATGTTAAAACGCTGTATTGGTGGCCCAATCTTAAAGGCGCCATCGCGACGTATGTCAGTAAGTGCCTGACGTGTTCGAAGGTAAAGGCTGAATACCAGAAACCATCAGGGTTGCTTCAACAGCCAGAAATTCCCATGTGGAAGTGGGAACAAATCTCTATGGACTTCATCACCAAACTGCCAAGGACACCTGGGGGTTATGACACGATCTGGGTTATTGTGGATCGGCTAACTAAGTCAGCGCACTTCCTGCCGATCAAGGAAACCGATAAGATGGAAAAGTTAGCCCGATTGTATATTCGAGAAGTGGTTTCAAAACATGGAGTCCCAGTGTCCATCATTTCTGATAGAGATAGTCGGTTCACATCAAGGTTTTGGAGATCGTTACAAGGAGCTCTAGGTACTCGCCTTGATATGAGTACAGCTTATCATCCTCAAACGGATGGGCAAAGCGAGCGAACAATCCAGACATTGGAAGATATGCTACGCGCGTGCGCGATCGATTTCGGAGGTAGCTGGGATACTCATCTCCCATTGGTTGAATTTTCTTACAACAACAGCTATCACACAAGCCTCAAGGCTGCGCCGTTTGAAGCTTTGTATGGGCGCAAGTGTAGATCCCCACTGTGCTGGGCTGAAGTGGGTGACAAGCAAATGACTGGTCCAGAATTGATCCAAGAAACAACAGACAAGATTTTTCAGATACGGGATCGCCTTAAGACAGCGCGCGACAGACAGAAGAGCTACGCAGATGTGCGAAGGAAACCGTTGGAGTTTCAAGTAGGGGATAGAGTACTTTTGAAAGTCTCTCCATGGAAAGGAGTCCCCCGTTTCGGCAAGCGAGGAAAGTTGAATCCGCGCTACATTGGACCATTTGAGATCCTGGAAAGGATCGGTCCGGTTGCTTATAAACTCCGTTTACCCGCCGAACTCAGTGGAGTTCATGATACGTTTCATGTGTCCAACCTCAAAAAGTGCTTATCTGACGAAACGTTGATTTTGCCGTTGGAAGAGATTCACATCGACAAACAGCTGCACTTCGTAGAAGAACCTATAGCAGTAACCGGTTGGAAAGAACAAAAGTTGCGCAGAAGCAAAATCAAGTTAGTAAAGGTTCAATGGAAATCAAGGCGTGGGCCTGAATTCACTTGGGAAAGAGAAGATCAAATACGCAAGAAATACCCACACCTCTTTCAGAGCATGGCTTCTGCCAGCAACATCTCCTAAATTTCGGGACGAAATTTGCTTAACAAGGAGAGAATGTGACACCCGGTAAATTCCCAATCCCTTAAACCAAGTAATCAACCTAAATATTAGGTAATTGTTATATGCGCCCTGCGCGAGCGCGCCATATTAGAATCAGCGCGTGCATTTGTTATGTGCGCCCTGCGCGAGCACGCCATGTTAGTCAGCGCGGGCATATTATGTGCGCCCTGCGCGAGCGCGCCATGTTAAGAACCAGCGTGGGCATATGTTATATGCGCCATGCGCGAATGTTTTGGCTTTATGTTTTCATGTACCTTAACGTTATGTTGTCTAATGGGTTGACCATCCCGCATGATGCTAAGGCGGGTGCATCCTAAATCGTTTATGCGCGTGCGGAAGGGAACTAACCTCCCCGCATGGCGGGAACATTGAGAGCTAGTTTGTCTGAATCTCCAAGATGGAATTGACTTCAACATAACTGATCACTATGTTGAAATACCAAGACCACCTGGAGAATCTACAAATGAAACTCAATGTCCTAACTGCGAGAAGGTTACGCACCTACCCGCAGCAAAGAAATGTCCTTCACGCAGAAAGCTATGCGCACAAAGTGATACGCACAGAACACTTAGTCTATTCTCCAGACGTAAGGAGATTACTCCCGCCCAAAAGGAAACAGTAGCGTGTTTCAGAGATTTTCCACTTTTTACTGTACACGGACAAAAGTACCTGAAAAAGCACACTGTAACATGAAAAGTCAACTGTCAGCCACCCTATTCTCACCAACCCCAGACCTGCATGTCCTGACCAAATCAAATCAAAATCTTTTATCCACTACTCCACTTTTAAATAAATAATAATAATTTCCATACATTATCATCATTACACCTAGATATGAAAAGATTACAATCCCCTAAAGCAAGGGATTGTGTTCCCTTGAGTTTGCCTATAAATATGTAACCTAAACTATCACCCAAAACACACACTTCAAACTTCTCTCTTAAGAACTGCAACTTGCACTAATCATCTCCCAAGCATCCGTTGTTTTCGTTTCCGATCCTGTTACCAGGTAAGCCAAGAATATAACCTTGAGATCTGCTTTCCAACCCTTATATTCTCCTAATTCTTGATCTTAATATATATACTTCTTGTTATTTAATCGCATTCTAGACCTTCAATTCCGAGGCCAACACCAAGAAAACCCGAATCTCGATTAATCCCTTAACAAGAACCACATGTGAGTCTCACAGCCCCTATTCTCGCTGTTTTCACTGTTTTTAAACTGTTTTCGGGGCGAGGGACACGTACTTAAATAATGTTTTATCATAGTATACTTACAAGCTATGCAAGCGATTATGTGTTTAAATTATATTTCATAATGAGCAATGCGAACGGTTATCTAAGGTTTTCGATGTATGTGCGCTAGAACTCGAGTAAGTGATCACTTTACCATTGGAACTCTAAGGGTAGGGACTGCTGGTTTGATCCACCCACTCGTAGGGGTCGCACCTCTTTGCATGGACGAGTGCCTAGTATGGTCATGGGGCAGTACTATGGGTTTGAGCCCGCTCGTAGGGGTCGCGCCTCTTTGCATGGACGAGCGCCTTGTTTTCCGGCACAACGTCTGCGCTTAACCCGCGGGACGGTATTATTCGCTCGTAGTGGCAGCGCCACTTACACAGACGAGCACGGTTTTTCAGATGTGTCCGCGCGTAACCCGCGGGACGGTATTACTTGTTTCGCTCGTAGTGGCAGCGCCACTTACACAGACGAGCACAGTTCCCAGAAATGTTCGCGCGTAACCCGCGGGACGATTTTATCAGAATGTGTTGATAGAACTATGTTTTACCAAGCATGTGTTTTAATGATGCTATCAGAATTATGTTTCAGAATGATTTTTATCAAGATTATGATGCAATACGATTTATCAAGTTACTAAAACTTGTGAACTCACTCAGTTTATACTGATTCAAATGTTTTTACGTGTCTTTCAGGAGATAACTAGGTAGCGCATGGAGTCACACTTAGAGCACCTCACGCTGAACATCTAAAACTAGCTTTTTGGAAGATTTTAGTTCTATCCCTTCGATGCGCGTGGTTGTTCCCGCCGCGCAAGGGGATACGGCGTGGAAATCTTCAACAGTTTTTATACTTGGATGTTTTTATGTAATTTTTTTAAACAATGTAATGTATTTGTATTAAACATTTCATGCGCAATGAAAATCTTACTTTGAATGTTTGCAATGGCCCGTGCTTAATTATCAATCCCCACTCGCGCGCGCCCGGCTGTTTCCGCCGCTCAGGGCCGGGTGTGACATTTTGTATAAATGGTTTCCGTGTAATGAAAGTGATTTTGTATTGAACGCCACTGCATATACAAATATTCTAAAAATGGGAAACAAAAAGCTTTATTTTATAGGCCACTTCCATATCAAAATAAATTTTACAACACGGTTCATTTTTGTAGTATTTTACAAACCTCAATGCACAAAAATAAAATATAAATATTCTCTCTCAATATTACTATTATATATATATATATATATATTAAAAACTATTTTCGGTTAACTCACATAAACAACTATTTATCTAACTCTTGGTTCTTCTTTTAACACGTGTACCATGGTCGTTATAAGCTTATTACATCTTATTTGTTCTCTTTCTACATCTTATTTTTTTAGCTCCACTGTCACTTGATTCTCTCCACAGTTAAATCTCCTCCGCAATCATCGTCTTCTCCACCATGTAATGTCAGTACAACGTATGTCGACAGCGGCACACGGTTCTTTATGCGGGAGTTGTCTTCGTTTTTGGTTTCTATGATCTTTTCCCTGTCTTGCTACAAATTGAAAGGGTAATGTATTTCCTTTTCATTATATGTTATACTTTACTAAATCACGTGATATAACAAATGGAAAATAGTGTATACTTTAGATATGGGATATTGGTTTTTAATACTCCTAACTTTCCCTCATTGGTAGATAACACTCCCAACTTTTGATTTGTCACCCACCACTCCCAACTTTCACCCTATTTTCCTGTACCACTTCCCGTCTAAATGAACACTAATCTCGTTAATGTTTTGGACTAAAAATGTCATTCAAATTAGTTGAGGGGGTAAAAAAGAAATTTTATTTTTAACACACAACCTCCATTTCCGATGACTTCGTTTTTCCGGCGACCTTATTTTTTCCGGATAATTTGAGTTTTCCGGCTATCTCGCCTTTCAGAATATCATATCCATCATTTCACCGAGCTTCACATATGATTTGAGTTTTCCGGCGAGTTGCAGGTTTCTGGCGAACACCATATCCATCATTTCACCGCCCACAGCCCCAAACCGCAACTCCCGCCACCACCAATGTCTCACCCGGCCACCTTTCGGGATCGCCTGCGTGCCGGAAAATCGAGTTGCAAGTTTTCGGCGAGCACCATCTTCATCATATCTCCACCGGTGCACAATCTTCATGATCTCCATCACCTTTTTACACCTCTGAACCATCTCCATTTTCTGAAAAACGAGATAGTCGTAAAAATCAAATTCGCCGGAAAAAAAGAGGTCGCCGGAAAAACGAGGTCACCAGAAATGGAGGTTGTGTGTTAAAAATAAAATTTCTGATTTACCCCCTCAACTAATTTGAATGACATTTTTTGTCCAAAACATTAACGTGGTTAGTTTTCATTTAGACGGGGAGTGATACAGGAAAATAGGGTGAAAGTTGGGAGTAGTGGATGACAAATCAAAGTTGAGAGTGTTTTCTATCAATGAGTGGAAATTGGGAGTATTAAAAACCAATATCCCTTTATATATTCACACATGTTACTTTTAAGCCGATTAAAATATGTTCTCAACCCAAAAGCCCACAGCTGAAAATCTGACAAGCCCAGCTCAGAAAATAAGTCCTGTCCAGCCCATCGAAAAATAATACCAAAAAAACAAACACACATGACAACCCCAGAAGTAGAGGTGTTCCATACTTCCGTAGAACGGCAAGACCGGCCGAACTAATCATGTTAAGCGAACCAGTCGTTTAACATTATTAAGTAATGCTTTGGCTTATGTTTTATACATTCTCTTCTTTGTCTTCGATGTGCTTTATACCTAACAAACTTTTTTACTTGAGTCTTTGGCCATTGGGTAACTCTGCGACTTAAGTTTTCATTCTTTAATTGTATACGAAATTATTCGGTGGCGGATCTAAAAATATTCGTTAACAGGGTTGAAAATATGTCGCTTTGAAGCAAGACAAGTAAAAATATTTACATTAAGTCGTATTAAAATCAAACTTTTAAGTGGCATACTAATAAAATTACACAAGGCTATAACATATATAAATGAAACTGTAATTCTCAAAAAAAAAAAGGAAAAAAGAAATAATAATAATAATAAAAATAAAAAGATTTAAGTGTCAAGTCACATTTAAGTAAGTTGTTGTCCTCTCAACATGCTTCGGGTCCTCTCCTATGTTATCTCTTAATTGAATTAGGTATTTAACCATCAACACGTTCTTTTGTCTAGTCATAATGTATTAAATGTATATAGCTACACTAGTTTTTATCCCCCGTATTACGGAGGTTGTGTTTATTTTTCGTGTCTAATATTCATATTTTTTTGTATTTTAATTTTATGTATTATAAAAAAGTTAATAATATACTTAGGGTTTGATGATGAAATAGTTTCACAAATAAATGACATGTTATAACCCGTTTAAAAGCTATGAGTTTGATAAGACTCATGACCCACTTATTTTTTTACTATAAAATTGTTTCTTATTATAAATAATATATTTTTCTTAAAAAATTGGATATTAATATTTAGTATATCCATACTTTATAAGATTTGCATATTAAATACTTTGTGATATTTATTTTTATAACAGTGAGATGTTATAACTCGTTTAAGGTTATTTAGGTATGATGAGACCCATACCGTGAATTCGGGTCAAATGCACTTGAAGTCTTCATTTACAAATAAAACAATATGGTGGCTTGAGTAAATGTAAGAAACAATCATAAAGCTTTTAAATGTTTCGTTTATTTACGGGGGTTGTTTTATATTATTTGTTTTTAATATTTATTTATGTTTTGAATTTTTTTTTTATTGTATGAAAGTTAATAATATACTTATGGTTTGATGATAAACTGTTTCACAAATAAATGAGATGTTATAACCCGGTTTAAAAGCTATGTTGCTTGATGAGACCTAGGGCTGTGCAACGGTTCAGAACCGCGAGAACTGAACCGGAACCGAACCGGAACCGAAACTGAGTGAAAAGTAGAACCGGAACCTATTATAGTGTCACACCCGGCCCTGAGCGGCGGAAACAGCCGGGCGCGCGCGAGTGGGGATTGATAATTAAGCACGGGCCATTGCAAACATTCAAAGATTTTCATTGCGCATGAAAAGTTTAATACAAATACATTGTTTAAAAATTACATAAAAACATCCAAGTATAAAAACTGTTGAAGATTTCCACGACATATCCCCTTGCGCGGCGGGAACAACCACGCGCATCGAAGGGATAGAACTAAAATCTTCCAAAAAGCTAGTTTTAGATGTTCAGCGTGAGGTGCTCTAAGTGTGACTCCATGCGCTACCTAGTTATCTCCTGAAAGACACGTAAAACATTTGAATCAGTATAAACTGAGTGAGTTCACAAGTTTTAGTAACTTGATAAATCGTATTGCATCATAATCTTGATAAAAATCATTCTGAAACATAATTCTGATAGCATCATTAAAACACATGCTTGGTAAAACATAGTTCTATCAACACATTCTGATAAAATCGTTCCGCGGGTTACGCGCGAACATTTCTGGGAACTGTGCTCGTCTGTGTAAGTGGCGCTACCACTACGAGCGAATAATATAATGCCGTCCCGCGGTTTACGCGTGGACATTTCTGAAAAACCGTGCTCGTCTATGCAAAGAGGCGCTGCCCCTACGAGCTAATCAATAATTCCGTCCCGCGGGTTACGCGCGGACGTTGTGCCGGAAAACAAGGCGGTCGTCCATGCAAAGAGGCGCGACCCCTACGAGCGGGCTCAAACCCATAGTACTGCCCCATGACCATACTAGGCACTCGTCCATGCAAAGAGGTGCGACCCCTACGAGTGGGTGGATCAAACCAGCAGTCCCTACCCTTAGAGTTCCAATGGTAAAGTGATCACTTACTCGAGTTCTAGCGCACATACATCGAAAACCTTAGATAACCGTTCGCATTGCTCATTATGAAATATAATTTAAACACATAATCGCTTGCATAGCTTGTAAGTATACCATGATAAAACATTATTTAAGTACGTGTCCCTCGCCCCGAAAACAGTTTAAAAACAGTGAAAACAGCGAGAATAGGGGCTGTGAGACTCACCTGTGGTTCTTGTTAAGGGATTAATCGAGATTCGGGTTTTCTTGGTGTTGGCCTTTGAATTGAAGGTCTAGAATACGATTAAATAACAAGAAGTATATATTAAGATCAAGAAATAGGAGAATATAAGGGTTGGAAAGTAGATCTCAAGGTTATATTCTCGGCTTACCCAGTAACAGGATCGGAAACGAAAACAACGGATGCTTGGGAGATGATTAGTGCAAGTTGCAGTTCTTAAGAGAGAAGTTTGAAGTGTGTTTGGGTGATAACTTAGGTTACATATTTATAGTCAAACTCAAGGGAACACAATCCCTTGCTTTAGGGGATTGTAATCTTTTCATATCTAGGTGTAATGATGATAAAGTATGGAAATTATTATTATTTATTTAAGAGTGGAGTAGTGGATAAAAGATTTTGATTTGATTTGGTCAGGACATGCAGGTCTGGGGTTGGTGAGAATAGGGTGGCTGACAGTTGACTTTTCATGTTACAGTGTGCTTTTTCAGGTACTTTTGTCAGTGTACAGTAAAAAGTGGGAAATCTCTGAAACACGCTACTGTTTCCTTTTGGGCGGGAGTAATCTCCTTACGTCTGGAGAATAGACTAAGTGTTCTGTGTGTATCACTTTGTGCGCATAGCTTTCTGCGTGAAGGACATTTCTTTGCTGCGGGTATGCACGTAACATTCTCGCAGTTAGGGACATTGAGTTTCATTTGTAGATTCTCCAGGTGGTCTTGGTATTTCAACATAGTGATCAGTTATGTTGAAGTCAATTCCATCTTGGAGCTTCAGACAAACTAGCTCTCAATGTTCCCGCCATGCGGGGAGGTTAGTTCCCCTTCCGCACGCGCATAAATGATTTGGGATACACCCGCCTTAGCATCATGCGAGACGGTCAGCCCATTAGACAACATTAAGTTATAGAAACATAAAACCAATACACTCGCGCATGGCGCATATAACATATGCCCACGCAGGTTCTTAACATGGCGTGCTCGCGCAAGGCGCACATAACAAATGCACGCGCTGACTAACATGGCGCGCTCGCGCAGGGCGCACATAACAAATGCACGCGCTGATTCTAACATAGCGCGCTCGCGCAGGGCGCACATAACAAATGCACGCGCTGATTCTAACATAGCGCGCTCACGCAAGGCGCATATAACATAATTACCTAATATTTAGGTTGATTACTTGGTTTAAGGGATTGGGAATTTACCGGGTGTCACATTCTCCCCCTGTTAAGCGAATTTCGTCCCGAAATTTAGGAGACGTCGCTGGCAGAAGCCATGCTCTGAAAGAGGTGTGGGTATTTCTTGCGTATTTGATCTTCTCTTTCCCAAGTGAATTCAGGCCCACGCCTCGAGTTCCATTGAACCTTTACTAACTTGATTTTGCTTCTGCGTAACTTTTGTTCTTTCCAATCGGTTACTGCTATAGGTTCTTCTACGAAGTGCAGCTGTTTGTCGATGTGAATCTCTTCCAACGGCAAAATCAACGTTTCGTCAGATAAGCACTTTTTGAGGTTGGACACATGAAACGTATCATGAACTCCACTGAGTTCGGCGGGTAAACGGAGTTTATAAGCAACCGGACCGATCCTTTCCAGGATCTCAAATGGTCCAATGTAGCGCGGATTCAACTTTCCTCGCTTGCCGAAACGGGGGACTCCTTTCCATGGAGAGACTTTCAAAAGTACTCTATCCCCTACTTGAAACTCCAACGGTTTCCTTCGCACATCTGCGTAGCTCTTCTGTCTGTCGCGCGCTGTCTTAAGGCGATCCCGTATCTGAAAAATCTTGTCTGTTGTTTCTTGGATCAATTCTGGACCAGTCATTTGCTTGTCACCCACTTCAGCCCAGCACAGTGGGGATCTACATTTGCGCCCATACAAAGCTTCAAACGGCGCAGCCTTGATGCTTGTGTGATAACTGTTGTTGTAAGAAAATTCAACCAATGGGAGATGAGTATCCCAGCTACCACCGAAATCGATTGCGCACGCGCGCAGCATATCTTCCAATGTCTGGATTGTTCGCTCGCTTTGCCCATCCGTTTGGGGATGATATGCCGTACTCATGTCAAGACGAGTACCTAAAGCCCCTTGTAACGATCTCCAAAATCTTGAGGTGAACCGACTATCTCTATCAGAAATGATGGACACTGGGACTCCATGTTTTGAAACCACTTCTCGAATATACAATCGGGCTAACTTTTCCATCTTATCGGTTTCCTTGATCGGCAGGAAGTGCGCTGACTTAGTTAGCCGATCCACAATAACCCAGATCGTGTCATAACCCCCAGGTGTCCTTGGCAGTTTGGTGATGAAGTCCATAGAGATTTGTTCCCACTTCCACATGGGAATTTCTGGCTGTTGAAGCAACCCTGATGGTTTCTGGTATTCAGCCTTTACCTTCGAACACGTCAGGCACTTACTGACATACGTCGCGATGGCGCCTTTAAGATTGGGCCACCAATACAGCGTTTTAACATCTTGGTACATCTTGTCTGCGCCAGGATGTACGGAATACCGTGTCTTGTGAGCTTCGTTTAATACTTGCTCGCGCAATCCTCCCTTGAGAGGGACCCATATGCGGTTAGCGAAAAATAGATTGCCGTTCTCTTTAAGTTCCAAACTTTTAATCATACCCCCAAGGCATTCGTTTTTAACAAACTCCGGTTTCAAGGCTTCTTGCTGAGCGTCTCGGATGCGGGTAGAGAGATCTGTGTGAATGGTCAACCTTAGAGCCTTGACTCGTAGCGTTTTTATTCGCTCCTTCCTACTTAGCGCGTCTGCTACCACATTCGCCTTTCCAGGGTGGTACTTAATTTCACAATCATAATCATTCAACAACTCCACCCATCTTCGTTGCCTCATGTTTAAATCCTTTTGATCAAATATATGTTGAAGGCTCTTGTGATCCGTAAAGATTATACACTTTGTACCATAGAGGTAATGGCGCCAAATCTTTAGCGCGAAGACAACCGCTCCAAGTTCCAGATCATGCGTTGTGTAGTTCTTTTCATTGGTCTTGAGTTGGCGCGAGGCATACGCTATGACCTTGTCTCGCTGCATAAGGACACATCCGAGTCCCTGATGTGAAGCGTCGCAGTAAACGACGATGTCATCCGTCCCCTCGGGCAGAGACAGAATTGGCGCACTACATAACTTCTGTTTCAACATTTGAAACGCTGCTTCCTGATTTTCGCCCCAAACAAACTTCTTGTCTTTCTGAGTTAGCGCGGTCAGAGGTAGAGCTATCTTGGAGAAGATCTCGATGAAGCGTCGATAGTAGCCAGCTAGTCCTAGGAATTGCCTCACCTCAGTTGGGGTTTTTGGCGCTTCCCAGTTTTCGATGGCCTTGACTTTGGAAGGATCAACGTGTACTCCTTTCTTGTTTACGACGTGACCGAGAAAGTGAACTTCTCTAAGCCAAAACTCACATTTGGAAAACTTTGCATACAACTTTTCTTTCCTCAACAATTCCAAAATCAATCTCAGGTGTTGCTCATGCTCGGTCTTGGTCCGAGAGTAAATCAGAATATCATCTATAAACACAATCACAAACTTGTCCAAGTATGGTTTGCACACGCGGTTCATCAGATCCATGAATACAGCCGGCGCATTAGTTAGCCCGAAAGGCATCACTAAGAACTCATAATGGCCGTATCTAGTTCGGAAGGCTGTTTTCGGCACATCTTCCTCATGGACCCTAAGTTGGTGATATCCTGACCGCAGATCTATCTTCGAATAATAACTGGATCCCTGCAACTGGTCAAATAAGTCGTCAATCCTCGGTAAGGGGTACCGATTCTTGACTGTCAGCTTGTTCAGCTCCCTATAGTCAATACACATTCTGAACGAACCATCCTTCTTCTTAACAAACAATACTGGAGCTCCCCAAGGTGAGAAGCTTGGGCGTATGAAACCCTTATCCAATAGTTCCTGTAACTGATTGGATAGCTCTTGCATCTCAGATGGAGCTAATCGATAAGGCGCTCGAGCTACTGGCGCAGCTCCTGGGACTAAATCAATACGAAATTCGACTTGTCGCGGCGGCGGTAATCCGGGCAAATCTTTAAAAAAACTTCTGGAAATTCGCGCACTACTGGTAAGTCTTCAATTCTTCGCTCATCTCCTTTCTTCTCTACTACATGCGCCAGGAAGGCGTAGCACCCTTTCCTTAGGCACTTGCGCGCTTTTAGGCACGAAATTAGTTTCGTCGCAACTCCCCTTCTTTCCCCTTGAATCACCAAGGTTTCTCCGTTCAACAGTGGGATCCGAACCTGCTTCTCATGGCAAATAACTTCCGCGTGGTTCTCGACTAACCAATCCATACCTACCACAATGTCAAAACTTCTCAAGTCTATTGGCAACAAATTAATATTGAACCCGTGACCTCCCATGACTATTACACATTGTTCAGTTCTTTCGTTCGCGCATAACTGCCTACCATTGGCTAGTTCTATAGTATAAGGCGTGTCTAGCCTACTGGTTGCTAGGCCTAGGGAGTTTTTAAACTCAGCAGATATAAAACTTAGGTCAGCGCCAGTATCAAATAAGACAGATGCAAAATGGCCGTTAAGCAAAAACGTACCGGTTACCACATTCGGCTCTTCTTTAGCTTCACCCGCGCCGATCACAAAAGCTCTCCCGCGAGCTTGGTTTCCCCTTTGCGGGCAATCCCGACTGAAATGCCCTGGCTTTCCGCATGCGTAGCAGTTGTCGCTCGCTCCAGCTTCTCTGACACGGCAATTTATCGTCTTGTGCCCTGGTCTGCCACATTTGGCACATTCGATTCTTGCGCATTCACCCTCGTGGTGATACTTGCATTTGTTGCACCATGGGCGAGGCCCGCTGTATCCTTTCCTTGATGGCTCCGCGGCTTGGATCGCGTAAGCCCTTACGCTCTCCTGCTTCTTGAACGGTGGTTGCTTGGAGTCGGACCCTCGGTGGTGAGAGTTCCACTTCCTCTTGGGATCAGAGGTTCGCTGCTCGATTCCGCGCGTAGTTAACATACCCGCACGGACCGTATCCCTTGTAAGGGTGATGGCCCGCGCTACCGCCTCATCAAAGGTTGGAGGCGCTGCGGCGTTGAGCGGAACCCTAACAACAGGAGGTAACCCAAAAATATACCTCTCGATCTTCTTTTCCTCCGTGTTTGCCATGTCTGGTACCAACTGGCAAAGCTCGTTGAACCGGTTGTTGTAGGCGTCGATATCCGTTCCTACCATGGTGTGGTTCCAGAATTCCTGTTGTAGGTTCTGAATTTCTGCGCGAGAGCAGAACTTTCTCATCAACATTTCCTTCAATTCCTCCCAGGTCTTGTGGAGAGCAACTTCTCGCCCCAATGTTTTCGTTTGAAGCTTCCACCAAGACGAAGCTGCCTCTTGGAACATGCAGGTCGCGTAAAGGACCTTCTGGTTCTCACTACATCCGCTAATGGAGAGAACTGTCTCCATCTTGTCAATCCAGTTGTAGAGCCCAATGGCCCCTTCGATACCCTTGAATGGCCAAGGCTTACAGGCCATGAATGTCTTATAGGAGCACCCTTTGTCCAAGGCTCCTGAATCGGGTTCTGGGGTCTCGTTCTGACGACCCTGACTTGATTCGGCCTTGCTGGCCTCATGTGTCGCAATCGCCTGCGCGATTATTTCCGCGAGTTCCTCGGGTGTCATGGTAATTCCCTTGGCTCTGGTTGGAGGCATTCTCGCTTTAAAAGAGTGAAAATATATTAAACTTAGCGCGTGTACTCTGAGCACATAATGTTCTTTATCTTTATTCACTAGACACTGTGTGACCCGTGTTCCTAAGTGTGTGTATAGTTTCTTTTGAAAATATTCTTTGAAAAATATTTCATGCGATTCCCCAACGGTTATAGTCTAGGTTAAAACTTCTTTTCCTAGTTCGCTATAACCAGTGCTCTGATACCAATCTGTCACACCCGGCCCTGAGCGGCGGAAACAGCCGGGCGCGCGCGAGTGGGGATTGATAATTAAGCACGGGCCATTGCAAACATTCAAAGATTTTCATTGCGCATGAAAAGTTTAATACAAATACATTGTTTAAAAATTACATAAAAACATCCAAGTATAAAAACTGTTGAAGATTTCCACGCCATATCCCCTTGCGCGGCGGGAACAACCACGCGCATCGAAGGGATAGAACTAAAATCTTCCAAAAAGCTAGTTTTAGATGTTCAGCGTGAGGTGCTCTAAGTGTGACTCCATGCGCTACCTAGTTATCTCCTGAAAGACACGTAAAACATTTGAATCAGTATAAACTGAGTGAGTTCACAAGTTTTAGTAACTTGATAAATCGTATTGCATCATAATCTTGATAAAAATCATTCTGAAACATAATTCTGATAGCATCATTAAAACACATGCTTGGTAAAACATAGTTCTATCAACACATTCTGATAAAATCGTTCCGCGGGTTACGCGCGAACATTTCTGGGAACTGTGCTCGTCTGTGTAAGTGGCGCTGCCACTACGAGCGAATAATATAATGCCGTCCCGCGGTTTACGCGTGGACATTTCTGAAAAACCGTGCTCGTCTATGCAAAGAGGCGCTGCCCCTACGAGCTAATCAATAATTCCGTCCCGCGGGTTACGCGCGGACGTTGTGCCGGAAAACAAGGCGGTCGTCCATGCAAAGAGGCGCGACCCCTACGAGCGGGCTCAAACCCATAGTACTGCCCCATGACCATACTAGGCACTCGTCCATGCAAAGAGGTGCGACCCCTACGAGTGGGTGGATCAAACCAGCAGTCCCTACCCTTAGAGTTCCAATGGTAAAGTGATCACTTACTCGAGTTCTAGCGCACATACATCGAAAACCTTAGATAACCGTTCGCATTGCTCATTATGAAATATAATTTAAACACATAATCGCTTGCATAGCTTGTAAGTATACCATGATAAAACATTATTTAAGTACGTGTCCCTCGCCCCGAAAACAGTTTAAAAACAGTGAAAACAGCGAGAATAGGGGCTGTGAGACTCACCTGTGGTTCTTGTTAAGGGATTAATCGAGATTCGGGTTTTCTTGGTGTTGGCCTTTGAATTGAAGGTCTAGAATACGATTAAATAACAAGAAGTATATATTAAGATCAAGAAATAGGAGAATATAAGGGTTGGAAAGTAGATCTCAAGGTTATATTCTCGGCTTACCCAGTAACAGGATCGGAAACGAAAACAACGGATGCTTGGGAGATGATTAGTGCAAGTTGCAGTTCTTAAGAGAGAAGTTTGAAGTGTGTTTGGGTGATAACTTAGGTTACATATTTATAGTCAAACTCAAGGGAACACAATCCCTTGCTTTAGGGGATTGTAATCTTTTCATATCTAGGTGTAATGATGATAAAGTATGGAAATTATTATTATTTATTTAAGAGTGGAGTAGTGGATAAAAGATTTTGATTTGATTTGGTCAGGACATGCAGGTCTGGGGTTGGTGAGAATAGGGTGGCTGACAGTTGACTTTTCATGTTACAGTGTGCTTTTTCAGGTACTTTTGTCAGTGTACAGTAAAAAGTGGGAAATCTCTGAAACACGCTACTGTTTCCTTTTGGGCGGGAGTAATCTCCTTACGTCTGGAGAATAGACTAAGTGTTCTGTGTGTATCACTTTGTGCGCATAGCTTTCTGCGTGAAGGACATTTCTTTGCTGCGGGTATGCACGTAACATTCTCGCAGTTAGGGACATTGAGTTTCATTTGTAGATTCTCCAGGTGGTCTTGGTATTTCAACATAGTGATCAGTTATGTTGAAGTCAATTCCATCTTGGAGCTTCAGACAAACTAGCTCTCAATGTTCCCGCCATGCGGGGAGGTTAGTTCCCCTTCCGCACGCGCATAAATGATTTGGGATACACCCGCCTTAGCATCATGCGAGACGGTCAGCCCATTAGACAACATTAAGTTATAGAAACATAAAACCAATACACTCGCGCATGGCGCATATAACATATGCCCACGCAGGTTCTTAACATGGCGTGCTCGCGCAAGGCGCACATAACAAATGCACGCGCTGACTAACATGGCGCGCTCGCGCAGGGCGCACATAACAAATGCACGCGCTGATTCTAACATAGCGCGCTCGCGCAGGGCGCACATAACAAATGCACGCGCTGATTCTAACATAGCGCGCTCACGCAAGGCGCATATAACATAATTACCTAATATTTAGGTTGATTACTTGGTTTAAGGGATTGGGAATTTACCGGGTGTCACATATAGTAAACCGGTCGGTTCCAGAACCGCTAAAGCCGGTTCTCGCTAAACGGTTCTGGCTAGAACCGGTTCGATCATTTATTTATCAAATGAGTTATGCAAACTTTGCGATTTGCAAAACAAGTTTATACAATTGTATGTTTTCTTTCACGGTAAAACTAATTTAGATTACAACATGAACATCCATTATATTTTTTATTAAAACCTAAGTGTTCAAGTTAAATAAATCATTAGCAACGATAGATTAATGGAAGATCATATCATTTTATATTAAATTACATTGATAGCTTAAATCAAAATTTATCATGGTTGCTAGTTCTTGAACGTAAAGAAAGAAGATTTTGAATCAAAAAATGATTGAACGGATGCTGGTTAATAAGTTACTCTATAAAAAATGGGGATTGGTAAATTTATTTAAAACGTTTTGAATATTCCGGTTCTTCGATTCCGAGTCTAGAACCGCCGGTTTTACCCAGAACCGAACCGGGAACCGTTTTATGCAAATTCTGATAACCGAGAACCGAACCGGTACACACATTAGCGGTTTTGAGGCACCGGTTCGGTTCCGGTTCCTCGGTTCTAACGGTTCCGAACCGTTTTCTGCTCACCCCTAATGAGACCCCAGACCTGTTTATTTTTTTTACTATAAAATTGGTTTTTTAATTATAAATAATATATATCTTTTATTAATAAATCAGATATTAATTTTTAGTATATCCCTACTTTATAGGATTTTTATATCAAATATTTGGCGGGATTAGTTTTTAATTTAATGAGATGTTATAACCCGTTTAAGAAATATTGGGTTTGATTAGATCCATATCCATGAATTCGGGTCAAATGCATGAGAAGTCTCCATTTAAAAATCAAGAAAATCTGGTGACTCCAAAAAAAGGGGGAGCGACCACATCGCGACACATAGGATTTTATTGTTTTCGTTTATATATATTATAGATAGATACATAGTATGGTAAAAACAATTCATATTCCAACCTTTATTTTACTAAAATAACAAATGAGAATAAAAACTAAGACAAAAGTTTTTTTCTAAAAAATATGGTTTTCAACTTGGTTCAATTAAATAAAATCACGCTTACAAATTAAAACCAAAGCATTATTGGTTTTAACTCATAAACCAACGTGTGTACGCATTTGGCTTACTTCGGAAGACTTTCAAATGAAAATTAACTCGAAACTAACTTTTAGAGATTTTAAATCGGTTAGATTAATCTTTTTAAACTTGTTACGTAAAAAAAATAATGTGCAATAACAACATAATTAGTATTTTGATGTGACTTATAATAATGAATGGATTCGTTTGAAAGAACCCAGTCAAGCGAATAACTTTCATTGTAGCGGGCGTGCGTAGATCGGGCAACACTTGAGTGTAACATGCCTACTTCCAACATTTATGTTTCAAACGATAGAACTACACACGTTTGAAATCTCACTTGTTTGATCCGACAATAAGCTCATATCGGGCATGGATCACGTACCAAATTATTACTTAGCAAATGACCTTTAAAACAGTTTATTTCAAGATTATACAATATAATTTTTGTAATATTTATAATAAAATAGAAAATAAAAATAAAAAGCAAATTTTAGGTTATTTTGTAACCACTAACATTTAAAATGTTATTTAAAATGTTGAGGGTGGTTGAGATATGCTTTAAAATGGGACTATTGAAAGCTATAAAAATAATGCATTTTAATTTTCTTTCGGCTACTTTATATTTGCTTTTTAATATTCAACTATAAACTACTTATCTTAATTCTTAGGCATAAATTAAATTCGTACCTTCTAACATTATAAAATTGATCATTACAGTTTAAAAGGGTATATTTTGTTTTCTTAATGTACGTATAGATAACTTTTTTTTTTAAATAGTGTGGTTCAAGGAATCATTCTTGAGTACACGTAAGCAAGTGATTGTTTAATATAATGTGTTCGAGACATGTCATAAACTCAAGCTTCATGTGTCGAGCTTGATTATGTTCGCACCTAAATGACCATAAGCGAGTCAAACTTAAAACTCTCCAAAGTTAGCAGAGTTAATCTCGAGCTTCATACATTAAAATGTGTGTGTACATAAGTCGGGTTAAAACCAGACCAAACCGAACTTGAAATTGCTGAAAAAATCAAAACAGAATACCAAGCCAAGATAGGTGAGGCGATGGGCTGGTCTCGGATTGGACCAAAACCGAATATAAATATTTTATGCTAAGATCTGATCTTGTATATTTCGGTTTTCATCCGGACTGAACTAAACCGGACCAAACTGAACCCGAATTCACCCTAACAATAAAAACAAAAAGTCAAACCGAACAGAATATGATTAACAAACAATCACACGCTAAATTATGTCATTACAGCAACTTTTGTTGCATACAACCATATTGAATTGTTATATATATATATATATATAAAGGTATAAAATCAATCATCTAGATTTGCCATAATTTCCACTCAAACAAAATGACAGATCATTGACAGCATACAAAAGAGAAAGGTTTGTTGCTTTTCATCATAAATAAATAAACAAATACAATGAAATAAATTAATGCATCATATTCCTTTTACAAAATACAATGTTTCTGTTTTATGGCCACCAATCCTACAAATAAATATGTCCACCGTTCCAAAGAATATGTCCCCTTTCTCCTCTATATCTACATATATCACATACGTATATATCTACCTTTGAATACAAATACAAAAAATGACAAAAAAGATTACCAACAAACTGTACGTGAACATCATGATCGATTTCTTCTCTTTTTTAATGCGGAAAACAATGTCTATTTTTCGATGGTATTTGAATCAGGAGATGACACTCGGGTCTTTATCGGTTTTAGCTTTAATCCCATGCTTTCGGGAGAGAGTAGCTCTGGTGCGATGCATGATGGGCTTAACGGGCTTCTTGGGCTGCCAGTAGACGGGCTCGGTCTATAAAGTCCATACCCCATTAGAAAGTATTCCATGGGTATCAACATTGCATGTGGTTGCTCTTCGGTCACCATTGATCCACAAACTTGTACCTGTATAATTAAAGTTAAAGCCAGTATTTTAAAAGTATAAGACTGACTTTTGATACAAACTTTTAACTTTGTTAGCACCCTTCGGTTTGACAGAAATCAATCTTTGCATAATATAACATTCACATCAACTTTGAAACTAAAGAATAGAAGGTTTGACTTTCAGAGTCGAAGCATTTCTTAGTGATTAAAAAATAAATTTTAGATAAAATAAACTTTGAAGTGCCTCATGTATGAATATGTTAGGAGTTATAAATCTTTGAAACATAACTAAAATAATTCACATCAGAATTTTCAAGTTAAAGTCAACCTATCAAAGTCAAGCCTAGCACTTCTAAAAGACAAATTTAGAACAAAATCCTTACGCCTTTTCACCGCCATTTCTTCTTATAGAGTGCTACTTATATGATCTAATAAGGGTATCAATCTTTATCACTAAAACTAACAAATTCACATCACAATACCATCGACAAAATTAGCATGTTTGACTACCAAAGTCAAAACACATAGTATATTTGACCATCAAAGAGTAAATATTTAAACAAAATTACCTCAACTAACGCACAATATCGTCTGTCCAATTTTCCAGTCATGTGAAGGGCTTCTGAATGAAACGGTGAGCTGTCCCCGACAAATATAAGTGTTCTGCATTTTAGCTTTTTTAAACCCTCGGTTATATCGGGTCTCTTATCAATTGCTTGAAGATACCTCCACACGTTAATACTCTGTCTTTCATCCAATAACTGAAAATATAAAATAAACAAATTTAAATTAAAGACTTAAAGTACACATAAGCATGATATCTAGATCTAAAGATGAAATTAATGACCAACCTTCCTGCAAGAATGAACTATATCTGATTCCGGGATTTCTGGATTGCCTCGGACTTCCTGATTTAATTTAAGGATATAATTAAATAAAATACAAAAAATGGTATTAAGTTAAAAATAGAAAAAACAAATCTTATTAAAGAAAGTCAAAATCTACCTTGCTGAAGTATCTTTGAAGCAAACATTCTTTCAATAATCCACACATACCATAGTAATAGAGTAAATTTGACATCAACTACACACAAGAAGCAATGATACAGTTAGTATAAACCTAATTTATATAAGGCCCGAATATAATTACTTTATTAACCCTTTTCTTTTCTTTATCTAATGTACCTTATTGTAAAACCATTCGGTCCATGAAGGTGCTTTGCAAAGAGGGGAAACAAGTATTAAACCAGTAACTCTGTCTCTATACTTTATCTGTAAAACAAAACCATATTTTGTTAAACTTAAAAAAATAAAATTCAATTTGCAAGGGTATAATGGTAAATTATCAAGAATGAAAAAGGGTAAACGAGTAGTCTAACTGCAAAGAGTGTAAGAATGTAGGCACCCGCCATTGCCCCCATACACATCACTGCACCAAGCCTAATCAACAAGAAAAAAAATATATAATTTTAAGACAAAGTAAAATCAATAATAGAAATATCAGTTTTAAATGGTTTACCTAAAATAATTGAGGACCTCGAGAATCTGATCACAAAGATCTTCCACAGATAGAATAGGATCATCGGGAGTTATGGCTGCTGCTCCTAACTGCAACGACTCTTGTACAAATCCCAGACGAGAACTTTAACGTTAATAATATAATTTTAAAAACAATAACGCATAATTACAAAATAGCCCGTTCACAGACCTCGTGTCCAGGTGGACTGATGTGATAAATGCAGAAATTATGAAGGAGCAATGAAGCTGCTTCGGGACAGAAGAATAGTCCTTGAAAACATAATATATCTGTTCACAAAAATAAACCTTAATTAGACCAAATGAATCATAAAATAACATGAATGGGATCAAAAAAGTTACGATTGCTCACGATTTAAAGCTAAATCAGGATATGTAATCAAAGGTGGTTTTTCTTGGTCTCCATACACGATTATAGACAAGGACCCACGTCCAGTTTGAATAATATGTTCCTGAAAATATATTTGGCAGCACATATTAATCACCATATAATGAGACTTGTAATTAAAAAGCTATTGAAATCATATTCTATTATTCTAAAAGAAGATGGGAACTTAGTTTTACATGAACAATTATTTGTTTTAAACCTTGATCATTGTTTTATTCCATAAGGAGTCGGCTGAAGAATATTTATAAAATTAAGAACTATATAAAAACAAAAATGAATGAACACGCGTCATTGTATTGAAATGCATATGTAAGTCAATAATTAAAAAGTGATATCAATGATGTTTGAAGTCGATAACGACTGATGAACCAACAAGATATAAGACAGTAACTTCTAACCAGCAATTTTTACCATTAAAACAAGAATCTAGTATTAAAAACTTGAGCTAATTCAATCAATATGAGGTCATTCAACAACCAGATTCCAAATTGAAGTAATTTAACATTAAAAAATTCATCCTTTTCAAGTTTGTGTAATTCTAACAATAACCTAACAGTCATTAAAAAGGAATTGGTCCAATAAAATTGAGACTTTTTGGATTTTGTGGCATTCATGATAAGAAACAAACACAGAGAAACAGATGTTAACAGCTGGCAAATGTAGACAATATACATAAATTCAAGAACATATTTGGTTGTAATTAGAATAATATTGCTTTAATATTTCAAGATTTTGACAGTGAAAATAAAAGTCAAAACAGATCTACAATTCCATAGGTAATTAATTGACAGTTGAAAAGGAGTAAATTGTACTGCAAATATAAAACTAAAAATAAAAAAAAGTGGTTTCTAAACTGGGAAAGAGAAAAAAACACTAAATCACAACAAATACAAATACAAATACAAAAAAATAAAAAATAAAAACCCATTAGTTTTCTCATTTCAGCATTTCATCAAACACCTTCTGTGCAATACACAAAAGTGAATCAAAACTAGTTAGAAAAGAAAAAATTGAGCTCATCCCTCAAAAGTGAATCAAAATATCCTCTAAATCACACCAAACACAAATACAGATTGAAAAAAAAATAGTTTTTTTTTTCATTTGAGCAATATACAAACTCAAATTAAACCAAAACATTGAGCTCATCCCTCAAAAGTGAATCAAAACATCCCACTAATCACACCAAATACAAATAAAAATTGAAAAAAAAATAGTTTTTTTTTTTTTTTCATTTAAGCATTTTATCAAACACCTTCCGTGCAATATAGAAACTCAAATTAAACCAAAACAATGAGCTCATCCCACAAAAGTAAATCAAAAAATCAACTAAATCACACCAAAAAAAACTAATTATTCCCATTGAAGCATTTCATCAAACACCTTGTGTGCAATATATACAAACCCAACAAAAGAACAAACCTTTCCACCAAGATAAATAGTTTCCATATCAACAGAGACGGAATCGCTTGAATCCGCCATGGATATTATTATTATTGTCTTCTTCTTCTTCTTCTTCAATTTGAGGTTTAATTGAACTTAACTTTCTCTCTCTAGAAATTAGAAATAGAAATAGAAAGTGTGCTGTCTTATCATTTATATTTATAACAATAATAATAATAATAATAATAATAATAATAATAATAATAAGCTTCTTCTTCGGTGGTTTAAATACGAAGCAATTCTTTCTTCCCTCTAATAATAACAATCTCTCTCTATAAAAATAAATAAACTCCACCGACGGTATTCTCTCTCTCTCTCTCTAAAATGCGCACATGGGGGTCCGAGAAGATGATAGCGAGGTTTCCGTCACAACGGCTGTTTACTTAACTATATGTTCTGGTTAACTTTTAACCATGGTTACCGACACACTACCATCAACCCATCGAAACGTCGTCGGCAGCACGATTATCTTTTATTTATTATTTTGGATATTAGACATAATGTTTTTGTTGTCCTGTTTGGTATGTGTACTCTTTTTAGTTTTACTTCTTGTCTTTAGACCAAATGTCATTTCATTGTATAACGGTCATATTGTATATGAATACACGATAGAATATCTTTTTATATGTGTTTTGAGAATTGAAGAGGTAGGTCCCCGCAAAGCTCAGTTGGACCCGCAAGACTCACCTTGAAGAGGTACGTCTGCGCAAAGACCAACTGGATTCGCAGGACCCACCATGCTCAGAGAGATGAAGACCTTACACGCAGTAAGCCAGCTATTCCCGCAGGAAAGCCTCCCTTGGTACAGTACCCTGCCTGTCCCCGCAGCTGTGGGTACAAGCCAAGAAGGAAGGCTACCCGCATTAACAGTAAGGCTACACGCATAAGGCACTAACTCTTAATACTTCAGTAATGTCACCTGAAGAAGGAATGAGCAGGGCGGGAATATTCCCGCCCAAAAGAGCCAGTCCGTACGCTTCTAGAAGATCTTTTGTACTATACCTACCAAGGTATGGACAAATGGACAAGATCTGACGAAAGCGACCCATGAACCAATCACAGGGTGACAGCTCACCGACAATAGTACGAGGAGGAGCACGCTCCAGTACAAAATGTCACTATCAGCCGCTGCCTACCCACCAACTCCCATCGTGGCACGAACATAGCCCATAGTTGGTGGAAAAGGAATATTATACAGCTGGCCGTACCTGCTTGGAAACCTACCTTCGGCTATAAATACTCCAACACCTTGGAACGGTATCATCATCTTCTCTCTAGCTATTTCTCTCTATATACACTTATATTCAGAGCAATCTAGTCTGAGTCTCACGTCGGAGGGTGGTCACAAGGAGGAAACCCCCCCTCTCAGTGACGAGCTCACGGTGTCTGTTTTGCAGGTCGAGAAGAATAACCATCTTTGCCGGACCTAACCCTCGTGGGGAATATCTACTTAACCCTAAGATTATCCTTAATCTGCCGGGGCCATTTAGTGTTTCTTCAAGAATGGTCGTTATATTCAAACACCACTCTTAGTGTGTGTTAACAATTATATATAATTCGTATAGTTCTCACATGACTAACTAATGTACGGATGACAACTTTTTCAGTTTATACGGGTTGTATGGCCCCTATACGAGCTGTATAGGCTTCAAACACATAACACTCTCCAACGCAAAACAACAAAATTTTGCACCTATGCGTACGAGCCGTATAGGCGCATATGGTGTCCAAATAACCTATATAGCGTGTGAAAAACCTATGCTTTTGAGAATGTTTTATGCCATATGTTTAATCATAAGAAACTCTTGCTAGAAAGTTTACTGAGTCAAGGGAAATGGTTAACATCATGCTAACTAATGTGATTAGGTCAATTGTAGCTTACTTTGTTCAATTGACGATCATGAAGTTATAGTAAGAAAGTAATAAAAGGAACAATCTAATAGGATATTCTAGATGAGAATCGGGTATTTACTACTGTACAACTTTTTAAAGATTTATTTACGGGGTGTTTAAATGTTAGAATTTCAGTTTATTTTATTTAAGTTTCATTCGGTTGTAACTGAAAACCAAGCTGATTCAAATTCAATAAGTTTCATACCGGCTTGGAGTTCGGTTTTTCTTTTTCTGTTTTTGGTCGAAGAACCTTTTCTTTAATATTCTTATTTTTTATATATTTTTTAAAGTACTGGGTTTGATTATGATAAATAAGATTGGTCTAAAATTGTTATTGGATTGAGTTAAATGCAAAAACTAGAATAACCATTTTTTATTATTTTGTTTATTCAAGTTATTCTGTTTGAATTGTATTAAGCTTTTGTGAACGCGAAAAGTTAATCTGAAATTTAGTTTCGTTTTAATAAGTTCCAGTTTGATTAAGTTTTCAATTTAATCGGGTTTTAACCGAATAATTAACACCCTATGATTAATAAAACCATACTTGTTTGTTTCATCTAGCTAATTAATAGGTTTTTTCAGTTTGATTCGGTTTCAATTAATCGATTTCGATCCAAATAATTAACACCATTAGGATTATTTATACCATATATGTATGTTTCATTTAACTAAAACTACACGTAGAATTATGCTTTGCATTTTTTAACACGAATGATTTGTGTTGGACCTATATATGTTTTCTTTATCTTTTTTGTTGAATTCGATTTGGAATTAAGTATATGATTTTGCTCTTTTTCGGTATATTTCCATTTGTCAATTGGAATCAAATCAAATTTTCTAATAGATTAGGTTGCTTTGACTGATTGAACTTGAAGCATATATTATACTATAATAAAATCAACTACCAAAATTAGGTTCCGATTAGGGTTAAATGCAAATAAATGTTGTGACCCCATTTTCTTTATCTTTTAAAATTAGTGCACATTTATGTTTAAAGGACATTATAATATTAATTCAAATAAATACGTTGAATAGGGTGATGTGATAAACAAGGTTGAGGCGGGTAAAGTAGCTAAGCACGAGAAAGCTTGCCTTGAGAATCAGCACGTGTTCGTACCATTTGCTTTTGACACTTTTGGCGCTCTCGGCCCTGACGCGGTTCAGTTCCTTAAGCGGGTTCAGCAGGTGGTCAGCAGTAACTCCGCTCATGCGAAGGGGAACGTTGTGTTTAGTAGGGTATGGTTTGCTATTCAGAAGGGGGTAGCGGCGCAGCTTGTTGCCCGTCTATTTGCCGTTAGTCTGTAATTATCTATGTAATAGTAACCAAAATATTAATTGCTTTAAAATAAATAATCTAACACATTGTTTCCGGTTACATGTTCAAGCCCAAATTTGAAGGATGTAAAGCCATGTATAAACCTTGTCATTACTCATTACTTCAAGAGAAGTTAAGATCATACCATAACTATATGAAGAGCTATCATAGGAACCAAGATAATATGTTGAGCTCAACCACAATCTTATGGTCTATTTTGTATTCCAATGTCCTTAAGTACCTTCTAAAAGACAATTAACCTGAATGTTTGACTATTAATTTACCATCCAGTTTAGTGATCTATTTCCAAACCCCAATTACTCTAGGGTGAACTGGGATGTAAGAGCCAATCAACGACTGTTGGGGATAAGCAAGCATCACCCTATTCAACAGGTGGGACCCCCTCACACTTAGACCGCCAAAGCCACTTCTAGAGAAAGCTGAGAATGAACTGTTTTAGCAAGAAAGTCCCAACACGCCTTGGTTTTAGGTTTCACCGCCTTATCCGAATTGACCTAATGCATGTATAATGCATGCAATTTGTACCTCCTCCCCAGCCCCCCCCTCCCTTTTCTAAAAAAACGATAAGAACTTCCTTCTAAGATCACCAAGCTTTTGAAAAACTTTATCTAGGACACTGTATAGAGTAAAATACTACACTAGAAGACATTCAAACACACAAATTTCAACAAATAAGGAACTCTACATAAAGTAAAATAATGCACTTAAAACATTCAAAACACAAATTTCAATAAATACGACACTACCCCTAAAAAAAATCAAAGTCTACCATGTCAATCACCGACATTTTAACTCCATCCTACTTTACTTTTCTTATTTAAAATTACTTGTACTAATGCAATTGTACTTGTAGATCACTTACAAGATTTATACGTAGTCGCATATAGCCATAGTTCACAATTAAAAAGTTTTTAGTTAACACGTGTATATTTTGTTTTGAACAATGAATCTCATTTTAATTTTTCTCATTTGTGTAACTCGAACCCAAAACCTCAACCTCCCGACGCAAGGTATTTAAAATGCATTCAACATGTTTGATATTATTTTTAGGAAAAAAAACTTATAAATTTTATTACGAAAAATGTTGTCATTACGAAGAGCAAGTGAGTATTTACCAAAGTGCCAGCCAAGTGTCCTCTAGCTTCCTATTGGTTAACAGCGTGTACTCTCACACGTGGCACCAATTCAACCAATCAGAAGCAAAGAAACACGTGTATCCTCCAAGGGCAATTCCGTCCAAAAACATTTCCACCAAAATCAAAGACTCAAACTCAACCGCTGTAACTGAACACACCTAACAAACAATGGCGGTAATCGATAGAAGAAAACTGGCGTATAAGTTATTAATAGTATCAAGTTTACTGTTATGCAACAGTATACAGATCTCGTATGGTTCTAAATCATCACCTGGAGTTGCTCGTAGAGATGATATACCTTTTATTAAATGTCAAGTGTGCGAGAAGCTTGCCAAGGAATTGTACGAACAGGTTCGAGATAAGCAGTCGAAGATCACTCCGAAGAAGGTAGTTATTATTATTATTATCGTTTGTCTATCTATTCATCGGTTTTAGTTTTAGTTTTAGTTTCAGTTTTTTAGAAATTGTTAGTAGTTTAGTGATTTGTTAGTGACCTAATTGTTATATAATTAGGGACTGAGCATATATCAGGCTGTAAATGAATCCGCTAAGTGTTTACCGGACAAATGAACAGTTCATGGACAGTTAACTGAACAAAATTATTTGTTCGTGTTCGTTTATTAAGGAAATGAGCTTGTTCGTGAACAGGTCACGAACGTAAATGAATGAATACAAATGGACATGATCACACGAACAATGTTTTATTTCATTTGAGTAACAGGAAATGGTCAGTGTACATTATGGTTCGGTCCGGCTACCAAGTTTGTGTATGTGTTTCTTTTAAGTTTTAACAACTATTTTTACATATAAATAATCAGATGATATTCATATATATTAATTGTATTCGCATGTTAATTTTACATATATATGTTTTATAGCTACTAAATTTGCTTAGATCTATGCGATAAGATTAGAAATTTTGTTAAAAAGTATTAAAAAACATTTAATGAACGAATATAAACAAACATAAGTGGACGTCAGCGAGCACACTATCGAATGCTCACAAACACAATTGAACGAAGAATCGAAGATGAACTCTGTAACTAATCGAATGAAATTTCTTGTTCATTCATTTATTAAACGAGCAAACATAAACGAACTTCCCATCGAACAATTCACCAAACTTTCGGTTCGTTTACAGCCGTAAACATCCATGTGGATTAGTTCGTATTTGTGTGTAATTGATTTTTATGATAATTTTGTATCAGATCTCAGAGTATGATGTAATTGAGATTTCGGAGAATATATGCAATTTGAAGAAGCATGAAGCTGATTGGATGTTGAAAATCGATATTGTAGAACAAGGTGATAGATTGGAGGTAAATGTTCACTTGATTTTTGCTATTTGTTTCTGTTCAATTATAGTGTATGGAAAACTGGCAAATGATTAGGATTTACATGTACCTAGTTGATTTTTTAGCGCCTGTTACTTTCTAGATAATTAAGATGTACCGCCATCTGCCTTGTTATAAGGAGATGTTAAGCATCTACGTCTACTTTTATAAATTTGGCAGATTCTGGAAGTCTATTTCAGTCAATGATTTAGCTTCAAAACTTGCAAAAGTTGGAAGATTTGATGAAATAAAATGGTATAAATGGATAGCCTTGACTTTATATGATGCTTTGGATAGGTATCATACCTTTTGAATTTGGCCCATTGGTAGGGTAACGCAACACGAGAATATTAGATGCTCAAAATACCAACTTACATATACACATATAGAATCAGGAATGTAGACTTTAAGATTTGCTACTAATTATCTTTTACTTTTTCCGCTTTTCCATTTTTGAGTCTCATTAATGCGGTACAAGGTTATAGTAAGATGTAGTTATGGATAATGATTTTGAGACCCTGAAGTAGAGAATGAAGTTTGGTATAAAGTAAATGGAACTTTGTTTGATTCTTTGGTTGGTATCTTATCTTTTGATTTGGACCACTGGCAGCTTGTTGAACAAGATTCCGAAGGCCAATGTGGTTCAGAATGCAAAACTATCGAACGAGCTTGTCAAGAGGTAACTACTTATTTATTCTTTTCTAGGGTGCAAGCGTTTACTTGTAAATCCATCTTTAAACACTTACTTTGTAACGCTCCTGTTACTTTTCGTGGATTAATTTTGAATACTTTCGGTGTTTTTTTAGGTTATAGGATACTGTGACACGGATGTTGCGGAGTATATATACAAAAAGAAGCCTACATTGAGTTCATTGGTTAATTTCCTCTGCAAAGATCTCACTACAGCATGTAGTACTAAGCCACCGCCTGTCCCTAAGGTAAATCCATTATCTCACTCGTGACATAAAGCTTCATTCTCTTCTAATAAATCAAACGTTTTTTTTTTGTCTTTTTAAGTTGTTTTTATTACCATAAATTACCAAAATACTGTTAGATTTCAGTATATCATATTTTATTCTGCTAAAAGCTTCAAATACATCTACTTTTTTACTGTGTAAACCTTTTAGGGTCGGGAGCCGGGGGAGACTTTTGCCCCAAAGTCTGCAAAAGAGGCTGAAATGGAAAAGATGTTAAAATCAATGGAGGGTATGCCAGGAGCACCTGGCATGAAAATGTATTCAAGAGAAGAACTCATGAGTGGAAAAGGCTTAGATGATGAAGACGATGATGACGACGACGATGAACCATCAATCCCTTCGAATTTGGTAAGAACTTAGGAACCTCTAAGTGGTAATTTCAACCTTGTTTCTTAGAAGTGGTGGATTTTGGTTATGTTTAATCTTTAAAGGGTCTAAGGTTAGAAATATTATATGAAAAAAGGGTCAAATGTAGGCCTGTAAACGAACCGAATGAACACGAACACTTAACCGGACATATATTTTGTGTTCATGTTCATTTATATAAAAAATGAACATGTTCGTGTTCGTTTATGTTAGTTCGTTTAAACTCTAAATGAACAGTTCACGAACATAAACGAACATTGATGAACAAATATAAACAAACATAAATGAACAAATGTAAATGAACACAAACAAACATTAACGGAAATAAATGAACACACTTAAATGAATATAAATGAGCTAATATAAAACCAATAAGTTGATGAGTCATCTAGATAATATTTAATTATTTTCTATTAACATGTAAACAAATATAAATAAACGAATGTTCACAAACATAAATGAACGAATGAAACATGTGTTCGTGTTCATTCGTTTAATTAAACGAACTCATTTTTTGTTCATGTTCGTTCGTTTATTATTATTATAAACGAACATAAACGAACTTCTCGCCGAACGGTTCACGAACAGTTCGCTGAACGTTCGGTTCGTTTACAGGCCTAGTCAAATGGGTCAAAGAGGTCTTCCCAAAGTGTATGCCAACAGCCTCTTACATAGTTTCACCAAAAAGAAGGGAAAAAAAAGATTATTATATATGCTATGCCAAGGCCACACAGGTTTTCAGTATTCTTAACACCTTGGATGACAATAAAATGCAGTTTTAATTTTTGAAAGACAATATGTTAAAAACTTAAAATTGTTCTCTTCTAAGAAGTTTAAAGGCATTTTCGTCATCTGGTGTTATTTTCACTAGAATTTATGTTAACGAAACCACATATAATCTGGTTTTGCAGTCATGTTTAATATATTAGTTAGTTATGAGTTTAAAAAAACATAAAAGTCCCAAAATTTGTCGAGAATATATGTAAAGTCCCTCGAGCTAAATATTAAAGTCTATACACTTGTAAAAAAATGCACATACTTGTCAAAAAAAAAAAATTGAATTTGGCGATACAAATTTATCGTGCAGTGTTGAACGCCATTCATCAAAGTTTGACCAGTTTAACAGATAAGGAGTCGATATATGTTAAAAAATTTAGTGCTTGTATTTTAGACACGTTTAGGGATATTAACATACAAAAGCTAGGTCGAGTGCTTTTTACGTTCAATTTATGGTTATTGATGGAAAACTTTGTTTAATGTGACACGAATAGGGCAAGATTATGAGAGAAAAAGATAGAAGCAAGAAGGTGGTGGATTGGAAACAAAAGATGACAAAAGGGATAAAATATGCTCATGAAGCAACAAAGAAACATGCAACCAAGATGGCATTTAAGTTGCAGAGATGGTGGAAAGCAAAGAAGGCAAGCTTCACACAAAACAAGTCAAAATCTACCAAAGTTGAGCTTTAGGGTGTGTTTCTTCCCTTCTTTTGTCAACTTAATTTTGTAATCAGTTTATTAATTTTTACTTAATTTTGGGAATTGAGTTGTATAATTTTTGTTTATTTAAGGGAAAATGATAGGTTATAATGTTACCTGAACCATGCTTCACTAAGCTTCATTTGTCACAGGGCGAGTTATATTAAACAACAATTACATATACATTTGGGTTCTATTTTCTTGCCATTCTACTCGCTATTGTTCATGTAGTCCGTTTAGGGGTGTAAATGAGCCGAGCTATGATTTGTTAAAAACTTGAATCCAATTGACTTTAAGCGATCTCGGGCTTGAATTTGAGCTCATTTAATAAACAAGTTGCTTCACATACAAAGCTTTAATAAATATTTATTATTTTATGAAATGTATATATTTACTTAACAAAAACTAATATACATATAGTTATGGTAAAATAACTAAATTATGTTTTATTATATATAAATCCAAAAATTATAAATATTTATAAAATAAATACACATGTATATAAATTTTAAATACTGGACGAGTGATGAACGATCTAAACCCGAACCACGCTCAAACTTTAAACGTATCGCCTAAAACAAACGAAGCTCAAGCTGAAGACAGCTCGAAACTGTCTGAGCTTGGGGTCTCACTCTTAAACTAAACAGCCAAGCTTAAGCTTTAAACAAAGTGCTCGATCGAGCCAAGCTTTAGCGGGTTGGAGACTTGAAGCTAGGCCTTCTTACACCCCTAAATAAATGATTTTCATTTGCAATGAGATAAATAAAAAGAATCAATCCGTGTTAAATATTTTGATACAGAAAACAATTGCAAAACAACAAATTCAACAGTACAAGAATTCCAATGACATAGGATGTGTGTATTAGCGCATTTTGTAATGTTGGGTTCTTGAGACGGCACATCGTTGACCGTTTAACGAGTATTTGAGTGTGATATCCACGTCTCGTGGATTCTTCTTATTTTGCGCGACAGTCATGCTTCCAGTAATAAATTCACCTTCACGTACAGTCAGCACCTCTTCAAGGTATAAAACAGTTTGTTTCCAGTGTGTGTTTCTTGATCTTGGTCCTGGATTGCAACAATATCAAAACTTAATCACCAGAAGTGATAAAATAAATAAGCGTAATGGTTGACCCGAACCCTATTCGTCAAAACATTTTTTTTAACAAATAACTAGTGAATAGGCAGTCCTCTATGTTTATTTCAAGAATGTTTCTTTATAAACATTAAAACTAGCATAAAATAAGCAAAACAGGAATCAGAAATGAGTAATACCCTTCTACTAGGAGAGCAAAAGTGCTAAAACCTGTGAGCAAACACCCACACCATACTAGTATATGTAATAGCATTTCAACAGCAAATGTTGTGCTGATTACTATACATTACAAATAACTGGTTCAGGTCTATAAAAATATACAAAACTGTTTGTTAAACAATCTGGTGCAATTAGTTTATTTCATTATATACTATTTGGATTAACATGCGTTGTTACCACATACACAAACAGTGGCGAAGCTTGGGCTTATTTACGGGGGTGACCGAAGTCATGGACAAAAAGAATTTCGGGTCAACGATTCGGTTCGTGTCGGTGATTCATGTCGGGTCAGTGATTCGGGTCGGGTTGGATCAAGCAATATGACATTTATATATCTAATTTTTCTTCATTTATTCAAACAATTGTTCTTACAATAATAAAAACAAAATAATTTTTTAACCAACAAAGACCTAAAATATTAATGATGATGCGAGAGGAAGGGCGAGCAGGGATAAGCAAATTCGGCGTTGATACCGTTAACGAAATCGGTACAGATTTGGTACCGTCGGTACCGAATAGATACCAAAGTTTTGAGTTTTGGTACCGGTATATCTCAAATTTTACCTTCAACACCGGTATCGAACCGAATATTTTGGTATCGGTACCGGCACCGCTACGGCACCGATCTCATCCCTAAGGGTGAATATCCAGAAGAAGAATTCCAAAGACCAAAAATATTTATAAAAACAAATCTTTTACTATTCGACTACTATTTTGTAACTTTTGTTTATAAATATTGCGAGGTTTTAGAAAAAAAAACAAACTACGGGGTATTATATTTAAAAAAAATCAGTAGTGACCGGCGGCATTTTGGAAAAATACATCAGGGGTGACCGCGCTTAATACCTATAAAAATTTTCGACAAAAATCACGAAATTTACCCCACTAACGGAGAACACGGCAGTGGCCGGGGCCACCCCTGGTCCCCACATAGCTTCGCCCTTGTACACAAAAATAGAGAGAGAGAGAGGGGGGGGGGGGCATCAACCCTACGCGCACGCTCTTAAAATTGTGTTAACCGGAAGGCAACCTAAAATGGGTTAGCGGGTCTACCTGCTTAGTTAAACAAATTGACCAGTTTAACTAAACGAGTTAAACATGAATATGACCCCTTTTCAAACAAGGTGGATATGACAAAACCTTGCTATCTCCGCGCCATGTTAGGAATTGGCCGCTACTCACAAGCATATAACATGAAACATGCAATGGATTCCAAGTTACTCTGATGACGAAATAACTGAAAAGTCAATAACACTTTCAAGAATATCACATGCAATTATGGAGATCTCAACAAGAATCCATATGAAATTGGTCATCTTACCATAGTCATTTTTGCAATGCTAAGCAAAATGTCTCCCAAGAGCATTATACATAAAAACATTTACCTAGAATTGATTTTCATGTATAATACATCAATACTCTTGATAAACATTTAGCCGAACATTGCAGAAACAATGAGATGGTGACTAAATTCATTAGATGCATGTCAGAATCATGAAGGTATTTTGCCTTTCTAGCTATTTCATCTTCTGATTAACTTGGAATCCATCGAATGTTATATGTAATATTACTTTTGAGCTTTCTTTTTGTAGAAACAACACATGTTATGCCAAATAATGTTTGAAACAGATGAATTTTGCTTAAAGTATTCTTTTAAGATGTAATTTAATGAAATAAACTCATTGCATCAGATAGTTACAAAGAAAAATTAGTTTTTTTAGGACTTGAAACTGTTATAGTAATATACAGCTATTGGCACAGCATTTGCTTTGAATATGCTATTCCATAATCTAATATAGTGTGGTGTGGTGCTCACTGCTCGCAAGCTTTAGCACTTTGGTTCTACTAGTAGGATAAGGATATTACTCATTTGACACATTTCTTTCTTCAGTTTGACCAATTCTTATTCCGGTCCGCTTATTTGATGCTTGATTCTGATTCGCTTATTTGATGCTAGTTCTATTATTCATATAAAAACACTCTTGAATTTTGAAATACAATTTTGAAAGTGATAAACACAGAAAAGGGCTGACTTCAGTTTCTTGAATTTTGAAATCTGATTTGCTTGTTTAGTGCCATTTTGTAATCTTTTTAAAAGTTTATAAAATTTTTCAGGCAACACCCATTACTGAAAAAAAATATCCAGGCTTGTGCACCAATTCCTGTTTTCAGGCAACACCCATTACTGAATCGGTTTAATAGCATATGTGGACAACTTTTCAAGTTTCCATATTTTTACCAAATACTAAATACTATCTCGAAAATTTTAAAAACTAAAATAAAGTTTATGCGACTAAAAAATGACCGTTGCATGCTGCTATGGGCTATTTTTGCAAAATAATAAAGTTTGATGATATTCTAGAGGATTTGTGTAGTTGGTTGCTAGAAGTAAAAACTGAGGCAGAGTATCTTGCTATTTTCGCAAAAAAGAATAAAAAAAAGCACTAACGAACCTGTAGAAAACCCTGTTAGTTTGTGACACACGGTAAACGCTACATCAAAATATGCTACTAACGCATGAATGTAATCGTCACGTTCAGCCACAAGTTTAAAAGGTGCTGTGAAAGAAGCATCTCCTGATGTCATCTTTGAGATATCCATGGTCTGTAGAAACAAGTTGAAGATTGTCAGTGGCAAAATGGTAAAACTAGCATGTTGGGTAACAGGTCAAAACGTTTAAAACTTAAAAGGTTCATGTTTACTGAAAGCGGCTAATTTCACGTGAAGAGCAAATTGATAAACTTGAATCCACCAAAAATAACAGGTTTAAAATAAGGCCTTATTTCACCCAGTCATTCGAGTGGATACATTTTCATAAATATAATATGAGTAAGTTTTTAAACTGTTTTGACCCGTTATCATAAAAATAATTTGAAATGGACCAATCACTCCTACCTTAAGTAACTGGCAGTTTGTGACAATCTGATTCTGGTCAACTGTGTCAACAAGAGGTTCCATAATTGACTGCTTCCTAATGCAACTCATGTCAAAACCGTACACATTGTTCCAAACTGCATGTTTATGAAAATCTTAATAGGATAGGATTAAAAAAAGCACTAATTAATACTACAGAAAGTATTCTTTGAGGTAAGTGATATTCGCAGTGTTTTGAAAGAGTACATATGGTATCTTCAGTGTTTGAAAATGTAAAAATGATGCGATGAAATTTATATGATTTTTAGCAAGATAATATATAAAACAATGATTTCTGTTATTTTTTGGGAGGGTGGGATCACTTACATTCAATCTTGTCTTCTTTGTACTCGGCATCCTCAATTGCAGTCAGATAGAGAGAAGCATTATCAGGTAGCACAATTCCATTATTAACCTGTGAAGGGAAATCAAGACAAATTTAGAATTAAGAAGAAAATAAGTTTCAGTTCTACTATGAAAGTTCTAACGCATGACAAAAGTGAGGTGTTAAAATTACCAGCCATTTATCCCGAGCATATAAAACAGTATTTAACATGTTTTCATATAACAAGAAATATCCCATCCATTCTGAAATAATAATATCCACTTGAGGGACCGGAAGGTCAAGTTCTTCAATTTTTCCTTTCAAAACGGTTATAACTGCAATATTTATCAAATTGGCAATGAGTTACAAGCATATTATACGTCTTAAACCATGAAAAAACTTAGATTTACAAGTCATTACCATTTGAATAGCCATTTGCTTCAACAATCTCTTTTGCCATGTCAGCCATCTGAGAGCACTCAACCTGTAAACACACCAAGTGGTGTGACACAAAAATTTTACATAATACTGACAACATGAAATCTATATAATCAATAACATTGTATACATAAAAAAAAAGAAAGAAAGACGCGATCTTTGGTAAACATTACAATGCGGTCAAAAAGAAGATCTATAATAAAAAGGATGATTGGCAGAAAGATGGCATGATATTCAGTAAGCAAGGCAAAAAAAAAACATTCTTGCTTAATCATTGTACCCAAGATGATACACATTCTTCGAACTGATGATGCATACCTAGTAAGCAGAATAAAGTATATCAAAAGAGTTAACTAAAACAAAATCCACTTACTTTCACCTTTTACTATGTATATAAGAGAAAATGTGTTTCCAATGCATGTAACATACCTTCAAGTTTTATCATTATAAGTACTTTCCTATAGTTGGTAAAATGATGGTGTTAATAATCTCTTAACTGCTTATTGGAAATAGCTTATTAAGCATGCTTCATCCAAATACTCAAAAGTGACTAATTGCTTTTAAAAAAACACAAATATAGACATTTGTTTAAACAAACAGCAACATCCCCTTCAGTGCACCGTGTACCAACAGATCACCACGCCATATTCATGCAATGATTCTAATCAGTTAATATAAGAGATAAAATGGGATACATACAGCATAAACATGTTTTGCCCCGGCTTTTGCACAAAACAGAGATAAAATCCCTGTCCCTGCACCGACATCAAGAACAATCTTGTCCTTGAATAAGAATGTGTTTCTATAGATAACATTTTGGTAAGTCTTAGTTCTCACAACATCCTTCAGCATTTCCTGCAAAGTAAACAACTGTTAGGCCTCACAATAAAAGATAAACATACTTGTGTGACTGTGTCTAGATAAAACAAGATAACCAGTTCACATCAATAGTTATTCTAACCATCAATACATTGCTTCACTTTACTTCTCTGTATTTACAAAGCATGTTCTCATCAGGGGTGTAAACAAGCCAAGCCAAGCACAAGCTCGACTAGACTCGTTCAACTTATAGAGAGCTCGGGCTCGGCTCTTTTTGAGCTCCATTACTAAGGCTGGAGCCAAGCCCAGCTCATGAACAGTTTTTCAAGCTCAAGCTCAGCTCGTTTTCTATTTATTAATTAACTATTTAAATATTTATGCTATTTATATAAAATTATATGTATATATATCTTGATATATACTACTTAGTATGCTTTTATCATAACTTTATATACAATAATTATTATTAAATAAAAACTCGTGAGCCAGCTTGATAAGTGAAGCTCGGCCTAATATAAACTCTGGAATAAATTAAATAGGAATAAAAAAGCAATTATTTTAACAGACAGCAGCCAAATGTAATGTTGCTTGCTTTGCATCAATCAACTTACTTCATGAATACCTGCAACACAAAATTAAATAATAAAATGAGTCAACAGTCAATAATAACTACATTATATACTAATGGAATGATACACGTAACGTAATTAGTGATTAGTGATTTGATTTGATTTAGTTACCGAAGTGAGAGTATGAATCGAAGTAATAATCTGCGCTGGTTTTATCATCATCAGCTACAGGCTCACTCATGGATGAATCTTCATTATCAAGGTTAGAGCAGCTTCCAGTAGCAGCAATTGCTTCTTCTTCATCGTCTCCGTATTCGAATCTAATCTTTGTTGGCTTACCACCATTCATTGTTATTGTTTCTAGGGTTTGGATTCTTATTATTATTATTGAGAGTGAAGAATGAATGTGACGACGGACGGAGAGTTTGGTTTTAGGGTTTACGAGACTTTATATGGCGGGTGGGCGGGACCCTTAATTAAATAAACACAGATTTCTTTCTTATCTTCTAAAATTATTTTTTTTGTTTTAATATATATGAATAAACGAATTCGGTCGGTATAGGTTACGTTTGTTTGTAAAAGCATGCACAACGGTTTTTTTTATTTGCACTTTTGTCCATCTAGTTGGCAGCCCACAAACGAGGAAGAAAAAACCAGTAGCGTTGTGGGGCAAATTCATTGGACCAAAGTTCTTCACGGTAGACCAAAAGACGGAAATCAAATCATTACACCTGTCTTACATTAATATATACATACATTCATAGTTTTAATAATTTTTAATTGGGTTTATGGAGGTTTTGTGTTGTAGAAGAAAGTGTGGGTTTTTTTTAAAAAAGTTTGGAAACTGATATGACGTAGATGTGGGTTTATTGAGGTCCATAATAACATTGACATTTGTATAGCTTAGGCCCTTAGATATACCTTAACGCTCAGGGCGTTAAAACTAATTTGGCAAAAGGTAACGAACAGGGCACCACTCCTGTTATGGTTTAAGGGGCGTTAAAGACAATATGAGTTAAAATGTTGACGTACTTTGAAACAGTTACACTCACACACAATAAGAATTGATTTTATATTAGATTGAGGGTTAAGTGAGGTTAAACCGTTTCCTGTAAATGAGATGACGTAAAAATATGTGAGTTTGCGCTTACGTGGAGATAAAGAGCATGATTGTATACAACAAGCCTTATAATAAATAAAATAAAATGATTGGTAAAAACACAAAAATAATAAAACCACTAATTAATTAAAGACATTTGGCAGTTTGGTGTATTAAAAGCAACATTTAGTGTGGCATGTTCCCTTCGGCAAATAGACGAATAAGTGGATCAAAACAGCATTCTTTGACACACAAAAGGTTTATTTTTGGACCAAACTTGCCACCAGAAACAATAAAATGTTGGATTAAAGTTTTACACCACCAACCAAACCACCATTTCTACTACCATATCTTAACATAGATTTAAACAGACATCCATAGTACCACTCTTATGCTAATCAATTACTAGTAAAGCAAGCTATGATCCTCCGTTTTCAAAACCATACATAGATTTCTTGATAGGCCATGGTGCACCGCTCATAACAGCTTCAACGTCCTCGATTTTCCTAGGAACCTTCGTCATGTTTAAACAACCATCCGCGGTAACATACTGTCACATCCCACAAGAAAATAATGTTATATATCGGAAATTGGATATCCAACACTTATTAGCATTATATATTTGACTCTCAAATACACATATCCATGAGTATATTAGTTAGAATTTACGTAAAAATTTTATTCGGGTTATTCAGATCACCGAGAAATTATGAAACTAACCCGCAATCCAATCTGTGTAACCCGCATAAAACTCCCAAACCAGATTAAGGCGACCTGCTTAAACCGAATCATTTTTCGGGTCGAATGTTAACTTATTTGGGTCAACTTGTTTTGACACAAACACTTTTCTGCTTAGAACCCGTTTTTATCGTCACCCAACCCAACCCGTCGATTTTGTCATGCTAAGATTCATCCCTAACGATTCAAATAAGCTAAAAAGAAATTGAATCATATGGGTTGCCGAAAGTCGCCAAAAACGTGTTTTTTCAATGCAAAAAACAATTTCAAAACAAAAATAAAATTACTGTAACCGTATTTGACACACTAATTGCTTAAAAAAACTACAAAATTTTAAGTAATGGTTCACGTCAACCCAACCCGACTAGCTTTGAACCATAGAAAACCCCCCGACCCACCCATTTTGCCACATATAGTCAAAGTGGCTCATCAGTAGGTAAAATAATGCATTATGATAAATAATATTCTGGAAAGAAAAAGTCAAAAGGTATTCATTTACCAAATCGCTCTCAATTCTAACTCCACCAAATCCCCTAAATTTGTTGATTGCTTCGTGATTGAAGAATTTTGATGTTTCGGGGGATTCCATGGCCGGAACCAGCAATGCATCAATGAAATAGCATCCAGGTTCAACCGTGATCACCTACAGAAGATATTGCAAGTGTCCTTCATTATAAGTATGTCGATACCAGGAGAGAAAAAATGGCATTAGCAAATAAGTCATGTACTTTAATTCTAAAAAGCACATTTGCCTTTTGGTGATTTAATGATAAAAGAAAATGCAAACAATTAATTTTCTTGCAAATGCAAAAGGTTAAGGGAGCATGATAAACAAACCATTCCATCCAATAGATTTCTACTTGTGCGTAGGGACTTTAATCCTTTTTCTTTGGATCTTTCAGCTCCCTGTAGATATGTTCCATAATTAATATCATTAATTGAACATCAAGAAATAGTAACCAAAAAATGAAACAAATAATGTGCAATTTCTATGAACCTGTAAATAGCCACCGGGATCGTGGGTATCAAGTCCCATGAGGTGTCCCAAGCCATGTGGCATGAAAACAGAACCCAATCGTTCAACCATCATTTCATCAACATCACTAGAACCAATATCACATGAATTAACGCATAATTATTAAGATAGGTTGAAAAATATATTATTTTATCAAGAAGTGAATAATACCCAACAAGAAGAGATCCTTTCTTCAGCGTTTGAAGAATAATTTTCTCTGCCAATCTGATTATAATAAAAGAAAAAGAAAATCAGACTAAGAGAGCCTTCTGATGTCACTAATTCCACCATATAAGCTTATAACATAGATAACATCAAAACACGTTTATAGTCATTGTCGTTGCTGTCAACGTTCTTAAATATGCATCTGATGCATGTGTCATGTGAATTTAAACTAATTTTAGGTGCTTCTAATCTTTTTGGACTGGTGGATTCATACTAATTCTTGCACTTAACGGAAAAACTGTTCAGCTATAAAACTGATTTAACTTTATGATTTTCACAAATAGCTAAATTGTCTTCATTAGGGAAAGAAAGACCAAAATCTTACTTGTGCATATCCACCCAGTTTACACCTGCCCTCATGCTAGATATAACAGCATCATGAGCATCAAGAACAGCCTGGAAATTCAAAAGGTAAAGAAAAAAAATAAGTTAATAAGCTGAAAAATGTCAGTTTCAGGGTTAGTTAAAACCATAAAATAAGCTAAGTTTAAGACATGAAGAACCCACAATAAATCCAAGTAACTTGCTTTTTTAACACTAGAGCAGAAGAAAACCCTTACATTGTAAATTAGACGTTGATCGCTTGTGAATTTCCCGTTCACCTGCACATGCATGATCATGTTACCAAAAAAAACAAATACTAACTTGCATTATTAGCTATTTTGTAAGCATTTGGCAGATAAACGACAAGCTTCATATGGTATTGAATAACGCACTAGTTAAGCATACCTAAAGACCTAATTTTACTGCTGAAATAAAAATCACTTTATAATTCTCTTTTAAGGATCTCATCATAGCACAAACTAGTTACACGATTTGTTGCAATAAACTTACAGGGAATGAGCAGGTTATGTCAGAAGCATAGAAATGGAATTCAGCTCCCATATCCAGTAATGCCATATCTCCATCTCGCAATGTCTGCACAATAGAAAAGACATCATTCGAAAGTTGTTTAGAGCAAAAGAAAGTTGAATTAGAAGAAAAGGAGTTATCAAAAAATTTGTATTAGGGATATAATCAAGGAAAGTATAAAGTGTTAGCTAGTTTGGTTGAATACAAAGACGGGTTGGAGCAATGAACTGTAGTTCATTTAAGTTTTGACTATTCTGACATCCCATGTATAACACCATTTCAAAATAATTATTATTCACAGCGTTTGTAATATTTGATTCAAAAGGCAGTTTTCCATAAATCAGACTAACCAGAATAGATTTCAAAATGGAGATAAACACTTGTTTCTAGACATCTTAAAGAAGAAAAAGAAACAAGTTTTATGATGAAATATCATTTAGTTATTTTCGAGTTTGGCCCAACCAGACGAAAAATTTGTACTGTCACCTCAGAAAAGGTACATGAAAAGAATTCATCATTCTTGTATAATAAAAAAAATCCATACCCTGTCATTTGGAGCTGCTGCATGCCCGTAATGAAGTACAGAACTGCCAGATGGAAAATCCAACCATTGGTAAGCATCTCATAGAAGCAAGAATATGTAAAAGTCATATAATACAGATTCAATCAGAATAAACAAGCACTATATATATCCATTTGTTTTTATCGTCAAACCAATAAGTAACACAATATTTTAATTTTTTTTCCACAAGTTTTTGTTTTTCACAATAACCAAACAAATCATGTTTTTCTTCTGCATATATTGTATCCATGTCAATCCAATATTAGCAGCAGCATTGCATGCTCCATTCAGCTAATGCCAAGTTCAACCATACTATCATTGAATCTTTATTTATTTTCAAGAACCTACTTTTTTCACAAAGATCGATTTTAGTATTTTAAATGTAACATCCTACTTTCGGTTATTATAATAAAAATAAATTTCGTTATTTCATAGTGGGTCGTTATCGGTTTAGATAAATAGAATACGAGTTGGGCTAGTGTTGGGTAAATGAATATGGGTTATGAACTTGGGTTAGGAAAGAAAGAAGGAAAGACCATGGGCTTAAGCCCATGGTCCATAAATATATAAACCCTTAATATCCATTTAATCCTCATTCACACATATTCCATACACCACCCAAAACACACACTTAAGATTTCTCTCTAGTTCTTCCTTATCTCTAGCCGAAATCAAGAAGGAAACCGAGCACCGACCCGAGGTAATGATAGTTTAATATTGTACCAGCCTAAACCGTTAGTTATAGTCGCGTAACGACGAGCCGACGCCGTTAAACCGTTTAAATCACAAGATTCGGGTGGAATCGGGTATAAACCGGACCTAAGATGAGTTTAGGGATCACCCTAGCTCAAATCTGGATCAAACGGGACGAAAAACGATGAAAACGGTGGAAGAACGAGTGAGATCTCGTTTTTCCGGCGAAAACGCGGTTTTCCAGCGATGACGGCGCCGGAAAAGATAAAGGTGTCAGGGAATGTTCCCTGACCTAACCCTAGTTCGCTAAGGAAACTTAGAGAACTAGAGGGTGATTCTTTAGCTAGTTCGCTAAGGAAACTTAGTGAACTAGAGGGTGATTCGTTAGCTAGTTCGCTAAGGAAACTTAGAGAACTAGAGGGTGATTCGTTAGCTAGTTCGCTAAGGAAACTTAGAGAACTAGGGGGTGATTCTTTAGCTAGTTCGTTATGGGAGCTTAGCGAATCAGAGGGTGATTCGTTAGCTAATTGTTATGGGAGCTTAGCGAATCAGAGGGTGATTCGTTAGCTAGTTCGTTATGGGAGCTTAGCGAATCAGAGGGTGATTCGTTAGCTAGTTCGTTATGGGAGCTTAGCGAATCAGAGGGTGATTCTCTACCCAATTCGTTAAGGGAAAAGTAACGAACTAGGAGTTTAATATAAAGACAGAATGGTACCTGGACTTAGAAAAGAATTATATAATTACATAACAGCCCTTGGAGTTTGGCAATTTATGAAAGATACCTTTAAAGGTAAATGAGTAACGATTAACTAACCAAGTAATTATTTAATGAAGTAAAACAGCTTAGACGTGTAAGACTAATTAAGTAGCAATGAGATGACTAGAGCGGTACTTAATACTGTAATTATTATACAGCTAGTCGTGCACAGCTCAAGAAGGGAATAACCGTAAACGGTGAACGCAACCGCACTGAGGTGAGTTTCTAGCCCCACTTCTGTGTTATGTTTTCGGGGCTGTGTGCATACTCGATATGTTTGTTAATACACTTATCCTAAGTGATAAGTGTATGCCTTATATGAATGATGTGAAATGTATGAATGATTGCTTGTTAGTACGTGAACGATCTTCGGATATTGCACGTACTGTCAGGTTGTAGTGTTACGTATAAGGTAAGTATAATGTATTTGCTTATATGTATGAACGCGATAAAGTTAACAAACGAAGGAAAGGCATGGTTGTATGGTAACGAAGAGGGACCAGACCCTAATAATATCTATGATGTTAGGGACCAGACCCTAATAATATCTGTGATGTATTTCATGAAAGGACAAAACATATTGAGGTCGACTGCCACCTTATCAGAGATCGAGTAGTAGGCACACAAACTGATCCTCCGTCCATTCAACCGGTTCATGTGAAGACAAACTTTCAGCTTGCAGACATTCTAACTAAACCGCTCCGGAAAGCTCAGATAGATTTCATTTGTAACAAGTTGGGCATGATTAACATCTATGCTCCAACTTGAGGAGGAGTGTTAAATGTATTGCTAGTTGTTTTAATTAGGGTTTTAGCCCATGTAGTTTGCTAAAGCCCATGGGCCCTTTATGGGTTGTAGTTAGGGTTTTACTTGTGTATATATAGGTGGTTCCCCCTTTGTATTATTCACACCTTCAAGTAATAAACATTACTTCACTACAACCATCTTATTCTTTACAGGGACCAGACCCTAATAATATCTGTGATGTTAGGGACCAAACCCTTATAATATCTGTGATGTTAGGGACCAGACCCTTATAATATCTGTGAGGTTATAGGGCGAAAGGCTCTTTAAAACGTATGTAAAGAAAGTATGAAGGTAAGAATGAAAGTATATGCACTTATGTGTGTACGAAAGAAAGTTAAGAGGTTAAGTATGAAATGTAAGAAGGTATTGAATGATTATGTGATTAACTAGAACTCACTCAGCGTAGCTGACTTTTAGTATGCACGCAGGTGAGTAGAATGAGGCAGGTAGCTTGACGAGGACACATGGCAGAGTTGGACGAAGCTGGCATCTGAAGATTTTGCTATGATGTTTTATTTTAAAAGACTATGTTTTGTTTTTAAATGACTATGAATGCTCGATAAGACAAGAATTATGGTTATAGAATGTAATGGTTTGAATGTTTTTAATATTCCGCGAATGTTTTAATTAACTATGATATTTAGAACTGCGTTTATGAGTAAATCCAACACGAAAGTAGGGCTACCGGTAACGGGGCCTTACATTAAAAAACTAACCAATGTCATTCATTACAGAAATACAGTGCAAAACAACGATATTCTTGCAGCAGAAACGATATCATTACCTGTTGTCACCAGTTGCACAGATACAAGTGTATGAACAATGCCTACAACTGCCATAAAAATAGGTGTGATAAAGAAATATGCTTTCCAGTTGATACTCTTTCATTCCTGGTTTGACCTTCCTCATTACCTGCTCAAGATGCCAAAAATTTTACTATAGAGTGGAATAAAATATACAAGAAAAAAATTATAGCCAGCAATCAGAATGGGAAAAAGAATCCTTTGGTGTTTTAAGAGTATGCCTAAATTTGTGGATTAAATATCCATTTTCTAAAATCATTAACCAAACACTTCTATTAAGAATGCAAGGCGTTCCTTCATTCCCACATCCATAAACCAAACACTACCTAGATAAGTAGCGAAGATAGACACCGTACAACAAACAAACTAAAAGACAACTATAAATTAAATTCACCGCCTATATTTCAACAAGAAATAACTGTAATCTATTGCACGATTTAGATGTCTAAGAAACCTGAAGGAACAGTCAACTACTCGGCAGTCCACTACCTTAAAAAGAGAAGCCCAACAGGACCAATGAATGGAATGAAAATAAGAGAAAGATGCATGGTAGACGTGGAAGGATTTAGTTAATTTTGATGTGAGAGAATACTATATAGGCAGGCAGGCATGAGTATTATGTGTGTCCTCCATTCTTAAAACTCAAACCCATCAACCAGACACTTGTATTATGAATATAAGTCATTACTTTATTCCCATCCATAAACCAAACACCACCTGAAGATTATTCAGTAATCAACCATTTGCAACTAACCTATTCATCATCATCATCATCATCATCATCATCATCATCGTACTCAGTATATCCCACCAATAGCAAAGCTATGGTAGGGTCTGAGGAGGGTAAGATGTAGACAGCCTTACCTCTACCCCGTAGGAATAGAGAGGCTGCTTCCGGTGAGACCCCCAGCTCGATGGTAGTTTTGCATCAAGCCTTGGACATAAGGCACATAACACTCAACCATTGGGACACCGGCCGATTGGTGCATGTACCCTTGTCTTTTGGCTATCAACGCTACAATTTGCAACTAACCTATTGCATAATAAAAATTTACCCACCTCAACATGAGCTTCAGAGCTTATATCATTGGCATACTGGATTGCAGCAAGTTCCAATTTTGACTTCAGGACACGACATTCGGTCAAAATAGGGTGCAAGATCTTAAGATCTGTCTCAAACTTCTCGATGCCCTGGAGAGCAAATAAAATCAATTATTGTCATGACAAGTGTACTTTAAGAGTACTATAAAGTATAAACTTCAACAATAACATAATTATGTTCGGCACTTTTAGCTTGCAGAAACTGCTTGGTGTAACACTAGTACACTACTCATCACACCCAATTTTTATAATTCACGTATTCATCAAATTTTAACATTTGAATCAGTATAAGGTTTTATTATTAAATTACTTATTTTAAATCTATTAAATTTTAACAGGACCAAATTAATGTGTAAATCCAAATCATCTAGTGTAAAATCTTTATGTAATAATTGGATGCAGACATCGAAGCTGATATAAATTTAGTGCATAAACATTCCAAAAGTATCAACCTATTCACACCACCATGGTGTAAATGTTTTAAGGGCATTAGAGATGCTTAAGGTAAGCCCAAAACACATTTCGTTATGAACTCAACCATATGCCATACAAATTTAAACTGCAAATACAAATAAAACCATACTGCCCTACGGTGCCATTATTAAAGAAAAATGGGAGCTAATGCTACAAAATAAACAAGACATAGCTGCAGTTACAAGGTACCTCAAATTCTGCTGGTTTAGAGAAGTTTTGGCTATCAGTATTCAACCCATGTAGAAGAAACAACAAGGGTTTTCCAGATCCCTGGTATTCATTATTAAGGACTTGTATAATCTCATCAGTGTAATATGCCTTGCTAACCTTGTATGTTTCCTAGAAGATAGATATATTGCAGAGATTAAAATTACTAAGATACACAGTAAATCAAGACTTCCATCTAAATGATGGAAAGCAATGTACTGCTACCTCAGACACGAACTGTGGTGATGGACTTACTTCGAAATATGACAATGACTTTATTTCTCCCATCCAAACAGCATACTCAGCAGGCAATCTTGGAGCAAAAAGAATTGATTTCCCAGTATTTACATCCTGCACCAGCACAAAAGAAGAGATAATGAACAGCAATAGAAAAAAGGACTTCAATGATCATACAAAATACAAAATACAAAAAACAATACACACTGATAGGTTGATGTTTTTTTCCTGATATATAAGATATATAGCTTGTGTTAGAAAAATATAGAACTATAGTGACATGTTTTAAGGACAGTCGAGACTGATATATTCAAGAACAATATGCATATATCTAAGGCCTTATAACTGTTTCTAAATAAACCATAAAGTAACATCAAAATTAACATGAACACAAAAGGTACTCACAATAGCTCCATAGAAACCAGGCTCTCTCACTCCAAACAAATATGCAAAATAGCTTTCCTGCCTAGAATAAAGTCATCAATTATCACTTATCAGTTAAAAAATTTATAATTATCGCTTATCAGTAAAATACTTAATCACACGTCCTGATACAAAATAAACATATAAAGGAAATAAAGTGCACCAATCACTGAAGCAGAAGATAACCATATTTACTTTTTCAACATCAATCACACAAATAGCATAAATTTAAGGGGGTTACAAACTAGTACTGTAAGAAAGCATCTGTGCATCATGTAGTCATCATTAATTTAAACTCATCGTAAAAGCATCTGCAGGCTGACTGTTTTATGAATCAGAATCAGTGTAGATACTCTAAAATTGATGTAAAATAAACTTACCTAACATTAGGCAAACCGTTTGGCAGGAAGTTCATTTATGTTTGCTTGCTTAATAAATAAACAAACATGAACAAGGAGTTTCGTTCGATTAACTAAATGAACAAACACAAACAGAGACCACATCCATTCAATTGTGTTCGTGAACATTTGATAATGTGTTCATTTATATTTATTTGTTTGTGTTTGTTCATTAAAGATTTTTAATACTTTTTAACAACTTTTCTAATCTTATCATATAGATTCGATCAAAATTATTAACTCTAAAACAATAATATGTATGCATGTTAACAAAAATACACCAACACAAACTTAGTAGCCGGACAAAAATGTTGACACTGACCATAAACATTGTTTGTAATCATTTGTACTCGGTCCATTTATGCGCGTGAATTCATTTCCTTAAACAATGAACACGAACAAGAAACTTCGTACGCTTAGCTGTTCGTGAACTGTTCGCTTGTTTGTGCTGCTTAACGATCGAACATGAACAAGGCCTTTGTTAGGTTCTGATCGTATACAGCCCTAGATGATAAACTACAAATTACAAATTCAATAACATGCACTAATATCTTCGATTACAGGCAACGAAACTATAACTATAACTACCGATGAATCAATGATCTAATTCAAATTGATAGATGAAAAATAATACCTAAATAAGTCCTCGTGATCAGTACAGTAACGAGTTTGCTCCTGTCCGCCCTAACAACACAATCAATCGGATTATTATTATTATTATAAAACTGAATTCAACTAAAGTAAAGTCGTTTAAATGAAATGAATTAGGTTTACCTGAAGAAGCACAAATCCATGTAAAGGACGAGATGATGAGTTCAGGTATTCGCGTAGGTGTTTCAACAGTTTCTCACGGTTTGCGATGTGAAGCTTCATCGGAACCACCGGAGGAGGATGCAGTGAAGAAGAAGAAGAAGAAGAATCCATGGCGATTGACGCCATTGACGAGCTTCATCCGTCTGACCGTAAATGATTGCTTATATTGATTACAGTACAACTTTTGATGCAGACTGAACAAACTGTTTTAATACTTTTGGGCCTACGTGTGTTAACTGGACTGGACTGGACTAGACTAGACTGCCTTTTGTGAGTGAGTGAGCTAGAGACGCACACATATTTGTATCTAATTAGTATCCGATTCTCTAATTGGTAACTCCCTAACCGGTTTATAACTGAAAAGATTTGCCGGCTAGTAATCGGTTATTTATTTTGGCTTCAAAACCGGTTAACCAGAGTCGATTTTAAGTTTTTTAATTATTTTTTTAAACATGTTTTCTTCCCGGTTATACCCAAAACTGGTTATACAGGTTAAAGTTTTTGTGCTTGAAAACTGGCAGTGCCGACCTGATTAATCGGTCTAACCGGTTAGTTGATCATTGATCATTAACCGGTTTTAGAATAATAGGTTAACCGGTTTGTGCATGTCCTGATAAAACCTTAGAGATAGAGGTGTACAAATTGGAATATAGGGCCAAACTAGTTCTAGTTAGTTATAAACCAAATTGGTTTGGTCAACATTGTTTGAGGAGAAATCGAGAAACCGATTCGGGTCATAAATCGGTTTGGTGGAAAATATACGAACTCATACAAATCAGTTTAGGTCGAGTTGGAAACAGGTTCATGTAAGCAAACTGACGTTTTGGTCGGTTTGAATATGATTTTTGAGTTGTCGAGTTACGAAATGGTTTGGGTCACAAGAGGGGGGAATTGCTATCTAGAGTAGGGTCGAGTTGGAATTAGGGGTGTGCACAAAACCGAAAAAACCGAATTGAAACCGATAAAACCAAAAAAACTGAACCGAATAAACCAAACCGAATTAGAAACCGTCGGTTCGGTTTTGAACTTTAGCAGAAACCGGAATACTGGTTTTGGTTCGGTTTTGTATTTTGTTAAGAACCGAAAAAACCGAACCGAAATAACCAAAAAATTGAAATAATCATAAACATTAAAATAAAATGTATATCGATGACCTTATGTTTAGTTTTACATATGGTTAATAACAAATATATTTGGTTGCTACATATGATTAATAACTAATAGTACTACTACTTTTAGTTTGATTTTTATTTTTGATTTTTAATGCATTTTTTCTTAGCTTTTGATATTTTAATCCCAAATATTCAATATTCTATTAGTCATTAGTTTAAAGATAAAAAAAATATCATGCTGAATTTCATTATCTGAAGTGCCTTTTTTGCCCAAAATGTTTTGGCTTGATTAGCAAAACCGAAAAAACCGTTGTCGAAACCGAACCGAACTGAAAAACCAAAAACAGAAAACCGAAAAAACCGAAACCAAACGGTTTTAAAAAGTCATAAAACCGAAAGTTTGGTTTTTGGTTCGGTTTTAATCAATAACCGCATCGAACCGCACCACACACCCCTAGTTGGAATCGATTTGGGTAAAATTGTTTTTTTTTATGTTATCGGGTTGGGTTAGAAACTAGTTCATTGGGGATCAAACAAGTTTTTTTGTCCATCTATATATGTGAACATGAAGATTTGTCTTTTTTTTCTCCCCCTTAACTAGGAGGTTCGATTCGTGTACCCATCATATAGTTTCGGTGACATCAACGGGGTGATGATGGGAGTGTAGGCGAATGGGTGACGTCCACTAGTCAGATTCTTGAACTAAACGTGTTTTATCTCACCGCATTAGCGTGCCTTCGAGCGAGTGTTCACTGGCGTTGGCCTTATGTGAGTTTTCGTCGATTCAGAAATTCCTGATGTCATGAATTTAATCAATAACTCATTTGAAAGATTCGTTGACCGTTAAAAAATTAACATATTAACAACTTTTACCTTTCATTCTTAACTTCAAAATATATTTGTGAGTTAATTTTGTCAAGGAAGTCCAATCATGTAGGTAGTTTGTCAAGTTATTCACTTATTTTAAGAGTATATTTTATTAATAAAATATACGAAAAAAAATATAAAAAAGACATTTGTAAACTTGTTATGTCACCTACTTTCAACAAAAGGTTATGTGCATCAGTGAACAAGTGTATGCACATGCATATACACAAGGGACAATAATTCTATTATGAATACAAGTTTTAAAAAACGTAAGACCCAACATGACTAGACACGTATACCACAAGAACTAGTAAACATGTTGTAACATGACAAAAACATTTACAGATGTATAAACCTATTAAAACTTATTATAACAAATGTATCAATTTATAATATAAAATTAAGTAATGTTTAAATTTCCTATACAATTTGTAAGATTTTCATAATATATATGTCTATTTATATTATATTAAATGATAAAATTAGCAATTGAAACAATTATAAAAAATCTGTTAACGTTGCCAAAAATAATTTGTAAATAGGTAAGTTACATTTAAAATTTGAAATGGGTTAAACTAATTCTTAGACCTCTCTTTACACCTGTCGTGTCTTCGAGCGAGTGTCTACTGCCGTTGGCCTTAGATGAGGCTTTTTCTTGGACTGAAAGACGAGTGGATCTCGATACAGTGAATTTAGCCAGTAACTCACTTGAACGATTCGTTGGTTGTTCAATAAAAAAATCATCTACTTCTATTAAATATCCAAACTAAAACATATTTAATAAAACTGTTTTTTATTTTTTAAAAACTAAAAAACAAATAAAAACTAAAATAAAAACAAGTGGTGGTTATACTAATCAACGGGTGAGATCTAAATAGATATGGATAAGGGTGGATGGTGTTGCACCACTCAATTTCAGCCTATTAAGGCTTTTAACCTCCAAATGCAATTCTTAATGCTGATTCTGTCGGCTTATTTGTCTCCCACGGCAAACTTCTTTTTTTAATAATATTAATAATATTCTACTTGCCTCTTATTATAATTTTAATAGTGTTTGTTAAACACAATTCCAACTGTTGTGATTAACATGGTACCTTTCATTAACATCTATAGAGAAATATTTATCAGTGTCTTTCTATCAGAGTCCTGATAAAATAATTTGAACGGCACCCATACACACGGTGAAAAAGAAAAGGAAAAAAAAACCTATACATGATTTCGGATTAATAGTATTTGTAAGGTTTAAACTTTAAATATACTGATCTATCAAAAATCCGATTAAATGATCCGAACAACACTCCTGATAAGGATGACAATGGAATGGGTTTGTGACGGGTGTGTTGGTAGACAATAACATACTTGATTGTAAGATTGTATACCATAACCGGTCTCAAAGTCGTCGAGAGGACCGTATGTATTAAGTATAGTTATGTGTTAAAAACTAACCTTTGGGGCATACCTTTAATTTTTATATAATTTTATTAGCCTAAGAAATTAGAAATATAAAAACAAAAATATAGTGAATCAACAGATAACTCTATTGCCAAGGAAAAAGAAAAACAGAGATAAATTGTTTTAAGCATATGTTTGGGTTAACATATGTTTGATGTTTCGTGTAACTGGATCGAGTATGCATATTGCATTCGAGTTCTTACTCGGAGACTCTACTAAAACCAATCACGTATATGAATTTCCGTCCCATATATATATTCGAGTATGCATATCCGGTTCGAGTTCATTTCCCATCTCTAATTCTATGCCCGTGAATTAAGGTCATAGACTCATAGCTGTGATAAGTAGTTTTTAAGGGAAAAGGCTTATAATAATGCTTAGAATATTTTATTTATTTATTATTATTATTATTATTGAGCAATGAACATTTGGCTAAACTCCTGAAAAACTTTTAAGGGGTTCGATGTCGTGAGACCTAATCTACTCAGTAGTGCTTCACCCAAGCTTAAACACAGAAACATAACACATGATTGAGATTGAAACCCACGCCGTTAAACAGGAAAAACTCTTAAGGGAACCTTGTTTTCATTTATGATAACTTTTTATAGAAAAGGCATATTTGAATGTGTTTTATGATATCATATTTTTCTTTAATCATTTATCGTGAACACCCTTTATAGTTTACACCTAAACGCACCATTAATATTTTAATATTATCATGTTCGGTTGAGTTGATAACAAATATATCATTTACTCTTGGAACAAAATATTTGAACTACGTCAATAAATCGAATATTCAACCGTCTGTTCTTATTGTTTTTTCTTAGTATCAATTAAGAAAAAACAAAATATATGTTACATAAATCTTGGGCCATTTGGCCTGCATGAAGATCTGCTAACATGTTTTTTGCCATCATCTTAGGGTACAAGGTTAGTAAACATACATTAATGTCGGTTTAGGTCAATTAAATACACAATTAAAACACGTAATCTATATTTTATACTTATTACGTATATTCTCTTTTCCCAATTTTTAATTTACTTTATATTTTAAACAAATTTTATTTAATACCATCGAATTAACGATAAAACATCTTAAAGGAATTTACATTTTATAGGAGTCTCACTGATCTTGATATTGTTAATAGTTTAGGGTCTTAACAACCATTAATAGGCTATCAAAGTATTTTTAAACACACGCGATCTTTAAGGATAAAACATCTTGATTTCATATATAAACAACTAAGAAGTACAATGGGCGAATTAAATAAGAGTTTAAAGATAAAAGGAGATAAAGAATAGATAACAGATTAGCTAGTTAGCGTATTTTGTGGAGATAATTGTTATAGCTATAGATAAAATATAAGTTTATTTTATTATGTGTTTTGAGTGTAAGTATTATTATAGATGGCTTAGGGTTATTGTTTTTTATGTGGTTTTCGTTCTTAATAATATTCAAAGAGCTGTTGTGAGTTACCACAAACTCAATATTCCTGATAATATGAATAATTTAGTCTTTTATGTTAACACACACATATAGATTGTGATCTCATACACATGGTTAATGTAAACAATTATAAAAGCTTTAGGATTGAAGCTAACTATGGACACAAATCATGTATAACTTCATCATTACAACATGACGTTTATGCATCATACGTGTCATCCTAATCCATAAGATCCATTGTACCTGAATAAATCCAAATCTTGTATGATGATATATATACATTCAAGAAGATTATTAGAACCACCGTGTTTTGAGGAATGGCAAGTACCGCGTTCTTGCTAAGGCTTTTTGTTGGCTATATCTATTATTTATGGTGTACCACATTACATGACATAAGAGATGAGAAAAATGAGAAGTAACATTAGTGACAACAACATTTGTCCTGCTCCAACCTTATTGGAGGATTTTTTAAGTTTGTCTAGGTAAAAAACAAACAAGAACTCAAAGCAGTATTGAAGGAACATGAATTGGTCCTTTTTAACAACATGAGTTGGTAACTATATCAAACATGTCTTGCTAATGTTTGATTAATTCAAGCATTCAACTACGTTAGTGCAATTTTATTACAGCAAACACCATTTTCTTTGTCTCCATTAAACTCACTGATTTGTATTATTATTATTATTATTATTATTATTATTATTATTATTATTATTCGAAACGACGACTTTCTAGTATGTTAGGTTATCATACTCTTCAATTTTGGAGATTGAGCCACGCTGCCCCACTATGACCAAACTATGTTTTTTAACCAGACTCACGTTGGCTTTAGAGTTTAATTAAGGTATTCCTAGAAAAAACTCATATTCACCGACTGTTATTTAATAGTTGTTGTGACACCACTGATTTGGTTTGTTTAAGCGGTTAAATTAAGTAGGTGTTAGATTGAAATGTAGTAAAAATTTACCTTTTCTTATAACTTTGGGATTAGACGGCCCCACAAGAAGAAAATTATATGGATAATTTGGACTTTTAGGCTTGTATCAAAATTCAAAAGTCACACATGTCACTTCCTTCTAATCAAATTATACTATTCTATCCATAAACAATAGAACAAATAAAACAAGATAGTAAACTCTAACTTATACGGTTTTAAGCTTATAAAGTCGAGATGACACATTATGAATATATAATAACTAGCTTTTTACCCGGCGTGCTGCACCGGACATGTTAGTAAACTCGAACGATGGTAAAACCCAAGTGTTGCCGGCCCCAAGCATTGAGTCGGTAAGTCGAGCCGAATTCGGTCGGTTACGGTGACGTGTGTTATTGTACCGAAGTTAAAACCACACTAGTATTTAGAACCCGCACTTTGTCGCGGGACCGTCATGTTGTGGCCTGGTAAGCGTTAAAAGGGGTACCATTATTTGTATCGAAACATTGATAAAACTAAAGATGCCGCAATGGAAATCCCAGTATTATAAAACATCATGTTCTTGAAGTTTGAAAGTGAAGTAATAGAAGAAATTAATTGAAAGTTAAAGAGTATTTAAATCCAATAAGCCATTATAAAACAATATTTAATTGTGTATAAATTACTGACTAATAATTTGATATAATAGAAATAAAATATATCTCATATAAATATTTTATTTAATATATTATGTTTTATTTAAATATCTAATACTCAATATGGTTAGAAAATAAATATTGGGTTCAAAGAGTTGTGACATGTGACGCAACCATTTACCTATAGGTTTAGACAAGAGACGACTAGCAATGGAAGTAAAATAAGAATGTCAGATATCATAATTTTACGATCATAATGATAAATTAGCATAATTACTAAACATACATACATACATATCATTGTTAGATCACTGGCCATGCCATAAAAAATTAACGGAGTTAAGGATTCGTTAGACTGAGATTGTTATTAGTAACATAACTGAAAGTTGAATTGTCCATAGTAAAATTATTTGTTGGGATTAACATTGCCTAATTGATAATAGTTTAAATTATTAAAATATCAATTTTTCCTAATCCAATTCCTTACAATTTTTTTATAATCAGTCATATACTAGTATTAATAGTCATGAGTGACAATTAGAAGACAAAATGTTGACTTGATTAGAGAGATGCTAGCTATTATTAATTAGTAGCTCTAAGAAGCACGGATAATCCTAATTAATCAGCTATATATGCACATGAACCAATCATTAACATCAACTATAATCTAATGATTGGATTAGAAGGAAACCAAATAAAACAGTGTATGATATAGATAATAAATATTCATAGTTCCAAAATAAGCACTAATTAAAAGGGGTTAACTTTGAGTCACATGTTTGCATCATCCATAGTTCCATACTTTAGTATGCTAATTCAATAAAACAATGTATAATAGTAATATATATAGATAATAAATATCCGTATTTTCAAAGGGCTTATATTCTTATGGAATCAAGATTTTGCTAAGATGAAGTTCCTTTCAAATGACGAAGTTTCAAATCTCATAGTAAATGAAAATGGTTTTATAAATATTTGCCAATAAAAAAAAGAAGAAAAAACTGAACCCCAAGGTCAAGCTTGCAACCCATACATCAAACTTATCTCTCTTTATTTAAAGACTTCAATGTCATAGTTACTATTATAAACCAAGCAGTACAATACGAATTTAATAGTTACTATTTAAATTCCTAATCGTTTTAAAACATTGTCAAACCTAATGTCCGCCATAAATGTACCGGACGGGTTATGTTTATATCAAATCCGATTAAAATATAATATATGATGAACATCTTTCAAATTAATTTGCGATCATTTGATTTTCTTTATGATTTTTACCGCTCCGCATAGTAATTGGTAAACATAACCAAAATAAATTATGACATGCAAACGTTTACATGAAGTAGAGGACATTTAAGCACGTATTTATCTATCTGTAAAGATAGAATATGTTATCTTTAACAAAAATCTTAGTATTTATATGATAAATATACCGTAATCTATATAAGTACATCATGTATGATTTGAACCCTCGAATTTTTGGTTGTGCGACACACACCTTTACCACTAAGATGTACCATCAAAGACAAAGATAGGATGTGTAGATGCATTATTGATACATATAATTTTCCTGAAAAAGTTTTTTTTATATATATTTTTGTGGTGATGCATTTTTAATTTGATATATACATAAACAATTAAACATCTAAATTTCTAACAGTCTATAAAGCATGTATGTCCATGCACATAATGTAATTATAAAGTATTGGCAAATACAATGATGAAGTATAAACATATATACATTTAACTCGTTTTTTTAAACAAAAGCATCTTAAAAGTATGGTTAGAGCCAAACAACTAATATAAAAAAATACCACATATATATATTATAACAACTTTTATAAATTTGTTGGGTTATTTTTCTTGATCAAATCTAATCAAGACCATTGCAAATCTGCAGCTGGTTGGGATCTAATTGCACATGGATCTTCATCATATCAAACCCACGTCAATACGATTCGTAAATCTCATGATATGTTTTTTAATTAGACAAATTCCACATTTTTAATTTCATTTTTTTATTTAATTTATTTGGATTTTTTAGTTGAAAGATCATCACATACATAACAAAGGAATCTCAACCCCTACATCTACATGGCTACATCTAGTCATACACCTAAAGTATGGTAGATATATACAGATACACTTACCCATTGTACATACATGTATGTATACATAAACCAATAAACTTAATTAGGTACTTTTTAATACCTTTTAGGCGTTATACATAAATATTGCTATTGTATATCACTACTAGAAAAACGAGTTTCACCACCATTAAAAACAAGAATTACCTATGTTTTTTTTTCTGATCTACGTTGGTGAAACGAAATGTTAGCAAAAGACCCTAAAAACTTAATTGATAAAAACATCCATTGGTAATTCATCCAAGTGATAAGTCAACGTGATATTTCGTTAAATCTGTCTGAGTTTTATTATCGTGTATTAGGTCGGTGATCCGTTAGTGAATACTGAATATACGTTCGGTGATTGTAGATAAATTTATATGTTGGTAAAGGTGCTTTAGTATATAATATTTTAATAATATACTTTTACCTACAGTATAAATAAAATGAAAACAATAACACATATTTAATCATTTTGTACATAATTTAGGAATGGTGGCAAATTGCAAAATTTGGAGTTGGTCAAATTGGAAATGGCTAGACCAAACAGTTGTCACCAGAAATAAAATACATATTACAATTTTATAAAAAGGTGACTTTTGATAATCCAAACTTATTATATAAAGTTATTCAATCATTGGTCCCTTAGCTAATTTAAAATACACTTTCTCTTATACACACAATTTGTTTTAATGCAGGACCATCCAAACCACATAACTTTACAACTCTCAATACACATTGTACAAATAATCATACAAACTCTCATTTGGATTTAATAATTTGTGCTCTGGGAAGGATAAACCACCTCCATATATAAATAGAGTTGTTTAGAAAGGTTTCATCAACTAAAAAAACACACACAATAATAAGTCATAACAGTTGTTTGCAACAAAACAGTTGTGCAAATGGCAATAGATATTGTTCAACCAACTGTAGGGTTATCAAAGATTGCTGTTTCAGAAACACATGGAGAAAACTCACCATATTTTGCTGGATGGAAGGCATATGATGAAAACCCATATCATGAAATACATAACCCTTCTGGAGTTATACAAATGGGCTTAGCTGAAAACCAGGTAAATTTCACTACATGACATGACATGCATGACATATTAGTAATATGTCATGACTTATGACTATATCAGTTCGTGAGAGTTTTGTCGATTAGTACTGGTGTGTCCCATCAGAACTTTATAATTACATTATGTGCATGGACATACATGACTAATATTGGTTCGTGGGTTTCGGTTTTCTTAAACAGGTTTCGTTCGATTTGCTTGAAGAATACTTGGAATCACATCAAGAAGCAACAAGTTGGGGTAAAAAAGTGTCTGGTTTTAGAGAAAATGCTTTGTTTCAAGATTATCATGGGCTTCTAGCTTTCAGAAAGGTAATAATAATACTGTTTTAACAAAATGTAAAGTACATTCTAGCATTGTTCATCATGGTTCAAAAAGTCTTAACTAGTTTATATTTGATTGTTTTATAGGCCATGGCAAGTTTTATGGAACAAGTAAGGGGAGGTAAAGCAAAATTTAACCCCAAAAGAGTCGTGTTGACCGCGGGTGCAACCGCTGCCAACGAGCTTTTAACCTTCGTCTTAGCGAACCCCGGTGACGCGTTGCTAGTCCCAACTCCCTACTATCCAGGGTACGGATGTTTTCTTTATCATCCTGAAGTATGTTGTTAATAATATATGTATGCATGTTTTATTAACGTGACATTTCTTGAATGTTTCAGATTCGATCGTGACTTGAGATGGAGAACGGGTGTGGAAATCGTTCCAATCCATTGCGAGAGCTCGAACAATTTCCAAATCACTCCCGAAGCCTTGGAATCTGCATATGATCATGCAAGATCCATGGGCATGAAAGTACAAGGGGTTTTAATAACAAACCCCTCAAATCCGTTGGGTGCAACCATCCAACGGAAAGTTCTAGAACAGATCCTGGATTTCGTCACGAGAAAAAATATTCATTTAGTCTCGGACGAAATCTATTCAGGATCTGCATTTCATGCTGACGAATTCGTCAGCATAGCAGAAATCCTGGAATCAAGAAACTATCAAGACGCAGAACGGTGTCACATTGTGTATAGTCTTTCTAAAGATCTCGGCCTCCCAGGCTTCCGCGTTGGGACCGTGTACTCTTACAACGACCAAGTGGTTACAACCGCCCGACGCATGTCGAGTTTCACCTTAATATCATCACAAACACAGTTTTTGTTGGCGTCCATGTTATCAAACAAGGAGTTTACCGAAAAATATATAAAAATCAACCGAGAAAGATTGAGGAAACGATATGAAATGATCGTTAACGGGTTAAAGAAAGCGGGAATCGAGTGTTTGAAAGGGAATGCCGGGTTGTTTTGTTGGATGAACTTGAGTCCTTATTTAAAGGAAGCAACAAGAGAAAGCGAACTCGAGATATGGAAGACGATAATGGACGAAGTGCGGCTAAATATATCGCCGGGAAGCTCTTGCCGATGCTCGGAGCCTGGTTGGTTTAGGGTTTGCTTTGCAAACATGAGTGAAGAGACACTTGAAGTTGCACTTAGAAGGTTGCATGAGTTTATGGATAAAAGAAGAAATGAAGAAATGAGTTTATTGTATTAGAGCATTCACAATCCATTCCCCGTCCATATCCCTATAATTACACTACAAAACACTACATTTTATTTCCTGTTTAATTAAATAATAATTTTTATACCTTTATTACTACAGTTTTCTCTCTCCTCTACTCACAACCTACTTAACAAATATTAAAAAATAAATAGGGGCAAACAATGTTCCCTAAATGTTTCCCCAAATTTACAAAAATCACTACATTTCTCTCTGCACCCTATAATTTACACTCACAACCATTCAAAACTCTACCCTATAATTTACCAATCCCCCTCACATAATTATGGGGGATGGGTTGGGAATGCTCTTAGTTCTATACTTTTAAAGGTAATTAAGGATTAATTAGCTTTTTATTATTTTTATATTTTTCTCTTGTGCAAATCATGAGAATACACCATCACAAATTCACATGAAAAGTGGAATTTGTTTTTTAATTACATGTGTAATTGTAATCCGATTGTATCTAAGATGATTGTTACATTTCTATGGATGTAACTTTTTTTAAACTATCAAAATTTCTCAATATCTTGTGTAACAAAAATATAGAGAAGGGATCAAGTTGATCCATAAAGAAAATACGAAATACTGAAGTATACATTTACACGGGTCTTAAACTAGTAATTTTATAAAAGTTACAGCATACTATTGCTATATACCGCCACTATTACATAAAACAAGTCTAATAACTCATCCATATAATCAACTAACTAAATAATTATAAAAGTCTAAAATCCAATGACATAACACATAAACATGGTTATACTATATTACGCCATGCTCGTTGATCTTATTCTCATCGAACACTTGAGAGCTAGAAATCATTTACATGAACAAATAATTCATATTCATTTGAGTATATATATATATATATAGTAATATAAACAATAACAATAAATGTAGTTCTCTTTATTATTGTTACAAATTAAGTCATTTGTAAAATATAAAATTTGGAAACGTATAGGACGGCCAAATATACTTATTTTATTTCTTTATTTACTCTTTTAACACTTATAATATCAAAGGTCGTTTAGCTCAAAGATATCTACTTGTTAGTATTTGGTGTAAAATTCCTTTCATTTTCGTCTTTTCGGTTAGAGATTTGCTCATAATTCATTAATCAATCCTGCTTTGCAATAAAAAGAAGGTGTTACGAGGCAATTATCATGACGACGTGTTGGTGCATATAAAAATCAAGAAACGAAGTTATTTTTCATCAGAAAGTCTCCACGACGTCTAAAGTGCTTGACGACATCAAATCTTTAGCGTTTCTTTGGATAAAAATTATATCTTCGTTTAAAGGGCTAAATTGGAAGGATTTGTGTATTTTTTTCTTTCTAATGGTTTTGTTTGTTGGTCGCTAGTGTTTTGCTAGTTTGCCTTTGTTTAATAAAAGTTGCTGTTAAAAAAAATCTGCTTGTGCGTTAAACAAGTTGAACTGAACTTGAGCCCAATCGAACTCGTACTTGGCCGAACTCTTTTTACAAATTAGAACTCAAAAGTATCTGGATTTACCCCCATGATCTCACCTAGTAAAAGTGTAAAAACGAGGTTTAATAGTACTAACTAAGACACGACTTTGTTTGTTTGTTTGTTTGTTTGTTTGTTTCTGACCTCGTACAAGTCAAAAGCTTCTGTGTCTGTCGGAGACGTTGTTCGGCGAGAGTAGCAAACATAAGATCGATCCGAGGTAAATGCTACTTGTATATAACTTCATCATCATCATCATCATCATCATCATCTGATCTAATTTCCACATTTTTAGTAGTATTTGTGTTTAGTTGACTTTGAATACGTACCATTTGCTTGCTTAGATGAGATCTACTGATTATACATATCATCATCATCATCATCATCATCATCTTGATTTAGGATTAATTACCTTGTTAAATCAGCTTTGTTGTGCTGCTTTAATTGACTTAATTGGTCAGTGATTTGAGATTTAGTGTTTTAATTAATCCTTGTCATATTTGCTGGATAATTTAGTGTAATTAGATTGAATTCTTGACCAATGTGTGTTATATAATATTCATCAAATAATTCTCAGGAGGTGCGCGTGCAAACGAGGCGAGCTACTCCAGATCGGCTCGTTGATCGAGCGGAGCTTAAACGACCCCGAGCCTGAACTCGTGTCTAAATTAAGCTCGTTCAGTAATCGAGCCCAAACCCGAGCTTCACTTATCGAGCTCGAGCCGGCTCGCCAGCCTAAATGAGCCTGTTATTTATATAGATTTTATAAAATGTTATGGAAAGATAACTATTTAATATATATTATATATAAAAACATAATTAAAATTTATTATAAATATATATAAATTATTTAATAACTAGTAAACGAGCCGAGCTCAAGCTTTAGAAACAAAGATCAAAACAAGTCGAGCGAGCTCGAGCTATATGTAAGTTAAACAAGCCGAGCTCGAGCTATGTGTAAGTTAAACGATCCAAGCTCAAGTGATAGAACCCCAAAAATAGTATATTGAGTTAATAAAAATAAACAAGAACAAGGATAGTTGGCCCGATTCGAGAGGGGCTAGTCTCCAGTTAATCTGATTCGAGAGGGATTAGATCTCCGATTAAAAAGGTATAAAACCCTTAATTTGATAAACATAAACATTTATATCCATAAACTAAAACATGAACACTTATACAGACACAATTTTATTAATATATGTTACGTTACGTAGACCATTCAGTGTCCTCACCCATTTGTCTCCCTTGGACCCTTCAGCTTAAGACGGGTTTGTATCATCGAGCCTAGGCGAGCTCGGCTCGTTTGCACCACCGCGCACACTTGTTTGAGTTTATTATGATCTTCAGCTCCTTGGATCCCCTAAGCAATGGGGTATCCCTTGGCAGGGGTACCGGGGGGGGGGGGGGTAGGGCTGGCATAGCAGGTAAGACACAACATGACAAGACACGATTATTTGTGGTGCCAGACACGAACACAACACGATAACCAATCGTGTCATTTTTTCCAAGCACGGACTTGTTTAGAAACAGGTTACACGACACCATCAGTATAGGGACACAATAAATATTGCATATTTTTTTATCTGAAAGTGTTTCACGACTCCCAGATTATCCAAGCGTTATCTAGCACGAGTTCCCAGCAATATTTCAATCTCAGTTAATGTTTAAAACTTAAATAACATGTTAAACATGGATTCAGTTTCATCATACCTTGTGTTGTTGATTAGATCACCTGTTTATTGTTTCGTGTTTGGACGATGAAATAGCAAAATTGAGTGTGAATTGCAGATAAGATGGCAGCAAGATTGAAGCAGTTGCAATCGAAGGCCGGTCAGGCATCAGAACTTTTATCCAAACACGGAAGTGCTTACTACAAGCAGCTAATGGAGCAAAACAAACAATATGTTCAAGAGCCTGCAACTGTTGAGAAGTGCAGTGAGTTGGCCAAACAGTTGTTCTACACGCGTCTTGCCAGGTTAACTCTATGGGTCCCATATCTTGGTTTTCTTGTCACTTTCTAGTTGTTTATGTTCTGTTTGGTGGCATAGTAACGGGTGTAAACGAGCTTAGCCCGAGCTCGATTAGGCTCGAGCTCGGCTCGCTTCAAGCTTTGTTTCTAAAGCTCGGGCTTGGCTCGTGAGCTGTTTTTTCATGCTCGGCTCGTTTTTATTTATTAGTAATTTATTTACATTTTTTTAATTATTTTTGTATGTTTTGAGAAAAAACCTTAAACGAGCGAAAGCTCAGCTCGAGCTCGTGTAGTACCTGAAATGAGCCAAAGCTCGGATGGATGTGCAGTGTAAAAATTAATATAGAAGTCCAAAAAAGGTAAAACATATAGGCTCGAGCTCTGGCTCGATAACTTTACGAACTTTGATTGAGGCTCAAGCTTGGCTTGAACCCGAAAAAGCTCAGCTCATTTCGAGCTTATTATCAATGCCACCTCGAGTAGCTCGCGAGCGGCTCGGTTCATTTGCACCTCTATTGTATGTTAACACACAATAACGTTAACTTAAATTTAATTTTTCTAAAAGCTTGATGTATCGAAGCAAATCAGGAAAATCCCTTTGAAATTGCAAAGTTTTAGCCTGCAGTTCTCGGTCGCAAACAATTTGTTTCAATTTCTGTTAAGATCTTTAAGGGATTATTTCTACAAGTTGGTTTATGACTTTGTGGCACTTTAGAAGCAATTAGCAAACAAACGATGAACTCTTAGCTGATACCGAAATTTGTTTGCATGTCATATAAAAACAAGAATATCATTTAAGGTTAAACATTATAAAAGCAAACAATCATTTTGGATGGATTGTTTAAGTTTCTAGTAGAGAGGCCAGTTTCGCCTACTTACTTATAAAGGAGTTGTTTTGGATCGTCTTTTCATCCAAAACGACTCAAATAAAAAAAAAAAAAAAGTAGCTAAAAGGTGAACGAGTTGAAAGTCATCCAAAGTTCATTCGAAACGCATACAACACCATAAATTGTTTTTTTAAAGATTTTGATTCATGGTTCCCATTGCGATTAGCTTATAAAAATAAAACTACAGCGTTATTTAGCAAGCTGAGTTTTGTAATTGATTATGTATACAGCCTTCCTAGCCGTAACGAATCATTCTGGAAGGAACTGGACTACGTGAAGAATTTATGGAAAAACAAGAAAGATTTGCACGTTGAACAAGCGGGAATCGCCGCTCTGTTTGGCATTGAATGCTTTGCATGGTTTTGTGCTGGTGAGATTTTTGGAAGAGGTTTCACAATCACCGGCTACCATGTTTGAGTTTTCACCGTTAGCTATACATAAAAGAAAACCCTGTTTTGGGTTTTCTGTTTCATGATCAAACTTGATTTAACTAAATGCAATGTAATATTCTTTCTTGGAAATTTTGAAGCTCGTTGTAATTCGGTTGCGTTAATAATCTCTGCTCCTGCTGTTGTTAGTTTGATCAATGTATCTGCAGAATGGCATACAAGAGTTATTACTTGTTTTCTGTTGCTGAATCGAGAGGGTACTTTCGTCGTTTTGTTATTTATTATTTCTTGATGGTAACTAATATCAAAATTTTGGTTTTGTTATATCTATGATTATATTTATTGTTAATCACTTAATCGGTCCTCAGTGTCTTACATTTTTTTCTCGCATAGGTGTTATTCGTGTGCATCGGGTAGTCTTTTTGAGTCGATATTGTATTAGAGGCCAATGGACTATGTTGGCTGGAAACTGTAACCGGTTATTAACTGGTATAGTAGAAGCCAGTTTGGAAACGAAAACAACCATAGGTTAGGGACCAATTACAAACATAGAAACTGGTTAATCGGTTGAAATCAGTTATTAACTGGTATAGTAGAAACCAATTAGTTTTTTTTTTTTTTTTACAAATAGTTATTATATATAACACAAACCGAGCTACATCTGGATAATGGGTAAGCGAGCAACAAGCTGCGCCGCTATCCCCTTTTGAATCGCAAAGCCCATTCTACTAAATATAAATCCTTGGTTCCTCGGGCTGGGCTCTGCGAGTCACTGTGGACCACCTTCTGCACCCGCTCCAAGAAGCGACCGCCACGGGAGCTAGGGATCCAAATGTGTCGAAGGCAAATGGAATGAGCACGTGCTGATTCTCCAAACACGCTGCCTCATGCTTAGCAGTTTTGAAAACGAGAATAACCATAGGTTATGGTTAAGGACATAGGAAATGGTTAACCGAATTGTTTTTCGTTGGTGTCGTGTTTTTAAGACAAGTTGATACTCGTTCTATATAACATCCAATTTCACTTAATGTTTCACTGTGGTTTTATTGATTTTTGTATTTTGTTTACTGGATAAAACTATATTTGGGTGAATAAGCATAAGTTATTATTCAGTTTCTTAATTTACTATGCTTATAAAATAATTTCTTGGTTATTTTATTATAATTATTCCTCTTAAGTAATGTATTTATTAACAAGAAGGTTAAAAAATATATAAATAAAAATATCAAATAATTGTATTATATTTTCTATATAAATAATATGTTGTTTTGGCTCGTGATTCAGTTTCTATAGAAAATAATTGTTGTTTTAACTCACGATTCAGTTTCTTTATTTATTTATAGTTATAAATTAATATATTATTTAGTTATATTATTTTAATTATTTCTATAATATGTTGTGTTCATTATTCGGGTTATATCACGAATCAAACCAATCCCGAATTACAAATTTGATTTAATTCGATTTTAAATCGAAACTGAATTTCTAATTCTATGTTGATTTTACAAAATCAGATTCAGTTTAAACCGAATAACCCAAAAAATAAACCTATGAACACCCAACCTATGGACTCGGCTCATTTAAACCTTTGTTTACATCTTTTAAACAAAAAACTTATACGTATCGAGTATCGATCGACGTATGTGTACATGTTTGCGTATATCACAACATCCAAAATCCAATTTAATATGAACAAAACCAAAAAGATAAGACACATAACAAAGATACCATGCATATTCCATAATATTTTCCACAACTTAAAATAACAGTAACGGAAGATAGCTTGATGTTACTAATAAATTCAATTTTTACAATAAACAATAGCCGATTTAAGCTTCTCGTCGCGTTCTTCATGATTCATATCGCTATAATAATTCGGCGACAACGTCATACTATGGCTACAACTGCTTGTCGCCACAACTTTATTGTTCTTCGTCTCTAAACACTTTGAATCTTTGGACTTCAAACATCCCAGATACCGTTTCAACTTTCTGGTGAAACGGTAACAGAATGTTTGGTGATTGCATCTTAGTAAATCAGCGATCTCGGGCGTCGATGGGGGCGGAGAGACCGTTGGAGTGGTGGTGTTAGATTGAGATGGCACCATTGTGATACAGAAATGAGAAATGAGAAATTTCGGTTTTGAAAAGTGAATTTATTGATGATAAATTTGGTTGTGAATTTGAAAAGAGATGTTTTCCATAAATGTTTATTGTTGGAAACTTTCACAAGTATCTTTCCTATATATGTATTTATTGAAAGTTCAGAATTATATGTGAATATATTGACTTAGGTTGAAAATTATTAAATGATTTTTCAAAGTGTTAAAATGTGTGATTTTTGTAAGCTTTGATAATTCGATTAAGATATGTTAGTGGTTGGTGGTCCAGTAACAATGACAAAATTTCTTAAACAGCTAAAGGTCCGGCGTTCGAGTTCCGGGAGTTAAATTAGAGAACAAAAACACATTACACATAAAAGTTAATAAAGCTTTAAAATTTTCTTTAAGATATATGGTTGTGGATGATATACGAAGTCTAATATAAATGGTCTATACGAAGTACAAAATACAACCGAAAAGAGGATAAATAAGGAAACAGAATAAATCTATACACAAATAATATCTATCTAAATTAACCGAAACTGATAAATTGTTAGGATCCGCTACTAAGACAAATTATTAAGTTAAATCCTACTTTAGTAAGTCTAATTTAAAAAATAAAATGAATTATCGTATTTTGCAGTTTTAAATTTTTAGAACAAGTTGTGTCTCGGCGTAGCTTATATAATTACCGTCGTATGCATTTTTTTAACCTAAAGAGAAAATGTTTGAAATTTGTTACCTGACTCGACAGTTTTTTTTCAACATTCATACACTGATAAATTGTTAGGATCCGGTACCAAGACAAACCGTCATTGAGTTTTGTGGACAGTATAGAAGTGGGTAGGGAAAGGGTTAAGAGGATATTTAAATTAGATGTTTGAATTTGAAGTTACAAATTTAATTTGTTAGCTAGCTGCCAATATTCAGCCTAAGTTTTGACCTAATATTTTGTTGCCACTTAAAGAAGTTGATGGAATGAAGCTGTTGAGGTAACATCTATAGAGAATCAATGGATCATCACCACAAGAAAAAGAAAAGGAAAATAAAACTCTTAAAATGAAACTTGGTTCATAAAGCTCCAAAAAGGAAGTTTCAATAAACCAAGTTTAAAGTTGTGGTTAAGAGCATGACGAACCTACCCTATCGAAGCCAGTCAAGGGAACTCGTACTTTTATTCTTTTATATATTGAGAGGTTGTTGGGGGTTTAAATTAAGGGTTAACGATGCTTAGTAGTAATTTAACAGAAGTGCGGGTAAATTCGTATTTAACAGACTAAGGGACTCAAAAGTGGATGAAAGTGTTGACATCGGGGTGTAGGTTGCTTAAATTCAAAAATGAGATGCGATCATACAAAGTACATTTGTCCATTGATTACAAGGGAGAAAAAAGTGCTTCTCTTATTTTTTAATATACTTTTATTTTTTTCATTTTGCCTTTTGTTAATTCGGATACTTTTTATTCATTTAAGAGGATGCCATTGAATGTGCTCTTGACGTGCGTGAAGGATGTGGCCTATGTTAGGTACTAAGGTCCATAAGATAGCACAACTTTTGGTCTTATATGATTCACCTCTGAATAATGAGTAGATCAGAAAGAGTTTTTTTATTTTTCTCATAAGAGGGGTGTCATTTTTAACCACAACTCAAAAGCATACACGAATAACTATTAACTCGAATTCAAAAGTGCCCGTGGTCATGAAAGCCGATCTAATAAACCCGAGTACAACCCGAACTAATACGAGTCGAGTACCACATACTTTTTAATGGGTTTCGGGTAACCCGAATAACCCGTTTGACTAACTATTCTAGTCAATTATTATATCTTATGCCTTAGCCTATTCAATGAATGTCGCTGCCTATCCAATTCGTTTTTCAAGTCACATATTCCGTTCTGATTCCAACCCTGTCTGTCGATTACTATTCCAACATTAATTAAATTCCATCGATTAGAAATGACTATTTATTCAACAATCGATTCATTGTTGGAATTGGTAGTCTCGGAAAATATGGTAAAATCTTAGTGTCGTCCTACAATTTAGAGTGAGTTGCATTTTTCGTTCTTTATATTTGCATCAAATTAAAGGTGTTGTCCTATAATTAGCGTATTTACGTTGGATCTCCTTTACATAAGTACAACTTAAATTCATAAACAACTGATTCCATTTTTTACCAATTTTGAGAAGTGTGGTTTGAGTCCGGGATGTTTGTTCAAATTTAATATTTTCGGTCCAAAAGTTTAAAAATTTGCTATTTCTGTTCATAGAGTTTCATTTTCGTCCTTGCTAACCACTTGGAAGGAAATTGCAACAAAAATAAAACCCTACGGACAGAAATAGCAAACTTTAAACATTTTGACTGAAATTGCAAACTTGGGCCAAAACCACAGTTCTCTCTTCAGAAAAGCATAATCAACGAAAAAACAAATTGCATCCAATAAAATCCAGCATCATCATAGCAAAAATAAACTTTACATACCAAAGAATATAAATTAGAATGACAAAATAATCCCAAAAAAGTTGTCAACCTGAAAATAAATAATAAGAAATTTGCAGCCAAAAAACCCCCAAATCAAAATCTAGTGAATGATGTAAGTTAAAGCCAATGCAACCACCATCAGCACATATGCTACCCCTTGGTCGATCGATGCTCCTATAAAACAAGAAAAAATTTAAACTCAATCTGCAATTCATTCCGAAACCCAAAATTATCAATCAAATCTTATAAAACTAAATCGAAGTTGATAGTACAGAAAGAAAGAAAGAAAAAAGGAGATCTACTACAATTTTTATCAGGATTAGAAATTTGCATTCTATATTTTTTTTGTTTTAGAAAAGCAAACTTCATTACCAAAAAAAGGAGCTAGCAAGACAATAAGCACCGCAAAATACCCCAAGAAAGAATTAAAATTGAAATTTACACCATCTATCTGATCTAAAGCCTCGAGTTTAGCTCAGTGCTTAACCCATAAAAATTAGCACTATATGTAACTGATTAATAATGAAAAAAATACCTAAACCAATCACGCGGATTCCACTCTAAACCCCTAAAGTATCGGCCATGCGTGGCATACCGGTCAACAACGGGGCTTTTTGCAAAAAGTGGGTATAGTGATATATTGGTATAAAGCCATAGAACCCCCTTGCAATCGTTACCCAATAATGATTGGTTTGGATGCAGAAAGGGGGGAGGGGTCTTGGAAAAAACGGCCAAAACCAAAAGCACCCCCATATAGCGCCCCGGCCACTGCGGATGGTCTAAATCGAAGACGATAATACAAAAATAAGTTGCAGATTTACTCTAGTTTTTTATCCAGAATATGAATTTTCATTATATGTGATTGATTAATTACAGATGCTCTTCAAAAGCCCTAAATCAATCACTAATTTCACTCTAAAGTCGCTAAATTATCAATCAGATCTCATAAAACAATAACTCAAAGTCGGTAACACAAAAATAAATTCCAGATCTACTCTAATTTCATTCAATTCACTCTAATTTTTACTCGGATTACTAATTTTCATTCAATCGAGTGATTATTTCACTCTAAAACCTAAATCATCATCAATCATCAGATCTCGTAAAGCTATACATCAAAGACGTTAACACAGACAACAGTTCCAGATCTAGTCCAGTTTTAGCTCGATTACAAATTTTCATTCAATATTCAATTCGAGTGAATAATAACACCTAAATCAATATCAATCAGGTCGTACAAAACTACAAAAAACAGTTCCAGATCTACTCTAATTTTAGCTCGATTACGAACCAGATTAATAATAATAATAAGTTACCGTCATTTGAAGGAGCAGGAGCTGCAGCAGGACCTTGAGCATTGATGGACGGAAGAAGCAACGTCATCACCAGAGCAAACAGCGTCATCACGAAGCAGATTCTCACGGTTTCCATTTCGAATTCAATTAAATGATTAAATTCAACTGAATTCAAAACTCAACCTAATCAGTGTGTGTGTGGTTTAGAGGTTTATTTAGTTAGTTATATAATGAGAATTTTGAATTTGTTTTTTTGGAATACCGTTGTTGATGATGAGTGGTGGCCACGTGGACGGATGGAGATGGGATGGAAGATGCAGCAGGTAGGGCTTATTTACAGAGAAAGGTTCTTTCGCACATGGGGGGCCTGCCTTTTTCCAGAGTGGCTGCCATCTTATTATTTTCATTTTGTTGTATTATTTTTAATTATATAAAATATTTGTTTTTTTAGAACGGTATGTTATCTCATCTTGATCGTCTTAATCAGGATTAAGCTGACTTTGAGTTTGGCTTGGGAGTTCCCAGGAAACCATACCGCCAATTGCCACTTGACAGTTGTTGTGCCACTACAAGATCATAATTTTCTGACGTAACACACGGTGAGACAAAAACTCGGATGGGCTCAGAATTCAAACTGACAACGTTGCACTGCCTAGCTTAAATCCTTCGTTATCATAATTATCAAAAGTGATACAAATAAAAACTGAACTTACGTTTTTATTAGAGAACCCAAGTCTTACTATCATTAAATCTGGATTGGCATTTTCTAGAGTGGCTGTTATGTTATTGTTTTATTTCATTTTGTAGTATTTTTTTAGTTAAATAAAATATTTGGCTGATTGGCATGTGGAAATTTATTTAATATATTTTTTATTTATTTTTGGAAGTATATTTGATATTTTTTATACATATATTGTAGTCTCTTTCCTAGAATGATCTGTTAATATATTTACTAGAAATTGCATAGATCATTATTGTTTATGGAAGATTTGGTTGTAGAGAAATTTCATTTACATAATCAGTTTCAAATAGAGAATTGTATGATCTTATAATTTGCTGTATGTTGTGGTTAGCAGATATAATTTAAAAACAGATGGGTAGATAGTCATTTTATGATCATATTTAAAATAAGGGTACAAGCATTCATTCGATTTTCATAATTTTTTTATTCAATATTGATTATATAGTATGCATGACACTCTTGTTCTAATAATTTTTTTAAAAACTTTTAAGAGCATCTTTCAAATCTTGTTATCATACTATATTTTCTAACTTTTTCGCCTTATATACACGAGATTTCATAGTTCAATTAATCTTTTTCATGTGTTGAACTACTCTGTATGTGTGCATACACTACTTAAGAGATTTCTCATTAGGGTTTGTATCCAAGAAGTGATTGTTGTTCATCTAAGATTGCAATAACTTTTTTATAAATAAATCCACCAAAGTTGACTAGAAGGCATTTTGGGTATGCTTTAACAGACAATCTAACCATGTGTGTAGTAAAAAACTGTACACCCAAGGATACACAAAGTTCTTTTCATGTGGGGTGTTTCCTCTTTTGGACGTATACAATGTCATAATGAAGTGTCGCGAACATACATGTTGCACACACCATATGTTAGAACTTAGATGTGTTATCATCTGTTCGTAATATAAAGTAGTGAAGTACCCCTTAAATTTGTCAACTGGTTAGAAAATGAAATTTGCATAAACTTTGGAAACGATGAGTTATATATAAAACTGCACACATGCAATGTCTATAGTAATGACAGTTCAAGAACCCGCTACATATAAAACAACTTATGTAAATGATACTAGGATACTAGAGTAGTTGTGTACTTATCATGTAAGCTTATGGTGTCTTTTCGTCAACTTGCTTGAGAGGTGTCACTGCTGGTAACTCTATATAGTCAAAATCTTCTGTTATTCCCACCTGAAAATCAAATGTTAACCATGAACCAAGTTAGAGAACATATATTTCTCGGAAACTCATAGTTAATTGTTCTTTTAAAAAATTAAAATCAAGTTAAGAAGTTTTGAGTAAGAAATAGCACTTCAGAGCCAAAATCATAGTGACACGATTTCTCTTAAGAAACTGGTCAAATAAAAAAAATATAGTTTAAAAGGAAACAGATTAAGAATACAGTCATTCGAAGTTTATATTTAACGCATTAGCACTTCAGAGCCAAAATCATAGTGACACGGTTTCTCTTAAGAAACTGGTAAATTAAAAAAAAAATAGTTTAAAAGGAAACAGATTAAGAATAGAAAGTCATTCGAAGTTTATATTTAACGCATAAGGCCTCCTAAATTAATATTCTTAAAAAACTAATCTTTGTAATCATATTTGGAATATATTATTAAAACTAATCTATTATCAAAATATAATAATCCTTGTAATCATATTTGGCATACTAATTATCAGAAATAAAGTAAATTTTTTTAAGAAATTAAAATTTACCTCATTGTACAAGTGTTCAAGCTGCTCTTTGGCCTGAGGAAAATTGTTAGAACACCACTGGCGCAATGTGAAAATATTGTCTGCAGAATATATCAATGGCACAGTTAAGAATACCCAGTGTAAAACTATAACTTGGGTGGTGTTTGGTTTGAGGGTACTGGCTTGATAGTGTTAAAAAAGTACGTTTTGTTTAATGCTATGGAGTTGATGCCCATATATAAATTGGGTATCCTCCATACTCGTCTTAACGGTTGTGTTTAGAAATCTACACCCATATCCATTACACGCCTTGTTATCAAACTCATACATTTAGTGATTCCTAAGTGCAAACCAAACACCACCTTAATGTGAAGGAGGTCAAACCTGTCCATCTGTTAGACGCTTCATGGGCAACCATAATAGCTTCCTCTGAAATCAATAACAAATATTTCAGCATGTGTTTGTTTACAAGCTAGTAAATATATGAATTCAAATACTCAAAAGAAATGTGTTCTACTAGATTATGAAAAAATAAATTTTGGGTTATTTACACCAAAGAAAATACATTTTGGTGTAATTAACCAAAAAGTATAATGAAGAAAAAGAAGAAAAAGAAGACACTTAGTTCATTACTCATTGCTTCAACTGTAGCTGGATCATTGTCTGCATATTGTCCCATTTCTTTCTGAAATTAAGATTAGTTACAATGGTCAGATTCTTTAAGTTATATACTATATAGCGAGAGAGAATGAATGTGAACCTACTTTCAGTTCGTTATACTTTTGTTCAATGTCTTTCAGCTCACTCAAAGCCTCTTCTCGTGCATCCTGTTAAACATTGAAGTTAAAAGAGTATTAGTCAAAATAATTATATATCTTAAGTTATTCAGGGTTAGTGAATAATTTAATAATAATAAAAAAAAAGTTAAGTCACCAACTTACTGAATCCTCTCGTCCTTTCTTTAGAGACCCGCATTGCTCCACAAGCTCTACATGCCGCTTCTTGCTGCTTTCAAGCTCTGACTCAAGTTTCTTTGTAACATTTCTTAGCTGTCAAATGAAAATGCATGTATAAGACATAAAAAAGAGAAACAATATTTATTTATATGTGATTTAATTCTGATGTAAAAGATTACTTTACCTGATTCCCAGCACAACTAGGAAGACTCCAAAAGTATATCTGAAAATTTTGAGATTAATATAGATTTATGAACTCTTATACTGAGAAACAGAAACAGAAATTCTGTCTTACCGAGGTGCCGATCTTGTCTTTAGAGACCAAGTCATCATCCACTAGACTTTGGATAACATCTTTGACAGATTGACTGATGACACCCTTTTTGGGACCCAACTTTTCAAGTTCCTTGAGCTGACATTTGTACAAAAATGCATGCATGAATATAAGTTTCAAACATAACAGCCAGCCTTAAATTTGAGACAAATTGAACATTGCAATATAAGACCTTTATTGAATCATTTGATAACAAAAGAGTAAATCAATGAATCCCAAACCTATAATACATAAGGCCTTACTCTGCATCCAACTTATGCTAACACTCACAACAAGATATTTGTAATTTTAAAAATTCAGATATGCAAGTGAGAGTAACACCCATAATTTCTACATGATCCAACTGCTTGAAAATGAACATTTATCAGCTTCTTTCATAAGCTAAGACATGTGCTAGAATGTATGTGAGACAAGAGGGTGGTGAAAATAATTCTATTATTACAATTCTATTATTACATCCACAGACACTAGTAAATGCCTCAAAGAATACCAAAAATTGTAACAAACCAAACAACAAAATGCTCGTGATCTAACATTTCGGTCAATGAAATGTGTACCATACAAAATAAAAATACTGATGCAATTCAGGGGCACAAATTAGCAGATAATAATAGTAGTAATTATGTATTTTAAATAGAAACTGTAAATGAAAATGGTATTCTATACTCACCAGGTAAAAGTCTTGAGAGTCATAAAAGATTTGAAGCATCTTCTCCCGCTTCTCTTCCAGTGACAAACCTCTTTTCTTGGACTATGCCAACATGAAAACAGTAGTAAATAAAAATAAGATATGCTTAGTAATAGTAGAAGCGATTTGAGCAGCAACATCATAATCAATGTAGTTATAAGATCCACAAACAATATAAACAATTTGCAGCCACACACATCTGAGAAACAAGTCAATCGAACTCTGTGGCTACTGTATTCAACATAGCTTTTGTGCTTTGGTTTAACAGATTAAACCATTTGATTATAGCTTAATTTTTAGTCTAAAGAAGCTACAGAGCAACACTCGGACACTATAATATGTCCAATCACAATTTCTCAAACTTATTGACATATACTCACCCAACAACATCTGCTTATTCCCGTAAACCTTCTAAAATCAAACAAAACTAGGGCACACATATTAACCAATAGATTTCTTCTAGTTCTCAATTGAAGCAACTCTAGGACACGAAACGAATCGACGTCGCATTTCACATATCTAGATTCAAAACTACCTCATCAACAAATATAATCGAAAATATGAACAACTTTTAACACCTAAAATGCGTGTTCGTATATGAAACGCTAGCAAAACAATTACCAGAACAGATTAACTGCACAGTACATTCACAATGTTGCTCTGTGGCTACTGTATTCAACATAGCCTTTCTGGCTTCTGCTTTCCCTCACCAGATTAAACCATTTAACTATAGCTTAACTTTCAGTCGAAAGAAGCTACAGAGCAACACTCGGAGACTACAATATGTTCAAACACAATTTCTCTAAATACTTATTAACAAATATTCACCCAACGGCATCTGCTTATTCCTGTAAACCTTCTAAAGTCATACCTCCAGTTTCATCATGTTCAGTGAAACAAAATAAAATCAAACAAAATTAAGGCACACAAACTAACCAATAGAATTTGGGCAAGTTCTCGATTGAAGCAAAGCTAGGCGACGAAACGGAACGAAACAATCAATCACAATCAATGTGATGTTATGTTAAATTAACACCGCATTTCACATATCTAGATTCGAAACTACCTAAGCAACATATTAATCGAAAATATGAACAACTTTTTACACCTAAAATGCGTGTTGGTGTATGAAACCCTATCAAAGCAATTATGATGTTCTTCGGAAACTTAATTTAACTACTGATTCCATCGCGATTTGGAAAACTCGAAACGAAACCAATAGATTGTTTTCGTTTGCACAAATCTAACCTAAAAACGATTAATCTTCAATAGATAATAGATTGGCTATGAACTATAGAATATTAAACCAGCGTGAGTTTGTTAGATGTACATACCATCGTGATTCTCGAAGCTTCAGCAGCTGAAGAAGAAAACTGATTAGTGAGATCGAATGATTTGTTATGTCTATTTGCAATTGAGTTTGGCGGGAAAGTGGAAAATATCTGTGTGGTGAAATTTGGGGTGCTTGTGTATACTGATATGGCTGAAAAATGATGTGGGCTCGAGCTTGACTTGTTAACTAATCGAGCCGGAAAATCAAGGTTGATTGAAACCTGAGCTTGAGCTCGTTGAGCCGAACTTGTTTATTTTTTATTTATGTTTTCTTTTTACGAATACTAATATATAAAAAACAAAGATGTAATTTTAAACATCAATTTATATACCATAGAATTTATTATATTATATATTTTTTATAATGTTTTAAAGCTCGAATGGCATAATAAATACATTATTTTAACTTTTTTTCTTATTTTGTTATGCTATTATTATATACTAAAATTCAGGTTTAATTTAAACAAGCCGAGCCAACCCCGGCTCAAGCTCGTTCATTTAGAAATCGAGCTGAGTCAAGTTTTGTACAGGCTATTTTTGAGCGAGCTTCGAGCAGGGCACAAACTTTTTGAACAGTCCTTAGTATACTGCAAGTAGAATATGAAAATTAGATTTTATCACTAGCCAATATTAATTTTAACTAACAATATGACTAGTGCGGTAATCCCAACTTTTTTTTTTAAAAAGTTAAGTACGATTTCATCCATGCGGTCACCGGGTGGATGCATTTTGCAACCTCACCTTCGAATTCAAGCCACCTGCATCCCGACACCTTCAATGTGATGCAATTTGAGCTCTGTCGTCATCTCCACGTTAATGGGTCCGTTATTGAGAAGGCTAATTATGTAATTATGCCTCCTAGTGGCTATAAATATTGTATGAAACCCCAAGGTTTACTTATATTCATAGCTCTTGGACCGATCGTCGTTCCCAAGTTTCAAACTTCATCGTCAACCATGTGCATTGCAAAACTGGAGCTTATTTTCTTCTAATGGCAGGTGGAATTTGGAGGATACGTTGACCTAAAGAGGAATTTGCAGCAGCGTAACATAGATGCCGATCATGATATATTTCAATGTAATGGTGATGATGACGACCACAACCTTGAGAGAGGTGGTAACAACGGTAAGAAGGAAAAAGGAATCCAATTGGAAGTGATGCATCATGTAATCCGTTTTATATTGGTCAACTTATAACAAATAAAGAAGACATATTTATACAAAGAAAAATGAACTATTAACGTATAGAGTAGTGTGTTTGGGTAAAATCAGAGTTCAGTCAAAGTAGTCTAGTCATTTGAAAGTTATTGTTATTACAAAAGTTGAGCATGTTAACTCCTGTTGAGTGTCGATTTATACATTTAGGTTGCTAGGGGCTAAACCTGTGGAACCCATGTAAAAAGCGTGACACAAGCATTCACCTTCGTTTTTTTTTACAAGTAGGGGCGGATTTGTTAATGGTTAAAATTCCAAAACAAAATCATAGGACTAAATCAAAATCCAAAATTGAGGTTTCAAAATTGCAACCCATTAGAATTCTCAAATGGCATATATCAATAAGATATTATTTGCTATTGGTTTAATTTTTTTATTTTTTACTTATTCCAGTTGTATTTGACCTATTCACTCCCAGAAAATAAAAATGGCACTAAATTTAGTTTTTGTTATTTTTCATAAGAATTAGGATTGTTTTCCATTTAGCATCACATTTTGCAGTAAAACATCAATATATAAACAAATACCCGCATCATATAAAAAATATTCCTTTAGTGACTTTGTTTATTAATGTTAAATGATGGTGGTCATAACTCATAACACACTACTTGAAATTGCCGGTCAAGGACGTCAGATAACAACCGTAACATAGCGTAAAATCCAAAAAATGTCACATAACATAAAATCCAAAAATTAAGTAAAGATAAATTTTCTAAATATCCAGTCAACATATAATATTTGTTCGTATGACTACAAGAAACTTAAGCAATGTTAGGAAGCACAGTTGTCACAATTGCAGGTCACGGGGACGAAAGAACAAAGGCCGAAAGGTCTGTTCGGAAGCGTGCAATCTATGTTATAACAGCAAGGCATGTTTGAGCAGGTTTTTGGATCTGAAGCCACATGACAACACCTGCACTCATAGCATATCTTGAATGGAGAATACTTCGTACTCAGCCACTCTTTACTCGCCAACGTCATGTATTCGATCTTCCCAATTGGCACGGGGCTAGGCAATGACACTGGTGATGACACTGGCACTGACACTGCACCTTCAGCCGTGTTTACTTCTATGGGATGTGCATGCATGTTGAGCAGGTTAGAACTTAATTTGTGCATGAGTATATTATATAGAATTTGTTTAAGGTTTAGCATTATGGAGAAGTTGTTTATAGGTGCCTTTTGGATTTGTACAGGTTTCTAGGTACTTTGCTGGTTGATGAAATAGGCTCAAGCCCACTTGTTTTTTTGATAATTATGTTAACATGTAATTGATTTTTTTAGTTGTTCATTTTTAGGTTACTATTGGTGATTTGAATATAAATTATAGGTGTTACTATTGGTGATTTGAATATAAATTATAGGTGTGTAAGATATGTGTAAGGGAGTAAGAGTACTTGTTGATGAAAATAATTTATCTCATCTACTAGTGGCGACGAATAAGAGTGAGTTGGATTTTGGCTCTCGTACCATGTTGTTTTCGCACTTGTTATAGGCGATTAGCCCAAACCTCACTCTCCCGGCCTAGCTAGTTTGCCGCCTAGCTTTTTAAACTTGTTGGATAGTGGCAAATAAGGGATAAACAGGTCTGGTAGTGACGAATAAGAGAGAATGACTCATCCTTAAACAACAATGTTTAATTCTGGTAGTGACGAATAAGAGAGAATGACTCATCCTTAAACAACAATGTTTAATAAAGTATTCTGGATAGATCGATGGAGCTACAAAAGAGATACTCCCATCCTCTCTTATTCACCACTATCAAACTCTCTCATCCTCTCTTATTTGCCACTACCAAACCTATTTATCCCGAATTCGCCACTGCCAAACGAGGTATAATAGATAGGGGGCAGGATCGGGAAAGTGAGGTTTAGATTAATTGCAAGTAGCGGTTGCTTAAAAAACATGGTCATCCAACTCACCCTTATTTGCCACTAAGAGATGAGATTAAGGATTTTCACTTACTACTGGTACTATTGCATTCCCTTACACATCTCTTACACCCCTACAATTAAAACTTAATCACCAATTGTAGATGGGAAAGCCCCATATGTGATTTTTCTCTAATTGTTTTAATATTTAACTATTTTTTAAATCAGAAGAAACGTTTTTGTTAGAAAAAAAAACTTGTGGACATTCTGTGTGCATGTGTTAAAAAATAAGAACCCTGTTTTCTTTTAGATAATAAAAACACAATGTTTTCCGATTTGTAAATAAAAAATTGAAAAAACCTTGGTTTATGATAGTGCCTCTCGATCCTTTAAAGGTTGAGGATTCGAGCCCCATAGTGAAAAATAGTATAAATTTAAAAGTAAGATTAGGATGTTTGTTAACAGCTTATAAAAATATAACAAGCTTAAGGGACTTTGATTTAACTTCCTCAACCGGCGGAGTACCTAGAAAGCTATGCAAAGTTGCAAACCCAAACACCACCTATAGATACACTTTGCTAAACCACCTAATATGATTAAAGTGTAAAAAACTAGATTTAACAATGATATAACTTTGTTTGAAGATGTTAATGATGAGCAACAGCAAAAAGAGATGTTTGGTTGAAAGGTGTTTCATGGCAGCCATGCTAAAAATCGTCACAATTGAGAGAGCCGAAGAAATATAACATATAAACAAATTCTTAGAAAGATGACACTATAATAACCTAAATTAGATTATACGTGAATTTTGTTAAAAAAAAATTAAAAGTTTTGTCTCCTAAATTTATGAGGTCATTAAATGTATAATTACTGCGACCATATAAAAAGTTAATGCTTTTATATTCTGTGAGCATCTTTGATCTTTCGGACCAAGCTAAATAATAAACAAGATAAATCATGACACGAGTATAAAACCCGAAATACATATAACCAAGCTAAATACATATAATCGGTTTGATCCTTGCTGCTTCTCAGCGACTCAGCCTATTGCAGACCCTACATTGTTTTGGGATACAACTATATTAATTTGGTTTGGTAATTATAAAACAGACTTATATTTAGATCATTTTTCTTTCCATGCATGTATCTTTTTTTTTTCTTTCTTTCCATGTATCTAGCATTGATTGTTAATTTGTTAATATTCTATCTCAAAATAGGAGTTTGTAATATAATTAGGGATATGCTAAACGTACCCCTGCTCTACTTGTCATACCTCATCTCTTGAAGTTTCATTCTCTTTAAGAATTTTATTTGACATATTACTTCATCCAACATTTATATTAGACAAATAAGATGTAGTAACATGATTTTAACCACTTAAAGCTGAAAATTTTGTTTCTCAAACTTGATGTATGCTTGCAAGTTATAAGCAAAGATGATTAACTATGCTTATAGAGAGATTGGTTAGGGAACTTACAACAAATCGAGTCGCTAGAAAGTGGACGAAGCCTTGGGTTAGGGATGAGCATTTGCTACAACAATTGACATGAATCGTGTTTCGAGCATAAACATGCCATCTTTCAACATGAAAATTCTTGTGTAATTAGTCCAGTTAAACAACTATTCTATCTTTCATTACAAAAACTTAAATATAAAGAAGCTAGCCTATTATTATGTTAGCCTAATTAACATCTTTCGAGCTGCATGAAGTCATTAGAAGATATGTATACAGCTAAACCAACAATCCATTGTCGTCCAGCGGTTAGGATATCTGGCTTTCACCCAGGAGACCCGGGTTCGATTCCCGGCAATGGAACTTTTTTTTACTGGGTTATTGCACATGCCATAAATTTATCAAGTCTTATTACAAGTGCCCGATTAACATACTAGATTATATATTGTCATGAGTGTTTTAGATAATTTTTGTTTCTATATAGTATTTAAGTATTAAAGACGGCTATTATGGATGCCATGGTCCATCTAGTTAGATAATTTAAACCAAACCGCTGGGTTGGCTAGGTCGGTCAAAGCGGCCAAAACATTTATTTATTTATACCTCGCTCAATTCAGTTTATCCCGACATGTCCTAAATGATAAACTGGAAATCAAATTGTCTTACATCTAACCTGCCGATTTGGTTTAAGTTAAAAAGTTCAATGAGTTTCGATAGTCTTTTAAACATCACTATATTGCGATAACCTTTAATGCTCACATTGATAAACGAATCAACCAGGCGCGTCAATTGTGTCTTGTTGGTGGTTTGAATTCGTCAACCCTAACCAACCCTTATATTTATCCGTGTTGTGTTTGACCTATTTAAAGTCGCGTCGTGTTCATGTTTGTGTTTTGTATGAATCTGTTTAATATTTTAATTTGTGAATATGAATAATAACTAGTGATTTCGTAACAATTTAAACAATCATTAATCCGACTCAAATAAAACTTATAGGAAACAACAAATAACCAAATATTTAACTACAAATATTAACACTTTTTAAACTATAAAATCCGAATACAAACATTTATAAAACCCTTAAATGGGGTTGTGTTCAGCTCGTTAGCAAACCGAAAACATGTATTTTATCGTGTCGTGTTCGGCTTTTGTTTTGGGCAATGTCATGAATTGTCACCCACCCACTCACCACTAAAAACACCCGAATAGCCGTTACACAGATTAAGTTATTATACATGTTGAAGTCAATTACTAAGTATAAACGGTTATTGGATTAACCGGTTTTGACCATATTAACAATTAATCAGTTCGGTTTATCAATGTCTCATCAATACAAGTACATGTATTATTAACTTTAAAATCAAGCTCAAGCCTAGTTAAACTGTCTCGTTTAATTTCAAGCTCGAGCTTCAAACGACCCTGACTTGACTCGTGATAAGTAAGAAACAAGACCCTACACGTGCTGCGCTAATACTATTCTCACACGTGCGAACCCCCTCAACTTTTCATCTTCGTCACTCCAAGGGGGTGTTTGGCCTAGCTTTTATTTTTTGGCTTATGTTTATATCCTTACACAAATAAGCTAAAAAAACCATCTTCGAAAAAGTTTCGTCAAATTCGCCTGTACAAACTAATAAGCTTAAACTTAAAAAACTAAACCAAACACCAAATTAAACTTATTTTGTAAAAATAAGCTAAAAAAATATAAGCTTGGTTAAAAAAGCTAGGCCAAAAAAGTCTCCAAAACCCCCAAATATCGTGGCACAATCACCTCCCAATTTTGCTTCAACTGCTCGATCAGCGCAATTTCTATCTTCGAATATCATGCATCGTGCCGCATTTTCTAGACTCAGAACCCTAAATGTAAATGTAAGTAGTAGTGAATATTAATTTTTAACTGATTATTTGTTGTTTATGTTTTCATGTTTGTGCTGATCGCCACGTATTTTACACTCTCGTAGTTAAATGATTTGTGTGTGTATTTGTAGTAAATACTCTCACAAGTCACAATTAATTTAATAGCCTTAACGTAGGTTAGTGTGTGTCATGTATAAATTATAATGTGATTTATACAACTATATACGTTTAAATTACATAATATGGCAAAGATATAGCCGTATAGCTAATTTCTATTGACTGTCATAGCGGTGTAAACTAGCCAAGCCGAGCCCAAGCTCTACTCGGCTCGCGCTGGGCTCGTTTGGAGCTATTTTCTAAATCTCGAGCTGAGCTCACGAGTTGATTTTTCAAGCTCGGACTCGGCTCGTTTGTTATTGATTAGTTAATTTGTATACGTTTTTTTATTGTTTTTATATATTTTGAGAACAACCTTAAACGAGTCTAAGCTTGGTTTGAGCTTGTGTAGTACCTTAAACGAGCCAAAGCTCGGCTTGAGCTTTGCTGTGTAGTGTGAATTTAATACATAGAAGTTCAAAAGAGGTAAAACTTAAAAATACATAAGGCTCGAGCCCGGGCTCAATAACTAAACGATCTTTACTTGAGGCTTGGGCATGGCTTGAGCTCTAAAAAGCTCGGCTCGTTTTGAGTTTTTTTATCGATCGGGTAGGTCGCAAGTGGCTCGGCTCCTTTGCACCACTGTTGACCGATACATTTTTGTTTGCTGTTTACATTTGGTTATTCAAGGATCATATTCCAGATTTCCAGCTTAGCGTGCAATCAAGAACTTATTAAATGTGCATAAACCTTATTTGGTATTGCAACATCTGAATGTAATGTTTGAATTGACAAGAACTGTAAAGAACTTACTGTACTATAGTGTGTAGTATTATGTTACACAGTACAAGTCGTTAATGCATGTGCGGCAAACGTGAGACTAAGACAGCCGGTTTTGGTAGTTTTTTTCTTCTGGTATGCATTGAAGATGAACTTGAATCAGCTGAAAAAAGACATACGACCTTGGCAAGAACGTCGTTCCGCATAATATATGACTCATGCTCCTTTAGGTTCTTTAAATTACCCTATCGCGTGCGATAAACATGAGTCATGAGTGTCCATATTTATAGCCGGTTTTGAATATTAATGTAGAAAGAGATAATTGGTATAATTTGCTTGATTCTCATTATCACCAAACCGGTTACATATATACACAGGAAATCTCATTTAATTAGGGATGAAATCAACTAACAATATTATCTATATTTAACCGATATACATGCCAACTATACAATATCTATTAGACCTCCGCAGTCGAAGCTGGAGGTTCACGAAGGCTGAGACTGGTACGAAAATCTTCAAATAGGGCTTTAGGAAGGCCTTTCGTAAATATGTCAGCAATCTGGTAACGGGATGGAATGTGAAGAACGCGCACGAGACCTCGTTGAACTTGTTCTCGAACAAAGTGGATGTCAAGCTCAATGTGTTTAGTTCATTGGTGCTGGACTGGGTTACCGGATAGGTAAATGGAGCTTAAATTATCACAATACACCAATGAAGCATGAGTGAGTGGCCGATTGAGTTCCAGAAGAAGGTTTCGAATCCAACAAATTTCTGCAACAACATTTGCAATACCTCGGTATTCGGCTTCCGCGCTTGACGTGAGATGGTTGATTGGCGTTTCGAGGACCAAGCTAGCAAGTTGTTGCCAAAGTATACGCAGTAGCCCGACGTGGATCGACGAGTTTCGGGACACCCCGCCCAATCGGCATCAGTGTAGGCACGTAACGAGGTCGAGGTCGAGGTCATCGATCCAAGAGTAAGTCAAAGATGAGAGGTGCCCCGAATGTATCGTATCATACGTTTTAAACTATCCCAGTGCGGAAGACGCGGGGAATGCATGTGCATTAAAACCTGTTGGACCGCGTACGAGATGTCGGGTCTCGTAAAGGTGAGATACTGGAGGGCTCCGGCCAAGCTTCTGTAAAGGGACGGGTCCTCGAATTCGGGGCATCTGAAGGAAGCTTTCCTTTAGTGTCAACCGGAGTTGCAACGGGTTTGCAAGAGGTCATGCCGGCTCGATTTATTATGTCTTGCGCGTAATTCTTTTGTGAGAGGAACATTTCGTTACCCGTTCATTTTACTGATATCCCCAAGAAATAGCTCAACGGTCCCAAATCTTTCATTGCGAATTCCGAGCTTAAACGGTCCATCAGATTAATACGAAGTTGCTCGGACGATGTCGTGAGAAGTATGTCGTCCACATATAAAAGCAAATACGCGGTGTCGGAACCGTGATGATAGGTGAACAGTGAGTTGTCACTCCGGCTTTGCTTGAATCCCAATTTGAGAACAAATTCGGTGAAACGTTGGTACCAAGCTCGAGGTGCCTGTTTCAGGCCGTATAATGACTTCTTAAGCAAGCAAACGTGATCCGGGAACCTTCTATCTCGAAAACCCATAGGTTGATGCATGTATACCGTCTCGTTTAGGTTCCCGTGAAGAAAAGCATTCGTGACGTCAAGTTGATGAACGGCCCACGATTGAGATAGTGCGATAGATAGGACCGTTCGGATGGTTTCCGGTTTGACAACTGGGCTAAAAGTTTTACCGCAATCAATACCAACCTGCTGACTACGACCATCGCACACCAAGCGCGCTTTATAGCGCTCCAATGACCCGTCGGATCTGAACTTATGCCTGAATAACCACATGCACCTGATAATATTCATAGTCGGTTGTCGCGGGACTAACTCCCATGTCTCATTTTTATGAAGGGCATCGTACTTGTTTTGCATAGCGTTTCGCCATACAGTATTGGACAAGGCAGTTTTCGGCGAGTTGGGTATTGGTTCGACATGTGTAGTATTAAGGTTGAAGTGTGGTTTCGGTTTCAAGATCCCGTCCATGGCACGTGTCCGCATGGTACGAGTGGGAGGGGGGCCGTAGGCTGTGATGTGGAGTGTGTTGGCATTGGGGCCGTAGGCTGGGTGGTGGCTGCGGCTTTCGGACGGCGAGAGTAGGTGAGAATTGGTGAAGGTATATTAACCGAAGACGGTTCAGTTTGGGGAGAAGCCGGCTCGTTGGGAGTTTGACCGGTTGTTTGGGGAGTTTGGGGAGAAGTCGGTTCGTTTGGAGAAACCGGTTCGTTTATTGGATTGATGGGTGGGGTAGTAGACTCCCCCGGTTTGGCAATAGGTGGGTTTTGAGAGGAGGGTTTGTAAGGAGGGTTATGGAGGTTCGACCAAATGGATGGATGTGGTGGTTCGGACATGAATATATACGGGTTCGATGTCGGTTTGGTGGTTTTGGAATATGGAAAAACGGTTTCGTCAAAGATTACATGTCGGGAAGTAATCATTTGACGGGTGTTTAGATCGAAGCACCGGTAGCCGCGGTGTTCAAGTTTATGTATCATGGTGGATGGTTTGAGTGGGTAGCATAGGCAGCCAAACACTCGAAGATGAGTGTAGGATGGTTGACGGTTATATAGGACTGTGGTTGGGTTGTTGAGGTTATTTGGTTTGTTGGGTAGGATGTTTAAAAGGTAGGTTGTTGTTTCAAGAGCATAGTGCCAATAAGTGTTTGGTAGGTTGGATTGAGGAAGAAGAGTGCGAACCATGTTAATGATAGTGCGGATTTTGCGTTCGGCCCTATCATTTTGGGAGGAGGTATGAGGGCACGATAGACGGAACGTCATACCGTGTTGATTAAAGAATTGAGTAAATTGATTATTGATGTATTCTATGTCGTTATCGCATTGTAATTGTTTAATGCGTTTATCAAACTGTGTTCCAATCAGGTTATAAAATTGTTGAAAAATGGAGAAAACCTGTGATTTCCTAGTGATCGGGAATGTCCATATAAAATTAGAAAAATCATCAATAAATAAGATGTAGTAGTGGTGACCCCCGGAACTCAAGATCGATGAGGTCCAAAGGTCACTGTGAACAATTTCAAAAGGCAAATAAGTACGATTACATGAACCAATAAAAGGGAGTTTGACACTTTTCCCAAAAACACACGGTTCGCAGACACGTTTATTAGACTTAGAAAAAGAAATAAAAGAAGACTTCTTGAGAGATTGTAAAGGACATGAGCCAGGGTGGCCAAGACGTTGATGCCACAGTGTTTGTGAGATTGTTACATTTGCTGATGGAGACTTGATTTTTGAGAGCATTTGTGGCGTCAGGAGATACAAATCACCGGTATTGTTGCATCGGAGGATACGGGTCCGCGTCTTGAGGTCCTTCACAGTAAAACCGAAAGGGTCAAATTTAATAGAAACCCAGTTATCTGTGATTAAACGTCTAACAGATAAAAGATTATGGATTAAATTAGGTGCATAAAGGACGTTGGTTAATTTAAGTGGCGGAAACGGTGGGGGTAAGGTTTGATTGCCTTGTCCAAGAACCGGAACAGTGGTCCCGTTTCCAACGATAATATTACGATGAATGCCATTATTAAAGTAAGACGTGAAGTTACCTGGCTAGTTTGTCATGTGGGTGGTTGCTCCGTTGTCCATAGCCCATGGAGTATCCGGTGGATTAAGTGACATTGTGTATAAGGCCTGGTCAATGTCGGTCGGAGTGTAACCTGCTATAAACGCCTGATTCGGTCGTGGGCCTAGGATACCCGGAGAATGACTACCAGTGGAACGAGGGGTGGTTGGATATGGGCACGGTGGTTGATTGGACCATTGATTTGCATGTGAACCATGGCCCCATGAGGGCTGGAAAACCCATTGACCTTGAACCGAGTTGAATGGATTTGGTGGCTGTGAATAGGTGCGGTTGGGTGGTCCTCGACCACCAAAACGACCACGGCCCCTACCACGGGACCTACCGCTACCGCGGTCAGCCGATGCGTCAGGAGTGGACCGCTGGTCCGACCGAGGGGCTTGAGTGTCGGGTTTTTGAGAAGTTGTAGCATGAAGAGCGGCTCCCGCGTTCTGTGATGCATGTAAGGTCATGTTCGTTTTTCGATCATATTCCCGCATAAGCTTGGAACGTGCCTCGTGAAACGAGGGAAGCGGTTGAAGGTTGGAAATCAACATAGCAATCCCTTCGTATTGCTCGTTTAACCCGGTAACAAGTTGTTGAACCATCTTCGCATCCGTTAATGGCGCCTCGACATTAGCAAATTGGTCGCATATTATGACCATGACCTCTTGACAGTAGGCTGCCATGTTTTCAAAGTTATCGAGGCGGGTATTATTAAGTTTCTGGGTAAGGTAGATGGCTCTGGATGATTTGTTATCTTGGAATAATGTTTCAAGGGTGGTACAAGCTTCATGTGCAGTCGTGTTGGGTTTGAGGATGGTGTTGATAAGGTCAAGAGAGATGGTGCCATAGATCCATTGAAGGACTATGGCATCTAACCGATCCCAAAGGTCGGCGGCAGCAAGGGCAGCCGCGATGTCTTCGACGGTTTGTTTTTCCTTGGACGCGGAGGAGGCAGCAAGGGCGGATTTTGGCAATAGGTGATTGTAAACTTGATATGCACGGAAATGGATCTTGAACAATTCCGACCACGATGTGTATTGGCCGGTCTCGTTATTGGAAGAATCGGGACAGCATGCCTGATGTTGGAAACGGTGATTGCTGGGTGAAGTTTCGATTCCATTGTTGGTGAGTAGGATCGAGGGGGTACCGCCGGCGAGTGAAAGAGAGATGATGAAGGAGGAGAGGGTGGGCGGCGGCGGTGATTAGGCTAATGATACCATGTAAAAAGAGATAATTGGTATAATTTGGTTGATTCTCATTATCACCAAACCGGTTACATATATACACAGGAAATCCCATTTAATTAGGGATGAAATCAACTAACAATATTATCTATATTTAACCGATATACATGCCAACTATACAATATCTATTAATTAATACAATATTATACGATACAAGTCATTAGCTGTTAGCGCGTTTTGAGGTGCAAAAAGTTAAATTTTTAAACTCTTGATATATCACTTGTTTCATGCATGTTTGAATACATGTTGAAAAAAGTTATAATCTGAAACTGATTAAAAAACAAGTTAATATGTAGTGAGTAGTGACTTGCTATGTACAATACTACAATGTAATAAGTTGTGTGTGTGTTTTGCCCAATATTCCCTCAAGGGCCTTAAGTTGGTAATTCTGAGACAAATTCAAACTCACCTTTTTTAAATAATTGTTTTAAGTAAATGGGAATATTGATGGAATTGATTTAGAGTGAACCAAAAGAGTCCATATTAGATGAACCGAATCTTTTCTACTTTGTGGTTACAAGTCAAACCCAACTCACTCACCCTTTTAAAGTACTAACTCCTAACTAACTTGTGAAAATGCACAATAGGTTCATATACCAAATTTTTCGGTACCGGTATTACCCGAAATTCGCCTTCAGAACCGGTATCGAACATAAGATTTTGATACTAGTGCTATTACCAAGAATTTGAGAAAATCGGTACTGTTATTTTTGGTACCGGTACCGACTCATCTCTAATAACAATAGAATTGAACGTTTAATTGAATGGTGTAGATTAAAACTCTTAAACTAAATTACGTTGTGTTATGTAGTTTGTAATAGGATAGGAAAACCACTCAAGTTAGGATTCATAATACATGATTTAAAGAATTTATATCACATTATATGGTTGAAGAAACACGGATCTCCTAGTAGGCTCATCGTACGTCAGGGTACGGCCATGGAAACGTTCATTCCAGACCCGACGTTCATACTCTGCTTTCAAACTATACTGTTGAACACGAAGCCATTCGTCCGGAGACAAAGTTTCTTCGGTTCTGAAATCATGACGGTGAGCTCTTCTTAGATTAGAATCACCGGAATCTTCTTCCAAACCTAACTCCGATTGAGTTCGATGGACTTCTCTTACAACTCGTTCTAAATTCCTCAAGTTAGAACCTCCTGGGGCTGTGACATGCCCCAAGTCAGTAGTTGGTGTGACAACATTTCCGTCGTCTACCGGAGTAACACCTTCTTGTTGAGCAAACAACCCCCGAGCCGTTGAACCACCCAAGGAAAAATTTCCTGGGTTGACGATGTCGGTTCTTGCGACAGGGGTCGAAATTCGAGCAAACACAGATGTTGCTCCTTCACGTGTTTCAAAGTTGAGATCACGTGGAGGTTGTGCTTGATTCTCCGTCGACCCTTTAGGTAACCGACTCATATCGTAAAGATAACTGAAAGTTTTTCTGCTGTTCTAACAAAAGCGCGGATGGCGCCAATGAAGAAACACGGATCTACTCCCCACTAATGGGTCCTAGATCCGATGAGTCAACATGGTAGGATACGGTTAACTGCTAATACGATATGAATACAATTGCCCAAAGTCTAGTGACGTGAACCTGCAAAACAGACACCGTGAGCTCGCTACGGGAAGGACAAGAGGGGGGGTCTTCCCGTAACCACCCTCCGGCGTGAGAATAAGTACAGTTCTGATGAGAGTAAAGTACTTAAGTAAATTGAGAGAGTACAGTGGGAGTGAATGAATACCTCATGATGATTGAGAGGGTATTTATTGCCGAAGAGTGTAGGGAAGTGATTGGACCAGTTGCCTTTTAGAAGATGCCTCATAACCGTTTGGACGCGTGTTCTTATACGATAGGTTTAGCTTATACGTTGCATGTGCATGTATAACAACCTGGACACGTGTCTCTCTATCATTGGTTAATGGAGCAGTATTGGCCATGTGCACGGTTATAACGACCTTGCCAGGTGTCACTGGCTGATTGGCTGAAAGGTCACGTATTGCCCAAGAAAGCATCTTGGCAAGTCTTCTAGAAGGTAATTGGTTATTGACAGCTGTCCCATAGCATTTCCTCGTGGTTATTTACGCGGAAGGATATTCATTCTTGCAAATGACTTTTGAGGATGCTGTGATGCTTCCGCATGTGCTATGAGGGTGTTTCTTCCTCAAATGGTTATGCGGATGGTTTATATGCCCCGCGGGTGCCTTATGAGGGACTTCTGATTGACTTGCGGGTATTTCTAAATGGTATTTGGATCTTTTTGATACCCTACCTCTATGATAGTTTAATATTTGTGGCAAGACTATTAGACGTTGCTTAATAATGAAGACTATGTATGCTTGCCGCCTCATATATACAGTTTCTACAAGCAAATCATCCATCAATTAAGAGTTGCAAGCCACATGCATGAATATGAGAGATAAGAGAGGAATATTAATATATTATTATTGTTGTTATTCGTTCTATTATAATTTTACATAATCAACGGTGCCACCAGCATAAGATAAGATTCTTCTTTTGTTCTTGATGTTAAAATAATACATAAACTTACTGTTTCCAAACGAAAATTATTTTTCACACTCTCACAATTGATTGGTACTTAAACCATGGGAGGACGCATTCTCCTTCATTTTTTTATTATCTTACTTGTCCTTTTATTTTACATAAATATGCGTAGTGCAAGCTTTACGAGGACATGAACGTTTCTACAATAAAACTCATATTTGTCTTGAAATATTAATGATTGAGTATGCATCAAAGACATTATCCATTACAATATTTTTTACGAAGATTTTTGACGATGATGTGATGTAAAATGTCCCTTATGGGCCATTAACCATAAGTTATTTTTATTATCTAAGTATACTTAATTTATAAATTTAACATAATTTGCCATTAAAAGTATAAATGATTTTAATTAAAAAAAATGATATTTTGTTGTCCATAAAATCACGTAGTTAATTAATGACATATGAGATATTATAAAACCTAAAATTTGGTAGAAACATTGTTGCCAAGATAGCTACAGAAATTAGGTATACTTGTGTAGCTATTAATATGATATGTAGCTACAAGTTAAAAACATATATCCTTGTGTAAATGAGATGATTATAATGTTTTTATCTTTTTAATCCTAGTGTACTCTTGGATGTGATAACCGTTACAGGTTCCATGCACCATCAAGAACCATACAAGATATTATGGGTGTGCATAAAATCGAAAAAACCGAACCGAAACCAATAAAAACAAAATAACCGAACCGAAAAAACCAAACCGAAATAGAAACCGGTGGTTCGGTTTTGAGCTTTAGCAAAAACCGAAATATTGGTTTTGGTTCGGTTTTGTATTTTGTTAAGAACCGAACCGAAATAACCATAACATCTTAACCATAATCATTAAAACAAATCTACCAATGAATATTTGTTTAATTTTAACATATTCTTAATACAAATATGTTTGGTTTGCAAGTTTGATTAAAAACCAATAATGGGTACTTTCGGTTTTGATTTTGAAATTACTTCAAATATGTCTTTTATTATCTTTTAATATTTTATGTCCAAATATTCAATTTTCTATTAATCATTAGTTTAAAGAAAAAGAAATGACATGCTCGATTTCAATATCTTGGGTCAAGTGTTTCTTGTTCAAAAAGTTTTCGCTCGACTAGCAAAACCGAAAAACCCGCTTTCAAAACCGAACCGAACCCAAAAACCGAAAACTAAAAACCAAAAAAACCGGAACCGAATGGTTTTAAAAAATCATAAAACTGAAAGTTTGGTTTTTGGTTCGGTTTTAGTTAAAAACCGCACCGAACCGCACCACGCACACCCCTACAAGATATGCCTAACTGTTAGGAAAAATATTCCTGTGATAATAAAAATAGTAATAGTAGTTATTTATTTTTAACGGCCAACAAATCCTCCAAATGTGTACTGTCTAAATTCATCACAACGGGATACACTCGTCTTCCGATTCAGGTTAAACCCTCACCTAAGGCCAACGCCCGTGAACACTTGTCTGAATGCACGACAGTGCTGTGATATAAAAATCTCGTTCAATTTATGGATCCAACTAGTGAATGCTCTCTGTTCATTGAATCTCAATTAATGACAATGATCAAACCTGGATCACATGAAACATAAAGTATTTTCCATAACACTCCACCACCATCTCGCTTGGTAATTTTTTTAAAACATAACTTCTATTTTTACAATAAACCAACTCTTAGAGCCCTAATATATCATATCTTTTTTTTTCTTTCAATGAAAAAGACAGTAAATATTATGACAAGTTTGATAAACTAATGCAGTTCCCTTTCATTGTGGTCCAATTGTGGTTAGTAGCAATGTGTCGACTTCAAAAGGGCAGAGTATGTCTTTAGCAGGTTAGGGTTTGCAATTCAGAAAGGGGTGGCGGCGCAACTTGTTGTCCGCCTACCTGCTATGTTGATGTAATATCTATGTTTCTATATAAAATCCGAAAGATTTGGAAATAAAAAAATAATAAATTTAGATAAGGTATAAAGCAGAGTTTCTTTTTCTTTATTTAATGACACTTTTATGGACCACAAAACTTAATTTGATTATGATTAACATATTGTCAAGAGATCACTTGTGAAGGCAACAACACTACGTGGTGTGTGGCGGTGTGATAGATGGGTTAAGCAGAAGCAAGGGATATGGGACCGTAAGAGATTGGTAAAAAAATCGAGTTCGACAGAAATACCTAAAACCTAAAACATCCAGGTTGGGTATGGGATTGAGTATGAGACGGAAAAGAAAATGTCATGGGTGTGAGACGGGTATGTGATTGGGTGATACCTAACCCGATTAACCGAAATCATACGCCCATTTACTTGATCCATACACCCGAATCACATTCTCGAAAGTTTTAATTTTCTTTTATCTTCCTTAACGTTTGTCTAATAATGCTATTTCTACTAGCTTTGTTGCGTATAAAATGAAAGTTTCTTTTTATGATATGTATTTTGATAATATTACTTGTAGTAAAAAGCATAAAAGTATATAAAAATAGGAATGTGTTGTGAAACAAGCCTAATAGCTATAACAATATGACAATGAGATATAGGGAGAAGAAGAGAGATTTCATTAATAGGTGTATATTACAAGGAGATGCAATAGAGTATATATAGGAGAGGAAAACTTGTAGAAGAAGCTAATCTATTTTAGGTGTTGATAACCATAATAATAATAATAATAATATATATTTATAACACTCCCCCTTGGTTATCAACTTAATACGCTTAGATATGCTGCCTCATTAAAAACCTTGCTAGGAAAACCCAGTGGAACAAAACCATAGCTAAGGGAAAAAAAGTGCAGCGCGTATTGTCTCCCCCTGATTTATGTATCCGTTAAAATGGTAAATATCGATCTTCTATGAAAGTTGCCCAAAACTTTTGTAGTCAATCATTTGCATCTTCGTCATTTAACATTTGAATCCTTAAGTTGAATAATGTTGTATGATCTTCACGTGAAAACTTTTATTGCTTCATCTGGTAAGCACTATAATCCTGTTGTGTTTCTCTGCATCAACAAGACTAACCAAACTTGTTTTGATGTGTTAGTAAAATATAAGCCCATATATTTCTTACCTGAAATATGTGTGCTAACCCATTTCGATGTCCTATTGCTGGACACATACTGATAAATATGAATAAAAGATATATAAGTCATATATAATTAGCAATAGATATTAATGCACATATGCACTTTAATTATGATATTTCCGAACCAATAATATTTCATATTCAGATAGGAAATAATATAGAGTCATTGGTAGATATCCCTTAACGTGCTAAAATGATTAAATTTGTCCATGGTAAAATGTCTCAACATTTCATAGATATTTGATGGATTTATAAACATATAAATATATAATTACACATATACTCGAACTATAAGTCGAGTAATAATCACACCTTGTCAAGGTCTTTCAAAAAGAATTTTCTCTTTAAAAGCTCATAATTTTCTCTCGGTGATATATCGTCATTGTAAACTGTGATTATAATGAACTTTTAAGAGTGAAATTTTGATAAAAAATATGGCTAATTATACCCAACATATCTCCCTCTTTTTCAAAATATCTCTTGATTTGTGCCAAGCTCAATTCGAATAGTTTAGTTTATACGTAATAAGCATAAATCCATGCATTTACTAATCCATCGTGGACTTCTTTTCTACTTGACAAATTATGCATACGCATTCACTTTATCAGGATATTTGCTACATAAACTTGCTCATTAACACATCACTTTGTTATCACATATCAAAATCCATATTGTACAATTTCTTTGTTTATTGAGATATAGTACTCATAACGTGTATTCTCTTCTATGTGTATGCTTATTGATGCACAGGATCAACTAATCTTTCAAGTATTCAATTACCTTAGGAAACTTTTTAGGTGTTCCATTTATGTTCAACATATTCAATATCGTAAAGTATCAAATATGACTCTATACATAACAATCATTATGTTCTCGAGAACTTACTTTACATGATTTGATAATTCAAATCCTTCATAGATTTTCTTGTAAACTCTCAGTATCAACTTAATAACAATATTTATTGGACGCATATCAATTCTCTCTTTATATTACCAGACTGTTTAGTTATCGGAAAGTCATTGTTTCCACCATTGGAGAATGTGTCTCCTCATAATTAATCATGGGTCTTTGCAAAAATTCTTATGCCATCAATTTGGCCTTATATCACTTGATGAATTTTCATAACTCATATACAATACCCATTTGTATCTAACACATTTTACAACTTTAGTTATACGGACTGCTGGTCCAACAAACTTTCCGTTATTTAGAGAATTCAACTATGCCCTGTTTGCGTCTTTCCATTTTGGCCAATCATGTTATAGGCATATTTAGAATCTTAATCCTCATCATCATCATCATCATCATCATCATCATTTCAAGCGCTAATTATACATATATATAACGACGTCGACTTTATTTCGATTCCATATATCTTTGTAGACATGATACAATATAATTTATTGAGAGCTCTTTGTTTTCAGGTACCTAAGGTTCTTCAAGAACCATCATGTCTAATTTCTTTCAAGAGACCTTTTACTACATCTCGACTTAACCATCTTTATTACTTGCTCCAATTTTCGAGGGAATTTTAATTTTGGAACCGATCAATCTACCACGCTACAAGCGTGCATTAGAATTATTATCAATACGCGTTTTTCCTTCCGGGACATTTATAAATTGGAGCATTAGCAGTTCGTATAGGTGTCTTATCTAGACACTCTCTCTTGGTCAGTGAATCGTCTGGTAATTCATTCGCTAATATTTATTCATGAATTATCCTTTGAACTTTTAGTTCATATAATTTAGTTTGAGGATCAATGATAATTTATTCCAATTAAATTTGTTTTCCAACTGCTTTAAATCTCCCCCTAATGTTGGGAATATTGATTCACTAAAGTGAAAACTAATGAGCCATAAGCAAATATCTCATTAGTGCATCTACGTATATAATCATAAATAATATTTAATACCGACATAAATTCCCAACTTCCTTTGTGACCTCATCTTTGTGTTTTATGGTGGATTAATTTCAGTATATAACACACACGAAATATTAGATGAGAAAATCTTGGTTACTGACCAAAAACCAATTATAATGGGAAGGAAGTATCATAACTTGTTGGCTTGATGTGAATTAGTTTCTAAGACATGTAACATCATATGTACTCAAATTCAAACATGAACCTTTGTTCTTGTGATATTGCCTTTGCAACAAATTATAGACGCTGAGTAATCGTCTTTAACAAAACAATTTATGTAAGAACATAATCTGTTATAAAGTTCAACACTTATTTCATATCATTATTAACTTGGGGATCAAATTCATTATTATAACCGAATGTAAATATACCAATATGGAATAATATGCTTGCTATCTTATTAGATAAGCCATAGATCATGCAAACATCAAGTTGTAGTCTTGATAGCCATTTAGACGATGCATCGATTTTCAAAACACTAAATGGTATCATGTTAGGATATGTGTATCCTTTTCTCAATTCCATAACATATAGTGATTCACACCCTCCTTCAGTTGGTAAATAAATGATTTCCCTTGAGAGAAATATTACATGTATAAATATTATGAAGAATCTTTTAGTTCCTCAATAAATTTCACATCATTGACTCGGTGTGGTCGAACCGATCACGCCAAGATAATAATGATCCATAAACTTCAGGTTTATGATCATATATGCATTATGCTTCTTTAATGCAAATAGTTAAATATGAGAACATTGTATTACCTTTCTCAAGTGATCATGTGATTTCACTTTTATATTTCCACCTATATGATCAATCACGTTGTCACTTCTGATGGTTGATCGCATTATCAGCATGAACATTATAAAAAATTGATGGTCGATCTCTTTATTAATATGACCATCACTAGAAATCTTCTCAATTTTGTCCATGATCACAATGATTAATATATATTCGCATTCATTTGGGGAATGGAGTAAAACCAAACCATTTTCATGGCTTTTAGTATTTTCTTGGACTAATGAATATGAACACATCTCAAACACTTCATACTTTTTTTAATAATATTGATATATCTAGAGCATAAATGAGGCGTGACAAACAAAAGTTGTGTCATCCAGTTTTTTCCTCATAAATAATATCCTCTTCACATTATATCAATAAAGAAGAAATTACATGACACTTTGAGTGTAAGAAGTGTAGGTCTTAAATCTTACGACGTTTAATTAATATGAGACTTCGAGTGTCATATCAATACATACTTACTCTTTTATAAGAGTAGTGATTAATCAATCACAACTTTTGCTTAGTTGTTCTTATCAGTACAATCTATCTAAAAATAATAACGTATATAATAAAAGGTATACTTCAGCATTACACTTCATGACGTAATTACATGCCACCATATAAAACAAGTTATAATAAAACTTTATAAACTATTTTTTTCATCTCTTGCAAGTAAATAAATATATTCTATGCATAAATACTTGGTAGCATCTAAAAAACATACAACTGCAACAATAATAATATAGAACAACTTTAAGTTATTCACACTTTAATAATAAAGACAGTAGATGTGTGCTAAACTCAAAATCCATCTCAAAATAAAATTATGGTAAAGAAATAGACAATCACATATTAGCATGCATCAAATTATTAATCAAAATATATAAATCTGAAAACAATTTCTATATATTTTTTTTCTTTTTCAATCAAAGAATATGGTTACCAATTACAAAAAGAGATTTAGTTTGATATCGATCTATTTATTTCAAACATCATTTAATAAATTGGTATGTACCATTGCTATTTAAAAATCTTACAACTTTTTCCTCAAAACAATCGTGACAACTAACGAATTAAATTTATTGACTACTAAAGTAGTGAAGGAATTACGAAAGCATATTTGCACCTTAATGCATTGAAATATGTTCTGTTTAACTAACACAAATACACAATTTATTATAAATCTTAATATGCATGAATATTAAATATACATGATATCATCAAATAAGCAAATAAATCATGTTGTAACAAATAATAAATAATTTTACTTTAACAAGACCTAGAATTAAATGCACGTATAGCATGAAAACGAATTATAAGTCTTGTTATAAATCAACTTTGAATTTACTAATAATTTAGTAGAAAATATAAACAAGATGCAATTGCTATCCACTTATAAACAAACTATTATCTCGATTCTACTCATTTATTCTAGTAGAAGTATAAACAAGATATTGCGATTAGGAATAACACTTTCTGTTAAAAGTAAATGCACTCTCTCTTTTCTTTTAGATTCTAATAATTGTCGACCCTAGCAGTCAATCAATATCCGTTGAATAATAATAAATATGTAAATTTCTTTTATAAGAAAACCGCCTGCCGAGTTAATTACAGATTTTGTAAAATTTATTGATTACCAAAGAAATTTATCACAATGATTAAAATTTCAGTTTTCATCTACTTCACCTTTATTGTAGGTGACGAAGGATAATTAAATAAAAATAAAATAAAAATATAATAAAAGTGATAAGGAAAATTGATCCCTTTTCATATGCGGTAAGCACCTACCACATATATATAAACGATCTATTAAACAAAGCTTGTAACAACAACTTTTATTACCTTATTTTGCAACTCATGACATCCTATAAAAAGTATAGCCACTTGACTGGAATCTTGAATACGTCGCTATAAGATACCACGTTGTATTGAAGACTTCGAACAGTAGGACCAGAGACCTCCTTTCAATCACGCTTATGCTTATTATATGTGATCCAACTCCAAAATCTATTCGTGCTGATAACGTGTTGTGAAACAAGCCTAATAGCTATAACAATTTGACAATGAGATGTAGGGAGAAGAAGAGAGATTTCATTAATATGTGTATATTACAAGGAGATGCAATAGAGTATATATAGGAGAGGAAAACTTGTAGAAGAAGCTAATTTATTTTAGGTGTTGATAACATAATAATAATAATAATATATTTATAACAGAATGATAAAATATATGGTTTTGAAAATCTCAACAAGCATTATTTTTAACAAACTAATGAATTTATCAAATACCCACTTATACACTCAATATCTTATGGATAATTGCCCAACAAATACTTATTGAACCGAATATGATTGATAATATCATCATCCTTACATGAAAACTGGATGAGAAGGATCTAAAATCAAGAGAAGGATGAAAGACGGTTGGAGAATTTGTTGAGATGATGGTTTGTCGAGCGTGCAAACACACTTGTTGCGCGTTAGGTCTTTTACTCAAAAACTTAAATGAATCACGTCTTTCAAAAAATTTACTAAAAACACATTTTAACATTTTTTTTGTCTTTTATAAACAAACTCATTTTTTCTAACAGCAGTTGCCACTTGAACCTAACAAAAGAATTAGAAATAAAGAAACATATAAAGAGTATTAAAGTGGAGTTGAATTTTCCAATCAGTTTGAACCCGCAAAACATAATGAATTGGTTGGATTCAGCTAAATAGGTGAAAAGAGAAATGACGTGGTTGAGATGATTATTTTCAGTATTGTTTGGTGGTTTATTTGAAATACTCGAAACAAGATGAATTTATATTTGAATCAAGTTATTTTTTTCTATCATTTTGTTTCGATTTTTTATTTATGGCTTTCTTTTTAAAATTGCAATTTCAAATTGAATTGGATAGTATAGTTAAAAACTCATTACTTAGTATGTAACTTTGGTTTTTTTTTCTCCCGGATCGAAATTTCCAGTCGGAAGAGGTTCTATAATTGAAGTTGCTATTAAAAATAAAAAAAGAAGTGTTAATTAACCATTTAAATTCAACTAAATACAAACTAGATGAAAGACAAGTCAAGAAATATAGTAACAAAGTAATATTTGTTTTTTATTTGATCTAGAATAACATAATTAATAGAAAAACGGTTAATTATATTATATTGTGGGACCCCATGCATGTTGGTTTAGTCAACATTCAAGAAATGAAATGGGTCAACCAAGAATTTTAATTCACACCATTGTTTGTTTAGACAAAAGAAGAAATCCAATGAGAGGGCGTGTTTACTTGCTCTTGAATGATTCTTGGCCATTGATTTCATTTCGTGTGTCACTTTTTGTTGTAGATTTTTTTCCAAAAGAAAATAGGACAAGAAGATGATGCACATGACCCTATTTACAATCATGGCCTTTTTGTTTACCCCAAACAATTTTTGGACCATTCATCATTAAATCTTTGACTACCCATAAAATAATTTAAGATTGTGCTTGTAAAAACATGTTCTTTAATGTTTTTTTAATTATGTAACATGTGTTATCACAAATACATTTTCTGTTTAAAATAAAAATCAGAATTATGTGCAAGTATAATTCATATCTTATGAAATCATTTTATATATGTTACAAATTAAATGACCTAAATGATATTTAAACTAACATTGGTTACCATGTAGCGCATATCATCAACAGTGCATGTCTCTCAGATAGTTAGATGCTCAAAACTTTCAAGCTTTCATAAAAAAGGATAATAACACCAGACTTTGGATTGATTGTTGGGTGAACAATACTCCTTTGTGCGAGAAGTCATCGAGACTCTTCTTGCTCGCAATAAGGAAACCTTAATTTCCTAATATCCGAGTCCATTTCAATTGTTGGTAGCGCCCTAGATTGAAATGTGGAGTAGTCTAGGGTACCTTCATCGAATAAAGACATACAAGAATGGTGAGATTGCCAAATTCTAAACACGGTTACCATCTCCAACAGATGTGACCCTCGGAAATGGTTTCTAGACAAGGGACATGGTTTTCGGTCAAGTCAATTCGTCATCCGTTGATCATAGCAGCCACAACTTGGAAAATTTACACTATGAGTGGAATAACCGAGTGCCCATCAAGATAACTGTGTTCAATTAGTGGTTGTTTCGGCAAAAAAAAACTCACGCGAGTTGCCTTGAAAGAAGGAATGTGTAAGTTCGTACCATTTTATTCTCTTTAGGTGGTCTACACGAGGAGACAACTTATAGTTTCAACTCTTAGAAGTCAATGGTGTTACACCCAACCAATTTTTGTCTTTTCACTAAAGAAATTCTCTATTTTCATGATCATGTCTCATGGTGTAGAAAAAGACAAAGATCATGGACACGGTATTAAGGATGACGCGTTGGTACATTTGAAAATCTCATAAACAAAATTTTCAACAAAGAAACAATCGTTCACGCCATCATTGAAGGCACAAAAGCATTGGATTTCCTTCTATTAATTGAAACAAATGGTAGAACTTTCAATTTCCTTAATCCTTGTAACGCTATAAACTTTTTGTGGGTCTTTGACTATTGTTAAAAGTTCCCTGTTTGTATATGCAAAAGTTGTTACTATTTTTTAAAAGAAAAATAAATAGTCACAAGTAGCCTAGGAAATAAGTATGCTTCATAAGAAAATAAGAAAGAATATGAATAGTCATCATGTTTGTCTAGTAATATTTTGATACGGTGGACCACAAAAATAAGTCGTAATTTATTATTTTTATTTGAGGGTGGGGTAAGGATGCTTTGACCTATTCTCTTCATGGCCTCATGGGGGTTACTAATGTGATCATTATGTGTCACTTGTGACTTTGCTAGCACATAAACACAAAGGTCAAAACCTAAACAGATGGGACTACGCCCTATGTAACTATACATATGGCAGTTAATGTACAATTAAAATGAGATCGGTAGTGTACATGTATAAAAAATGTAGCCCTACCAAACAAAATGTAAGTGAAAACAAAAAACCGGATACTGAAGAAACACTAAGTGACCCAGGGCAGATTACGGATAATCTGTGGGTTAAGTAATGTTTCCCACGAGGATGAGGTCCAGCAGAGAAGGTTGTTCTTCAGATGACCTGCAAAACAGACACCGTAAGCTCGTCACTGAGAAGGGGGGGGGGTTCCTCCTTGTGACCATCCTCCGGCGTGAGAATCAGACTAGATTGCTCTGAATACAAGTGTATATTAAGAGATTGCTAGATAAGATAAGATAATGAGATATCAGATGATGTCCTTACCATTCCAAGGTGTTGGAGTATTTATAGCCGAAGGTAGGTTTCCTAGAAGGTACAGCCGGCTGAATAGTATTCCTGTTCTACCAACAGTGGGCTACGCTCAAGCCATGCTGGTTGGTGGATAGGCTGCGGCCTACAGTGACAAGGTCGGCTGTATACTGTTCCTTTACTGTCGGCTATGCACTGTTCCACCAACTGTAGGCTGCGCACGTCCCACAGTGAGGGTTGGTGAGTAGGCAGCGGCTAATAGTGACAAACAGTACTAGAGGGTGCTCCTCCTCGTACTGTTGTCGGTGAGCTGTCACCCTGTGATTGGTTCATGGGCGTCTCTGGTCAGATCGTCTGTTTTGCCCATACCTTGGTAGGTATAGTACAAAAGATCTTCCAGAAGCATACGGACTGGCTCATTTGGGCGGGAGTATTCCCGCCTTGCTCATTCCTTCAGGTGACTACTGAAGTAGCAATAGTGCCTTGTGCGTGTAGCCTTGCTATCAGTGCGGGTAGCCTTCCCTGATGGCTTGTATCCGCAACTGCGGGAACAAGCGGGGTACTTCACCATTGGGAGGCTTTCCCTGCGGGTACAGCTGGCGTACTGCGCGTAAGGTCTTCTCTGAGCATGGTGGGTCCTGCGGAAGCAGTTGGTCGTTGCGCAGACGTCCCTGTTCAAGGTGAGTCTTGCGGGTCCAACTGGGCTCTGCTGGGACCTACCTCTTCAAGTCCCCCCAGTCCAATGTTCTTCTCATGAATTATTAATAAGTGAGGTGAACTTTTGGACTAGCAAGGGGTTTTGAAAAGGGTTTTTAGTTTTAAGGTTTTCCGTGGGGATTCTTCCCGCGGTTTTCCTAATGTCACGCAGAAATTCCCGACTTTTCTGCTTGATCTTTGGGTATGAAGCGGGTAGGTTTGTAACCTCCTCGCAAGTCAGGAGCGTTGAGTCCCACTTGTGTGGATTCTCCATGGGGTTTTGGTAGTTTTCAACATAGTGATCAATTATGTTAAAACCACCAATTCCATCTTGGAGTTTCAAACAATATAGTTCTCGACGTTCCCGCCATGCGGGGATGTTATTCCCGATTCCGCAAGCATGGCCCAGAAGATCCTTCCTGGTTTGAATTCCCTGCGGAGTGCTAAGTATGTGAAGGGTTTTGCCTTGACACTGTACCCGCACTCGTCTTACGGTTACTTCCAAGGTATTCCTGGCGTCAATTCCCTGCGGGTGCTAAGTATGTGAAGGGTTTTGCCTTAACACTGTACCCGCACCCGTCTTATAGTTACTTGGTTGCCGAGGTATTCATGGCTTCAATTCCCTGCAGGTGCTAAGTATGTGAAGGGTTTTGCCTTGACACTGTACCCGCACCTGTCTTACAGTTACTTGGTTGCCAAGTTAAGGGGTATTTTCCCGCTTACTTTTGAATCTTTTTTTTGAAATTTTTGAAATTCGAAGAGTTGGTGAAAGGATAAGAACAGTCCAAACTGCTGAAACGTCGTGCGACGGTTTCTTCTGACTGTGTCAGGACGTGCAGGAAGTTATGGTGACGTGACAGTACCTGGTCATTCCAGACGCTTTTTTAGGCGCGTGGGCGCGATTTTTCGAACGCGTGGCCGCGAAATTAATGGTACGCGTCCTTTCAACAGCTGTCGCCAGCTTGCTTTTTGCCACGTGTCATAGTTTCATTGCACCTTCGATTTCTCTCTCTTCCGCATTAAATTCATCGCATTAATTGCGATTAGTATATAAAGGGGGAGAGGGTTCTTTGTAATCCACACTTTCACTTTTCTCTTCATCTTCAAAACGATTTCCGGCGAATACTCAACTTTTCAGTCGAGCATTCTCTCGAAATCGTTCTCTTCTTTCATATCTGCAAGATGTCTTCTGCTTACGATCTTGAGGGTACAGCCCAGGAGGCTGGGGTGCACGCCGAGCACCCGTCATCCACGTCCGACAAGGATGACAAGAGTACTGCTGGCGAGTGCCAGTGTGCTCTGCCTGTCGATTTATATCAGTACATCGTCAGGAAGTTCATGCTCGAGTCTCTCGAGCCTGAGTTTCCTGAACCTCATCAGACGGTGTATGATGCCCCCAGAGGCAAGATCGGGGTATATGCCGCATTCTTTGTTTATGGGAATCTTAGGTTCCCATTGACAAAGTTTGTGTACCGTGTCCTAGAGAGGCACGGTGTACACCTGACCGAGGTGCACCCGATGGCGATCGCGAAGATTCGCCACTTCGAGTGGGTGTGCCGGATTCTGGGCATTGAGCCCTTCGTCGACCGCCTGATGACCTTCTACTCTTGGAGGTGCATCCAGGGGTGGTATACTCTGATAACCCGTATAAAGGGTTTGAAGATTTGCGCAACCGAGCGCAATCTTCGTTCGTGGAAGCGGGAGTTCTTTTTTATCTCCGCTCGCGCCATCCCCCTTGCCATGAAGTTCAATAATGGGCAAGCACTCCCCAGCCTTCACGCCTCCAACTATCAGGAGGCGGAATGGTTCTCGAAGATATCCCGAGTCCAATCTCCGGTTTACCGCTTTGCGGAGTCCGGGATGGTGATGCTCGGGATGAGCCGGGTGTGGAAGGATGCGGATGCGCAAAAGATCCCGATCGTCCTTGAATACGGTTTGAACTCTGTCCCTTACGGTACGGTCTGTCTTCTTTGTTTATATTTGTTTGTCTTCTAACTGTTTTGTCTTTTATTTCAGAGGGGAACGACTTGCAGTCGCTCCTGTATCCGCGGGAGGTTGATAGTCCCGCTCGGATGGGTACTCGTGCTCTGGATGGGAACGAGTTTCCCATCCTTGCACAGACGGCGGATCGGTTCGTGGAGGTCTACCCGCCAGGCCACGAGATCTTGAGCGCCAGGCGGCCAGGTAAGGCGTTATTCAACCCTCGACCCCTCAATGTTGAAACCTCTGCTGGAATTCCTCTAATCCTGTGTTCTGATGAGGAATCCGCAGATGGTCCTTCGTTGGTGCGGAAGAAGAAGGCTGCCGGCGGGAAGGGGAAGGCGAAGGTGGCCACTGCCGATCCGGTGCCTCGGTCTGACTCAGAGACCGAGAGCGAGGAGGTGGCGGGGAACCCCGGTGGTGATAAGACCACTGCTCCGGAGGCTGCGACTGTCACCTCCGGAGAGCCCAGGATGACGATGGTGAGCGGCGCAAAGAGGCCGGCTCCATCGGGTTCGTCCCCGCCTGTCCACACTTTTAGGCTCAAGAAAACCCGTAAGTACAAACTTCCTTTATTTTTAACTTCATAGCTTTCCATCATTAATACTTATCTTCCTTGTGCAGGCGTGGATGCTACGGCATTCCAGGGTGGAGCGGGGAGGAGTACATCCCCGCCCATGACGGTAGGCTTGGTCAGCCTACCTGAGGCGACGACCCAGGCGGCTGCGCCTACGCCTGCTTCTGCTGGTTCAGTTGCTCACTCCGTTGAGCCAACTGTTCCAGCTGTGATGACATCACCGCCGGCTGTCAGTGCCATATTTACCGCATCTTTCACTGAGCCGGCGGTTACTTTTGCTGCGGACTCCGCAGCCGCGACCGCGGCGGCCTTCACCATGCCTCCTCCGTCATCGGCAACGACGGCCGATCCTTCAGGTATGCATGGGGCTTCTCGCCAACCTCTGCCTCCTTCCCATCTACCTGACCTCTTGGACAGATTTCCCTTAGGTTCAGGTGATGGGTTTGGCGGCTATCGGCCTGTTATTGACCCTACAGGTGCGTAGGGTTCTTTTGGCCTATTTTTTTTTTTTTTTTTTTTTTTTATATATCATATTTTCCTAACTGCTTTTTATTTTTTGCAGTGTCGGATTCCAATGAAGTGTATGTTCCACGATGGAACATCCGCCGAGGAACAACCCTTCGCACACCTGTGGAGTGCGTGGAGTGGGCTCGTCACGCAGCTCCCAGTGGTGCGTTGGGGGAAGCCATGGCTAGCTACCAGGAGGGTAGGCTAACCAATGAGCGTCGGGTTCTCCTGGCCCGGATGCAGCCACGCGTCGAGCTGCTTTGTCGTGAAAACGACAAGTTAAAAGCAGCTCGCATTCAAGAAGTAGCTCAGGCGCGGGCTGTCCGGGAGGAGAATAGGAGGCTCTCCGCCGCGGCTGCGGAGAAGGAGAAGGCGTTCAAGGCCCTTGAAGTTGAGGTTCAGGCCCGTCTCGAGGCCCGTTCCAAGGCTGCCCAAGCTGTTAACGAACAGCTTCGGCTGGCTAAGGAAACTGCTAGGAACGCAACTGAAAGGGCCACCAAGGCTGAAGCTGTTGCTGAGCCTCTACGCCTCGAGAATGAGGAACTTAAAGCTAAATTAGAGGCGCTCCAACAGGCTCATGATGCCTTGGCGATGGAGGACGCGAAGTAGCTCCAAGAGATCCTGGACCAGAGGGGCGTGCTTGACCACACTGAGCGGAAGCTAAAGGGCGTCGAAGAGGCTGCTGCAAAGGAAGTGTTGCTTGCCAACCTCAATAAAAGTGAAGCCGAACGCGCCTGTAACCAAGCTCAAGCCGCCCTCCAAGAAGCTCTGGTTGCCAAGGAATGGCTTCTTCGAGAAGCGTTGTCTCAGGTAAGCTTTTCATGTCTTTACGCTTTTCTTTGTAAATAGAAAAGGTTTTGATACTTGTATTTTTTTTTCTTTTTGTAGGTTGTGCATCGGGTCTTCACGGAGACGTCTTATGACGATGCTATGAGCACAGCCCTCAACGCTTCTCATGAGGATGGGGAAAAGGCCGGCTTCCTGCTTGGTCTAGGGTTTGTTGAGAAAGGCATCCCGCCTTCCAACTTCCCTTTGTATGATGTGGATACTGAAGCTGTTTATGACCAAGCAGTGAATCAGTATGCCGCCTTCCCGCATCCGGTGGTGGAGAAGGTAAACGAAGTCGCTGCTGCTGATGATGGGCTAGCTATCCTTAAAGCTTTCCTTGAACCGCCACGCTCTACTGATTGTGCGGGTCCAAGTGGAAGTGGTCCTGAAGCATGATCCTGAAGATCCCTTTCCACCATTAGCATAGATTTTTATTTTTTTGTATAGCTTCTTTTGTATGCGGGTATGCACCCAGCAATCTTTGTAATATTTGAATTTTGATGGAATAAAGATTGTGTTAATTCTTTGCCTTGTTTATTTTACGCATGTTTTGATCTAACTTAGCAATTTCTTTAGTACTTAGATAAATTAACTTTTTAACGTGGCAAATTATAAGTTTGTTTCGCTTCCTCTTTCATGATTGTGCGGGTATGACCGTCACTTACACTTAGTAGGATGGCTTAACTTTACTTATATCTGACCTGCGTGGAAGTTTTCCTCATCTTTTCCTTTGAAATTTTCTAAGTGTTTAGAATAAGTTAACCTTTGGACGTGGTAGATAATAGGTTGAAGTTTTGCCTCCTTGTTCGTGATTGTGCGGGTAAGACCGTCACTTGCACTTACAAGGATGGCTAAACTTTACTTACATCTGACCTGCGTGGAGGTTTTCCTTAAAACTTGAAATTTTTACCGTTGTGTTTATGCGGGTTTTGCCGCCTTCCACACGTAACGACTTACTTCTTCCCCTATTTATGCGGTGAATACCGGCACATCAGTGTGGGAAGTTCATAAGTATAAAGGTAAGGCTATCAACACATTGTGAAAGGAGAATCATTTCCATTAGAAGTGGCTCTAGGCCTTTTCTTTACAAGTTTGGAATTGATCTACATATAACATTTGCGTAATTGAGCTCCATTCCATGTTCTTGGGATGGGAGTGCCATCGAGCCTTTCGAGCCGGTATGCGCCCTTTCCCAGAACTTCTTTGATAATGTATGGCCCTTCCCAGACCGGGGCCAGCTTTCCTGGGCGTTCTTGGTTCGAAGCCTCGTTGTTACGCAGTATGTAGTCTCCTACATTGAAGTTGCAGAGTTTTACCCGCGTGTTGTAGTACTTTTGCATTTGTCGCTTGTAGTTCTCTTCACGCACTGCGGCTAAGTCTCTGCGTTCCTCGGTTAGCATAAGGTCTAACCGTCTTTCCGCATCATTGTCTTCTGGCTGAATCAAGACCCTTGGTGAGGGTAAACCAATTTCGACCGGGACCATGGCTTCAGTGCCATAAGTGAGACTGAACGGGGTTTCTCCCGTACTGGCCTTCTTCAGCGTTCTGTTTGCCCAAAGGACGTGCGGAAGCTCGTCCACCCAGGCGGATCTGTGTTCCAAGAGTCTTTTCTTTATGCCTTCGACGATGCTCTTATTTGCTCTTTCCACCTCACCATTACCTTGCGGGTGTGCCACTGAGGTAAAGGTGTGGGTGATTTGAAGTTCTTTCAGCCACTGTTGTAGCTTCTTGTCAGCAAAGTTGGTGCCGTTATCGCTCACCAAATTCTGTGGAAGTCCAAAACGACAAATAATAAATTCCCAAATAAATTTTTTGATATGTTTCGCGGTTGTTTGGGCTAAGGGTTTTGCTTCTATCCACTTGGTGAAGTAGTCGATGGCTACTACTAGGAACTGAACATTTCCTGCTGCTGTAGGAAATGGGCCTGTCACATCGATGGCCCACTTCTGAAATGGCCATGAAGAGGTGACTGGAACAAGTTCATTCTTCGGGCGGTGCGTGTTGGGTGCGTAGAGCTGGCAAGACCTGCATTTTCTGATGTATGCCAGCGCATCCGTATGCATCCCCGGCCAAAAGTATCCCGCGTTGTTTAGCTTAGCTACAACAGCGCGGGGACCTGCGTGTACTCCACAGATGCCTTCGTGTACTTCCCTTAGGAGGTAGTCAGCATCTTGGTTGTCCACGCATCTTAAGAGTGGGCCAAGAAAGTTACGTCTGTAAAGGATGTCATCGATGAGTTGATAATTCAGTGCTTTACAGCGTAGTTTTCTTGCCTGTGTTTTTGACTCTGGTAGTGTACCTGCCGCAAGGTATTTTATTATTGGTGTCATCCACGTTTCTGTGCCAGTTTGGATGACACAAATTTCCTTGTGCGGGACCGAAGGTGCCTCGAGGAGTTCAATGCGGATATCCTTTCCCAAGTGGGTGAAGGCTAATGATGCAAGCTTGCTTAACGCATCCGCAGATTTGTTTTCACTACGCTTGACGTGTATGACTTTGCAATAATTAAAATCGCGCATAAGGGTTTTTGCTTGTGCGAGGTACAGGGCCATTGTGTCGTTCACGGCCGTGTACGTCCCGTTGATTTGATTGGCTACTAACATAGAATCCACGTGGGCTTCCAAGTGTTTCACTCCCATCTTACGCGCAATTCTCAGTCCGGCCAAGAATGCTTCATACTCGGCTTCGTTATTCGTACTTGGAAAATCCAGTCGAATAGCGTAAGTATATTCTTGGCCTACTGGGTTGGTTAGTTTCAGCCCTGCGCCTGAACCCTCGTTACTGGCTGCTCCATCAGTGTAGAGTCGCCAGACATCATTGATGTCCTGTGCTGGAGAGGGTTGAGCCTCTTCCTGGCACTCTTTTTCCCGCGATGCAGGCACTTCCGCAATAAAGTCGGCCAAAACCTGGCCTTTTATGACTGGTCTTGGCTTATACTTTATCGCGTATTCCCCCAACTCAATTGCCCATTTGGCTAGGCGTCCCGATAACTCGGGTTTGCGTAGAACGTTTGCAAGTTTGAAGTTGGAGAGAATGGTGATTGGGTGACCCTGGAAATATCGTCTTAACCTGCGTGAAGCGTGTATAAGTGCTAAGACTAATTTTTCGAGGGTAGAGTACCGGGTTTCTACGTCTGTTAGGATACGGCTGACATAATAGATTGGCATCTGGATGCCTTTTCGCTCTACTAGCAGGACTGCCCCGGTTGCTCTATCTGTTGCGGAAAGGTATAGGATTAACTCCTCTCCCGCTTTTGGTGCTGTGAGCGTTGGGAGTTCGATCAAGCGTGACCGAATCTCCTGAAAAGCTGCTTCCGCTTCTGGTGTCCAGCGGAAGTGCGTTTTCTTTAAACAGTTTCTCAACGTTGACACGAAAGGAAACGACTTATCCGCGTGGTTTGCTAAAAAGCGATTAAGTGCCACTAGCCGTCCATTCAGTGTCTGAGCCTGTTTGATGGTATTAGGTGATTCCATTTTGATAATGGCTTCGACCTTTTCCGGGTTCGCTCTGAAGCCATCTTTAGTGACGATGACCCCCAAGAACTTCCCTTCTTCCATTCCAAAGGCACACTTGCTCGGGTTGAGTTTCATGTTTATCTTCCTAAGCGTGTTGAAAGTTTCTTCGATGTCTTTTAACATCGCTTCTGCGTCAGGGCTTTTGATGACCAAGTCATCCATGTAGACTTCCAAGTTCCTCCCAATTTGGGCATGAAACTGGTTGTCCATCAGGCGTTGGTATGTGGACCCGGCATTCTTAAGTCCAAATGGCATCATTTGGTAACAAAATGTGCCATCGGGCGTCCGAAAAGCGGTTTTGTCCTGATCATCAACGGCCATGTGGATTTGATGGTACCCCTTATACGCATCCAGGAAGCATTTAAGGCGAAATGGTGCTAACGAATCCACCTTAAGATCAATTTCGGGTAACGGATAACAATCTTTGGGGCATGCTTTGTTTAAGTCCTTGAAATCTATGCACATGCGCCATTGTTTGTTATTCTTCGGTACCATAACGGGATTTGCTACCCATGTTTGATATCTACTAACGCGTACGATGCCTGCGTCAAGGAGTTCCTTGACTTGGGTTCTACACGCGTTAGTTTGTTCTGGCCCCATTACTCTACGCTTTTGTACGACTGGCGTAACAGCCGGATCGCACTTGAGCTTATGTTCTGCCTTACTTCGGGGTACACCAGTCATGTCAGCTGGTGTCCACGCGAAGATGTCAGCGTTTTTCTGTAATAAGCGTTTGAGTAAGGTGCGTGTGGGATCAACAACTGTTGGGCCAATGGAAACGGCCTGGTCCGGGTATTTGCCGTTGAAGGCCCATCTTTCCGGTTCGGTGATGGTTGGTTTAACCATCTTTGGTTTGGGTTTAGATGAGACAAATGCGATGCATACCTGGGGAATGCCGGTGATCATCGCTACACCCTCAGCTGTTGGCCATCCCATCATGCCGTGGACTGAAGATACCACGGCGTTGAATCTTGCCATCCCGTCTCTTCCGAAGAGAATGTCGTATGTGTGGTGTGGCTTCCTCATCACGACAAAATCCACGTCTTCCGTGCGTGAGTGATTCCCGTCCGTAAGAGTGACGGGGAAAGATAGGATACCCAGGGGGGTGTTTGTGCTGCCATCGAACCCTTCCATCGAGGCGTAGATCGTTTCCAGGCGTTCCTTGTCTTCGTCATCTAGCTTGTCGAAGAACTGCCTGTACATTACCGTTGACGAGGCGCCGTTGTCAGCAAGAGTGCGAGAAGTGATGTAGTGCCCCAGCTGGCTTTTGATGACGATAGGGCCTTCTTTGCTGGGTCCTCCTGGCACTCGCGGGAAGCGCACCTCAGCTTCCTTCCACGCGCATGGTTCTGTCGCTCGCCTTTTTCTTCCTCTGATCTTACCATGAACCATGTTGATGCTGATGTCAACGGGCTTTCGTCCGTTGCCTCTGTACCGGTTATCATTCCTTCCTCCCTTCTTGATTGATGCCACAAGGTGTGCAAGTCTTCCATCCTTGACGAATGTTTCAACAATATCCTTCAAGGATGTACACTCTTCCGTACTATGACATTTTGTCCCGTGGAAGTCACAGGATTTGCTCTGATCCGCATTAGGTCGCTGCCGGATCATTGGAGCTTTTGGCCATGGTAGTTTTTCGGTGGCAAATATCTCCGTGACGCTTTTGGTGAGTGGCGTCCACCGGTGTTTTCGGCTTGAAGGGTGTGTATCTCTTCCGCCAACAAGAGGGTGAGAGCTGGATGAGGTGTCAAAGTTTACCCTTGACTGCCAAATACCTAGCTTCCTCTTTTTGTTCTGCCGGGCGATCCGAACATTGTTTTCTCTAGTCCTCTGCGTGTAGAGGTGTGTACTCTGGGGAAGATCCCTTCCCAGTTGCTTCTCCGTCTCGGCAAAGCGCTTGGCCGCCGTCATGATGGCATCCCATGTGGATGGCATGCCGTCCTTACCCGTCAATGTGCGGATAAGCTCTGGGTATTCGGCGCCCTGGATGAAAGCGGCTGCGAACAAGATCTTCACTTATGTTGCCCAGACTTAGCTTTTTGGAGTTGAAGCGAGTGATGAAGTCTAGTAAAGATTCATCCTCTTCTCTAACGCAGTTGAGGATCGTCCACTGTTCTTCAGTATATTTCCTTTGTTGGCTGAAGTGTTGGCTGAACTTGTTCTGAAAGTCCGCCCAATCATAGATGTGGTGGACCGGGTAAACGATCGAACCATGCCCTGGCCGCTCCAACCAGAGTCATCTGGAACATATAACACCACGTGGGTTCCGTCCAGTTACTGACGGTTGCCCCCGCAATGAATCTGTTCAAGTGGTCGTCTGGGTCGGATAGACCATCATAAGTGCCGATGTTGGACATTTGTTTGGCACTTCTCGGGGCGATTGCTTCCGCAATGTCCCTTGCGAACTTTGACTTTCCTGCATTTGCAGCAGTTGGTCTAAAGGTTTTGGAGAAGTCACGCGGGTTTCTCTCCGCATTCGTTGGTTTAAAGGTTTCTCCAAAATTCCTTGTCGGTTGGAAGTCCGTTTCCTTACGCTTCCCTTTTGCCTTATGGCGAGGGTTTGCGTCGGTATCGGATTCTTCCCGCTCATCATCTGAGTACTCGCACTCACTGTTCATATTGAGATGTTGGCGAGTACTGCCGAATTCGTCAGCCTGTTGAACTGAACGCAAGCGTTCATCCAACTAAGCTTGGAACTCTTTCTGACGTGCTTCGGCCCACGCCTTAACTTGATCTAGTGTTTGGCGAGGGACCCTCGTCCGTTTCTCCAACTGGGCATCAGTGAACCCCAGTGAAATATTGTTTACTGCACTTGTCCCGGCTTGGGTAACCGGGGTAGTGTTCGTAAAATTTGTATAACCGCCGGTGTTCCCAGTTGCTGGGGTTGTGGTCACCGGGGTTTCTTGGTCACTTACTGGCCTTGGGACCGGAGTAACGTTAACCATTTCTTCAGAAATTTTGAAAAAACTAAGGATTAGTTCTAGCTTTTATGCACGGATGGCGCCAATGAAGAAACACTAAGTGACCCAGGGCAGATTACGGATAATCTGTGGGTTAAGTAATGTTTCCCACGAGGATGAGGTCCAGCAGAGAAGGTTGTTCTTCAGATGACCTGCAAAACAGACACCGTAAGCTCGTCACTGAGAAGGGGGGGTTCCTCCTTGTGACCACCCTCCGGCGTGAGAATCAGACTAGATTGCTCTGAATACAAGTGTATATTAAGAGATTGCTAGATAAGATAAGATAAGATAATGAGATATCAGATGATGTCCTTACCATTCCAAGGTGTTGGAGTATTTATAGCCGAAGGTAGGTTTCCTAGAAGGTACAGCCGGCTAAATAGTATTCCTGTTCTACCAACAGTGGGCTACGCTCAAGCCATGCTGGTTGGTGGATAGGCTGCGGCCTACAGTGACAAGGTCGGCTGTATACTGTTCCTTTACTGCCGGCTATGCACTGTTCCACCAACTGTAGGCTGCGCACGTCCCACAGTAAGGGTTGGTGAGTAGGCAGCGGCTAATAGTGACAAACAGTACTAGAGGGTGCTCCTCCTCGTACTGTTGTCGGTGAGCTGTCACCCTGTGATTGGTTCATGGGCGTCTCTGGTCAGATCGTCTGTTTTGCCCATACCTTGGTAGGTATAGTACAAAAGATCTTCCAGAAGCATACGGACTGGCTCATTTGGGCGGGAGTATTCCCGCCTTGCTCATTCCTTCAGGTGACTACTGAAGTAGCAATAGTGCCTTGTGCGTGTAGCCTTGCTATCAGTGCGGGTAGCCTTCCCTGATGGCTTGTATCCGCAACTGCGGGAACAAGCGGGGTACTTCACCATTGGGAGGCTTTCCCTGCGGGTACAGCTGGCGTACTGCGCGTAAGGTCTTCTCTGAGCATGGTGGGTCCTGCGGAAGCAGTTGGTCGTTGCGCAGACGTCCTTGTTCAAGGTGAGTCTTGCGGGTCCAACTGGGCTCTGCTGAGACCTACCTCTTCAAATACGTTGCCGTTATGGCAGTATAGTAGTTGTAAACCATCCGATTAATTTCGAAACTAAAAACCATACAAATTAATAATACTACACTACTTTTTGTATACTATATGACTAAAACCTTCACCACCATTAATTTGAGAGGAATTTATCATAACAAACATCTTGATAGTTGATAACATAGAAATGCAATATTGGCATATAAACAATATATACTCAAATCAATAATTATTTCATTTCAAAAGCAAGTTATTATTTATTATATTATGCTTGTAAAAATAAATAAATGCATTACATTAAAAGGTTGACTTTTTTAAGTCAACATAAAGTATGATTAGTTCATCCATACAATAGTGTTACTTTTTTAGATATAAAATTATAAATTGGTGCTTATTGTTCAAGTATTCTTTAATCATACGAGTTTAATATATTTTCATATATATGTCTATACGTTAACAATTAAAGAGAAACAATATAATTGATTCGGATAGGACCCTACGTATAAAAATAATGTACCATCAAGTTATGTTGTAGAAAAAGAATGCAAGAATATTTATTTTTAAGAATATATAAAATATATCACTAAACTTTAGGAATGAAAGTATATCTACACAAATTCAGTTGACCACATTCACATAGATAGATACGTACGTACATATTTATTTTATTCTATGATAATTCACTAATGAATTTTTGTTAGTACCATTAATTTTAATTATATGATTTTGTATTTACTTTATTTTATAATAATTCACCTGTGTTTTTGTTTGTGTGCCGTGTTCTATACCGCATTGCACAACTGTCGATTACAAAAATGATCTTTTGTTGATTATTACCAAATCGTTAGTGTTCTTGGCTCGAATTGTTCTTCTCTTTCATTTGTTGATCATCACTAAATTTATTGTTGGTGTTTTTTAGAGAGAAAACGAATTTCTCAATTTATTTTTAATTTAATATTGATCTGGTAAATAAAAGTTAGTAGTGAATCAAGAAAAAAGATTATTACAATTTACATGTGAATAGTATAAAAGAGTTTTCTTGAATTATTTCCTAATTTTATAATTTTCTTAGCGTTCTTCATATATTTATACTTGTTTATTATTATTAAAATATATAAAAAGGGTGGTGGTGGTCCATCAAGTATATAGGTGATTTTACTTGGAAATCAAGCAACAATACTGTTCTCCATGGCAAAGGCATCATCATCTGTCCTACTCCACATCTAAAAACGCATGTGACTCCTTTCCCCACCCCAAAATTTTTCCTATTATTTTCCCTTATAATTTGAATAAACACAATACATTATTATCATGGAATAACTTATTTTCGTGATAAAAGAAACTATGGGTATAATTGCATGATTTCTATACACACCAAAGTTACATTAAATGACGATGCACCTATATATACGATTTTTAAACAGTCATTATTAAATACATAAGTATTTTTTTTTTCAAAAAGTCACATTATAAAAACGAGAATTGAATTCTCTTTAATTTAAGTATAGTATTACTGTAATTTTTTAACTAAAAAAATAATATGTCATGTATGGTGTTCACGACCCGTTTTGACAATTTTTGAGTTAAACATGTGAGCCAATTAAATCGTTATTACTGGTATTTTGGTGTCGAAAATCAAAATTGAATCGTTGAAAATTGAAACTGGAAGTTCAAGAAAAACCCAACCACGAAAGGTCGAAACCTAACAAATAACTGGTTTAAACGGTTTTAAGGTTTCAAATCGAACCAAGAACACTCATAGTTGTCACACAATCACAAGGGTCCGTATTCACTGCGTCGAGCAGTACCCGTTTAGTATTCATAAAGTATGAAAGGGTATAGCTTGTATACTCAATTTCATATATTAGACTAATTTAGTTGTATAAAACCCATAATGCAAAATCAGATATTAATTGTACTCCCTACATATAAAATATACTCCCTCCGTCCTATTATAAGTGTCATAGTTTGACTTTTCAAGTCTTTTTTTACAAACTTGACCGTAAATATTTTTGTTCATGTCATATAATACTTGATGAAAATTATATCAATGTAAAGTATATTTAAAACCTAATCCATTCATATATTTTACATCAAGTATTATATAACACAAACAAAAATATTGTCGGTCAAAGTTAAACAAAAAAAACTTGAAAAATCAAACCATGACACTTATAATGGGACAGGGTGAGTAGTTAATAAAGAACATATTTTATGAAAAAAGTCGTTCTTTGTTACATATATATTTTATTGAAAATTCAAGAAATCCTACTTTGTTTGTGATCACTTAATTGTTAGTAATTGTTTTGCTCTTGCATATGTACTAGCTAGCTTGTTGCAACTTGCTAGTCCTTTTTATACAATATATTCCGTATTATTAATTTAAAATTGATACTTTTAAAATAAAAGAATAGCTATTTAATTTGAATTTAATAAAGGGAAAACAAAACCAAACAGTTGGTATAGCCGTCGCGTAGAGCTTTTGCTTTAGCGGTCAATGTTCTCAAACCAAACATCTTTCCGCTTATCATATCTACCTTATAAATCCTCTCTTCCTCTCTCTCTCTCTCTCTCTATATATATTATATATAATATAATATACATATAGATTAGATTATTAGAAACCCATATATTGCACACATAAAACAAATATAATGCTATAAAGTAATAAAAATGTTTAGATCAGTGTTTCATTAGATCCAGGACCCGTTGAGGGGATTGGATCAGTGTTGTGTTTCTTCAATGTTGTCATTAAAAAATTGGTGTGTTAAACGAGTTGAATAAACACATGTACAAATAGTTATCCGTAGTTATTTGCAGATTAAAAAAAGATTGTTAAATTGAGAGAGACCGGAAAATACAAGTTAAGTGAGTCTAGAACGGTGACAAGTGTCCCAAATTATTTTTATTTATTTGAACAAAGATACACTTACACATACACATACATATACATATACATTCATGTATATGTATATATATACATGTACACACAAGCAATTACGAAGAAGAGTGTTGAGTTCATATATGCTTAAAATAGGATAGAGTTAAAAGGTGGTGTTACATGTGTTTGTATATACATACACACACATATATACACAGTGTGTGTGAGAGAGAGCACTTTTCCTTTATCTCTCTGGACTTCAGTTAAAGTTTGAAGGAATTCTGGTGTTTTTTATGGTTTTCATACTCTCTCTCTCCTTCAATTAGTATATTTGTTACTAAGGATATTTTCACTATACAAGAATAAATCTCATTCAAGTACTCATCATGTGCTTTCTTTCTTCTTCATTCATCAAAAATTAAAAAAACACTTGTTGATTATATTCTTCATGTCTTTCCTTGAAATATTCTTGTGTTAATTAAATTTCTTGGTCCAGATCTTCATCAAAGTAACTGAGAGTTGATGATCATGATGATTACGGTTACTTATCGAGTATTCGATAACTAATAAATCCGATTGGTCAAAGAATAAGAACAAGAATCATGAATATAAGTAGCTCTAATCTCATTGATGCAAAGCTTGAAGAACATCAGTTATGTGGATCCAAACACTGTCCCGGATGCGGTCATAGACTCGAAGGAAAACCGGTACGCTTCATCGTACGAATCATTCTATTCTTATACGAGTTTGAAACATATTTTAGAATCAATTCAAAAGAATATATATAATATAAACTCATGCTAATTCTTGAATTTGTCTTTTTGTTAATTAACACCAAAAAAATCTATTTTCTTGATTATTTTTGGAACCTTTATTATACTAATAACATCTAGAGATTAATTCATTCATAGCAGGATTGGATGGGTCTACCAGCAGGAGTGAAATTTGATCCAACGGACCAAGAATTGATTGAACATCTTGAAGCCAAAGTCGAAGACAAGAAGTTTAAATCTCACCCGTTGATTGATGAATTCATCCCTACAATTGAAGGTGAAGATGGGATCTGTTATACTCATCCTGAAAAGCTTCCAGGTGATCAATTACTCTTTGTTGATATTAAATATTCTGGCTTCTCGTGCCACCAATATTCAAAAAATTATCTGGCCGTTGTTTTGTGTCGGTTATGTGCATGATTGCGAGAGCGGTCATGTTGTCATTTTTCAACAAAGTCTGGTTGGTATTTTGTATATATAGAAACAAGAACACAAACAAGAAAATATAACTTGTTTGTCACATAATTCAAGAGTTAGGTTTTACTATGAATGCACAATACTGTTTCTTGTCTAACAAAAAGTAAGATAATGGTGTTTTTCAAAGTTAGGGTTTCTTGTTTAATTTGTTACACCTATAAACCTACTTTTTATTTTCGAGTTTATTGAAAGGTAATGAGTTTCTTTTGATAATTGTATTTGTTACTTAAATACCAAAAAAGGAGTATGGAAATATGCCATACTACAATCTAGACAACTCTAGTGATTTTAATAGAAATATGCTCTTTTTATGTTGTATTTTAACAACTAATTAAAATGACTGAATCATTGTTAAATGACAAGTATGATGATTAAAAACCTATACAAACACACATGAAATCATTGAATTTTTTTATCTTAATAATGTTTTAGGAGTTACGAGAGACGGATTAAGTCGACACTTCTTTCATCGGCCATCAAAAGCTTACACCACGGGTACTAGAAAAAGAAGAAAGATCCAAACCGAATGTGATTTACAAGGTGGTGAGACGCGTTGGCACAAAACGGGCAAAACAAGACCGGTTATGGTTAATGGAAAGCAAAAAGGATGCAAGAAAATCTTGGTACTCTACACAAACTTCGGTAAAAACCGAAAACCTGAGAAGACTAATTGGGTAATGCATCAATACCACCTTGGGCAACATGAGGAGGAACGCGAGGGCGAGCTTGTGGTGTCAAAGATATTTTATCAGACTCAACCTCGTCAATGCAATTGGTCAGAAAGAGCTAGTAATAATGTGTTATCGAATATGATACCTATTGAGGGTTTAAATAATAATGAAATGAGCAGAAGAGAGAGCAGGAGCGGAAGTGGGAGTTGTTCTTCTAAGGAGATTAACATAACTACCACTACTGCTCATGCTCATAATAACATGGATGAACTCTCAGCGGTTAGTGTTGGTGCAGTCATGTCAAGTTACAATCCCATGGATCATATGCAACATCTAAAGGGTGTTGATCATTTTAGTTTTGCCCCATTTCGGAAAAGCTTTGACGAGGTACGTTTTGTTTGATTTGTTAGCCGTCATGGTATATCAAATTAAAAGTTCTATTTCCATCACTAATTATTTTCTTTGGAAAATCTTTAGTTCCATATAACCAAAATCATTCATGTAAAAATAATTTATACCAAAGTACTTTACTTTATATAATTTAGTAAATCCTGTTATGTATCAAATCAACAAGAAGACATTATGTAAGTATATCACTTGTTACTTTCTTTTCATGTTCTTTTTATTTTCATGTACTCATGATACAACAAAATTCCAATAAACATTATTTTTATGTATTACTTCAATAATTACAAGATAGCATGATAGAACTATAATGTCCATGAGCAAAACTAAAAAGCCTCGTCCTTGATATTAATAAGAAGTACTTTTTTTAAGTTTAATCCATCATATTTTCACTAAAGAGATAATATTTCCTCTAATTATTTTAGCTTATACAGAATTTGGCTTAATTATGGACATAAAATGATGTCCAGAGTTTTTAATATTAGTTAAGTGCAAGATTAAGTGATGACCTCAGAATGGATTGAAGGTTGCTTTTCTCATATGCTTTACTTGTGTTGTAAGCAAATCCAATATTTATTGATTATTATAAGTTTATAACCCCGTTGTACTTTGTGCATTAATTATTTTAATTATTGTACTTCCTAGAAACAAACCAAACACATTAGTCAAGTGTTATAAAGCTGTTTGAAGCAGGTGGGTACAACTGGAGTAGAAGCTTCAACCGGAAGGGATATGTTGGGAGGTGTCACGTGCGATGAGCCGCAGCATCACGTGACACAACACAATCCACATCAGCACCTGATGACAGCGGCTGCTTTCCAAGTCAGCAGGCCAAGTCATCCTATGTCCACTCTCATCTCGCCACCTCCGCTGCCACATCATATGCTTGATGAGGACTCGTTTCATGTCTCGAGAATCATGGACAACTTTCAGGTGATTTAGAATATTTCCGCTTCTGAACAAATAGGTATCACTAACGGATATTCACCAATGGATTGCTGATGAAGTAACCGCCGGTGATACTTGTTTGTTTTATGGTGTTATGTCAATCGAGTATTTATTTTTATCGGTAAAACCGTTAGTTTAAAAGACTAAAACTAGTGTTGCATGCAAGTCATAAGGTTGCTAGCTAGCCACATGAGTTGCAAACAACTAAAATATATGAACCCGGTCGGGTAGTTTTGTTGTAAGCAAAGAAAAGAACAATGTTATATAATATATTGTATTAGTAAAGAAAAGATATAAAATATTACTAATCTAATCCGATATATGCAACATTGGTGTTATAAAAATGGATTAAAAAGTTTGATAAGTTAGTGGAAAATCTTTTTATAACATTAATCAGTAATTTGTTCTATATGTTTAATAAGTTTGATATACATCTACTAATCAATTTATTGATCTATTGCTAAATAGTACGTTGATTTGTTTCATAATATTATTATTGTCATTGTCATGACTTTTATTTATTTTCCCCCTATTTTTTATTATAAAAACATAAGATTTATCAATTACCTAACATCATCTCTTCATACTACGTTAAAATTCAAATTGTTCAAATATAAAAACTATCTATTCATATTTAAATTTTCCTATAATTTTCACTTATAAAGTATACAGGTTTTAAGCTAGTAATCTATAATAACAATAAAGTTTCTTTCTTTTAATTAAATAAAAAAAATTAAAAAATAATTACAATGTAAAAGTAATAATGTGTTTGCATGCATGATTTCTAATAACAGCAGCAACATCATCATCATAAAATGGAAGGAGGGAGATCAACATCAGGATTGGAGGAACTGATAATGGGGTGCACTCCTTCATCATCAACTGATATTAAAGAAGTTAGTTTTTCACCACCTTTTTGACTCTGAATTTTATGTAATTATATCGATTTAATATTATATTAAAAAATGAATATATACTAGTTAAAACTTATATATATGCATAAATATAAACTATAATATTGTTTTTATTAAATAAAAGACAGGGATCAAGCATTTAATCTGTTCCTTTTCACTTTTCTCTTTTCATGGTTCTTAATATTCCTATTTCTTTTTACCTATTATATATTTAAAATTTACATATATTTATAATATTTTGTCTAAAAATAAGATACGTTTAAGAAAAAAAGAAGGATATATTCTTCTTGTTAGTTTGTTATTCCCCTTCCCTTTATAACCTTTGCTCTTTCTTCCTTTTGGTAACGTGTCTGATTATTGTGCATGTTCTTTATATATATTGTTTGTTTCTTACTATAGGAAATTAATGTCGATTGATATTTGCATCTTTGTTACTCGTGGGACCCACTAAGTCATTGAAATATCTTTCATTGATAGTAGAACCAAAAATGAAGGATTAACTAAATTGGTTAATTCTAGAAAAATGAATATGAATTTGGTCCATTCTTGGTGAACCAACACATGGTTCTAATGTTTTATTTTATTTTTTTTGTTGAAGAACAATATTGTTGAAAATAGTTTTAATTACATTAAAGAGGCAGGTAAGCGGGCAACAAGCTACGCCGACATCCCCTTTTGAATGGCAAAACCGATCCTACTGAAAACAAAGTTATCGTTCCTCGGCGTCGATGAGTTACTGTGCATGACCCGCTGAACTCTTTTTAGAAACGCAACAGCATCGGGGGCAAGAGACCCAAATGTGTCAAAAGCAAAAGGAATGAAGGCGTGTTGATTCTCCACACACGCCTTCTCGTGCTTAGCAATTTTTCATGCTTCTGCCTTTAGCACGGCATGCCTAGCAACAAACCTGGTGTCCCTAAGCCCGACAAGAGGGGACACCCTAGTAAGGTCCACACAAGCATGCTTCCCCCCGCCCATCCAAACACAAGAATGTCCGCTGGTCGGAGAGTAGACCTTCCTTCACGTGGATCCGACAAGAAATTCACAGGAGCCTCTTTTCTTGCCGAGATTCCCGCCCGTTTTAACACATCACAAAGGACATCTCTGACCAAATCATGTCTATATTTGAAACCAAGGAGTTCTTTGCAATGAATCGCGTGTTCACCAAAATTATCTAAACAAACCTTACGGCAGACCGGGCATGGCTCATCAACTAGGAACAGTGGGATCATTAAACGATATTTAAGAATGGCTCGGTACTCCACTGCTGACATGTGCTGGCCTAACCTTTCGATTGGGGTGACAGTCAAAAAGTCTTGAGCATGAGGAGCCTGAAGACATTCTAATACCGCTCTTTGACGAGAGGACATGCCAAACTTTTCTCCCAAACTTTGGACGGTTTTACTATAAAGGGCACTCGTCAAAGCATTTTGGGCTTTAGGGGGGCGGTGTCCTTATTAGCGAACCTGCCAAGATCAAAATCGGGAATAGAGTTGTGCAAATAATCCATCGCACACCCAAAATCGGAATCCAACCCATCACCACCACAATCACGCAAAATGTGGTCCTGTAACTTCCAAGATTGTGCTCTCGAGGCGACGAAAGCATAGGTGGAAACATCCTCAGCTGAATATAACCCTAAACCACCGAAATGGATAGGGAGAGAGGCTAGTCTCCATTGAAAATCCCCAAAAAAAGGACCCCCACATACCACAATATCCTCAATCGCCGCTCGAAGCCCTTTGTCAAAAACAGAGACAGCTTCCTTAACAAACATAGGCTGACATGTTCGGAGTCCAAACAACAATTTAGCCACCCCCATACATGAGCGAAGCAAGAGAAGCTCACATTGAGGGTCACGCAGATGAGTAAGACATCTCATTAGTTCCACGGCTCTTGAAGCTCTGGTAATGGCCAAACTACTGATAAACCCAGCATCCCGGCTAACCGCACCTCCAAGGAGTTTTACCCCTAACTCCGGTCTCCCAATCCCTATAGGAAATAAACCTACTTTTGCCTTTACCCCATTGCACGACGGCCAATATACTTCTGTCTTTTTAATATTAAGCTCAAGCCCTAAACTTGGCCCCTTAGATCTAATTATATCCAAGGCTTTAGCCACTTCAATGGTGTCTCCTATAATCGTGCCATCATCTAAGTACCATGCATGGAAAAGTAACTTGCAACCATCTCGTACTTGATGAATGAGGGGGTGTAAAGCTAAAGCAAAGAGAATGGGTCCTAAAGGATCGCCTTGTTGAACCCCAGTAGTTGACTGGATACAATCATTCCCTACATATAGCCTTGCCGGTTGCCCGTAAAGAAAATTAACCCACAGGGAAATAGATGGGCATCTGGCACGAACTTCCTGCAGGAGGGTGGTCCTATCCACCAGGTTGAAGGCATTAGAAAAATCTACTGTAAGCAAAGCCAACGACCCATCCGAGTGGAACATATTAAGAAATCTATTTGCGCTATGAAGCACCGCCTCCGCTCCACTCAGGACCCCCACCCCGAATTGAAAATCACCAAGGTATTTTGCCATCTCTTTCCCAACACTCCTCATAGCCACTTTGGATACAAGTCTTCTCCAAATCGCGCCAACGGCAATAGGCCTAACCCCATTGTCGGGCTTAAGTAGTGGCGTTAGAGGGGCCGAGGCCACAAACTCCGCCAAAGTAACAAGGCATCTCCCCCCTAACCACAAGTTAATCACCTCAGTGATAACCTTAAGCAACCCCACGGCAATCGCGGATCCTTCCCCACATAGGGCATCCAAAATATGTTGGGCCCTAAGCCCATCTCTACCACATGAAGTCCCTTTAGGAAACGATTTAATACACCCTAGGACACTTTCAACGTCCACAACCAAAGGGGCCACCGAGAGTAAGGCATCAGGCAAGGCGGACGGGGGCAAGACGGGATGCTTATCAAGCAACGCTTTCATAGTAGCGTCACCAAGAGGAGCAACACCCGAAGAGCACAAGACTTTAACTGCGGCCGTGAAGTGCCCATCGGCAACTTTCCGAATACATTGCTTAGCATTGAGGCCCTCCCTCGAATGATCACCCCCGAAGGAGCCCTCATCGGCTCTGGAGCCCATATCCATCGGTTGGTTAAAGAGCGATTGGATAAGATCAAAACATCCGCTTCCATCACCCCAACTTGCTAGGGCCTGCCGAATAGAATGACATTGTAAGGATTTCCTATTCCCCGACCTACGCTCCTGTCGGTTGGAAGGCTTGACAACTTGTAATGTGCAACGGGGTAATATCAAAAGTTTAACCCACGCTTCAATGGACTCTGGCCTAGACACCACCTTGCACAATGAAGCAGATAAGGCATGGGCAAATGCCATGCGACAGCTAGAAGGGACGCTTTTAACTGTCTTTACCGGAAGTGCGAAAATACGGTCAAGGAGGGTCGCGTCCAAAACTATCCTACCCAAAGGAGCTACATCTATCGCAAGTTGTGGCTTAGGGATCCCGACAATGAAGTCTTCCACCCCTCCCGTATCACCTTTGAACTTGATAACTTTGTCTACATGGTGACAATGCCGATTGAGGGCCTGTAAAGACATGCACTCACCGCACAACCATAGTTTGGCAACCTTTAGAGCATCTACCAACGCAACAAAAAGCTCACAATCCCCGGATACCGCATCCCGCATAGTGCATTTTTTGTCATCCGAATATAGGTGTAACCGCTTTATATGTGCCCTTAACCTTTGGATCCCCTTGGACCCAACCAATCCATCCGGGCAGCAATGGAATCCTCTAAACGGGCACGGCTAATAGCCAGTGCTCACCTCCCCCGATGGGGCTCCGTTGACAATCTGAGCCCTAGTCATAACCCCACAAGACGAAAGGCCAACAAACAAACTCGAGCTGAGTTTGGAAGTAAAAACCCGAACTAAGAGGCGAAAGGAGAGCAACCCACAGTTGCTCTCCCCTCCGTAAACCTAAAAAAACCGATTAACTCATTGAGACATTTTATCGAACACCTGGTGTTCTAATGTGTATATTATGGACGAATTTACTATATTATCCTTTTATTTAGAAAATGCAAATAACATAAATATAGTCTAAGCTAAATTTTAAAGTTTACTTAAATTATTAGATTTGTTTTGGGTCAAAAACTTGAATTTAATTGATATTAACAAATCCCTAACTGTTTTTTTTCACGGGTCTCTTGCATATATGTATTGATAAATTAATAAAACTCTTAATTAAATGTTTCATAGATATGTTAGCTTATAAAAACAATTAAACATAACCAAGATTCTTTATTTTTTGTTTAAATCATTTAACTAAAATGACATTTACAAAAAAGTTGATACGACTGAAAAAAATGTTGAAACTTGAGTGGTGTATAGTTAGAAAAAAATATGAATGATTCTCCTAGAAAAAAAATAAAGTTTGATTATTAATGTTTCATGTTTTACACACCTCATGTGTGTGTGTGTTTATATATTTTTCTCCAATTACAACGTACATATAATACTTTATTATTTCATCTTTTAGAGGAGGATAAAAAAACATGGCAAAAATAAGATCTAAATCATGGATGTTGGCATCCAACATATTCTTTTCCCTCTTTTTGAACAAGAAAAAAGTACGAAAGTACAAAGAAACTCAACCTTATACTCACACATGTCCCAAAGTAAATATTCTAAGAGACCTCTTTTTATTCTTTATTAAATTTTAAATAACCATAAAAATTTTTATATTTGGGCATATTGCGTTATAATTGTAGTGTATAAGTGTTTAATACGAACTCGTCATCTCATACAAACTTTCAATAACTTGAGTGATGGTACGAGCAATGCTTGATATATAAAGTGTGAGAACAAAACTAACGTGGCATTATGCCTTACGATATCGGTTCAAATGATGTCGTTTTCTTGTAGCTATAGCTTAAGTTTCATAATATAGCGTATGATATTTTAGTACAATAGGGCATAATTGTGCTTCTAAAACTTATCAAATAAAATGGTACCCTGCCAACCCTTTGGAGGAAAGTTTATTTGTATGATGTGGATAGATGATCTAAAGTTTCAAAATTCGGTTGCAACCAACTGATAATTTTGAATTAAAAGGCAAATTAAAGCTCTAAAAATGATGTAAGATGACCCAAAAACTTTTGTGATGAATGGCATCCTAGGACAAAGAGAAACACACGACCCTATGTGATTGAAGGCTAAAAGCACCATGAGATTTAGGTGTAACCTCCATATATATGACCAACTTTTTCTTTCTTTCTTTTAAAAATAGAAAGAAAACAAAGGTAACCCTTCTTGATTTAAGACATAGGAATACTATTTTATAATAAGATGGAGTTTCTAGTGTTTAGCAAAAAGTGATTAAGATTATGAGCTTTTTTATTATTTAATATCCAAATTATTAACAAGATATAAAAAGCTGTTAAAAGGGTAAAGAGATAATTTGTTTGATTGTAATTTAATAGTTATTTCCTCGATAATTATACTTTCTTCCCAGACCGTCATACTCGTATTCCCAGTGGTTAATTAAGGGTGTCTATACGCACGCACAATCGCACACCACTTTTTAGTAGTGTCATCGATCTGTATGCATACCTTTGGTCGTTTGTCACAAAAGTTGTTTTAAATTTTAATGCACATTAATTTAGTTTTTGGGCATTACAATTAAACCGTGCTATATCCATGTAGTTTCCATTTAAATGGCCATTGTAGCCATGAATCTATATTTTTTTTCTTGTTGAGATCTTTAACCCTAGAATCTAACTTGGATTTTGTTTTCTTGTTGTGATGAAAATGTAGGAGTCATCAATCACAAACCACCAAGAGGCAGATTGGTTGAAGTACTCCACCTTCTGGCCTGAACCTGACAGTCAAGATCATCATTGAAATCAGTAAATAAGAAAAGTAAAAAAAAAAAAAAGACAGCATCACTATCATGGTCATCATGATCACCACCCTACTTGAAGCTTAGTTCTTTTTCACCAACAAACAGACCCCATTTTCTCAAGTCTTTTTCTTTTTTTACTTTTGCATCTTTACCCTTGGCCTTAGATACATATACAGATCAAGCTTAAAACTTAACTAACTGTACAACAAAACCCATCCTGGTAAAGAAAAAAGAAGCATCCAAAAAGAAGAAAAAAGAATTCAATAAAAGGTTGCAACCAAGATAGATGAGATGAGCAAACCAAAAGAAAAAAGAAAAAAAGAACCTTCTTTACTGCATGAAAATCATCACCACCATGATTACATTTTATAATCTTATGGATTTTTTTTTATATTTTCTAGAATTATTTGTTTCTTTCTATTTAATTTCTTGTATTGTTTTTGTATACATAGATATACAAATAGAAGTTGTGAATAATACTATCTATTGGTTTTGCTTTTCGCTAGCTTGTTATTTTTTGATTGAATAGTTAATACTTCTTCCTTTGAGCGCTTAATTTGATTGTATTCTATTAAGAACATCATCAGTGTTATTCAATATATTAATGCCTAAATGCATGTCACATCAATCATCTAATAAAAAATACATCTATAACGTATAAACCATTTCTTACACGCATTGCATTGGGTTTTGTCTTAATTGAAAGCCCTAACAACACTAAACATCTACAAACGGACATATGAGTTTCATATCAAATTTTAAAGTTGTAAAGTCAGGAAGGTTCCTTAGGCACTGTTGTGGGTGCTCTAAATCAAGTGCAAATTAGTATTTACTCTACTTAATCCTCACAATCTTAAAACCAGACAAAATACTCTTTCTTCCCTAATCCCCTCACTCGTATAAGCATGTTTCAGGGTGTTCTTCCACAAAGAACACTATATTAATGACTATTCATATGTGTTTGTGAATGCGGTTAAATCTTCCATTTTTGGTGTTGATGAACAACGTTAATTAGGAATGAAGGTATGATTTATGAATGTTCATTTCAGATCACCAGCTCCACCTAAAGAAATTGTGAACTAAACTTGTTAGGTTGATACATAAATAGATCCCATTTTGATAGAAAAATAAGTCTAGATTCTCATGTGTGTGAGATCCATGAACCTCAATTTGGTTGCTTGAAATGTTTAAATCGTTTAGAAAATAATCATAGATACAGCCCTCCAAGTAAAATTCAGGATTTTACTATAATCATTTGACTAGTTAGATTATGAGTGGCTTTAGCAAAAGAATATAGTTTTTTTGTATAAAATATACAACTTATTCTTACAAAAACATAGTTTTTTTTTTTTTGGTCCATTTCACCGCTTGACCCGATAAAACAAAAATTGCAGTTTTTCTAATGAAACACAATATTATTGTTAAAATAGATTTTTACTGTTTCTCATGAGATTAAAAAGGATATTTATGAGTTATGACTACAAATAACACTCTTAATGGATCTTTGGAGCCCAATAGACCGAGTAGGCCTGAATCACACTCAAGTTTAACACCTAACATTTCTCTTAATAATGATGGGCTGAATGATAACATTGGGCCAATCACAGTGGATTCTAATCCAGTTGAAAATGAACATAAATGCTACCCTTATTATCGGTGCATTTGTTCTCAACATGTTCATTATGTGGGTGGTAAGCATTTCGAAGTTTCCACAATAATCAACTGCACTAAGACCATTTAAAAAAATGTGAAGAAGTGGTTCACGAGGCATTTTAAGGTGAGGATTCACGTGCTTCCTCAAGAAATATGAAACATTTAACCCGTAATAACTGAGTAGCGAGAGATCAATGATAATAAAAATCTCATTAGGTTAAGAAACTTAAAAGAGAATTCAATTTTTTTATATTACTTTACAGGAGAGTCAACCATCTTATCTTATACATTCAATTTTTTCCACTTGTGGATAACAACACATATGTACCATCAATGGTTAGTAAAATAATGTATATACGACTCTTATATAACCTTAAGACTTTCATACCAAACGCATTGTATAATTATAACCTACTCATTAGGAAGTAGGAACCTTCTTTTCCAAATGGTACACTTTTATAAACACACAAACAAGAACACCAAACAGACCTCCTCCACAAGTCGGAGGAGAGCCGCCAACCAGGGGCGGACCCACATAGTGTGGATCGGGGTCCCGGGACACCAATGTTTTTTAAAAATTTATTAGAAGCGGTATATTAAATTTTTTGAGGACCCCATAAGATTTAATACTTGGAACCCATACTATTAATGTTGATGTGGTCTGGTGAAAAGTCCCTTGTTTTATCTTTGAAAGGTCATGGGTTCAAGTCTTACAAAGCTCAGTTTTTGGTTTTTTGTGTTAATTTTTAGTGTTAATCAATCATTTGATTGCTAATGTTGCAATGATAACTTTGAAAACATTCAAACACCTCTAAAATACATATCATTGTTTTCAACTTTATGCATGGTTTTCTTTAGAAACATTCAAACACTTTAAAATATCAGTTTTATTTTTCACTAGTTTAAGTTAATGGTTTTCAACACATGCTTATGAAAGGGTGGATCTAGGTTCTATTTCAAAAATGTTTAAGAAAGGGAAAACAAAGTGTTTATGTGTCAACCCGACCCATTTTGACCCGTTCAGGTAGTGATGATTGAAAAGAAAGTTTTATTATGATATTGTTTTTTATTATGTTCTTCGCCTCGACCCGACCTGAACAACGACCGACCCGAAAAATTTGAACACCGAAAATATGGGACCCCATTGGCAAAAAATCCTGGGTCCGCCACTGCCGCCAACAAAACAACACGAAACCTACATGAAGCTAAAACTACACCAATTCAACCATCCAATCTTTTTATATTTGGATCTATGTTTATACCAAAGAAAGCCTAACAATTATATATATCCGATAATATCTTCAATCTTCACCTCTTTTCCTTCGAAGATTCTATCATTTCTCGTTTTCCACATTCTCCAACACGCAATAATAATTATCTCATGAAACAACTCCTTCTCCCGGTCTTCAAGCCCCGGGCTTTTATGCCACTTCAAAATATCACGAAACGAAAAACCAAAAATGGGAGTTACCTTACACCGGCTATAGATACTATCCCAAACCACACCACCAACCAAACCACAATAGGTACTTGATCCAATTTTCTTGTAATTTGTTATATTTTGAAAACGACTTTATTAATATTTTATTGTCTATTCTTGTAATTTTGGCTCTTAACTTTTGATTAGATTCATTAATTCAATATGTTAAGTTTTCATATAAATGGTATGGGAATTAAGAAAATTCAATATTAATTCTTGATGTTGTACTTGAGTGAGTGAGTATGTATGTATCAGGGCATAGGTATGGTGGACTAGTGGAGTGGACTTCCCTTTTGCTTTACGTTTACATCACTGCATGTAATAGAAAGAAGATAAAACAAAGAAAGAAAGAAAAAAAACATTTGTTATAATTTTCAATTTCTTGAATAATTAAAGAAACTTCTATGTTACTAGATAATTAGCTGGTGTTCCAATATTATGAATATTTTTCTAAATGTCTTAACATTCTTTTGAATAAAGTGGAAGTAATGGATCATATACTAATCATAGTTTTTTCTCTCTCTCTTTAAGAACGACGACTTTCTTTGTGTGTTATGTCATCACACTCTTCAATTTTGAAGAGTCCAGTTCTTCAACTCTGGTTAGACTATGTTGTCTTAACCGGACACACGATGGCTTCAGAGTTTGACATGAGTGTTCTCCGAGAAACCATATCGTTGGCTGCCACTTGACAATCGTTGTGCCACCACAACAACGAAACTCTCTGGCGTAACACGTATACAGTGGGACTAAAACCTGGGTGACTCTGGATTTGAACTGACAACCTCACGACGCATAGCAATCATAGTTAGTTCTTAGTTATTATCTTTTTTAAAATCAACATTACTATATGAGTTAGGAGGTAACTTTGAAGAAAAAAAATCATTAAAAATAGCCCGATTTCATGAATTGTTCATAAAACTGAAAAACAATAATCATTAAAATGTAACTAGGGTTTATATATATTTCATTAAGTCACTTATTTGTAACGTTTAAAAATAGTATTTTCATAATGGTTTTAGAAGAACATAAAAGAAACTAAACTCAGTACATCTGAAAATCGTAATTAGTACTCAATTTTTATGCTTACCATTTTTTTTTCCATACTTAGAGGGGAGGGGGCACTCATATTATTTCATTTATACCTTTAAGTACCCACAAACCATAAAACAACTGGAAACACATACCCATAAGTAACCTAAAACTTTTTTTGTTTAAATTTAAAAATAAATAAACAATTAAATGTAATTAAAATTAAAATTTCATTGAAATATTAATGGGTGTTTAATTTTTCAAAAACCTCCAACGGGTTTGCCATGTGGTAAACCTTTGCCACAAATTGTAATTTGGCAAACTACCCACATAGTTAGGGGTGGGTTTGCCATGTGGTGAATAACTCATAAACCTTACCCACACTAGTGCCTTTCCCCTCTTATATTTTGGTTTTCATAAAATTTTCTTCAATCTTATACTTTTTTAACACTATTTGGAACTAATGAACCATCCCTAATGCCCATGTGAGCCTTCTCGAGACAAAATGTTAACAGTCCACACTAAAACTTGTGATAAATATTAATCAAATTTAATACATGTCAAGGTCAATCGTACATTATGATACTCATGGACACGATCACACGAATTTGACTTAAATAAAAACGCAACACATACATTGAATAATTATAAGGTACAAGGTAGGTGGTAAAATGACCCGTCCCTTTTAACATTGTATCAGTAACGTTCTTATGCTTTAATAATTAAATCATCAACTTTAATAATAGAATAATAATAATAACGTTCTTATGATTGCTTTAAGGGTACAAGATTTTGAATTCACGTCCATCCGGTTAGAACCGAAGAAAAATGTTATCATGTCATTCTTTTAAACATATAAAACGTTTGATACGTTTCATACAAAGTAACCAAACACGATAAAGCGTGTCTTAACAACCAACACATGAATCGATAAAAACACTACTTTTTAATGCAACAATAATTTTATGGTTAGTTAAAAAAATCTATATGGAAAAAAAGAAGATTAAAAAACATGTCATTAATCCACCACTTGTGACCTACCGGTAGGAGACACACTTTCTCTGATAGAGACTCAAGTTCGATCCTCACTTGTGTCATTTTTATGGGTTATGGCAATGGAAGATTTGAGGTAGGCCTTTTACAAGGTTGTCGGTACGAATCCCGAGCCTACCCAGGTTTTCGTCACATCGTGTGTTACGCCAAGGAGTTTTGCTCTTGTGGCGCCACAACAACTGTCAAATGGCAGCCGACACTCCGACAGTATAGTTTAATGGGGGAACGTCCAAGCCAAAAACTCTGAAGTCAGCGTTGGCCCGGTTAAGACAAAATAGCCTAGCTAGAACGAGGCAACAGAGCTATACAAATTTAAGGAGTGCGGTAGCCTAAATAAAACAAAGTCGCCGTTAAAGATAAACAAAGATCATAAAACAATTATTGTTTGTTAGAAATGGTCCTAACCTAAGACCAGTTTGGGCCTGAAGAGTTCGTTATCTTAGACCCCAGGTCCCAGGACCAAGGTTTAAAAGGGACCAGGCCTGGTTGGTTAGCTGGGACTTTTGCGACCCCGTTGAAACCAATTAATGTGCGTCTAGTCTAGTTAGATGGATTATTATATAACTTTATATTGTTGTCCAGATTATTTCATTTTCACAAATTTCAGTGGCTTTTAAACTTACGAACAAAAATTAAATCAAATATTATTGGTTTCATTTTCTGTATATCACTAATTTTATTTGAATATCTTATAATTATATAACATGAATTGAAAAATATACCATATACGTGTATAAACAACACAAGAGTAATTAGTTTATGATTAGTTGATAATTCACATACATAAATAACATAAATATTATATAACATTAATAGAACTTTATTAACATACTAGCTTTTGAACCCGTGTATTACACGGGATTTTTCAAATGATAAAAATATACGGTTCGTTATTTGAAATACAACAAAAGTTAACCGTGTAAAAGAAATGAAATATATAGTAAAAACAATAATAAGTTTACAATCTTAAATTTACAAATTTGAGAAAATCTCTTTATACACAACATTTATAGTTTTATCATAAGTATTCTTTTCATTATCCAATATCACAAATTTAAGACCACATTTGCAATAACGCAACATATAGTTGTCTATAGGAAAAAAATATGACACCATAGGTACAAACCAACCCGGGAAAGAGATTGTCATCGGCTCTTGTTACTCGTCATAACAAAGCATACATAAAGCAAAATTTGTCTTCTATAAAATTTTGATTGGAAACTTTTTATCAAACAGAGTCAAAGTAACTCTGTGTATAGCATGACCTTTGCCATTGTCATTGCCTAATACCTACCTCTATATCCCGATTACCAAAAGACTTACTATAAACCTTATTCCGTTACATTATCCATTCTTCTTATCAATATTTAGTAGTAACATAACCGGGACACCAACCTTCGATATATGTTATTTTCAACTTGGCTAAGATGATATGTTAGCCAAGTAAACTATCCAAGTCAATGAAATATAATACAGTTAACCATTTTAAATATTGAAAAAAAAATCAGATTATATAATGTTATTTATTTTGTAAAATTGCTTTGGTTCGGAGCTTCAACACTATATAATTGTATTATATTATTTATAAAAATAAAAAGGTACAAATTCAGAAATTATATTTATTTTTTTGAATTGAATATGTGATCAATTATTAATTAAACCTTTTAAACAGAATGATAGGTTGTCAAATAAAGTGGATAATAACCCGGTTATAACTCATGGATATCAAACCATTTGACCCATAATCTATTTATAGTATGGATTAAGGAGAAGAGAGAATAGAAATTAGGAAAATGTAGTTAAGACACATCATCCTCATTATTTTTGTTTATTAGTATAGTAAGAAGTAAGATAAGATAAGATACATAAATGAATCACTCGAGTGAGGTTCTTTAAGATAAATTGGAAAAACTGTATTTTGTCGTAATCAAATTTATCAAGTGTACGTATATAATCCAAGTTAGTCGAACTTTTTTAAACATCTAAAGTTAATTATTCATTTTTATTATGTGTTCTATGCTTGTAAATTTTATGTATGTTAGTTTTCTATAAAAAAAAATAAGTGAACCGTTTATAACAAGTATGAATCCTGCTTACAATCTACTTAATTTTTAAATACCTTGAAATATGAAGAGTGAAAAAATGAAAATAATCGTCAAATAATAACCAACAAGTTTCATAATTAACCAATTTTAGTCAAGCTACATAACGTTTTATCATTATATAATTTTTTGGAACGACTAACTCATACATACATAACCTCTAAACATGTTCTTAAATATGTACTTAAATCTACATGGATGTTCATCGTGGAATTAGAACGCTCAACTTAAATGTAACACTTTTACTATACACCTTAATATCGTTGCGCTACAAACTCTTTAGTAATTAAACACTAGATAATAATAATAATAATAATAATCAAAGTTTATACATATTTCATTTAATTTATTTTTATAAAAGTATTCATAAAGTTTAAACAATTAATAAAAATAGAACATGAGGGATTAAAAAAAACAAATTTAACTGAATTTAGAAAGCTTCATTAGTATTATTGTATTAGTTATTCTTTAATTGGAATGGATTGTTTAAATCACTTTTCAACCGTAAACAGTCATTTACAAAAGGTAAGTAAGACGGTTTACATATCTACTATATTTACATAGAAATCTACTTAATCTAGAAAAATCATTTCCTTAATTAATGGTGTATGGTACTACACGTTTTGTTATTAAAAAGATATTAACTTTTCTTAATTTGCTAATCATTCTAGACTTCCAGGATTAGCCATATAATTAACCAAACAAAACAATCCTTCCTAAAAAGTCAATAATAATACTCGTAAAAGTCAATTGTACTTGTTATTATAATACAACAATATATACAAAATCCAACAAGAATAATGCAGCAGGAATCACACACACATACAATACATACAAATTCATTAAATTCAAGACCCACCTCCATCTTCTCCACACACACACAAACACATATATCTGTAAATACAAACAACTTTACTCCAACAACAACAACAAACAAATGGACCAAAACCACTTGATGTTTTTACTTTCCTTAACCTTTATAACTTTCATCTCGTCCAACGTTGTCAATGCTGCTTCATTCTCTGTCGGCGGCGGTGTCGGGTTCGGTGTCGGCGTCGGCGTAGGTGGCGGCGGTGGTGTTAGCTACAACCCAAATCCACCATATTCTTCAAATCTCAAAAATGCCTATATTGCCCTTCAAGCTTGGAAGTCAAACATTAAGTCCGACCCGCATGGGTTACTTAACTCATGGGTCGGGTCAAATGTGTGTGCTTACAAAGGTGTGTTTTGTGCAGATCCGGGTGATGAAACGGGTGATCCGGACCCGGATCCGACTGAACCGGTGGTTGCAGGTATAGATCTTAACCATGGGAACCTCGAGGGTATTTTGGTAAAAGAACTGTCTTTACTCACAGACTTATCACTTCTACATCTCAACAGTAATAGATTCACAGGCAGTATCCCAAACACGTTAAAAGACCTTTTTGCCCTCACTGAACTTGACCTTAGTAATAATCAGTTTACTGGATCATTTCCATTAGTAACCCTTCAAATCCCAAATCTTTTGTATTTAGACCTTAGGTTTAATTCATTTACAGGACCAATCCCTCAAGATTTGTTTAATAAAAATTTAGATGCAATTTTCTTGAATAATAATTTCTTTTCCGGTGAGATTCCGCAAAATTTAGCGAATTCGCCGGCTTCGGTTATTAATTTGGCGAATAATAAGCTTACGGGTAACCTCCCGGTTAGTTTAGGGTACTCGAGCCCGAAACTGAAGGAGATTTTGTTTATGAACAATCAGTTAACCGGGTGTATACCGCAAGGGATTGGGATGTGGTCGGATGTACAAGTGTTTGACGCGAGTTTTAACTCGTTGATGGGTCATTTGCCCGATACGATATCGTGTTTGGAGGATATTGAGGTGTTGAATGTCGCGCATAATAAGTTATCGGGTGAGTTACCCGATTTGGTTTGCGAGTTGCGAAGTTTGTTGAAGTTGAGTGTCGCGTATAATTTTATATCCGGGTTTAGTCCACAATGTGCTAAGTTGTATGGTAAAAATGTCGGGTTTGATATCGCGTTGAATTGTATACCCGGGTTGGCAATGCAACGACCCGAACCCGATTGTGACACGGTTCCGGGTGGTGGGTTGAGTTGTCTTAGAATTCCATCTATTAGGCCTCTTGCTTGTGGGACATTGCTACAATCTTTAAGTGTAAATTCATCAGACCCTTGAGTTATAGGTTGTTCAAGTAATCTTGATTGTTTAGATGATTTGGACGAAAAATACCCTTGGAAATGTTGAGGAGTAGAGGTTTTGTTGAGGGTAGTATGGGAAAAATTGTTACTTATTATGTAATTATTGTTTGTAGTTGTATGGATATTGGATAACACATGTTTTAAGAAAGATTTAGTGATTTGGTACAGTATTTAACCAGCATTATTTATGGAGGTTAACTATTTATTTATTTATTATAGCAAGTGTTCTAGTTTTATATTACATTTTTTATTTTGGTCACAAAGTTAAATAAATGACATATTAACATCAGCAATTCAGCATATCCATTATCCAGGTTAGATCATTGTCTACATATGTTTTATCTTCAAATGTCACAATTTAGCATGATGTAAACAGTAGAAAAAGCATGTGAGACCTGTTTGGTGGTATTCATAATTTGTTTATCTGCTTTTGACTTCATTAGTAGAACCAACAAGCATGTGAGACCTGTTTGGTGGTATTCATAATTTGTTTATCTGCTTTTGACTTCATTAGTAGAACCAACATTAGAGTCGAGCACACACTCGTTGACTCAATACTAACATTGTCGATCTATGTAAGTCTAGATTAGACAATAACAATTGCCAACGCCAACTAAGTTTGGTAACCTAGGTGGGTATAGCTGGCAGGATTGGTGACAGGTCAAATGATATGTGTCGTAACGTAGTTCAGGTCAATATGAGTTAAGGATAAAATGGTCCGTTTAAAAAAGTATCAATTTGCTGAGGTCAAAATAAGTTCTGACTAAAACGGAGTCACGTCAAAATGAGTCGTTTTGAAAATTTTAATTTTTGAAGAAAATATATATACATGATAAAATTAGTTTTAACTTAATAAAAATTATTGTGGTTAGTGGTGAGCGGTGACATCAAGGGTAGTTGTGCGACGATTATGTGGTGGTCTCGGGGTAGTGATGGTGGTGGAGGCGGTTATAATGTAGGCATGTCATATATTGATAGCATGAACAACAACAAAGGAGAGGCGGTAGTGGCAGTGGCGAAGCTTGGCCATAGTCACAGCAATGACCGAATTCGAGTCGGGTTATACAATATGAAATCTTAATATTTAATTTTGCTTTATTCGTTCAAAGTTCAAACGATTGTTCTTATAATAAAAAAAAACTAGATAATTTTGGTAAACTAGGCGTGTTGGTGACAGGCCAAACAACCTGTGTTGTGATGGTATCGGGTCAATATGAGGTTTAAGAAATATGAGTTAGGGTTAAAATGATTCGTTTAAAAAAAACTATTAATTTGGTTCAGGTCACTATAAGTTTTGACTAAAATGGAGTCACGTCAAAGTGAGTTGTTTTGAAAAAAAAAATATATCAAAATTGGTTTAACTTCTTAATAGTTTTATTGTACTTAGTGGTGACAGTGGGGGCAGTTATGTGACATTTGAGGCAATGATTATGCAGTGGTCTCGGTGTAGCGATGGTGGGTGGAGGCGGTGATGATGCGGGCATGTCATTGATAGCATGAACAACAACAATGGAGAAGCGGTAGGTTCTTAGGTGGCGATGGTTGTGCCACATGAGAGCGAGTAGATAGTCTAGAGAAAGTGATAAAACAATGGCCAGGGATGGTGCTAAACTGATTTGGATCCTTTTCAAGTTAAAAAGCCGATCTTTTTGACACATTTTCTAATTTTGGTTAATCCAAGGTCCCAAACTGGCATGTTGTCTTGTTTGAAATGATTTAAATAAACCCGCATACAAATTTTTTTTTTTGTGTCCAAATCAGTCATTACTTAACAAATGGGTTATGATTAGTTGATTACCTTCTATACCAACATATACCGGAAATCAAGGATGAAAATCCATTATAGCAAATTAGCAAGTTACCTTCAACTTAAACTCGACTCTAAAGCTTATGTGAACCCGCTAGCTTGATCCAAATCAGTCGAGCTAAATTAACAACTACGGACGACTAGACGAGTTGTTACCAAACAATTTACGAATGAATTTCGAGACACGAAACAATCATCCTGACACTAGTCACCACATATGCATATTATGTAAAACAATGTTTGGCAACTAGAGACAAACCAATGTTACATTCATGTGAGAAATATAAACAATGGATTATACTGACTTTTAGAGTATGTTTGTTGATAATTCAAAGTCACATGCTAGTTTGTTATGAGACAAATACTGACCTTTCAATAGAAGCTGTCAATAACTATTTCATAATTCAGAGTATTTAGAAATTTGAAGAGTGTCGATCACCAAAGTCACATGTCACATGTCATTGTGTCAATTTCACAATTTCTCACTTCTATAGTTCTATCTATTTAATAGGCTTGACCAATTAACTTTATTAGACCCCAGTCCCCACCCCTTCACGGTACATTTCTCTAATCATCGTGTCGAATCAAATTAACTAAAAACACGTATGAAAATATTAATTCATGGTAAGCAAACAAATACGGTACTATCAAAACCAGTAGCACAAAAAAAATCGTGTGTCCGTAGTTATTAAGAAGTCATCGTTTTTTTGCGGCCATACCTATTTTCAAGGCGAGACTGAATAAATACGCTTGTAGTTCCTAGGTGGGTGTTTAGGCATTGTCTAGTTCCTCTATCTAGGAAGAGAAGCAAAAAAAAAAGGAAACAATCTTCAATATCAATTATAACTAATCCTTATTTCAGCATTTTAAGGATCGAGGTTGAACAATTAAACTTATTCCACCAAACATCGAAGCCAGGAAATAGGGATGAAGCATCAAGGTTGTGCGGTTGCAGAAAAGACTCGCAAAGGGATGCGAAATCCAGGCGAGGCCTCTGCGCACGGAGTGTGGCTAACACATTTAATAACTACTATTTTCGATTATGTAACATTTTTTATTATGCAACATGTTCGATTATGTAACATTTTCGATTATGCAACATTTTCGATTATGTTACATTTTCGATTGTGTAACATTTTCAAAAATGTAACGTTTTCGATTATGTTACATATTCAATTATGTAACGTTTTCGATTATGTTACATAATCGATTATGTAAACTTTTTTATTATGTTACATTTTTAATTATGTAACGTTTTCAATTATGTTACGTATTCGATTATATTACGTATTCGATTATGTAACATCTTCGATTAAGTAACATAATCGAAAACGTTACATAATCGATTATGTTACATTTTCGATTATGTAATGTTTCCGATTATGTTACATAATCGATTATTACATTTTCGATAATGCTACATAATCGATTATGTTACATTTTACATTATGTTACATTTTCGATTATGTTACATAATCGATTATGTTACATAATCGATTATGTTACATTTTCGATTATGTTACATTTTCGATTATGTTACATTTTCGATTATGTTACATTTTCGATTATGTTACATAATCGATTAGGTTACATTTCCGATTATGTTACATTTTCGATTATGTTACATTTTCAATTCTGATAAAATTTCGATTATGTTACATTTTCGATTATGTTACATTTTACATTATGTTACATAACCGATTATGTTATATTTTCGATTATGTTACATAATCGATTATGTTACATAATTGATTATGTTATATTTTCGATTATGTTACATTTTCGATTATGTTACATAAACGATTATGTTACATTTTCGATTATGTTACATAATGGATTATGGTACATTTTCGATTGAAAATATTACATAATCGATTATGTTTCATTTTCGATTATGTTACATAATCGATTATGTTACACATTTTCGATTAAGTTACATAATCGATTATGTTACATTTTACATAATCGATTATGTTACATTTTACATTATGTTACATTTTCGATTATGTTACATTTTCGATAATGTTACATTTTCGATTATGTTACATAATCGATTATGTTACATTTTCGATCATGTTACATTATTGATCATGTTACATAATCGATTATGTTACATTTTTCGATTATGTTACATAATCGATTATTTTACATAATCGATTATGTTACATTTTCGATTATGTTACATAATCGATTATGTAACATTTTACATTATTTTACATAATCGATTATGTTACATTTTACATTATGTTACATTTTTGATAATGTTACATAATCGATTATGTTACATTTTCGATTATGTTACATAATCGATTATGTAACATAATTGATTATGTAACATCTTCGATTATGTAACATAATCGAAAACGTTACATAATCAATTATGTTACATTTTTTATTATATTACATTTTCGATTATGTTATATTTTCGATTATGTTACATTATTGATCATGTTACATAATCGATTATGTTACATTTTTGATTATGTTGAATAATCGATTATGATACATTTTCAATTATGTTACATAATCGATTATGTTACATTTTTGATTATGTTACATAAACGATTATGTTACATTTTCGATTATGTTACATAATCGGTTATGTTACATTTTCGATTATATTACATTTCCGATTATGTTACATTTTCGATTATGTTACATTTTCGATTATGTTACATAATTGATTATGTTACGTTTTCGATTATGCTACATATTCGATTATGTTACATTTTACATTATGTTACATAATCGATTATGTTACATTTTCGATTATGTTACATTTTTGATTATGTTGCATTTTCGATTATGTTACATAATCGATTATGTTACATTTTACATTATGTTACATAATCGATTATGTTACATTTTCGATTATGTTATATAATCGACTATGTTACATTTTCGATTATGTTACATAATCGATTATGTCACATTTTCTATTATGTTATATTGATCATGTTACATAATCGATTATGTTACATTTTCGATTATGTTGCATAATCGATTATGATACATTTTCGATTATGTTACATAATCGATTATGTTACATTTTCGATTATGTTACATAAACGATTATGTTACATTTTCGATTATGTTACAATTTCGATTGAAAATATTACATAATTGATTATGTTTCATTTTCGATTATGTTACACATTTTACATTATTTACATAATCGATTATGTTACAATTACATTATGTTACATTTTCGATTATGTTACATTATTGATCATGTTAAATAATTGATTATGTTACATTTTTCGATTATGTAACATAATCAATTATTTTACATAATCGATTGTGTTACATTTTCGATTATGTTACATAATCGATTATTTTAAACATTTTCGATTATGTTACATAATCGATTATATTACATTTTACATTATTTTACATAATCGATTATGTTACATTTTACATTATGTTACATTTTCGATTATGTTACATAATCGATTATGTTACATAATCGATTATGTTACATTTTCATTTTTGTTACATAATCGATTATGTAACATTTTCGATTATGTTACATTATTGATTATGTTACATAATCGATTATGTTACATTTTCGATTATGTTACATAATCGATTATGTTACATAATCGATTATGTTTCATTTTCGATTAAGTTACATTTCCGATTATGTTACATTTTCGATTATGTTACATAATCGATTATATCACATAATCGATTATGTTACATTTTCGATTATGTTACATTTTACGTTTTGTTATATAATCGATTATGTTACATTTTCTATTATTTTACATTTTACATTATGTTACATAATCGATTATGTTACATTTTCGATTATGTTACATAACCGATTATGTTACATTTTCGATTATGTTACATAACCGATTATGTTACATTTTCGATTATGTTACATAACCGATTATGTTACATTTTCGATTATGTTACATTATCGATTATGTTACATTTTCGATTATGTTACATTATTGATCATGTTACATTTTCGATTATGTTACATTATCGATCATGTTACATAATCGATTATGTTACATCATAATCGATTATGTTACATAATCAATTATGTTACATTTTCGATTATGTTGCATAATCGATTATGATACATTTTCGATTATGTTATATAATCGATTATGTTACATAATCGATTATGTTACATTTTCGATTATGTTACATTTTTTATTATGTTACATAATCGATTATGTTACATTTTCTATTATGTTACATTATCGATTATGTTACATTTTCGATTATGTTACATAATCGATTATTTTACATTTTACATTATGTTACATAATCGATTGTGTTACATTTTCTATTATGCTACATTTTCGATTATCTTACACAATCAATTATGTTACATAATCAATTATGTTACACTTTCGATTATGTTACATAATCGATTATGTTACATTTTCGATTATGTTACATAACCGATTATGTTACATTTTCGATTATGTTACATTTTCGATTATGTTGCATTTTCGATTATGTTACATAATCGATTATGTTACATAATCGATTATTTTACATTTTACATTATGTTACATAATCGATTATGTTACATTTTCTACTATGCTACATTTTCGATTATGTTACATAATCGATTATGTTACATTTTTTATTATATTACATAATCGATTTTGTTACATTTTCTATTATGTTACATAATCGATTATGTTACATTTTCGATTATGTAACATAATCGATTATTTTACATTTTACATTATGTTACATAATCGATTATGTTACATTTTCTATTATGCTACATTTTCGATTATGTTACATTTTCGATTATCTTACACAATCGATTATGTTACATAATCAATTATGTTATATTTTCGATTATGTTACATAATCGATTATGTTACATGATGGTGATGATAATGGTGTTGATGATGATGATGATGTTGATGATGATGATAATAATGAAAATGATGATGATGATGATATTGGAGATGGTGATGATGATACTAATGGTGATGGTGATGATGAGGATGATGATGATTATGTTACATTTTCGATTATTTTACATTTTACATTAGGTTACATTTTTGATTATGTTACATTTTCGATTATGTTACATAATCGATTATGTTACATTTAACATTATGTTACATTTTCAATTTTGTTACATAATCGATTATGTTACATTTTCGGTTATGTTACATAATCGATTATGTTACATAATCGATTATGTTACATTTTCGATTATGTTACATTTTCGATTATGTTACATAATCTGATTATGTTACATTTTCGATTATGTTACATTTTAGATTATGTCACATAATCGATTATGTTACATTTTCGATTATGTTACATAATCGATTATGTTACATTTTCGATTATGTAACATAATCGATGATGTTACATTTTCGATTATGTTACATAATCAACCATGTCACATTTTCTATTATGTTACATTATTGATCATGTTACATAATCGATTATATTATATTTTCGATTATGTTGCATAATCGATTATGTTACATAATCGATTATGTTACATTTTAAATTATGTTACATAAACGATTATGTTACATAATCGATTATGTTTCATTTTCGATTATGTTACATAATGGATTATGTTACATTTTCGATTATGTTACATAATCAGTTATTTTACATTTTACAATATGTTACATAATCGATTATGTTACATTTTTTGTTATGCTACATTTTCGATTAAGTTAAATTTTCGATTATTTTACATAATCGATTATGTTACACTTTCGATTATGTTACATAATCGATTATGTTACATTTGCGATTATGTTAAATTTGCGATTATATTACATAATCGATTAAGTTACATAATCGATTACGTTACATAATTGATAACTTTACATTTTCGATTATGTTATATAATCGATTAAGTTACATTTTCTATTATGTTACATTATTGATTATGTTACATAATCAATTATGTTACATTTTCGATTAGTTACATAATCGATTATGTTACATTTTCGATTATGTTACATTTACGATCATGTTACACAATCATTTATGTTATATTTTCGATTATGTTACATTTTCGATTATGTTACATAATTGATTATGTTACATTTTCGATTATGTAACATTTTCGATTATGTTACATAATCGATTATGTTACATTTTCAATTATGTTACATAATCTGATTTTGTTACATTTTCGATTATGTTAAATTTTCGATTATGTTACATAATCGATTATGTTACATTTCCGATTATGTTACATAATCGATTATGTTACATTTTCGATTATGTTACATTTTTGATTATACATAATCGATTATGTTACATTTTCGATTATGTTACATTATCGATTATGTTACATTTTCGATTATGTTGCATAATCGATTATGTTACATTTTCGATTATGTTACATAATCGATTATGTTACATTTTCGATTATGTTACATAAACGATTATGTTACATTTTTTATTATATTACATAATCGATTATGTTACATGTTCTATTATGTTACATAATTGATTATGTTACATTTTCGATTATGTTACATAATCGATTATTTTACATTTTACATTATGTTACATAATCGATTATGTTACATTTTCTATTATGCTACATGTTCGATTTTGTTACATTTTCGATTATCTTACACAATTGATTATGTTACATAATCAATTATGTTATATTTTCGATTATTTTACATTTTCAATTATGTTACTTTTCGATTATGTTACATAATCGATTATGTTACATTTTCGATTTTGTTACATTTTACATTATGTTACATAATCGATTATGTTACATTTTCGATTATGTTACATTTTACATTATGTTACATAATCGATTATGTTACATTTTCGATTATGTTATAGAATCGATTATGTTACATTTTCGATTATGTTAGACAATCGATTATGTTACATAATCGGAAATGTAACATAATCGATAATGTAACATAATCGAAAATGTAAATTATGTTACCATCATCATCATCATCATCATCACCATCACCATCACCAAGATCATCACCATCACCATCATCATCATCATCATCATCGTCATTATCACCATCATCACCTCCATCACCACCTTCACCTCCACCATCATCAATATCACCATCATCATCATTATCATCACCACCACCACCACCACCATCACCATCATCACCATCATTGTCATCATCATCACCATCATCATCACCATCACCATCCCCATCACCACCACCACCATCATCATCATCACCACCACCGCCACCATCATCATCATCATAATCAACATCAACATCATGATCATCAACATCATCATCGTCACTATCACCAACATTACCATCATTATCATCATCACCACCATCATCATCATCACCGTCACCATCACTAGCATCAACATCATCATCATCATCATCATCATCCTCATCATCACCATCACCATCACCATTAGTATCATCATCACCATCTCCATCATCATTATCATCATCATCATTTTCATTATTATCATCATCATCAACATCATCATCATCATCACCATCATTGTCATCATCATCACCATCACCATCCCCATCACCACCACCACCATCATCATCATCACCACCACCGCCACCATCATCATCATCATCATCATAATCAACATCAACATCAACATCACGATCATCAACATCACGATCATCAACATCATCATCGTCACCATCACCAACATCACCATCATCATCGTCATCATCATCACCACCATCATCATCATCACCGTCACCATCATCATCATCATCCTCATCATTGTAACACCCCGACCAAAGGCGGATTATACATCGGGGCGCCACATATTGCTTCATTACTCGCGACACTATTGGTGTCAATATTTATTAATACACATTTTATCGCGCACGCGCAGCGGGGAAAATAAAGAACATAAATCAAACATAAATCAATATATTATAAATTATAACATTCAAACAACATTAACTTGTCTTGATACATTTTAATTCTAGGTCCAAAAGTAAAAACGTCCTACGTGTCCACAAGCTCCAAAACAGCTACTGCAAACCTGAACATGTGTTAAAATAAACGTCAAACACTTGCGTGTTGGTGAGAAATCAAGTTTAATAGATAATCATAGATAATCACAGTAAATCTGCGCGCAGCACGTGTATGTCTAGAGTTTAACAAGGGTGTAATCAGATTGTGATCAAGCCTAAGATAGTTCATAGATCATAGTTCAATCCATGCTCCCAATTGAGCATAAAAACGAGAAAACATCTGTGCAAGTGTAAACAAAGAAAACCGTAAACGATAGGTCTCCCGTGTTCAACTAATGGTACCAACGGAACTGCGGAATAGGCCGAACAAAGCGGTTAATGATACACACATACAAATAAACAGCCAAGTAAACGTCCTCAACACATGGGATACTGCGCGACTAAAGCTCATAAACAAGTTTAAGACTCTAAGTTTGTATGAACACATGAACATCCCAAAACATTAAAAGCAAAAAGGGATTAGGTACGAGATTACTCACATGATAAACGATGCGGTGATAGATAAAGCAAGAACCAACTTTAAACAAGCACAAGTTAACCTATAAATAAGATTATTGTTTTAATGATTTGTTTTAAGTCTTGATTATAAGTTAGCATAATTAATAAGTAAATTATAATATATATTACCGGAAAAGCAGGAAGAACAAGGAGGAAGACGGAGGCAGAGAGGAAGACGGCAGAGAGAGCAAGGAGCAAGAGAACAGGAGAGATTAAGTGTTTTGTGTGTGATGTGTTATGAAATATTATTATTTATAGAGAAACCCTAGGAGACATAATCCCTAGAAAAGGGGAAAAGATCTCAAAAAGCAAAAGATATCAAAAAGCATAAGAATCCAAAAGCAAAAGATATCAAAAGATATGGCAGCTGCAGGGGGCAAGATAAAGCTGACAGGGAACAGTAACAGGCATGGGCGGTTCAGATAAAGGTACTGGTCAAGCATGGCAAAAGCAGATCTCAAAAGATAATGTCAGTCACTTTTTCTACCAACCAATGGGGGTTGGTACGCATGCTGCGCCGAAAGTAACTATTCAGACATTAGATAGGTTAGGTCAACAGCACAGAAGATAAGACAACACAAAAGCAAACGGCTAGATTTAAACAGAAGATACAAGGGTTAAGCGCGGGAAGGCTGAGTGCGCGAGCGCGAAGGCTGGCACAACAATCCTTAGCGCACTGCGGGAAGAATCACAAATCCTTAGCGTGCTGCGTGAAGAACAAGAATTCTAAGCGCATCGCGGGAAGAACATACATTCTTAGCGCATTGCGGGAAGAACATGCATTCTTAGTGCGCTGCGAGAAGAGTTCTCTTCACGCATCGCAGGAACAAGATGTCTTCACGCAGGCTTCCATGTAAGGAGTCTGGCGCGTGGAGCTGCAGACATCCTTAGGCGGGAAGAACCAAAGGACAAGCAAAGAGGAGGGAAACAAAGCGTAAGGGCGGGACGGCGACAAGAGGGAAAAGAAGGCGGAAAGAGAAAAGGAAGAGGGACGGGACGGCGGAAAGAAAGAGAGAGAGAGGCGGGAAGGAAAATATATATTATTATTAAAAGTAAAATATAAGTATAAATATTAAATAATAAAAGAGAGATCGGGTCAGAGAAACGGGTACCTGGGTCGGGTCGGATCGGGCAGATGTCACAGTCTCCCCTACTTTAAGAAATTTCGTCCCGAAATTTATCTCGAAGTAGGTTGCGCAGAGAACAGGTGCGGGTACTTGATCTTCATTTGATCTTCCCTTTCCCATGTAAACTTGGCTCCGCGCTTGGACTCCCAGCGAACTTTCACGATAGGGATACGACTGCGCTTGGTTTGCTTAACCTCGCGATCCATAATCTCAACAGGCTTCTCAATGAAATGCATGGATTCATCAACTTGAACTTCATCAAGTGGAATGTGAAGGTTCTCGTCAGCTAAACACTTCTTGAGATTGGAAACATGGAACGTTGGATGCACATTACTGAGCGCGAGCGGCAGGTCAAGTCTGTAGGCAACTTTTCCCACACGCGCGAGAATCTTGAATGGACCAACATATCGAGGAGCAAGCTTACCCTTCTTCCCAAAGCGGACAACACCTTTCCAAGGCGACACTTTGAGGAGAACAAGATCACCAACTTGAAATTCGAGAGGCTTTCGCCTACGATCTGCGTAACTCTTCTGTCGGCTTCTGGCAGTCAGCAAATGATCACGGATCTTGGCGATTTTATCGGTTGTCTCTTGAACAAGTTCGGGTCCTGTGATTTGAGTTTCACCCACTTCGCTCCAACAAATTGGGGAGCGGCATTTACGACCGTAAAGTGCTTCAAATGGGGCCATACCGATACTGGAATGATAGCTGTTGTTATAAGAAAACTCGATCAAAGGCAAGTGTGAATCCCAATTACCTCCAAAATCAAGAACACAAGATCGGAGCATATCCTCAAGAGTTTGAATAGTTCGCTCAGACTGACCGTCAGTCTGAGGATGATATGCCGTACTCATGTCCAAGCGAGTTCCTAGCGCAGATTGGAGAGATTTCCAAAAGCGAGATATAAAACGGCCATCGCGATCGGATATGATGCTCAAAGGAGTACCATGGCGGCAGACGATTTCCTTGACATAAAGCTGCGCGAGATGCTCAACACGGTAGTTTTCACGAATGGGCAGAAAGTGAGCAGATTTAGTCAATCGATCCACTATTACCCAAATGCTATCATGTTTGCTTGCTGTCAAAGGTAACTTGGTAATAAAGTCCATCGCTATACCTTCCCATTTCCACGTAGGAATTTCTGGTTGTTCGAGCAAACCAGATGGGCGTTGGTGTTCAGCTTTTACTTTAGAACAAGTCAGACATCTAGCTACGAACACAGCAATATCCTTTTTCATACCGGGCCACCAATAAGTTATGCGCAAATCCTTGTACATCTTATCAGCGCCAGGGTGAATAGAATATCGGGATTTGTGCGCTTCACTCAGGATATCAGCGCGAAGATCCTCATCACAAGGGATCCAGATGCGATTGAGATAGCAGAGAATTCCACTCAGATTAGGGACAAAGAGTGCTTCCGCGCCACACGCTAACTCGGCGCGAAGGTTACCATTACTGATGGATGCGCGCTGCGCGTCACGAATACGCGATTCAAGGTTGCTTTGAATCGGCGCGAAGTGAAGCTGGGTGCGCGGCAAGATACAGTTAAGTTGGCAGGGTTTTCGGCTGAGCGCATCGGCTACCACATTAGCCTTACCAGGATGATACCGGATCTCACAATCGTAATCGCTGATGAGTTCGTTCCATCGGCGTTGCCTCATGTTAAGTTCCTTTTGATCAAAGATATGCTGAAGGCTTTTATGGTCAGTGTAGAGGATACACTTAGTACCATAAAGGTAGTGTCTCCAGATCTTCAAGGCAAAAACAACTGCACCAAGCTCGAGGTCGTGAGTTGTATAATTCTTTTCATGAACCTTAAGTTGCCTTGATGCGTAAGCGATAACCTTGCCTCGTTGCATAAGAACACAACCGAGACCTTGGTTGGATGCATCGCAATACACGACAAAATCATCATTACCCTCAGGTAGCGCAAGAACATGAGCTTCACACAACAAACGCTTGAGCGTTAGAAAGGCTTCTTCTTGCTTCGAGCCCCAAATATACGGTTTACCTTTGTGCGTCAGAGCTGTTAAAGGCAAAGCGATCTTTGAGAAGTTCGAAATGAAACGCCGGTAATAACCAGCTAAGCCCAGAAAGGAACGGATCTCAGAAGGAGAGGATGGCGTAATCCAGTTCTTGATTGCTTCAATCTTGGATGGGTCGACATGAATACCCATCTTGTTTACAACATGACCAAGAAACTGTACTTCATCAGACCAAAATTCACACTTGGAAAGCTTAGCATAGAGTTGCTCGGCTCTAAGCTTTTGCAATACCAATCGGAGATGTTGCTCATGCTCGGCCTTGGTCTTAGAATACACCAGAACATCATCGATAAACACGATCACGAATTTATCCAAGAAAGGCCTACACACCCGATTCATAAGATCCATGAAAACGGCGGGTGCGTTGGTTAAACCGAAGGACATGACCAAGAATTCAAAATGGCCATAACGAGTACGAAAAGCAGTCTTCGGAACATCTTCATCGCGGATACGCAACTGGTGATAACCAGAACGGAGATCGATCTTCGAGAAACAGGAGGCACCTTGGAGTTGATCAAAGAGGTCGTCAATACGCGGTAAGGGATACCGGTTTTTAATGGTGAGTTTGTTCAACTCGCGGTAATCAATACACATGCGAAACGATCCATCTTTCTTTTTAACGAACAACACCGGAGCACCCCAGGGCGAAGAGCTAGGGCGAATGAATCCTTTAGCAGTCAACTCTTGAAGTTGGCTGGCCAATTCTTGCATCTCAGCGGGTGCAAGACGGTAAGGAGATTTAGCTACGGGGGAAGCACCAGGGACAAGATCAACACGAAACTCGACTTCACGAGCGGGAGGGATACCAGGAAGATCATCAGGAAAAACTTCAGGAAAATCACGCACAACAGGGATATCGCGAAGCTTCTTTCCTTCATCGGGTTTAACCACATGGGCTAGAAATGCAATACACTTCTTCCGCATGAGTCTTTGGGCTTCGGCGCAAGACATAAGTTTAAGACCACTGGAGGGTTTTTCGCCGTAGATATGAAGATCACCATTTCCTCGAGGTATGCGAATCAATTTCTTGGCGCAAATAACTTCGGCGCGATTCTTCGAGAGCCAGTCCATACCAATGATAACATCAAAGCTTCCAAGAGGCATAGGGATGAGGTCGATCAGAAAATCGTTTTCGTTAAGGTTAAGCGTACAATCTTTAATCACCGAGTTTATTAAAACAGTTTCGCCATTAGCCAATTCAACTGAAAAATCTTCTTTTAAGTTATCGCGCGGTCGCGCAAGCTTCCGCTCAAAGGCGCGAGAGATAAAACTTCTATCGGCGCCAGTATCAAAAAGCATAGATGCATAAAATCCATTAAGCAAAAATGTACCATTAACTACGTCGTTATTCGCTTGCGCTTGGTGCGCGGTTATGTTAAAAGCTCGGCCACGCGTCACTTGGTTCGAAATTTGGTTCACCGGATTCGCTTGAGTAATCTGAACTTGTAGCCTTGGGCACGCGTTCCGGAAATGACTTGGATCACCGCAGTTAAAGCACGATCTGGGTCGTGGGTTTTGGTAAGTTGGCTGTGGGTTCTGCGGGTAGGCTGGTGGTGTTGGCGCAATCGGATTGGAGGGAGGGGTTCTACAGTACTCAACGGAGTGACCTACGCGGCCACATCGGTTACATTGTCGACACGGGACTTGAGGTGGGTGATGAAGTCTACAGGTTGGGCAAAAGGGTTGGTTTCCTGTGTAAGGTTTCTTAGTTGGCGGGGCAGGAAGTGCTGGATTGGTTAAGGCATAGTTGTGGACTACAGGAGGTGCTGGGTAGGTTGACAGTGGGTTAGGCGCGTAAACTGGAGGTTGATAAATGGGTTGTTGGGTAATGGGCGGGTTGGTAAGCGCATAGGCTTGTCTGCGCCTACGTTTCTGGTTATGGTTTGAGGGTTCTGGTTTGGTTTCTGTTGGTTCAGGGACAGTCTTGGTGGGTTTGGTCTTCTCAGTTCCCCGCAGGAACAGGGTTCCTGCTCTGACATGGTTGTCGCTGAGCACAGCGGCCAATTCGATGGCGTCAGAGAGGGTTACTGGGTTTCTGGCCCATACAGAATCTTGAATTTCCATGGGGAGACCCCCAAGGAATTTCTCGATGGCTCGGCGGGAAGGGGTAACAAGGTGAGGGACCAGTAAGCTTAGCTCGTGGAAGCGCGTCGCGTACTCGCGCGCTTCACCGCTGTATTGCTTCAAGTTCCAGAATTCTTCCTCCAGGCGCTTAACTTCGTTGGGAGGGCAGAATTCTCGCGTAAGAATTTCCTTGAATTCCTCCCATGTCATGCTAGAAGCAGCCTCTGCGCCACGCGCATGAGCTACTCCATTCCACCATGTAAGCGCTCTGGATTCCAGGACACTGGAAGCATATAGGGTTCGTCTTTCCGAGGGGCATTGGGTATGGAGGAAAGCGTTTTCAATCTTTTCGAGCCATTGGAGCATCACGGTGGCTCCTTCAAGACCTGTGAACTTCGGAGGGTTACCCGCATTAAAGGACTTAATGTTATAACTGGAGGTATTAGCATTGTTTTGGCTCAAAGCTTGGGCTATTGCGGCGGCCATTTCCTGGGAACGTTGCTGTCTACGTATGCGCGAGGCTTCTCTTCTCTGAAATCGGCGAGATAGCGGAGGCATTCTATAAAAGTTTTAATTTTAGTTAATATCTTGGTTTTTATCGCAAAGTTTTAATCTTATAAAGCTTGGTTTCGCAGAGTTAGATACTATCAAAAGTTAAAGTAAAATAAATGATCCTAAATGCAGACTTAATAAAGGTAACAAATTCGAATCAAGAACCGACAATTCACGTATCACCGTGACTTTCCGAGTTCTCAATTTAAAATAGCTAGTAAACGAGTATTGGAGATTGACGATTCATGTATCACCATGACTTTCCAATCTTCAATATAAAATATACAAGAAAATGAGTATTGGAGGTTGACAATTCATGTATCACCATGACTTTTCAAGTCTCCAACCTCAGAACATAATCGTAAATGGAAATTGAAAATCAACTATTCATGTATCACCATGACTTTTCGGATCTTCAAATCCCAACAAACGAATATGTAAGTAAAATCAACAAAAATCGAAATTCAACAAAAATCGAAATATCGCGAAATAGAACATAAAATCATATACTGCGCAAGTGCGAGCATATTCATAAATAACGAGTAATTAACAATAAGCGCGCAAACATGAGATTTCTCTCATGCGCGAGAAGGGACTCTTAGGTATTCTAGGCCGTTACGTCTAACCACCTATCCTAAGTCAACGAGCTCTGATACCAATCTGTAACACCCCGACCAAAGGCGGATTATACATCGGGGCGCCACATATTGCTTCATTACTCGCGACACTATTGGTGTCAATATTTATTAATACACATTTTATCGCGCACGCGCAGCGGGGAAAATAAAGAACATAAATCAAACATAAATCAATATATTATAAATTATAACATTCAAACAACATTAACTTGTCTTGATACATTTTAATTCTAGGTCCAAAAGTAAAAACGTCCTACGTGTCCACAAGCTCCAAAACAGCTACTGCAAACCTGAACATGTGTTAAAATAAACGTCAAACACTTGCGTGTTGGTGAGAAATCAAGTTTAATAGATAATCATAGATAATCACAGTAAATCTGCGCGCAGCACGTGTATGTCTAGAGTTTAACAAGGGTGTAATCAGATTGTGATCAAGCCTAAGATAGTTCATAGATCATAGTTCAATCCATGCTCCCAATTGAGCATAAAAACGAGAAAACATCTGTGCAAGTGTAAACAAAGAAAACCGTAAACGATAGGTCTCCCGTGTTCAACTAATGGTACCAACGGAACTGCGGAATAGGCCGAACAAAGCGGTTAATGATACACACATACAAATAAACAGCCAAGTAAACGTCCTCAACACATGGGATACTGCGCGACTAAAGCTCATAAACAAGTTTAAGACTCTAAGTTTGTATGAACACATGAACATCCCAAAACATTAAAAGCAAAAAGGGATTAGGTACGAGATTACTCACATGATAAACGATGCGGTGAAAGATAAAGCAAGAACCAACTTTAAACAAGCACAAGTTAACCTATAAATAAGATTATTGTTTTAATGATTTGTTTTAAGTCTTGATTATAAGTTAGCATAATTAATAAGTAAATTATAATATATATTACCGGAAAAGCAGGAAGAACAAGGAGGAAGACGGAGGCAGAGAGGAAGACGGCAGAGAGAGCAAGGAGCAAGAGAACAGGAGAGATTAAGTGTTTTGTGTGTGATGTGTTATGAAATATTATTATTTATAGAGAAACCCTAGGAGACATAATCCCTAGAAAAGGGGAAAAGATCTCAAAAAGCAAAAGATATCAAAAAGCATAAGAATCCAAAAGCAAAAGATATCAAAAGATATGGCAGCTGCAGGGGGCAAGATAAAGCTGACAGGGAACAGTAACAGGCATGGGCGGTTCAGATAAAGGTACTGGTCAAGCATGGCAAAAGCAGATCTCAAAAGATAATGTCAGTCACTTTTTCTACCAACCAATGGGGGTTGGTACGCATGCTGCGCCGAAAGTAACTATTCAGACATTAGATAGGTTAGGTCAACAGCACAGAAGATAAGACAACACAAAAGCAAATGGCTAGATTTAAACAGAAGATACAAGGGTTAAGCGCGGGAAGGCTGAGTGCGCGAGCGCGAAGGCTGGCACAACAATCCTTAGCGCACTGCGGGAAGAATCACAAATCCTTAGCGTGCTGCGTGAAGAACAAGAATTCTAAGCGCATCGCGGGAAGAACATACATTCTTAGCGCATTGCGGGAAGAACATGCATTCTTAGCGCGCTGCGAGAAGAGTTCTCTTCACGCATCGCAGGAACAAGATGTCTTCACGCAGGCTTCCATGTAAGGAGTCTGGCGCGTGGAGCTGCAGACATCCTTAGGCGGGAAGAACCAAAGGACAAGCAAAGAGGAGGGAAACAAAGCGTAAGGGCGGGACGGCGACAAGAGGGAAAAGAAGGCGGAAAGAGAAAAGGAAGAGGGACGGGACGGCGGAAAGAAAGAGAGAGAGAGGCGGGAAGGAAAATATATATTATTATTAAAAGTAAAATATAAGTATAAATATTAAATAATAAAAGAGAGATCGGGTCAGAGAAACGGGTACCTGGGTCGGGTCGGATCGGGCAGATGTCACAATCATCACCATCACCATCACCATTAGTATCATCATCACCATCTCCATCATCATCATCATAATCATTTTCATTATTATCATCATCATCAACATCATCATCATCATCAACACCATCATCATCATCATCATCACCATCATCATCATCATTGCCATCTTCACATCACCATCATCATCATCATCATCATCATCACCACCACCACCACCACCATCATCATCATTATCACCATCACCATCACCAACATCACCGTCAACATCAACACCACCACCACCACCGCCACCGCCACCATCACCACCATCATCATCATCTCCATCACCATCATCATCATCATCACCATCACGATCACATCATCATTATCAACATCATCATAATCACCATCACCACCACCACCATCATCATTTTCATCACCACCACTATCATCAACATCATCATCATCACCATCACCATCATCATCGTCATCATCACTAACATCAGCATCATCATCATCATCATCATCACCATCACCATCATCATCGTCATCATCACTAACATCAGCATCATCATCATCACCATCACCATCACCATCATCATCATCATCATCATCATCATCATCCTCATCATCATCATCATCACCACCATCATCATCACCGTCACCATTATCAAATCCATCATCATAATCATCATCACCATCATCTCCATCACTATCATCATCACCATCACCATCACCATCACCTCCATCATCACCACCACTATCACCATCATCATCACCATCACTATCACCATCATCATCATCATCACCACCATCACCATCATCAACATCACCATCATCACCATCACCATCATAAACATCATCATCACCATCACCATCACCACCACCACCACCACCCTCACCATTATCATCATCATTACCATCACCATCATCATCATCATCACCACCATCACCATCACCATAACCATCATCATCACCATCACCATCACCATCACCATCAACACTATCTCCGCCATCATCATCATCACCATCATCACCATCACCATCACCATTATCATCATTAGCACCACCACCACCACCACCACCACCACCATCATCATCATCATCATCATCACCACCACCATCATCACCATCACCATCACCATCGATTATGTTACATTTTAGATTATGTAACATTTTCGATTATGTTATAAAATCGAATATGTTACATAATCGATTATGTTACATAATCGATTATGTTACGCTTTTTATTATGTTACGTTTTCGATTATGTTACGTGTTCGATTTTGTTACATAATCGATTATGTTCGTTTATCGGTTCATGAACTGTTTGCTGAAAGTTTAGTTCGTTTACGACCCAATTTGATATCATATTTTTTATGTTTTATGTAGGGCTGTCATTTTTAACCACAACCTGAAACACGACTCATATAACTATTCACGAACATGATCGGTTATGTAATATAATCGAAAATGTAACATAATCGATTATAATCGAGTATGTAACATAATAGAAAATGTAACATGATCGATTATGTAACATAACCGAAAATGTAACATAATCGATTATGTAACATAATCGAAAATGTAACATAATCGAAAATGTAACATGATTTATTATGTAACATAATAAAAAATTTAACATTATCGATTATGTAACATAACCGAAAATGTAAGATAATTGATTATGTAACATAATCGAAAAAGTAACATGATCGATTATGTAACATAACCGAAAATGTAACAAAATCGATTATGTAACATAATCGAAAATGTAACATAATTGATTATGTAACATAATCGGTTTTCGACTAACTATTCATGACTCATACAACTCAAATAATAACTAAGTAAACCCACTTCAAATTAAATTGTTTAAACCCAAAAAAATGTTCTTTTACTTTAGGCCCAAAAAAAATTTCGTGTTTGACCATTTTTTGTTGTTGTCATTTTGGAGCCGGCCCTGATTATTGAATCATATGTTTTTGGATTATTTTTGAGTTGAAGTTGTACTTTTATAGAATTATAGTCAAACCAGTTGAACCGTCCAGTACAATCGGTTGCACCATATATAAGCCCAACCTAGTTAGGCGAAAACCTATTTTTAAAAAGTAACAGATTTTATCGTATTTAGAAATTAGTTGTATCGGATATTGAAGTGGTGAATTTTTACTATAAATAAAATTAGAAATAATATTTCTAATAGTACCAAGATTACATTTGATTTATTTAATTATGTGTGTATGAATATACAAAGATTGTATTTAACGAAGTTTGTCGGTGAAATATTTGACATGAAGTTATTGACTACATTAAAGGAAACCAACTTTACAGAACAAGACGTGAATGAAGGTTGTTGTATAATAAGTTAAAACGGACCACTGGCTAAGAAGTTAAAACTCTAAGTGTAACTTTATGTATTCCATATATAAAGATTTTGTTTATATTTACGGTGTTATTTTGTCTCTATCATCAATAAACATGTGTATGAATATGAAAACTCTTTAGTGGGCCGTATTCTACACCAAAATTCAATCTAAACATGATAAGTTTAACTCTGTTTCACTTACTCGAGCAATGACACACATTTTTAATAAGCGAGTTATATGGCCCATGCTTATATCAATCAATCAAGCCCCGTATATCCCACCGCATAGCACGCTATCGGTAGGGTCAGGGGAGGGTGGGATGAAGGCAAGTCTTTCCTCTATCCTTGAGAATAGAGAGGCTGCTTCCAGAGAGACCCCCAGCTCATAAAGCTACATACATGTTATCAGAGTAAACATACATCTACAAGCAAAGACACTTAGAAATACATAGATAGCAAACTACCAAGAAAGCAAGGAATCTGTAAACCACTAAGAATAGGGCATACGAAACAAAAAGCAGCATCAAACAAAATATATTCATAAACAACAAGGAGCAAGGCTAGCCCACTAGACCCTAAATAGAAAGCTAAGCTAACTCCGTACCTTCACTTAGAAGTCGCTAACCTTAATCCTACGTCTCCACGAATCTCTATCCCGGACCATGTCCTCAGAGAGGTGCAACTCTGTCAAGTCATGTCTAATTCTCTCATCCTAAGTCAATTTAGGCCTGCCTCTACTCCTCTTTCCTTCCACAATGAAGGCTTCCACTACTCTAACTGGCGCTGTTGTCGGTCTCCTCTTCACATGCCCAAACCATCTCAATCTCCCTTCCTTTATTTTCTCTGATATGCTAACTACTCCTAACCTTTCCCTGAAGACCTCATTTCTAATCCTATCTAATCTAGTGTGTCCGCACATCCACCTCAACATCCTCATCTCTGTCACCTCCATCCTGCGCTCCTGTGTCTTCTTGATGGCCCAACAGTCTGTTCCATACAACATTGCAGGTCTAACTGCGACTCTATAAAATTTCCCCTTTAATTTCCCCATGCTTAACATGGTTAAATATAATTAGTTCAATAGCGGTGCAAACTATTTGAGCTGAGCTTGAGCCTTACACTACTAGAGCTTGGCTAGTTATGTTTTTCTGAAGTTCGAGCTCGGCTAGATTTGAGCCTATATTTTAGGGAACAAGCGTGGCTCGTATACATAAATTGAAGCTCGACTTGGCTCGAGCTAATTTGGCCAAAATCTTAGATGAGCCTAAGCACAGCTCGAGCTCGTGTGTGATCCTTTAAACTAGTCAATGTTCGACTCGAGCTCGATAATTAAACGAGCTCGGCTCAAGATAATTTGACCAAAACCTTAGGACGAGAAGCAAGGCTCAAGCTCAGACTCGATACTAAACGAGCTTTGTTTGAGGTTCGGCTTGAGCTCGATAAGGTTCGGCTCATTTCAAGTTTTTTATCAATCCGATCTCGAGTAGCCCGCGAGCGGCTCGGCTCGTTTGCATCTCTAAGCGTAAATGAGACACCAAAACACTTTTTAACACCATTAAATATAAGCAATTCAATAAAACAGATGACATGACATGTTTAACACAAGTCAATAAACATGATCTATAATAAACGATAAAACATAATTAATCCAAAAGTTATGAAATATGTAATTAAGTATTTATTAAATATGTAATGCATGCCATTTTGCTGAAGGGTCTTAAACATGGCTTGTCGACCCGACGAGGGTGTTCATTGTTTCAGTTTATTTGGTCGATGTCAGAATCAAATCAAATTAAACCGAATTATTGCAAAAACCAACATTAAATTTTGTTTAGTATAGGTTTTCGACCTAATAAACCAAATGATATTTTTGGTATTCTCTTTGTTTTAGAAAAATACCATTATTTTATTTTATTACTAAATTTGGTTAGCCTAATCAAGATTGGATTAGAGCGGAAATTAAATGGCTGAGTGACAAAACTTAAACATTCATTATTCGATTTATTAATACTTTATTTGGTTTGATCAGAACTCAAATTTCTGAAACCATCCTTTTCGGTTTCGGCCAAAATTCGTATGTAATTCGATTAAGTTGTAAATGATTTTGGTTTAACCGGTTTGAGACCGCATAATGAACACCCCTTATATACGCTTTTAATCATATAATTAACGTGTCGATTCAAAGAAACGATACTCAATATTAGCCGATATACAATCAAGTGACACCAATTATATACGAGCCATAAGTATCGAGTAATTACATAAAATCATCTATCTACATTGTTTAATAATAATAATAATAATAATAATAATAATAATAATAATAATATTGTTTTGTGTTATAATTACGAATGGAAGTCCATAATTACAGGTGACTGAATGGAGCCAAACATTTGGCAATAGCGAGAAGCCCGCTAATGATCAACATCATCTTGTCTCTTCAAATTAACCCATCAAATACAATTTTTTTTAACACTTGCAATATTTATCTAAACACAAATTTGTGTCAAAATGTCGTGGCAAACTTACGTGGACGAACATTTGATGTGTGACATTGAAGGTACTGGTCAACATCTCGCATCCGCCGCTATCTTTGGTACCGATGGCACCGTCTGGGCTAAGAGCGCTTCTTTCCCTCAGGTTAGTTCGTTAAGCTTTTAGCGGACAAACCAATGATTCACTAACGCCTAATGGAACGAAATTTATTGTTCGTGAATGGTTCATGGACACAAATAAACTAGCACAAACAATGCCAAGTTTTTTTTAGCATTTATATTCATAATCTAATGATACATATAAATTAATCACACATTAGTACAAAAGAGGCTATAAGATGCGGTCATTTTCGCTAAAAGATGCGGCCTATGACCGCACCAAATAGTATCGAACCTTTTGGTATATATAACCGCACCTTTTGCTTATTTGTTATAAAGAGGTGGGTTTGGGGACCGCACCTTTTGCCTCCATGCATACAAGAGCATCTTTTTGCCTGCATATATATTTATTTATTTTAAATTTTAGAAAACTAAATATATATTAAAATAAATCAAACCTAATAAATTCCATAAAACACAATGAAAAATATATAAAAGTATTCTAATATATAAAAAGGTTTCATTGTTTACAAATATACGTGTTTAAAATTAAACTATATGTGATAACTTCCCGAACCAACATCTTCATTCTTGCAATCCGAACCGACGTCCTCATTCTTGCAACCCGAACTAACAACTTAATTCTTGCAACCCAAACTGACAGCTTAATTCTTGCAACCATATATGTAGAAACCACCTAACAAAACATAATGTTGCATTAATAAAATGAAGCTAAAAATTATATGCAAGTGTGTCCGACAAGAAAATGTAGTGTTCATTGTTGTTATTAATATAAACGAACGGCTCCCAAACGTAAATGAATTAAACTTATGTTCACTTGGGTTGTATATAGTTAAGGCACTATATTATCTATTGAACAAATCAATGCACAATTACCAACACCATTAACCAAATTAAACATAACAAGTAAAGAGAACATGTGATATTAATGTGTTTAAATATGGACTCTGGTATGCAATTGCTAAGTTGAAAGTCCAATCTAATTAGGGGTAATATTTCAAACTCACCAATCTATTTGCAGAACCGTGCCAAGCTGTGAATTGTGTTAGTCAACAACTCTGCAATAAGAAGGATGTCGAAACAACAATAAGAGAGAAATAATCATAAGCTTAGTAAATAATTGAATCAAAATCAACCTAAACTACTATCAAAGAGTAATTAGTCATAATAAAATTGAACAAAATGGTAAAATATCATACCGATGCAGTTGTGCGAGTGTAATCCTTTCTTATGTTGTCTTATTTTTACCCAACTGCAGTCACCATTGATAAAGTAAACCTAACTGTAGAAAAATATGAACAAAAACCATCGATGTTATTAAGGTTATTATGAAAAGTATGCAAAGGATTTTAATTTAAAATTCTAAAAAGATGCTCAAGACACTGCATTTATTTTTGATGTTTTAGGCCAAATTTGGAGGATTTTAAGAATCTTAAAATTCTTAAGATTGTGGGGTTGGACCGCACCTTTCATTCGCATCTTTTGCTCACTTTTGTACTAGTGACATAACAATAATAATACTTATATAGAGTTTTGTTATATAGTTAACAATTTTGTTTAAATCTATATGATGAGATTAGAAAAGAATTGAATATTATATAAAAAAATTAATGAACAAACATAAACAAACAAATTTTAGCGAATATAAATGGGCGTTAGCGAACGTCTTGTTTAATGCTCATGAACACAATTGAGCGGATACAGCCTTTTTTCGTGTTCTTTCATTTAGAAAATCGAACGAAATTTCTTGTTCATGTTTATTCATTTATTAAACAAGCAAACATAAATGAACTTCTCGCCAAACAGTTTGCCGAAGGCTCGTTCGTTTACAACCCTAGTTGTATTCAATTAAGATTGTGGGCGCAACCTAGTTTGGTTGAGAAAACTGGCGCAATTTGTAAATGAGCCGAGCCTAAGTCAATGTAAGCTTCTCGTTTGTTTGACTCGTTACATTTAATCCAAAGTTTTAAATGTATAAATTATCCCAAATTTTAATATACTTACATTATGTTACGTTATATATATTAAATTTTGTTTCTATACATCTATAAAAGTTACAAGCCAAACTCGAGCTAAGAATCTCAGCTATATAAGCGAGTCTAGCTAGCTTGACTCGGTTTGTAAACGAGTCGAAGTCAAGCCAAACCTGGCTTGGCTCGATCCTTTACAACCCTATAAGCAATGTTTTTATAATGGGACGTTGATGGTTTAACCGATTTGAAAAACCAAATGATATGTATAATATAAAAGTTTAAAATAAAACATAAATCAATTTGAAATGTTAATATACATTCCTCAACTGGACCGGTTGTATAAGCAGTTCCCTTTCGACCAGTCTAATCAACTGGTCCGGTCCAATCTTAAGAACACGGGGTGTAAGAGAGTTTTTAGACCACATAGTCTGATAGTTACTATGGCTATCTTTATATTGCACATCAACTTCACATGCTATATACTTGCTTTCATGTATTATGTTGTGCAGTTTAAACCTGACGAGATTAATGCTATCATCAAAGAATTCGATGAACCAGGTACTCTTGCCCCTACTGGTCTATTCCTAGCGGGTGCAAAGTACATGGTGATTCAAGGTGAGCCTGGAGCTGTCATTCGTGGAAAAAAGGTAACATAAACATGATTTACAAAATATCAAAAAGAGCTATCTTGATGCCATAACCTTGATACAAAAAACAAGTCCATCATTTCATCATTTTAGCCTGAAATATGATAGCTTTCGAAGTTTTCTTTGGTAATCGTGAGAACTCTTTAGTGCAAAACTCACCGGACCCTATCAATACTCTGCTAACCAGTGAGATAGTCTTGTTTGTGTTTGGCCACTTAACTTTTTGTATCTTGTTTCTCTTTTGTACATAAAACAGTTGCCAAACTTGTTGCTCAATTAATGGGACATTTTGGTGGCGGCAATATGGACATGTGTGGTTAGATATCGGGACTAGATAGATTAGGGTTGTAAAAGTTTTTTCGGGGATGGATTTGATCGTGTTGACCTAAAAATCTAAAATACCTTTTGTCCAAAATTCTTAACTTTTCATAATAAATAATGTCTTAGACGTGATTACAAAAAATGTATTATTTGAGTAAGAACGTATATATATATATATTTTTTGTTAAAATAAATTAGGAAGCTTTATGAGTTAAGAATACCAGTTTTGCGAGGACATGCTAAATCAATCTTTTGTGTTATAACCAATTTGACTCTAGACTCTAGGGACCCATTGTCATCTCTAGCATTAGTTATATGCTCATTTCAGAGACCAAAAGGGTGATGGGTGAGTTAATAGCTGGGACAATATGAGTAATTTCTCAAAAGTTGGGATGAAATGTGAAATTTTGGCTTATCACAAAACCATCCATGTAATTTACTCTTATGCTTATCTTTATAGATGCTTAAATATGGACAAAATAACTATTTAAATTCACAGGGAGCTGGAGGAATCTGCATCAAGAAAACCGGTCAATCCATGTTGTTTGGCATCTATGAAGAGCCGGTGGCTCCTGGTCAATGCAACAAGGTCGTGGAAGGGTTGGGTGATTATCTTGTGGATCAAGGCATGTAATCCACAATATTATCATCACTGGAAGTACTTCTTATTTATAAGGGTACACATTTTGAATATAAATACGATTTAGGTTTTTACATTTTGGTGTGCTTTAGTCTTGAAAATGTGAACAAATACCGTTTTATCTATTGTTTCATTCGGAGATATGATCTTCGAGTCCTTGTTACATATAAGTTTATGTGTATCGTTATTAACGAATCTATAAGTTCAATAAGTTGGTCTATGTTTATGATCCCATTGTGTTTCATAATTTCATATATTTGTAGATTGCTTGAAATGGAATTTCTTTATTTATGTTCATTAGTTTGGTTACTTCTTCACAAACATTTATACAATTATAGCTTAAAAGTAACTAAACAAGTTGGCACAACAGAAAGAAAGAAAGAGATTGCAAAAAGAAAAAGGTGAAATATATGATGGTCCATCCACTATATCAATGGCTTTTGAAGAACACATGGCAATGGTAGCAAATGTGTCCATTTAATCTTTATAGCTTTTACATTATAGGTCTAGTGTTAAAGGATATAAATAATTGAGTTGTTAACTACAATAGTTCTAATATCACTAACGTAACGTAGGCGACTTGCAAAAACTACAAACTTTCACAAACGTTTCTAGTCACATATCATATCAGTAGTCCATCTTTTACAAAAGTCCTTTTATTTTCCACATAATCACACCACAAGTTACATTTAATTAGTGTAATCAAATTTTAAAGTTGCACAATTTGAATATTACAGAACTTGACAAAAACATCATTAAGTTTGCAAACTTTTAAACTTTGTAAAGTTTATAAAGGTTTACAATTTTTATAAGTTTATGATTTTCTTTTCATTTTATAAAATCTTATAAAATAAACATAATTCGTTCTAACCAAGTCTACACTAAACAATAAATGCAGGTATTATGCAAACAATAAAATAGGTTAACATAACTTACAAATTAACAACCTAATAATCATTGGTACAAACTAAAATAATAATAATCATTTTGCTATAAACCGTTGTACATTATGACCTTGATTTATCTTAGTTTGTCTGTTAAAATGTATTTTCTAAAAACATTGTGTCCGTTAGACTTCATTCTTCCTCATCAAATTATTTGTAAGAAGATTTTGTGGAGTAAATTTTGTTGAATGAATGAAATGAGCAATTGCGAGAACTCTGAAAACAAATTATTATAGTTTTTGTTTAGTCTTTTGTTGATAACACATAAAACAACTACTAAATAACTAAGTAAAAGAGTAAGCATAATACGAGAGTTCGTTTCAATTCATTCAATGCATATTACACACACTACACATATATAACCAATACCTATATATCATAAAGATATGATCATGTTAATAAGTTAAAAGATCTAATGTGTAATTACATGTGGCCTCTCATACCATTAATACCATCAGATAAGAGGTCACCCACATGGTACTATTTCTGGTAAGGGTGTGCATGGGTCGGTTTGGGGCGGTTTTAGATCAAACCCATAACCATAACTAATATGTCGGTTAATAGATAATCATAACCATAATCGATCCGTTATGGCGGATTCGGTTAATCGGTTTTGAAGGTTATAGAGAGTCGGTTATGGTTCGGTTAACCGTGACCAAACTAATGTATAATTGAGCCTAAAACTTTGGTACTAAAAAAATAAAAATGACATGACATAGTTCAACAAATTATATAATTCTTAATATTAATAATATATATTCAAATAAACAATTAATGGTTTAACTCTTTAGTAAAATTAAATCATATAGTATAAAAATGAGAGCGTTATTAGTTTATTACCTTATTTATTTTTCAATAAATTATCAACAGTGTGTCTAATCATACTCCATAAAGTTGAGAATCTTGCAAATGGGGCGGTTCGGTTTTGACGGGTTTGAAATTATCTTTAACCATAACCAACCCGTATTTGGCCGTTTTTAAAAATTCATTAAACCGACCCGCTGGTTATGTCGGTTATCGGTTAAAATTGGTTCGGTTATGTCAGTTATGGTTCGGTTAATGGTTATGGCGGTTAATTTGCACACCCCTAATTTCCGGTTAAGCATATTTCATTTTGAAGCTCTTCTCTTATGCACTATCATTAAGTCCTAAAAAGTCTCAGTGAAATTTGAGTCTCAGAATTCCTTAAGGCACAATATCTCCCTTGTGGCCGAAACTATACACAACCATGTGACGTTTGCCTAAGATGTTACATAATGAGTGTGTAATATTAACATGCAAAATAAGTATCCATCGATAATACTTTCACATCCATGTTAGCTACTTATTTATTTATAGACAAAATCTTGAAAATACTCATGAACATAAATTGTTGAATTCATATTGTTGCTTTATGCATATGTAAACCTAATTTGATGTCTTTTCATTTTATAAATTCTTAAAAAATAAACATAACTCGTTCTAACCAAGTCTACACTAAACAATAAATGCATGTATTATGCGAACAACAAAATAGGTTAACATAACATAAAATTAACAACCAATAAAATAATTAGTCTTTTGACATTGTTGGTACAAATTACAATCATAATAATCATTTTGCTATAAACCGTTGTACATTATGACCTTGATTTATCTTAGTTTGTTTGTTAAAATGTATTTTCTAAAAACATTCTATCCGTTAGACATCATTCTTCCTCATCAAATTATTTGTAAGAAGATTTTGTTGAATGAATGAAATGAGCAATTGTGAGAACTCGGATAGTTCAAACTTCATGAAAACATACTATTAGAGTTTTTGTTTAGTCTTTTGTTGATAACACAAAAAGCAACTACTAATTAACTAAGTAAAAGCGTAAGCATAATATGAGAGTTCATTTCAATTCATTCAGTGTATATTACACACATTACACATATATAACCAATACTTAAATGTACTATATCATAAAGATATGGTCATGTTTATAAGTTAAAGATCTAATGGTACTACTTCTGGTTAAGCATATTTCACTTTGGAGTTCTTCTCTTATGCACTGTCATTAAGTCCTAAAAGTGTCAGTGAAATTTGAGTCTAGGAATTCCTTAAGGCACAATATCTCCCTCTGTGGCCGAAACTATACATAATCATATGACGTTTACCTAAGATGTTACATACTGAGTGTGTAATATTAACATGCAAAATAAGTATCCAATGATAATACTTTCACATCCATGTTAGCTACTTATTTATTTATAGACAAAATCTTGAAAATAGTCGTGAATAGAAATTGTTAATTCATATTGTTGCTTTATGCATATGTACCCCTAATTTGATGTCTTTCTTTAAAAGAAACCCCCACCCCCACCATGGAGTGGTGAGCATTTGCAAAACAATGATGAGGAAAGGTATCATCCAATTCATAATATGTGGTGACATTTTTTTCGTCAACTATGTATGGGCAGAAAGCCTTTCATTATAAAAGAAATTAAATGAAACATATATATTTTTTTAAAAACTAAAAAGATATATATTATGGTTTTAATATTATCAATTTTTTTTATTTATCATGCTGATAAAAAAAATTTGCGGGGAATATTTTTGGTGTTGATTATGCCAGTCAAATAACTCAAATCCATCCTTTACAAAGTAACGGGACCTTAAATCCCCACTCTTGATTTATTGAAAAAAGAAAGAATGGTCAATTACAATCAACACAAAGTATATGTTATCATCAGTTTTTATCCACTGTATTACGGGGTTGTTTTATATTATTTGTTCTAATATTTATTTATTTTTTGAGTTTATATTTTTTTATTGTATGAAAGTTAATAATATACTTATGGTTTGGTGATAAATTGTTTCACAAATAAATGATATATTATAATTCGATTTAAAAGCTATATGATTTTGATGAGACCCAAACCCGTTTATTTATTTTACTATAAAATTGGCTTTTTAATTATAAATAATATTTATGAAAGTTAATAATATACTTATGGTTTGATGAGACCCAAGAATCGTTTATTTTTTTTACTGTAAAATTGGTTTTTTAATTTAAATTATATATATATATATTAAAATAAATAAGATACTAATTTTTAGTATATCCTATTTTATAGGATTTTTACATCAATAATTTGGTGAGGATAATTTTTTATTTAATGAGATGTTATAACCCGTTTAAGGAATATCTGGGTTTGGTAAGACCCATACCCATGAATTCGGGTCAAATGCATTAGAAGTCTCCATTTAAAAATCAAGCAAATCTGATGATTCCAAAAAAATGGGGAGCGACCACATCGCGACACATAAGATTTTTATGTTTTCATTTATATATTATATAGACAGTGACTCGTTTATATATAAAAAAGAATTTTACATATTATTGAATATTTTTCTCTAAAGATATTTCTATCAAGATATAACTTATAAAAGCTACAATTTAATAAAAAAAAGTCAATATGTAATATGTAATGTAACTTTAATAAAATTAGAACACTTGTCTTGACCAACAGTTATAAGTTATAACTTATAACAACTAAAATATATCGAGTTTTGGTATGAAAGATGCTCGATATTGATTTATACGAATTTTTAGCAAAAAGGCAAGAGCAGGTGTTTGATGTAGCCATTGAGATTTTTGGACAATATACAACTTACAAGTGAATTGAAAAGGGTGATAAAAATCATTTATTGAGCATTTGTCATTTATTTATGTTTACCAAAACTATGGATCAAATCTTTTAAGTTTTGGACTTTCACTCGTTGTGCTCTAAATGAAAATCTCCTTTTATTGTTCTCAATTACATTTAACTCCATTTGAATTCTCAGTTAGCATATGATCAATCAACATATTATATTATTTTAGAAACTATTTCTTTCATTTAAGTATTTATAGAAGGCAATAATCATGAAATTTAAAAGCACGTAAATTTCACCATATGGGTGTACCAAGAACATTTTAATTGATACATTAATCCAATTTAATAACCTTTTAAAGAGTAAATATGTGAATTTACAAATAAACATGTGTACTTTAGAGCTGAGGGTCTCTCTGAAAGCCACCTTTTTATCCCTTTGGATAGAGGTACAGTATGCCTACCTCCCACCCTCCCCAGACCCTACTTATAGCTTTGCTGTTGATGAGACTTCACTGGGTATGATTGATTGATTGATACAAATAAAATTTTCTAAACAATAATCACACTTTTCAAAACACAAAAAAATTTAGACTTCGAGTTTGATTCGTAAGTTGTTCTTTCAAACTCGACCTTGACTTGTTTTTATTTATTAAATTATATATAAATACTTTTAATTATTTTTATATCTTGAAAAAACATTAATGAGCCTAAGCTCAACTCGATCTCGTCTAGTACCTTAAACTCGTCAAAGCTTGGATCGATCTCTCAGCTATGCAGTGTGAAATTAATACATAGAAGTCCAAATTATGGCAGTGCACGGTTCGGTTCGGTTCGGTTTTTAGGCAAAACCAAAACCGAAGTCATCGGTTTTTGAATATACAAACCGTCCGGTTTTGGGTTTTTCAGTTATTTTTGATTTTGGTTTGGTTTTAGTCGGTTTATTTCAATTATGTGTAGACATTGCAAAAAATTTAAAAAATGAAGATGATAATTTTAAGTTCTAAGAGTGTATTGGAGTACCACATATATATTGGACACAAAACAAAATTAGACGCATGTTAAATGGAACTATACGAATACAAAGTTGTTAGAGTAATAAAGTTTAAAATTTAACAAAGCTCTAAACCAAAAAAACACTAAAAAGTTTAGTTCTAATCTTTATTCATCATCTTGTTCATCTTCAAAGTTTAATCCCAGTCTTCATAATCTTCATCACCATTAATCGGTTCGGTTTTTTTAAAAATGGAAAACCGAACCAAAACTGAAAATTCGGTTTTTCAAAAAAATAAATATATTAACCCTCGGTTAATGCTTCGGTTTGATATTTTCGGTTAATTCGGTTTTCTGCTCACTCCTAATCCAAATGATATTAAACAAAAAAAAACACAAAGCATATTAAGGGTCGACAAACTTAAAAAAGCTTGGTGTACAAGGCGTGAGCTTGAAGACGCTAGGGACAATTGTGACAATGTACATGGGGGCCATGACTACTACCAACTAGGACTAGCTAGCGAATAATTGAGACACCAACACGTCATACTGTTTGTTGTCTTCGTGGTTTCCACGCTATATATAATAATGATAATAATATTCACCCTCTCCTCTTTCAATTCATTCTCCAACTCAAAGCACACACGCAGAAACTAATTAATTAATTAATATTTGGAAGTAGAAGAAGAAGAAGATGTCGTGGCAAGCTTATGTTGATGACCACTTGCTGTGTGAGATCGAAGGCAATCATCTCTCTGCCGCCGCTATTATCGGTCACGACGGCACTGTTTGGGCACAGTCACCCACCTTCCCTCAGGTTCACTGGTTTTAATAATTTCATTTTTGTTTGTTTTGTATTTGTATTTGTTTAGATCTGACTTGAATCGGCGAATTGATTCGATTGATGTTAGTTGATTTGTTAGGGTGAAATTGTTCTTATGCTGCTGCATGCACTTGATTTTGATCTGGTGTTAGGGTTTAAGGATGCTGAGGTTTTGATTATTTTGAGTTTTGGTCTAATTTTTTTGGAATTATTTTGGTGGTAAATAGCGGCAACTAGGGAGATGTATGAAATGATGAATTCGAATCGGGCTCGAAGAATTTGAAATTCGATTTGAACTGAATTCAAAATCCACCGTTCGAATTTGGTTCGGTTTTATTTTAGCAATCGAATACGAATTTATGATTTCGATCTCAAGTATTGTATTTTATTATTTATTTTTGTTATATATAAATTATATACACAAATGTTTATTAAAAATATTTTAGAAGCTTTTTAAGTTCCAAATACTAGAAATTTAATGTTATTATGGTTTTTAAGTCATAATATTTTTGTCAATTTTTATGAATATATAATCGGATATGTTACCACTTTCAGTATTTAGAATGGTCTATTTTTTATAAACTTTTTTTTTTATTTTTTTGCAATAGCTTTTGAAATTAGAAGTAAACAATATTTTGGCTGAATTTGACTTGAATTAAAATTACAAACTCGAATTGAATTTTAAATTCTGATCCAACTTTAAATTTGAATAATTCGATTCGTTGAACACCCCTAAATGAGACGTTCATCAACGAAGCCCCTCCACCTCATCGCCACGTAGGAAACAGGGCTTCGAAGGCCTTCTCCATAACACCCCACTGTGGTTTAAAGCCTCCTTACCATGTTATATGCATGTGTGTGTATGTGTATGTGTTTGTGAGAGAGGGAGAGAGAGAAAAACACATGCCCCCCCTCCCATACCCCCGTTTTCACCATACCGCCCAACCCCTATACCGTCCCTCGGCGGTGTTTGCCGCCCATACCGCCCCTATGTCGCCCACAGCGGAAAGTTATATTAGGGAATTGATTACAACTCTACTTTGGGTTCTGTCTTGAAGTGCATTCTGAATAATGTGTCAGTTCACTCTTTCCGAATGCTTTTGAAGGTGGACTTTAATAAATGATTGCTAAATTAGTGAAATTGAAGTATGACTTTCATTACAATATGATCTATAACATATAGTAGATACTATTCAGTTTATATTCTCAATTTGTCTAGTCTGTGGATGGATTAAGCTACTTATTGTTTATAATGAAAAAAGAAACCTGTTGGATAAATTATCTTAACATTTTATTGAAGAAAGTTTAAAGGAAAGTTTTGTGTTATTGCTTCTTGACAATAGAAAATAACATTGATCTTTATTGGCTAACACTTCAGGTCAAGCCAGAGGAAATAACTGCTATCATGAATGATTTCAATGAACCTGGCTCACTTGCACCAACTGGTTTATACCTTGGGGGGACCAAGTACATGGTTATTCAAGGCGAGGCAGGGGCTGTGATTCGAGGGAAGAAGGTAACGAGTTCACATTTTTGTTGATTGGCTAACTTATAATATTATAAAGTACAAACAAGATGGTTTTAGGAGGTGTTTAGATGTTTTTCAATTATGTATACAAACAAAAAAACATTTTTATCAGTGTAGTAAGATTTTTTTTCTAATAATTGTAAATCAAATATTTAATATATTAAGTGAAAGATTTTATTGAGGCTCTGCTTCTGTTAACACATGGATCAATAGGCTTAGTTATTATTATGTACGGAAGTACTTGATATAACAAGGGTATATAAGTAATTTGCGGGACCCTTTGATAATCAATTTTCTTGCTGCTTATATCAAATTGATTTTTTGACTCATCAAATAATTAGATAATCATAAGCTCAAGTAGGATCATAAGTTTGAAATAGCAATTATAATAGATATGTTGTTTTAAGTTTGACATTTGCTTATATATTTTTAATCAATGATTTACTGGTTATGTACAGGGACCAGGAGGTGTTACTATTAAAAAGACAACAATGTCCTTGATCATTGGTATCTATGATGAACCAATGGCTCCTGGCCAATGCAACATGATTGTTGAAAGGCTTGGTGACTATCTCCTCGAACAGGGTTTCTAATTTACTCTTGTATGTAACCGTCCCTTTCAGTTATTTTTTTCCGTTTCATATTGACAATTGACAAAGATGGTAGTTTTGGCCTGTTAAGTTGTGTCCCTTTTGATCTGGGTCATAATGTGTCAAATTAAAATAGCTTAAACTAAAACGAGCGAGAATTGCCTAAAATTTGTTTTTAACGCAAACAACCTCTAGGATAAAAAACCATATTTCAACACACTAAATGGTTACAAGGTTTTTAATTTGCTTTTTTTACATCTTTGTCCCTTTCAATATCTTTTTTCTTTTATTTTTCTATCGATAAAAGTTCAAGTTTGCCCCATTTATTTATGAAAAGGGTTAATAGGGGCTTTATGTTGTCTTTGATACATATAAACTCTTAAATTATTGTTTTTACAGAAATTGCATTCTAATTAATTTATTGCAATTATATAGCTTTTTCTAAACTCAACCTAACTTAGAGTACATCTCTATATACTTGGGGGTGTTTGGGTTTGCTTATTAAACTTTGCATTTAAGTGAATATCTGTTTCAAAACACAATAAGTAGATAACAATCTCAAAAAGCAGTCCAATTCCCAAACCCCTTTTATTTGTTGGGTTTAGATTATATACAAATTAACTTAATGTGCTAACTGTACGAATCAAGTAGTGTAATATATGTTACGGAATAACACGTTAATTTAATTTGTACGTTAACTTAACCTTTATTTGTTATCATGATTAACTGAAAAGTGGGAATGATTTGCAGGCAAGTAATACTGTACTAGATATTAAAGCTGCTGGAGTTGTAATCCAAGTGGTTGATGCTTGATGAACAATATTTGAATTGGTCAAACTTGCCCATGTATTCATGACCAAGTGTGATGGAAGTGGGATACATGTTTAGTTACTTTTTGTGTTGTCTATGGAGTGGTATTTTAATTAATATTTTCAATGTTTTGGGTTATCTCATATTAATATAACACCTTTGCTTGTGTAACCTTTTTGTTTCATGTTTTGGTTTCCATATGGTCAAATTACAACAATTGGGTTGGTACCTCTCCTCTAAACGAGTACCGAGGGGAAGGTTAGATGATCCGTCATGTCGGTAACTTCTTGGTGTCCCATCTTTTATTATTATTGGTTGCAAATAAGGGTGTAAATGAGACGAGTCTAATAACTAAGTTTAGTTGAGCTCGATAACTAAGCTTGAACTCGGACTTGAGCTCGTTTATACTAGCCTTTGTTTGAGCTTTCAATGAGCTAATTACAAGTAGTTCATACAAGTAACTTGGCTTGTTTGTACTCTTGCAAACATTTAGGTGGAAACTTATATTATCTTCGTGTCTAGTTGACATGCTAAACAAATCAAATCATTGCGATGGACCATTATATGAAGCTATTGGATCATTTCTTGTTTATCTCTTTTGTTCATGTTAATAAGTCTACAACGTTTTTATCATTCAAAAAAAACATGAAACTCATTATCCTTTTATTAAAATATAAATTCAACATAGAAATAAAAGTATTTTCACCTTAATAAGAGTATTGTCAATGTGCACCGGAACCCAAGGTCTGAATGATGTGATGTATGTATGGCTGTACAAGAGAAGACTTGCGTTGTGGAGCAAAAGTCCTTGAGCTTGGTTTGGGGCTGTAGACTATGAGCGCAAGGAAGGGTGGACCACCACTCTCACAAACAAATAGATAGATATACACTATATATACAACTTCAATATGTTTTAAATTGGATTTGCGGAGATTTAGGACATGGTTGAAATCTGACATGCAATGTTGAGCTGGAGGCTTGTAGAAGATTCTAACACAATCATAAATATAGTTTTTTCTATTTGCTATACCCTTTTTCCTTTTCCCTATTTCTTGAAATGAAGATGGCACTAGATGTAAACAAATTAATAATTATTTGATTTTTCAAGTAATGTATCATTGTTGAACCGAATCAAAACAATCAAAACCATCAGTGACGAAGCTTGGATGAAAATGCCACAACTCAACACGTATTAAACTTATATAAATAGGGGGTCTAGCTCAAAATTTTCAGACAAAAACAGGTAAACTTACACCATGTTTAAAAATTTCCATACAAAAACATATAAATTTACACCACCAAACAAAGAACGTGATGGATCCGACAATACAAACTTCGCCCTTGGAAACCATATAACCAAACCGAATAACCGTCCTCCACCAATCAGCTAAGAAACTTCAATAACCAAGCATGTCAATTCCAGTCAAAGCTCAAAACCGAACCAAACCGAATCGTGTTCACAAAAGTCAAAATGCAACGGCTCAAGTAGCTACGAGTACTACAACTGTATAGCACATATGAGTTTTGGCGGTCCGTTTTATTCAAACTTTGTTTATATTATTATTATTATTATTATTACACGCTCCAATCTCCATTCTCTCACCGTTTCACAAACACTGTGCTAACAAAACCCTAACGAATCAATCTGCAACGATGAAAGGCATGAAGCCATTGAAGCAGCTCAAGCTAGCCGTACCTGCTCAAAAAGCCCCAATTACCAGCTTCTTGTACGTTCACACACAATCTTTTTTTTTTAAATAGTTTTCGTTAATCTCTAATTAGTGAGCTTCGTATCTAAATTATGTTAATATTGTTACGTATCTGTTATCAAGTAGTTTATTATTATAAGATCTGGATTATTTGTAGCTAGGGGTGAGCAAGATAAGGGTCGGACCCTTGAAACCCGGTTACCCGACTCTTAAAACCCTTAATTAGACCCGAATAAATAATATGGGTCGGGTAAAGGGTATTTAAATTTCACCTTAAAGGGTAAAAGGGTTTCAAGGGTCCGACCCTTGTTCAAACCCTCGACCCATTTACTAGATAGATATACATCAGATTCACGATTAATCTGAAGTTGATGAGAGGTTTGTATTTCATATATGATTCATCAGAAATTTTCCAACTACTAAGAAAAATAAAATTAAAGGGCCATACTACTGAATGAAAACATATATATGGAAATCACTGAATTGTCCTCTACATGTAATTTGTGAATGTAAATATTGTTTACATCAGTTCAAATGGTTGATAAACTTTCGAAGTTAGAGTTTACTATGTTATTAAATGAAAGTATAACTGTTTTAGGATTCATATATTAAAGTCATATATGATATATGTAACTAATAAATGCAAAAAAGAAGATGTAATTAATGTCTTAAATGTTAAAGGGTTGGACCCTTGAAACCCTTATTTATACCCGACCCTTTTATTGTTTAGAGGGTAGGGTCTCGGGTCCACATTTCTTCATAAAAGGGTAAAGGGTCCGGGTAGGGTATTAGGTAAAAGGGTAGGGTCTTACCCTTTGAATCAGTCACCATAGACTGCAAATTAGGGCAAAATTTAATGTAGCTCTAATTGAAGAAATTTTGCCCTAATTTGCAGTCTATGGTGACTGATTATTCGATTTAATCTTATAGATGGTTATGTTGTTGGTTTAGTTCGTAATTGTGCGGTTTGGATTATGTGAATTTGAGCTTATTTTGTGTGAATGTAGTTATGTGAAACCCTAATTGAAGAGATTTTGCTCTAATTTACAGTATGTGGTATCTCATTTATTGGTTTAACCTTATAGACGGCTGTGTTGGCGATTTGATTCGTAATTGTGCTGTTCGGATAATGTGAAATTGTTATTGGTGTGAATTTGAGCTTATTTTGTGTGAATGTAGTTATTTGAACCCCTAATTGAAGAGATTTTGCCTAATATACAGTCTCTGGTATCGCTTATTGCGATTTAACCTAATAGACTGTTTAGTTTATGATCGTGCGGTTTGGATCATATGAAGTTGTTATTGGTGTGAATTTGAGCTTATTTTGTGTGAATGTGGTTATGTCAAACTTTAACTTTAATTGAAGAGATTTTGCTCTAATTCACAGTCTCTGCCTCTCTGGTATCTCGATTATTGATTTAACTTAAGTGACAATTATGTTGTCGGTTGAGTTCCCAAATGTGCTGTTCAGATCATGTGAAATTATTAATTTGTTATTGGTGTGAATTTGAGCTTATTTGTAGAATTTTTTTAGTTCAATACATCTGTATATCGGTTCGGATATCGGATATTCGGTTTGGAATCAGTAATTCGGATTTGAAAATGTCTTTATCCGTAACCGAAATCTGAACCAATGTCTAATTGAACTGAATATATATCGTTTCGTGTCGGTTAAAACCAGAAAAATAACCGAATTTTTGTAGTATATGAAGATTATTGTGGATTTGCAGGACAGCAAGTGGAACATTTCATGATGGTGATTTGCTTTTAAATCTGAAAGGATTAAGACTCGCATCGGAGGATAAGGAGAATAGTGTAGGTTTCCTTCAGTTCTTATAGAGGATTGAAAATTTTGGTGTGATCTGCTAGTAAACCAGATCACATATTTTATTTGTGAATTTTGATCTGCTTCAATTTGTATTTTGAATATGGCTTATTTGTGTTTGCTACTTGATCAGCCATCTGATTCCAAGGACATTGATCTGCAATTTTCTTTGGAAGATCTTGAGACCATTAAAGTTATTGGAAAAGGAAGTGGAGGTGTTGTTCAACTGGTCAGACATAAATGGATTGGGAGATTGTTTGCTTTGAAGGTCAGGATAAATCTGAACTACTAAATATCAGTCTATCACTAGTTTTAAGTGCCATATTATCTAACTTTGAAAAAGCACACCAAAACATTCCCTATTTCACAAACAACCACAACACACCAATTACTAGGATAAAGAATATGCAATAAAGTAACTTGGTCAGTTTGACGGTAACGTTAATGTTTGACATATTAACTCTTTCCGAGTATAATGAACCACATTACTTCTTTCACACTTGTATGTTTAATGTTATTGACTTAGTTTGACTAATAGGATGTAAATGCATCTATATACTCAACATATATATTTCTGATGTAATTACAAAAATGAGGTGAAATTTAAAAGAGAGAAGAATATAAGCAACACATGTACACAAGGTAACACATTGTTTAGGTGATATGATAAGGAGAGGAAGGTAGATAAATCTTAAATAATGAAAGTTAGAAGCTCATCAAAAGCAAATTATCAATCATATAATTGTCTGCTCCTGTTTTTTTATATAACACTAGTACAGTACATTGTTTTACAAAAAAAACGTATTCTTATTTTATAACTTGTATGCTATTGTGAATAATGATTCTTGGCATTTAATATCAATATCAAGTATCAACTATTCTATACTTGACATTCAACTGATGTCAATATATAAGTTTTCAGTGTAACAATGAATATACAGTAAAAAACTCATAATCATATTGATTGTGATCACAGGTAATCCAGATGAATATACAAGAGGAAATCCGTAAGCAAATTGTGCAAGAACTAAAAATAAATCAAGCTTCTCAATGCCCTAATATTGTTGTTTGTTACCATTCTTTCTACCACAACGGAGCAATCTCTCTGGTTTTTGAATATATGGACCGCGGATCTTTGGCAGACGTGATTAGACAACTCACAACAATTCTTGAACCATATCTTGCAGTTGTCTGCAAACAGGTTTGTCCATTATATACAACATGTTTATTGGTTTCTTCTCTCACTTAAAAGAGATTGGTATATGATCATCATAACCATAGGTGCAAAGTATGCCATAGCTAATAATAATGTTTATCACAGGTATTGCAAGGTCTTGTGTATTTGCACCATGACAGACATGTAATTCACAGGGACATAAAGCCATCTAACTTGCTTGTAAACCAAAAGGGGGAAATAAAGATTACAGATTTTGGTGTAAGTGCAATGCTTGCAAGCTCTATGGGTCAACGAGATACATTTGTTGGAACATATAATTATATGTCGGTAAGTAGACACATTTTTTTGTTGTTTTTCTTTTGAAGTGCTAGATAAAGCTGTTTAAATACTGCTTCTAAATCCTGTTATGATAATATAAGAACAATCAAGAATATTATCAATGGGGCTTGATCTTTTTTCTTGTCACTTTTTAAGCCTGAAAGAATCAGTGGAAAGACTTATGATTATAAAAGTGATATATGGAGTTTGGGCCTGGTGATTCTTGAGTGTGCTATTGGACGATTTCCGTTTATACAATCTGAAGATCAACAAAGTTGGCCAACTTTTTATGAGCTCTTAGATGCGATTGTCTCAAAGCCACCACCAACTGCACCACCAGATCAATTTTCACCTGAATTCTGCTCATTTGTGTCTGCATGGTAAGTTTAAACACCATTCTACAGATTATGATTTTGTTATTAAAACAACATTCTTAGCTGGCCAATTAATACCGAAGAACTGATTGGTTGGATACGGTGCAAACTTGTTTGCACTGGGTTTTACGCATTCTTTGAATTTTGTAAATAGTTTATGGTGTGCATGATCACACTATTTTCTAAAATTATTATATTTTTATTTGGGGTAAATTATTTTGGAGGCAGTGAATATTTGGTTACCCAAATTATTTGGTTTGTTGTCGATATGCATGTTCTTACAATCTTATGTGTGTGTATACATGTAGCATACAAAAAGATCCTAAAGACAGGGCATCGGCTCTAGATCTTCTGGTTCGTACTATAATCACTTATTACAACTTTTTGTTACTGACGTTTTATTTTTCTTTTTACAACTAACCCAAGTTCTTACTTTTGATCGTATTTGTAGAGTCATCCGTTCATCAAGAAATTCGAGGACAAAGATATTGATCTTAGAATTCTGGTAAGTTGCTTGGAACCCCCTATAAATTATTCTAAATGAATAATTTTGTAATGATATTCGTATTATTATGCGTCCCCTATATATGTATTTTTAGCCTTTTCTTGTTCTATAAAGTACACACTTGTAGTATTTCACTTTAGTTACACCTATGTGTGCAAAATTTTCGAATGACAATTTTACGTGTTTGATTTCCATGCTTATTTTATTTGTTTACTTTGTTGTGAACATTTGTTAATTATGAAGTGTTTATTTCAAATCCGAAAAAAACTCAAACACGTACGCCTAACACTAACTATCTATGTCGTCAACTTCGTTGATAACCAAGCCACCATGTTTTTTTCTAGAATTTATAGCATAAAATTGTCATTTTACATATATATACTAAAGTTAATGAGAAGGATAGTTGATGAAACATGTTGATGTAACATTAGTGTAATCAACTCCATACGTTACTTTATTGAAGTTGAAACTTGAAAGCATCCAATGGACCTATTTATTTAACGAACATTAATCATCGTTGAAAAACGCTGACTAGGCAGCCACAAGGATGGATCCGTGACCACTATAAAATATTAATTATTTTTAATAAGTTGTTTAATCATCCATTTCTAATGTGTGGTTCCAATTGGTTCCTATGTAATTAAATTATAATATGTAATAAGTCTGCCTATTGGCATCAACATTGTTTCTTATTTTCACTTTTGTATTGTTTATTAACTACAGTGGTTAAAACAAAATTAAATTATAAACTCACAAAGAAATTCAATATTAAGAGCATACGGGGCTAAGAGCTTTCATAGACGACAATAATTAAAAGAAATCCAATATTAAAGAAGAAACATGAATAATTATAATCTTGAATTATCGAAAATAAAGTGAAATACATAAAATGTATTATTGTAAATGCATACACAAGTAACACAATCGTCAATTTACATATGTCGTGACTAGGCATGTTCAAAACGGTTTGGGACTAGGAACCGGAACCGGTTCCTAACCGGTTCCTATATTCAAAACCCTCAATTAAACCGGTTCCAGGCTCGAACCGGTTAGATAACTGAACCGGTTCTCCCACCCTCGGACCCCTAACCTATCTAACCGGTTCTTACCGGTTCCTAAACCGGTTCCTGTACCGTAACCGGTTCCAACCGGTTACAGTGTAAAAATTTTTTTTTTTTTTCGTTTTTCGTTTGCGATTTGGATTCTAAACTACGATTTGTATTTGTATAACATGAAAAATAAAAAAAACAATTAACATAAAAATAAACAATTAACTGATGAAGAAAAAACAACTACTGAAGATGTTTGCCACTGAAGACAACTACTGAAGGTTGCCACTGAAGACAACTACTGAAGGTTGCCACTAATGACAACTACTGAAGGTTGCCACTGATGAGGAATACTCATCAGTGGGAACATTCATCAGTTGCAGAGTTTGTTGTCACTGATGCAAAATATGAATCAGTGACACATTAGTTGCAGAGTTTCATCAGTTGGAACATCATCAGTTAAATATGTAACCATTGTACAATGTAAACTTGTTCATTGGATTTGCAATACAAGTGCATTTAGTTTTTTTTTTCGTTTTTCGTTTGCGATTTGGATTCTAAACTACGATTCGTATTTGTATAGCATGAAAAATAAACAAAACAATTAATATAAAATTCATTTTATTTACTTTAAGAAGTTCAAAAAAAAGGCTACATGTTTTAAAATCTTCAAAAACAAATTAACAAAACATTAAACTTATAAATATAAAGTTGTGACATATAATTTCTAGAAAAGCCTTCTTGTTCGTCGTAATTATTGAGCGGCGACTTCTTCCTCGGAATTACTTGTAGAAATGCCTTCTTGTTCGTCGTGCACTCGAACATCAAGTGGTGTTTCATCTTCGAGAGTGGTTACGTGTTGAATACGATCGATTGAGTCCAAGTGATCCTTTAAGCAAATGCACATCTCCACCGACTCCGAATTTAGTCTTGTTCTTCTCACCGATATTACCCTGCCACTAAGAGAAAAAGCGGATTCCGAAGCTACCGTAGAAGCTTGGACGGTTAGTAAATCAAGGGCCATGGTGGCAAGAATCGGAAACTCGGTTTCCTTTACCTTCCACCAAGCCAAAACATCAAAAGTGCCATATTCCTCTTCGGATAAACCGGTAGAGTAATCATTTACACTATACCTTCCTAGTTCGCTTGAAGGGGTGTTACCCCTTTGTTTTTTAGCCGTTACGTTGCGAACGGTGTTCATAAGGCAATCATGGGATCTCGTACTCTAGTAGCACTTGAACTTGATGAAGACCCCCCGGCATAGGCATGTGTATGTTTGACCCATATTTATTTAAATAAAAGTCATACATAAATTTAAAATTCAAGTTAAAATCATTTTTGCCTCTGTTGAAAAGTTTGGGTCAACTTCATGCATATCTAAGGCTGAAAAAATTTCGTCTATCACACATTCAACCCCCGTAACATTTAACATTGGGTTTAAAGCGGTGGCGCAAGTAAAAACCGGTGGCAATTCAAGAAAGTATTTTTTTAATTTAAACTTCATTGGTAATATGATGTTTGAAAACATTGGACTTTTATTTTCAAATTCTTTAAGATTGTTAACGATTAAAAATAACTCCGAAAGAACCAAGGGACTTGTCGGATAATACGTTCCCGATAGTTTCGTAGTTGATGTTTTAAAAACTTCAAGAAAAGTCGATAAGTCATTGATAATTTCCCATTTCTCATTTGAAAAGGGGATTGCCAAATCATTCTCGGCAAGACTAGAATGAAACATTTGTAAAGTTTCTCTTTGTTTCAAAGCACTTTGAAACATTATGCAAGTGGAATTTCATCGATGAGATACATCCCAATTAGCTCCCAAAGCTTTTCTTCCCGTATCTTTACAAAATTTTCTATATTCCATTTGTCTTTTTTTACTTTTCTTAAAAACTTCATGTATCATTAGTCTAAAATCGTTTATAACCGATGTAACCTCATCCGAAGCAAGTCCGTCTTGCACGATTAAATTAATGATATGTGCAACACACCTTGAGTGAAAAAATACACCATTGCAAATCGGCGTATATTTTAATTTTAATTTATCAACCGCCGATGTATTATTCGACGCGTTATCAAATGCCATTAAAAATATTTTATTTTCTAGTTTATAAGTTTTTATAACATAATCTAAAATTTCAAACAAATTATCTCCCATATGTGGATACTCAAAGAGTTCGAAAGCAATGGTGCGTTTCATCATTTCCCACGATGACGGGTCTACCCAACGAGCGGTGACACAAAGATAAGATTCGGGTAGACCATGTGGAGCCGACCAAACATCACTAGTTAAGTTTATTCCCGTATTTATATTTTCAAAATATGCAATTAGTACCTCTTTGGCCTTCTTCCACAATTTTAAACAATAACGTTTAAGAGTATGACGACTTACGTGAGTGTATTGTGGTTGAAGCGTATCTCGAATCATGGCGGTTAAGCGAGGGTTGTCGAAGTGGCTAAACGGCAAAGCTTCTTGAATCACAAACTTCGCCATACGATCTTGAACTCGATCAATTTGGTATGTAAATATTCCGCCTTCACTATCCATTTGCGTTTGTTGCGAATCGACGTTCTTTTTCAACGCCTTGCAATACGGTTTTTCGATGTGTTTCTTCAAATTTGAATTCGAAAGTGGGTTTAAATAAATCCCACAAAACTTGCACCGAGCCTTCAATGAATGGTCACTCAATTCAACCAAATCCCAATTGCACCAAATCTCTTGATTACGATTATGAGGTACAATACGAACGAAACTTGGTTCGGCGTTGGAACCTTGACCAACCGATGATTGTGAGGTAGCCATAACAACAAATATGAATATAGAAGAAGAGAAAACAAGAGATTAGAGAACTCAAAACGTTGTAATAGCGTTTTTTTGTATTTTTTTGCGTTCGGGTTTGCGTTTTGAGTGTTGTGATGAACCCATGACACCAAATACCTATTTATACTAGTAGTGGGGTGCTTGGGGGAGCCAAAAAACGGCTATTTTTGACCCCAACGGTCAAAAAACGGCCAAAAAACGATTTCCAACGGCTATATTCGATCCAACGGCTAGAACCGGTTAGGAACCGGTTCCGGATGGTTCGGTTCCAGAACCGGTTCCGGTTCCTACCCGCCCCCACTCAGAAATGCAAGAACCGGTCACGGATTATCGGTTGAATCAGATAGGGTCCGGTTCCTACAAAAAACGGGTAGGAACCGGTTCGGGTCCGGTTCGGGTCCACCGGTTCGGTTCCAGGAACCGGTTTTGTTGATCATCACTAGTCGTGACTATACCATATAGGTAAATCATCCTTAGTTATTTATTATACTATCTAAATGAAGAAATGTAAAACAGATGAAAAATGTGTATGTGTATGTGTATGTGTATGTGTATGTGTATGTGTATGTGTATGTGTATGTGTATGTGTATGTGTATGTGTATGTGTATGTGTATGTGTATGTGTACGTGTATACATATATAAAATATTATCTATAGTAATTTGTGATTTTGTGTCCTTGCTTGGGAACAATGTTGTTGAGATGAATGATATTGAGATCCAAAACTAGAATGTTTGATGACTCGGATATGGATGTATTCAAAGAATTACATGGACCTTATCCTTCCCAACACCACACACACCAACCCACACACAATAATATGTACATGTATATATATATCCACGTCCCCAATAACCTTTACAAGATCATAACACCTACGTCACCAAACATACATTAACTCATTTCTTCTTGATCATCATATAACAAATCCATGGCTATGTTTCATGTTAAAACTGTTGTTACCGATGAATATGACTCGGATTTTGTCGAAGAATCATCGGTTGATTCTTTAGATACATTGTGTTCCTCTGATATGATCGATGATGCCACGTCATCTATGTGTTCCTCGTCTTCTTCGATGTCCAGTCCGTTGTATGAGTTATCTGAACTCATGGCTCAGCTTCCTCTCAAGTAAGATATTGTTTGATAATGGTAGTGTTTTCATAATAGCCTAATAGGACTTGATTGGTCGGTTGGACCGGGAACCGGATACATAATTGGTCTAGTTGTGTGTTTGAACTGCTTTCATTTAAACCACCCGGACTAGATATAAAAGAAAAAAAATACTTCCTTTTAAAATATCATATTTTTTTTTATCTATATACTACTTCATACTAGGTATTTTATTTGTTTTAAGGTTTCAAACTTTTATTAATATTGTAATCCATACAAAAAATAAGGTATTGTTAGATCTTACTTTAAGTTAATTATATATCGCATAATTCGGTATTCAAATCCGATTCTACCAGTGAACCAGTAAGACAGCCGGTTCGACGACCGGTCCGGTTATGAAAACAATGGTTAAAGGTTTTAGTAATGCAATTTGTATAAAATATTAAAATGCACAAGTTGTAATAAGTTACTTGTTACTTATGTAGGAGGGGTTTGTCAAACTTCTATCAAGGAAAGTCAGAGTCATTTGGATCACTTGCAAATTTGAACAACATTCAAGATCTTGCAAAGAAGAGTCATAGATCAAGAAGGTCAAAGTGCAAAAGTCAAAATCGAACATTAAGTCCCAAGAGCACAATAGTCAAAAGCAAGAAGAGTTGTTCATCTTCTCTAGCTAAGAGTAGTTTAGTTTCTTCCCTTGGAGAAATGAGTTCAATCTTGGAAACAATTGTTGCGCAAAAGCGGTTTTAATCGAGTTTACATTTGCTTACATCAAATTCCGTTTTCACTTTTGTACTTAATCTTAAATTTATATATGTTTAAAATGTCTATTAGTTTAAGTAACACATATTAATATTACCAGTTAAGTCAACCAAATATGAAGAATGTACAAGTTGTAAAGTCTAAAACTCCACCAATTTAAAAGAAAAAAAACAATAGTTCACTTGATAATTCTGCTTCAATATTGATTGCCCAAAAGTACATTTGCACACCTTGCACTGTAAGAGAATTTGTACTCCGGTAAGGAGACCCTGTCGAACCAGCAGTAAACAGGTGGCCGATTGCTTTGATGCGATTAAAAAATGGCACTTTCCATCAAAGTCCAAAAAACAACACGAAATAAAATTTAGGGGGTGTTTGGGATTACTTATTTTAAGCAACTTATCACTTATATGTTTGGAATTTTGAGTTATTGTGAGAGGATAAGTTAATAAGTTACAGAGTTGTAACTTATTAACTTATTAAAAAAGTTACAATGAGGTAAAATAAGGAATCCCAAACACCCCGTTAATATTATGTTTTTTTTTTCGTCTCAATAAGAGTCGTTTTTGGTATGTTACAGTATTTTTTCATTACTGGTACCGAAGGGGTAACACACAACCTTATGTTTGTAACTTTTATTTGTTTAGACATGATTTTGTCCACATATCTAATTCCCCTGTGCACCAAATTCTCGCCACAACACGCGGGGGGATCCCCCTAGTTTTTATAAATTAAACATTATGTGCAGCCGTGCTGGGAACACAGGATAAGACCTAATGGGCAGGCTCTACTTAAACACGAGGCCGATCATAATGTCTAATCCAACTCACGTCATACACATCATAGTTCATATCACTTCATACTATTATGTTGTACTTGAGCATGTTAATTATCAATGTTTCGAAACTAGAACCGTTCTTGTGGCATTGTTTTGTAGGCTAACTAGTCCGAATGGTTAGATCGATCTTAAAACATAGACGATGTTAATAGATAAATAATACCAATAAATGTTGATTTCGTCATTGTAAAGTTGGGCTTCGGGCCTACCACATAGCGCATCCTTTTACAAGCAAAAACAAGTCAGCCCATTATTTTTTGACTTAGAGTTGGTATACCAAAATTTTGAGTTTTAACCAGCCCATATTTTTTAAGAATTGGACTTCGTTATATAAAATGAAATTAAACCAATTAGATTTATAGGGTGAGGTTACTGTAAAATAATTGCTTAACGTACGATAGGTACGTGACACGCTTAAAGGCAAAAAACAAAAACTCTCAAAGGCAAAAATACTAAAACGCTCAGCCAAAAACCTAAGACTATTCCCATTGGCAATCTCATAATGAGATTGGTGTGTCCAAAGTTAAAATAGAAATTGAAAAAAGAAAATAATGCAATCTAGATTGGCAATCTAGGTTGGTGGAGCAAACCTAGATTGCAATCCAAACTACCCCCCGATAACTTAATTATTTAATTAACTTTTAATATTCTAACTAAAAAAATAATTAAATAAACGATATTTCTTAAAAAAAATTATGAACATTCCGATACAAATTTTATTAAAAACGGACTTCGTTAAAAAAATATTTTTTTTAAGTTGGGATGGGTTGTGAATGTGTATAAAAGATTGGGATGAGTTAAATTATGTAGATTGGAGAGAGAGAAATTAATTTTATAATGTAAGATTGAGATTGCCAGTGGGAGTAGTCTAAAACGCTCAAAAACGGTTTTCTTGAAGAAAAGTAAAAAAAATTGATCGATCAACGATCCAAAACTGGTTATTTAGGTGAACCAGTGATTAATTGGATATGTATTGACGATTTCGAGATTTTGTGATGTGATTTCGAGATCTTGGATATGTATTCTTGTACCTAATGTACTTTAAGCAATTATTGTATTCTATTTTTTCTCTAAATTTATAATTGTAACTTATTAACTTATCAAAAGAATATGAAATTTAAAGAAATCGAAATATCTCATAATTAATTCAAATTTGTAATGCATGTTGGTTCAAAACAAACACAAAGAAAGTGAAATCTATCATCGCGGCCACACCCACCCGTTAATATTTATTTTTCTTAAACATACATATATTATAAAATTATAAATTTATGTATATGTTTTTTGAACAACAAATATTTCCAACTAAAATCACCTAACCTTGCACTTACAAATATTTAAACTCGTATCTTCACTTTTGGAGGGGTAAACAACAAGCACCATACCATTAAAATTATATATCTGTGATTCTTCTTAAAAACAAAGACCCTTAAGATAAGAAAATACTTAAATCAAATTTAACAACCCATTAACATTTGTTTAATGAAAGAACCGAAAGGGTGCATAATATTAAATTCGTTGATTAACAAATGATTAGAAATGCATGAATATATAACACAATTATCCGGTTGTTTTAATTTATAATAGATTGGTGATCTACAATTGCCACCTTTATTCTGGTTTTGGCCTCATTTGCACTTCAAGACGAGTGTGTTTGGTGATATAATTTGTTATTTCTCAATTTTTATAAAGTATGTTTTTAGAATCTTTGCATTTAAAGTTTTCCAGAAAATACCGAGTCATCTATCAAGTGCCTTCTTTTGTCATATGTTGCACTATAAGATCAATGCACCAAACAAATTGATTAAAAAAACGTTTAATACATAATTAATTTTAAGTGCATATATACAACAAAATGTAATAATCATTCATATATAATGTTGATCAGTTATAGTGAAATAGAGAAAAATAGATGATATGATTACACAATTGTCTTATGTATTATTTTTGTAACTATATATACATGTTTTTTATGTGGTTTCTATAGTTCGTTTCTTAAAATTGGTTTTGTATTAGATCATGTACTAGTATGTATAGTTACGTCGTTATATTTTATTTATATAAAATCAAAGTTATAGCATATTGTTAGATTTCGTGTTCTTAATTTCATATATATATATATATATATATATATATATATATATATATATATATATATATTATACTTAGTTAAGGGTTGTGATTATTGATGTGTACTTTTATAACACGGTGTTAAGTTTGATGAGTTACAACTAAATAAAAGATACAATCAGAATTGATTTATATATTATTCACAACCTTGATATATATAAGGACACAGTTTGACATAGTCTATGATACGTATATAATAATAAGGGTGTGCACAGTGTATTGACATAACTCCCCAATTTGCTCATGGTCTGAAGAGGAGCTAGATTGCGTCGCAATCTGATGTACGTAATCTTATCCTAAACTTTGTATGGGAGGCTATTTCCCACGGCTTGAACCCTGACCTCAAGGTTACAAAGAAGCAACCATACCAGTTGTTTTAAGGCTCACCCTCATGATATGTGTAGAATCATAACTGAAATACAATTGATTTACAAGATATATATCATAAATATATTCCCGTGCGGTCGAAGGCATCTTGAGGAACATGAAGAACCTGATGTTGACCATGACCCATGTTTTTCCGAATAAGTATAAAATGTATATCAATTTCAATATGTTTGGTTCGTTAAAGTTATTGTCAGTCAGATAAATAACATTAACACAGTAACAATAACAAAGATATGAATGATTTAAGATCATGTGTAATGTACATGAACGACATGAGTTGTTTCCTTACCTAAACCGTAGATGAAGCTCTTAATCAGAATAGATCTGTGCGAACTAATTGTAAATCATATGTGAACAATGATGATGCATAAGTAATTACTTTACATATTAGTCGTTCACTATTTTTTCCTAAAATAATATATATTGGTTTCAAAAAAACTTTGTTCTATATATAGAATCATAGAAATTACAGATTAAATTTAGTAAAAACTATTTCTAGCCTCTAATTTCAAATAACACCAAATTTGAATACAAAGGCGCACCTGTACATCTTAATTAATGAGTTGTGAGGAATAATTTTCTTTACTAAATGTTTAGTTATATATACTAGGACTATCCCATATATGTATATACAAATAACATAAAAACATGCACATTTAATTACGGATTTAAGATAGAAAAAGACAAACTTTAAAGTGCAATCAGTTAATGAACGTGTCACTTGTTTTATGATTTATGCTTTGGAAATTTCTTCTTGTTTTGTTTGGTCATCACATGTGAAGGTTTGTTCATATGATTCCAAAGAGAGATTGTCTTTTGTGTGTTGGAATGTGATTTAAGAGGTAAATGATACAAGTCTTTTAGAAAAGAAAAGATTGATGCAATACATCGTTTTTATAGATGTCTTAATATTCTAATATTTACACAAATTTGAACTCATATATCAAACTACTAAATCGGTTGTAATTTGCATATGCACACACTCATAAAATTTGGCAACATTTAACTAGATTCGCACTTGTGACAAATAGCTTATGAAAACAAATTAGAATGAGACGATGAACCTCACATGTTGGCTTGATGTTGATGTTTCGCTCGTGTACAATGATACATGCTACCACATAAAGAGTTACCAACCAGACAACTACGGCTGATAACTACAATTCAATTTCATCAATCTATCGTTTTTCTGAATATAAAATAAGTCGGTTGCCGCAAAAGTACACAACAGTTATATATATGTTACAAATACACTCTATCAAGTACACAACAATTATATATATGTTACAGATACACTCTATCATAATACATACGAGAAAACAAAAAATAATTTTACATAAGTTTTTAAATTAAGTTATTACAACGTTTAAATTAACGAAAATACCATTTTAAACATGTTGACTTTTAACACCCCCACCCCTTCCTCGGGTTAATATTTTTTTTCAAAAAAATAAGAAACACCATATAAAAACGAATATTTAATTCTCTTTAATTTAAGTATGATATTTTCATATAATATTATTTATATGAAAAGTGTCTATGTTCTCTGTCGCATCGCACGGACACCCAACCTCTGACGGTATCATGCTAACATAACATATCAAATCCATCATGTTTTATTTTTATAATATCATAAAATTATATACCCAAGGATTACACAAAGTTCCTAATATAGATGTTACTTAAAAACTTATAATAAAAATAATTGCCTTTTCTTTTAGTGATATATGATCACATGATTTTGAAAGAATATATTCTTCAAGAACACAAAAAGGGGGAGTTCACGTGCAGTAGCATGAAGGAAGTTAATAGGGAAAAAGTGCATAATGAATATGTGTACTAGTGGCCTCAAATTCACCCCTGTGATTGCATAAATGTCAGTGGTAGTAACACCCGTGATTCTGCATTCTCTTCTCTTAACTTTAATCACCCATTAGCAACTTATTAAAACAATTTAACATTACAAAATTAGAAAAATCATGATTAAATTTGGCTTTTTCAGTGCACGTATATTTATTAATTAATACATAAAGTTATATTTATGATCATGTTTCTGATTTCCTATATGTTACACATATAAAGACACACTCCGGGTATACATATATGTAATGAATTATCATATAAGAAAACCTTTTCATATGAAAATGAGTAAAACGTGTTTAATCATTATTTGCACCAAATTCATGGTTATAAAGGGTTTCACTAGGCTTTATTAATCTCAAATATATTATGTAAATCCATATTTTCATGCTCTTTAGCTTTTATATAGGTCTAGCAATACTATTTTTTTTAAAGCAAGGTTTGGTGGCGAAAGTGTGTCCACTTCATATAATTTGTTGGTATAATAAGTTTTGATACTCATGTAATTGTAATAGCAGTGTGTCTACCTCAATACAATCATGTGTCTACATCCCAGGCTTTAATTCATTGTGATAATAAGTTTTTATATATACACATGTATAAAAATTATGTGTCTAATTCATTAACACAATGCACTCGCCTTCCATGTTTGATTCTTTTTCGTGGTGACTTTTAGTGTACATTTATAAAACAAGGTGTTTAAACTTTTACATTTTACAGTGATGCGTCCACTTTTATTTTATTTGTAATTGTAACAAGTTTTGATGTACATGTATATAAGGATGTTTAACTCATTTTAATAGTGCACCGACTTTCTGGAGTTGATTCATTATTGTAATTGGTATCGATACACATTTGTGTACCGGTGCTCCTAACCCATTCTAATCTGTGTGTATATATATATATAGATTTATAATTTTGACGACATGCTTATACCTTTTTGGGATTATAATATTACATCCATAGTTCAATAAATACACACATAAACCCTCACCACAAACCCAAACCAAATTCCATTTGTATTGTACCCCTAACACATTCTTCTCTACTCTCTTTGTTTATTCCACTTGCATTTTCATTTCATGGCCAAATTTTTACACATTTGCTCTCTTTTCATTCTTTTACTTGTTCTTGATGCCACCACACAAACACTTTGTCATACCAAAGGCTTGAAACCAAAAAGAAACACATGGAAGCAATTAGGTGTAAATTTGACACAAACCCAATATTCAGAACAACAATTCATGAAATGGGTCAATTTTGTTGGAACTTTAAAGCATTCCCTATTTTCCACTGCCAAGAACAAGCTCTTTCCATCTTATACACTCACCGTTGACCGGAATCCAGCTACCGGAGACTTTACTAGCATTCAACAAGCTATTGATTCTCTACCCTTTGTGAATCTTGTTAGAGTTGTCATTAAAGTCCATGCAGGAGTTTACAAGTAAGTTTGTTTATTTATTTATTTGTTTTCATGATGTTTTTGTTTAATTTAGGTTTGTGAGACTTGTGATCAGAATTCAAAGAAGCTAGATAGGATAACCTTAACATTGTGTGGTTGAATGCTTATTTTTCTTGGACAATTTTGATCAAGAATTTAATGAGTTTTTTTTAACCTTAATATCTACTGAAACCTTGATTAGTTACAAAATTTTTATTAATAAATATATGGCAAGAGTTTCATTAATAGCATTATAAAGATTTGATGAATATTGAGCAACACACAAACATGAAAGATGGTATTTTTTTTTCTTTTTTTTTTTATCATGGGAATTTTGTAATTCATGCAGAAGTTCTATGAAGAATGAAGACAAAATAACATTATTATATACAAATAAAAAGGTTTTAAATCTTTATTTTAAATCCGTATATAATTTTACCACACACACTTTTAGATCACGACAGGCATATATTGTTAACACGTACTTTTTTACTTGGATTATGCAACTTTTTTTTTATCATCATTCATCTTCCAGATTTTGAATAATTTAAATGATTGATGAAAATTATAATGTGTCACGTGTATATATTTTACTAAATATGCTTTAGTTAAGTAATTAGCAATATAATATATTATGTAAATATGTAAAACTAACACTCCCACTTCTTATACCGAACATTTAGATTACTTTATGTAACTTAGAAGTAAAGTTTATATATGTCGTTATTCTAGAAGAAAATATTTGCTATAAACTCGAGACGAGACGAAAAGAGAGATGTGATCTTTACGACACCATTTTACCTTTTACTTTTACTTACAATAGTTTATACAAATATATACCTTAATCGCTACATATCAAATTAATCATTAGAACTTTTAAGACCCAAAAAAAGTTGTCATTCACTTTTATTATGTTTAAAAGTTTTTATTGAACATGTGGTATTTTTCTTAAGAAAAAAAAAAGATTAATTTCTCTGACTTTCAATATACTTTTTACAATTAGAAAAACTTATTCTTCGGTCTCTAAACCAACTTATATATTTTGTACTTTTGTAAGAGAATATTTGCATACCTAGAAACCGGTTACAAAACATTTAGTCAAACATTCTTCATGTACTTTTTCTTATATTTTAAATATATTTAAGATGTAAAGTTTTTGGGTTATCTTTAAACAAATAATATATTAACTTTAGTTAATATTTAATTATTATATATTTAATTAACTTTTTGTTCGTATATAGGGAAAAGGTAAATATACCTCCATTGAAGTCTTTCATAACCATAGAAGGTGCAGGTGCTGATAAAACAATTGTGCAATGGGGTGACACGGCTCAAACCGTTGGTGCCAAAGGTCAACCCATTGGTACATATGGGTCAGCCACTTTTGCAGTCAATTCACCCTATTTTATTGCCAAAAATATCACATTTCAGGTAAAAAAAATATGTGCATGCATTGAAAACTTGTACATCATACTATACTAACTAATAAAGATGACTAGTTTAATGTACAAGTATGTGATGCATGCAGAACACGACACCGGTGCCAGCACCAGGGGCCGTAGGGAAGCAGGCGGTGGCGTTTAGGATATCAGCAGACACTGCAGCATTTGTCGGGTGTCGATTTTTGGGCGCACAAGACACGCTTTATGATCAATTGGGTAGGCATTATTACAAGGAGTGTTACATTGAAGGGTCAGTTGACTTCATTTTTGGCAACGGTCTCTCTCTTTTTGAGGTTTGTTTTATATTTATCCGTCTTTTTTAAATATTAACTTATAAAATGTACACAATGCATTGCCAAAAAAAACACGTTAAAATAATCCCAACGCCCCAGAAAGAAAATGTTCATTTCACACTTACATTACAACATTTTAGGCTTACATGTGCTTATAAGTTATAAGTTACTCATAAGCCCGAGTCAAATAACTCTTAAGCGCGAGTCAAATTCAGGTTTAACTTGTTTATTATTTATTAATTATCTTATTTATATACATACATAACTATTATTTTTATACTTATACTTATATTTATAATATAAGTTATATAGCATGATTTATATTACTTTTGTCTTAGAGTTTGTGAGTTAACACTTCTCCAATGTATTAAGATGGCAAAACATTTTAGAAGTCTTAATGCACAATACTTCTTGATTTGGTTTAAAGCTGAAATTATTGGTTTTCACTTTTGAGTGTTTAGCTAATTAAAGTCATTGTCAACTAGATAAATTATTGTTAAGAGAACTCTTTATTTCTATAAATGAAAAATTACCCAACCATCCCTTGCTTTAAGGAACTGATGACTATGATTTTTCATGTCCCAAAAATTGTACAAGAATATATCTCCCCTTTTTAAATAGTACACTGTCGAACCCGAACAATACTGATATAATTGATACTATTTTTTCATAAATTCGGTATCAATTTTTCTTACTGGTATGGTACCGATACCCTAAAATACCGAATTTTTGTAACGAGTAATGACAACACTTAATATGTAATCATATATATTTGTTATATTAAATAAAAATCACTATAGCTATATAAATAAAAATTTTGGCTAGCCCGGTGGATACCGATACCTTTATAACGAGTTGATTTCAACTGGTTCAGGGGTGTCAAGTGCATGCAATAGCACCAGTAATAGGTGCATTAACCGCACAAGGACGAAGTAGTCTATTGGAGGACACAGGGTTCTCTTTCTTAAGATGTAAGGTCACGGGGTCCGGTGCATTGTACCTCGGATGAGCGTGGGGCCCGTTTTCTCGGGTAGTGTTTGCTTACACATACATGGATAATATTAATATCCCTAAAGGATGGTACAATTGGGGTGACCCTAATCGTGAAATGTAAGTTTCCATCTCTAACCATTAATATTATTTTGTTATAAAAAGCAGTGTTTTAAAAACCGGTTGAATCGGTAATATCGAGTTCCACATATCAGACTGGTATTTTGAGCTTGTATTTCTAGGTGGTTTGCTAGAAAATCGAACCAACGGAGTTTTTTTCCCCCCTAAAATACCGGTTTAAACCGGCAAACTAGTTTTAAGCCAAAGATTTTTGATATTTTGCGGCCCATATATTTTAGAAATTACTTTAAACCTAGTGATTAACATCGAAACAAATAAACTTTTGGATTATTTTTTGAAAATCAAGTGCTTTTGCATTGTTTTTGGATTAAGAACTAACTTTTAGATTATACTTTATTATGAAATCATATACTTTTGAGTTTAAGTTGCAGTTATATAAAATTACAAGGTAAACAATTCAACTTGGTGGTACTATTTTTTAGTCAAATCCAATACGAATAAAAAATTTGTTTTTAAAACATTGATAAAAAGTGATAATTGGAATGCACCCTATAAGGTTAGACCAGTTATAGTGGTTGCTTTTTTATCAGAGTTTGTGGTTGTGTGTGTGTGTATTGGGTTGGGTGGTGATTGCGTGATGGAAGGGGCGGTGAGTGTGTTTGTTTGTTTGCTTGCTTTTTTTGTGTATGCGTTCTATGTGGTGGCCGAAAGTCCAAACGGTGGCTTTTGTATTTTTTTGTCTTGTTTTTTTTTAATATTTTTTTTATAGGTTGTGATTTAGGTATGTGGCACTACTGAAATAAATATGTAAAGGGTGTTTGCTAGAGGTTATAGACTTATAGGCCACAACTAGGGTTGGTGTAACATGTCTCATATGATATGACATGATAAGATACGGTTATGTGTGATGCTAGACATGAACACGACATAATAACCAAGTAATGGTGTCATTTTTTCCAAACACGGACCTAAACCTGTTTAAAAACATGTTACATGACACGACCTGTTTAGGGACATGATAAATAACACAGAATCCTTAACATATGTGAATTAAAAATCCAAGATTGAGGCGTAAGATAGTAAGGCATATGCGATATATTTTATGTATATAAAAATCAAAATGAAAACAGGTTTAAATAGGTCATTAACAGGTGTTAGCTTGCTTGGGCACAAATTTAACAGGTGTGTTAAATGCGTCGACATGTTTAAGACATGGCATAAGTTAAGCTCAAACCCATACTTGTTTAACTGCGTGTCATTTTGTGTTGTGTTAACAGGTTTGTGTTATAATTTGTCAGCCCTAGTTATAGCTCATATAAAACTTTTTTTATTGTCTATATATTTTTCATTTAAATATGATTTTTAAAAACTAATAACTTTATGATAACAATAACTGCAGGACTGTGTATTATGGGCAATACAAATGTAGTGGGCCAGGGGCAACATTTGCAGGAAGAGTGTCATGGTCAAGAGAACTTACTGATGAGGAAGCTAAGCCTTTTCTTTCACTTAGCTTCATTGATGGTTCTGAATGGATCAAGCTATAACAGTTTTATCATCATTGCCGAAAAATTTAGATGTGTATATTTAGCCAATAATAACATCAAATCTACCAATACTTATGTGGATTATGATGTTAGATCTTCTAGCTTCTAACATATCTAAAGTTCATCCAAAAGGGTTTGGATGATGCGCATACCCTCCAACGTTGGATTTATGACCAGTTGAGGGAGGACTACGGAGATAGAGCGTGTGAGCGAGTGCGTTGATATGTATAGGTTATTTGGAGTGCTGTTTTTGTTTGGAAATTGAAACATGACATATTATGATCATGTGTTGTTATATTGTAATCAATTGTTTTTTTGAAAAAAATATGACTTGTTTGTGAAGAAAAATGTGTTTCTTGAACATAGTAAGTTGAATCAAACTATCATTTGATGGAAATTTGATTGATTCTACATTTGATAGCAATAAACCTATGAACTTGTGGTATGAAGATATTGGTTATAATTGACATATGAAAACATGAACTTAAGAACTTCAATTCCAATTTATATCATTCCCTCTAATTATATGCTAAGCCCCTTTAGATCATAGTCCTAATTCCTAAATTTATACAGGAAATCATAAGCTAAATTTGGTTATAGTTGACATGAAAACATGAGCTTATGATTGATAATAACTGATGAAAGCTTGAAAGTTCAAAATCTTTAGCCACTTGTTGCTAGGGTGTGCATGGGCATGTTTTATGCCAAAAACATAACCGAGATGCCAAGTAATAGATAATTATAACCGTAACCGATTGGTTGTGTCGGTTTCGGTTAATATAAGTGGGTCGGTTATGGGTTGTTAACTGTGAATTTGGGTTTAGCTAGAAATAGCTCAAAACAATATAAGTAGACATCATTTAGGTCTGAAATTTTGGGCTCGAAATTTTTTTATCATGTAATAAATTTTAATACACATTTGTATATATTAGTATATATGTTACATAGCATTAAAAGAGTACACATAAATTATAATATTAAAAAATGCATATTATTGGTTCGGTTTAAGCAGGTATGGAAACCTTGTTAACCATAACAACTCACTATTGTCCGTTTTCAAAAAATCATTAAACCGACCCATGGTTTGTGGTACAATTTGGTTGTATTAGTTCGGTTTCATTGCTTAATTTGGCTATGGGACTAGTTATTTCGGTTTTCTGGACACCCCTACTTGTTGCTATGTTTTAACCCGACCATTCTTATTCTAACCTTTTTTATATTATTGTAACAAAATGATTAATGGCCTAAGTCCAAACATAAGCCCAAAACAGGGAGCCTGTGTTAAAGAACCTACTGGGCCAGTGGGCCCAACTAACAATGCCGAAGATTCATTTCATCGTCCAAAATTTTATTCCTTATTTGGTTATAAAATATTAAAAAAATTACCATAAATGCATCAAATTTGATCGATTCTTTCGATGAAATTAATTATTAAACTCATAGAATTGTAAACAACTACCATAAATGCATCAAAATTTATGTATATTTTATTTTTGAACGACACCTACTTCATTTCCATGAAATGCTCCCTAAAATCACCAAACTTGCACTTGTCTCAAATACCATCAAATTTGTACGCCGTGGGATTCGAACCTTTATTTATATGAATAACCCCAAATACCACCAAACTTGCAAATTGTCTCAAATACCATCAAAAATGCACATTAATAGCATCCACAACACTCTTGTTTGGTTCTAGGTGGCAACACACGACACATAGCCATCCACTCTCACAACCACATTGTATATGTGTAAAGTTTTAATATTTTTAATAAGGTTTGGTTCTATAAAAGAAAGTGATCGTTTATTGAGAAACGTTTGAAATCTGATGTGGCGATTTGTAGACGTCTAGCGTTATGGATGCTCTTAAGGATTTAAACCCATTAACCTTTTGGTCTGGGGAATACGTCATTACTACCAGGATATCCTCATATGGACTTATGTATGTTTAATCAATGTTTATTTCATCTTATAGTTTTATATAGATAACAATTTAGAATTTGTAAAAACTGTATTGATTTGAATTGTGTGTGGAATAATAAATTTACCAATTTGTGGTTGTATAGATGGCGACTAGAATCCTAGATAAGATGGAATTGATGGAGATGATGGTTTGCTCGGTGACAACATATTATGGATCGATTTGTCTATAAATTAAAGAAAAGAGTGTTATTTTCATAATAAATATTATACCTACTTCAGAACAATATAAAATGAGACATTATTTTCATATTATTCTAACGAAAAATGTAAACATAGAATGTTACCTAATTTAGAAAACAAAGCATCGAACGTTATCCTAAAAGCAACTAACCCTATTTTTATCTATGTATATATATCTTGTTAGTCACTTTTGTCAAGCATTGTCAAGCAATTTACTCTTTTGGATGTTTTTAATTATTCGGGGTGTTTGGACTTCAGATATTAAACCATTGCTTTTGAATTTCAAGAATTATCTTTTGATTTGATGTGTAGTAGTAACATTTCAACCACCTTCACATGTTGTCACGCCATTTGTCCAAACTACAAGATGTGAGCATGGGTAGATATCTATGTAAAAAACACAAATGTGGTGAGAATTGGGTAATTATGTGGAACTGAGATAACACTATGTGATATGGTGTTTGCCTGTCATAAAAGTGACTAGTGATGCATGTTAAAATCTTTGTCAATACAAGATTAGATGGATTTTAGGTATAAAAGAAAATTGCAGATAAAAAAACAATGAATAATATTCAAGAATCTTTAAGTTCCTAAAATTGTTTTCTATTGTTTATTTGTAGACGTGTTTACGGATTTCACTATTTAATTCCCGGGATTTATTGTAGCAAGCTAGTTGGGATTGGCCAAACATATTTACATTCATTTTAAATTTAACATATTTCGTAGCATGGCCGGCTCCGATATTGAAAAAAAAATTTGGGCCGAAGGCGAAAAATATTTTAGGCCTAAAGTAAATAAGAGTATTTTGTTGGGTTTAAACAATTTAATTTTAAATTGGCTTCCTTAGTTATAATTTGGATTGTTTAAAAAACTAATGTATAAATATAGGCTAAAACATGTTTCAAATGATGCTAGAAAACACAACCTTTTGGTTGGGAGTCATACCACTTTGCCACTAGTCCAATATGTTGTTTTGTAATTGTTAAAACATTAAGTATAGATATAGTTTTTCATCAAAATACATATAATTTTTTTTAAAAAAAATCCGGGCCTAGCGGGTAGTCGGGCCTATGCCCGTCGACTACCCTGTCATATGCCACAGCCGGCCTTGTTTCGCAGATAAATCATAAATTGAAATATATAAACAATAAATTTCTTTTTTTAAAGCGTGATTGCATGTTTTATTTTGTATTTTGTTTAAATATCTTCTTAATATTTGTCAAGATATTAAAAAGATTTTATCTAACAAATCAAACTATATTTATCCATTATTATTACTATAATTATTAAAAGTATACTATTATAGTTATTTTTATTTAACACAAATCTCTGCTTATTAGTCATTTGTAAACTTCTATTCCTATTAAAAAAAAGACATAGTAAATAAAAGAATTTTAAATCTAATAGTATCCTCACGCTTTTTGTTAATAGTATAAACGCAAGTGATTACACAACTACAACCTTCAACTTCAATGTCAACACCATCTCATTAATTGTAACTCGCACTCTTCATATCTCTTCATGTATCTCGATTTTCAATTTCGCTGAAGCCAATAAAATAATTACTAACGTGTTAACTTTTCTACCATAGGTTCAACACGTTATATATTTGTCGTTCCATGTGATCATCTACAATGCATCTTTTCTTATTGACACGATATACAAGATTCAGAAGAATGCAAGGTATTAAATTCATTTTAAACCGTGATTTTTTTATTTTTATTATTGTTATCAATGGTTAGTCAATTGTTTTTGTTAAGTTTTCCCATTTGATTTTGGATAAAATTAAGATATTTTAACATCGAATTTATATCCATAAAATCACAAAACCTTAATGAAGAAAGAACCTTAACTTTCGGAAAACGAAAAAGATAAAAACTCAATTTATAATAATAATAATAATAATAATAATAATAATAATATTTAACTTAAACTGTCCTATAAAAACACATCCTGTTCACTTCCTTTGAGTTGTGTACTTTCATCCTCTATAATATCACTGTCTCTGTTACCTTAAATAAATCTTCATCAACTTCAAATTAATAATTAACTCAAAACAGATCCGTGTGGCTTTAACTTTTAATATTAATAATAATAATATTACAATTATGGGTAAGGTAGCAGTGGCTGCGACAGTGGTGTTTGCCGCCGCCGTGTCAGCGGCGGTTGTGGTGGCGGTGCGTCGCCGGATGCGGAGGTCCGGCAAGTGGGCAAAAGCAGTGGATATATTAAAGGAGTTTGAAGACAAGTGTGGAACTCCGGTGTCTAAACTCCGGCAAGTTGCCGATGCTATGATGGTTGAGATGCATGCCGGACTTGCCTCCGACGGTGGTAGCAAACTCAAGATGTTAATTAGCTACGTTGACAACCTTCCCACTGGGTATATATATAATAATATTATTATCATTATTATTATTTATACATAATTTATATTGTTTTTTTTCTATTTATAGGTTTTGATTGTTGTTGGTTATTGAATATTCGTTAGTTGATATGAACTGGTTTTAATTTATTTTTTTATATATATAATTTGAAAATATTGATTTATATTATTTTTTCTATTTATAGATTTTGATTATTGTTGATGATTGAATATTCATTAGGTACTCTGAACTGGTTTTAATTTATTTTTTGTATATAATTTGAAAATATTGATTTTATGTTATAAAAACCAGTGTTGTAAAAATCCGGACGGTAATTGGATTTTAAAGACTAGTGATTAATGGGTGAAAGTTATCTGATAAATGGAATGTCGGGACTGTGTGTAAACATTTCCTGAGTTGGGATTATTATTATTATTATTATTGATTATTATTATTATTATTATTGATTATTGAATACTCATCAGTTAATCTGAACTAGTTTTAATTTATTTTTTATATATAATTTTAATTGGAAATCGGAGGGTAATTGGATTTTAAAGAATAGTGAATAATAGGTCAAAATCTTTGAAGCATTTGAAAAAGGGTAATTGGATTTTAATAGTTACAACTTTCACTTAGTGGTCGGGATTAATCCCAACTCATGAAATGTTTACAAACAGTCCCAACTTTGAACATATTTCCATTGTTGGAGGAGAATTCGTTCAAAGTTGGGACTGTCTGTAACATTTCCTGAGTAGGGATTAATCCTGGCCAATAGGTGAAAGTTTGTACTATTAAAATCCATTGATCCTTTGAAAAGTTACATATAAAATTCCAATCTGATTAATCGTTAGTCAGTACACTAATGCTAAACTAGTGCCTGGTGAGTTTTACAACACTATATAAAATACCAAGATTTTGGTATTGCATTCAGTTCAGTTTCATTAGATATTTTTTTGACAAGAATTAATGTTAAGTTTGACTAATTTCCTTTGACTTTGAATTTTGGCTTAATGTTTGTAAGACGAAACTTTGTTAATGTATTAGTATGTATGGGAGAATGTTTTAGAAGTGTTAATGTGCATATACTTCTTGATTCAGATTAAAGCCGAAATTATTAGTTTAGAGTGTTTAGGTAAACTCTTTATCAATTAGATAAGTGTAGCCGTAAAAGACCTCTTTATTTCTGATAAGTTTTAAAATTACCTAACCATAGTTTGCTTTAAGGAAATCATGCCCCAATAATAATTTCTAAAAAGCAAGATTATACCAGTTTTTAGTTTATAAAGGGCTATGCAATGCATATTGTTAGTTCTGGACTTACTTTATATGATTCTAATGGTTGATTGCAAATAGTTGTGTAAAGGGTTGGTATTTATTGAGTGGTTCTTCTTGACTTGTTTTTTATGCAATTTTTTAATGTTTAAAAAAGCTGTTTTTTTAAAGAATAAATGAATAACCTCACACTTGTATTACTAATTTTGTTCTTGATAATATCCCCTTTGTTTGTTGTTCAATTAGGAAAACCGAAAAGTAATGGAGAGCATTTTGTGTTGATATATGAGTCATTTAAATATATTTTATGGGAAATGTATCTTATTTACATACTTCTCCAAATATGATTATTTTTCCATAAATGTGTTAAGTAATATTATATAATCATGATCATTTGTCCAAGAAATGTAATGACTCAGTTTTTTCTTTTTATAGGGACGAAACGGGAATTTTCTATGCTCTTGATCTTGGTGGTACCAATTTCCGTGTTCTTCGTGTTAAATTGGGTGGAGTTGATAATGTTAAAAAAGAATTTCAAGAAGTTTCAATCCCTCCGAATCTCATGATCGGGAAATGTGAAGTGAGTACTCACACGCATACACACATATGTTTTTGTATATGCATATATATGTTTCCATTAACAAACAAGTATAAAAGATTTAGTGTGAATTAAATGGATTTTTTTTTTTTTGGTTCATTAGGATCTATTTGATTTTATTGCTGGAGAACTTGCAAAATTTGTCGCTACGGAAGGCGAAGATATGCATGTTCCAGCTGGCACGCAACGGGAGTTAGGGTTTACCTTTTCATTTCCTGTCAAGCAATCATCAATTGCAGGAGGGACTCTTGTTAGATGGACTAAAGGCTTCAATATTGAAGATGCAGTAAGTGTTGAATACTTATGTTCTATAGTATAAACCACAGAAAAATGAAACCGAAACAGAGAAAATTTTCTGAAAATGGCAAAAGTGATACAATTTTGCAAATCAAAGATAGTGTTAAAGTATGTTTCTTGTCGTTGTGACCATTAGAGAATACATATGATATTGCTTTTGTTCGCATGATTAGTAAAGGGTATAATTGACATATTACAGAATATCTTTTTCTCAAACTAAAAAGTTAGACATTTTGCTAAAGAGGGATATTTTTTGTAATGATGCATATATATATACTCGTTGCCAATGACAATGGTACTGTTTTTTTTACCACAATATTTATAAGGTGATAAGGGAATCATATACATTTTATGCACACAGAATCTTTTGGTAAATTGGAAAGTGAGAATTTTGTTAATGAAGATATATTTTTGTGTGACAATTTTCTTAAGGGCATATATATACAGGATTTATAAGGGTATAATAGTCATTTTACAATACTTAAAAGTTAAAACAATGGTTTCTGTTTGTGCAGTTTTATTAATTTGTTTTTGTAACAGGTTGGGCAGGATATTGTAGAAGAGTTGTCTAAAGCAATGGAAAGGGTTGGCCTTGATATGCGCGTTTCGGCTTTGGTAATGTTTGTTCTTAAATTTAATTTATAAAATGACCAAAATGCTTAATATTTATAATTTCTTGAAATACAGGTCAATGATACAGTTGGAACCTTAGCAGGAGGACGATATAGTGATCCCGATGTAATTGCTGCTGTAATATTAGGTACCGGAACTAATGCAGCATATGTTGAACGCGCAAATGCAATACCTAAATGGCAAGGTCTACTTCCTAAATCAGGGGAAATGGTTAGTAGTATTCTTTTTCTTGATACAAAGAAGTCCATGGACTCGTGAGCGATTTCAGCAGAAGTCTGTAGTTATTTGGACAAAGTTTTCCTACCCAACTTGTACAAAGTGTTCTTGCCTATTTTGTCGGTTAAAGTTAATTTATTTAATATGGATGCATAACAAACTATTTATGTTTTAAGGTTATAAACATGGAATGGGGTAACTTTCGGTCATCACATCTTCCTTTGACCGAGTATGATGAAAATCTTGATAATGATAGTTTGAATCCGGGAGAGCAGGTAAAGATTTTCGACCTTTTAATTTTTTTTGGTTATTTATTGCTTATATTTTATGGGCTCCGCTTGAAATCGAATGGAAATGCATGCATGCATGCTTAGGGTAATTTGTTTAGTTCGTAGCATCACTTACAATTGCGGACCGGTTAATAACTATATGTTTGGTTCAATGAGACATTCGAATTATAAAATGTATGTGTGCTTGTAAAATCAATACATAATTAATTGTAATTTTTTAAACAGATATATGAGAAGATGATTTCCGGAATGTATTTAGGAGAAGTCGTGAGACGAGTGTTGTTAAAGATGGCCGAAGAAGCAGAGTATTTTGGTGATACCGTGCCATCCAAACTTGAAAAGCCCTTCATATTAAGGTACAATGTTATCTTGCATAATCATAAGGTACAATTATCTACACTTGTAATTTTTTTCAATATTGTTTGATATGTATTTAGGACGCCTGATATGTCTGCAATGCATCATGATTCGACTCCCGACCTCAAAGTGGTTGCAACCAAGTTAAAAGACATACTCGAGGTACAAACATATTGTTGTTCTTTGACCTCTAGTTTTACAATTTGCCCGTTAATGATGTATACGGTCTGATTTTAGATATCCAACACTTCACTAAAAATGAGAAAAGTGATTGTGGAGCTATGTGACATCGTGGCAACGCGTGGGGCTCGTATTTCAGCTGCGGGAATATTAGGAATTCTCAAAAAAATAGGACGTGATACCGTCAAGGAAGGAGAAGATCAGAAATCAGTAATAGCAATGGACGGCGGGTTGTTTGAGCACTACACCAAATTCAGAATCGCAATGCAAAGCACGATGAACGAGTTATTAGGCGAAGAAGTTTCTAAAAATGTCATAATAAAGCTATCCAATGACGGGTCTGGCCTTGGGGCTGCCCTTCTTGCAGCATCGCATTCGCAGTATCGCGAATACACCGAGGCTACGTAGACTTGTATTGTATTTTGTATACTTGATTCGGCCTTTCAGTTTTGAGAAATTTTTGTTTTCGGATACGTGTTTTAAAAAGTCCCCGTTAAGGGTTGTACTACGCAATATGCCGATATATATATTATGAGTTTCGAATAAAGCAAAAATGTTATGAACATTTGGAAGGTTAATGAAACAAACATTTGTTATTATTTTACAAAGTTTATGCACAAGTTAAACGAGATGGCTCAGCTTGAAGTTAAATTGCACAAGCCAATTTTAACTTGGGCTCACCCTCAAAGTTAAATGAGAGTTGGCTACGTTCGTTTATCCAAGCTCAGCTCGTAAAAAGCTCGACCTAGCTTGTGGTCATTGAGCTAGTTTGTGGCTTTTCGAGCCAACGTTACAAGTTAATTTAACTCAAAAGTCAAAACCAAAGTAAATTAGCCATTAGGCAAAATAAGGCAAAACCGATCCGGCTATTCATGTTACAGCCTTCATCCATATACATAACAGATACGTACAACATTTTGCACCAATTTTACACTTCGCCAAAAAAGTGAAGGGGTATCGTATGGCAGATCCACTTATGCATATCCGACCAACGGTTTGTTATTACAACACAAACCATAATCAAGCAATACCATAACATTTAATTATCAAATACCACCAAATTTGATCACATATTTTTAAACAAAACACTAAAACATATTTTATTGAAGATCATGCAAACACACAACACATAACTTATTAAAAACTTCAAAGTTGATACTACACAAGACTCAAATTATTAAGTCTTTCAAGTGACAAAACAAGAGCTTGAGTGCCTAAATCACCTTCACCATGAGCCTTAAGTGAAACATAAAGCTGTTGAGCAAGCGCTAACCCAGGTAAAGCAATACCCATATTTTGACACTCCCTTAAACAAATCCCTAAATCTTTAACAAAATGGTTCACAAAAAACCCGGCTTCGAAATCCCTTTTTAGTATCCGTTGACCATACAAATCTAGGGACTTTGACCCGGCTGCACCGGTTGAAATTGCATCTAAGTAAAGGGCTAAATCAAGCCCGGCTTTGTGTGCATAGATCAAACCCTCGATTAAGCCCACCATCGTTGAAGCAATCGTGATTTGGTTCGCTAATTTTGCGAACTGGCCTTTACCTGTAGATGTGGGTAAAAAAATTAGTTAACCAAACCGAGCCTATGATCCAAATCAGTTTGGAACCGGTGGTTTACGAAACGATGTTTAGGAACCGGTTTGGAATTTGATGTATGTATTTTTGTATGTGATATGTTTTATATGTATACCTGTAAATATTATGTGTGTTATGTATGCAGCCATGTAGGTATGCATATTATGTATACATGTATTTACGTCTGTTTTCTAATAAAAAAAACTCTTTTATAGAAAACCAGTTCCTAAACCGGTTTCTACACGAATCAGTCCCAAAGACCCAAACCGAACTTAACCGGTTCCATAGGTTCCGGTTTTTAGCCTCCCAAAACCAGTTTCACCTATAGACCCGGTTTTGACCACAAACCGGTTCTGTTTCAACCCAAACGATTTATGTCAAGCTACTCGAGCTCAGATCAATAAAAAGCTCGAAACAAGCTAAGCCCGAGCCTGAAATTAAGCTCGTTTAGTTATCGAACCTGAGCTCGATCATTGTATGGGAAACTTGTTCAGGCTCGTTGGAACCTTACCGAGCCATGTGTATTTTTAATTTTGACCTCTTTTAAACTTCTATGAACAAATTTCACACTCCTTAGTCAAGCATGAGGCGAGCTCTGTCTTGTTTAAGGTACTACATGAGCTCGATCCGAGCCTAGGCTCGTTTAAAGTTTCTCTTAAAATATATAAAAATTACTCAATTACTCAAATGTATATAAATTAGTTTTTAATAATAAACGAGCCTAGCCCGAGCTTGGCACAAGCTTGAAAAAACAACTCACTAGCTGAGCTTTCGTAAGTTAAAGCAAACAAGGCTCGTTTACACCAAGATTAATAAATGAGCACATGTATTTATACCCCCCCCCCCCCCACCCAAAAAAAAAAAAAAAAAAAACCCCCACCCACAATGTGATTTAACTTTCCCCAAAAGCATAAAAACCGGGGCTAATTCCTCCACGACGGTGATGTCACCTCGGCGAAAATCGACAGTGTGGCGTTACGCACACTGCGGTCGCCCGGAGCATCAAATAAAGCTCGATTAGTTATCGAGCTCGAGCCTTTTATGAAAAACTCGTTTAGAATCTTTGAGCCTCAACGAGCCTTGTGCATTTTTAACTTTTACTTATTTTGGACATCTATATATCAATTTCACACTACGTAGTTGAGCTCGAGCTGAGCTTTGACTAGTTACTACATGAGCTCGAGACAAACTTAGGCTCCTTTAAGGTTTCCATTAAAACGACGCCGAACTCAAGCTCAAGCTCTCATACGTTAAAATGAACCAAGCTTGGGTTCCGCTCGTCTACACCCATAAGATTTGTGCAGCTCTTTTGGATTTCTATGCATTACTTTCACACTCCAAAGTCGAGCTAGAGCCAAGCTTTGACTCGTTTAAGTTACTACAGGTTTCTCTTAACATATATAAAAACCATATTAATTAGTTAATAAATAATAAACGAGCCGAGTGTAAGCTTTAACCCAGAAAGATTTGTGCACCTCATGTTATTTATTTACCTGGGGCCCCCATGTGATTAACTTTCCCCAAAAGCTTAAACACCGGTGCTAATCTCTCCACAACACCAACCTCACCACCAGCGAATATCGAGAGCGTGGCGTTACGCGCCCCACGGTCACCACCAGACACCGGCGCGTCAACGGCAAAGCACTTTTTCTGAGCAGCAGCCTCCGATATCTCAACAGCAAGCGACGGGTCAGAAGTCGTCATGTCAACTATTATTCCGTTAGGGTTAAGGCCGGACAAGACGCCGGAGGTGGGGTGGAGGATGACGTGGCGGACGTCGGAAGGGTAGCCGACGATGGAGAAAACGACGTCGGATTGGGATGCCACGTGGTGAGGAGATGGGGCCCAGTGGGCGCCTAGGGTGAGGAGTGGCTGGGCTTTGGATTGGGTGCGGGTGAAGATGGTGAGAGTGTAGCCGGCTTTCAGGAGGTGTGAGCACATGGAGTGGCCCATTACGCCGGTGCCGATCCAGCCCAGGCGGGTGGTTGATGGGCTTATGGCCTCGGTGGTGGTGGTGGTGGTGGTGGACATGGTGTGGCGGAAACGGCTGGGGAGGATTTGGGAGTGGAGTTGGATGTTGTAGAGTGAACGGAAGAGTGACTGGGTTCTCATTGTATTATTATCCGATGATTCCGATTTATTTATCTTATTTTATCTTATTGTGGTTGAGTTTGAAGTGGGCTACTGACTAAATTCATCACATCGGGATATGTTCGTCTTTTTAATCCCGTTGAAACTCTCACCTAAGGTCAACGTCCGTGAACACTCGCACGAAGGCATGGTGTTGCAATGAGATGAAATCCGTTCAGTTTAAGGATTCAACTAGTGAACACCTCCTACTCGTCTAATCTTCCATCATCACCCAGTGTCACTAAAACTAAATGATAGAGGTAGGAATCAAACCTGAGTTACATAAAACACCAAGTTTTTATTTACCACTTCACCAGTAGCTCATTAACTAGTTAAATCCATTTCCCTCTTTTTACATCATAAATTATTTTCTTACTTTAGATTAATATATAAAAATATATACTGGAGTGGCTATATGTACGAGCTCAGGCAAGCGCAGGAGGATATAAGTTCTTGTGGGAGTGTCTTCTGACTTTTATCGGTAGGCATCCGTGAGTTCATGAATTGGATGCTCGATGAATAGTACGTACTCGTTTACATTTGTTTATATAATAAGCAAATAAACATATACAAACGAAGTTGTTCAATTAACTATACGAGCAAACATAAACATGTGTTCCATTCATTATTTAATGAAAACGTTCGTTTGTATATACTTATTTACATACATTTTATGTGTGTGTATTTATATTTTCATGTACACACTCATTTAAATATACTTATTGGTGCATACATGAAAATATAAATAGATGATGTATCAAAGCCATAACTCATTAATCCAATCGAAATTTAGAACCAAGCCTAATGTTATACACTAACAAATGAACAACACGCTCATTGTCTTTGTTTATGTTTGTTTAGAATATTAACAAACAAACATAACACGTTCATTTTGTTAATGAACCAAGGAAATCGTCATTTAAGTGTTCATAGTCGTTCGTTTGTTCAGATAAAGTTAAACAAAATGTAAGCCCACCATATTCACTTTTAGGCTTATAATCTAGAACAAGCCCAACTCTTACTAAATTTAGTAAACTTGGAATCATTTGTTAAACAAGCTTGATTCCATTCCACTAGAGGTGTAAACAAGCCAAGCTACTCGAATTCGAATTCATAAAAAACACAAAACGATCCGAGCCCGAGTCTCATACAAACTCGTTTAGTTATCAAACCTGACCTCAAGCCTTACATGAGAAGATCATTTAACCTTGTCGAGCCACAACAAACCTAATGTATTTGTCAATTTAACCCTTTTGAGACTCTCCCTATTAGTTTCATGCTACACAACCGAGCACAAACCAAATTTCGACTCGTTTATGATAAGTGGTAACGCACCCGAGTTCGGCCCAAGCTTAAGAAAGTTTTTCTTAAAAAAATATAAATAAAAATCTAACAGTTCGTTTTGAGGACCAGTTTATAAACCCTAATACATAACTTAATCATCAACATTTCGAAGGTCCAACAATGGCGGATTGATATCGAATCTACACAATTAATCAGGTTAATATCATCTTTTATAATCAACCCATTAACCGTTAGCATAGGTCTTCGTGGGAAGAATCGGTTTGTGGGAAATGGTGTTGAAGGTAAAGAAAGAGGTAGTGATTATCGAGAAAGAAGTAAGGTTTCGGAAGATGAGTTGACTCCGAGAAAAGTCAACCGGTCTTCGTGGGAAGAATCGGTTCGTGAAAAACGGTGTTTAGGAAAAGAAAGAGGTAGGCGGTTTGAGTGATTATCGAGAAAGAAATAAGGTTTCGGAAGATGAGTTGAGTTCAAGAAGAGCTTCTTGGAATGGTGGTTATAGAGAAAGAAGAGACGTATCAGACGATGAGTCTGATATAGAAACTGATAACCCCAAGTGGTATAAGGTTCAAGATCGTTTCGATAGGATTGCGGGTAATGACCGATTTAACAGGCAAGATAGTTGGGGCAAGAAAGTATGGAAAGAAGCCAGTGAATCTAATATACCGAAAATGATTGGCGAATGCGTGTAAGGAGTCGGGCCGGTTTTAGCTGCGTTATCAGCAAACCGAAGAGAGTTTTATGTTTTATACGTTCAAGAAGGTATTGATTTAAGCGGGAATAATAAAAAGAAAAAAGACAAAAAAGGGTTTGAAAAAGTTTTGAAATTTGCTGAAAATTAGGGTTAACAAAGAAAGAAGTATCGAAACATGATCTTAATATGATTGCTGATAACCGACCGCATCAAGGTTTGGTTCTTGATGCTTCGCCTTTAGAAATGGTGAATATAAAAGAGTTGGATCGTGTGGTGGAAAATGAAGGAACCGGGCTTTGGTTGGCTTTAGACGAAGTTATGGACCCGCAAAACTTGTGTGCTATAATCCGATCGGCGTACTTTTTCGGTGCAGCAGGAGTTGTACTTTGTGCAAAGAATTCTGCACCGCTTAGTGGGGTTGTGAGTAAAGCGAGCACGGGTTCACTTGAGCTGACCGAGCTTCGGTCGTGTAAAAACATGATGCAGTTTTTGGTTTCTTCAGCTGAAAATGGGTGGCGGGTTCTTGGTGGTTTGGTGTCTTCACGAGCCGTGGCTATAAATGAGGTGACCACTGATGAGCCCACGATTCTCATGTTGGGGAGTGAGGGTACGGGTTTGAGACCGTTAGTCGAGAGATCTTGTACTCAATTGGTTAAAATTCCTGGGAATATGCCGGTGCATTTGAGTGCAGGGTTAGAAGATGTGGAGATGCAATCGTTTGTTGCGGTGGAAAGTTTGAATGTTAGTGTTGCAGCTGGTGTGCTGCTTCATCATTTGGCTGGAAGTAAGACTGCAGTTAATGTTGAGTAACTATTTTTGAGTATTATGTTTGTGTTATCTTGATTTTATATTTATTGATGTATTTGGTAATTAATGTTTTTGATATTGCTCCATATATTTTTAGTGTTTTTCTAGATGCACTTTTATGATCCTTGTTACTTTATTAATAGATTTATTCAGAAATTTACATTATCAGAAGAAAAATATTGTTTTTACTGGTCAAGCCAACTTGACACTATGGTGAGTCTTTCTTTAACTTTGTATGTATGTAACAGATGCTTTATCTCTAACTGGATCAAACGGGTCGGTCTAATGGATAAAAGTAGGGCTATAAACGAAATGAATCGAACTGAACAAAGCCTTGTTTATGTTTGCCCGTTAAGCTTTTATCGGACAAACGAACGGTTCATGAACACCTAATTGAACGAAATTTATTGATCATGTCCTTTCATAAAGGGAATGAACTTGTTTGTGAATGGTTCATGAACACAAAGAACACATATAACGCTTTATATGATTTGGTATTTTGGTTAACCAAGAATGTTCAGTGTCATTGGTTCGGTTTGGCTACAAAGTTTGCGTTAGACGTTTTTTTTGACATTCATCTTCATATGTTTTGCATTATATTTTTTGTTTTATATTTGCTTAATTCTATATAATTGAGTTTAGAAAAGTTTTTAATAATAGAAAAAACCTTTAGTGAACAAACATAAACAAACAAACATTAGCGGACATAAACGGACGTTAACAAACACGTCATCGAACATTCACGAACACCTTATCGAATGTTCAGGCAGGGCCGGCTATAAGGGAGGGCCGGGTGGTCGACGGACCCCGGCCCGACACCCCGATAGGCCCGGGTTTTTAAAAAAAAAATTATATATATATATTTTTATGAAAAACAATTTGTATATATAATGTTTAAACTTAATTACACAACCACTAGCTTGTTTTAGTGGTAAAGGGTATGACTTTTAAACAAAAGGTTGTGAGTTCTAATCTCACTTAAGACATTTTAACCATATTTTTATAAAAAAAAAATGTTTTCACACAACCAAATCTTAAGACTCAAAAAATTAAGGCTCATTTAAAAATTAAATTGTTACCCAACAAGATACCCCTCTTTGTTAAGGCCTAAAAAAAATTTCGCCTTCGACCCAAAATTTTTTGACTGTTCTTGGAGTCGGGCCTGTGTTCAGGAGCACGTTTCATGGTCTCTGTTTATGTTCGTTTATTTATTAAACAAATGAACACAAATAAAATATTATCAAACGTTCACGAACACAACGTTCGTTCTGTTTATAACCTAAGATAACATATTAAAAACGAGTATTTTTGGTAACAAGAAACACTTTTTGCCCATAGTTTTAAACTTGTATATAAATAAATAGTTAGTGTCAGATATATGATTAAAAACTTTCAATGCATCACTAATAATCTAGCCCCGCTTGCGGTGCGCACATATGATGTATATATGTGTGAACCCTCGGGTGGGCAAAAGTGAAATTGCACTAATTTTGACGTTATTTTACTAATCGCGTGAAAATAACGTTAAAAGTGACGGACGGTTAATCAGGCATCATGTAGTGGCGTTGATAGCCGAAAGACAAGGGTACATGCACCGATCAGCCGGTGTCCCGATGATTGAGTGCTATGTGCCTTATGTCCAAGGCTTGATGCAAAACTACTATCGAGCCGGGGGTCTCACCGGAAGCAGCCTCTCTATCCTTATGGGGTAGAGGTAAGGCTGTCTACATCTTACCCTCCTCAGACCCTACTATAGCTTTGCTATTGGTAGGATATACTGAATACGATGATGATGATGATGATGATGATGATGATGATGATGATAATGATGAGAGATTATATGTGTTAAAAATACATTTTGAGGACTCTTGAAAAAGCATGATATGTGCTTTAAAAAGTAATAATATAGTAAGTGAATTTTTGTCTTTTCATCGGCGACTACCAGAAAAACAAAATACATAGTTCATAGTTGTTAAATCACATCTTATGTTAAATGTATTTTAATATGATTTACAATTATAATATATTAAAATGTTAATATGATACTCGTGTTATATGACTTATATCCCCTATGGTTTCAAACATGAACAATAAGTTTTGTTAATGTTCAAAAACTTGAAACAATTAAAAGAAAATATTTGTTTAACCTTTTATTTGAAAAAAATGAGATAATATTTTTTGCCATTCAAAATGGGATGGCCGGTGGCGGCGCAACTTGTTACCCGCTTACCTGACTCTCTATTGTAATTAGATTATTTTTATTATAATATGAATTAATTTGTCATTATAAAAATAGTTTTGCGATTTTTTTCTAAAAAGACGACAGTCTCAAAATGCACGTAAATACCTTCATTCGGGTTTGAACACTCATCACTATGCTAAGGGAAATTTATCAAATGCCACTCTAAAGAAAGAGCTCATATTTATCTAAGACTAGTAGACGGTAATCTCTCTTGATTTGTAAAGGTAACAATTTAATTTTCTATATTTATAAACAATATAAGGAGTTGGAAAAAATTATTACAATATCAATTTTTTAACAGTTTATAAGTTCTTTAGTGGTTTATTCATTAGCAAGTTGCCTAGTTTGACGGCCTCATGCTCATGCCCATGCCCCTCATGGCTTTTAATTAATTATCACTTGAAAATACAAATAATTATAATAATCACAACTACAATAATGAAATAAAATAGTTTAATTAACAATTCCAAACACCCACGTAATAGTTTGAAGAGTCTAGATTATAAGTTATTTAATAAATACTCATACAACCGAGTTGTAATTTATAAAACAAATGACAACCTGTTAACTCAACCGTATTAATATGAGTCTTTAATCTTCTAGTAAAAGATTACGGATTCAAGTCTCATAATTAGAGTAAACGATTTCCGACTTTCTTCTTTTCGCATCAAGCTTTTCCGCTCTTCGGTTCTGAAACAATAGGGTAAAGCTATAATAAAGATCGTAAACACTTATATTTAATTATTTATAAAACTATAAAAGTAACAAAATTTATTTAACAACATTAATAACTCTTTAATAACTTTAGGTTCGAGTTGTTTAGAAAGTCGTTACTCATTAGGTAGTTTAGATGTTGTTTGATGACCTAATGAGCTCTTAATTAATTATCCCTTGAAAAACACAAATAATAGCCGTAATAATATAAAACTACCAATTCCAAACACCCACGTAATAGTTTGAAGTTTGAACTGGAGTCTAGAATAGAAATTACTTAGGGTGCAACCGTAAACGAGCTAAGTCGCTCATAAGCTACTCGAGATCCATTAATAAAAATCTCGAAACAAGCAAGCTTTATTGAGCATGAGACTCAAATAAAACTACTTTAGCAATCATGCCCGAGCTAGAGCTTTGTATGAGAAGATCATTTAGACTCGTCAAGCCTTAACAAAAGGCGAGCTCCAACCAAGCTAAGGCTCGTTCGGGTTTTCCCAAATTGTATTAAATAAATAATTAAAGTATGTAGAAGTTATATAATAAATAATAAACAATCCGAGTTTAAGCCTAAATAAATGACTTATGAGCTTATGAGCTGAGCTCGAACTCTCATAAGTCAAAAGCCAAAACGAGACGAGCTTGAGCTCGGCCTCCGCTTTTTCACCCCTAAAGTTACTTAAATACAATAATAATAATATTATTAGTATATTACCATGTAAATCACATTGACTTTTAGTCAACCTTCTTAACCGGAGGAGTCGCCGGAGCTTTTTCCTGGTGATCCGGCACCTTAAACCGGCAAATCGGGCACGAATTACGAACTGAAAGCCACTGTGTGATACAATCCGCATGATACAAATGCCCACATGGAGCTTGCTTACATGATGAGACGTACAAGCTTTCCATGCACACGGTACAAACACCTAATGAGGGGCCCACCGTTGGCATGCCGGAAACTTTGTCACGTGCAAGTTCCTCCGGTGATGATTGTTTGGAGTTAACGGTAACGGTAACGGTGACGGTGTTGGTGATTAGATCGTCTAAGGATAAAGCTTGGTCGAGAACGAATGAATCAGACATGTTTGTTTGTTTGATGATCGTTTGTTGTTGTTGTTAAGGTTTTTGTTTTTGTGTTGGATATGAAATGTGTTTTGAAAGAGAGAGAGAGAAGATATGTTTTTTTATAAATAGAATGAAGAGATGATGAGAGTTATATAAACAAGGTCAATGGATCTTGTTTTCATCACTTATTTAAATTGGAGATTTACATTTGGCAATTTAAATATGACTAGTGGCACAAACGCGGGATATTTAATGGGCATCTCATTTATTAGTTACGGTACGGGAATGGTAACTGCATACGCTATCGTAATGGTGAAAAAACCGTAAAACTTAAAGTTGTAATATGACCATATGGTCCATATATATAGACCGTGTTCGTTCGTTCGTTGGTTGCGGTGACGGATCTGTAATTTGATATATAATTGTAAGAGTAATAACATATATTAAAAATGAAAAGGAAAAAAAAAAGAAATTGACATGAACACAAGGCACCTATATTTTCTTGGATAAACAAGGGTTTTTACCCCGGGGGCGATTGATTTTTTAGTCAGTTATAAGGAACAAATGGTAAAGGCAAAGCTATGTATAAATTCCAAGTTCATCATCATTCTCAATCAGAAGCCGTCTTGCTGTACAACGTCATTATAGGCTATACAAAACCACCCACTACATCCATCGCTGACCAAGGGTTCTGAATCAACGACGATGGGCAATCGGAGAAGAGAGAGAGAGATAAATACGATCATGCTTCAGTGAACCACCACCAACGACGGCGGTCCTCTCCGAGCTGTAAACCACCGCCATGGGTTCCCAAATATATAGATTCCGGCCATAGTAAAGATGTCCACCAAGTAACCGGTTAACACAGCTGAATTGAAAGAGAGATTGATAATAATAATAATTACTTCAATAAAGAACCTGATGATGGTGATAATAACTGTAGAGCGAGAGAAATGTGATAAAAAGTCAATAACAATGCATTAGGAGAAGGTGGGCCATACATACAACACGTGTTTGGTTCAGAAGATACAATTTCATGAATAGTAGAAATGTGACTGACAATATTTTCCTTTTTAATATATATATATATATATATAATACAAAACATTATACACTACCTAAGTATTAATTCGATTACCAAAGGGGCATTTTGTCTAATGACATATTTGTGACTTATAAGGTGGTCAGTTCCATAGAAATCAAGGGTTTGAATCTCGTGATGAACATTGGTGTAATATTATTGTTGTTAAAAAGTATTAACTCGATTTTATTTACTACACTTCCATATAGCAATTTATCAAATAACCAAGGATTAATCAACCCCAAGTTGGAGTGCAAACCAAACGTCATTTTATAAACAAGTTTGAGCTCGAGATTCACGCACCAAATTCGACGAGGGTTGCAATCATAAACATATATAATAACTTTTATTTTTATGTAAGTACATAATAGTTTTATAAAAATAGTTAAACAGACATTTAATAACTAATAAACGATTAGAAGTTGAGGCTGAAATTTAAACATAGATTTAGGACGAGCCTAATAACTAATAAACGATTAGAATTTGAAGCTGAAAGTTATTAAGGTGTCACACACTAATTTAATCAGTTTAAGTGGTCTATGAGTCTATGACTTAGCTTGTTTACCCCTCTCCCATGAAAGTACCGGCCAAAATTCAAATAAGGAGGTTAGGATTTAAATTTTATATGTTGTAAGAAAACATAATGTACGTATAAAGTATAAACGTCACCAAGATTTTAAAAGGTTATAATATTAAATATCACTGTCAATTTAATTTAATATATATTTATTTAGTTATAGATAACAGCATCAAGATGCCCTTTTGACTATTTGAGTTTCGAGGATATGTATTGTCAAATTGGCACAAAGTATGTGACATGCCACTTGAGGATGTTATATTACAAGTTGTTTTAGTTTTATTATAAGTCAAATAAGTATTTCAAATTTTAAAAATTTAATTAAAATTGGTGCAAATGGTAAGAAACTAAGAAGGTGGAGAACGGGAAACCCGTCCCTTAAGGGCATCTGGGAACAATGACGAAAACGAGATGACTCTCTATCCGTAAAACAAAGAAAACGTATAATAATATTAACTTATCAACAAACTCTTAGTACACGGTACATCTTAAACACTGGAACACCCTACAAACTACATGTTAGTGAGTAGTGACCATTAACGAACTCATTTGGAACTTTTAAAGATTGACTCAAAACCATGAGCATTTGCTTGTGACACACTCCCGCCACCAATTCACTTGTACTCCATGCATGACTCTCGTTCTTCAAGGGCAACACTGTCGAATGGTGTGGTTAAGCTTTTGCTTCCTAGCTAAAGGAATGCTTGACAAACACATATCATGACATGACGTGCAGTGAACACCATCCCCGTTAACAGTCATTAATTTTCACGTATTTGGCTTGACAAACGTCTTGTGATATTTTATACTAACAAAGACTAGTCTATCATCCCACATACAATTTAGGTTCATTAGTTTCACCCTGTCTCTAATCATAAAAATAACCCTAACACGCAAAGAATGTCTGCTCAAGTGAGTATACATTCCTAAGGCCATCTGTTGTGAATTGTATGGTGTGGTGTGATGACCTGCCACATTTGTACAATGGGGCGGAACACTGTCACACGTAGGGCTATATGAGGCATAATCAGAGGGATTACAAAGAGTTTTAGCGCTTGATGCAAGATATGTTTTTTTATTATTATTTATTTAATATATAACCATATATTTATCTCCACCTCGACCAACTATTACATTTCACCTCTTCATAACACATGTGACATGTCGATTAATATGCAAGTGAGACACCTCCTAGCTCCTGCAAGGGTGGTGCACTTACATTTCACATCCACCATAATGGATAGCCTAATATAAATATATAATATATATTATACTTTTTAAAATTAACACACTCCAATAATCATAAACGCACATATGTAACACCTTTCTAGAAGGACTCTTACCTTGAAATTTTGGCTCGTGACAATTATAGGTACCAACTAGCATTGACAATTAACCGAAAGAACTCGTGTTGGCAAATATAGGTACTAACTAGCGTTGGCAAGTATAGCGACAAGATATAGACATGATGAGCCAACATATTTATCTACTTTTGTTTTGTAAAAACAGTCAAATTATATTATAGGATATTTAATGTATTTTTCACAACATAAACTGATCAATGAACTCCACGACAAAGATGACACGCATTTTTCTAATTTAGTTAAACTTCCATATGTTACGTGTAGACAAAATTTTGGTAAAGCTATTACCTTGGACAAGGATAGGAATGGTAACCTAATTTAACTTTTATGGCAAAATCATAGTCTACATGTCATGCCTTTTAACGATTAGTAAAATACTTCAATATGTCAAATTGCATGGAAATTATTTTCTTAATTGATCATTAAAGTCGCATTTGGAGTTTGCATGCTGGTCTAATAACATGAGGGTAATGGTTAAGGCTTGAGATCTTAAGGTCTCAGGTTTGAAACATTATTCAATGGGTTTTTTTCACGGTGATGGGTTTTTTCCTTGATGGTGTTCCTGAGCGAGTCAGGCTTAGAGTGTCAGGATCAGTCTAGATATTTGACACCTTTTTCTCAAAAAGGCTCACTCATGTATTGAACTTAGTTCAAAACGCTGTTGAAATAATGTTTCATATACAGTTGTTTTCTAGACTTTGTTAACTTCTTTTGTAAGCAGTGTTGTGTTTTATTTAATAAAATGTATTTGTGTTTCAACAACTTGAATTTTAACTTTATTGTCTATTATATCTAACGTTGTGTTACCGTCTTTAATAAATGAAATAAAAGAAGGCAAATAGAATTGAAAAGATATGGAAGGGAATAATATAATGTAATTTCGTGTTCTAAAGGTCGAAAGAAAGAAAATAAATTAAAGATAAAAGAAAATTTACAACTTTGCAAAGGCATTTAACTATTTTATTTACGTTAAGTAGAAGAATAAAATCCGTAAATGATAAATCTTGTTTTGGATTTACATAATATCGGTCCATTCTAAAAGGAAAGTGAGGAGGAAAGATTTGTACTTATATACTCTTCTTTCTATTCCATTGTATTAAAAAATCTAAAAACACAAACATTTTTGTAGTCTTGTTTTCCCTTTCTTGTACCTGTCTCTTTTAAAAAATGGTTTGGGAACACATCGTAAGTTCCAAACGTTTGGACTTAGTCATACAAACAAATAAAAGGATCATAGCTTGTTAAAAATAAAATTCACATATTCACATAGGATCATAGCCAAACTTATGGTGACTACTATGGAGAGCAAAAACCAAAAGATAACCGAAAACCAAACAGTTAACCAAAATTAATCACAAAACAAACAAAATCGACGGTTATGGTTAGGTACATATGATTAACCAACATTCTGTTATGGTTGTGACTAACATGTCTCCTTTAACTGACTTTAAATGAACCAAACCTTGTATTTTTTATGTTTTTCTTTTCGAATTTTATACCTCTATTTAAATCTTTTATACCTCTTTATACAACTTTGAACATTTATGTTGCAACTATCTAGAAAATAACTTGAAACACCATAACCAAGCTTGACGACGACATATTTCAGCTTCGAAACTTTATAATTGAGCTTGGAACATCATGGCTGAACTAATTTTAATCAAACAGTTTATTCAATCCTAAAAGTGATTCAGTTATTTTTTTTAATATAACACAGCAATCTGGTAATCACTCATACATATTACATCAAATGCAATCCTATAGATACGACAACATGGCTACCTACGACTCAAACGTTACAACTTACAACAAATCCTTAAAACTCATATAATACATGCTGGCGTGGCTATTCTGAATCGAAATTAACATGGATAATACAGTTGATTTGAAAGGAAATGACCTTCCAGGGGTTTTACTCTCGTGAAACGAGCATAAAGCCTCACCAGCTACCTTCCATGCAAACCCGCACTTTCTAAGATCTGTGAACTTAATAGCATAGTCATAACTTACATGATAGATGGCAAGGGCTTCGTTGTAAATATCCTCGAGTTTCCTAGTACTCGTTGCAAAATTTTCAGCCTCATATAACATCTGCATTATTGATTTACAAACGATTATTAAATTGTTTTCTAACTAGACAAGTCGGTCGTGTGGCTAAAATAAAATTTTAGAAGAACCGAGACCTTTTTATATTTATTCATCACGATATTTGCCGAGTCGTTTTTTGATTCATCTCCAGACTGCATGGCTTTAGACATGTCCTGCCTGTATGACTCGTACCTCATCTTCCATAAATTTAAAACGGGGCCTGGTATCTCGACGTTAAAACACGGTAGTTTCCAGATTTCTACATACCACAAAAATATTAACTACAATACCTCATAAGGTAAACATAAATGCAGAACTGACACGGCTCACCACGTATCAACGCATAATCAGGTTGATAATTCTTTGCTCTATCATAAATTTCTCCTAAAATAGAAGAAGAATTATATGATTTGTTGGCGTACTTCTCCAGATAATTGGGATATTTATCCGGCAATAAACCTCTAGGGATATCAACCTATTTCAGAAACACAAGAGAAATGAAGTGAGTCGTGCTTATAGATATAAAACCTTTACTATAGGAAAGATGAGAACAGAAATCTAACTGTTTTCCCGCTTTTTGGTGCATCGAGTGCATCATAGTACAAATCAACTAACTGCAACAGCTTTTCTTTAATCCGACGCTTTTCATTAACATCATTTTCTCCCAAAGTAAGATATTGATCTATATATGCCTGCCAGCTATCAGCTGCTGTACCAGCTTCCTTACTGAAAGAGTAAACGCTACTAATTGGTGCAGTAGTTTGTTTTAAAACTCGATCAGATTAGGCTCTTTTTTTTTCATTTTATATACTAGAGGTGGAAATTTCGACCCATTCCTTATGAATGGATCAATCGGTTACGTTTTATCTAACAGTCAAATAACTAAAAAAATTAATATTGCTGACAAAATGGGTCAACAGTTGGGCAACATGTGCTTCTCATGACTAAATCGTCCTATCTCCAATGGGTCAAGTAATTCAAAACAGCGAAGGAAACGGGTCAAAAGTCACCCAAACCGTGTTCTTATTAAATAAAATATTACAAAGTCCTTTGTTCAAATTATGTAATTATTAAAAATATAAAAAATAATTGTAATCGTATGTCGAAAATAAGAAATCGTTGATAGAAATTATTTTTTTTCTTGAAAGCCAAACCAACCGACCCACACTGATGGCCCATTTTGACCCGAACCTACCCAAACCACTTGACACATCCATTTTGCCAGCTCTAAAAGTACATATACCGATCTTGTGTTAAGAGAAAGGATTATGTAGGCTATGTAGCAATGGAAATTGCAAAAATCAACAGAAATATAAAAAGTATAAAGTGAGGAAACATACCCATGTTTTTGGGATGCAAAAAGTAGGGCTAAAATCTCATTCTCTCTTTCCTCGTCTGAAAGCTCCCTAGGTTTCTTGCGAGGTGCACTTGGGGTCGAGTACTTCCTTTTCCATGGTTCACTTGGTTTGAAGTAATGTAATAACTGAAATTTGTCAACAAAAAGACAGATAACTTTTTAAGCTTTTTTTTTTTTATCCAATATAACATAACCCGAAAAATTCATGCATACCTGTGGGTTTCTACAGACCCAATATGTATCTCCATCAAAATCACCATTGGCAATTTCGGTTCCCACTGATCTCTCGCCCTTTGTGGAGAAGAAAATACCATATTTAGCATTTCCAACAAATTCTTCCAATTTCTCAACATATTTTGCATTCATAATGTGTACATCTCCGAAGTCAAGGCCTGGATTTCTATAAACCAGAACCTTTCCTGATATTTGACCGTTCTCGCTGCATAATACACAAAGAATGATAGGTATCAAACTAACTCCTAAAATCTAACTGAATACAATGAGAATAACTTATGAAATGAAGTAGAAACTAACACTTACAGAATGACACAAACTTCATCACTGTTTAAGGTTCCAGTAGGGTCCGCTGTCCCTATTAAATAATAACTTTCGTTAACTGGAATCCTTCCAGCACGAAGCCCTTTTCGTTCTTCATTTGCTAAAATGGACAACCGGTATTGAAGATATGGTTCATCAAGTGGAATCCCGGAACCAATCATTGATACTGAAGTTGCAGAATCATCCATTTGCGCATAGTTTAGACCCACTGCACAAAGAAGCACATCAGATCAATCTGACTTAAAAAGGTTTTGACATGTTTATATACAAGCGGGTCAATTTGAATTCATTAGACTAAAAGTACCTCTTACTGCTGCACGCATGCTTGAGGATACTTTTTGGGCATCTTGCAATGCAATTTCCAGTAGTTCCAAAAAGTAACTTTTAGGAACACCTCCTACGGCTAAAAGTGCTATCAAGTTCTTTGACAGGGCAGCTTTTCTTGGCTTACGACTGAAAATTTAAGAAAAAAAATGCACATTAACATTTTCCCATTAGTTATCTAAGCTGTATAAAAATATGGCCTTTATGGAAGTTTAATCGTTCATCGAGAAGTTCATGTATGTTCAATTATTTAATAAACGAACGAACATGAACATGTCTTGTTCGCTCATTTATGTCTGTGAATGTTCGTTCATTTAAGTTCATTTATGTTTTTTCATTACTTCATTTACGATTTCTCGATTATGTTCATTTATGTATGTTAGTTGACATTTATTTAAGTTTGTTTGATCGCGTTTGCCATTATATTCATTTTTAACTTTTTTTGGCCCAATACTAACTTAGTCTAGTACTAATACCTTTTTAGGCCTAACAAATTGTTCTTCACATTACCTTTAACTAGTTTTAGATCAGTTATGTATGTTCATATGTGTTCAGTTACGTTCGCCTATTTTTGTTTATGAACCATTCACTTATATTATACGAGCATGTTCAGTTTCTTAACGAACGAGCACAGACAAGAAAACCCCCGCTCGTTTAATTGTTTGTGTTAAATGAACGAACACGGGCATGCACCAGCCATGTTCTTTCGGTTCATTTAGAAGCCTATCGATAAACACAGCTTGGTATAATAAATAACTATCCAGATTATAGGATGGTAAATAACCTAACTATTTGCATGCATTAGGGTACACCTAAAATCAACGAATTGGTATTAAAAGTGAAAGAATTACTTATTAAACAATAATCACAATATTATTAAAGTAGTCTAATAAAGTACCTTACGGAAACTATCTCCAACGAACTGAATGAAGTTAAATCTGAAAGTTTAGGATCTTTCTCAACCTTTATCATTGAGGGTCTGACTTGAATTGTTCCATTTTTAAGCTTAATAAAATATCAAGAAAATAAACATAACTAGTTGTTCTTTCAGGTATATCGGTTTATAAGAAGCTTAAGCAAGAACATTTTACCTTTTTGTTTACAAGAAGAGTTCCTTTGACGGCATAACCGTCTTTGAACAAGCGGCACTGGACAAGCAAAGGCTAATACAAATGTAGAAACAAATGTTATGATCTAGAAGATTCTAGAAACAACGAAGCATTAAAAATTACCGGTTCTCTAATGCAAGATTCTTTGCCTATAATCCCAAGTGATTCTCCCTCACGCTTGAGAAGATCCACAAACTAGTAATTTGAGAAATAAAGAATGGCAATCATAAGTTGAGACTACTTTACATTAATCAACCACTTAACAAGTCAACTAAAAAGTCATAATTTGAGAAATAAAGAATGACAGTGATAAGTTGAGACTAGTTTTACATAATTAATAACTTAACTTAAAAAGACAACTAAAATGTCATAATTTGAGAAATAAAGAATGAAATCATACGTAGAGACTAGTCAACAAAAGTAATCTCTTAACTTAAAAAGTCAACAAACTTGATTTTTAACATATATGTCCAATTTTACATGATTACGCCCCGAAACTTATAAAATCCCAGAAAATGCATATATGCCCTTCTTGTTTGCATGATTAAGTTACTAAACTTCATATGAGTGACTTTTTGTTGACTTTCTAAAAGTACAGGAACATAAGCAGAAAAATACAAGTCCATGGACTTTTGTGTGAATTCAACAAAAGTCCATAGGTTTTCAGGGCATGTGCCCATTTATATATGATCAGTAGAAGCCTAGAAGTGTATAAATATAAGAGAAAAACAATACTTCATAACCGTCATCCTTTAAGCCATCAGCTTCAAAGAAATCTCTAGCACACAAAATTGCTAAATCTTCTGAAATAAACCCTGTCCCATCTGTATGAATCAACGGTTTCCCATCTTCATCACAAACAAAAAAGCCAAATTCATCCTGTAATCCATAATAACATGGGATAAAATATATATTGTAGAAAAGTAGAGGAAAAAATAAGACATTAAGATGAACAAAGATGGGGTATACACGACAACGTATGTCTTCGATTCTTTCAACATTCACTGAAGCGAGATCAACACGAAGCTTTATTGAATTTGATAGGGCAAGTGCACATCTGCAACGAAATATAAATGTTCAAGTTCAACCGGTTTAACCCATTCTGACCCGTTACTCAACCTCAACAAACGGAAAATTTGCACACTAACCTAGAGACGTATTTGGCCATGCTGGAGACCATATGCACATGCATGAACAGACACCTTGCCTCATGATTTGTTTTTTTCAACAAAATGCAATTGTCTTTCTCAACCCACGGTGCATGAGATTCTTTTCTAATAAAAAAACATTTTATTGATGACCGTGGTTTCTTCGTATTGTCATCTTTAGTTTTTTTCCTATCGCCTTCTTTGAATGCTGAAAACATATCACAAGCTTAAATATGATTTACAAATCACCATACCAGATGAAAAAAAAAATAATCAAAAAGGAAACTAATAAGCTCACCAAAAAGACGATACTGACGCAAACCGACTGAAATCCCACCAGAAAGCCTTCGATAAATAGCAATAGGGCTACTATGATTGGATGGCATGTCATATTTTTGATCATCTACAAATTGGATGATTAACACGTTGTCGTCTCCAAGTTCCCTTTGTAAGTGAGTTCTTCTTGTATTAAGATACGGTCCCTGAAACGTTATTACAAGAAGTAGCACCACATAATTACATCAAAGATATATTAAATCAAGATTTGAGATCCTAGGCGGCTAAAAAAATGAAGAGCAACAAACTACAAACCTTGAACTGTTGAGCTCCATCTGTATCCACATAGCAATGATAAATATGTGTCTTGCCAGAATCCCAATCAAGATGCTGCAATATAAAAGATGAAATAGCGGTTGTGAAACCGAAATTCAAATTAAATTACCAATACTAAAATGTGAATACTTGCATAGCCAAAATGCAATTGATGTAAATTGTCCTTTGGTTGTATTATTTCTATTACCGGAAACCATCTGAAAAATGGACCTTTGTTGATGTCTACATTGTAACTAATAATACAATGACATAATCCAAAACAAATTGATATCGAGGTGACGCTTAACGTTGTTTTGACTTTTTTATGTTGTGTAGCCTTAATGCAACCTTTAAATACTTGGGTGACCCAATGTATAACTTATCATTGAGATTTATAACTAAATCATGAACAAGTATTGCATTATTACATACCATTGCCCTATCACATCGTTCAATAAATCTGCTTCCATACTTTGCCCATATTTTTTCTTCAAAATCAAACATTGTCATTGTTTTCATTCTATGTATTTCAATGGCATCTTCATCAGATACCACATCTTCAAGCGTATTCCTGTTCACAAATTCGACTAAATTTCAGTAAGCGGATATAAAAGCACCCTACATAAACATTAAAGGCTGGATATTTACTAACCTCCCTACATAACTATATACCAAAAACGTTTTCCTAAATTCGAGTTCAGAAAGGAGTAACGACTGGTGACTAATTGCAAGACTGTTTGTGGGGCCACCGATACTCTCACACTGTGTTAAACTACGCTGATGTGGAATTAGAGAACCGTTGTGCATGGCACTTGAAGTATCAAAGAAGTGGCTAGGGTTTGTACCCTTTAAACTTGAGCATGGTGAGAGTATCTGTTTCTCTTTGCAAGACGGTTTACTAACTGCAAGACTGTTTGTGGGGCCACCAATACTCTCACACTGTGTTAAACTACGCTGATGTGGAATTAGAGAACCGTTGTGCATTGCACTTGAAGTATCATAGAAGTGGCTAGGATTTGTAACCTTTGAACTCGAGCATGGTGAGAGTATCTGTTTCTCTTTGATCACAGATAACTGATGTCTAGTATTTGAAGAGTCAAACCAGTTTCGACTCACATTACTACAATTTGTGTCATCTAGATCACAACCTGGTAAGAATATTAGTTGTTTTTGAACCCGGTTTGTAGCATTTGAAGATTCGGCAAAGTGATAAGTAGAGTTATTCGGAACTGCATCCTCGAAACCCGAAAATGGCACGGGTGTAATTTTCTTTGAATTTGGAGAACCAGAGCCATCATTTGGAGATCCAGAATAGTAGTCAAGAATGGTTCTAGTGTTTGAACTAGAACCAGGTGAATGTACTGACTGCTTGGAATTCGGAGAAATGAAGTGTGCAGATTCTGCACCCCAAACAAGAACACAATTTAGCAATTATTATTATACCAGACTTCTTGACTGTTAATTTGTTTCTTTATACAGCAAACGGTTAAACTTAAATGTTAAGGTAAGGCTCATATAAGTAAACTAACAATCAGTATCATAGATACAAACTCAGATCAACGTACAGCAATAAGTATCATTATTCATTATTCTATAAGTAGTTAGAAATCGCGCCTAGGCACCGATAACTGGAAATAGGCCCTCAATCGATTCGATTTTGGCTAATCGGACCTATTATTTGGAAATCAATCAAAGCAGTCAAAACTTGTCAAAAATGGTCAAAACTTGTCAAAATTGGTCAGATTTCGGTCAAAACTGACAAGTCATATATAAAATTTCATGTGTATACATATATTTGAAAATTTACAAATAAAATTCCAATCCCATTAACCTCTAGTCGGTACCCCCACCGCCCAACTAGCGCCTAGTGAATCCCACAACATATAGCTAAGAACAATTCTACAATAAGTATATCATTATTCTATATGTAGTTAAATTCTACACATTTAATAGGCCTCTTTCAAGTTTCAATCACAGTTATGAGTGATTCACATGTATATGATGAAAACACCAAATTAGATGCATAAACCCTTAATGGCTAAATCACATTAAAAAAAAACAAAAAAGGTAAGTAAAACTCTCACAATGTGATATACAGGTGTGGGATCGGTACAAATGAAATTAACCTGCTAACGTGCAAATAGTTCTATACTTACGATTTTTAACTAGAGTAATTACACTAAGAAAATGAAACAGAGTAATAACTACTCCAATTCAAAAATGTAGAGTAATAAAAGTTAATCTACTGTTAGCTTAACTATAATTGCGCTATCATAATTAGGAGTGCAGACGAGCCAAGCTGTTCGCGAGCTACTCGAGCCCGAATCGACAAAATCTCAAAACGAGCCAAGCTTTATTAAGCTCAAGCCAAGCCTCAAATGAGCGCAAGCTCGAGCCTTGTATGGAAGCTCGTTTAGGCTAGTCGGGCCTTAACGAGCCTTGTGTATTTATAAGTTTTACCTGTTTTGTACTTCTATGTATTAATTTCACACTTCACAGCCGAAAACACGAGCTCGAGCCAAGTTCTCAAGATACATAAAAATAATTTAAAATATATATAAATTAATTATATATAATAAACGAGCCGAGCCGAGCCGAGCTCGAGCTTTATAAAAAGAGCTCAAAACGAGCTTGGCCTGTTTACACCCATTCATAATTACTAGGGGTGCAAAACAAGCCGAGCCAATCGAGCTGCTCGAGATCGGCTCGTTTAAAAGCTTGATCGAGACGAGCTTAATTGAGCCCAAGCCTAAAAGTAAGCTAGCTTAATCCTTTATATAATCTTTTAAATATATAATTAATAATTATTAATTAATATATGTAATGTTATGAAAAATTAATTAAACATAACTAAATAATATAATATTATTTAATACTAAAATTATAATTGAAAAAAAAATCATAAAAAGAGTTATAAATATATAAATATTAATTAATAAATAGTTAACTCGCCAAGCTCGAGCTTGAATATCTACTCACGAGCTCAAGCTCGAGCTCCGTGTAAGTTAAACGCGGTTCAATTGCACTCCTAATAATTACGACCTAAAATTAATAATAATAACAGTAACTAACTAACAACAACGCAATAAGCATTACTGGAATTGCTCAGAGGACTTCCATCAGTAACCGAAACCGCCGGCGATCGCTTCTGAGGCAACACACGATCCTCCTTTGGTGACGTGGCAGTTTCCTTGTAGGCCATAAAACAAATGAAACGCGAAAACTCACGGATTTCTTTCGAATTACCGATTTTAGTCAAAATTTCGATCGCCTTTGCTTCGGTGAGCTTCGATAATGACCGGCGAGCGGCAATATCTGGCGGTGGTACGGTTCTCGTGGTGCAGATTTTGGTGATCAGTTGTTCAATTGAAGGTTGTAGAGGAATAATAACTTCAGTTGAAGAATCAGTCATTTTTATTGTATAAATAATAATAATAATAATAATAATAATAATAATGTGAGAGTGAGTATACTATACACCGGCTGAGTGAGTGAGTGAGTGTGTTTATTGATCGCCGGTGGTGACGTGGCGGTTAAGGGTTTGGTGAAGTGGTGATGGTGATTGTGGTTTTATTTAAGTAACGGATGGATTTATAGGAAGAGTAAATTATTGAATTATTTTACTATTTGAATTTGGAATTTTATTGTTTGTTTTATTTATATTCTTGGAGGTTAAGGAAACAAGATGGGACCCACGTGAACAGTAGCAAAAAGCTTATCTCGGTCCCACGTTAACAGTAGCAAAATTAACGCTGAGTACTTCGTGCGCGACTCCCATTGGCTAAAGGTAGCCCGAACCGGCCACGAGTCCGGATGAACGAAACCCCTAGCGGTCCACCTATTGAGGGATTTCCAGGATAAAACCCGACCCCCACGCCCGTCAAACCGCATGACAGCGAGGAGCCGGTAAAATCGGGTGATATCATGACTCGAACCCTAACAAGTCATGGTCATCCCTCAGTACTGTAATTGGGAAAATAAATTCGGTAAAAACCAATTACATAAAAAAAACAATATCTACTCACGAATCGAGCTCGAATTCCGTGTAAGTTAAACGAGTTGGCTCGTTTGTACTCCTAATAATTACTACCTAGAAATAATAATAATAATAATAACAACTAGCAACAAAAACATTACTCGAATTGCTTAGAGGACTTCCATAAGTAACCGAAACGGGAGGTGATCGCTTATGCAGCAACACACGATCCTCCTTGGATGACTTAACAGATAGTTGGCGCTCCACCGCAACATTGTGATATAATTTGAGAATGAATGTTTAGGCTAACAATGACAAAATTCAAGAATGAATGTTTAAGGTCGTGATGAATCGCATATATAAATACTTGATATGCTCGATATTAACCAATATAAAACATATATGGGGAAAAAACAGACTTGATTTTTGAGACTCACCCACTATCCATCTGAATATTTGATATTGAGTCAAGTACAAGGTAAGAGATCTTTCTCTCATACAGGGAGACAAGGAGAGCCTAATATGCTCCATATTAGACAATGTAAAGCATGTAAGAGAGACTTGATTGCGGAAGCACCCATTATACACTTGATTATGAAATACGTACGGGTAAGATACTTTTGTATCACATTATAAAATGAGGAGAGCTTAACTTGTTTCATAACAATATGGAGCATATTAACCATGTCAAAATAGAAAAAGAGCGTGCCAATATCGCGACCTCTATTAAATCTCACCATTTTTTTTTATTTTTTTTTTGTGTTGGCTAGTGAAGGACTGAAAGCTTCAGGAGGAAGATTCAAACGGGAAGTTTTTTTGTGGTGGCTAGTAAATGTAGAGCATGTAGGGAACTATAGCATACACAAACCTATAGGAGAATCTTAGCAGATAAATGGTGTGTACGAAAAAAAAAATCAAACAGGTAACTAGAAAACAAAAGTCAAATCAATATCTTTTGATAATATATCATAAGATACGATTGTCACTTAAAAGAATTAGGTTATGAAAAAGTTTTGGTCAAAACTTAATTAGACTAAGGGGTGTGAGGGCTTCGGTGGGGGCTCCAGCAGAGCCAAGAACCAATAATATTATTACGTGTGTCAGAGAGAGAAACTGGATAAGGGGGGTGTTGGAGCCCCTGGTGGAGCCCTTGGCCCCTGGTGTGGAGGGGCTCCAGCGAATTTTTTTTTTTAATTTTTTTTATAAATATATTCAAACAACATAATATTAAAAAAACACATAAATTATTAAAAAAACACATTAATATCTAAAATTCAAATTACAAAAAAAACATACTAAAAATTAACCCATAAACGTGTTCAATGAATCGTCGTCAAGATAATCTGAATCAAGGTTTGGGAACCAATTTCCAGCCATTTTTTTAAAAAAAAGTTGAGAAGATGAATTGATTTTGGGTGATGGTGTGAAGTTTTTGTATAAAAATGGGTGAAATGGAGTATAGTTTATATAGAAAATATTTTTTTTTTGTTTTTTTCGGCTGGTCAAACACCCCAACGAGTGAAAAACCCTCAAAAATTGTGCCCTCCTCTATCTTCTCCCGCTACCATGCTCACGGCTATCCAAAGCGCCTCTCTAGCGCCCCTGTTGGTGTGGTATTAGCGCCTGGGGGCGCGAGCGGAGGGGCTCTAGCGCCCCCTTTGAAGCCCCCACACCCTCAGTCTTAGCTAACTTGACTTCAGTCAAAAAGTTTGGGTTCAAAATATGTTTGACATCTATATTTCACGCATAAAGTCGTTATTTCCGAGTCAGGCTTCTTTTTTCTTTTTTTTCTTCTTTTTCTATAGACCCACTTGAGTACGTTGATACGTTTATTTATTTTTATGTGAATATAAAGTTGGGGTTGTGAAGAAACACTAGATGACCCCGACAGATTAAGGATAATCTTAGGGTTAAGTAGATGTTTCCCACGAGGGTTAGGTCCGGCAAAGATGGCTATTCTTCTCAACCTGCAAAACAGACACCGTAAGCTCGTCACTGAGAGGGGGGGTTCCTCCTTGTGACCACCCTCCGGCGTGAGAATCAGACTAGGTTGCTCTGAATATAAGTGTATATAGAGAGAAATAGCTAGAGAGAAGATGATGATACCGTTCCAGGGTGTTGGAGTATTTATAGCCGAAGGTAGGTTTCCAAGCAGGTACGGCCAGCTGTATATAATATTCCTTTTCCACCAACTATGGGATACGTTCGCGCCATGATGAGAGTTGGTGGGTAGGCAGCGGCTGATAGTGACATTTTGTACTGGAGTGTGTTCCTCCTCGTACTATTGTCAGTGAGTTGTCACCCTGTGATTGGTTCATGGGTTGCTTTTGTCATATCTTGTCTATTTGTCCATACCTTGGTAGGTATAGTACAAAAGATCTTCTAGAAGCGTACGGACTGGCTCTTTTGGGCGGGAATATTCCCGCCCTGCTCATTCCTTATTCAGGTGACATTACTGAAGTATTAAGAGTTAGTGCCTTATACGTGTAGCCTTACTGTTAGTGCGGGTAGCCTTCCTTCTTGGCTTGTACCCACAGCTGCGGGGACAGGCAGGGTACTGTACCAAGGGAGGCTTTCCTGCGGGGACAACTGGCTTACTGCGTGTAAGGTCTTGATCTCTCTGAGCATGGTGGGTCCTGCGGATCCAGTTGGTCTTTGCGTAGACGTACCTCTTCAAGGTGAGTCTTGTGGGTCCAACTGAGCTTTGCGGGAACCTACCTCTTCAAGTCCCCCCAGTCAATTGTTCTTCTCATGAATTGTTAATAAGTGATGGGAACTTTTGGATTTTAAGCAAGGGGCTTTAAAAAGGGGTTTTCATTTTATAAGGTTCTCCGTGGGGATTCTTCCCGCAGTTTTCCTAATGTCACTTGCAGAAAATTCCCGACTTTTCTGCCTGATCTTTGGGTATGATGCGGGTAGGTGTGTAACCTCTTCGCAAGTCGGGAGCGTTGAGTTTCACTTGTGTAGATTCTCCACGAGGTTTTGGTAGTTTTAGACATAGTGATCAGTTATGTTAAACAACCAATTCCACCTTGAAGCTTCAAACAATCTAGTTCTCAACGTTTCCGCCATGCGGGGGTGTTATTTCTCTTTCCGCAAGCATGGCCCATAAGATCGATCTTCTTGGCTTCAATTCCCTGCAAGTGCTAAGTATGTGAAGGGTTTCGCCTTGACACTGTACCCGCACTTGTCTTATGGTTTCTTGCTTTCCAAGGTAAGGGGATATATTCCCTTTTATTTTTGAATCTTTTTGAAATTCGGAGGGTTGGTGAAAGGATAAGGACAGTCCAAACGGTTGAAAGGACGTTGGCGTCTTCTGACGGTTTCAGGATGTGCAGGAAGTTGTGACGACGTGACATCATGTGGTCAATCTGAACGCTTTTTCAGGCGCGTGGGCGCGAGTTTCATGGCACGCGCTGTTGGTGCATAATGTCAGTAGTTCATAGTCTAGTGTCTGTAATCGAGTCTGTAATGTTAATTATGTTTTATATATGTCTTAAGCGAAGTTGTTAACAAGTTCGCCTAGGCGAACTTGTTAGTCAAGCGAAGTTATGGACAACTTCGCCTGAACATGCCAGGCGAAGTTGTCGTGTATAAATAGTCCTAGGTTACGGCTGTTTGGTGGAATCAATTGTTTTAGTGTTCGTTGTTCATCGAGTTCATTGTAACGTGAGGACGAGAGTCTGTAACAGTGATATTACATCACGTGTTTGAGTTATAATACATAACGTGTGTTCGTTTATTCGTGTGTTTGTTTGATTCGTTTTCTAAGCTCGTAACGATCTACGCAGGGATTCCGCACCTGAGTAGATCGAGATATCTCGTGCGATCCATCCAGGGAACCTACAATTGGTATCAGAGCTTTTGCTCGATTGTTTGGTTAGGGATATTCACGCGGGTGTAGAAATCGTCCCGTTTCGACTATTCGCGGGACGTGTTTTCTGTGTTTTTGAGTCAATCTTACCTCCTACCATCGTATTCAAGCCTTTGCACCGTCAAAAACCTCGTAAAATCCAGATTTCAGATCTGCAAAAACGTCCGTGTTCATCAGGCGAAGTTGCCGTCAGGATACGTAGGGTTTCGGCGAAGATATAAGGTTAAGCGAAGTTATCCACAGCTTCGCCTACCTTCTCAAGTTCGCCTAACTCAGCGAAGTTCTCCACAACTCCGCCTACCTCCTAAGTTCGCTTACCTTAAGCGAAGTTAATCATCTGCGAAGTTCTTCAGCGAAGTTAATCAGCGGCGATGTTAAGGCTTAAGCGAAGTTATCCGTAACTTCGCCTACAGTACTTTTCAGAAAATTTTTTGATTTTTTTTCGGGTTTCTTTGTTTTCGAGAAAGATGTCGTCAATTAACATCTCTGAGTTAGTAAAGATGGAAGTAGAAGCAGGGTCAGCTACTAAGGCCCCAAGGTTGCTGAAGGGAACCGATTTCGTTGCATGGAAGGATCGGTTCATACAATATGTCAAGTACCAGGATGCGAAGATGTGGGTGTGCATCCAGGATGGTTATATTCCACCAGTTATGGAGTATGAAGGTCGTGATCAAATCAAAAAGTATAGCAAAATGGAAGAAGAAGAGAAAAAGATGTATGAGGCCGAGAGCAAGGCTCATGCTGCTATTACTATGGCTCTTCCACAAGAGATCCTTCATACGTTTAGAAAGTATACGTCAGCAAGATAGCTTTGGGAAGCTCTTGAGAACAGATTTGAAGGGAATGTAGGAATCCGTGCTTCAAAGATAAAATTGCTCAAAACCCAGTTCTCAGTCTTCAAGTATTTGAAGAATGAATCTTTAGATGATATTATCACTCGATATTACCATCTGATGACTGAATTGAGCAACTATTCAATTTCCTACCGAGAAGAAGAAATAGTTGAGAAGCTTCTAGATGCTCTCCCACCAAAATGGGAGATGTACACTGTGCTGATGAGGGAAGACAAAGACTTTCCCACATATGATCTAGAAACGGCAGTCAACAAGCTCAGAACCTTTGAGCTTAACATGGTCAGAAAAGAGACACCTATGGATCAGGTTCAAGATCCAGGTATGTATGGAGCTAAAGTCAACACTAGCTCAGGATCGAAGACTGAATCTGCTGCCTACTACTCGAAGGGAGAGTCGGGCGCAAATTCATCACATGAGGGGCATGTGTCAGTCAACACAAATGGTGATGTTTGCTATGTAGCAGGTGGATCGAGTGGTTCTCAACCCCAGGTAAGCAAGAGTAGTTGCTCTCCAAGTATTCCCAGCAACAGCTACTCCAAGATGCCTATGAGTGTCAAGTCTGCTGAAGAGCAGTTTGGTCTATATGCTTCTTTTATTGCTTCCTATGAGAACTACATTTAGGGGAAGATTGTTGATCCAGCTATGTTGGATGAAGATTATGACCAGATTGATGCTGATGATCTGGAAGAAATGGATCTACAATGGCAGATGGCCATGATCGTGAGAAGAGTGAGGCGGTTTATGAGAAAGACCGGAAGGAAGTTTGTCGGTGGAAGGCCAGGGTTTGACAAGACGAAGGTAAGATGCTACAATTGTCAGCAAAATGGTCACTTTGCAAAGGAATGCAGGAATGAGCGTATGGAACGAAGTCAGGGCAGGTCTACACAGCAAAGTGGGGGTTCTAAAGATTATAGTGCAATGATTTCCAGATGAGATGGTGAATACAACTGGAACTTGCATTCTGAAGAAACTTTCGAACAGGCCAATTTGGCGAAGGTTGAAACTGAAGGAAATGAGAAGGTTCAGAGAAGAAAAAGCTTTTATGGCAGATGTTAAAGACCAGCTCTCCGAGGTATGTTCTAAACCTACTTGTTCTAAATGCGAAAACTTGTCTGAGCAATTAGCTACTATAACTGATCAGTATGTTAGTTTGGATGCTGAGTTTAAAACTTTAAAAGAAGATCATCACTATACTAAAACAAGAGAAAATAGTTATAAAGTAAAGATAAAAGCTTGTGAAAAAGATATTAAAAATCTAAAAGCAAAACTTGCTGAAAAAATTGAAGTGATTGATCTAAGCTATGAAGTTTTGGAAGAAAAAACCAAACTAATCGCTGATAGAGAAAAACAGATTGCTGATCACCAGGTGAAAGTGGTGGAATTGAATAGAAAACTTGAGCAGTTCAGAAATTCCTCTGCTATTCTTGATCACCTTGTTAGTGATCAATGTTCCTCTGCTAAGAGAGGAGGAATCGGTTATCATGAGGTTCCACCACCTTATAATCACAATTACACTTTTAACCCTAGTGTTCAGAAATCTGTTGACTTTGAGGTTGCTCAGACAGTACCAGTTAAAGTAACTTGTAAAGAACCAAATGTTAGTGGAGGCGAAACAAGTTCGCCTGTTTCAAGTGTTCAAATTTCTGATCCAAGTCCAGTCTCATCGGATTCGGATAAGTCATCCGAGTCTGGTAAGGCAAAAGAGGAGGTGGTATTACCCAATGGTGGAGAGAAAGATAAGACGAATAAAAAGAGTACTCCACTAAACCCGTACGTCCCACCATATGTGAGACGAACGGGCGGTAATAAAGCCTCGACATCTAAAACACCGGTTGATAAAAAAGTTGAGCATAGGTGTTGTTTTAGGTGTAATCAATTAGGACATCTTGTTGCAGATTGCCCTCTGAAGCAGCGATTCAGAGGTGTGAGGCCTACTAAAACTGAGAATAAGCCTAATAGTAATTATCATACTGCTAAAAATGAAAACCATTCAAAATTCAAAAATGTGACTAATTCAGGTTTTCATAGAAACAAATCTCAGTTTTACACTGCTAATAACCAAACCACAAGCTATAATTCTTTCAATTCACAAAGGTTTGGAAGGCCTCACAATCAATCTACAAGGAGGTATCCTAATAGGACTTACAGGAATTATCCAGATACTAACTTTGGAAAGCCAAAGTTTGGGATGTATAGATCCAAGACCAATTGGTCTTGGGTCCCTAGATTCTAATCTTTTGCTTTATCGTGCAGGAACAGTTGAACAGGGCTGCCAAGAATCTTTGGGTTATGGATAGCGGCTGTTCCCGGCACATGACGGGTAACAAAAACTTGTTACACGATTTGAAACCTGTTCAAGGAGGGAGAGTGAGCTTTGCAGGTTAAAGTGGAGGAAAGATTACAGGAATGGGAACGGTGTCTAACGGGAAGATGACATTAGAAAAAGTAAACTTTGTCGAAGAATTGAAGCACAATCTGCTGAGTGTGTCGCAGATTTGTGATAAGGAGTACACCGTACACTTCACAAAGAATGAAGCAATTGTGTTACATCCTGGTTTTCAGATACCAGAGGAGTGGATTGTGATGAAGGCTCCACGTGAGAGGAATACGTACATTATGGATATGAGGTCGACTGAAATGGCCACGGAAGAATCATGCCTTATGACAAAAGCGAGCGAATCGGAGTCCGAATTGTGGCATAGGAGAATGGGGCACATTCATCTTCGGAAGATGAACCACATTGTCAAGAATGGACTTGTGCTGGGCGTTCCCTTGAAAAGTTTCAATTTTGAAGACAAATGTCTACCGTGCAAGAAGGGAAAGCAGCACAAGAAATCCCATCTCACCAAGAAAGTCAATTCAATTGCCAGTACCCTAGAATTGCTTCACATGGATCTCTTCGGTCCCGTGAATGCAAAAAGTCTGGGAGGTACTTCTTATTGCTTGGTGATCACTGATGATTACTCACGATATTCGTGGGTATATTTCCTGAAATCAAAAGATGAAACGGCTCAGATGGTGAAGAATTTGATTACCAAAGTTGAGAACGTTATGGATAAAAGGGTTAAGTTCATCAGGAGTGACAATGGAACGGAGTTCAAGAATTTTGAGATGGAGATCTTCTGCCTTCAGAAAGGGATCGAACACCAATACAGCGCTCCGTATACACCGCAACAGAATGGAGTGGCTGAAAGGAAGAATAGAATATTAATTGAAGGAGCCAAAACTATGCTGGCTGATTCAAAGCTTCCTGTGGTGTTCTGGGCTGAAGCTGTTGCTACAGCCTGCTATATCCTCAATAGAGTCTTGACGGTTAAACGACTTAATAAAACGTGTTATGAGCTTATGCATGGGAGGAAGCCCAACTTGAGTGGTCTTGAACCATTCGGGTCCCCTTGTTCGATTTTAAAGACAAATTCTAAATTTGGTGAAGTAGCCGATGAAGGAATCTTAGTCGGTTATGTTGTTGGGACACCCAACAGACGTGTCTTTAATACATCGACCAGCAAGGTTGAGGTGGTGTGTAACACCGATATCACAAGTTACCAACCGCCAAAACCAAGCAACGGACCTGCTGAGTTTTTCGACTATGTTAAACTTTTTAAGTCTTTTAACATACCGTATTTGGATATTGCTGAAGAAGAAGAGAGAGTTGCTACGAAGATGATCCTTGATGAGGAAGAAAATCTATTGCAAAGACAGCTGATCGATAAATGTCAACCTTCCTCATCAAATGCTATCGATACCCTTGCTGCCTCGACTGAAGAAGAATTTTTCAATCTGTTTCACTCTCAGCAAGAAACAATCATTGACGAGCTCTCTTCTAACTTGGAAGACAATCTGCATGTCGGTTCTGTTCCGACCACGAGAATTCATAAAGATCACCCTTTGGAGAATGTGATTGGTGATGTGTCCTCCGGTGTACAAACAAGACGTAGCTTGAATGAGCACACCTGTGTTTACACAAGCATTAAGGAGACAGGCATAATCAACGAATGCTTGTACACCTGCTTTATCAGCCAGATTGAACCGAAGAATTATCAAATGGCTCTCAAGGACAGCTCGTGGGTCGAAGCCATGCAAGAAGAGTTGGCTCAGTTCAAGAAAATGGAAGTTTGGACTTTGGTTGAAAAACCAAAGAATATGCATGCGATAGGCACAAAATGGGTGTTTAAGTGCAAGAGAGATGAGAAAGGGATTATTATAAGAAACAAGGCGAGGCTAGTCGTTAAAGGTTTTAATCAACAAGAGGGGATTGATTATAATGAAGTGTTCGCTCCTGTGGCAAGATTGGAAGCCATTAGATTGTTTTTGGCATTTTCTGCTTATAAAAAGATGAAGGTTTTTCAGTTGGACGTAAAGAGTGCATTCCTAAATGAGAAAGTTGATGAGGTTGTGTATGTTGAGCAACCTCCGGGTTTTCCTGACCCAGACTTTCCAGACCATGTGTACAAATTAAGCAAGGCGTTGTATGGACTACATCAGGCACCTCGTGCCTGGTACTCAACTTTATCAGATTACTTGCTTGAAAATGGGTTTGAAAGAGGTCAGATTGATAGCACACTGTTTGTGAAGAGACAAGGAAGCGACTTCCTGCTAGTGCAAGTCTACGTGGATGACATTATTTTTGCTGCATCAAAAGTCTCCATGTGTCAAGATTTTGAGGCCGTCATGAAGAAAAGGTTTGAAATGAGTGCTATGGGTGAACTAACTTTCTTTTTAGGATTGCAGGTTGATCAGAAGAAGGAAGGGATGTTCATTCATCAGACCAAGTATGTCCATGATGTGCTCAAACGCTTCAAGATGGAGGACAGCACTCCATTCGATACTCCAATCTGCGTCAACCATAAATTGGGTGCTGATTCTGACAATGACGCAGATGTGGACCCAACTCAGTATCGGGCTATTATAGGTTCTTTAATGTACTTAACTGCTTCTAGGCCTGATATTATGTTTGCAGTTTGTCTTTGTGCTCGTTTTCAGGCAAACCCAAAGGAATCTCACATGAAGGGTGTGAAGAGGAACTTGCGGTATCTCAAAGGCAAACCTAAGCTGGGGTTGTGGTACGCAAAAGGAGGAGACATGGAGTTGGTCGCTTACACAGATTCTGATTATGGAGGGTGCAATCAGAGTCGGAAGTCAACAACTGGAGGATGTCAGTTTCTTGGTGGCAGATTGGTGTCGTGGCAATGCAAGAAGCAGACTTCAGTCGCAATTTCAACCTGTGAAGCAGAATACATGGCAGCATCCAACTGCTGCTCCCAGGTTCTTTGGATTCAACAACAGTTGCGCGACTATGGTCTGAATTTCTTACTTACTCCTATTTGCATTGATAACACAGCTGCTATCTCAGTAACTAACAATCCCGTGAAGCACAGTAAAACTAAACATATTGACATACGTCATCATTTTATACGGGATTGTGCTGAGAAGAAACTGATTGTGCTTGAAAAGGTGGATACGCTTGATAATTTCGCTATTTATATACTAAAGCGTTTGACAAAACAAGATTTCAAAACCTTATTGAGCTGAATGGGATGATCAATCCCGAGTAACCATGCTTTTTATGTTCGTTTAAAAAAAAAAAAAAAAATCGTCACTATCGCTTAGAATTATGTCGGTTGCCTCAGTTTGAAGGACATGTCTTAGGACATGTTTGGTCCTCATTTCTACTTGTAGAATATGAGGATAGCCATTAACCAGATGACTGAAAGTGACCGGGGCGGTTTATGATGAGTTTTCATTCTTTCGCTTAAAAATAGTCGATCATACTTAGTTAGAAGGACACATACTACTATGTGGTCGGTCCAGCTGATCCATTGGATCTTCGGGATAGCCGTTTACCTGAAGACTTTGTTTTGGTCGGGGCGATTGATGTTAAAATTTTTTAAGGGAAATGAAATTATTTTTCAAGTCTACTACTTCGTAAGAAGTTCTATTTGCTATGTTTTAACAGAAAATTGATCCAACCTTGGAAAATGATACATATACTGATTCTGTGTGCTTAACTAGTGGAGTTATTAGGCTTAAAAGGCTTTAGAACAGTCATTGTATGTCATGGTAACTTTTTATGGTGCGTAAAAGTAGATGTGATACAAACTAAATCTACTCGATTTTACGTGGAAACTCCTTAAGAGTTTTGCTTGTCTTCATATATATCTTTCCGAATGATAGGCAGAAAAGCGATTACCCAGTCATACACGAGCCCGTGAGTGTTCTGATTCCCGTGAAGATAGCGTTTCAAGAAACTGCAGTGATCCAGATTCGGGACTTGCAGTTGTTTACTACTCTGAAGTCTATGTAAATGTTTATCGTTAAAAAAAAAAGAAAAAAAAGAAAAATACCTTATGAGTTATTGAAACATTTTAGAGCTAACAATGTCAAGACTTCTCAATCATGAAGTACGAAAGAGAGCGGGAAGCAGATGAAGAGTACTTACAAACTTAATCAGACACTATGGGTCGAGGTCAATTCGGGGTGACTTGGGGAAAGCCAAATACGCTTTGAGAATAGATAGGAGGCATCATAATCTCTGAGTTGTTGCCCACTTAAATTTTGAGGCATAATTGAACCTAACTCGTATCACAGAAACGATGAAAACCATCTTAAGTTATTTACCTGCCTACAACCTGTTTCTTTATGTCATAATACAGCTAAACACGGATCTATGTGACACTCACGTAATTAGTATGATTCCTGTTCGGATCTTTTCTAAAACGTAGTAGTCCCTTGTAAAGACTGAAATTTGATCCCTTAAACTTTAATTGTTAAAAGTTTTCTTTGTATATAGTTGTATGCTTTTATATCTGGTTACTTGGACTTGATCGTGTCATTTAATTCTCAAAGGGAAGTTTTAAAAGTTAATTGAAAAATGTTCAAATTATAAGGTTTGATTTTGTAAATATAGGCGAAGTTGTTAAACAGGCGAACTTGTGAATAACTTCGCCTAGGCGAAGTTAACCGTAACTTCGCCTGTATAACAACGCCCCTATATAAGGATTTTCAAAGGTCATTCGTTCATTATTCTCAAATATCAGCGAACTTATACTCTCCGATTTACCAGCGAACTTAGCGATCTTACCTGTCGATTCATCTTTGTTATCTTTCTTCGATTTCAATCAGTATTCAAGGTGTGTTTGGGTTCTTATATCTGATAATCGATGTTCATGGGAAAATTATAGATGCTATGAAGGAGTTCTTGGCATCTCAGGGGGAGATGAGCTGTAAAGGCGACGAGCTCAGGACAAAGAAGAGGAATGACAGAGACGATGATCCCAATGCATCGAAAGGTGCAGGTGGTGAGTTGCCAAGAACTACTCAAACTCTTGGGACTTCCACAGCTCAGGGGGAGTCTGCAAGCGCAACTGGCGGTTCTGGTGGTGATGAGGTGGTGATGGTTGATGACGAGGAGATGGGAGATGATGTGATCGATGCCTTGAAGGAATTAGATGATGATATGTTGGATGATGAGTTTATGTGTGAAGATGATATTCTACCAATTGAGGAGATTGAAAAGATTGGTGCTGAAATAGTGATTGAAGATGATGTTGAAGAGGGTGAAATAGTTGAGGAGAATGTTGAACACGAGATCCCTGAAGTTGAAAAGTCAGATGTATGTCAAGAAACAGCAGGTGATGATACAGAATGGGAGGAGCAGCCTAGATGGAAGGAAGGCTATGCTCATTGGTTTATCAAAACTAAGAAGCCTGCTGTTCCAACCATGTTCAAGAAAAGTTATAATATCAAAGGCCATGCTGAATCAAAGAAAGGAATTATCTGTTGGCTATATGATGAACAGTTAAAAGTGTTCGTGGTGAAAAGATATGATGGGATCCAATACTTTAAGAGGACGTTGAGATCTCTCAATACATTGCCTGAATGTGAGGTGAAGGATTTGGCTAGATTGGGGTTGATTAATAGAAGTGACGACAACATGGCCAGAGTTATTGGGAAGATCGTGTGGAAAGAAAGTATTAAAGAAAAGAAGTTTGAGTTATTAAAGCCACAGAAGGGAAAGCTAGTGGAAGATAAAGAAAGGGGAATGAGAGCAGATGGCAAGCCTTGGATGGTAATGAAGTACAAACCGATTCGGTGTCTTAAAGATGTGCCGATGAAGACAATGCCCAAGGATGTGTTGAAGAACCTTAAATGGTGGTATGTTGATTGCCAAACTGCTGAAGCCGTGATGGAAGACGAAGACGAACAAGAAGTGCTAAGAGTGTATGATCCGATGCATCTTGTTAATTTATCGAAAGCTGATCTGCAGGTGTTAAATGAAAAGAAGATATTTTATATTCCTGCTTGGAAAGACGAAGCGAGGAAATATCAGCGAGTAGTCACGGTATGTGTGAAAGAAGGAGTACATGCATGAAGACAAAGAGATTGAAGGTTACAAGACACGTGCTTGAAGATCAAGACATGAAGCTACTGCCAAGGGGGAGTCTGTTGGTGCATAATGTCAGTAGTTCATAGTCTAGTGTCTGTAATCGAGTCTGTAATGTTAATTATGTTTTATATATGTCTTAAGTGAAGTTGTTAACAAGTTCGCCTAGGTCAAGCGAAGTTATGGACAACTTCGCCTGAACATGCCAGGCGAAGTTGTCGTGTATAAATAGTCCTAGGTTACGGCTGTTTGGTGGAATCAATTGTTTTAGTGTTCGTTGTTCATCGAGTTCATTGTAACGTGAGGACGAGAGTCTGTAACAGTGATATTACATCACGTGTTTGAGTTATAATACATAACGTGTGTTCGTTTATTCGTGTGTTTGTTTGATTCGTTTTCTACGCTCGTAACGATCTACGCAGGGATTCCGCACCTGAGTAGATCGAGATATCTCGTGCGATCCATCCAGGGAACCTACACGCGCCATTCTGACATCTGTTGCCAGCTTGCTTTATCCACACGTGTCGCCGTGTCATTGCTCCTGTGCTTTCTCTCTCATTCGCATTAAATTCATCGCATTCATTGCGATGAGTATATAAGGTGGAGAGGGTGTATTTCGTCCATTATCTTCACTTCACTCTTCTTTTTCTTTTAAGCGATTTCCGGCGAATTCTCATCTTTTCCGGCGAGCATTCTCCTGAAACCGCTTTCTTTCATCCTTAACATTAAAAAATGTCTTCTTCTTCTCATGACCCAGAGGTTAACGTCGAAGAGTCCGACGTTTTCCCCGAGAACCCGACGTCAACGTCCGATAAGGACGATAAGAGTACTGCTGGCGAGTGTCAGTATACTCTTTCTCTCGATGTATACAATTACATCGTCAAGAAATTAATGCTGGAGCCCTATGAGCCGGAGTTGCCGGAGACCAACCAGACGGTATACGACGCCCCTAAGGGCAAGATAGGGTTTTACGCTTCGTTCTTCATATATGGGAATCTAAGATTCCCATTAACGAAGTTCGTATACCGTGTTTTGGAGAAACACGGTGTTCATTTGACAGAGGTGCACCCAATGGCAATTGCTAAAGTTCGCCATTTCGAATGGGTGTGCCGTATTTTGAATATCGAGCCTCGAGTCGACCGCCTGATGACCTTCTATACTTGGAGGTGCATCCAGGGTTGGTATACCCTTGTCACTCGGATCAAGGGTTTGAAGATCTGTACTACTGAGCGTAGTCTTCGTTCTTGGAAGCGTGAATTTTTCTATATTTCCGCTCGTGTCGTTCCCATTGCGATGGCGTTCAAGAATGGGAGGGCACTTCCTAATCTTCCGGCTTCCAATTACCAGGAGACGGAGTGGTTCACCAAGATTTCCCAGATTCAGACTCCTGTTTATCGCTTCTCGGAATCTGGGATGGTCATGCTTGGGATGAGTCGCGTGTGGAAGGACACCGGGTCTGGGACGCCGCAAATACCCATCGTTCTTGAATACGGTTTGAACTATATTCCTTATGGTACGCCCCGTCTTTTGTGTTGGTTTAGGGTTTTCCTTCTAACATTGTTATCATTTTTATTTCAGAAGGGAACGACTTACAGTCGCTTTTGCACCCGCGGGAGACTGGAGGTCCAACGCGGTTGGGTACTCGTGATCTTGATGAGAACGAGTTGCCCGTTTTGGAGAAAACTGCAGATAGGTTCGTAGAGGTCTACCCGCCAGGCCATGAGATTTTAAGCGCCACTCGGCCAGGTAATAAGTTCTTTAATCCTCGTCCTCTTCATGCTCACACTTCTGCTGGAATTCCTCTGATCTTGTCATCTTCTGATGAGAGATCTGCAGATGGGCCTTTTGTTGTAAGGAAAAAGAAGGTGGCTAGCGTGAAGGGCAAAACGCAGGTTGCTTCCTTCGTTGACTTGGGGGATCAGTCTGATTCCGAGACTGAGAGTGAGGAGGCGGCGAGGAACCTTGGTGGTGGTGACGAGACCATTGTCTCAGAGGTTGAGACAACGACTGTCACTTCCGAGCCGCTAAGCATTGCGAAGGTAACTGGCGTGAAGAGACCATTTTCATCGGGTCCATCTCCGCCTAACAGGGCTTTCAAGATCAAGAAAACCAGTAAGTGTACTTTTTGTGTACCTTTTCCGCATCTCCTTCCGCCTTCGTTTTTGATATCTTAAGGTTTTTCTTTATGCAGAAGTAGACTTATCTGTTTTTTAGGAGAGTGGTGCGGGAGGAGTTGGTTCAGGACCCACGACGATAGGTTTGGTCAACCTATCCGAGGCGATGACCCAGGCGGCTGCGTCTGTTTCTGGTACTGGATCTGTTGCTTTTACTGTTGAAGCAACTGTTCCGGTTATGACGTCGTCTGTCATGGCTGTTGTGTCGACGATGGCGTCCACTTTCGTTGTTGCGTTGAGCAGTTTAACTTCTTCGCCAGCCGTCAGTGCCATATTTACCACGTCATTCACCGGACCCGCGGCGACTTTTTCCATGAGCTCATCTGCAATGAGCTCATCTGCAGCGACTGCAATGGTTACGAGTTCATCTCAAATGAGTTCATCTCCAATGGTCTCTACCTCTGTGACTTCTACGGTGTCACATTCGGCGTCAACGACTACTTCGTCCTTGGCCAGTTCTTTAGGTATGTTTAGAGTTGGAACCTCTAGACTTACCTCTGTTGATGAGGGGGTCCGATCTTTGCCTCCTTCCCATCTCCTTGACCTCTTGGATGGATATCCTTTAGGTTCGGGTGATGGGTTTAGCGGCTATCGGCCTGTTATCGACCCTACAGGTGCGTGGGGTTACTTTGGCATGTTATCCATCCTTAGTCATTTTTTCTTGACTGTTTTTTGTTGTTGCAGTTTCGGATTCCAATGAGGTTTATGCCCCAAGGTGGAATATCCGCAGATGAACAACTCTCAGGACGGCTGCAGACTGCGTCGATTGGACGCGCCATGCCACTCCAAGTGGTGCATTGGGGGAGGCAATGGTTAGTTACCAGGAAGGCAGGTTGTCCACCGAGCTCCGAATTCTACTCGCCCGGATGCAGCCGCGTGTCGAATTACTTTGTCGTGAAAACGATAAGTTAAGAACTGCGCGTAGCTTGGAGGGGTCTCAGGTGCGATCGCTGAGGGAAGAAAACAAGAAGCTTGCCGCCACCGCTACTGAGAGAGAAAAGGCCTTCAAGGATCTTGAGGCCGAAATGCAAGCTAGGCATGAGGCCCGTTCCAAGGCTTCTCAAGTTGTTAATGAACAGCTTAGGTTGGCTAAGGAAACTGCGCGTAATGCGACTGAAAGGGCCACAAAAGCTGAAGCTGTTGCTGAGCCTCTACGCACTGAGAATGAAGAACTGAAAGCTAAATTGGAGAAGCTTCAGCAGGCTCATGAGGCTTTGGCTTTGGAGGACGCCAAGAAGCTACAAAAGCTCTTGGATCAGAGGGGTGTGCTTGATCGCACTGAGCGCAAGCTTAAAGGTGTTGAGGAGGCTACTGCCAAGGAAGTGTTGCTTGCCAACCTAAATAAGAATGAGGCCGAACGCGCACGCGATCAAGCTCAAGCTACCCTTCAAGAGGCTCTGTCCAATAAGGATTGGCTCAACGGTTCTCATGAGGATGGGGAGAAAGTTGGTTTCTTACTTGGCCTAGGATTTGCAGAGAAAGGTATCTCGCCTTCCAGATTTCCTCTACACGATGTTGATACTGAGGCTGCCTATGACCAAGCTGTGAACCAGTATGCTGCTTTCTCTCATCCGGTCGTGGAAAAGGTGAATGAAGTTGCTGCTGCTGATGACGGGCTAGCTGCTCTCAAAGCTTTCCTTGAACAGCCGCAGCCAACTGATGGTGCGGGTTCAAGTGGGTTTGGAGGGAGTGGTCCCGAAGCCTGAATCTTAAGATTCCTCCAAGCCGTTAGGATAGATTTGCACTTTTTGTAGGCGGGTAGATACCTAGCCATTTTGTAATGTTTGAACAGCTTTTATCGTGAATATAAATGTTTTGTTAATGCCTTGCCTTATAAACATTATATGATTTGCTCATGCATATTTTAGTTTATCTTAGCAATTTTCTAAGTGTTTTGAATAAGTTAACCTTTCGACGCGTGTCAGATAATAAGTTAACGTTCTGTTTCCTCTATCATGATTGTGCGGGTAGGACCGTCACTTTCACTTAGTAGGATGACCAAACTTCGCGTGAAGGTTTTTCTCATCTTTTCCTTAGAAATTTTACTGTTTATTTGTGTTTATGCGGGTTGTGTAGCTTTCCACACGCAACGACTTACTTCCTACCTCACTTATTTATGCGGTGAATACCGGCATATCAGTGTGGTCAGATCATAAGTATAAAGGTAAGGCTATCAGCATCAATGTGATAAGGAGAATCATTTACATTAGAAGTGGTTGTAGGCCTGTTCGTTACAAGTTTGGAATTGATCTACATGTAGCATCTGCGTAATTGAGCTCCATTCCATGTTCTTGGGATGGGGGTGCCATCGAGCCTTTCGAGCCGGTATGCGCCCTTTCCCAGAACTTCTTTAATAATGTATGGCCCTTCCCAGACCGGGGCCAGCTTTCCTGGGCGCTCCTGGTTCGAAACCTCGTTGTTACGCAGTATGTAGTCTCCGACATTGAAGTTGCAGAGTTTCACCCGCGTGTTGTAGTGCTTTTGCATTTGTTGCTTGTAGTTCTCTTCACGCGCTTCGGCTAAGTCTCTGCGCTCTTCGGTTAGCATAAGGTCTAACCGTCTTTCCACATCATTATCTTCTGGTTGAGTTATGACTCTTGGTGAGGGTAGACCGATCTCGATTGGAACCATGGCTTCAGTGCCATAGGTGAGGCTGAATGGGGTTTCGCCCGTGCTTGCTTTTTTCAGCGTTCTGTTTGCCCAAAGGACATGTGGAACTTCGTCCACCCAGCTGGATCTATGCTCCAAGAGTCTTTTCTTTATGCCGTCGACGATGCTCTTGTTTGCTCTTTCCACCTCACCATTACCCTGCGGGTGTGCCACTGAGGTAAAGGTGTGGGTGATTTGAAGCTCTTTCAGCCACTTTTGTAGCTTCTGGTCAGCAAAGTTGGTGCCGTTATCGCTCACCAAAATCTGTGGAAGTCCAAAACGACAAATAATAAATTCCCAAATAAATTTTTTGATATGTTTTGCGGTTGTTTGGGCTAGGGGTTTTGCTTCTATCCACTTGGTGAAGTAGTCGATGGCTACCACCAGGAATTGAACGTTCCCTGCTGCTGTGGGAAATGGGCCTGTAACATCGATGGCCCACTTCTGGAATGGCCATGAAGAGGTGACTGGAACAAGTTCGTTCTTCGGGCGATGCGTGTTGGGTGCGTAGAGCAGGCAGGACCTACATTTTCTGATGTAGGCCAGCGCATCCGTGTGCATCCCCTGCCAAAAGTATCCCGCGTTGTTTAGCTTAGCTACAACTACGCGTGGACCTGCGTGTACTCCACAGATGCCTTCGTGTACTTCCCTTATGAGGTAGTCGGCATCTTGGTCGTCAACGCATCTGAGGAGTGGGCCAAGGAAATTACGCCTGTAAAGTATGTCATCAACAAGTTGATAGTTCAGTGATTTACAGCGTATCTTTCTTGCCTGTGTCTTTGACTCTGGTAGTACACCCGTCGCAAGGTAATTTATGATTGGCGTCATCCATGTTTCCGTGCCGGTTTAGATGACACAAATTTCCTTGTGCGGGACTGATGGTGCTCCAAGAAGTTCAACGCGGATGTCCTTTCCCAAGTAGGTGAAGGCTAACGATGCAAGCTTGCTTAGCGTATCCGCAGATTTGTTTTTGCTTCGCTTGATGTGCACAACTTTGCAATCGTTGAAATCGCGCATAAGGGTTTTTACTTGTGCGAGGTATAGGGCCATTGTTTCGTTCACGGCCGTGTACGTCCCGTTTATTTGGTTGGCTACTAGCATGGAATCCACGTGGGCTTCCAAGTTTTTTACCCCCATATTACGCGCAATTCTTAATCCGGCCAAGAATGCTTCGTACTCCGCTTCGTTATTCGTACTTGGGAAATCCAGCCGAATAGCGTAAGTGTATTCTTGGCCTGTTGGGTTAGTTAGTTTCAACCCTGCGCCTGAACCTTCGTTGTTGGCTGCTCCATTAGTATAGAGTCGCCAGACATCGTTAATGTCTTGTGCTGGAGAGGGTTGAGCCTCTTTCTGGCACTCTTTTTCCCGCGAAGCGGGGACTTCTACAATAAAGTCGGCCAAGACCTGGCCTTTTATGGTTGGTCTTGGCTTGTACTTTATCGCGTATTCTCCCAACTCAATTGCCCATTTGGCTAGGCGCCCTGACAACTCGGGTTTGCCTAGAACGTTTGCAAGTTTGAAGTTGGTGAGAATGGTGATTGGGTGGCCTTGGAAATATCGTCTTAGCCTGCGTTAAGCCTGTACAAGCGCTAAGACTAATTTTTCCAGGGTGGAGTACCGGGTTTCCACGTCTGTTAAGACGCGACTTACATAGTAGATGGGCATCTGGATGCCCTTTCGTTCTACTAGTAAGACTGCCCCAGTTGCTCTGTCTGTGGTGGAGAGGTAGAGAATTAATTCCTCCCCCACTTCTGGTGCTGTGAGTGTTGGGAGTTCGATCAAGCGTGACCGAATCTCTTGAAAGGCTGCTTCTGCTTCTGGTGTCCAGCGGAAGTGCGTTTTCTTCAAACAATTTCTCAATGTTGACACGAATGGGAACGACCTTTCCGCATGGTTTCCCAAAAAGCGGTTAAGTGCTACTAGTCGTCCATTCAGTGCCCTTGTACCGATTGTCTTTCCTCCCACCGTTCTTGATTGACGCCACGAGGTGTGTGAGTTTCCCATATTTGACGAATGTTTCGACGACATCCTTCAAGGATGTGCATTCCTCCGTGGTGTGGCCTTTTGTCCCGTGGAAGTCACAGGATTTGCTCTGATCAGCGTTTTGACGCTGTCGGATAATTGGAGCCTTTGGCCATGGGAGCTTCTCGGTGGCGAATATCTCAGTGACGCTTTTGGTGAGTGGCGTCCATCTGGGATTCCGGTTCGACGACTGCATGTTGTCCCTTCCGCCTAAGAAAGGGCGAGAGCTGGATGAGGTGTCAAAGTTTACCCTTGACTGCCAAATACCAAGCTTCCTCTTTTTGTTTTGTCGGGCGGTACGGACGTTATTTTCTCTTGTTCTCTGGGTGTAGAGGTTTGTGCTCTGGGGAAGATTTCTACCCAGTTGCTTATCCGTTTAGGCAAAGCGTTTAGCTGCCGTAATGATGGCATCCCACGTGGGTGGCATGCCGTCTTTACCTGTCAATGTGCGGATGAGCTCTGGGTACTCAGCGCCCTGGATGAAAGCGGCGCGAACAAGATCTTCGCTAATAGTGCCCATACTTAGCTTCTTTGAGTTGAAGCGAGTGATGAAGTCTAGCAAAGATTCGTCTTCTTCTCGGATGCAGTTGAGGATCGTTCATTGTTCTTCAGTATATTTTCTTTGTTGACTGAAGTGCTGGCTGAATTTGTGCTGGAAGTCAGCCCAATCGTAGATGTGGTGGACCGGTAGACGATCAAACCACGCTCTGGCTGCCCCGACGAGCGTCATTTGGAACATGTAACACCATGTGGGTTCCGTCCATTTACTGACGGTTGCCCCCGCTATAAATCTGTTCATGTGATAGTCCGGGTCAGATATGCCATCGTAAGCGCCTATGTTGGACATCTGTTTGGCACTCTTTGGAGCGATTGCTTCCGCAATGTCCCTTGCAAATTTGGACGTTCCCGCATTCGCAACAGTTGGTCTGTAAGTTTTGGAGAAGTCACGTGGGTTTCCCCCCCATGTTCTTTGGTTTGAAAGTTTCTTCGAAATTTCTTCTCGAGTGGAAGTCTGCTTCATTACGCTTCCCTTTCGCCTTATGACGTGGGTTTGCGTCGCTGTCAGATTCTTCCCAATCTTCATCATCCACATACTCGCAATCATTGCTCATGTTGAGCTGTTGTCGAGTGCTTCCGAATTTTTCATTGGCCTATTGGAGTGAACGTAAACGTTCGTCCAACTCGGCTTGGAATTCTTTCTGACGTGCTTCCGCCCAAGCTTTAACTTGTTCTGGTGTTTTTCGGGGAAGTCTCGTCTGTTGTTTCCCCAACTGGGTATCAATGAATCCCAGGAGAGGATTGTTTACTGCACTTGCCCCGGCTTGGGTAACCGGGGTAGTGTTCGTAACAATCGTGTATTCACCGGTGTTCCCCCCAGTAGTTGGGGTTGTGGTTACCGGAGTTTGTTGGTTACCCGGTGGCTTTGGCATCGGAGTAACCTTAACCATCTTTCCAGAAATTTGAAAAAACTGAGAAAAAGAAGAGTAAGTTCTAGCTTAATGCACGGATGGCGCCAATGAATAAACACTAGATGACCCTGACAGATTAAGGATAATCTTAGGGTTAAGTAGATGTTTCCCACGAGGGTTAGGTCCGGCAAAGATGGCTATTCTTCTCAACCTGCAAAACCGACACCGTAAGCTCGTCACTGAGAAGGGGGGGTTCCTCCTTGTGACCACCCTCCGACGTGAGAATCAGACTAGGTTGCTCTGAATATAAGTGTATAAAGAGAGAAATAGCTAAAGAGAAGATGATGATACCGTTTCAGGGTGTTGGAGTATTTATAGCCGAAGGTAGGTTTCCAAGCAGGTACGGCCAGCTGTATATAATATTCCTTTTCCACCAACTATGGGCTACGTTCGTGCCATGATGGGAGTTGGTGGGTAGGCAGCGGCTGATAGTGACATTTTATACTGGAGCGTGCTCCTCCTCGTACTATTGTCAGTGGGCTGTCACCCTGTGATTGGTTCATGGGTTGCTTTTGTCAGATCTTGTCTATTTGTCCATACCTTGGTAGGTATAGTACAAAAGATCTTCTAGAAGCGTACGGACTGGCTCTTTTGGGCGGGAATATTCCCGCCCTGCTCATTCCTTCTTCAGGTGACACCTGTAACATCCCGAAATTTCCAAGTAATATTAATTATATTACTTAATATTAGGGAGAAAGTTTACCCGGGTTATTAGGATATAAATAATAGAATATGAGTTGGAATGGGTCGGGCTAGTGTTGGATAATGGATGTGGGTTGTGGACGTGGATTAATTGAGATGGGTTAAATAAGAATGGGATTTCAGGGATATAAATACCCCCAAAATCCCAAAAATATCTTCATTTACATCTATTTCTTCACACTCAAAACACACACATTCTAACCGATCAAGATTAGAAGCCGAGACCCGAGATTTTGTTGATAGATCTGAGTTGGTAAGGTAAGAACAAATCCAACAAAGCTAATATTACTGAAAATGGTTAGGATTGGATGGGTTAACCGGACCCGAAACCCAAACTGCCCAAATCGGACCCCTAAAACGTCGATTTTAGGCCGATTTGATGGTTGGGATTTGTAGGCGCCGATCATACGATTCCGTGGGTACCAAAATCGAGTTATTTGGCTAAGAAACGAAGGAGTTATGGGCAAACAGATCTGCAGCGCGATAACTTCGCCTGCAAGATTAAGTTCGCCTGATGAACTTCGCCTTCAAGCGTAACTTCGCCTTCAAGCGTAACTTCGCCTAAGGATAACTTCGCCTACGGCCAAGTTCGCCTAAGGATAACTTCGCCTGAAGCCAAGTTCGCCTAAGGATAACTTCGCCTGAAGCTAAGTTCGCCTAAGGTTTAACTTCGCCTGAAGCCAAGTTCGCCTAAGGTTTAACTTCGCCTGAAGCCAAGTTCGCCTAAGGTTTAACTTCGCCTGAAGCCAAGTTCGCCTAAGGTTTAACTTCGCCTGAAGCCAAGTTCGCCTAAGGTTTAACTTCGCCTGAAGCCAAGTTCGCCCGAGGGTTAACTTCGCCTAAAGCCATGTTTGATTAGAAAATAAATTAAAAGCGATAAGTTAAAGTAAGCTAATACTAGACCACCAGATTAGGTCAGGCGAGTATTGATACGTGTAATTTGTACAGTTAGCCGAGCTCAGTTAAAGAAGGGATTTACAGCTACCAGAGGAAGAAGCAGAGTCCAGGTGAGTTTCTAGCCCCATTCTTTGTTATGTTTTCGGGGCTGTGTGCATACTCGATGTGAAGTGTGAATACACTTACCTTAAGTGGTAAGTGTATGCTATAGATGTTATATGAGGTATATATTTTATAATGCTTGCCGGTACGTGAACGATCTTCGGATATTGCACGTATCGCCAAGGATAGTAAATTCCAAGTGGTTGATAGTGTGTATGAATGTTATGATGTGACTTGTTTATTACGTAAATACCGAACTGATATGAAGTGTGATATAGGCAGGTAGAGGTAGAGTGTGTTAAAAGTGGCAAGAGTCTAGTAAGGGTGTTAGTGGCATAACGTGAGCGCGTGATAGGGAAAGCCTGTACGTGCCATCGTTATTATGTGTGTATGATTGTTGATGTGACTTGCTTATTATGTAAATGATATGAAGCGTGTTGTAGACAAGTAGAGGTAGAGCGTGTTAGAAGTGGCAAGAGTCTAGTAAGGGTGTTAGTGGCATAACGATAGTACGTGGTAGGGTAAGCCTATACGTGCCTTCGTTATTAAAGTGGCAAAGTGGCATAACGTTTTACGTTATTAAAGTGGCAAAGTGGCATAACGTTATACGTTATTAAAGTGGCAAAGTGGCATAACGATAGTACGTGGTAGGGTAAGCCTATACGTGCCTTCGTTATTAAAGTGGCAAAGTGGCAAAGTGGCATAACGATAGTACGTGGTAGGGTAAGCCTATACGTGCCTTCGTTATTAAAGTGGCAAAGTGGCATAACGTTTTACGTTATTAAAGTGACAAAGTGGCAAGGTGGTAGGTGTAAATAAGAGGCTAAGTGGTAAGTTAAGCAGGTTAGATGCGAAAGTGTGAATACACTTACCTTAAGTGGTAAGTGTATAAATGTTATACAAGTAGCTATTATGTAATGCTTGTCGGTACGTGAACGATCTTCGGATATTGCACGTATCGTCAAGGAGAGTGATTGTCAAGTGGTTGTTAGGGAGTATGTATTCTATGATGCGACTTGCTTATTATGTAAATATTGTATTGGTATAAAGAGTGCTGTAGACAAGTAGAGGTAGAGCGTGATAGAAGTGGCAGAGTCTAGTAAGAGTGTTAGTGGCATGACGATAGTACGTGGTAGGGTAAGCCTATACGTGACTTCGTTATTAAGGTGGCATCAAGTGGCATAAAGTGGCATAAAGTGGCATAAGTGGCTAAGCTGTAGGGGTAATTAAGAGGCTAAGCTATAGGGGTAATTAAGTGGTTAAACAGTGGCATGTTAGACAGTGGACTATGTGTCTTCGGATACGTATATATTGTATGAAGTGGTTGTATGATAAGTTGCTTGATTAACTAGAACTCACTCAGCGTAGCTGACTTTTAGTATGCACGCAGGTGAGCTGATTATAGAGTTAGCATGAGGATGACACACGGCATGGATTGAACGGCTGGCATCTGAAGGAAGAAGTAAAGATGTTTTAAATATAAAGTTTTGTGTCATGGTATCAAAGAAAAGATTTAATGTTTTGTAACAAATGGTTGATGTTTTATATTCCGCGAAAAGTTTTAATAAACTCTGATTTGAAGGACTGTGTTTATGAGTAAATCTGACGCTAAAGTAGGGCTACCGGGGTCGGGGCCTTACAAGTTGGTATCAGAGCATAAGTTCGAGAGATTTAAGCATCCTACATGCTTAGACTCGAACAGAGAATGGGATTTAAGTAAGAAAAGAAAGAAGATGCCAGTTCAAGAATGCCATGTGTCGCTCGAGCAAAAAAATCAGTAAAGGTAAGGTGTATGATTAAATGATATATGTTAATGAGAAAGAAAAGATATGTGAACGATAGGGATAGGAGTAATTGATTGTTGATTTGACTAACTGCTTAAGTAGAACCAGCACAAATAGACTCATAAAGGGAAGTGTATAGGACACGGAAAGCAATGTGATCAGCTAGTCACAGCTGGCCACTGTTATTACCTGTTAGCCTTGCTATCCTTGTACTAGATAATTCCTTGAGTGATGATGTTTGTGTTGTCCCTTTAAGTTAGGTTTCGGGGACGAAACCTCTTTAAGGAGGGAAGACTTGTAACATCCCGAAATTTCCAAGTAATATTAATTATATTACTTAATATTAGGGTGAAAGTTTACCCGGGTTATTAGGATATAAATAATAGAATATGAGTTTGAATGGGTCGGGCTAGTGTTGGGTAATGGATGTGGGTTGTGGACGTGGATTAATTGAGATGGGTTAAATAAGAATGGGATTTCAGGGATATAAATACCCCCAAAATCCCAAAAATATCTTCATTTACATCTATTTCTTCACACTCAAAACACACACATTCTAACCGATCAAGATTAGAAGCCGAGACCCGAGATTTTGTTGATAGATCTGAGTTGGTAAGGTAAGAACAAATCCAACAAAGCTAATATTACTGAAAATGGTTAGGATTGGATGGGTTAACCGGACCCGAAACCCAAACTGCCCAAATCGGACCCCTAAAACGTCGATTTTAGGCCGATTTGATGGTTGGGATTTGTAGGCGCCGATCATACGATTCCGTGGGTACCAAAATCGAGTTATTTGGCTAAGAAACGAAGGAGTTATGGGCAAACAGATCTGCAGCGCGATAACTTCGCCTGCAAGATTAAGTTCGCCTGATGAACTTCGCCTTCAAGCGTAACTTCGCCTTCAAGCGTAACTTCGCCTAAGGATAACTTCGCCTACGGCCAAGTTCGCCTAAGGATAACTTCGCCTGAAGCCAAGTTCGCCTAAGGATAACTTCGCCTGAAGCCAAGTTCGCCTAAGGTTTAACTTCGCCTGAAGCCAAGTTCGCCTAAGGTTTAACTTCGCCTGAAGCCAAGTTCGCCTAAGGTTTAACTTCGCCTGAAGCCAAGTTCGCCTAAGGTTTAACTTCGCCTGAAGCCAAGTTCGCCCGAGGTTTAACTTCGCCTAAAGCCAAGTTTGATTAGAAAATAAATTAAAAGCGATAAGTTAAAGTAAGCTAATACTATACCACCAGATTAGGTCAGGCGAGTATTGATACGTGTAACTTGTACAGTTAGCCGAGCTCAGTTAAAGAAGAGATTTACAACTACCAGAGGAAGAAGCAGAGTCCAGGTGAGTTTCTAGCCCCATTCTTTGTTATGTTTTCGGGGCTGTGTGCATACTCGATGTGAAGTGTGAATACACTTACCTTAAGTGGTAAGTGTATGCTATAGATGTTATATGAGGTATATATTTTATAATGCTTGCCGGTACGTGAACGATCTTAGGATATTGCACATATCGCCAAGGATAGTAAATTCCAAGTGGTTGATAGTGTGTATGAATGTTATGATGTGACTTGTTTATTACGTAAATACCGAACTGATATGAAGTGTGATATAGGCAGGTAGAGGTAGAGTGTGTTAAAAGTGGCAAGAGTCTAGTAAGGGTGTTAGTGGCATAACGTGAGCGCGTGATAGGGAAAGCCTGTACGTGCCATCGTTATTATGTGTGTATGATTGTTGATGTGACTTGCTTATTATGTAAATGATATGAAGCGTGTTGTAGACAAGTAGAGGTAGAGCGTGTTAGAAGTGGCAAGAGTCTAGTAAGGGTGTTAGTGGCATAACGATAGTACGTGGTAGGGTAAGCCTATACGTGCCTTCGTTATTAAAGTGGCATAACGTTTTACGTTATTAAAGTGGCAAAGTGGCATAACGTTATACGTTATTAAAGTGGCAAAGTGGCATAACGATAGTACGTGGTAGGGTAAGCCTATACGTGCCTTCGTTATTAAAGTGGCAAAGTGGCAAAGTGGCATAACGATAGTACGTGGTAGGGTAAGCCTATACGTGCCTTCGTTATTAAAGTGGCAAAGTGGCATAACGTTTTACGTTATTAAAGTGGCAAAGTGGCAAGGTGGTAGGTGTAAATAAGAGGCTAAGTGGTAAGTTAAGCAGGTTAGATGCGAAAGTGTGAATACACTTACCTTAAGTGGTAAGTGTATAAATGTTATACAAGTAGCTATTATGTAATGCTTGTCGGTACGTGAACGATCTTCGGATATTGCACGTATCGTCAAGGAGAGTGATTGTCAAGTGGTTGTTAGGGAGTATGTATTCTATGATGCGACTTGCTTATTATGTAAATATTGTATTGGTATAAAGAGTGCTGTAGACAAGTAGAGGTAGAGCGTGATAGAAGTGGCAGAGTCTAGTAAGAGTGTTAGTGGCATGACGATAGTACGTGGTAGGGTAAGCCTATACGTGACTTCGTTATTAAGGTGGCATCAAGTGGCATAAAGTGGCATAAGTGACTAAGCTGTAGGGGTAATTAAGAGGCTAAGCTATAGGGGTAATTAAGTGGTTAAACAGTGGCATGTTAGACAGTGGACTATGTGTCTTCGGATACGTATATATTGTATGAAGTGGTTGTATGATAAGTTGCTTGATTAACTAGAACTCACTCAGCGTAGCTGACTTTTAGTATGCACGCAGGTGAGCTGATTATAGAGTTAGCATGAGGATGACACACGGCATGGATTGAACGGCTGGCATCTGAAGGAAGAAGTAAAGATGTTTTAAATATAAAGTTTTGTGTCATGGTATCAAAGAAAAGCTTTAATGTTTTGTAACAAATGGTTGATGTTTTATATTCCGCGAAAAGTTTTAATAAACTCTGATTTGAAGGATTGTGTTTATGAGTAAATCCGACGCTAAAGTATGGCTACCGGGTTCGGGGCCTTACAGGTGACATTACTGAAGTATTAAGAGTTAGTGCCTTATACGTGTAGCCTTACTGTTAGTGCGGGTAGCCTTCCTTCTTGGCTTGTACCCACAGCTGCGGGGACAGGCAGGGTACTGTACCAAGGGAGGCTTTCCTGCGGGGACAGCTGGCTTACTGCGTGTAAGGTCTTCATCTCTCTGAGCATGGTGGGTCCTGCGGATCCAGTTGGTCTTTGCGTAGACGTACCTCTTCAAGGTGAGTCTTGTGGGTCCAACTGGGCTTTGCGGGAGCCCCTGGCCCCTGGTGTGGAGGGGCTCCAGTGAATTTTTTTTTTAATTTTTTTTATAAATATATTCAAACAACATAATATTAAAAAAACACATAAATTATTAAAAAAACACATTAATATCTAAAATTCAAATTACAAAAAAAACATACTAAAAATTAACCCATAAACGTGTTCAATGAATCGTCGTCAAGATAATCTGAATCAAGGTTTGGGAACCAATTTCCAGCCATTTTTTTAAAAAAAATTGAGAAGATGAATTGATTTTGGGTGATGGTGTGAAGTTTTGGTATAAAAATGGGTGAAATTGAGTATAGTTTATATAGAAAATATTTTTTTGTTTGTTTGTTTCGGCTGGTCAAACACCCCAACGGGTGAAAAACCCTCAAAAATTGTGCCCTCCTCTCTCTCTTCTCCCGCTACAATGCTCAGGTCTATCCAAAGCGCCTCTCTAGCGCCCCTGTTGGTGTGGTATTAGCGCCTGGGGGCGCGAGCGGAGGGGCTCTAGCGCCCCCTTTGAAGCCCCCACACCCCTCAGTCTTAGCTAACTTGACTTCAGTCAAAAAGTTTGGGTTCAAAATATGTTTGATATCTATATTTCACGCATAAAGTCGTTATTTCCGAGTCAGGCTTCTTTTTTCTTTTTTCTTTTTTTTTCTTCTTTTTCTATAGGCCCACTTGAGTAAAGTTTGGGTTCAAAATATGTTTGATATCTATATTTCACGCATAAAGTCGTTATTTCCGAATCAGGCTTCTTTTTTCTTTTTTTTTCTTCTTTTTCTATAGGCCCACTTGAGTACGTTGATACGTTTATTTTTTTTTATGTGAATATAAAGCTGGGGTTGCAACTTCATTTCATTATGTATACTATATATAATCTATAAACTTTGATGAATGGTTCTATTATGTGACTGGTGTAGATGAGGTTGAACAATAGGTTGATGTTAGAGCATTTTCATTCAACTTTTAGGGGTGTTTTTATAATTTAGAAAGTGATTCAGAGTGTTATGAGTGAAAAGTTTGTAATACTTTAAAAAACACAGTGATTTTTCGTTATATTTGAAAAACTATTGTTCACCGCATATAATTTTTTAATATATTTTAAAAGTGGTTGTGAGTGGAGAAAAAGAGAAATAGTAATGATAAATGTATAAAAAATATAATTTAATTGAAAAGAAGAGATAAAATGTATTGTGTTTTAGTGTAATTTTGAATTTAGGAATAGAGAATTGTATGAGAATGCTATGCCATTCACTAAGTTATATTTATGTTGTTATTTCCGCTAGTGTTATCATACATATATAGATGAGTATTGGAAAGTTAAAACAACAATAGACATGGTGTGATGGAAAGTATAGTGACTGTTTGGGGTGGTAGTGGGGGGGGGGGGGGGGGGGGCGACTTCAGGCCTGATCATCGCGGTAGGCCTAAATTTTTTAAAAAAATTATATATTTTTTAACAAAAAATATGTACCCTTAGTGTTTAAACCCAACAACCCAAATCATTTAAGCCCATTATTTATAAATAAAAAGTTTGTACAACCCAAACCATAATCCAATAAGGCAAATTAAAACCTTAATTATTTAAACCCACTAAAAAAACCATTTTACTTAAAGCCTAAATTTTTTCTTGCCTACGGTCCAAAAAGTTTTAACGATTCTCGGGGACGGCACTAGGGAAGTATGCGGCGATGCAATCCATGATCCAGATACATGGCATCCACCAAGTTAATTTTTTTCCTTCGGTGTCTTTATACATATAATTCGTAATGGAAAGTTAAAACAAGAAAGACATATGGTATGAAGAAAACTATATAGCATGCTCGCATGGAATTCCTGGGACTTAGGTTCGACTTTTGGGGTTTGCGGATTCTAATGTTTAATGTTTAACAAAATAAGACATGTTTCAATCAAAACTTTAATCCACTTTGCACCGCCGCCCCTAACGTTAACAAAGTTACTCTATGGTCTACCTGTATCAAATCGATGTTAATTAGGTGGGTTTAGATTAAACGATAGATAATTTGTAAGTTGTAACTTCAGTTTAAGTATAATACCATTTTTCGTCTCTCTTAATTATTGTACTTATTCAAAAGTTATATATGATATTACTTCATTTTAAATTGTGTTTGACAAGCAATTTGGGCTTGACAACTTAACACAGACTATAGAGTATAGACAGAGCTAACCTGGGCCACCTGGCCCTTCAAAATTGGGCTTTATATAAATTAATTGCACCCTACTTGTTTCACACAAGTTGAAACAACTTTAACCGCAAACATTGTTCACTGGCCCAATGTAAAAAGAATTAACGGCCCATTTTTATTTTTATTCAATAACAAGTTAACAAATAACAACCTTTTAAAAGTTTCCCATTTTTCTGATGTCAGTCTGTCACAAATTACAATTTATCTTGAACCCGATTTACACATAGCATTTGTTATACATAACATAATTGATATAAGTGTTTACATTAATTTTTAAATGAAGATATGAATTAAATTGCGATTGAGACGCAACTAGGACTGCATAATAAAAACTAGGATTAGGTGAATCATATACCTGAAATCAATTTCCAACCATATAGTTCTCCAAAAGAAGTGGTACTTTTCCAAAATTAATTCAGACAGGTAGATCATAATCTAAAACAAGTAATATATTATACATGTGCTATTTTTGATTGAACATATCACGATCATGGAGATGACATTTCATAACTTAAAAAAAACATAACAAAATTCGCATGTTTAAAAAAATACATACTTATGGTGCATGTGTATAAAACAAAATACATATAACAATCAAATAAACGGGTTTGGTTACGTGAAGTGTACGAAGTCATGCACCATTATTATTTATGTATACAATTGCACAATTTTTTTAGCTATTTTTGAAAATAAGATGTTATGTTTTTTTTTTCTCATTTGTGTTGAAATTAGCGGGCGCGTCTTGGATAATCATATACGAATTTGTATTCAGGGTCTTGTTGGTTTGTTCCTCATAAACACTATTGACATTTAGCTATTCTGGTCTATATACTTGTCTATTGATACATGCTTGTTTGTGTCGTTGGATAATAGAATTTCATGCTGACTCTCATTTTCTTAAGTCGTAAAAAGAACTAACGGAATATTTTGGGAAGACTGGTTTACGGTTATACCAATGAAATGGGGGTGGAGGAGGCCGAGAGGCGGCCTTCTCGCTATCCCGCCTACTGATCTCCTCTAACGCCCTTGCCAACTTTTTTCTCCCGCTCAGCAGGGCCGGCTCAATAAATGTGGGGGGCCTAAATTTAAACAAGATTTTGGGGCCTTTTCATAACAATTGTAAAGAAAAAAAATCGATTATTACAAGTATTGAACTCATAATTTATACTTTAGTAACAACCAAGCCTACCATCACACCAATACATTAATTTGAGTTTACTATACTCATTATAATATATCTATATTTAATGTTTTTTTGGATTTGGATGCCTTAACTAAGTGTGATCCTAAAGCTCTAATTTGTTTTCGTTGTCCCACAAGCTAGCCCTGCCGCTCAGTGAATACTTTCTTATTCCGATCTCATCTCTTTGCCTACGTGGATTTTCATTTTCGCCTCTTGTGCTGCTTGCAGTCCATTCACCCTTAAAATGCTTCTAACTTTAGCATAATTTATTTTTTTTGGCATGTTTTAGAAAGGAAAAAAAACGTTAAAAATATACCTTTTGTAAAGCATATGACAGTTAACTTGAGGTTAAAATCACTATCCACAATCGTATTCATTATTTTGAATGCTAATTAGTAATTAGCCATGAAATGAACGGGTCTATTATTGTATTACATTAAACGGTAATGCATTAAAAAGGATATCATGGGTCTAGTTGATTCCATAGTACTTTTCTGTTAGGTTTTTTGAAACCTACGTACAAGTGATATGCTTAGTGCTTACTATGATTAAGAAAATTTTCTTAAATAGTAATTAGTAATGCAACTTTGTAAAACAGATGGACTCCCAACAACATTTTGACATCTACAAGACAATAACTACCATGGAAAACAACCATCTTACAGTCTTAAAACACTAAACATCAAGCAGAAATAGTGAACATCCCAAGTAGCAAGTATTAGTAGTTTATTTGTTTTTTATATAAAAAACATATATTCATATGCACATAGGTATACACACACGTGTATTTCAAAAATCAAGTAGTTGTGTTTGACTCGATAAGAAAATGAGTTCATTTTGTTAAACTAAACATATGTCAGGTGATATTGAAATGTAACTTTTCTTTAGGTTCAAGTGATTTAAAAAGTATAAATGTTTTTTTTTGGTCAAAATCTAAATATTGCATGTATTTAATTTATTTACAAAGTTAAGAAAAATACAACCCATAAATTCATCCATACGACAAACAAATTAACAAACTATACATTCAGAAAATCAAATATGTCATTATTCATAACAAAAAAAGTCATAAAACAGTTGGAAACAAATAAAAATTTCAGAATAAACACACCAATTCATCGAACTTGACCCCACTTCCGATAAGAATACGGCGACGGCGGTTCCACGGCGGCTCTGTTTTTCTGTCGCCGCAATTCCGTATAAAAATTCTTAATAAACTCCTCCGCGGCCTTATCCACATTATTAGACACAATGTAATTAATAAAAGTGTTAGCTTTAAATGATGGGTTGAGTATATATTTTTTGAAACCATAATGGGTTAAGTGAAAAACTGAAAATCAATACAAACTTCATTTGCATCTTTTTCACCGAGAGAGGTGAGCAACAAACAAAACCGAAAACCAACGAAACTAAATCAAAAGTAAATGATTGAAACCGGTTATCGGTTTTTCATTGTACCATCAATTAATCAAACCAAATCAAACCAAACCAAACCATATATTTTTAGCTTTTGTACCTCCACTTTATTTTTTTATACCTCCACTATATTAATTTATATATCTCAACTTCATTTTCATATACTCTCTCAGTCTCATTAAAAGTGTCATTGTTTAAAATTCAATATAGATTGAATGATTAATTATTTTGCTTACTAACGCCATTAGAAATCTGTTCAATCAATATTGTTTATTAATGTTAGTTGTGTGTGCATAGAGATAAACTTGGAAATTGATTAATAAATTTTAAAACTTGAAAATTTGTTCAATCAATATTATAAATTTAAAACTTGTAATGCGACAAACAAAAAAAAATATATATATAGACACTTTATGAGACGGAAAAAGTATTTTATAAGCAAAAATTTTAGCTCAAGTTTATATTTGGTTATTAATCAAAGTTAACCGAACCAGAAAAAAAAACCCACATACTAACCGAATTAACAAAACTGATTAACTAAAACCCGATTGGTTAATAAAATAGATTAACCGATGACTTGGGTTTCGGTTATTACACACATTAAAGATTTTAAAATTTAACTAACCTGAATAGTATCCTCCTCCGTATCATTAACCGTAAACGGCGAATCCGTCACTCGAAGCCGTGGCACATCCGGGCTCTTCCCAAACCCTAACAACGTCAACGGCGACTTTCCCATTTCCATTTTCATTCCTTTTACCGTTATCTCCTCCTCCTCCTCCTCGTAACTATTCAAAATATCAAACACTTTTCTAACTTTACTAACGGTCAACTGATCACGGCCATGACGTTTATTATGTTTATTACTACGTCTGTGGTAATTAAACAGTGGGGTGTTACTGCAGCTGAACTCGTATTCAACCGGAGCGATGAAGGTGGTGTGGATGTTGTTAGGGCGGCAGGTGAGAGGTTGGTGGTCGAGAAGGAGGTTTCCGATGGCTTTTGTTGATCTTTTTAGCATCGTGTGGAGTTCCAACCATGGGATGGTTTTTATTATGCCTTTTTTTACCATGTACACAATTGCTCTTATTATTATGCATAGCTTCTTGGCTATTACCGGCGTCGCATTGTCGTTATCCATTTTCCGACAATCCATTTTGTTTATGAGAGAGAGAGTTGCCGGAGGATATAGATATAGAAGTGGTGAATATATTTATATATATAGGCTGTATACTTTAAAATAAACGAGTAGAATAATTATTTTTTTTACATGGTTAATTAATTATAGATTTATAGTCGTCTCCTAGAATTATTTTATTCCTACAAATACTAGGAATATTTACGTGTATATGCATGGTTAGGTTAATTGTTTAATTGTATCTTCTGGCTACACTTGTGTATTACTTTCTACGTTCCATTATAAGTGTTTTAATTTGATTTTTCAAGTATTTTTTTTACAACCTTGATCGTAAATATTTTTGTTCGTGTCATATAATACTTGATGAAAATTATATCAATGTAAATACATTTAAAACCCAATCCATTCATATATTTTACATTAAGTATTATATAACACAAACAAAAATATTGTCGGTCAAAGTTAAAAAAGAAAGACTTGAAAATCAAACTATGACACTTCTAATGGGACGGAGGGAGTATTATATGTAAATAATACGGTTATTTAACTAATTCTTTAACTATATGTTTGTAATTGAATTATATAAACTCCCATAAAGTATAAGGTCTAGAGATATACTTTAACGCTCAGGGCGTTAAAGCTGATTTGACAAGGGTTAACGAGTGGCATACCACTTCCTTCATGGGTTAAGGACGTTAAATAAAAGATGAGTTAAAATGTTAATGAACTTTAAAATTCTTTACACACACATACAATAATTTAATAATTAATTGCACATTAAATTAAGAGATGTTAGGTGGAGTGAAATTGGGTAAATTATGTGATGTGGTGTCTACGTAGAGTTAAGGAGTGTGAATGTATACCACATGGCCTAACCACATTTTTCAAGTTCTCGTGATTTATACCTAGAGTTAGTTAACATCAAGGGTGGCTCGACTAAACAAAAGAATAAGCTGAATCTTAAGGCATTGTGGAACACAACATTTAATTAGAGCTTAACCATGTTTGATTTAATTAGAGCATAACTACGTTTAATTCGTTTTCGATTATTCTTCTCTTATCACAAACTCACTCATCTCTTTGTCTATCGAAGTTTATTTGGAACCATTTGATTGTTTGGCTTGTCGAAACCATATACTATAAGTCTATAAGATTGTCTTTTATCGTATACTCGTGTCTTTAGATTATGCTTGAGCAAAAAGGTTTTGGAAAAAGACCTCCAATTACAGAATCTGTTATAAACGTATGGGAGTATTGAGACGCGTTGTTTACATGTCTCTATATGCACATGTGTTTGTGATATTGACTTGATGTATATGATGTTCAATATTGAGAGTTGAGACTTGAAAAGTGAGTTGATACTTCATTTAGTAAGAAAATAGTAAATATAATTAGATGTTTATATGTACAAGACTACAATTACAAAAGAAATAGAAAAACTTTTGGTTAAATTGAAGATATTTATTTTGAAGTAGTTCATATTTAATGAATCTCAAGATGGTGGTTTGGCGTTTAATCAATATCAGAGAGTTTGGTACGTTTATTAATGATGCATTCGAAACACTTTTGGGTAATATTGACATCCGTTACATTTGATAATGATATTGGTTATATCTTAATTTAATATCAAAGTATATAGTTGATTTTCTACAAAAAGTTAAATTTAAGAAAAGCATGTATACAATGACAAATCCATAATACTCCGTATTTAATCGGCTTGGTGTTTGCATATTGAATTATCGATACATGTAATTTTGAAGAATAAAAAAATGTTTAAGAACATATATTTGTGATTTTAATGTTACCAGACCATTTAACTGTTTAGAATTTACTTAAAATATACATTGGTATAAGTTAGGTTTGAACTTTGAAGTACATGTTTGTTCAATAATAGAAAGGTTGACGATGTTTACCGACTTAGGTATATGTGGAAACAACATAAATTTTTTTAACATACTATTAGTATTATTTAGGTTTTATATTAACCATTGTATTTTATCTTGCACTAATTTTTTTAAAAAATTTTATTATTAAGATTGTATTCTAGTGTTTGGTTTATGATAATGCCCTCAAAGATACTCCACCTAATGCGAAGAATTGCATTTATGAAGATACATACAGAAGGTCCATTCATGTAACCTTTAATATTAAAATTTTGGGCCCTATCTTGTGATATGAGAGTTTTTTATTCCCTAAAAGATGCAAAATAAAATCGAAGGTAAATTACGGCTCATATGGTTACTTCAAATTAGGAATATTATAATGGTGTGCTTTTCTCGCATACCTTTGAAATGTAGAACGTTATTACTTATATTTAAGTTTTTTTAAAGGTATAAGAATATTATATATAGACAAAGACGATGACGATGATGGTTAGAAAAAACTAGCTAAACATTAAAACACGAAAATTGCATGAAAATGGTAGAGTTTAGAGTCGCCCGATTCAATGAAAATTAATTTTTTATTTCTAATAAAAATTCAAAACTATAACGAATTAAATAAACCTACAAATTACCATCATATGCATGACTAAATAATAACAAAAATGAATCCAAATGAACAACTAATAATAATAATAGAAAGATATAAACCATGGCCCAAAAGTCAAAACTCAATATACTTACTTAAAATGAATACTTTTATGGCGATATTAAAAAAAAACATTTTTTTATTTCATTAGTATATTAATGTTTTTAACTTATATTTTCTGACATGCATTACACTTGTTGAGGAGGTTGTGTGCATTCACGCTTTTTGCGTTTTGGATTGTTAGATTAATAAAACCAAGCCGTGATATGAACAATTAATATGTTTCAATGCAAAGCGTACAAGTCGTAACATAACAACGGCTCTGGTTTTAAGCCTTTAATCGTTAGTAATCTAGACGAACATAAAAGTAGCTAAGTCGTGCAATCTCGTAAACACTAATGATGACTTACCCTTGAAAACAAAACCAATATCATATGAAGAAATTAATTGAATACGTTTTATTAAACGTGTGATTTATATAACCGTTTAAGGACATTTTATTATTTTAGAATATTTGCAAAGCGTTACACAGATTGATGGATGGAATTATTAACACGATCTATATTTCATTAAGGTAAAAAATTAACTCTAGCACTCACACATATAAATTCATGTAACCAGACAACCTGCAAAACCCATTAATATAAACGTGTTAAACGGTTTTACAGCAGTAAGCAAATTGTAAACGTGTTAATCGAGATGAGTCACCGAGGCAGTTGTCAACCAACCACCACTGTAAGGTAGTTACCACTATGAATTGTGTGTATTGTAAATTTTTTTTTAGTTACTCGAGTCGGGATTTAGAAAAAAAATTATTTGATGTTTTTACCTAATTTGTTTGACCTAACTAATGTTGATCGTATCACTTTCACTCGCTAATAAAAATTCCTAATTTTTTTTTAAATAATTGATCAGAATTATATTTCATAGAAACATCCAAACGATTTACAATTAAGTGGCAGGTAAGCGGGCAACAAGCTGCGCCGCAACCCCCTTTTGGATAGCAAACCCAATCCGACTAAAAACAAAGTTTTGATTCTTATGGGCTGATACGTTACTATACACAATTTTCTGAACCCTATTCAAAAGGTCCACGGCATCCGGAGCTAAGAAACCAAAAGTGTCAAAGGCGAAGGGGATAAACACGTGTTGATTCTCCAAACAAGCTCTCTCGTGTTTAGCAACCTTGCCCGATGCCGCCTTCAATGCTGCCTGGCCTGCTACAAATCCAGCGTCCCTAATCCCAACAAGAGGGGACACTCCTGTGAGGTCGACACAAGCGTGTTTTCCCCCTACCCACCCAAAAACAAGTATATCGGCCGGTCGTAATGTAGATCTTCCTTCTTGAGGATCCGTAAGAAAGTTTACGGGGGCTTCCTTTTTAGCCGAAATTCCGGCTCGTTTAAGAATATCGCATAGAACATCCCTCACCAAATCATGCATGTACTTAAACCCAGACAACTCTTTGCAGTGAACCGCATGCTCGCCAAAAGAATCCAAACAAACCTTACGGCAAACCGGGCACGGCTCATCTACCGGAAACAAAGGGATCGTTAACCGATACTTCAGGATGGCCCGGTACTCCTAATTAAACCCGTTAACAGCTACGTACAATTGCATCATGCGCTTCTCAAGGTTATCAAGTTAAAAATATTCAACTGTTGCTACAAATGATATAGCAAAAAAAAAAGAAAAAAAAAACACATATAGTTTATTTGTTCATAAAAAATAGGACTTGTTTGTAAGTTAATAACTTTCATTATATATACTTTTAGTTTAATATATAACATTAATGCTTTGCTTTTAGAGATTAGTTAGCATATTTTATATCATTTGATTTTTAAAAAAGTAAGAAATTTCACTTTGCCTCCTCTATAAGCAACACCATAATATATTAAGATTCATTGCTTAGCTATAGTACCCACACGCATTCTTTTCCATGATATATCATTAGATCTTTAACTTTAATATTTTGTATCAACATTTTCAAGCCTAGAATTTTCATACGTGGCTCATTAGCTAAAAGGCTACGAGATTATATCTTGATAGTGTTAATGTTGGAGTTAATTGGATCGAAAAACATGAACATAAACATAATCAAGAACTTGTATAAACATAATCAAGAACTTGTGATAACTCACCAAGACTCTTTCATACTTTCATTGTTATTAAGAATAAAAATCACACAAAATACAATAACCTTAAACATCTATTTATACCAACATTAACTTTTCTCTTTTCTTTTGATTTACTTTTTCTCATGTTTTAACCATTTAGCCCTTTTTCTTGTGAACATTAGGATTAGGATTAACACTTAAGGATAAAAGCATATGTATGTGGTTATTTGCTATTAAAACTTAAAAGAATATTATATATGATATTTGTTTATTATATAACTAATTTTAAATAGACAATCCCGACCAAGATCTACGAGGCTGGGATGGGACTGCGATTACCACAACTTGACCTGAACCTGGTCCATTGCGATCTCTAGTAAAAAACATGTAATTGTTGCTTTAACCATGATATCTAAAGAGATTATGAACTCAATGAATCACTTTTGTATCTTTTTGAGCATGCAACAACCAAAAGGAAGGTGGTCACGATTAATGAAATGTAAGACGATTAATGAAAGGCGGTCACGATTCAACGAGATATGATTGACAAGCTTAGAAACAAAGTAACCGACACCAAATTATTTAATTTGAAATTTGTGACTATTAATTGGATAATAATCTTGAATTGAAATGTATAGATTTGACCTCCTCGTTAACTCATGTGTGTGTTTTCTTGTTGTTGGAATAGAATTACAAAGACAAATGAGACATGCATATATACAAAAATAGTTGTGGGAAAGGTACTTTGAAAAGCGACTTAAAACAATGTTTAGTTAATACTAACGCTTTTTTTTAATACTTGCAACTTGGCTAGTTGGCTATAAGGTTTAAAAAAATAAGCAGCAACATAATTTATTAAGGTAAATATCAAACGAAGATATTTCATAGTACTAGACAAAATACTAGGATCCAAGGATATTCAACACCCGTTATATAAATTGTCATGGGCTATGCCACAAGGACCTTATTGAGCTATGTTTGTGTCAGTTCGTCGCCTCAATGCTCGAGATTTGTTTTGTAGTTTCTTTTTGTTTCATTGCGAGTTTTGTTTTATGTTTGTTTTTTTTTTTGGTTTTAAATATGTTAGTTTTTAAGAAATATGTTCATTTGTTTTATTTGTACGTTGTCGATTTTACTTTTTGATTAAGTTTCAGTGTTGTAATCCGATACTGACTAATTCATGTCGGTTCGTCGCACTTGTTAATTTGTTTTTGTGTTGACAAATTTATTTTTTGTTTTCGTTCCAGTGTTGATATGTAGTTGGTCGATAGAACTCGCGTAATATGATTGTACATTTACATGTTGGATTTACGGTTTATATCGATGTGAACCTGACCTATACATACCGAATTCATATTGTTGCGCAATCACAACATGGCGGGAACAAAACTAGTTTGTATAAATATTTAAACTTAGAGCACCTCCAATGCTATCGGTTTCTGTTCGGTTTCGATTTCTTGGTTTCTATTCGGTTTCGTAGGTTTTGTTTGAAATAAGATTGGATGGAGCTTGTTTAATTTAGTTCATTCTAACCCATAAACTAAAAAATCACTAACGTTTTCTCAACCCATCTTGACCTTCTTGCAAAATTATTTTGATCCATTATGACCCATCTCAATTTTTAAAATTATCCATATTGACCCAACACAACTCATTTAGGTTTGTTTAGCCACCCCTAATTCTATGGTTGGCTTATGGCACTCGTCCGGGTGTGAAGTCTGGATTTGTGGACTTAAAGTCGACGTAGAGTTTGAGCCCTCCTCTCACACAACACATTATTTTTCATAAGGTTTGTAAATGTTTTGTTGTTGTAAAAATGTGTGTTTTGAAAGAAGTTTAGAATATGATATGAAACTGATGTGAAAGTTTGTAAACGTCATATGTTAGAGTTGCTATTAAATGTTATATAAAGAAAAATAATAAAAGGTAAACACCATCATGAAAGTAAAGCTATTAATCAACATCATTGTGGTTAGGGGACATCAACCCGTTATTAATAATTCAAGACAATGATGGGTTTCTCCCCTTTTTAAGTATTTAACTAATCATTAAAGTTATATTTAGTGTTGTTAATCTCCCACTACTTTTACATTATTATATTATTTTGGGTGTTAACGTTTGTACTTTTATCCATGCATTGTCATTATTATTATTGTTGTTGTTGTTGTTATAAATACCTATTTATTTAGTTTGTTTACACCAGCAAAAGTTATCATTCAAAGTTTCAAGCAAATTACATCAACCCGAGTTAAATATATATATTTAACGTTACTTAAATAGTTAAATTGCGAATATGAACATGTAAAAGTATCATTCATAGTTTGAAAGTAAAACAGAAAAAATAATAATTCAGTTTAGAGTGATAACAAACTTGAATGTATTCAGTTTTGGCCCATGACCATTGAATTCGATAGTTGATGATTCATCTGGAAGCCACCCTCCCCAGAGCCGAGGGTCTCTCTGGAAGCCACCTCTTTATTCCTTTGGATAGAGGTACGGTGTGCCTACATCCCACCCTCCCCAGACCCTACTTATAGCTTTGCTGTCGGTGGGATTTTACTGGGCATGATTGATTGATTGAGTTGATGATTCATCTTTTTTTTTAACTGTTAACTTTTTCTACATAATATTGTAAAATAAGTCCAAGATTTATGGAATTGTATGATTTGTTAAACAGATTAAAATAATTTGATACGGATGAACCAATCCAAGGGGACCAACCGACCAAGTACATACTTGGTGTGTGAAACTGTGAATCAATCAATTAAATGTTCAATGGGTTGGGTTGTTTTTATATCAACATAAAAGTAAGCCCAATCCCCAAAAAGTATTGAATGCAAGCCCAATTAGAAAGTAGTAATAAAGTGTAGTAATAATCACTTTTTTTGAAGTCATTATAAAAATAAGCCCAGAGTACTTAACGTAAGCCCCCCGGCCTCGTACTCGTACATACTAAAAAGAGTTTGGAGATACTAAAAATTGTGTTTGTGCAAAATATGTGTATGTAAATATTTAATCTAGCTAAAAGATAATCAGACAATAATTAAGCAACATGTTTAAGTCGTTTCTCTTCTTTACTTTACAACGTTGTATATTATATACGATTTAAGATTGTATACATTTTACTCTTAACGTGATAAATCAACAAATAACTAGAGTTATTAAGTTAACATCATGGTTTTTCAACTAAAGAAAAATTTTTAATAGTGTAATTACTCTAGCTATGTGTACGTTCAGTAGATTAACTACATTACTATTGGATCCACAACATATTAATATAACAATTCGTTATTAATATACTAGTAATAAATTTAGGGATTAATTAGGGATGCGATATTCAAACACCACCTCCATGGTGATTGTACACGCCTATAATATTCGTATGAGGCTACGCGAGCCTTATAGACCACTTATGATTGACAAGTGTATGAAAGAGACTAAAAAATCAGTTTTTTGCAGTCTATACGACCCGTATAGCCCTATACAAGCTGTATAACACTTCAACAACTCGAATATAGTACGCAAATTGACACAACTTAGGTTCTGTAAGGCCCGTATAGCTGTATAAAAGTCGTATAAACGAAAAGTGGTGTGTGAAGATCCATGATAGTGTATGAAGATTCTATGCTTAAATTTAATTTTTTTAAAACAATCTTACACGGCGTTTAATCTACTTTTAACTATACCACACAGTCTATCCGTTTCAAAAAGAAGAAAAAACTACATAGCTCTTAACAAGGCTCGAACATTCAGAGAACAAAACGTAACACTAACACATAAAGATAACACTGGGTTCGATCCGATGATAATAATATTTTTTAATTAAAAAGTGATGTCTAATTATAAGCATCATTTTATATTTTCCAAAGTGTTATTATTATTCCAGTTCCCTTCGTTCTTCATACCTTCCTTCTAGGGTTTCTTCATGCAGTGAAAATGGAACCAATAATCAGCAACAACAACGAAGAAGAATCAACGGCGATGACGATACTCGATGCTTCAAGCTACCAGCTACACGATCTGGACTCAGTTGAGCTTCCGCCGAGCCTAATCGAGATTGATTTGACGGCTAATCGGCTCAACAAGCTGGATTCGCGTATATCTAATTTATCTAATCTCAAAAAGCTATCTCTTCGTCAGAATCTGTTTGATGATGCCGGTGTTGAGCCGATTTCGCACTGGAATAACATCTCTGGCCTCGAGGTATACTCATCGATTAGGTTTATTGATTGTTTATTGCTTAATTATTAATATAAATACTTTAGATTAAGCTCGAACAATAAGCTGGAGGTAGGAAGCTTTGTGCCTTTGTTCATGTTCGTTCATTTAGCATTAAACTTGTCCGTGAACGGTTCATGGACGCTAACCCAACGGAAAATCCTGTTCGGTTCGCACTGGAACAATATTTGATTGCTTAATTAATGCAACTACTTTAGATTAAGCTTGAATCAGCTTTAATGTAATTATTTAGCATTAAACTTGTTCGTGAACGGTTCATGAATGCTAACCGAACGGAAAATCCTGTTCAGTTCGCATCGAAACAATATTTCCGGCCTCGAGGTTAGCTCATCAATTAGGTCTATTGATTTCGCATACTTTTTTTATATTGTTTAATTAATATGAATATTTTAGATTAAGGTCAAATTATAAGCTTTAATGTAAATTGTTTAGGGCATGAGGTAGGATTAGGGCTGTACTAAGCAGTTAATGTGGAAAAATATCTGATATTGATATCTGTTAAGGACCAATATTTGAGATATCGCTTATCATGGTGGGATATCGGTAATTTTAATATCATGTAAAACTCATATATGTACCAATTTATTTAATACTAATAATTCAGTATACTCTACTACCACTATCAAATTAAACTTTTGCAACTTGCAAACGCAAAACACTACAATCGTAGCAATCAGGAACTGATTAAGACTTAAAACACTAACATAGAACATTAAAAATTAAAAATTAAGACTTAAATCGGGAATATCGGTCATTCAATAGTGCCGATATTATCGGTACTGATATTTTGACTGATATTTTACCAAGGGACCGATAACCAATATATCTCTTCGATGACCCTGATGTTGAGTCGATTTCTCACTGAAACAACATTTCCGGCCTCGAGGTATGCTCATCTATTAGTTTTTTTTATGTGTAGTGTAATAAGTTTAGATTAAGCTTCAAGTTTTGTAGTTAGGGCATGAGGTCGGATAATTTGGTTCTGTTGTAGAATTAGGTATGCATAATTTGATGTTACGTTATGTGCATGTGAGCAAAAACTGAAAAAAATAACCGAAATTAGCCATTACCGACAAAACTGATCGGTTATGGTTAAGCGAATCTGGTTAATCGACCATTCGGTTAAGGTTAAGGTTAATGTGTCTTCATTAACTGAAACCAAACCGGACCGAACCTTGTATGTTCGTGTCTATCCAAAGTTTATACCACTATTTCCGGCCTCAAGGTTTGCTCATCTATTAGGTTTTTTGAATGTTCAGTGCAATAATAACTTTAGATTAAGCTTCAAATTTTACAGTTAGGGCCGAGGTAGGATAATTTGATGTAATGTTATGTGCATGTGAGCAAAAACTGAACCGTAACTGAAAACTGAAAAGAATAACTGTAATTAATCATAACCGACAAAACCAATCGGTTATGGTTACGGTTAATAGGGGTGTGCATGGTTCAGTTTGTTTATTAGCCTCAACTAAGTTAACCGATCGGTTTTCGGTTAATCTGTTAATTTTTTGGTTTTCTGTTCGGCTATAATCAAAATTAAATCTGTACTAAAATTTTTTACTTGAAAAACATGACATGGATGCATAATTACATGAACTGGAGGCATACATACATGAAATGGTGGTATAAAACATGAAATACATGAAATTGAGGTATAAAAGCTAGACATATAGATATGCATGGTTCGGACTTCAGTTCGGTTAACCGAGTGTACAAAACATAACCGATAACCAGTTATTGATTAAATCGTTATCGATTAATTTTGTTTCGGTCTTGTCAGTTTTCGATTCGGTTAACGGTTAATGTGTATTCATTAACCGAAACCAAACCGAACCTTGTATGCTTGTGTTTATCCAAATTTTATGCCACATTTTTTAACTTCGAGCATTTAAATTCATGCTGCAACTGTCTAATGGTGTCTACAACGGAGTTTGGAACACCATAGCCAAGCTTGGAATCCATATATATAAGTTTTGAAACTACATAATTGAGCTTAGAATACTATAGCCAAACCTTTTACAACCAGAACACAGGAAAAAAAGAATGTTAAGAAGATACATTCGACAATCAACTGAACTTAACTTAAACCAACCATAGGCTATAGCCAACGGTTAACTGACTGTTTGCTTATGGTTAAACTAACTTTTATAACCAAAGCTCGGTATGGTTATGGTGAAGCCCCCAAAACTGCACCAAACCGACTTTGCATGCCCCTAGTGCATATATTGATTTAAGTATATTTAAGTGTTTTATGTGTGTGTTGTATGACATGTAGCAGTTCTTTGTATGTATTTATATGAAACTATAGCTTTGTTTATTGTTATTTCTGGCAATTCTAAATTTCTACTTGTAATATGTTAACTGTGGCTTGAACTTGATCAGATTATTACTTGTGCTGTTTGTGCAGGAGTTAGTTCTCAGGGATAACCAACTGAAGAACATTCCAGATGTTAGCATATTTAAAAAGCTTTTGGTGTTTGATGTTTCATTTAATGAAATTTCGTCAATGAGTGGATTATCCAAGGCATCAAACACACTCAAGGAACTCTATGTCTCTAAAAATGAAGTTACCAAAATTGAGGAGATCGAGCACTTCCATGACCTTCAAATTCTTGAACTTGGTTCCAACAGATTACGGGTGATAATTTTGTTCTTAAGTCTTATAGTTAGATCCCAATTTAGTAGTTTGATTGGCTTATTAACTAGAGTTTGCTAAGGACTATATATGTGATTGTGAAAAGATTTGTAGATTTATAACTAGAAAATATTTGCTGTTTGGGACTACTTGCTAAAAGTTTGCTCATATAGGTGATGGAGAATATGCAGACTTTGACAAACTTACAAGAGCTATGGCTAGGGCGGAATCGTCTAAAATCCATTAACTTATGTGGATTAAAATGTATCAAGAAGCTCAGTTTGCAGAGCAATCGGCTAACTTCTATGAAAGGATTGGAGGTAGTTTTTTTTAATAAATTTTGAATAAAACTCTTATATGGTTTTTCTGCTGGAATGATTAATGCTACTATTCATACTAAAGGTGATCATTGAGGCAATTTTTATTCCTTTACTTCTAAATGGTTTGTTTTGGTCCTTGGGTTGTTTTCTTTATCTCAAACTGAAGGGAATGAGCCAAATGGTCAAATGAGTTGAAAGTCTCCCAAAGTCTATTTTTTTTATTATGCTTCTTTGAAAGTAGAGAAAAAATTGTTTACAGGCTAAACCAACCCAACCCGGTCCATTTTGACCCATATTTATTTAGATGTGGCCCGTGTCATTCTCAACCCGTTTTGGTTTGTGTTTTCCACCAACCTCCATCTTGCCACTTTCAGTTTTTTAATATCTTGTTTTGCTAAATCTAGGAATGTACATCTTTAGAAGAACTATACTTGAGCCATAACGGTATTGCAAAAATGGAAGGACTATCAACCTTGGTCAACCTTAGGGTTTTGGATGTATCTTCAAATAAGCTTGCTGCAATCGAGGACATTGAGAAGCTCACATGGTATGCATACATGAATTACTTGACTAGATTATCATAATATTTATTTTTGTTTGGATTGTATTTTCTTAATTTTGTTGTAGCTTAGAAGATATTTGGTTTAATGACAACCAACTAGCATCATTAGATGGCATTTCTGAGGCGGTTTCTGGTTCTAGAGAGAAGCTCACCACCATCTACCTTGAACACAATCCATGTGTAAGTCAATCTTATATACTTCATTTTTTATGATATTTTGCTCTTTATCTATTATAGATTTCGAATAAGCTTCAAATTTAATGGCGTTTTGCGGAAGCAAATGATAAGCTTATTGAAAACAACGTTTGTTATTTTTGAAACTAAAATTACTTATTGAAAACAACTAATTTCACCCTGATCTAAGCAGACAAGCGTACAGACTTTTCTTTACCCAAACATTCAAAGTGCTTATCTGCTCTTAAAACAAATGTATTAAAAAAAAGTTGTTTAAACTAGGCACTATCAAACATGAAACACCCCTTTATTTCTGAACTCCCTCATGTCTAATAAGATATCTAGTATAAATTGATAATCTTATTATTATCATGGTCTTTTTAGTTTATTAGTACAGCCATGTTCTTTTTGTTAAAGCAACTTTTATAGCTAGTTCAAAAAATTAGACTGTTATGATTTTATAATTAGGGGTGCGAATGTTATTTTTTTTCTGCTCGGTTCTAATTAGGTAGTGAAGAAATTGATTAGGCATACTTTCTAGTGCTAGCTGAACATGACATTGTTTTTACCTGGTTCTATACAAAACTGGAGCAAAACTCTACTCTACTCAGTAATTGCTAAAAATCTAGGTAGGCTTCGTGTAATATGGCCTTTTTGTAGTGTCACCTGTATTGTTTGGCCCTCGTTTGGCCCTCACAAGACCTGGTAGCTACCTTTTTCGCGAATCAACAACTTTCTTTTTGGCTGACAAAGCAGAAAACCAATAAACAAAACACATAACTGATAAATGGGCCAAGTAATCAAGTTTTTGTTGGCGTCTTATTGTCTTAACTCATTTACGTATACATTGGTTGTGCTTTAAATGAAACAAGTTAAATGAGTTGAAAGCCAGTATGTATTCATAGGCATTAATAATCAAACCTTTTATTTTCTTATTGTTACGATTGGTTAGAATATTACTGTAATAATGTAGTTTTTGTTATCATAACTGAGACAATATCGTTAATATTTAAGGGACAATATTATTCCTACAAAATAGCAACATGCTTACACACTTTTGCCTATTATAGCAACTACATATGGTAAATTACAGCACGTTGCTATTATTGGTTAAAAGAATGTTATCATTTATTGCAAATAATAAAAGTATCTAGTCGGAGTGGTTATCCCTTTATAAAGTTTTTAGAAAGTGTCCGATGGTGGGGGCTGTTTAGGTCCCAAGAGCTGAGGCGTGCATCTATTTATAACCAAATAAGCTTTACATACAACCACACGTTTTTCACTCATCTGTTATACATATCGACCTATTTATAGAGTAAAACTTTCATAAGATCTTCGTCCCTTTGGTTGTTTTTATAAATAAACCTCCTACCGACTCTAATTTTGACGCCTTTTTGCCTTTGATGTGGCATGCTTATTAAAACCAAGCCCATTACCACATCTAATGTCTTAACTTTTTTTCAAGTGTTTGGGGTGGTCGCTCCAACTAGAGCTAGTCTGACCGTTAGAAAGACGATAAACCAGAAGCAAGTAGTCGAGCAAAGTTGTGTGAATGTCTTTGTATATTAATACTCAGCTTTTTTTATTGTATATATTTTGCAGGCTAAGTTATCAGACAATGTGACTACTCTAAGACAAATCTTCCCAAATATTGAGCAAATCAATTCGGAAATGTTCACTTAAAGATCAGAAGCTTTCGGGAACACAATTATTCTGCTGAAAATCTTAATTGAAATCCTTCTTGACTTTTGATGAGTGATTTCCCTTGATCAGTTTGTATAATTCTGGTGGAATCATACATAGAAAAAATGCAATGACTTGTCTTTTTTGCTGTAAACCAACTCTGAGCTTGTGAAGAAGGTTTAAATGAGTTAATGGTCTTCTTTGTTTTAAATATTTTATCACAAAGAATATTATGATTTGTACTTTGGCATTTTTATATTTCCTGTTCATTGTACCAAGTGTTACGACCCGTATTATATCGTCGAATTTGTTCTAAAATAAAATACCTTGTCAAAAAGTATTGCATCAGTCGATACAGTTTTTTGGTTTATAGTAAATATAATAGATGTTTTTTTACACATGAGTGCTTAAATTTAATAAACAAACTTTATATATCATTTGAATTTGTGTTAGGATTAATAACAGAGATTTGATTTTAAGACAAGAGTTATAAAAGATGACAATTATTTAATATTTTTGTTTTAATTGATAATTTAACAATCATAAGTCATGAAAGATGAAAATCATTCTACTTTAGTATATGTAAGGCTAAAACGTCTTGACAAACTTATGAAACATTTGAAAAAGACAAGTCAAATATATCATTGATGATGTCAGTGGCGGACTCACTCTTATTATGAGAGGGGTCGGTGTGAAAAATAAAATTTATTGTTAATATATCAAAATATTCTCGGCCGACACACGTAAAATTTTGGCCCCGATCCTTGTGAGATTTTGAAGCCAACTCCTGTGTAATTTTGAGATGACCTCAATGAAAATTAAAGACCGATCCTTATAAAAAAAAATGAAAATTTTACAAATATAATTATATAAATGTTACTTAAACAATTTTTCCTATTAAATTTGAGTTTAATACCAATTAGTCCAATAGTCCAAAATTCCAATACTCGACCCAATTTTTAATCCCAAAACCCAATTAAAACCTTACCCAATTTTAGCCCAATACTCAATCCAGTTCTCACTCAACTAAAATCTCGAATTACCGGTCGCAACTAGGGTTGTTCACGAGCCTAACCGAGGGAATGTTTGCTCGTTTACAACCGAACGGCTGAAATTCGAACCGAGCGAAAACCGAAATGAGTCTAAATCGAATCGAGCATTTTTCGATCGAACATCAAGCGATTTTGAGCAAGCAGATAAAACTATAAAATTGACGGAATATGAAAATTTTAAAGGGGTAAAAATAATTGTAAGCTTATATTTACGTGTTTTGTCTATATATTTATATGTTCATATATAATTATATATAAAATAAATTAAAAATATTCAAGCCGAACCGAACCAAGCAGGCCTTTGCTCGTTGTTTGGTCGTTTACAAACCAAACCGAGCAGAGCGGCTCATTTTCAATCGAGCGAAAAAACGAGCTAGCGGCGAGCGAATTCGAGCGACGAGCGGTTTGGACGGCCTAGTCGCAACCACAAGCGTTGAAAGATGTTTTTCGGCGATGAACTACGTGAAGTCCGATTTGCGTAATCGGATGTATAATGAAAATTTAAGCGCCAGTTGTATTTGTTATATTGAAAAAACTTATTTATTAATGTGAAACATAATGATGTTGACTTGTCCACGAAGGAATATGATGTAGCCACCAGTTTCTAACGGTAATGATGACACCTCCTCCTTTCTACAAGGTGAAATTGACCGTTCGATCTCAAAATTTCTATAGACTAGTCCCTTTTTACTTTTTCTCAACACATAAATTGGATCCTTTGTTGCACTTGAAATTTTTAGTCTAACAAATGGACCCTCAATATCAAATTTATTGATGGATACCATACACGAGGACTCCTTATCCGATTTGTCATCATATGAACATAATTCATGTTGATCATTCTTACAAAAATCAATATGAAACAAATCATTCTTATTAACCGGCCCAATTAACAGAGAAACACAAGAATGGTAAACCCATTTCAATTCATCGATGCTTCATTTTCTTGATTTCTTGATGGATCGTCTATTTAACGAATCGATATTACAATGAGAAATTACATTTACAACCCTCACACTTTCTAACAATTGACTCGTAACTCCTAAATTTATCACGTAACATTCCATCACAGATAACATCAATGCTTTGATCATCAAACAAATCGTATACAAGCTTTGGACTTTCAGGCATCACATCGTTTCTGACCTCGTAACGTACAAGTATTCTTCATCCATGACTTTGTAGTGAATTTTTGAAATTCGGATGTTAGGATTTCAGACAGGTCTTAAGAGCGAACCTAGTTGAAGGTATATAGGGTCTGGGATAAAAGAAAATACGGTAATATAAGTGCATAGTAAAAAACGAGAGCACAATAAACATAAACGGAATCTTATATCTTCAAATGACAAATACACTGGTTATGTATAGCCATTGTCTTGACAGTTACACGATGGTTATGATAACTAATTTGACGGGTATAGACGCCAACTCATTTCCCCGCAGTCGGGTTTAACTAACTGCCATTTAACCCGGGACATTATATAACCTAGGTTATAAACTTAATATTGTTTTGTTACATAATACGTATACTAATGACATAAAATAATATAATAAACGTGATCTGCAACATATGTGATGGCATGATTATTTAAGTGCCAGCACAAGCCATTTAGAAATAAACATGTTGATTCCAAGATATGTAATTATATTCATTTTGCTAATCTGATTGCAGAAAGAAGTGGTTTATGGCTTGACAGAGTTACATCGTAAGAAGATCCAAAGTGCACGTCTTGTTGCAAGTTCTGGATGTTATCCTACTGTGACCTTGCTTCCTCTTGTTCCCCTGATCAGGGTTGGTTTCTTGTTCTCTTTTGCATTTAAAACATCAAATGCATAAAACTGATTTAATAGAATCATCTTTGTAAACATCGTATGTTTTTTTATATGTTGGCAGGCTAATCTCATTGAGTTGAAGGATATTGCTGTTACTTCACACCTGATTTAATAGAATCATCTTTGTAAACATCATGTGTTTTTTATATGTTGGCAGGCTAATCTCATTGAGTTGAAGGATATAGCTGTTACTTCACACTTAGGAGCTGGTGGAGCAACTCGCACTCTAATTGAAGATGTTTTATACCCCGAAGTACCTAAAGGATCTGATTTCTATGCCTTCTCTGGTAGTCTCCATAGTAAGTGCTTTCTCCATTGACTGGACATATCAGTGTTGCTATTTTAGCTCACATGTAGCTGCGGCTGTAAATGAACCGAGCGGAATGAGATCTTGTTTGTGTTTGTGTTTGTCCGTTAAGCTTTTGTCGGAAAAACTAAGCGTTCATGAACACCTTAACGGATGAAATTTCATGTACGGCCCCTAATGGGCACTAACGGACACAAATGAACGTAACCGAACACAAACAAACATTTATTAACTTGAAAAGTAATAGTCGTTGTCATCATATTATATGAGTTGGTAATCTTGTGGCTTGCTTTCGGTGCCTGAAGTTAAACAAGAACTATCTGTTGCTGCAAATACAATAGTGAATATGAGGTTTACTACCAAAGTGACATCAATGGTTAAATTAAAAAGAAATATCCTTCTTACCTATTGATTGGCGGCATTAACTAACCCTCCTTTTCTCACCAACCTATCGCAACTTCCAGAGCCGAGGCATAGTGTCATTAAGATACGTAAGAATGGCTCCTGGAGTTTCAGTTGAGGAACGAGGGAAATATAACCGGCCCATTGCATCAATGGCTGCAATGAAGCATCCACTTTTTATTCATGTATTGATAGAATATTCACTGAAATAGAGAATCGATATGAATTAGAAAAAACACTAATCGAAGCACATAATCCACAACAAATATACAAGCAAGGTATAAGCTTAAAAGGTTCACTGGTCACACGATATTTTTGACAATCAGGTTCAATGTAAACAAACTAAACATTCAGTGAACCATAACATGAGAAATTGGTTTTATGTTCGCTTATTTGTTAAACGAACGAACATGAACAAAATATTTTGTTCATGTTGTTAAATGAACAAACATGAACACTTCTTGTTCGTTCATTTATGTTCGTGAACATCCGTTTATGTTTGTCATTAAAATTCGTTTCCGTTCGTTCGTCTACGTTTGTTCCGCTCATTTATATATTTAATAATTAAAATTCTATGAGGTAAAGAAGCCATTTTGGCCAAGTTTAAGCAACTTTTAGCTATATTTTGGAAACAAAGGTAAAAAAGATGAAAAAGATATAAACATACAAGGTTTGGTTTGGTTTGGTTCGGTTAAAGTTGGTTAACAAAGACACACTAAGTGTAACCATTACCTAACGGTCGGTTAATCATATTCGAGTTTGATACACAAGGCGTGATTTTCCAATCCTGTTGGTCTTTAACCGACACAGGCCGAGGTGGGGACCGCATTACTGGGACAGGTGGCGACCCGCTCGCTCTCGGAACCCGCTTGTATTTAAACTTAGACGGGTTCAACGGGTTAACTAGTATCTCCACCAACTTAATATTTCTTTCGCTTGCACCCGAATTGAAATCAACCGATTGTTGCGATGGTTTATATTTTATAAACCATTGTTTATATTCGTCGGAATTTGCCATTTTCTTCAAATTCGATTATCTTCTCAAGATATTAATATTAAGTCATTAACCTAGTTATATATAATAGTAGAGGATTGCTTCTCACGCAATATATAGGAGTCGGTGTGTGTTTTTATTCATGTTTTGAGTATACTTGAAACTTTAATTAATTTATTATTTTAATCAATAACCATTAACTATTTTAGTATACATTGTTTTAATTTTTAACGTATTATTAAAAATTGTATGAAATTGGTATTGATAGTTTGATAGCCCATGTTGTGGCGAGGTGTAAAATCGTTTATTTATACACCCATTTCATTCGAAAACATCCACCTTTGGTCAACTTTTTTTTCTGGCGACTAGTAACTTTTGTGAATCAAAAAGAAAATTGAACGAAAAGTATACGTAAATACATTGAACCACGTACGATGGGTCATGTTGAACAACAAGGAAAATAGAAAAGAATTCCGAAAAGAACATAGAGAATGAGAAAACAACAAAAAATAAAATGATAAGTTTATTAAAATTTATAAATTGTATAATAACTGTTAATAGAGGTAAATTTATTGAAGTCTACAAAACATTTTCATACTAAATGTAAACATGTAATACTTGCACACTCTCGCACATATGTTAATTTTGTGAGTGTTTTCTTTCCTATATATGAGATGCAATACTTGCACACTCACGCACGTGTGTTAATTTCGTGAGTATTTTCTTTCCTATATACGAGAGGGATCAAAAGTGTTGTTTAGTGATATGTTAATCAATGAGTGCATGACGTTATCAATCAGTTAAATGTGGATAAAACGGTAGATCATGAAATATGAGAAATAGGTGGCGTGCATCCAAACAATTATGACACAACAATTAATATGATGGAAGCTATGGCACGGTTTTTGTATTTTGCTTTTGATTTTTATTTTTATCTATCTTCTTCAATCTGATGATCGAATATAAAGAAACTTGGAGAGATGAATTTAGATGTGTATATGAGAGTGTTTTGAGTAAAAGATAGTGAAATAGATACGTAAAGCTTCAATTTCAAACACAACGATAGATAAAAGCAAACAAACCATTCATGGTCACCTTGGACCACTTCTTTCATGTTTTTGTGTTGTAAACGTTATGTAGTTTCAGATATGTCATTTAAAACCCATTCCCACGAGCTTAAGCCATATTTGATCTTTTAAAAAGATGCATTTGACTCATATTATAAGTTTTTATCTTTATGAGAAATGGTATGATTCATTTTTGTATATTTTATCGTTGATTAAACTTTGAACAATAGAATGTATGCATATGAAAGTTTATGATCAACATATATGTTGTGTATAATGTCAATGGATAATTTGTAGGATATTTTTGCATGCCATTGAATGAATTTTGCCCTGTCACATGTTCAATTTTGAGCATTAACTTTCTCGGTTTTTTCTAACGTGGTATTAACAAGTAAAAGAAATTAACAGTTTTGTTCAAATTTAACACGTGGAGCGGTGGAGGGACTTTAATATATATAAAAAATGTTAAGAGACTTTTACGAGAAAAATAAAAAAACATGTTATTTAACGTTCCCAAGAAACTTCTTTGTGGGTTAGTGTATCGCCTCTAACTTAAAGGTCAACGGTTCAAATACTGCAAGACACAATCATAAATGGTTTCATTAAAGGAGTAGATTAAAGCTTAAAAATGTTGTTTTTACATGAAAAAAATGTCAAGGCACTTTTACATAGGGGCGTGAACGAGCCAAGCCGCTCGTGAGCTACTTGAGCTCATGTCAATAAAAAAGCTCGAAACAAGCCGAACTTTTTGTAGCTCAAGTTGAGCCCAAGCCTCAAATAAAGCTCGCTAAGTTATCGAGCCTCGTGTGTTTTTAAGTTTTACACATTTTTCACTTTCTATTTATTAGTTTTACATTACCCAGTTGAACTCGTTTAAAAATTTCATCAAAATATATCAAAATAATTAAAAATGTATATAAACTAATTAATAGATATTAATTGAGCCAAGCTCAAGCTTTAAAAAATAACTGACGAGCTGAGCTTAAGTTTCAACATAAAAACTCGAAACAAATCGAACTTAAACTCGAATCCTCATAAGTCAAAACAAATCAAACTCCACTTAGTCGAGTTCGAGCTCAGCTCGGCTCGCTACACCCTCTTACTCAAACTAGATTAGATTTTTTCTTTTAATAGTATTTTTGCCGTATAACAAACTCTTAACAGCAGCCACGTCACTTCAATTTACGTAGCCTAATCAATCACACCCTTCCACGTACACCAAAACCCCAACCCGTCGACCAATTACAAACCTTCAGCTGTCCACGTGTACACAAGGGGTAAATCCGTAAAAAGATCAACCTTCATCACGCTCACACTCTCTTTGCCAAAGTCTTCTCTCTGCAACACTCAAAATTGACTCCAAATCAAATCTCACACACAAACAGATCGTCGTTTATTAATGGCGGTTGCCGTTGATAATCTCAATAACAAGCCTACGCCGCCGGTATCTTCAACTCTGCGTTTCGCGTTCGGTAATGTTCTCGCGTTCTTCATTTTGTTGTTAATCGGAGTTCTCGCGTTCTCGATCCGTTTATTTTCGGTACGTTTTTTACTGGATCTATATATTGGTTGATGCGTGTATGATAACTGATGTGTTTTGGTGTGGTTTTGTTGTTGCAGGTTATTAAGTATGAGAGTGTGATTCATGAATTCGATCCGTATTTCAATTACAGAGTCACTCAGGCTTGGATTCTATTCTAGCTTTTGTTGATTGATTTAGTTATAGTTAATTTATTATGTTAGTTTATTGTTCAGTTTAATAATTTAGGCCAGTAGTTTCATGTATTTGGATTGAGGCATACTATCAATTAAATGAGAATTTGAATCGCACTGGATTTGAGTTATTGAGCATTCAATGGTGTGATGTTAGGGATGATATTTTGTTTGGTTATTGTTTCGGCTCAGTAATTTAGGCCAGTAGTTTCATGTATTTGGATTGAGGCATAGTATCAGTTAAATGAGAATTTGAATTACACTGGATTTGAGTTATTGAGTATTCAATGGTGTGATGTTAACATGCTTGATGTTAGGGATGAGATTTTGTTAGGTTATTGTTTGAGCTCAGTAATTTAGGGCAGTAGTTTCATATACTAAGACTGCGGCTAATAGTATTAGTAGGTTAGGACGTTATGTTCAAGGATGTGATATTTACATGCATGATGTTAGGGATGATATTTGTTAGTTTATTATTTCAGTTTAATAATTTAGAGCAGTAGTTTCATATATTTGGATTGCTGCATGTCATTGTTGTTATTAAGTATGAGAGTGTGATTCATGAATTAGATCCGTATTTTAATTACAGAGTCGCTCAGGTCTGGACTTTAGGTTTTGTCGACTGATTTGGTTAATTCATGTTTTGCCTGTTATGATTCACTAGTTTGCTGCAATTTGAAGGATGTGATTTGTACATTCAGGATGTTAGAGTTGATTTTCTTCGGTTGTTATTTCAGTTAAATCAGAATTTGAATCATAATTAAGTGCAGAGACAATAACTGTAGAACAAGAATAGACAGATTTGGTTAGGAATTCCCTGGAGGGGCTAATTGTAGGTTATGTTCATGACCACACTAGTTGAATTTTAAAGACAAAACATGGTCTATGACATATTTTGTCGTATAGCGCAAATGAGAGTAAATGGTGAGGTGAAATTCATGTAGGTGAGTGGCTTTTTCTTTCTTTCATGTTTCTCAAATGGTACCTCTTGTAGCCACATAAAGTTGTCCATTTTTGAAGGTTTTCCTTGATTAAAAGCTTCTTCGTTAGGATTTGTATAGAACCACAAATGTAACCATTTTGTTAGTTTGGGGAAAGTAAGGTTCTGAGGTTTCAATCTATGTGATTCTGAAACATTGAAATGTGTTGTTCTTGTTCAGTTATTGATTTTGTTAATCATCTTCCATGACTTTTGAATTTTCTTTACATACCCCTTTGTGTTTGTGTATATGATGCGTGTTTCTATGTATTATTCATGTCTCTTTTTATCTTGCAGTTTCTTACAAAGAATGGGATATATGACTTCTGGAATTGGTTTGATGATCGTACTTGGTATGTGTATAGTTTTTTGTTTCCTTTTATGTTTTTATGACTCGTTTAAGTAAACTTGACACAGTATCTTTTACCTATCCCAAGGTATCCTCTTGGACGAGTCATTGGTGGAACTGTTTACCCTGGGTTGACTTTGACGGCCGGAACAATATGGAAGTGCGTATTTAAGAACATATTTTGTTTTTAGTTATCAATATTACAGTTAATTTACTAAGAGTTCTTATATTCAGGGTGCTTCAATCCTTGAATATTCCCCTGTCTGTCGAAACTGTGTGTGTATTTACAGCCCCAGTATTCTCTGCCTTTGCTTCATGGGCAGCCTATCTTTTGACTAAGGTTTTTTTCTATATGACTGCTAGTTTGATTTTATGTAAAAATAATTGGTTCTGGATACATTTTTGGTCTAAAATAGTACTGGAATCCCTCAATCATTGTCATGTTCTTTTATTCAGGAAGTTAAGGGAACAGGTGCTGGATTGACTGCTGCAGTTCTTCTTGCCATGGTAATCATATAACGGGTATTTGTAATTGTTTATTTGTTTCTTTTTATGATTCTATGCGTTGATGTATGCTGTAAGCTACATGTTACTGACTTGTATATAAGTTTGAGACAGAATCCCCAGAATTTTCTGTTCCTTTTTCACCTTTTCTTTCTGGATGATAATCTTGTTTCTTTCCAACCCTACCATTTTTTTATACTTTTTTATTTAAAAAAATCAGGTAGCAACTGACATAAGATGCAAGTCAATGACATATTGATCAGGATTTGTTTACCTTTATTACTAATTTACCATGCAAAATGTAGCCCAAAGTAGCGTTGCATGATATTCTTTCCATGTAAGATGTAGCCCAAAGTAGCGTTGTGTGTTATTCTTTCCCTTGAGTTTGCTGAAGTGCATCTCTGTATCTCATACAATCATATACTTATTTCTTGAAACCCTTTTTCAATATATATCGAGTATACATGAAACTAAAGGTGTTTGGTGGAGTGATATGAGTTCATTATTGACAAACTAAACTAATAGATTATTTTGTTTCACATTTGCATACGCTTATTTAGAAATACATGCTTAGACTTATATATAAAGCCGCAACAGAAGTACGATTATAAAGTTTTTGAAAATCCAGTGAAGCTACTGAAACATGATATTAAAAATATTGTAGACATAGAATGATATCCTCAGATATGAAGCTTATTTGTTCCACACCCCCCCCCCCCTCCCCCATTTTTTTCTTTTTTATTGAAACACATGCTCGGTTTCTTTGCGCGTTGAACCCACTAATGTGACCCTGGGAATGTACATAATGCGTAAGCCTAATAGCCTAGTGAGCTTCTGTGGAAAAGTGTTTAAAAATACCACACTCAGGGATACACATGTTCAATTTAAGATTCAAAATAATATGTAACTGTTGGGGACCGTTTAACTTATTGCTAGCCTTGTTCGTCTTATTGTATAATTTAGCAAGTTTAAATCACTAAGAGGAAAATTTCCATTATTGTTCGTTACACAGATTTTTTACTCGTTTTTTGTTGTATGTGATTTTGTATATGACCCTTTATTTGTGTTTTATTCTAAATCCTACAGGTGCCATCCTACATATCTAGGTCAGTGGCTGGAAGCTATGACAATGAAGCTGTTGCTATCTTTGCTTTAATCTTTACCTTCTACCTCTACGTTAAGGTTGGTTATTAATACAAGTATTCAACTTCACATTTTCCTCTGTAATGAAAAAATGAGTGTCAAAACTTTTTAACAGTTGGGTATTGCTCATGCTGCTTGACTATAATTGGAACACAGTGATGTGTATGTTAAAGCTAATTCCTAACTTTATTTGCAGACTTTGAACACAGGATCCCTCTTCTATGCGACATTAAATTCTATTGCATACTTCTACATGGTAGACTTAGAATTCCCCATTTAAAAAAAAATAAAAATGATCTGCTTTTCAATCATCCTATTTTTTATTTTGCATATTTTCAGGTCTGTTCTTGGGGAGGGTACACTTTTATCATTAATCTCATACCTATGCATGTGCTTCTTTGCATTGTGACTGGTCGCTATTCGTCTCGGTTATACATTGCCTATGCTCCGCTTGTAAGAATATAACATCCTGATCATGAATCTATAAAGAAATGAAAACCAAGACGTTTGTTTTAAATATAGAAGATCTTACTTTTGCACAAAATATCTATGCATAGTTCATTTCTTGTTTTCTTTTTGTTGTCAAAGCTGTTTTCGTTCCATGAACATCTTTGCTATTATGCAGGTTGTCTTGGGAACATTATTGGCAGCATTGGTGCCTGTTGTTGGTTTCAATGCGGTCATGACATCAGAACATTTTGCATCCTTCTTGGTGAGTTCCACTGATGAGTTTGAGCTATTAGGGCTTGTTTATGGTACTCCTATTTTTTGATCAAAGAATTCAATATGTTTTTAGACCATTTACCATGGATCCAGTATGTAGTGTAAAGATACACTGATCAAATGTTCATATAATGACTTCTGGACACCTTTTATTTTTTCTTTATTCTCAATCAGTAGAAATTCTAGTTTGATTTGGATATATTTATATTAGTATAGACGTATAGTATTATAGTGCTGTGTGTCTTGTCTGCACTCTTATTGTTCTAATATGTATGAAATGCACCTTGTGGATGTATATCTTATTATCTGTGGTCATAACATTATCCTTGCTAATTTGAAGTAATTACATTCACTATTTTTGTTGATATCATTCAATTCATTGTAGGTTTTCATTGTTATCCATGTGGTGGCTCTTGCATACTATATCAAGGGAATACTCTCTCCAAAGATGTTCAAAGTAGCTGCTACACTTGTAGTATCTGTTGGCCTGTAAGCTTGAATTATTTGTTGCTGCATAATTATAGCAATTTCCATTAAAGTAAAAAAGATTAAATAATCAGGACCTTTGTTTTAGCAAAACAAACCAAAATTCTAATTTCTTGAATTTATTATTATAGCCATTGGTTCCAAGCATTGGAAACTAAAATTTCCTCTAAAAAGTATATTTATATTTGTTTTCTATAATTCAGGGTGGTATGCTGTGCTGTTGTAGCAGTACTAGTAGCAGTAGTTGCATCTAGTCCTACAAAGGGATGGAGTGGACGAAGTTTGAGTCTTCTTGATCCGTAAGTTTCTCATCTCTCCATATTAAATAATATATTATCATTACTATTATAATAATAATATTAGGCCATTGATCAAATGACCTTTTTTTTCATTATGTTAGAACTTATGCGAGCAAGTACATACCAATCATTGCAAGTGTTAGTGAACATCAACCACCAACATGGCCTTCGTACTTTATGGATCTTAATGTTTTAGCATTCTTGGTCCCTGCTGGAATTATTGTAAGTTGACTATGTCATCTAAATTTATGATCCTGGTTGACCTTCAATTGATTTCTCTCTCTCAACTAAAATTACTTGAATAATATACAGGCATGCTTTTCACCACTATCTGATGCAAGCTCCTTTGTAATCCTTTACTTAGTAATGTCAGTATATTTTTCTGGTGTCATGGTGAGTATTTGCAACACAAAAGTATTTACATATTCATCTACTTTATATACTATATATCTATATCCCATCATCCTTACACCCCTTTTTACACAAATGGCATGACAGGTTCGGTTAATGCTTGTGCTTGCTCCTGCTGCATGCATAATGTCTGGCATTGCTCTTTCTGAAGCTTTTGATGTTTTCACAAGATCCATTAAGTATTACATAACTAACCTATCCGAGTCTCTCCAGATTGACGTAAGTACTTAACGTGATTAAAGGCATCTCCAGTGTATGCACCAAAATTTTCAACAATGATTATTTTATATATGAATTATTAATTTAGCGTTTAGTGATATGTAAACATATTATATATGTACTTTATATCTAACAAACTATTGAAATTATAAAACTAGTAGTAGTTGTAATTGGGCTATAACAAATTAATTTTTATTTTCAATATTATGCCCATGTTATAAATCTTAATAAGATTGTAATAATAATATATTTTGTGTAATCTGTTTTCGTTTTTATGTTGAATATTTAACAATTATTTAAATTAATCAATATATGACAAGAGTGTGAAATAAAAAGTTATAAATTAAAAGGATTAATAATAGGCAATCTCTAGAAATTTTGATGACATGGAGATTTTCCTGACTTAAATTATATTTTTTTTATTGCCCAACAAGGCAGGGGATACTGTACCTGGTAACAACGCTGCAGCACAAATTGATGTGTTGAAAAATGACAAAAAAGAAGACGCATCGAAAGAACGCCCTTCTAGAAAAAATAAGAAAAGGGAAAAAGAGATTGAAAAGCCATTTGTCAAGTCCAAAACAGAAAAAAAGCCCCTGGTTTTGCCTGTTGAAGCATCTATCTTTGCTCTTTTCTTGACCGTGTTGTTGGGTGGTTTCTATGTGGTAAGCATGATGTTACTTTGTATGCTTCTTTAAACTTATCACTTAAATCCAAATTTCTGTTTGTTTCAAAATTGTTGTTTTGAGTTTGAACGCGTGCGTATTGTTCTTGTAGGTCCATAGTGTTTGGGCTGCTGCAGAGGCATATTCAGCTCCTTCAATTGTGCTTACTTCGCATTCACATGATGGACTTCATGTTTTTGATGATTTTAGAGAGGCGTATGCATGGTTAAGTCATAACACTGAAGTAGATGACAAAGTAAGTTGATATATATTATATTCTAATATCTTTTTTTCTGCAATTTTCTAAATGGTCAACAAAATTATACATTGACTTTTCAGGTTGCATCATGGTGGGACTATGGTTACCAGACAACTGCAATGGCTAACCGCACAGTCATTGTTGACAACAACACGTGGAACAACACACATATTGCAACAGTTGGTACTGCCATGTCATCACCTGAAAAGGCTGCTTGGGAAATTTTCAACTCCTTGGATGTGAAATACGTCCTTGTCGTGTTTGGAGGTTGCTTTCTTTTTTTAGTAGAGTTAACTAAAACGTGCTTAAGGAAAAACTGAAGCTCTTAAATTTACTTATTTTAGGTCTCGTGGGCTACCCGAGTGATGACATAAATAAATTTTTGTGGATGGTGCGTATTGGAGGAGGCGTGTTCCCGCATATCAAGGAACCTGATTACTTGGTAAGTGTATTTATGTTAAACACCATGCACATCAAATATCATATTGGTATAATAAGGGTTCTAAACTTCTAATGCATAATTTAACTTACATTAAAGCAAACCTTTTATATCTATCATAGTATTCAGACCTCGTTTAGCAAAGTTGTTTGACAAATAATCATTTTAATTTATTAGATATCATTGTAACAGTTTTTATTTTCTTTGTTTTGTATAGAGAGATGGTCAATACCGAATTGACTCTCAAGCCACTCCAACCATGCTTAACAGTCTCATGTATAAGCTATCCTATTTCAGGTATGATGTTTCCAAAACTTTGAAGCATTAATTATTTAATTCATATGCATCCCTCAAATATTCAAAACTTTATGTATGCTACAAGTTTCATAACATCATATTTACCCTTTCAAAACGCTAAAAGTATTGTATTAGTCCATTCCATTGTAAAATAAATCTGTCACTTATAGCAATGTGTTTCACTTTATAACGGCATGGAAAACAACATTATTGCTATGGATGATCTCAGTGAATGAGAACATAGGTGTCGCTTTGTTTATTCAGTGCAAAAGGCTATGACAAGGATATATGACTCTTTTAGTGTTTTAAAAAGTTAACTGTGATATTAATAAATTTGATTCTTTAAGAAATATATATCTATATGAAGTAGCTCCCTTCTATTATCTTACTTGAGTTGCTTTTGTAATTTAGGTTTGTGGAAACTGATGGTGGTAAAGGATACGATCGAGTAAGAAGGACCGAAATTGGAAAGAAGCATTTTAAGTTAACTAATTTTGAGGAGGTAAGTCAACACAAGCCTCAAAAATCTTTTTTGTTTTCATATATTATCGAAACGTAATAAAGAATAAAGTGTTTCTGCTTAAAATTGCAAAGATGCTAATATGCTATGCGAGTATATGTTAATTCCTAATTCTAGCAACCACCAACGACAACCAAAATTACCAAAAACAGCAAACCAACTTTCATTTCTTTATCTTCCATAACTTGCAGTATCTTACCTGATTACCGGATACAGGAGGTTATTTTTTGTTATTTTCTTTGGAATTTCTCTTTTCGTTTTAATTTCTAGCAAGTGAGAATTAAAAACCGAAAAAAGACAAATGATCTGCTTTAACCGGTAATAAATTTTCTTAAAAAAAACCTTTCTGTTTCTTGCAATTTTGGTAGTTGATTGCGAGAATTGTTGCATGGTGTCATGTTATTTTATGGTAAAAGCCTCGCAATAAATGGCCAGTTAAAAGAGTTTCTACACTTTTATCCTTGCTAATTGTCACTCGTATGTAGGTATTCACAACTCACCATTGGATGGTCCGGATATATAAATTAAAACCTCAAAAGAACAGAATCAGAGGGAAGACAAAGAAGTCTAAATCGGTACATGTTATATTTTTATTTGTCTTTAATATGTTTTAACCATGTGATTTTATCGATCAGTGGCTTACCTGATACAAAAATTTGTTGCAGAAAACAAGCTCCACCACACCCAGAAGTGGAACAGTGAAGAAAAATCCATGGCATTAGAACTTAATATTATATGTTATAACGGTTATTATTTGTAGAATCGGCTTGTGACAAACCAAAGATTTTGTAGCCAGTTATAATGGTTGGAGGAGCCTTTTAAAACCACAGTTAAAAAAATGCCTAGGTGCGACTTTTTCAATTTCTTTAACTCGATATCAACCCTTTTATTGGCTAACAATAATATGTAATTTTAAATTATAAATTACAAATATAGTTAAGAAATATTAACCAACTCTTATTGATAAAGGCCTGGTTGTAAAAGAACTGGTCTTGATAAGCAGGTTACAAGGCTGGCCCGGTCAAGGCCGAACTTTCTGGCCTAACTCGTTTTATATCCAGCTTTGCCCATGGTGGTGTTAAAACTTTTCCGGGCTTTTCAGGCTAGGCCTGATAACGTTTATGCATCTCCAGTTCTCCACTCTCAGCCTAACATGCTTACATGTCATAGTATCATGAAAAACATCGGCGTCTTAAACATGTTACCTAAACAAATTAAATAATATGTCGACAATAGTTTGAATTCGCATACGCTATTAGTAGTCAGCCGAGGATAGACCAGTTTCATTTGTTGGATTTGAATAAGAGGTAGCGATATACAAACCACTGTTAATAAACACATATGTTGATTTTAGTAATGCACAAAGTTATTTCTTCATGCTTTCTTACATTTTATCACAACATTCTTCAATCCAATAAAAGTCCTAATACATTATACAAATGGCTTTTTTTCCCATTTATTTTCATGGCCTTGAATCAATTTTTTTCTTTATTTGTTTATACATTCTTTGTAACATTTTGTATTCATCTTTTTTAATTTTTATAGTCCAAATTCTAAAATAATTTAGGCTAAATCTATCTTGGGCCTGCTCTTATGATTCCGGCCCAGTCCCTTCATAAATATGAATATATTATATAATATTATTACTGGCATTAAAATGTGACATACTTTCATATATTTTTTTACATAGCACAATCACATGTATTTTCATAAATATTTAACATGAACAAAATACGTTACATGACCCAATTAACCTTTTTAATTAATTATTCTACTTTCCATATCGAACCCGGTTAGAATCATGAAGTATTTTTAAGTGAATAACACCGTGACTGATCTAATTTTTTGTTAATAAATGTATCAAATACAGGACACTTGTAATTTGACTTTTTAACTCGATATACGCTAGCGAATCGAAAACAAATAATCTATCAGCATCTTAATTTGACCGGTTCTGTGCCGTACTAAAAAACCATATATTTTTTTTAAATTATAAAAATTAATATTTGCTCGTACATTCGTGGGTCTTATACAAAATCTTTGGAGCTTTCAATATGATTCTACATGTCGTATTTTGTCCACTATGTTTATTAATTTCAAACCAAATATTGGTAGCATTTCACCATCACAAAAATGGTCATATGAAACAGCTGGACTTTTAAATATAAGAAAATACTTAATAAAAAACAAACATATATGTCATCATTCATTTATGAATATTATATAATAATATAATAATAATTGTATAAGTTTGATGAATATCTTTTTAAAAGTATATTGTAGGGTCGGATTTTGTTATAATGATTATATATTTACTGTTTCGTGCATCATACTGTTGACAATTTTATTTGCACGGATCGTATTTTGGGAAATGAAATTCGATCATTGAGTGATGTTTTTGTCTTTTTGGCAATCGTATATTATCAACATCTTATCTTTATTTGTTTTTATATATAAATCTATCTATTCTGCTTAATATAATATAAGCAAATTATTAGTACTATAATATAAGCTAAAGTGACGTTTTGATGGCGCTCTTTACATGCATGCATCAACGCATCACCGCTACTTGCTTACAGGGTCGTTGGAGACCCGCATTTGTTTTAGGAATGGTATGACATCAGACGTAGGTTGCTGTTGATGAAAGTTAGTGTTGACAACAGTTTTAGCTGAGTGTCTTGTAACTTACCGTTGAGCTTAGTTCTTGATGCATGTGTGTTGTTTGATTTACTTAAATGCTTGACGTTTCTATTTGCTTTGAGAATTAAGGTGCTACCTTACTTGAAAATTAGAAAAGTTCATGAGACTTCACTATCCCGAAAAGTCGAAAAGACTTGAACAAGAATACATTGGTATTTCTACTTTCTAGCAATTTTGGCATCCTCATTTAAGGTGTAAATTCAAACTCGATGATCATATCCAACTATATGAGCTATTTTTGTGTTGTTGCTTGGATGTTTATATAGTTAGAAAAAAAAATGTTGGTGACATTAATGACTAATAAACTAACAATAAACTTCCCAATAAGGAAAATATTCTCTTGTTCTTAACTTCTAACCTAAACTTTTTATTGACCAATCATTAATGAATATTGATATAAATCCAATAACAAACATTCAAACAAATTTGTCGAGATTCAGTTTTTGAGTTAGGATCAATTCGGTACGGCTTGATTTTTGAGGGAGACATAACCGAAATTGAACCTTAATTTTCGATTAATTTTCAAAGAAAACAAAACATAACAGTCGATTATTAGCTTGACTCAGTTGTTTTTCTTTTCTTTTTTTGTCTTTCGGTTCACGTTATCTGATTAAGACTCATTAAACTTTCCAATCAAGTCTAATCTTGCATTAAGTAGTCTAGTTACACTTAGTGGTAGACCTACACCAGGTGTCGAACGACTTTTGTGAAATTTTTTTTTAAGTACATATATGTTAAAACCCGATCGACCTCTATAAAATTTTGACACCGACCATTTTCAAATTCCTATAAAGTTTTCTCCTAGCTAGGTCTGCCACTAATTACACTCAATATTAGTTCAACTCTTTAAAAGTTAAAACACAAGTTAATAATAATAATAATAATAATAATAATAATAATAATAATAATAATGATAAGATGTACTCCAGGAGATGATGAAGCTCCCTCCGTTCACCGTCATGTTGTTACAAAAACAAGAGGAATAGAATTATAGACGTCTGCACGTGCAGGTTGTCCTTTGAAAAACAGATACATGAATGTGTGGTATGTATTTGGCGGCAAAGGCCCGCCGGAAAACGCCAAGTGGTGGAGGACCCGACACTGTTCGCCACCGACAACCACCATATACATCTCTCTTATATTATTATTTGACCTTTTTTATTTATTTTTAGTCAAATTTGTTGTTCCAATGCATGATTTCATTGTCACCTTCGATGATCTCTCCCAATTTCAAAAGTTATTCATTGGAAATTAGTGTAAAGTGTTAACTTGTAATAATATGTCACGTTTAAGTCGGTTTGTTTGACCAACCATTTTACCACCTCAATTCTTCTATTTTAAGTGGTGACTTTTTTGTGTTTAAATTACTGCAGTTTTTAAATTTGAAGAGTCTCGTTTTCCTACTCCCTGGCTACACAATGTTGTCTTAACCGGGCTTACGTGACTACAGAGTTTGGCTTGGGCATTCCCCCGGGAAACCATACCTCTGGTTCACTTGTCAGTCGTTGTGCCGGTAAACACACAGTGGAATGAAAACCCGGGCGGGCTCAGGATTCGAACTGACAACCTTGCACAAGGCCTACCTTAAATTCTTCATTATCATAAATCATAATCCACCAAAAGTGATACAGGTAGGGATTGATCAAACTTGGGTCTCCATTCGAGAATCCAAACTTTCTACCACTAGGCCAAAAGTGATGGTAACTTTCAATTACAAATATTGTCCATTGGCTTTAAATTGACTACTTTAAACATGGGTGTTACGTGACAGAAACTCAGTCGGTATCAATTTACTACAGTATCGATTTGTACCATATTAAGAACATTAAGGGTTGTTTGCGCGACTTAATGAAAGATTAGGTTACCATGTTAAAAAATGGTTAGGTCAATGGGGTAATTAAATGAAATGGGACATCATATGTAAATAAGTGTGGGGGTTAGCATATGAAATTTTGTGTGAATAATATGTAAGTAATAAACACCGAAGGATACTATTTTTGCATGGATTTCAAAACTACACTTTATTGCGGTTTTGGTCGTTATGGTTTCTTTCATATAGCTCATTCGGTCTAAAATACAAACTCATGACGAACTTTTAACAATGATCACCTTTTATCTACCAACTACAAATACTTTACATTAGCTTTAAACCCGCGCATTACAGTGGAAACTTGGCTAGTATCGATTTTATTCGTTATGATACTGGTTTGGTTCGTGATGGTATCGGTTCGCGCCATATTAAAAACTTGCAGGGTTAAGGGCTACCAATAAAGTTGTGAGGTTAATTGTGTAAGTAATAAAACTTGAGGGTTACCATGTTAAAAAGTTGTTTGGTACCATATGTGAATAGGTGTGTACGATTAATTACATAATTCTTAAGGGTTAGCATATAAAAATTTTGTGTGGCTAATTGTTTAATGAATCTTGAGGGGTGTAGTATGTAAATATTTTTAAATAAATTTTAAACTACAAATCTACCTATACTAATACAAGAAAATAATTCTGACACATGGCATTCTGAGATTAATTCTCATTGTCAAATTCCCGCCAAAATCACTTTTATTCTATTGATGGAAAAGAAAAAAATTTGGTTCTAAATATAGTATTGATTATAAATTCAACATACCGTATTAATTGGTCAATCTCAATTGATTGAATTATTAATGTCATAAATGATATTCTAAACATACTTAATATAAAAAAATCTACCTATACTAATAAAAGAAAATAATTCTGGACACATGACATTCTGTGATTAATTATCACTATCAAATTCCCATCAAAATCACTTCTCTTCTATTGATGGAAAAGAAGAAAAATATTGGTTCCAAATATAGTATCGATTATAAATTCAACATACCGTATTAATTAGTCAATCTCCAATGATTAAATTATTAATGTCATAAATTATATTATAAATATAATCATACTTAATATAAGAAAATATTAATATAATAATTACATGTTATAAATGTATTTTCTTTAAAAGTTGAAATGTCTATATAAAAGAGTTTATGTTTATATAGTATAATAATATTTTTTTTAATTTTTTTTTACAAATATTCAGTCTTAAAAGTTATAGACAAATTTTTTATTTTTTATATTTACTATAAGACTATTGTGATAGTTAAGCAATAGTGTGTTTTATAAGAATAATATGAAAGTTGTTTTTTAAAAAAAATATGGTGTCTTTTTTCTCTATGGTCCGGGTATGAAATGTATAACATTTTTATGAAATACTTTATTTACATTTTTCACATCGAAAAACCTCATATTTTAAATGTTGCTTCCAGTGGCATTGCTTCATTATTGTATACCGATGGTAGAAAAACTCATTCTTGATTTTAAAATTCAAATATATTTGATGATATAAAACGACTATATTTATAATACATTTTTTTTACATAATGTAAAGAGACTTAATTATCAATTTTTATTTGTATTAACTTATTTATTATAATTTATACATTAATTTATCTCGTATAATACACAGTTTCTAAAGCTAATTTAATATAAAGTTATAAATTATAATATGTTATTTTATTCCCCTACAACTATTTTACATATACATTGTTGGTGTTTGTATGGAACCTTTCCTAATAAGTTTGTACCTAACCATATGCCCATAACTATTTGTACATGTTTTCCATTCCTTCTAAAGCTAACATGTGGCAAACATATTAATTATGTTTTTGAATTTTGACAATTATCTCAAATCACACAGTAATCTCACCAAATCACAACAAATCACAATGTTAAAGTACATTAACACGTAATCTTTCATGTCAATTCCATATCTTAATTAATCAAGAACGTCAATTTCATCTCCTAATTAATCAATCAAGCACAAACTTTTACAAGTAGGCGTCTTAGTCATCTATTTAACGATCGATTTACACATACGATGTTTCCCCATTGGCAAGCCCGTCAATTCATTTTCAGCTTCTGTCATTTCAGTCGTTAATTTGAAACTGATGTCTTCAAAAGTCTTATCAGACTCCCTAAATTCTGGCAACTAACTTAAATTATGAATTATTTATAGTATATTCTTTTTAACTTGTTCATGTCTTATTTAAAAAAAAAATTAATGGTTAAATTTGAAAAGTGCGAATTAATTTTTTTACATACCGCTTAAAAGTTGATGTTTTTATTTTAAAAGTTATGCCTTCCTCCATCGAAATTCATGTTTTTTGCTAAAACTTCAATAACTTATTCTTAGTGACAATATAAAGGATTCTTTCTAAAAAGGTAAAAGGTAAAAAGTAAAAAAAAAAAAAAAACAAACAAACAAACAAACAATGTTTTAAAAACCGGTTTTTTACTCGTGTCGGATTGGACTAAAAATGTATAAGCAATTGAACCGGGTTACACAAGGAAGTTCAATCGGCTGAATAGTTCACCTTATAAATTGCTATAAATACAATTTCAAGTTTAAAAATAACCCAAAATTAAATGATTGTTTAATAAAAAATAATCAAAAAGTTAACCCATATTAAAAGAACTAATACAAAAACACTCAATTTTTTTTAAAAAGTCCTGAAGTTTACACGTTTCAATGTTAATTGTTGTGTTATAAGCAATTTTGAAAAAATATGAGCCGCAAATATAAAAAATTACTCGGACTTAAAACCGGTTTTCCGGTAAAAACCGGTATTTAAAAAAAACCGCCGGTTCAATGTTCTAGGCTTCTAGCAAACCGGTCAAAAATATCGGGCTCAAAATACCGGCTTGATGTGCAAAACTCAGTTTAACCGGTTTTTAAGCACTGAAAAAAACCCATTGATAATATCGAATGGTCAATGAATCTTTGACCATCGTTTGTTTTTTTTAACAAATTTCTTTATTTTTTGAATCTGAACCCATCATTTTTAGATGTTTGTAAAAGACTTTGTCTTTATCGCTGGACTATGAGGTTTCGGCAATTGATTGATGATAATACTCATTACATATTTAGCATAGGTATCCTAGCTTGATGAAAACAATTTCCATTTTGTATTGAAAAGAAGGAAAATAGGAGAGTCGGCAAAGAGTGTGGTAGATGTGTCTATCTCGTATGGAAGTAGACATTATGTATCACTATCACCTTTTTATTTTCTTTTTATGTGATCAATTATGTATGGGAAAATTTCAAAAAAGGTATTTTTAAAATAATAATGTAGTTTGACTTTAGGGTTATTTCATCTTCAATATTGTTCATTCGTTCCACCTTTTTGCGTGCATATACAACCATATGCCAAATGTGTAACAAAAAAAAAAAAAATAGTCATTGTACACATCATAAACAATACCTTTTCTTAACAAATTTTCATATAATTAAAGTCAAAATTGTTTTTTTTTTATATTTACATAATAATAATAATAATATTGTAAATTAAAGTAATGATAGTTACAGAGACAAGGAAGATGTGGATTAGTGATGGTGATGTTTGAGAAAGTGAGTGATTAAGATGGAATGAAGAAAAAACGGTACCCTTTTCTAGAAAATTTATGATACATATGATTGAGTATTTATAAATGCATAGACGTAGGGTGCCAAAATTCAATCCTTTAAATTGACGAATTAATGGGTTCGGGATGACGCGTTGAACTGATAAATCCATACATGATTTCGTATGCTTATTCTTAGAAAATATATCAACTTAAACATGAATATGCTTTAAACTACATATCTGCATCTAACATGCGTAACTCGTTCATGTTAAGAACTTAAGATAATGAATTGCATTACAAATAAACCACATTCAATGCCTTTTTTTGACATGAACCATAAAAGGAAAAAAAGTGCCAAACTAAGCAAACAAGCGGAAAACCTAGTTATATAAAGTTATAAACAGGACTCATGCAGTTAAAAAACCAGGGCTACATAACCAAAAAAGATGAATGAAACATGTCATAAAACAATGTATGAAGCCAAGCACATAATATTGATCCCAATTACCTTAAACTAAGAAGTACTAGTGTTATCATAAAGTACCTACTCCTCTAAAGAATTCTCTAACCTTTTATAGTTAAAACACTTAAGCTCATAATATATGTATCACAATTGGATGAATGTTGACGCTCATTCTTTATAGAAAGAGTAAGTTGCGGTTTTCGTCATTGAGGTTTGTCTAAATATACAGTTTTAGTCCAATAGTTTTAAATTTGTGATTTCCGTCACTATGGTTGCATTTCACTTGCAATTAAACCCGACGCCGCCAACCTCTTTAAGTCTGGTCGTTAAACTCATTAACATGTCCCTCACGTGAGGGGCATGCTTGTCTTTTTTCTCATCAAATAAACTCTAATACTAATTTGCAAGTCCCCTCATGTGAGGGGCTGGGGTGTATTTGAAAAAAAAGGACAAAATTGCCCCTCACGTGAGTGGTACGCTGATGGATTTAACGATCAGACTTACCGAGTATAATGTGGTCAAGTTTAATTACAAGTGAAACGAAGAACGTAAGCTAGGTATCTTGTATGATGAAGGTAAAGAAAATAAAACTACTGTGTTACCCTACTAATTAATTAATAAATGTGTCATGCATGGTGTCATATACTATGGAATTATTTGTTAAGAGAAAGGGGTCTACTATTTAATATTAAGGTCGGTGTTTTTCTATTTCTATTATCATTATTTTTAATGACCAAAGAATAAATTCCTAACTACTGGAGTAACCCAATGATAAAAGGTGAACCAACTAGATTGTGATCGCAGACAGCGATCGGTCAAGACCCACCATCTTCTGTTACGGTTACAGGTAAACCCGCCGCCCAAATGCCACCAAGGTAAAACCCTATTGGAATTGGATAGGAACTCTAAATCTTGCAACCTCCATCTCAAATCATAGTTTCCCTTCCAATGTCAGTTGAACGATACATTGTATATAGAAGTTAATTTGTGTTCTGTCCATGCAGGTTGGAGTCCATTCTATTCTATATTTCATTTTTCATGACTTAGATTATTCGTTATGGGTGAGTGGACATGAAAAAATGCCACATCAACCATATGATGGGCGTGAAGACATATTATACGATAACTTTTATTAATACATTAACCACTATTTCATCTCCAACTCATCCCACCAATATTATAGCATATTATCATATATAACACATGAAACTTGATAGTGTTTTTCAAAAGGCTCGAGGATCGCTTGAAAAAAAGCTCATTTTTTTGGCTCGGGTGTTACCTAAGTGGCGAAGTGATGATTTGGAGGGGAAGTGATGAAAAATAAAGTTAATGTACATATTAAATTAATGTGCTAATTTTGCGAATCAGGTAGTCTAATTATATATACACGCAGTGTAATTATGTAATTATATCGTAATGTAATTACACTACACTATAATTACACTATGTTAATATATAAATACACACCTCGATTCGCACAGTTAGTGTGTTAATTTAATTTGTATCTGGTCTAGACCCAATATAATAAATAATAAGATTCAAAAATATGAGATTGTTTATATATATATGTTTGCAGAGGATTCGAGGAAACACTATTGCCGAATTAAGTTAACGTGGCGGTGCCACCGGCGGAGGAATAGAGCAGAAGGCGGGGCCGGTCACTGTGTAAATATTTACTGTGTCATTTTGCATGTGCATGTTTCTTGTACGTAAATTTAAACCTCATATCAAAAGGTCCTCATGTCTCCTTGTCTCATGCATGTAAATGTAGATAGGTTTACGATTTGGTTTGGTTTGGTTCAGTTCGGTTCGGTTTGGTTTGGTTTGATCGACCTTGATCAAAATTTTGGACTGAATTGCCCGGGTAAAATTTGTTTGTTTCGGTTTTGACAGTTTGACGGTTTTATACAAGAGTTATTTTTTAGAAACTTGCCAACTTTCTTTGGTTGGATAATTCAGTTGTTTTCGACGGTTTATAAATATGATGAGTGAATAGCTTGAGCTCGGATCGATAAAAGCTCGAAATAAGCCGAGCCCAAGTTTCAAATAAAACCCATTTAGTTATCGAGCCATTGTTGAGCGTTGTATGGTAAGCTAATTTAGTCTTGTTGAGCTTTAATGAATCTTGTGTATTTTTAAGTTGTATCTCTTTTGGACTTCTATGTATTATGTTAACACTTCACAGCAGAGCTTTAGCTCGTTTAATTTACTAAATGAGCTCAAGTCGAGCTTATGATCGTTTAAGTTTTTTTAAAATCAACGTAGATGATAATATTAATTATAATAGACGTATATAAATTAGTTAATAGATATTAAATGAGCCGAGCTTGAAAAAACAACTCAAAGTCAAATCGAACTATAGAAATGGAGCTCGAAACAAGCCAAACTTGAGTTTGAACTCTTGTAAGTCAAAACGAGCCGAACCAAGCTTGGCTCGTTTATACTCCTAGGTAAAATCACATGATTTTATACTTTTTACTGTATATTTGATTAAAAACGATGTGAATATATGTGTCTATATGTTTTTATTTTATTATATCCATGTTATGCCTCATACCTAAACACTATTCTTTTTCCCATGTCGACTCACTTTGTACTTTTTAGGTAATTTTGAATTTATAGAACCAATTATTGTAAAATTTTAATGAATATCGACAAGTGTTTTTAATGAGGATGGATATTTGATGTAGAAAGTGTATATATTAAATATTTAAGTCATGTCATGTACTATATGGAGTAGGAAGGCAATTTATGAATTGAATTTGATAAAAGAAATGGTTTAGCGGGTAAAACAAATATTATTTGCCAACATTATTTTAGTGGTATGATCATGAGTTTTACATTAAATTTATCTAAAGATTTTCTTCTATTTATTATCACGGGTTCAAATCTCAACGGATTTATGTCAAGTATAACTGGATTATGCCTTACGATATCAAACCCTTTAAAAATTTCCATAGGTTTAGTTAGTGTTCGTCATTAAGAAATAATTATTACGACTTTCTGTTAATGTTTTAACTCACATGCATTACACTTAAAATACACTTATAGTTATCTTACTTTACACATGTGTTATAACATGTACCAACAGTTATAAAGACCTTATAAATATCTACACATAATAAGGTAAATAGGTAATTATTATATATTGTCACATATTTTTAGTTATATGACTCTAATAGACAGGTTTTTAACCTATTTTAATTAAAATTTAAAAATACGAAGGTGACCAACCGCCCCAACCGCGTTTTAAGATACCATTAATGGCGTATCAAGATACGAAGCTTATATTGGATCTATATAAAGCTCACATAAAGGGTTTACACACAAGCACTTTAAAGATAACATGAAAAGGTCGAGTTAATTAACCTCTAGAGCAAAAGTAGAAAATATGTATATGTGTTTTGGTTTACATAAATGGTACAGTAAAAAAAATACAAGGCTCGTAGGTGTGACACGTTTACTGTTCTTTTTTCCACATATTGTCCTACGTGTCATATGTTACTTCCACACACACTTTCATGTACAAGAAAACAGTAACATGCACACATGTTTTTTTAATTTTTTAAAGAAATTGTGTGTAAAAGTTTCCTTTAATACGTGTGTGCATATGGACGTATGGTTTATATAACGTGTTAGTTTTGAATTCATTATGCAACTGGATTATGTTAATACTAGAGGCGCATGTACACTATAAAAACCTAACCTCCTTTAGGTCTCAGGTTCGAATTTGGAGGTCGTCCCGAGTTTTCTATTACAATGTATTTACTCCAGAGGGCTTGCTCTTGTGGAGGGTACAACATCTGTCAAGTGGCAGGGGGCTGAAAATTTTCTCGGGGAACGCCTAACCAAACTCGGATGTCAAGCGTGGGCCCGGTTAAGACAATATAGTCTTGGCCCGAGTGGGGCAGTTGGGGCTTCCGACTTGGGAGTTGCGGTCAACTTAACTGTGAAATTCGTCGTTCAAAAAAAAATAAAAATGTACACTACTTTAGCTGTTGTATCCTGAAAGACAGAGAGGTCACTTTTAAAAGCTCGTAATCTATTTTACGGGAGGGACAGCCGCGTTAAACAAGATTTCTCAATGAAAATCCTTTTTGTTATTCATTTTGTTTATTAATTACAGGTATATATATATATTGTTTTTACTGCTTTTATATTCCTTCTATATTACCATTTGTAACAACGACGGTTTTATTTATATGCATTATCGTACAAAACTCATGCACTTTTCGCAAACATGTATACATATATGTGTTTGTATAAAATAAGAAATTTGGTACATATTTTAGTTAACAATACTATGCCACAAGTTCAGCCCATCCTTTTCGTTTCCGTTTCAAAAAACCACAATCTTTTCAACTTCCAAATAAAGTTTGGACCACATTAATTAATTTTGTGATCGAAGGGTATCTATCTCTTTTAAGTATGGGTAGCGATAATTTGACAAGGCATTGTAATTTCTACGAATTGGTTGTGTGTTATATATTTGATTTAATTTAATATCCGGTGGTGATGTGTTTGGGTTGGAGAGTTACAGATTAATAGACATGTATACTTTCCTGGTCCCTCGACGGTGGGGGTGATCAATTGATGGGTGGTCGCCGTCAGCCACTATTAGCCACCGATTGTTCACTACGTTTAAGGGAAGTTGATGGATCATATATTAATTCCAGAATTATTATATCGTAATATGCTTTCATGCCAACTTGACTACAAATCATTTGTCATTCACAATCCATATAAGAAAAAAAAACATATTTTAGTTAGTGTTCCACACACACTCACATACTAATAGTCGAAAAAAATACTAATTATTGGTTTATTAGTATTAGACTATTAGTTAATGTTAATTTATTAATACTAATAGAAACTTTGTACATTTTACACATTAAATAGATTTTTATAATAACAAGCTCTATTAAAAAGAAAATTTACACATGTTTGTCAAATTTATACGTTTGTTAAATCCATTTTCAAACATAAAAAACTTTACATACACTAAAATATATAAAACGTATAAAACTAATTCACTTTTTTTTTTTTTGCAAGACATCCTAACCTATATATTCCATTCACATTTTGGTGGGGATGATAAGGTGGTTAAATTGTATAACAGGAGGTTAAGGATTCAATCTCGGTAAGTGTAAAATTTAGTTGTTAAAAAAATAATAAAAAAAAATACTAACTCATATACTTATTAGATTTTAGTTTTACTTGTTATCTAGCATTCTGGTGTCTATTGGTAGTTTATGGTCATTAAATAAACCAAACATGAAGTTAAATTGATTTATTTTTTCCTTTTGGGCACAAGATCCTATGTTCGTAAAATAAACTCACCAAGCCATCCATGATTCATTTGACTTGTGTTATATTATAAACAGAAATTCATTTATTTGACTATTTAGCATCTAAATATTTAATTTACCTTATTTAGGGACTAATCGTTGTTTAACTACATGCCATTTTCACATGACTGTACTTTTATTAGTCAACCTAGTCTTACGAGCATCTCCAATAGCAAGTATTTAACTATTTATATATACAGACATCTTCACGTCATCATTGTATCGCCATCTTATCTCGTCTCTCTTATTTTATCGCACCATCTTTCTCCTCCACATGACTCTTTTTTCTCAACGTAGATTTCAAACACTTTACAACCTACCCGTTACATATCAACAGCTGTTAAAACCGCTTTTAACTTATCAGAAAACCGTTGATAAGTGATAACAACCTTTTTTTTAGTAGTGTCTACATCAGCATTACATTTGATTTGTTCATTTCTTCTTTAACCAACCCTAAACTCTTGAAGAGTATATTTATCCTCACTCGAATCCTAAGTCATGATGGTATGAGTAATAAAGCAAAAGAATAAATCAATTGAAAGAGAAAATGTTTTTTAAAGTGTCACCCCATATAGACAGAGCATCTACGATAAAGACTTCCAAAATTATTAAAAAAAAACATGTCTAACCAACTAACACATCGTAAAAACATCTATTTAATTTAAAAACAACAAAAACTCACCTAATAAGTAATCCTAAAAATATTTAAAAACATTGTTACGTCATCAAATCACCCAAAAACAAATTTAACATTTTTTTTATTCAAGACCTGCAAAAATAATGATTTAGAAGTTCTTGTCAAACTTCCTTAAAAAAATGTTAGATAAAAACTACTCACATAATAGATAAAAAATTAAAAATGAATGACTTGGGTGCTGTTTGTTTACATTTGAATGGAACCATTCAGATGTAAACATCTTATTCATTTAGACTTCAGACTGTTTGGTTTCAAAAAGAAAAACATTTGAATAGTTAAAATTATGTCTGAATCATTCAGACTTACTGTTGTTGCTGAATAGGACAGATGCTCAATCAGATCTGACTCATTCAGATCTGAATAAACCAAACAGCCCTTTGGACAAACACCTAAAAACTCCTCATAAAAATACTTATTTTGAGGATGCTCTTAACAAATGATACTTTATCTTACATTTTCTTGAAATTCCGTGATCTAAAAATTTATTGTAATTCTCTTTTATTTATTATGTTTTTCTAAAAATAAAAAATATAATACTATAGATAACAAAATAATTATTTTTGTAATGTTTTTCAACAGTTTTCCAATGAAAATCATAAACACAACTGATAAATGTATTTTTTTTTAATTGGAATTTTGTTGGAAAGTTGACAACAATTTTCCAAAAAAATATCGTATTGTTAATATTTTGTTGCAATACTGTAAAATCAGGTCTAGCGTTTTATTTTGTTTGAAATTTGTTGGAAATTTTCGTAAGACAATGAGCTGTTTTTCTAGTAGTGTTGTAGACCCAAGCTCCAAAAACTTAAGAAGTTACTCAGATTATTAAAATAGCTAGCCAATATGTTGGCGCACAAAGTATTGAAAATTAAGTACAACACCTAATATATATTGTTGTTCTGATAAATAGCAGTAACCGTGACCGTATTATGACTACATGCGTTCCGGCTATACCATCTTTTTGTGGGCGCATTTAAGAAGCTACATTATAATTCATGAATAACGTGGCTTTTTATTTTATTTCTTTCATGCGTTTAGATGTGTTGTAAAATTGTAGTTGACTTTCTGGTCCAATGACATAGAGGTAATGGTTACGGTTTGGAATCTTAAAGTCTCAAGTTTGAAATCTGACTAAAGAGTTTTTCCCACAATGATATGTTTCCTTCTTGTTGATGTTCTTGGGTGAGTCAGGCCTGGAGCATCAAAATCAATATGGACGATTGACATTACATCTTAGAAACACTCACCCGGGTATTTGGGATGTTTCCAAACAAGGCTCGAAAAAATATAATAAAAAGAAATATAAGTAATCCCTCAGTGACACCACAATACCGGGGTATTGAGTATATAGTCGGGATGTCAAATCACCTAGGGGGCTAGACCAATATTATTTATGTGGTTTCACTGAGGAAATATACCCAATGCTCGGGTATATCCCTGACGAGTCAAAAATATTACTGGTTGACATGATTTGAGTACTGAGGGACCATATAGGGATAGTAATGAGGGGTTACAAAGAGAAGGTTTAGCGACATTTTACCAATAGTTTCTCTATAGGGGTCACACGATTCTGTTGGCTTCTACAAATAGCGGATGTGTGCATACTACTCGCGCTCAAACCGACCCGACTTGTTTGGTTAATAAAAATTGACTTATCGACCTTCTAGTTGCATTTAAACAATACACATTTGTGACTTATAATACCGCATTTTGAATTATTTATGCAATACATATAAGATAACTAACGTGAGTTGAAGAGGTAGGTTCCCGCAAAGCCCAGTTGGACCCACAAGACTCACCTTGAAGAGGTACGTCTACGCAAAGACCAACTGGATCCGCAGAACCCACCATGCTCAGAGAGATGAAGACCTTACACGCAGTAAGCCAGCTGTTCCCGCAGGAAAGCCTCCCTTGGTACAGTACTCTGCCTGTCCCCGCAGCTGTGGGTACAAGCCAAGAAGGAAGGCTACCCGCACTAACAGTAAGGCTACACGCATAAGGCACTAACTCTTATACTTCAGTAATGTCACCTGAAGAAGGAATGAGCAGAGCGGGAATATTCCCGCCCAAAAGAGCCAGTCCGTACGCTTCTAGAAGATCTTTTGTACTATACCTACCAAGGTATGGACAAATAGACAAGATCTGACAAAAGCAACCCATGAACCAATCACAGGGTGACAGCTCACTGACAATAGTACGAGGAGGAGCACGCTCCAGTACAAAATGTCACTATCAGCCGCTGCCTACCCACCAACTCCCATCGTGGCACGAACGTAGCCCATAGTTGGTGGAAAAGGAATATTATATACAGCTGGCCGTACCTGCTTGGAAACCTACCTTTGGCTATAAATACTCCAACACCCTGGAACGGTATCATCATCTTCTCTCTATATACACTTATATTCAGAGCAACCTAGTCTGATTCTTACGCCGGAGGGTGGTCACAAGGAGGAACCCCCTCCTTTTCAGTGACGAGCTTACGGTGTCTGTTTTGCAGGTTGAAAAGAATAACCATCTTTGCTGGACCTAACCCTCGTGGGAAACATCTACTTAACCCTAAGATTATCCTTAATCTGTCGGGGTCACTTAGTGTTTCTTCATTGGCGCCATCCGTGCATTAAGCTAGAACTTACTCTTCTTTCTCTCAGTTTTTTCAAACTTCTGGAAAGATGGTTAAGGTTACTCCGATGCCAAAGCCACCGGGTAACCAAGAAACTCCGGTAACCACAACCCCAGCTACTAGGGGGAACACCGGTGAATACACGATTGTTACGAACACTACCCCGGTTATCCAAGCCGGGGCAAGTGCAGTAAACAATCCTCTCCTGGGATTCATTGATACCCAGTTGGGGAAACAACAGACGAGACTTCCCCGACAAACACCAGAACAAGTTAAAGCTTGGGCAGAAGCACGTCAGAAAGAATTCCAAGCCGAGTTGGACGAACGTTTACGTTCACTCCAACAGGCCAATGACAAATTCGGAAGCACTCGACAACAGCTCAACATGAGCAATGATTGCGAGTATGTGGATGATGAAGATTGGGAAGAATCTGACAGTGACGCAAACCCACGTCATAAGGCGAAAGGGAAGCGTAAAGAAGCAGACTTCCACTCGAGAAGAAATTTCGAAGAAAATTTCAAACCAAAGAACACGGGGGGAAACCCACGTGACTTCTCCAAGACTTTCAGACCAACTGTTGCGAATGCGGGAACGTCCAAATTTGCAAGGGACATTGCGGAAGCAATCGCTCCAAGGAGTGCCAAACAGATGTCCAACATAGGCACTTACGATGGCATATCTGACCCGGACGATCACATGAACAGATTTATAGCGGGGGCAACCGTCAGTAATTGGACGGAACCCACATGGTGTTACATGTTCCAAATGACGCTCGTCGGGGCAGCCAGAGCGTGGTTTGATCGTCTACCGGTCCACCACATCTACGATTGGGCAGACTTCCAGCACAAATTCAGCCAGCACTTCAGTCAACAAAGAAAATATACTGAAGAGCAATGGACGATCCTTAACTGCATCCGAGAAGAAGACGAATCTTTGCTAGACTTCATCACTCGCTTCAACTCAAAGAAGCTAAGTCTGGGCACTATTAGCGAAGATCTTGTTCGCGCCGCTTTCATCCAGGGCGCTGAGTACCCAGAGCTCATCCGCACGTTGACAGGTAAAGACGGCATGCCACCCACGTGGGATGCCATCATGACGGCAGCTAAACGCTTTACCGAAACGGAGAAGCAACTGGGTAGAAATCTTCCCCAGAGCACAAACCTCTACACTCAGAGAACAAGAGAAAATAACGTCCGTACCGCTCGACATAACAAAAAGAGGAAGCTTGATATTTGGCAGTCAAGGGTAAACTTTGACACCTCATCCAGCTCCCGCCCTCTCTTAGGCGGAAGGGACAACATGCAGTCGTCGAACCGGAATCCCAGATGGACGCCACTCACCAAAAGCGTCACCGAGATATTTGCCACCGAGAAACTCCCATGGCCAAAGGCTCCAATAATCCGACAGCGTCATAACGCTGATCAGAGCAAATCCTGTAACTTTCACGGGACAAAAGGCCGCACCACGGAGGAATGCACATCCTTGAAGGATGTCGTCGAAACATTCGTCAAAGATGGGAAACTCACACACCTCGTGGCGTCAATCATGAACGGAGGGAGGAAAGACAATCAGTACAAGGGCAACGGACGGAAGCCCGTCGACATCAGCATTCACATGGTTCACGGCAACATCAAAGAAAGAAAACGACGAACAACAGAGCCAAGTGCGTGGAAGGAAGTAGAAGTGCGCTTCCCGCGTGTGCCAGGGGGGCCAACAAAGAAGGCCCCATAGTCATCAAAAGCCAGCTGGGGCACTACATCACCTCCCGCACCCTTTCTGATAATGGCGCTTCATCAACGGTCATGTATAGGCAGTTCTTCGACAAGCTAGACGACGAAGACAAAGAACGCCTAGAAACAGTTTACGCCTCTATGGAAGGGTTCGACGGCAGCACAAACACCCCCTTGGGGATCATATCTTTCCCCGTCACTCTCACGGACTGGAAGTACTCCCGCACAGAAGACGTGGACTTCGTTGTAATGAGGAAGCCACACCACACATACGACATTCTCTTCGGGAGAGATGGGATGGCAAGATTTAATGCCGTGGTGTCTTCGGTCCATGGGATGATGGGATGGCCAACAGCCGAGGGCGTCGCTATGATCACGGGCATTCCCCAGGTATGCATCGCATCTGTCTCATCTAAACCCAAACCAAAAATGGCTAAACCAACCACCTATGAGCCAGAAGAATGGGCCTTCAATGGCAAATACCCTGACCAGGCCGTTACCATTGGCCCAACGATCACTAATCCCACACGCACCTTACTCAAACGCTTGTTGCAAAAAAATGCCGACATCTTCGCGTGGACACCAGCTGACATAACTGGTGTACCTCGAAGTAAGGCTGAGCATAAGCTCAAGTGTGACCCGGCGTTTGCGCCGGTCATACAAAAACGTCGCGTAATGGGTGCTGAGCAGGCTAACGCGTGTAGAACCCAAGTCAAGGAACTCCTTGACGTAGGCATTGTACGCGTTAGTAAATATCAAACATGGGTTGCAAATCCCGTCATGGTACCAAAATCCAACAAACAATGGCGCATGTGCATAGATTTCAAAGACCTAAACAAAGCATGCCCCAAGGACTGTTACCCGTTACCCGAAATTGACCTCAAGGTAGATTCATTAGCACCGTTTCGCCTTAAATGCTTCCTTGATGCGTATAAAGGGTACCATCAAATCCACATGGCTGTTGACGATCAGGATAAAACCGCATTTCGGACGCCCGATGGCACATTTTGTTACCAAATGATGCCATTCGGACTAAAGAATGCCGGATCCACATACCAACGCCTGATGGACAAAGAGTTTCATGCCCAAATCGGGAGGAACTTGGAAGTTTACATGGATGACTTAGTCATCAAAAGCCTCGAGCCAGAGGCGATGTTGAAAGACATCGAAGAAACTTTCAACATGCTCAGAAAGATAAACATGAAGCTCAACCCGAGCAAGTGTTCCTTTGGGATGGAAGATGGGAAGTTCTTAGGAGTCATCGTCACCAAAGATGGCTTCAGAGCGAACCCTGAAAAGGTTGAAGCCATTATGAAAATGGAATCACCTACTACCATCAAACAGGCTCAGACACTGAATGGACGACTAGTCGCACTTAACCGCTTTTTGGCAAACCATGCGGATAGGTCGTTCCCATTCGTGTCAACATTGATAAATTGTTTGAAGAAAACGCACTTCCGCTGGACACCAGAAGCGGAAGCAGCCTTTCAAGAGATTCGGTCACGCATGATCGAACTCCCAACACTCACAGCACCGGAAGTGGGGGAGGAATTAATTCTCTACCTCTCCACCACAGACAGAGCAACTGGGGCAGTCTTACTAGTAGAACGAAAGGGCATCCAGATGCCCATCTACTATGTAAGCCGCGTCTTAACAGACGTGGAAACCCGGTACTCCACCCTGAAAAAATTAGTCTTAGCGCTTGTACAGGCTTCACGCAGGCTAAGACGATATTTCCAAGGCCACCCAATCACCATTCTCACAAACTTCAAACTTGCAAACGTTCTAGGCAAACCCGAGTTGTCAGGGCGCCTAGCCAAATGGGCGATTGAGTTGGGAGAATACGCGATAAAGTACAAGCCAAGACCAGCCACAAAAGGCCAGGTCTTGGCCGACTTTATTGCAGAAGTCCCCGCTTCGCGGGAAAAAGAGTGCCAGGAAGAGGCTCAACCCTCTCCAGCACAAGACATTAACGATGTCTGGCTACTCTATACTGATGGAGTAGCCAACAACGAAGGTTCAGGCGCAGGGTTGAAACTAACTAACCCAGCAGGCCAAGAATACACTTACGCTATTCGGCTGGATTTCCCAAGTACGAATAACAAAGCGGAGTACGAAGCATTCTTGGCCGGATTAAGAATTGCGCGTAAGATGGGGGGTGAAAAACTTGGAAGCCCACGTGGATTCCATGCTAGTAGCCAACCAGATAAACGGGACGTACACGGCCGTGAACGACACAATGGCCCTGTCCCTCGCACAAGCAAAAACCCTTATGCGCGATTTCAACGATTGCAAAGTTGTGCACATCAAGCGAAGCGAAAACAAATCTGCGGATGCGCTAAGCAAGCTTGCATCGTTAGCCTTCACCCACTTGGGAAAGGACATCCGCGTTGAACTTCTGGGAGCACCATCAGTCCCGCACAAGGAAATTTGTGTCATCCAAACCGGCATGGAAACATGGATGACGCCAATCATAAATTACCTTGCGACGGGTGTACTACAAGAGTCAAAGACACAGGCAAGAAAGATACGCTGTAAATCACTGAACTATCAACTTGTTGATGACATACTTTACAGGCGTAATTTTTTTGGCCCACTCCTCAGATGCGTTGACGACCAAGATGCCGACTACCTCCTAAGGGAAGTACACGAAGGCATCTGTGGAGTACACGCAGGTCCACGCGCAGTTGTAGATAAGCTAAACAACGCGGGATACTTTTGGCCGGGGATGCACACGGATGCGCTGGCCTACATCAGAAAATGTAGGTCCTGCCAGCTCTATGCACCCAACACGCATCGCCCGAAGAACGAACTCGTTCCAGTCACTTCTTCATGGCCATTCCAGAAGTGGGCCATCGACGTTACAGGCCCATTTCCCACAGCAGCAGGGAACGTTCAGTTCCTAGTGGTAGCCATCGATTACTTCACCAAGTGGATAGAAGCAAAACCCCTAGCCCAAACAACCGCAAAACATATCAAAAAATTTATTTGGGAATTTATTATTTGTTGTTTTGGACTTCCACAGAATTTGGTGAGCGATAACGGCACCAACTTTGCTGACCAGAAGCTACAAAAGTGGCTGAAAGAGCTTCAAATCACCCACACCTTTACCTCAGTGGCACACCCGCAGGGTAATGGTGAGGTGGAAAGAGCAAACAAGAGCATCGTCGACGGCATAAAGAAAAGACTCTTGGAGCATAGATCCGGCTGGGTGGACGAAGTTCCAAATGTCCTTTAGGCAAATAGAACGCTGAAAAAAGCAAGCACGGGCGAAACCCCATTCAGCCTCACCTATGGCATTGAAGCCATGGTTCCAATCGAGATTGGTCTACCCTCACCAAGAGTCATAACTCAACCAGAAGACAATGATGCGGAAAGACGGTTAGACCTTATGCTGACCGAAGAGCGCAGAGACTTAGCCGCAGCGCGTGAAGAGAACTATAAGCGACAAATGCAAAAGTACTACAACACGCGGGTGAAACTCTGCAACTTCAATGTTGGAGACTACATACTGCGTAACAACGAGGCTTCAAACCAGGAGCGCCCAGGAAAGCTGGCCCCGGTCTAGGAAGGGCCATACATTATTAAAGAAGTTCTGGGAAAGGGCGCATACCGGCTCGAAAGGCTCGATGGCACCCCCATCCCAAGAACATGGAATGGAGCTCAATTACGCAGATGCTTCATGTAGATCAATTCCAAACTTGTAACGAACAGGCCTAGAGCCACTTCTAATGGAAATGATTCTCCTTCACACATTGATGCTGATAGCCTTACCTTTATACTTATGATCTGACCACACTGATATGCCGGTATTCACCGCATAAATAAGTGAGGGAGGAAGTAAGTCGTTGCGTGTGGAAAGCGACACAACCCGCATAAACACAAATAAACAGTAAAAATCTCTAAGGAAAAGATGAGGAAAACCTCCACGCAGGTCAGATATAGATGAAGTTTGGTCATCCTATTAAGTGAAAGTCACGGTCCTACCCGCACAATCATGATAGAGGAAACAGAACATTAACCTATTATCTGACACGCGTCGAAAAGTTAACTTATTCAAAACACTTAGAAAATTGCTAAGTTAAACTAAAATATGCATGAGCAAATCATATAATGTTTATAAGACAAGGCATTAACAAAACATTTATATTCACGATGAAAGCTGTTTAAACATTACAAAATGGCTAGGTATCTACCCGCCTACAAAAAGTGCAAATCTATCCTAACGGCGTGGAGGAATCTCAAGATTCAGGCTTCGGGACCACTCCCTCCAATCCCACTTGAACCCGCACCATCAGTTGGCTGCGGTTGTTCAAGGAAAGCTTTGAGAACAGCTAGCCCGTCATCAGCAGCAGCAACTTCATTCACCTTCTCCAAGACCGGATGAGAGAAAGCAGCATACTGGTTCACAGCTTGGTCATAGGCAGCCTCAGTATCAACATCGTGTAGAGGAAATCTGGAAGGCGAGATGCCTTTCTCTGCAAATCCTAGGCCAAGTAAGAAACCAGCTTTCTCTCCATCCTCATGAGAAGCGTTGAGGGCTGTGCTCATGGCATCATCGTAGGATGTGTTCGCGAAAATCCGATGCACAACCTACAAAAAAAAAAAAAACTTTTCTAAGTATAAAAAGCAAAAAAAAAGCAAAAAGCTAAAAATATTTGAGCTATGCGTACCTGCGGCAACGCTTCTCGTAGAAGCCAATCCTTATTGGACAGAGCCTCTTAAAGGGTAGCTTGAGCTTGATCGCGGGCGCGTTCGGCCTCATTCTTGTTTAGGTTGGCAAGCAACACTTCCTTGGCAGCAGCCTCCTCAACGCCTTTAAGCTTGCGCTCAGTGCGATCAAGCACACCCTTCTGATCCAAGAGCTCCTGTAGCTTCTTGGCATCCTCCAAAGCCAAAGCCTCATGAGCCTGCTGAAGCTTCTCCAGTTTAGCTTTCAGTTCTTCATTCTCAGCGCGTAGAGGCTCAGCAACAGCTTCAGCTTTTGTGACCCTTTCAGTCGCATTAGACGCAGTTTCCTTAGCCAACCTAAGTTGCTCATTAACAACTTGGGAAGCCTTGGAACGGGCCTCGTGCCTAGCTTGCATTTCGGCCTCAAGATCCTTGAAGGCCTTTTCCCTCTCAGCAGCGGTGGCGGCAAGCTTCTTGTTTTCTTCCCTCAGCGATCGCACCTGAGCCCCCTCCAAGCTACGCGCAGTCCATATCGTTTTCACAACAAAGTAATTCGACACGCGGCTGCATCCGGGCGAGTAGAATTCGGAGCTCGGTGGACAACCGGCCTTCCTGGTAACTAACCATTGCCTCCCCCAATGCACTACTTGGAGCGGCATGGCGCGTCCAATCGACGCAGTCTGCAGCCGTCCTGAGAGTTGTTCCTCGGCGGATATTCCACCTTGGAGCATAAACCTCATTGGAATCCGAAACTGCGAAAACAGAAAACAGTTAGGAAAAAATGACAAGGATGGATAACAAACCAAAGTAACCCCACTTACCTGTAGGGTCGATAACAGGCCGATAGCTGCTAAACCCATCACCCGAACCTAAAGGATATCCATCCAAGAGGTCAAGGAGATGGGAAGGAGGCAAAGATCGGACCCCCTCATCAACAGAGGTAAGTCTAGAGGTCCCCACTCTAAACATACCTGAAGAACCGGCCAAGGACGAAGTAGTCGGTGACGTCGAATGTGACACCGTAGAAGCCACAGAGGTAGAGACCATCGGAGATGAACTCATTTGAGATGAACTCATGACCGTTGCAGTCGCTGCAGATGAGCTCATCGCAGATGAGCTCATGGAGAAAGTCACCGCCGGTCCGGTGAATGACGTGGTAAAAATGGCACTGACGGCTGGCGAAGAAGTTGAACTGCTCAACGCAGCAACGAAAGTAGACGCCACCGTAGGCACAGCAGCCATGACAGACGACGTCATCACCGGAACAGTTGCTTCAACAGTAGAAGCAACAGAAACAGGCGCAGCCGCCTGGGTCATCGCCTCTGATATGTTGACCAAACCTATCGTCGTGGGTCCTGAACCAACTCCTCCCGCACCACTCGCAAAAACAGATAAGTCTACTTCTGCATAAAAGAAAAACCTTAAAGATATCAAAAACAAAGGCGGAAGGAGATGCGGAAAAGGTACACAAAAAGTACACTTACTGGTTTTCTTGATCTTGAAAGCCCTTATAGGCGGAGATGGACCCGATGAAACTGGCCTCTTCACGCCAGTTACCTTCACAACGCTTGGCGCCTCGGAAGTGACAGCCGTTGTCTCAACCTCTGAGACAATGGTCTCGTCACCACCACAAAGGTTTCTCGCCGCCTCCTCACTCTCAGTCTCGGAATCAGACTGATCCCCCAAGTCAACGAAGGGAGCAACCTTCGTTTTGCCCTTCACGCTAGCCGCCTTCTTTTTCCTTACAATAAAAGGCCCATCTGGGGATCTCTCATCAGAAGATGACAAGATCAGAGGAATTCCAGCAGAAGTTTGAGCATGAAGAGGACGGGGATTAAAGAACTCATTACCTGGCCGAGTGGCGCTTAAAATCTCATGGCCTGGCGGGTAGACCTCTACGAACCTATCCGCAGTTTTCTCCAAAACAGGCAACTCGTTCTCATCGAGATCACGAGTACCCAACCACGCTGGACCACCAGTCTCCCGCGGGTGCAAAAGCGACTGTAAGTCGTTCCCTTCTGAAATAAAAAGGATAACAATGTTAGAAGGACAACCCTAAACCAATACAAAAGACGGGGCATACCATAAGGAATATAGTTCAAACCGTATTCAATAACGGTGGGTATTTGCGGCGTCCCAGACCCGACGTCCTTCCACACGCGACTCATCCCAAGCATGACCATCCCAGATTCCGCGAAGCGATAAACAGGAGTCTGAATCTGGGAAATCTTGGTAAACCATTCCGTCTCCTGGTAATTGGAAGCCGGAAGATTAGGAAGTGCCCTCCCATTCTTGAACGACATCGCGATGGGAACGACACGAGCGGAAATGTAGAAAAACTCACGCTTCCAAGAGCGAAGACTACGCTCAGTAGTACAGATCTTCAAACCCTTGATCCGAGTAACAAGGGTATACCAACCCTGGACGCACCTCCAGGTATAGAAGGTCATCAGGCGGTCGACTCGAGGCTCGATATCCAAAATACGGCACACCCATTCGAAATGGCGAACTTTAGCAATTGCCATTGGGTGCACCTCTATCAAATGAACACCGTGTTTCTCCAAAACACGGTATACGAACTTCGTTAATGGGAATCTTAGATTCCCATATATGAAGAACAAAGCGTAAACCCCTATCTTGCCCTTAGGGGCGTCGTATACCGTCTGGTTGGCCTCCGGAAACTCCGGCTCATAGGGCTCCAACATGAATTTCTTGACGATGTAATGGTATACATCGACAGAAAGAGTACACTAACACTCGCCAGCAGTACTCTTATCGTCCTTATCGGACGTTGACGTCGGGTTCTTAGGGAAAACGTCGGACTCTTCGACGTTAACCTCTGGGTCATGAGAAGAAGAAGACATTTTTTTTAAATGTTAAGGATGAAAGAAAGCGGTTTCAGGAGAATGCTCGCCGGAAAAGATGAGAATTCGCCGGAAATCGCTTAAAAGAAAAAGAAGAGTGAAGTGAAGGTAATGGACGAAATACACCCTCTCCACCTTATATACTCATCGCAATGAATGCGATGAATTTAATGCGGATGAGAGAGAGAGCGTAGGAGCAATGACACGACGACACGTGGATAGAGCAAGCTGGCAACAGATGTCAAAAGGGCGCGTGCCATAAAACTCGCGCCCACGCGCCTAAAAAAGCGTTCAGATTGACCGCATGCTGTCACGTCGTCACAACTTCCTACACATCCTGAAACCGTCAGAAGACGCCAACGTCCTATCCGCCGTTTGGACTGTCCTTATCCTTTCACCAACCCTCCGAATTTCAAAAGGATTCAAAAAGATTAAAAAATAAGAGGGAATATACCCCCTTACCTTGGAAAGCAAGAAACCATAAGACAAGTGCGGGTACAGTGTCAAGGCGAAACCCTTCACATACTTAGCACTTGCAGGGAATTGAAGCCAAGAAGATCGATCTTATGGGCCATGCTTGCGGAAAGAGAAATAACACCCCCGCATGGCGGGAACGTTGAGAACTAGATTGTTTGAAGCTTCAAGGTGGAATTGGTTGTTTAACATAACTGATCACTATGTCTAAAACTACCAAAACCTCGTGGAGAATCTACACAAGTGAAACTCAACGCTCCCGACTTGCGAAGAGGTTACACACCTACCCGCATCATACCCAAAGATCAGGCAGAAAAGTCGGGAATTTTCTGCAAGTGACATTAGGAAAACTGCGGGAAGAATCCCCATGGAGAACCTTAAAAAACGAAAACCCCTTTTAAAAGCCCCTTGCTTAAAGTCCAAAAGTTCCCCTCATTAACAATTCATGAGAAGAACAATGGACTGGGGGGACTTGAAGAGGTAGGTTCCCGCAAAGCCCAGTTGGACCCACAAGACTCACCTTGAAGAGGTACGTCTACGCAAAGACCAACTGGATCCGCAGAACCCACCATGCTCAGAGAGATGAAGACCTTACACGCAGTAAGCTAGCTGTTCCCGCAGGAAAGCCTCCCTTAGTACAGTACCCTGCCTGTCCCTGCAGCTGTGGGTACAAGCCAAGAAGGAAGGCTACCCGCACTAACAGTAAGGCTACACGCATAAGGCACTAACTCTTATACTTCAGTAATGTCACCTGAAGAAGGAATGAGCAGGGCGGGAATATTCCCGCCCAAAAGAGCCAGTCCGTACGCTTCTAGAAGATCTTTTGTACTATACCTACCAAGGTATGGACAAATAGACAAGATCTGACAAAAGCAACCCATGAACCAATCACAGGGTGACAGCTCACTGACAATAGTACGAGGAGGAGCACGCTCCAGTACAAAATGTCACTATCAGCCACTGCCTACCCACCAACTCCCATCGTGGCACGAACGTAGCCCATAGTTGGTGGAAAAGGAATATTATATACAGCTGGCCGTACTTGCTTGGAAACCTACCTTCGGCTATAAATACTCCAACACCCTGGAACGGTATCATCATCTTCTCTCTAGCTATTTCTCTCTATATACACTTATATTCAAAGCAACCTAGTCTGATTCTCACGCCGGAGGGTGGTCACAAGGAGGAACCCCCTCCTTCTCAGTGACGAGCTTACGGTGTCTGTTTTGCAGGTTGAAAAGAATAACCATCTTTACCGGACCTAACCCTCGTAGGAAACATCTACTTAACCCTGAGATTATCCTTAATCTGTCGGGGTCACTTAGTGTTTCTTCATGAGTATAAACCCATAAGTAAGTTTGAAAAGTTAACAAATACGGACTAATATAGTTAGAGTGATTTTTTTACAATAACGTATATATGATTTAAAGTGATAATGATTAAAAGGGTATTAACGATTATTAGCCATTATACATATTTTTACTAAAAAAAAGTAACGTGACAGAAAATATCTCCTAAAGGCATTACATTTTACAATAACCTTATATTGGGACATTTGATTATTTATTCTTAGATTGGGACTTATAATTATTTATTCTGCATCACTAATTTGGAGGAAAAGTGTGAATTATCTATGCGATTCCCTATTAATTCCTTCTTCTTGGTGATCAAAATGAGAAGGTCAACTTCATAATTAATGTCCACGTGTGAAATCCCCTTGTTATATGCTACACAAAAAAAAATAAAAAGAAAAAAACTGGTATAGTTTTTAATCGTAGTTCAAAACGTGAAATATAATAAACAAACTGGAACTATTTTTATAGAGTACTGATAAACCGATGTGAATAACATTCTATAATATTTTCTAGGAATATTGGATTTTAATAATCTTTATTGAATTGTGTTAGCTGATAATAATCTAATTAATTTATCGCCACTGGCGGTCCCAAATTCAAAAAGTTGGTCCACAATGGTCCCCCGTTAAATATGACTTAACGGCGTTATAGTTTTTTTCTGAATTTCAAACCAATGTTTTAGGGCTTTTGATCGTTAGGAGAATACGAGTCGAATGATATAAAACTTAGCTCCAAACAATGATTCAAACAACTTGATTTTGGTTAATTGTAAGTTTAAACACCCGAATTGAAGCATTGTTTCTACATTTTGAAGCACTGTTTCGAACTAAGGTTTACACCAATTAACTCGTATCCTCCTAACGATTAAAAGCCCTAAAACATCGGTTTGAAATTCAGAAAAAACTATAACGCCGTTAAGTCATATTTAACGGGGGACCACTGGGGGCCAACTTTTTTGAATTTGAGACCGCCAGTGGCAATAAAATTAATAGGGATTATTATCGGCCAATGCCATTTAATAGGGATTATTAAAATCCAATATTTCTATTTTCTATGCTTTTAAACTTAACCTTAACTTCTGTTTTATTTAATCGGGTAAGGCTAAACATACTCTCTTCTCGGTACTTCTCATACCTCACCCTAAACATGTTATAGTTCACCAATTGAAAATTTTTAAACAGTATTCTTTACTTGGTTTATTTTTAATTAGAATAAATAATAGATTGTTATAAAACCGTATACAAAACAATCATTAGTTAAAAACTTCTACTTTTATATGAACGTGTCGTTTCGAACCATTTTTCTTTAAGAAAGTTCTAAAAGCACATTCTTATGATATCCTTAATACGAGTCTTTAATAACCTTGTTGATCAACACTAGAATTTGGACGTACCAAAATGTCAGGTATACGGTTAAGTGACTTAAAAAAAATCTTTTAATGTTATCTACTATCTGATACGGAGTACTTGTTTCTTTACATGTAGAGTCACTTTGACCCATCACACAATTTTGAAGATAAATATGAGAAAAAAAAAATCTTATATGCGTTGAATTCCCAAAGAAATAACTATTCGATATTCTGAAAGTGTAATGAGAATATTATATAATTACCTGACTTTTATAAAAATAGTTGTTATGATGAATCTGTTGAAGGAATGAGAATGCCTCAGATAGACAAGGACATTAATGTTTCCCACCCAATATTTTAACAAGATACACTCAAATAAAACATCTTCGGTCTCTTTAAATATAAAGTCAAAATGTATAGCGGGTTGTTTGGTAATTTAGTGTTAAATTAATAAGAGGTCTAACTGTTTAAGACATAGCCTATGAATCACGTGTCTCTTAGAATCTGAAACTTAACCATTCAGATATTTCAAGAGTCGTTAAGAGGTATAACCAAACACATTCAACCACTGACCGATTTAAATGTAGCCTCTCAATATTACTAAGAGGCTACCAAACATAAGAGTGATTCAAATAAAGCAGTTATTATAACAACAAAACCGGCTAAATGCTATGGACTGATTATTTTACTCTCGTGCGATAGTTAGATTCGTTATACGTAACTTTTGGATAGGGTTATAACATTACTATGCATGAATCATTGGACACGACTAAATAACTCCATAGCCTTAGGCGTTATGAAACCAAAAGTTTCAAATGCGAAGGGTATAAACATGTGTTGATTGTCAAGACACGCATTCTCGTTTTATTTACTTTGCATAAAGCAGCTTTTATACTTTCTGAACAACTGTGAAAGCGCTGCTACCCGAATCCATAAGAGGAAAGACCCCTACACAAATAATTTTTTTTGTCTAGGTAACTCTATATATACATATTTTTATCTCTTCATGAATAAATACAACTTTTAAGGTTAAATTCTTGATACAACAATCCACACAACACTAAATTTTATATAAATAGTTGAATTTATTAATGTTATTATTCATCACTATCATGGAGATTCGTCGGCATACAAGATGACACATTTGTCTTCCAAGTTTCAACCCTGCTACGAGTGTCACTATTAGCTTAGCTTATTATAATTGTTATTGTTTATATTTTAAAATGAGTGCGTAAGGTAGGCCTTGTAATGACTCAAAATATCGGTTGTGTGACAAGGCGACCCGCTTGCGGGACATTCTTTTTTGAGCAATAGCTTTGTTAAACACCTCTCCCAGTTAGAAAATCGTGCATTATAATGATGAACCATGAACGGTAATATACAAATTGGCTTGTTATATGTATGTTGTAAACTTAGAATATTACACAACTTTTACCCAAATAAAACTATTTATTAAACAAATAAGTGGACTTTCAGTTTGGGGTAGGGACCCCTAATGGGGCAGAGGCGGTGCTTCACAGCGCGAACCGGTTTCTTAACTTCTTTCACGCGGACGGTTCTTTAGCTATGCTTACTGTGGACTTCTCCAACGCCTTCAATATGGTCGACCGCACAACCCTTCTCCGGGAGGTTCATCATCATTGCCCGTCTATATATATATGAGTCTAGTTCCTTTATGCCCAGCCGGCTAGGTTGTACGTTGGTGATGACTGTATAGGGGCTACTACTGGGGTTCAGCAGGGAGACCCCCTTGGGCCCCTCCTCTTTGCCTTGGCATTACACCCTCTTGTTCTCCGGGTACAAAATGACTGTAACCTCCCATTTCATGCTTGGTACTTGGATGATGGGACTATTATTGATGGTGCCAACGAAGTCGCTAAAGCCCTAGACATTATCAGCTCGGAAGGGCCATCACTGGGGCTGCAACTTAATATTAAGAAAACCGAGGTTTTTTGGCCAGCGTGTAATGTGGTGAAAGTCAAAGATGGGCTTTTCCCTAGAGGGATTGGTAGACCAGAGAGAGGGGTAAAGCTCCTTGGTGGGGCTGTTAGTCGAGATCCCTACTTTATTAAGGAGTTGGCGAGGCGGAGAGCATCTAGTGCGGTTGATCTTATGAAACTCTTACCTTGCCTTAGGGATCCCCAGATCGAATTCCTCCTGCTTAGGTCTTGCATGGGGGTTGCTAAGTTGCTTTTTGGGTTACGAACATGCCACCCCCATATGATGGATGATGTGGTATCCTGTTTTGATAAGGGGCTTCGAGAAGCCATCGAAGACATAGTTGTATGTGGAGGCCCGTTCTTTGGTGATCTTCAGTGGCGACTTGCATCCTTACCGATGCGCTTGGGGGGTTTAGGCCTTCTTTCGGCTCATGATGTTGGGGTTTACTGTTGGTGCATAATGTCAGTTGTTCATAGTCTAGTGTTTGTAATCGAGTCTGTAATGTTTAATTATGTTTTGTATGTTTAAGCGAAGTTACTGACAAGTTCGCTTAACAGGCGAACTTGTTAGTCAAGCGAAGTTATGGACAACTTCGCCTGAACATGCCAGGCGAAGTTGTCGTGTATTTATATACCTAGCTTACGGCTTGGTTAGGTTAATCGCGAAGTTGTTTGTTTCAGTAGTTCGAGTTCATTTGTAACGTGAGGACGAGAGTCTGTAACAGTGATATTACATCACGTGTTTGAGTTATAATATATAACGTGTGTTCGTTTCGTGTGTTCGTGTGATTCGTGTTCTATACTCGTAACGATCTACGCAGGGATTCCGCACCTGAGTTGATCGAGATATCTCGTGCGATCCGTCCAGGGAACCTACAATTGGTATCAGAGCATTTGCTCGATTGTGTGGTTCGGGATATTCACGCGGGTGTAGAAATCGTCCCGTTTCGACTATTCGCGGGACGTGTTTTCTGTGTTTTTGAGTCAATCTTACCTCCTACCATCGTATTCAAGCCTTTGCACCGTCAAAAACCTCGTAAAATCCAGATTTCAGATCTGCAAAAACGTCCGTGTTCATCAGGCGAAGTTGCCGTCAGGATACGTAGGGTTTCGGCGAAGATATAAGGTTAAGCGAAGTTATCCACAACTTCGCCTACCTTCTCAAGTTCGCCCAACTCAGCGAAGTTCTCTACAACTCCGCCTACCTCCTAAGTTCGCTTACCTTAAGCGAAGTTAATCATCTGCGAAGTTCTTCAGCGAAGTTAATCAGCGGCGAAGTTAAGGATTAAGCGAAGTTATCCGTAACTTCGCCTACAGTACTTTTCAGAAAATTTTTTGATTTTTTTTTCGGGTTTCTTACTTTTCGGGAAAGATGTCGTCGATTAACATCTCTGAGTTAGTAAAGATGGAAGTTGAAGCAGGGTCAGCTACTAAGGCCCCAAGGTTGCTGAAGGGAACCGATTTCGTTGCATGGAAGGATCGGTTCATACAATATGTCAAATACCAGGATGCGAAGATGTGGGTATGCATCCAGGATGGTTATATTCCACCAGTTATGGAGTATGAAGGTCGTGATCAAATCAAAAAGTATAGCAAAATGGAAGAAGAAGAGAAAAAGATGTATGAGGCCGAGAGCAAGGCTCATGCTGTTATTACTATGGCTCTTCCACAAGAAATCCTTCATACGTTTAGAAAGTACACGTCAGCAAGAGAGCTTTGGGAAGCTCTTGAGAACAGATTTGAAGGGAATGTAGGAATCCGTGCTTCAAAGATAAAATTGCTCAAAACCCAGTTCTCAGTCTTCAAGTATTTGAAGAATGAATCTTTAGATGATATTATCACTCGATATTACCATCTGATGACTGAATTGAGCAACTATTCAATTTCCTACCGAGAAGAAGAAATAGTTGAGAAGCTTCTAGATGCTCTCCCACCAAAATGGGAGATGTACACTGTGCTGATGAGGGAAGACAAAGGCTTTCCCACATATGATCTAGAAACGGCAGTTAACAAGCTCCGAACCTTTGAGCTTAATATGGTCAGAAAGGAGACACCTATGGATCAGGTTCAAGATCCAGGTATGTATGGAGCTAAAGTCAACACTAGCTCAGGATCGAAGACTGAATCTGCTGCCCACTACTCGAAGGGAGAGTCGGGCACAAACTCATCACATGAGGGTCATGTGTCAGTCAACACAAATGGTGATGTTTGCTATGTAGCAGGTGGATCGAGTGGTTCTCAACCCCAGGTAAGCAAGAGTAGTTGCTCTCCAAGTATTCCCAGCAACAACTACTCCAAGATGCCTATGAGTGTCAAGTCTGCTGAAGAGCAGTTTGGTCTCTATGCTTCTTTTATTGTTTCCTATGAGAACTACATTCAAGGGAAGGTTGTTGATCCTGCTATGTTGGATGAAGACTATGACCAGATTGATGCTGATGATCTGGAGGAAATGGATCTGCAATGGCAGATGGCTATGATCGTAAGAAGAGTGAAGCGGTTTATGAGAAAGACCGGGAGAAAGTTTGTCGGTGGAAAGCCAGGGTTTGACAAGACGAAGGTGAGATGCTACAATTGTCAGCAAAATGGTCACTTTGCAAAGGAATGCAGGAATGAGCGTGTGGAACGAAGTCAGGGCAGGCCTACACAGCAAAGTGGGGGTTCTAAAGATTATAGTGCAATGATTTCCAGAGGATATGGTGAATACAACTGGAACTTGCATTCTGAAGAAACTTTCAAAAGGGCCAATTTGGCGAAGGTTGAAACTGAAGGAAATGAGAAGGTTACCGGAGAAGAAAAAGCTTTCATGGCAGATGTTAAAGACCAGCTCTCCGAGGTATGTTCTAAACCTACATGTTCTAAATGTGAAAACTTGTCTGAGCAATTAGCAACTATAACCGATCAGTATGTTAGGTTGGATGCTGAATTTAAAACCCTAAAAGAAGATCACCATTTTACAAAAGCAAGAGAAAATAGCTATAAAGTCAAAATAAAAGCCTGTGAAAAAGATGTGAAAAGTCTAAAAACAAAACTTGCTGAAAAAATTGAAGCGATTGATTTAAGCTATGAAGTTTTGGAAGAAAAAACCAAACTAATTGCTGATAGAGAAAAACAGATTGCTGATCACCAGGTAAAAGTGGTGGAACTGAATAGAAAACTAGAGCAGTTCAGAAATTCCTCTGCTATTCTTGATCACCTTGTTAGTGATCAAGGTTTCTCTGCTAAGAGAGGAGGAATCGGTTATCATGAGGTTCCACCACCTTATAATCACAATTACACTTTTAACCCTAGTGTTCAGAAATCTGTTGACTTTGAGGTTGCTCAGACAGTACCAGTTAAAGTAACTTGTAAAGAACCAAATGTTAGTGGAGGCGAAACAAGTTCGCCTGTTTCAAGTGTTAAAATTTCTAATCCAAGTCCAGTCTCATCGGATTCGGATAAGTCATCCGAGTCTGGTAAGGCAAAAGAGGAGGTGGTATTACCCAATGGTGGAGAGAAAGATAAGACGAATAAAAAGAGTACTCCACTAAACCCGTACGTCCCACCATATGTGAGACGAACGGGCGGTAATAAAGCCTCGACATCTAAAACACCGGTTGATAAAAAGGTTGAGCATAGGTGTTGTTTTAGGTGTAATCAATTAGGGTACCTAGTTGCAGATTGCCCTCTGAAGCAGCGATTCAGAGGTGTAAGGCCTACTAAAACTGAGATAAGCCTTATAGTAATTATCATGCTGCTAAAAATGAAAACCATTCAAAATTCAAAAATGTGACTAATTCAGGTTTTCATAGAAACAAATCTCAGTTTTACACTGCTAATAACCAAACCACAAGCTATAATTCTTTCAATTCACAAAGGTTTAGAAGGCCTCACAATCAATCTTCAAGGAGATACCCTAATAGGACTTACAGGAATTATCCAGAGACTAACTTTGGAAAGCCAAAGTTTGGGATGTATAGATGCAAGACCAATTGGTCTTGGGTCCCTAAATTCTAGTCCTTTGCTTTATTGTGCAGGAAAAGTTGAACAGGGCTGCCAACAATCTTTGGGTTGTGGATAGCGGCTGTTCCCGGCACATGACGGGTAACAAATACTTGTTACACGATTTGAAACCTGTTCAAGGAGGGAGAGTGAGCTTTGCCGGTGAAAGTGGAGGCAAGATTACAGGAATGGGAACGGTGTCGAACGGAAAGATGACATTGGAGAAAGTTAACTTTGTGGAAGAATTGAAGCACAATCTGCTGAGTGTGTCGCAGATCTGTGATAAGGAGTACACCGTTCATTTTACAAAGAATGAGGCGATTGTATTGCAACCTGGTTTTCAGATACCAGAGGAGTGGATTGTGATGAAGGCTCCACGTGAAAGAAATACGTATATTATGGATATGAGGTCGACTGAAATGGCCACGGAAGAATCATGCCTTATGACAAAAGCGAGCGAATCGGAGTCCGAATTGTGGCATAGGAGAATGGGGCACATTCATCTTCGGAAGATGAACCACATTGTCAAGAATGGACTTGTGCTGGGCGTTCCCTTGAAGAGTTTCAATTTTGAAGATAAATGTATAGCGTGCAAGAAGGGAAAGCAGCACAAGAAATCCTTTCTCACCAAGAAAGTCAATTCAATTGCCAGTACCCTAGAATTGCTTCACATGGATCTCTTCGGTCCTGTGAATGCAAAAAGTCTAGGAGGTACTTCTTACTGCTTGGTGATCACTGATGATTACTCACGATATTCGTGGGTATATTTTCTGAAATCAAAAGATGAAACGGCTCAGATGGTGAAGAATTTGATTACCAAAGTTGAGAACGTTATGGATAAAAGGGTTAAGTTCATCAGGAGTGACAATGGAACGGAGTTCAAGAATTTTGAGATGGAGATATTCTGCCTTCAGAAAGGGATCGAACACCAATACAGCGCTCCGTATACACCGCAACAGAATGGAGTGGCTGAAAGGAAGAACAGAACATTAATTGAAGGAGCCAGAACAATGCTGGCTGATTCGAAGCTTCCTGTGGTGTTTTGGGCTGAAGCTGTTGCTACAGCCTGTTATGTTCTGAATAGAGTCTTAACTGTTAAAAGACTTGGTAAAACGTGTTATGAGCTTATGCATGGGAGAAAGCCCAACTTGAGTGGTCTTGAACCATTCGGGTCCCCTTGTTCGATTTTAAAGACAAATTCTAAATTTGGTGAAGTAGCCGATGAAGGAATCTTAGTCGGTTATGTTGTTGGGACTCCCAACAGACGTGTCTTTAATACATCGACCAGCAAGGTTGAGGTGGTGTGTAACACCGATATCACAAGTTACAAACCGCCAAAACCAAGCAACGGACCTGCTGAGTTTTTCGACTATGATAGACTTTTTAAGTCTTTTAACATACCGTATTTGGATAGTGCAGAAGAAGAAGAGAGAGTTGCTACGAAGATGATCCTTGATGAAGAAGAAAATCTAGTGCAAAGACAGCTGTTTGATAAATGTCAACCTTCCTCATCAAACGCTATCGATACCCATGCTGCCTCTCCTGAAGAAGAATTTTTCAATCCGTTTCACTCTCAGCAAGAAACAACCATTGACGAGCTCTCTTCTAACTTGGAAGACAATTTGCATGTCGGTTCTGTTCCGACCACGAGAATTCATAAAGATCACCCTTTGGAGAATGTGATTGGTGATGTGTCCTCCGGTGTACAAACAAGACGTAACTTGAATGAGCACACCTGTGTTTACACAAGCATTAAGGAGATAGGCATAATCAACGAATGCTTGTACACCTGCTTTATCAGCCAGATTGAACCAAAGAATTATCAAATGGCTCTAAAGGACAGCTCGTGGGTCGAAGCCATGCAAGAAGAGCTGGCTCAATTCAAGAAAATGGAAGTTTGGACTTTGGTTGAAAAACCAAAGAATGTGCATGCGATAGGCACAAAATGGGTTTTTAAGTGCAAGAGAGATGAGAAAGGGATTATTATAAGAAACAAGGCGAGGCTAGTCGTTAAAGGTTTTAATCAACAAGAGGGGATTGATTATAATGAAGTGTTCGCTCCTGTGGCAAGATTGGAAGCCATTAGATTGTTTTTGGCATTTGCTGCTTATAAGAAGATGAAGGTATTTCAGTTGGATGTGAAAAGTGCGTTTCTAAATGGGAAAGTTGATGAGGTTGTGTATGTTGAGCAACCTCCGGGTTTTCCTGACCCAGACTTTCCAGACCACGTGTACAAGTTAAGCAAGGCGTTGTATGGACTACATCAGGCACCTCGTGCCTGGTACTCAACTTTATCAGATTACTTGCTTGAAAATGGGTTTGAAAGAGGGAAGATAGATAGCACGTTGTTCTTCAAGAGAGAAGGAAGCGACTTCCTGCTGGTGCAAGTCTACGTGGATGACATTATCTTTGCTGCATCAAAAGTCTCCATGTGTCAGGAGTTTGAGGCCGTCATGAAGAAAAGGTTTGAAATGAGTGCTATGGGTGAACTAACTTTCTTTTTAGGATTGCAGGTTGATCAGAAGAAGAATGGGATGTTCATTCATCAGACCAAGTATGTCCATGATGTGCTCAAACGTTTCAAGATGGAGGACAACACTCCATTTGATACTCCAATCTGCGTCAACCATAAGTTGGGTGCTGAGACAGACAATGACGCAGATGTGGACCCAACTCAGTATCGGGCTATTATAGGTTCTTTAATGTACTTAACTGCTTCTAGGCCTGATATTATGTTTGCAGTTTATCTTTGTGCTCGTTTTCAGGCAAACCCAAAGGAATCTCACATGAAGGGTGTGAAGAGGATCTTGCGGTATCTCAAAGGCAAACCGAAGCTGGGGTTGTGGTACGCAAAAGGAGGAGACTTGGAGTTGGTCGCTTACACAGATTCTGATTATGGAGGGTGCAATCAGAGTCGGAAGTCAACAACTGGAGGATGTCAGTTTCTTGGTGGCAGATTGGTGTCGTGGCAATGCAAGAAGCAGACTTCAGTCGCAGTTTCAACCTGTGAAGCAGAATACATGGCAGCATCCAACTGCTGCTCCCAGGTTCTTTGGATTCAACAACAGTTGCGCGACTATGGTCTGAATTTCTTACTTACTCCTATTTGCATTGATAACACAGCTGCTATCTCAGTAACTAACAATCCCGTGAAGCACAGTAAAACTAAACATATTGACATACGTCATCATTTTATACGGGATTGTGCTGAGAAGAAACTGATTGTGCTTGAAAAGGTGGATACGCTTGATAATTTCGCTGATCTTTATACTAAAGCGTTTGACAAAACAAGATTTCAAAACCTTATCAAGCTGAATGGGATGATCAATCCCGAGTAACCATGCTTTTCATGTTATATTTAAAAAAAAAAAAAAAAAAAAAAAACGTCACTATCGCTTAAAAATATGTCGGTTGCCTCAGTTTGAAGGACTTGTCTTCGGATATGTTTTGGTCCTCATTTTCTACTTGTAGAATTTGAGGATAGCCATTAACCAAAGGACTGAAAGTGACCGGGGCGGTTTATGATGAGTTTTCATTCTTTCGCTTAAAATTAGTCGATCATACTTAGTTAGAAGGACACATACTTGTATGTGGTCGGTCCAGCTGATCCATTGGATCTTCGGGATAGCCGTTTACCTGAAGACTTTGTTTTGGTCGGGGAGATTAATGTTAAAATTTTTTTAGGGAAATGAAATTATTTTTCAAGTCTGCTACTTCGTAAGAAGTTCGTTTGCTATGTTTAACAGAAAATTGATCCAACCTTGGAAAATGATAAATGTACTGATTCTGTGTGCTTAACTAGTGAAGTTATTAAGCTTAAAAGGCTTTAGGACAGTTATTGTATGTCATGGTATCTTTTTATGGTGCGTAAAAGTAGATGTGATACAAACTAAATCTACTTGATTTTACGTGGAAACTCCTTACGAGTTTTGCATGTCTCCATATATATCTTTCCGAATGATAGGCAGAAAAGCGATTACCCAGTCATACACGAGCCCGTACGTGTTTTGATTCCCGTAAAGATAGTGTGTGAAGAAACTGCAGTGATCCAGATTCGGGACTTGCAGTTGTTTACTACTCTGAAGTCTATGTAAATGTTTATCATAAAAAAAAAAAAAATTAAAATAGGAGTTATTGAAACATTCTATAGCTGAAAATGTCAAGACTTCTCAATCATGGAGTAAGAAAGAGAACGGGAATCAGATGAAGTGTACTTACAAACTTAATCGGACACTATGGGTCGAGGTCAATTCGGGGTGACTTGGGGAAAGCCAAATACGCTTTGAGAATAGATAGGAGGCATCATAATCTCTGAGTTGTTGCCCACTTAAATTTTGAGGCATAATTGAACCTAACTCGTATCACAGAAATGATGAAAACCATCTTAAGTTATTTACCTGCTTACAACCTGTCTCTTTATGTCATAATACAGCTAAACACGGATCTATGTGACAGTCACGTAATTAGTATGATTCCTGTTCGGATCTTTTCTAAAACGTAGTAGTCCCTATCGAGACTGAAATTTGATCCCTTATACTTTAATTTTTAAAAGTTTTTTGTACTTAGGTAGTTTTATGATTTTGTATATGGTTACTTAGACTTGATCGTATCATTTAATTCTTAAAGGGAAGTTTTTAAAAGTTAATTGAAAAATGTTCAAATTATAAGGTTTGATTTTGTAAATATAGGCGAGGTTGTTAAACAGGCGAACTTGTGAAATCCCACCTCAGTATTCTCAAGACACATCTCACATGAGGTTTGATTTCGATGCAACCCTCTCAGACTCGGAGAGAATAGCTGCACTTGAGCGGGTCGTGGCAGAACAGTCAAGGGTGAATCTAGTCCAGACCCAGGCTATTCAACGCCTTGTAGCAGAAAATCAACTACAGTCGTCCCTCCTGGTTGAACATGGGAGAATTATAGATGCTATGAAGGAGTTCTTGGCATCTCAGGGGGAGACAAGCTGTAAAGGCGACGAGTTAAGGACAAAGAAGAGGAATGACAGAGACGATGATCCCAATGCATCGAAAGGTGCAGGTGGTGAGTTGCCAAGAACTACTCAAGCTCTTGGGACTTCCACAGCTCAGGGGGAGTCTGCAGGTGCGGCTGGCAGTTCTGGTGGTGATGAGGTGGTGATGGTTGATGATGAAGGAATGGGAGATGATGTGATTGATGCTTTGAAAGAATTAGATGATGATATGTTTAGTGATGATGTGTTGTTTGATGATGATGTGCTGCCAATTGAGGAGATTGAGAAGATTGGAGCTCAGATTGTGATTGAAGAAGATGTTGAAGAAGGTGAAATAGTTGAAGAGAATGTGGAGCATGACATTCCAGGTGTGGAGAAAGCAGATATGGGTAATGAGACAGTAATCGATGAGACTGAATGGGAAGAGCAGCCTAGGTGGAAGGAAGGTTATGCTCAGTGGTTCGTCAAAACGAAGAAACCAGCGGTCCCTACAATGTTTAAGAAGAGTTACAATATTAAAGGCTATGCTGAAGCGAAGAAAGGGATTATTTGCTGGATCTATGATGAGCAGTTGAAGCTCTTTGTGATTAAACGGTATGACGGCGTTCAGTATTTTAAAAGAATGTTAAGGTCGTTGAATACACTGCCGGAATGTGAAGTGAAAGACTTAGCCAGATTGGGGTTAATCAATCGAAATGACGATAATATGGCTAGAGTCATTGAGAAAATTGTATGGAGAGAGAGTATAAAAGAGAAGAAGTTTGAGCTGTTGAAACCGCAGAAGGGAAAACTTGTTGAAGACAAGGATAGAGGTTTGAGAGCTGAGGGAAAACCTTGGATGGTCATGAAGTATAAACCGATCCGGTGTTTGAAAGAAGTACCGATGAAGCTTATGCCCAAGGATGTGCTTAAAGACCTAAAGTGGTGGTATGTGGATTGTGAGACAGCAGAGGCAGTGATGGAAGACGAGGATGAACAAGAGCTCCTAAGAGTTTACGATCCGATGCATTTGGTAAAGTTATCGCAAGCTGATCTGCAGGTGCTCAATGAGAAGAAAATCTTTTATATTCCTGCTTGGAAGGACGAAGCGAGGAAGTATCAAAGAGTTGTGTCAGTTTGTGTTAGAGAAGGAGTGCATGCGTGAAGATACAAGATTGAAGATTACAAGACAAGTGCTTAAAGATCAAGATATGAAGCTACTGCCAAGGGGGAGTCTGTTGGTGCATAATGTCAGTAGTTCATAGTCTAGTGTTTGTAATCGAGTCTGTAATGTTTAATTATGTTTTGTATGTTTAAGCGAAGTTACTGACAAGTTCGCTTAACAGGCGAACTTGTTAGTCAAGCGAAGTTATGGACAACTTCGCCTGAACATGCCAGGCGAAGTTGTCGTGTATTTATATACCTAGCTTACGGTTTGGTTAGGTTAATCGCGAAGTTGTTTGTTTCAGTAGTTCGAGTTCATTTGTAACGTGAGGACGAGAGTCTGTAACAGTGATATTACATCACGTGTTTGAGTTATAATATATAACGTGTGTTCGTTTCGTGTGTTCGTGTGATTCATGTTCTATACTCGTAACGATCTACGCAGGGATTCCGCACCTGAGTTGATCGAGATATCTCGTGCGATCCGTCCAGGGAACCTACATTTACGCTTTTGTAGCGTCGAGGGCTCAGTCTTGGAAGCAACAGAATCACATCTTAAGGAATAGCGGAGTTGTCGATCTTGACTCAGACTACGTGCAAGCCCTGGAACGCCTAAATGGCGCTCTCCCAGACTTTGACATTGGCGGTTTCTCTAATAAGGACACCGCCCCACCAATGCCTCAAAAAACTTTGGCGAATGCCCTTTTTGGCAAAATTGCTCAGAGCCTGGGAGAAGTTTTTGGATTGTCCCCCCGACAGAAGGCGGTTATTGAATGCTTACAAGCTCCTTATGCCCAAGATTTTCTGACCGTTATCCCGATTGATGGCTTGGGCCAAAGCATGTCTGCGGTCGAGTATTGGGCCATTCTTAAGTACCGTTTGATGGTCCCAATGTACCCAGAAGACGAAACATGTCCGATATGCCGTAAGGCTTGCCTGGATAAATTCGGAGAGCATGTGGTTCATTGCAAGGAGATGCCTGGGTTCAAATACCGACATGATTGGGTGCGGGACGTTCTTTGGGACATCTTAAGGCGAGCTGGGATATCAGCTAAAAAGGAAGCCCCGTAAACTTCCTTACAGTCCCCACGGAAGGGAGATCCACTCTACGACCGGCAGATTTGCTCGTCTTTGGTTGGGCCGGGGGAAAACACGCTTGTGTTGACCTCACAGGGGTATCTCCCTTAGCTGGTTTGAGGGATAATGGGTTTGTAGCTGGGCAAGCAATGAAAAGGGCTGAAACGAAGAAGGTGGAGAAACATGTTAAAGCCTGTGAAGAGAACCAACATGTTTTTGTCCCTCTGGCTTTTGATACCTTTGGCTCCTTGGCACCGGAAGCTATTCGTTTCCTAACCAGGGTCCAACGGGTTGTGCATAGCAATGTGTCGACTCCAAATGGGCAGGGGTATGTCTTTAGCAGGTTAGGGTTTGTAATTCAGAAAGGGGTGGCGGCGCAGCTTGTTGCCCGCCTACCTGCTATGTTGATGTAATATCTATATTTCTATATAATGAAAGAGATTGAAGATTGGTTTTAAAAAAAATAAATTAAAAAAATAAAAAAAAAATAAGTGTTGTTTTACATTCTAGGTTATTTGCTTGATGGCTTGCTAGATTTTGTGGCGATTCAGAAATGAAATAATTTTAGGTGGTGTCAAAAGGAAAAAGGTGAAATTATTTTGGAGTCTTTAATTAGATATTAAATATTGTGGTAAACTAGATTTACATTGGGTTGTTGATGGGTGAAAAACCGTCTTACATAATTGTAATAATTGTAGTTAGGGGTGTGCACCAAAAAAAAAATTCAAAACCGAAAAAACCAAAAAAACCGAACCGTAAAAAACAAACCGAATTAGAAATCAGCGGTTTGGTTTTGAACTTTAGCAAAAACCGAAATAACAAAAAGAAAATCAAAATAATCATAACATATTAAACGTGACCATTAAAAGAAAATCTGCCAATGACTATTTGTTTAGTTTTAACACATGATTAATTACATACATATTTGGTGTCTACACATAATTACTAAATAATAATACCTGTACTTTTAGTTTTAATTTAAAATCTATCTTTTATAAGTTTTAATAATATTTGAGGTTCAAATATTATATATTCTATTAATCATTGGTTTAAATAAAAAACAATTATCATGCTCAATTTCATTATCTTGGGTCAAGTTTATTTTGGCCCAAAACGCTTTGCCTCGATAAACAAAACCGAAAAAACCGCATCCAAAACCGAACCGAATCCAAAAACCGAAAAACCCAAAACCGAACGGTTTTAAAAAGTCATAAAACCGAAAGTTTGGTTTTCGGTTCGGTTTCAGTCAAAAACCGCACTAAACCGCATCACGCACATCCCTACTTGTAGTTGGTTTTATCATTGGTTAGTTAATTGCAAACCAAACATCAGACCTCTGGTCAAATAGTCAGAGGGGTTTCTTTCTAAGAGGTTTTCGGTTTGTGTCTTAAACGTCAAACTAATAATGGACAACTGAAATTTCGTCTTAAAATTCGAACGTAATGTTTCTTATGAAACAAACTAATAATTATCAAAAGTAAGTTTTTCCAAGACAAGTAAAAATATAAACCTTTTTGGTTTCCTTTTTCGGTACAAACAAAGAACGAACTTCGAAGACATGTGGCTTTTTAGCTACGTGACAAATAAAAAGGTTTCTGTTATGAATTACCGACACCGACACTATTATTTGTATGACACCATGACTTCACCAACTATATTTTTATATGCACCAATTATATTTCGTTTGTCTCCTTAAATAGTACTTTTGCACAGTAGTTTTTGCATTATAAATAGAATGATTTGAACGAAGGTTGATATCCAGAAGTAAAAAAGATATCATATTGTTTACTCAGCATATTTCTTAGTTCAGTTATTACTTCGAAAATATTGTTATAATTAGGGCTAATATCATAACACGTTATCAGCACGAGCCGCTTATATCCTAACCAAGAAAGGTAATAGACACAAAGGTATCTACATAAGCATCATAAACACTTCTTTAATTATGTACATTAGATATATATCTATGCATATACATATACTAACTAATATACTGAGTAATAGCAATAATGTGTATAAACATTGTTATTAAAATTTGATAACTATTCTAACTTTTATTTATATATGCACACTAATATCTCATTTAGAAGTTAGATTTATTTACACTAACAATTCTATTCTTATTATTGTGCATACTAATTATATATATTTTATAAAATAAACTGTATTTAATATCTTATTTATTATCTTACTTTAAAATAATTAATATTATATATATACACACAAACGGTAATGTTACCGTTATAAACGGTAATATAACCGTTGTAAAAGGTTATAAATTTTCACTATAAATAACCAATCATTAACCCCATTTCATTTACAACAAACATTCTTCTTATTAAATTTATCCAAGATAAAGTTTTCAAAATGATTCACCCGGTTTTACTGTTGGTCACTATAATGCTTATACTACTTCTCATTCTAATTTTTAATATTTATCTTATTATGTTTAGCAACAAAATGTCAAATATAGCAAAACTCGAATTCCCTGCACTCAACATTTCTGGAGAAAATTATATGTATTGGACAGCAAATGTCAAAAGACATTTAAAATCTATGGATGTGTTAGACGCAATCCAAGAATACAATGATTGCTCTGACCAGGATAAAGCAAGAGCTGATGTTTTCATCCATAAACATATTGATGAATTACTACATCATGAGTATTTTAATTATGATAACCCATATATGATATGGGAAGATTTGAAAAGTAGATTCGGTCATCTAAAGGAAGTTTTACTTCCTACTTCTAGAGATGAATGGAACAGTCTTAGGTTCCAAGATTTTAAGAGGGTAAATGATTACACCTCTGCTTTATACCGAATTTGTTCAAAGCTAGAATTTTGTGGGTATCCCGTAACAGAGGAAGAAAAGTTAGAGAAAACTTTCTCCACGTTTCATGCATCAAATATAAACTTGCAAACACATTATCGTTTGCAGAATTTTAAGAGATACTCTGATCTAAATGCATTACTCCTTGTAGCAGAGAAAAATAATGAATTATTGATGAAAAATCATCAATCTCGTCCCACGGGTTCATTAGCAATACCAGAAGCACATGTTGCTCACAAAAGTTCTCATAAAAATTCTGATCATAAATGGGAACAAAGTCGAGGATGAGGCCGTGGACGTGGACGTGGTCATTTTGACAAAAGGCATTTTAATGATCGTAAGCATCCATTCAAATGGAACAATAACTCTTACGGTTGTGGTCGTGGCCTTGGTCGTGGTCGTAACCAGAGAGCCAATAATTATCATGTCCCACACAATACCAATTCCAACCACCAAAATAAATGGAATGAAGCTGGTAGGTCCGAAAACAATGACACTTCATGTTTTAGATGTGGAAGTACAAACCACTGGGCAAAGGCTTGTCAAACACAGCTCCACATCTGTGTGAACTGTACCAAGCCTCTCTAAAAGGAAAAGAGAAAGAAGTGAACCATGTTGATAACTTTAATAATATCAATGCTGAGCTGAGCGTTGAAGACTTTGGGGTAGAACTTTGAAACAAAGTTGCTTGACTACTATAATTAGATGCAGTTATTAAGTGTGTTCTCATTATCTTTAATTATGTAGTTCCTCTTTCATGTACTACTTGTGTTTCAATTAAATAAAGTTCTTATTAAAATATCATATGTCTTCGTTATACACTTATTTTTTTTCTTAATATTTTTCAAGATTTAAAATGAAAATCACCGGAGCACAAGATCAAACAAATGAAGAAGATATATGTATAGCGGATAGTGGAGCCACGCATGCTATACTTAGATCTAAAAAATATTTTTATAAACTGAAACCAACAAAAGGGATCATCAATACAATATCAGGTCCTACAAACTTGATAGAAGGAGTGGGAAAAGCTAATTTAGCATTACCAAATGGTACAAAGCTCAAAATAGAAAATGCTTTATTTTCCCCAAAATCAACAAGAAATTTGTTGAGTTTCAGAAACATATATCATAATGGATATGATACTCAGTCAAGGACTTTTAGTAATGAAAAATATTTGCATATCATAAGCAAAGATCAAATATTGGAAAAATTGTCAATGCTCCATCCTGGTTTGCATTATACATATATAAATGTGCCTCAAGCACATATGGCAGTCAAAGAAAATTGTTGCGATTCTGGTATCATAAACTTATGGCATGACAGATTAGGCCATCCAGGATCCACAATGATGAAAAGGATCATTGAAAATACACATGGGCATCCACTGAAAGGTCAAAAGATCCACAAAATAGATAAAATGCCTCAATGTACATCTTGTTCTCTTGGAAAATTAATTACAAGGCCTTCGCCATTAAAAGTCGATAAAGAAACACCAATGTTTCTTGAAAGAATTCAAGGTGACATATGTGGACCAATTCATCCACCATGTGGACCATTTAGATACTTCATGGTTTTAATAGACGCATCCAGCAGATGGTCTAATATCTCTTTATTATCGACTCGTAATGTTGCTTTTGCAAAATTTCTTGCTCAAATTATCAAATTACGTGCACATTTTCCGGATTATACCATTAAAAGAGTAAGGCTTGATAATGCGGGAGAATTTACATCACATGCTTTTGATGATTATTGCATGTCTGTGGGGATTGTTGTAGAACACCCTGTTGCTCATGTACACACACAAAATGGCTTAGCCGAGTCGTTGATCAAACGCCTACAGCTAATAGCTAGACCATTAATAATGAGGACAAAACCCCCTGTTTCTATTTGGGGTCATGCAATTATGCATGCTGGATCATTAATTCGCGTAAGACCAAGTGCAAATCATAAATACTCTCCCACACAACTTGTTTCTGGAAATGAGCCAAATATCTCTCATCTTAGAATTTTTGGTTGTGCTGTGTATGTTCCTATTGCACCACCACAACGCACAAAAATGGGTCCCCAAAGAAGGTTGGGAATATATGTTGGATATGAAACATCTTCCATCATAAGATACCTTGAACCTTTAACAGGTGATGTATTTACAGCACGTTTTGCTGATTGTCATTTTAACGAGACAATGTTCCCGACATTAGAGGGAGAAATGAAAAAGCAAGAAAGAGATATATCATGGTGTGTGCCATCATTGTTACACCTAGACCCAAGATCAAAACAAAGTGAGACAGAGGTTCAAAAAATAATACATCTACAAGAAATTGCAAATCAGTTACCTGATGCATTTAATGATATAAACAGGGTCACCAAATCTCATATACCAGCTGCTAATGCTCCAGCTCGAGTTGAGATTCCAAGCAAGCAAAACCATAATAATGCACCTCATGAATCTCAAAAACGTTTAAAACGTGGAAGGCCAATCGGTTCAAAGGATAAAAATCCTCGAAAAAGAAAGGGTTCTGAGAAGGATACTGACCCTAAGGAAGGAATGATTGACAAAACCTTCCCTCAGGAAAGAATAAATGATATAACATTTCCTCAGGAAGAAATAAATGATTCCAATAAAGAATTGTCAATAAACTATGGTAAATCACATATAATGTGGGATCGAGATGAAATGGAAAATATTGATGATATATTTTCTTATTCTGTGGCAAGCGATATCATGGAAGAAAATGATGACCCTGAACCAAAATCTGTAGATGATTGTAAAAATCGACAAGATTGGAACAAATGGAAAGATGCTATGCAAGCTGAATTAAACTCACTAAACAATCGAAAGGTTTTTGGACCTATTGTCATTACACCAAAGTCAATGAAACCTGTAGGATATAAATGGGTTTTTGTGAGAAAACGAAATGAGAAAAATGAAGTTACAAGATATAAAGCAAGACTTGTAGCTCAAGGTTTTTCTCAGAGGCCAGGAATTGACTATGAAGAAACGTATTCTCCTGTCATGGATGCTATTACGTTTAGATATTTAATCAGCTTAGCAGTCTCTAAAAATTTAGAGATGCGCCTTATGGATGTTGTCACAGCTTACTTGTATGGATCACTAAATAGTGACATCTATATGAAAATTCCCGAAGGATTTAAACTCCCCGATGCAATAAGCTCAAAGCCTAAGGAAATGTATTCCATCAAATTACAAAGATCCTTGTATGGACTGAAACAATCTGGAAGGATGTGGTACAATCGTTTGAGTGATTATTTGATAAGCAAATGATATACAAATAATCTTATTTGTCCATGTGTCTTCATCAAGAAGACAACATTAGGATATGTGATCATAGCTGTGTATGTTGACTATCTAAATTTAATTGGGACACAAAAAAAAATTAATGAAGCAATTGCTCTTTTAAAGAAAGAATTCGAAATGAAAGATCTTGGAAAAACCAAATATTGTCTTGGTTTACAAATTGAGCATATGCATAATGGGATACTTGTGCATCAGTCAACTTATACTGAGAAACTCTTAAAACGTTTCAATATGGACAAAGCAAATCCTTTAAGCAAACCGATGGTTGTTAGATCACTCAATGTTGACAATGATCCATTTCGTCCTTGCGAAGATAATGAAGAGATTCTTGGTCCCGAAGTACCATACCTCAGTGCAATTGGAGCATTTATGTATCTTACTAACTGTACAAGACCTGACATTTCTTTTGCAGTTAATTTATTGGCAAGATTCAGTTCATCCCCTACTAAAAGACATTGGAATGGCAACATATTTTTCGGTATTAAAAGGAACTGTTGATTTAGGTTTATTTTATTCTAACGATTCAAAAGAAGGGTTAGTTGGTTATGCAGATGCAGGTTATTTATCTGATCCCCATAAAGCAAAATCTCAAACTGGATATGTATTTAAGAATGGAGGAACTGCGATTTCATGGCGTTCTCAGAAACAAACACTCATTGCAACATCTTCAAATCATGCTGAAGTCATTGCATTGCATGAAGCTTCAAGAGAATGTGTATGGTTAAGATCTATGTCACGACACATATTGATTTCTTGTGGACTAGAGAAAGATCGAATTCTAACTCCTATCTATGAAGATAATGCAGCTTGTGTCTCGCAAATGAAGGAAGGATATATCAAAAGTGACAGAACAAAGCATATACCACCAAGATACTTTGAGTATACTCGAGACCTTATTAAAGACAATCAGGTTGAAATGAGATATGTCCAGTCCAGCAACAACTCAGCTGATCTTTTCACAAAAGCACTTCCCACAGCAACATTCAGGAAACATGTTCATGATATTGGCATGCGCCATGTACGAACAATGTAACGACCTGCAATTTGAGGGGGAGCTATATACTGTACTCTTTTTCCCTTAGCTAAAGTTTTTTTTTCCCATTGGGTTTTCCTTTAGCAAGGTTTTTAATGAGGCAGTACTTCAAGACCCCGACGTTTTGAAATGGTGTCATCCAAGGGGGAGTGTTATGAAAAACCGACACCGACACTATTATTTGTATGACACCATGACTTCACCAACTATATTTTTATATGCACCAATTATATTTCGTTTGTCTCCTTAAATAGTACTTTTTCGCAGTAGTTTTTGCATTATAAATAGAATGATTTGAACGAAGGTTGATATCCAGAAGTAAAAAAGATATCATATTGTTTACTCAGCATATTTCTTAGTTCAGTTATTACTTCGAAAATATTGTTATAATTAGGGCTAATATCATAACAGTTTCAGTATTTTCCCGTTTCTGAAAGGCAACAAAAAGCAGTCTTTATGTTGGTGGTTCCTAAAAGAAACTTTCTTTTTTTCATGAAAAAAACAAAGTTTGGCTATTGATATTTTCTATATTCAGGAATGGTGTCTTTATTTGGACCATGATATATCATAATAAAAGAAAAATCGCATAAAATCTTACCTTTAAACCAAATATACTATAAACAAATGTGTAATAATAAACAATTATATATAGACTCATTTTTCATACCTAGGCCATACGTAATAGTTAAAACCACTTAAAGGTCATTTTCCTAAATCATCATCACTCATTCTAGCATATGGCAATGTTAAGACCTCGTTAAAAACGAATTTTATGTAAGTTAGCAGTTAAAAAAACAAAATATTACGTGAATTTCATTCATAATTCTCAAAATAGAAAAAAAAAATACAAAATTAGTGGGCATGGTTTCACTATTTTTGGAGAGAATCTAAAATAGTTATCTTAAGCAATAAATCAAAATGTTAATTTATCATAAACTTAACTTAGAACACTTATTTTTCTTCTTTTCTCTCTTTTTTTTTTCTTCTTTTTTTTTGTATTTTGATGTCATGATCATTAAAGATAATCAAATATAATATACCAAATTGCAAATATATTGTGTCAAATATAATCATAAATATATACAACTCACAGGAGTTAAGATGAAACAAAAGTGGAGCTAGCAACAAAAAACATGAAATCAAAATCAAATAAACAAAAGATGAAAAACACCAAACAAAAAGAAAAAAGAAAAGCACACAAAACCATCTTTTCTTTTTGAGTTCTTTTAATCTTTATTAATGTTGCCATAATAAGCCATCAAAGAACAAGCCACCGGAAGTAGACGGCGGCTCACCACCGAAATAATAATCCGACTGCCACGGCGGCGATGAGTAGTAGTCCCAAACCGAGTCCACAAACACGAAATCGTCCCTTGACTCAACCGAGTCGTAACTCGTTCCCAAACTAGGTAATTCAACTATCTCACCCAGATCATCAGCTGGTGCCGTTGAAACCTCGTCCGATGTAAACAACGAGGTCGTAGATGCCGAGGATGTCAACGTGGACGCCGCGGAGTACGAGGAAGAGGATGACGTGGAAGGTGGAGTTGTTACCTGTTAGACACAATGTAATTAGACAAAAGTTAGATGTATTATTATGTAAATATGAATAAAGTATCAATACAACTTTATACAATTATACATAGAGTTGTCTCTAAGAATTTAAATGTATTTATCTACAGGTAAAAAAAATAGCCTTTATATATATATTTAAAAATAATTGTTAATTGTAAAAATAATAAACAAAATATAGTTATTGTTATTGTGAACTTTACTACTTTTTATAAACATAAATATGATTAAGTTATTTATATTTTAAAAAGGCCCTAAATTTTTTAATTGTTTTATTATCTATATAAATAAATATTTAACTTTTTAAAAAAGTATTAGGCCCTGTCGAAAACAGGCTCTAGACGGTGGCTGAGCCCTGTATTTTTACACACACTTAAGAGTTTTAACTTTACCGTAATGGTAGGGTTGAGGTGTTCCATAGAGGCGGCTTTGGTAGCTGCGGCTTGAATGTCACATGGAGAACATGATTCGGGTTGTGGCAAAAGATGTTTGAGTTCGGGGAAATTAAGGATGGCTGACATACCCTTGATGGAAAGTTCGGCAACGTCGTGTGCACGTGCGGCCATTTCCGGGTTAGCAAACGTCCCGAGCCAGATCCGAGACTTTTTCTTGGGTTCTCGGATCTCAGACACCCATTTTCCCCATGCCCGCATCCGAACACCTCTATAAACCGGATGCTTACTATTATTATTGTTGTCGTTGTTGTTGCTGTTGTTTTTGTTTTTTGCCTTGTTAGAAGTAGTAGTACAAGTATTTGCATTTGCATTGTCATCCAAATCCTTTCGGTCTCTCTTCGCTCTTTTCGGGTTTGGTTCGACTACATCGGGTTGTTTAGCAAATGAGTCGGATGATAATGTAGTGGTGCTTGAGTCAGTTCTTGCCATTGTGAGTTCTAAGAAGCTTGATCTAAGAGAAAGAGAGAGGGGGGGGGGGGTATGAAATGTAGGTACGAAAAATAAATGCACCCACAAGTATTACAAGTGTTTGGTGTGAGAGGAGTTTATATTATATATAGTGCATATAGTTAGAGATACGTGTATATATAAATATAGATATAGAGAGAGAAGAGGTAGCAATCAGAAACCGACCGAGGCAGCTCATAAAATTATTAAGGGTATGTGAAATGGGAATTGAACCAAAAAAAAATATAATATTAACAAAAATATTTGAAAAATGAACACAAGAGAATAATATTAGATAGAAGAATAGAAGATGAGTTAAATATTTTTGTTAAGGATTATGTTTAGGTAAATAAATCACAACATTTACCAGTTTCTTAAATAATAAATCACAACATTAACCAGTTTCTTAAATAAATCTATGTGATATATATTGGACAAGATATTATTTTATATCCAGTAATTAAGTACCAAAACTAATTTTAGTTTATAATATTTATTTTAGAAAATATGTATTATTAACCTTTTATTACAAACTGACCATAACGATACGTCAACTTTGTATACTACCAAATTTTACGTTTGTAGTCGGACGGATTTATCTCTCCATTTGTGATATACATGTTTCGCCCTGATGACTTCTCATAATTTAAACTATTTTTAGTATAACCATTCCCTTATAATACATTTTTTAAGTGTATAAATTTGAATATATATTTAGTGTTAAGTTATTTGTGGTATTATGTAAATAACTTACAGAAAAATTTAATGCATTACATAAGATATACATGTTAAAAACTTATAATATTATTATTGTCATGAGTTTCTCTTAAAATTATTTCATGCTATTTTAATATTTTTGTTAATTATTAATCTCTTCTTGGTGTTTACTTCTAGTTCCCGAAATACAAACTGATGCAGGAGCATCTTCTTATTTAAATTCTGATTTTTATTATCCTTTAATATTTTGTGTTTATCTTGTTTCCAAGTTAATCTCATTTTATTTTAGTATAAGTTAGGGTTTAAGATTATGTATTATTTAGTTTTGATAGTGAATTTGAATTATAAGAACTTTGTTCTTGAACATTTAGTTTGATTTTATCGTCTTTGTTAATCATAAGTGTCTTGAGCCATTGATCGCTTCCGAAATTACATCAAAGGAGGTGAAGAAGCCTGGGAACCCGATAAACCCACGTGGTACAAATTTAGATACGGGTGAGACGACCCATGAGGTTGAGGTGTTTGGGCGGGTCATGGTGTCAACAAATAAGGAGCGGGTTGATGTTCCTTTTGATCCAGGCGGGTATGTCCGAAGGCAAAACTCGAGGACGAGTTTTTCGAAGATGGGGAGTATGATGCAGGAGCAACTTCTTATTTAAATTCTGATTTTTATTATCCTTTAATATTTTGTGTTTATCTTGTTTCCAAGTTTATCTCATTTTATTTTAGTATAAATTAGGGTTTAATATTATGTATTATTTAGTTTTGATATTGAATTTGAATTATAAGAACTTTGTTCTTGAACATTTGGTTCGATTTTATCGTCTTTGTTAATCATAAGTGTCTTGAGCCATTGATCGCTTTCGAAACTGCATCACAAACCAAATTAACAAATAATATTTATTTATATATATTTCAGTCGTTATCGTAAATGGTTCTATTATTAGTTAAAATTCTGGACCATTTATATATGGCCCCGATAATTGAAGTCAAATTTAGATCCCACCATAAGTTAATTTAGACAACTTAATCAAAGTTCAGATTTAGATATATTTTGTGTTTATTTCTTTCTTTAAAATTAAATATCTTTTAATTGTTTGTGAAATTCCTTTCTCATTTAAAAACATATTTTAATCTATTTATAAAAAAACATTAACACTGGTAAACTAACAAACTTTTATCTATAATATATATAAACGAAGACACAAAAATCCTACGTGTCGTGATGTGGTCGCTCCCCATTTCTTTGAAGTCACCAGATTTGCTTAGTTTTTAATGGAGGCTTCTCATGCATTTGACCCGAATTCATGGTTATGGGTATTACCAAAACCAAATATTTCTTAAACGGGTTATAACATCTCATTAAATTAAAAACTAATCTCACCAAATATTTGATGTAAAAATCCTATAAAGTATGGATATATTAAAAATTAATTTTTTAATTCTTTTTAAAGATATGACTTATAATTAAATTAAAAGTTAAAATACCTTTATTGTGACAACTAACATATGTATGTAACGTACACAATATAACATATTTGCATATTGTTCTCTTATGGGCATAAACCCACAATAAAGGTGACAAATTTTATTTATGTAAAATAATAATACAGAGCTAATTTCCTAACGAGTCATATGATGTTTTCAAATATATAAAATCTCATCTATGAACCAATGGGTTTTACCAATTTAATATAACTTTTAAACCGGGTTATAATATCTAATTTATTTGTGAAACAATATTCATCATCAAATTATAAGTATATAATTATTAACTTCCTTACAATACATAAAATTAAAATCAAATATATATATATATATTAATCTTAAAAATATATGAACAAAACCTTCATATTTTTTCTCAAGCCACCAGATTGCTTGATTTATAAATGATGGTTTCTTATGCATTTGACCCGAATTCACCGGTATGGGTCTTACTAAACCCAGATAGCCATTAATATCTCATTATATTAAAAATAAATCTCACCAAATATTTGATATAAAAATCCTATTATTTAAGGATATAATAAAAATAAATATCCAATTTTTTTAACAAAATATTATTTATAACTATAAAACAATTTTATAGTAAAAAATAAGCGGGTCATGGGTCTCATCAAACCGAGATAACTTTTAAACGGGTTATAAAATCTCATTTATTTGTAAAACTCTTTCATCATCAAACCCTAAGTATTATTATTAATTTACGTCCAATAAATAAAATTAAAATACAATAAAAATATATCAATGTTAGAAACGTAAATTGTAAACAAACCCCTATAATCAAACCCTGATTTAAATTTTCAATATGGATATAGTTACACGATTCTTTTCTCTTTTAAGTTTAACTTAAATGAAAAGTTTCAAAAAATAATATCCAAATTATAACAAATGAACATAAACAAATAAATATAAAAATTAAGTAGATAATTCATTTAACGTTTAATTAAAAATGAACAAACACAACATAAATTAATCAAAATAGGTTCAAGTATATTATTAACTTCTTACAATAAATAAACTAAAATCCAAAAAAATACATTCACAATATTAGAAACGAAAAATTAAACAATCCCCCATAATACGGGGGACAAAAACTAGTAATATATATTTAAAAAACAATTCTAGCATAACTCACAAGTACTACGATAAATTCTAACAAAGGCCAACCAAGACCTCAATGCTATTTGCGTACCTCTAGTTGTTATATACTTTATTAAAAACCAAAATATCACATCTACATCCCAAAATAAGTGTCACCAGACAAATATTCTAAGTTTCATGAATAAATAGTTAATGCATTATACATATAAGAGTTTCATGAATAAATAGTTACCTAAAAGTTAGAATGAATTACAATTCAAACTTTTACCGATTAGCTAATAATATTTGATACTGATAATGTGATTATTGGTGACCTTAGGCCCTTAGTATTCATTTGGGTGTGCAAGAAACCGGAGGAAAAAAAAACTAAATTAGAAACTAACGGTTTGGTTTTGGTTCGGTTTGGTGTTTGTGAAAAAAACGAACCAAACCTATAAAACCGATTTTTTGAATTACTTTTTCGTTAAATCGTCTATGTTTTATAAACTTGGATATATGTTTTGTTTTTAACATCAATCGGTTATGTTTTGTCAATTCGGAGGAGATTAAATTATTTTAAATGTCGTATCTCCAATTTCAAAATATTATTATGTGTCTTTCTTTGTCTCGAAACTACTAGCCCGAATTGCAAAAACTGAAAAAACCGAATACATAGCCAAATTGAACCAGGAAATCAAAAAACCGAAACCGAACGGTTTTGAAAAAACAAAAAACCAAAACTGTGGTTTACAAAATCGATTTTAGCTCAAAACCACAACACACACATCTTACATAGAAGTAACAATGGATGTTTTTAACTAACTACTGACTGGTTTTTATCACAATCAAAATGTTATAAATTGTAAAACAATATAAATAAAAGTTATATATAATATCATTAGTCATATTGTCAGTATGAATTATTATAATTCAGTGGACCGTGTAGTTTGAATTACTAAATTTCAATTTGTTTGTATATAATGGTTAGATGTTAATTTCATCTCTATTGTTAGCACATACTTTTAGAAAGCAAACACTATTAAGGCAAACTAAAATAGTAAGTAGGGATTTGCGTCGGGCTAAAACTGAAATGGACCTATATAAGGTGGGTCGGTTTCAGTCTTTTCCGGTTGTGCTTGAAATGAATATATATTTTCTAGGCTATGATGTTTCACATTTAGGTTATTAGTTTTTACCGTGACCGTGACAAATCCAAACCGGACCAAAGTCATTCAACCTCAAAAGTTACAACGAGAGCTAACCCAATATGCTTAATCGGTCAGGTCTCTAGTCACATCTAGTTACTTTATACGACTTGAATCATGCTCAACCCGAATGGTAAGAAGCTCTATAAATAGTTTTAAAACTGAATATTTTCTAAAACATGCTAAAATAAGAATAAGTTCACCTAGCCAAATTTGGAAACATTTAATTTTCCCTCTTAAAATATCGATTTTTGTGTGTTCCTCACAATATGGTGATGATCGAGATCTCAAGGCATAATGAATGGTGGTGCATAGGACATTAAATTACAATAAGGTTTGTACTGACCATGCTTCGGTTATAAATGAGGTTGACTCTTCCTTTTTATATTATATGTTTCCTGTGTTAGAATATATTTTTTTTACCTTTGATCCCTATCCTTCTTTCATGTAAAATAATATTTTATTTGGTTATGCCGTAATTTTTTAACTTAATTAAAATAATAACAATAACTTGAAAACTGGTATAAAAACCTATGTTTCACAACATTACAATTTCTTATATCTCGTACCTATTACACAAACTTTCTTTTTTTTTTTATCACAAATATCAAAATTAATAATACCTAAAACCTAGAATTGTATTCACTACAAGAATCCCTCATTAAAAAATTTGACATACAATTTTATTTTATTTATATAAGTTTAATGTTTTTCTCCAAAACATAATTACATTTTCCTCATGAGGGTAATAGAATATTTTGATAAATAATGTAAAAAGTATTATTTTCTTATGACAATTCAAACGGTGTTGTTTTTTTTTTTCCGAAAAAAAAACAACTCGCTCACATAGCAATGCAGCCTCTTAACTTTCATTGGTTCCACAATTGCATTGCATCATCACAATCATTTGTGAATTGTACGTAGGTGATGCGAGACTGAATCATCAAGATAAGAAGTCCTTACCATGAAAGTGAACAAATAAACGCGTCTATGAGCACATCATCACTATCATTTGTGAATTGTTGCCACAAGGCAAATCCAAATTCATGTCTCTCCATGTAATATGCAACATGTATCTAGCATTCGTGTTTTGAAAATGAAATGCAAAACTCGTCTAATGTATGTTAATTTGGTAATAGATAATCTTTTAAAAATTAGTAATGGTTTTGCAGCTCCTAATAGGTCTAAGTTATTAAATGATAATATACTTTCAATTTTACCTTGATGGTGTTATATGTTAGGATTGTGCTATAAAATATGGTTGCAGTCTGTGATTATAGGTCAGCTAACCGAACCATGTAAACTCTCTTGTGTTCGTTCTCTTATTTATTTTCTTCTTTCGTGTGTCTTTGGTTCATGTGTGCCTTATTCCTAACATTATATGAATCCATTTTAATGTCATAATTAGTGAAATAAATACACTTTTCAAATATGTTTCATCGTGATACATATGATAACTTGCTTCCAGTAAAAATGTTCATATATGCAACATGAACTTTCGAATTTTGTTTCCTTATGTGCCATAAGCATCCAACTTTTGTTGTATTTCCCGAAAGGATTCTTTACTTCTTCACTTGGATGAACAGTAAATAATGAGTATCGAGTTTTTGGAGTGTTGGCATGATGGTTGAGTCATTATTAGACATGAGCCGGTGGATGAATAGCTAGTAACTTTGAACGTATTTTCCTCTAGTAAACTCATACTAACTGAAAATTAACCTAGGATTGCTGGAGAAAAATACGTTCAAAGTTGAGAATGTCTGTCAGTCTGTGAATATTTACCTTCAAATACATATATATTGCTTTATTTACTTATCATCTACCCTTTGTTATTGAAATACAATTTTGATCCAAAAATTTATTTTAAGCTTTTATAACTTGATTGTAAAGAAAGTATTGTACCGTATATATATTTGCTTTATCTACTCACCATCTACTCTTGTTATCAAATATCAGTAAATAAAGCAATATATATATGTATTTCATCATAGTAACTTATAAGCAACCTACTTATTAATTAATTATATACGTATGCATTGGGTCAAGAGCTATAATGGGCTAGTGAATTGGGTCCACTCCTACATAAAAAAAAAAAATTTCAGTTCTATTTCGTCGGTTTTTTGTTCGGTTTTGGTTACAACCTGGTTATGGCTCACCCTAAGCTATGATGTAGCTTCTAAATTGGTCTCTAGAATCTGTGTACTGTTGATGGGCTGCAAAACAAATTCATTAATTGCCAATGGGCCCGTTGTATTATTCAATTATTAAATATTCTTGTATACATAACTATTGCAATTTGCAACTACATTGGCCCAATTGATTTATTTGTGAGATACGTAGTTTTATGGGCATTTTGCAAAGCCCGTCAGCCCCATAAAGCATATTCCATAAAAGTGGAATTTAATTTGATTATGTTATTTTTTTTATAAAAATTATTTTAAAAGTAAATAAATAATATTTGGTTTTATAAGCAATGCAATATTTTGAATCCAAACACACCATCAATATTGAGTTTTTTTTAATGCAATAGATTCAACAGATTCAAGGGTGTTCAAATTTGGATATCCGAATTCTAAAAAATATTTATGATTTAATATTACTATAAAATACTTAAGAATTAAAAAAAAAAGATGTTTCGGATATCCGAAAATCTTGAAAATATTTGAAAATTATCTGAAATATCAAAGAAATACTCATTATATAGTAGTATCTTCAAAAATTTCAGATATAATATCTGAAAATTTTCAAAATTACTATTCTAATCCAAAAATACAGATATCCAAAATTTTCGAAGAAAGTTCGGATTCGAATTTTCAGACATGGATTAGAGGATTATTTTTTTTGAAAGCTACTAATTAGATCTTCATATCCTGTGTTTACGATTGTGTTTCTGATCTAGGGCCGATTTAGGACGAATCTTTATGTCATAGATTTGGGTGATAATTTTATGTTTGTTGTCTCAACGTGACTTACCCTACATGTTTATACAATCTAGAATTCATGATTACTTTTTTTCTAACTAAAAACTAGAGTGATGGTGACCACGAACTTGTGGTTGTGAATTAGTTAGCGGTGATGATGCGAAGTGTTATGGTCACACATTTATAAATAATGATAATAAATGGTAAGAGTTTATACTTTATGAGAGTAAAATTTTTTGCAACTTTTTAGAAAGTTTATATATATGGTCCTAGCTATTTCCTCAAACGTAAAGCATCTGGTACTTAGAACGAGCAGGTGTTTCGAAAATCTATTAAGTTCGTGTGAAATGACCAAATTCTTCTCTTTAAAGAAAAAACAAAAATAAATGTCTACTGACTAAAAGGACCAAAAGTGTCGTCAGTGATGAAGGTGAGGGTGGATTTATTTATTTATTTTAATAAGTTGAGATCACAGTGTAATTTCTTTAAAGTTACAAATACAATTCGAATATTAACACATAACCCATAGGTATTAGGTATAGTTTTCTTAGGGTGTGTTTGGGATTCCTTATTTAAGTTGAAAAGGACTTATTATAATAATTCAAAAATGACTTATGAATTTATAATAAGGAGTTTCCAAAAAAGTGTTTGGATAAATAAAAGTCAATAAATTGTTTTTTTATTAAGTGTTTTTTTTTAACTTATTGATGGAAAATGACCAAAAAAGGACACTTTTATATAAGTGGATAAGTTGTTTTTAAAAAGTGTTTGGGTGGAATAGAATGGTGAAATTGGTATTCTAAACTATAATGAGATAAGTTAGCATATCCCAACTAATTCAAAACCCATTTTTTGGCCTTATAAATAAGAAGAAAGTTAAAAGGACTTATTGGTTCCCAAACACTATATAAACATAAAAAGAACTTATTTATCCTATATAAGTCATAAGAAGAGGAAAATAAGGAATCCCAAACACACCCTTATTTATAAAATATGGTGACTTATGTTAGATTTTTAGCATATGCAACAAGGTCTATACATGATAATTGATATCTTTCATGTTAGATTATAATATTATTATATGCATGGGGTTCCTTTGAATAAATTAAGGGTTGATATTTGATAATGTGAGTAGAGTATGTGACCTCACCCGGCCCAATAAGCGACCCATTATTAGTTGGTGTAGGGTTCATTATTTTAATAGGTGTGGGCTGATCTCTAGAATAATACTACCAAACTAGTTTGCAATATAATTCCAAGTCTAATCATATAATATATATACTCAATACTTCTATTCATGATGTGTCCACCTGTTAATTATCAACCGTTAGTATTGAGGAGTGACAGACCCACATACATCATAGATTTACTGGTACGAGGACAGTTTTTATAGCTTAGGGGTCGATGATACGGGCTGAAGCGACGCGTGACCGTGTATTAGTTGTTGTAGGGTTCATTTGGTTGATACGCATTGTTGTTTCCAAAATATCGACTATTTACTCGTCAAAACCAATGAAACACGGATTAGTGTTGCTAAAGAGCTAACAACATCATTGATCACTAAAGCTGGCTATATTGCAAGTGTTGCCTGTTTATCGTTTATACAGTTACATATCTACATGAGGTTTAGTTGACAGTAAGATTTGTCATTAAATTACAAACTATAATATAACGGAATGTATTAGGCGCTTTAAAAGTAGCCTGGGCTACCCCTTAGCTTTGTCGGCAAAGTGTAAAATAGTACAAATTTTTTCTCTTCACCATTTTACGTATAAGATGCTCTCAAGCAAATATCAGAATATCCCTATATCCAAAATATTTTTTAAATACCCCTAATGCTTGGGGAAATTAATAGGAGCAGATAAGGGACATAATTAGAAAATCATTTAATTATTTTTGATATTTGAGAAAAAAGAATTGATTAAAACAATAAAAAAAATCGGTTGCCAAACTGCAAAACCAAATAATTTTTATGGTTTTGGTTTGTCTTTTTCTGAGTGTATAAGCCATTGAAATCTAATATATTTTACACATTTCTGACTCATGTTTTATTTACTTGGTTCAGAAGATTTATAAATAAAAAATGCTACAAAAGATAATAATATGACAAATTAGGCTTCTCCAAACAACTGTTCTATAAAATATCAATCAATATGAAAAGACAAATATATGATTTTTTATAGTTGGTTTAATTTATTTACTTCTTAGTGGCCAGTAAAATATTTATAAAAACTAGCAATACGTCAGAACCGTCAAATACAACACACTCGATCCACCGTGTAACGACAACACCCAAAAAGTCACCACCCAAGAAACAAAAACATACAGATTACAACCGAAATCCTCTCCAGTCTTCCCATGTCAACCCTTTTCTTTTGGACATATTTTTAACCCAAAGGAACCCCGTTGACTTTATCTCTTCAATCAAACTCGGTATCCGAATCGAAGTCCCATTATGAATTAACATGTTTAGCTTCCTCCAAAGACACCACATCGTAACCAAGCAAACCGCATGGAGTGCCGTAGCTTTATCTTTAGGAAATAACGAATATGACTGTAACTCCACCAAATCCCGAACACTAAAGGCATAAATTGAGGAAACCTTACACCATTGGGAAATCAAGCACCACACCTTTTGAGCTACTTCGCACGAAATAAAAACATGATCAACCGACTTCTCTTCACTACCACAAGCTAGGCAAACCAAAGGCCTTGTCGAAATGTTTCTCCTAGCCAAAGCATCTAGCGTCGGAAACAATTGAGCATCGCCCTCCAAGCAACAAACCCCACTTTTTTAGGAATCCAAATACTTCAATCAAAGAATATTGAAACGGGTATGACCAAAGAATATTGACAAGGGATAAATGAAATTATATAGTTTCATTATCCATTTTAGATATTTCATATAATATATGATAAATGGTTATAAATAAAGAACAATCAAGTTATTGTATTTATTGTTTTCGCTGTCCCACACAACTTACATGCTAAGACCGCTGTTAGTGCTAGTCTAGTTAGACGAAAATATCACCATAACACCTTTATTCTCTCATATATATCTCTCTATTTGCTATCTTTTTCACAATGCTTTTTTTAAAGCACCCACACGTCTTCAATAACCTCACACATCGTCTAGATTCAAAATAATGAGGGGACGATAATTCTATGTTGCATGAGTGATGGCAAGTCGAGTCAAGTAAAAAATAGTCCGGGTAGAAAACATGAAGGGTCAAGGATAACAAATTCTTACATAAAACCCAAGTATAAACACCAATAAGCCCAAATAACATTAGTTAGTGTTTAACGAGTCTGCACTCCCGTGTCACCTAACTCGATTAATCACTGGCGTTATTATCTCGATCGACAAGTTAATCAAATACACAAAATATACGTCGATAACACAATATTAGCAGTGATATTACAACTGTACAACTCCATCTAGGCTTAAATTGGAATAACCTATTGTACCAAATTGAGTGTAAGATCATATGAAATAAATCATACTTAACACCCTTAACATTCCATAAAAAATGCCTTTGAACTTTCTTCACCCCATGCTGCAATTCGCGATATCTTGCATCACCGATCGCCATAAGTTTATTTCTCAACTCGGGTATATCTTTTTCGGCTACAACAACCGAAAACGATTCCCAGTTTAACACCTCAAAAAACGGAGGGACGAAGTTGTCAGATATAATTACGGGCACACACTCGTAAAATATCGCCTCTACGACCCGCGGGCTGTTTACTTCGTACCCTTTCGGGCAAATGCAAAACTTGCTGCTTTTCATGTTTTCAATGTAGTTCATTTTGCTAACGACTCCGGGTAGCATCGGGCCGAGAATTTTTATGTCGGGATCTTTGTTGTTCCAGTATTCGAGTAAGATTTTACGTAAGTACCCGTGTATGCTTCCTGCGTAAAAGGCTAAAATCTTCCGCTCGGAAGCGGGTTTTCCGCCAAGGTCACGGAGCGGGTTTCGGGCAGACCTGACGTAGCATTCGGGCAGGGAGACGTCTCTCCCGATCTTGAACCCGGTGGTGACATCGGCGTTGCAGAGTGCTTTCATGCAGTGTTCCATATGGTGCCTTGTTTCATATGGAGCCTACAATGTACAAGTTATATAAAAAGATTCGGTTCAATTTCAGGTCGAACTTCAAACCCGTTTAGCTAAACGGGTTGTGTTCGTTTCAACCCAGCAGGTTCACGGGTTGACTTGTTTAATCCATTTATTATTTTATGGTCAAAATTTAAAACTTAAACGAGAAATTTACATAAGATTTTATAATTAAAATGTAATTGTTATATATACATATCTATTTTGTGATGCAAATTTATAATCTTAAACTATTAATATGCGAAAAAAAAAAGTTAAAATTTTTCGGGTTAAACGGGCCGTGTTCGTGTCAACCCGCAAACATCTGTGTCATGTTCATGTCGGGTTAGAAACTTCAAGCTCAACTCGTTTAGCACCCCTACATAAACCATTATCATTTTTATCTTAAAACGGGCCAAAATTAAATTAATAGTCGAAACGAGTTGAATGGTTGCTTTATTGTATATAACTTTGTGAATCATTACCTTAACAAACTAGATTATTATTGAACTAGCTTGGGTGAACCCAATCGACCCGACCCGTCCTGGCCCGTTTTGCTACCTTCTAATCATTAATCAATGCACAAGAAACTCACCCAATCATGGCAAGCAACAAGAAAATGATCCGCTCCACCGGTTCTATTCCAAAATGGGTATTTAGAAGCGATTTTTTCTGCATAACCCTTCAAAAACTGTCTTAAATTTGTCCGATTGTGAGAATTACGAACATATAACTTATGTTCTAGCATCCGTGCACTAAATGGCATATAAAACAAGTGAGCTTTCCGTGGGTCTTTAACTACAAACCGTTTATTACCCTCCATAAGCTTCATAAACCACCCCTCAGAGGCATATAATCCCTTAAGTATCGGTTGATGAAATATCGGTTTATCCCCTTCTTTGTATACATACACTTTGAGCGTACGTTCCATGAGTTCATAGCTCCTGCGTTACACGTCAACACGTTAGGTAGTTGTACATTTGTATATTTGTACGCGCTATAACTAAATATATAGAAAGTGAGATTATTATTATTATTATTAACCTTTTGAACATTGATATGTTACGGAAAACAGGAGCATAAAGTTCCTGATCCGTTGCTCGGGAGGGCGTTTTGGTAATTTGCACCTTTGCAGCAAGAATGTCTTGGTCCCGTGGCGAAGACCATCTCGGCCTCTGCAAAAACAATATGATACCAACTACATAAGAACATTTTATACAAATTTGTTAAACAGATTCAACAAATTAAGTAACGATACCATAGCTCTAGACGACTTTCGGTTTCGGGTCAACAAACGGTCCATTTGGTCAATGTACATAACCGATTTCGGTGGCATCAAACACCTCATTCTCTTAACATCATCACCTTGGAACAAATTATACTTCTCATTAATCGGAAGAACCGGATGAAATCGATTAACAGACTTATCGACAACGGGCTCCTTAACCGAACTTACAATCTTCGGGCCGAAAGAAATATTATTATTTACAGAAACCCCATCTACAGATAAAATTTCCTGTACTGATTCATCATTTTTCTCCACAAAAACATCATCAAAATCTCTGCTTTGATCAAATTCAAGATTTTCTTGAAATGCTTCTAAAGTGTCATAAATTGAAGGGTTATTGTGACCAAAAGGAAGCATAAATAAATGGATTGCAGCCACTAAAACTACTAGCAAAACCCATTTTCTTTTTACAATTTGATGAATAATTTGGAAGTGAATTGGGGGTTTCTTCATACTGGATAAAGATTCAATTTTTATGATACAAATTCATTGTTAAAGCTTAAAGAACAACTCAGGAAGCTCAAAGTACAAACCTTGATGATTCTTGAATGGGATCTTGATTGAAAGTGTTGATGAAAGTGAGTGAGTAAGCAGAAGTGATTCTTGTTCTTGTTGTTGGAAAGTAGAAAATATTAAATTAATCACACGGGTGGGACCCGATGCATATTTGGAAACAACTTCTATAATGATATGGTCGTCAACAAGTAATTTATTAAGTAGTTGCTCTAAAACCGGATTCGGTATCAGTTTGCATCTTTACGGTATGGCTTTAACACCATGCATTAGATCCATTAGTTATCAACGATTCACCCAGATGGATCAGGAGCATTAGCGACAACAATAGATTTAAGTATTAGAGTTTGAGTTTGAGTTTGAGTTTGAGTTTGAGTTTGAGTTAGTTTACTTAATTGTTTGAAATTATTATGGTTAGTTTATTAGGATAAGTTTCAAGGTGTTTGAGTCATAGTTGGTTTAGGTTTTGAGAATATATAGTATGAATAGTTAATGTAATTACTTGGTTCAACTTGATAAACAAGACAACAACTCATCATAGACTCGATGAGTCGATCCAATGGAAATTACATCCAACATAATTGATATATTTAAAAGTATGAATCAAGATATTCCAAATCCTTTATTTAGAGGAGTCCATCATTTAGTTGATCATCTTCAGGCTCACAATATGATTTCCATAACCAATGTTTTCGCCATAACAAATGTACCTCCTCAGTCAGAACTTGTTTGGTCTCGGGTAACAGGAAGTAGATGAAGCAAGTCATGATCCCAATCAACGCGGCAAACAACAAGAAAATGCCGTATCTAAGATAACATAGCGACACGAGGAAGCATTGTGCAACCAAAGCCGTAAAAAACATGTTGACACAAACCACCATACTTAGACCCGCCGACCTTGTTTCTAAAGGGAACAATTCACTTGGAACTAGCCAACCTAACGGCCCCCATGATCGCCCGTAAGCCAAAACGAAAATGCATATCATAATCACAAGAAAAATCCCAATTCCTTTTGGTAACTCAACACCTTGTCCGAACTTAAGAGCTAAGGTTATTGCCACAGCCACCTGAAAATCAAGAAAAAGTTTCAAATTTTTTGGTTTAATTTGAAAAAAATCACCAAAAATCTAGAAATTTTTCAAAAATGTAAAACCTATGAAAGATTGCCTTGACCACTAATCAAAATTAAATAAAAAACACAACTTTTGCAATTTTGTTGCCTCCAAAATGCTTCATTAACTCATTATATTCTCACGTGTTAACATCCTAAATGAAAAAAATGTTATCGAAAGAGCCCTAAAATTTAAAAATCCGTTTAGGCCTCCAAAAAGGTTAAGCAACCTCGGTAGAATAGAACAGATTACCATGCATATAGATCATTTCAATGCCAGCTTCCAAGAAAAATGCCCTTCTACCAAATTTATCAACAAACGCCATCGAAATTAACGTAGCAATAATAAGAATACCACCCGTAATTGTTGATGACCATAACGACGCGCTAGATCCAAACCCCAAGCTTTGAAAGATCACCGGTGCATAAAACAATATGGAGTTATTTCCGGTAAGTTGTTGAAATGCAGGTATACCCAAGGCTCCAATAATCAATTGCGGTCTATTTTTCCGCTTTAAAAGGTTTCTAAACGGATGTTTCATAGCTTTTGCAGCCTCACTTGCTAACAAGATCTTGAAATTCGGCTTCTATGTTCTTTGTACCTCTAACTTTCTCCAAAACACGTCTTCCTTCCTCTAATCTTCCTTGTTCGACTAAACTGTATGGTGTTTCGGGTAGGAAAATCCCACCGATAAACATTAATGTCGCTGGAACTGCGGCTAACCCGAGTGATAATCTCCATCCCCATGTGTGTTTCTCAGTTGCATTGTTTATAAAGTTGGCAATAAATACACCTAAACAAGTTGTTAACTGAAATAATTGGTTTATTGAACCTCTTATCTTTGCTGGTGCCATTTCAGACAAATAAAGAGGAACTGCCTACATAATCAAGAAACAAAAAAAAAAAAATTGTGAAAATCACTAAATTAACCATTTTGACTAGAAATTAGAAAAAAAAAAAAGTACTCATTTTTTTACTAAACTAGCCGTGGACCCCAATAAACTTGCGTTAATTTTTTTGAACGACCAACAAACTTGTTTATTATAAGTAAACCATCAAGAGACCAACAAGTAGCTAGTCCGCCTAAGTGGCCGCAAGATTTGCATATTCCTACGCCCGTGGCATGTATTAAGTTTTTAAATAGTTTTAAAAAAATTTAAGCTTCTAATCATTTTTATAATTAAGTTTTAATACCGGAAAGTTTTTTAATTTTCAAAATTTTTTAAAATATTGAAACTTATAAGTATCAATTTTTTTTTATAATTTTACTTCTTTAACTGTCTTTTAAAAATGAAATTTTAATAGTTATTGTATATATTTAAAAAAATAAATTTTAATACCATTAGGTTTTAATTATTTTACAAAATAATAATAGCTACTAAACAACTTTTAATGGTTATTTAGTCATTGTTCAAAGGCTTTAAGTACTATTTCTTAGGCTTAATCAACAAGAACAATTTTATAAAACTTACTTGGTTCCCAAATCCGATTCCAACACCGAGAAAGCATCGGCCAATGATGAGCATTGCGATGTTTAGAGCTCTTGCGTTGATGATGGATCCTACGAAGAAGTTAAATGCACCCCACAGAATACTGGCTCTTCGGCCACTATTCCGTGTCACATGGGATGCTAAAAAGGTGGAAATGAGGGCTGCAAAATATAGTGAGGATGTGAAAAGAGTCAGGATTTGGCTGTCGTATTTGCAGTAATCGGTTTCGGTTAAATGTTCTTGTTTTCTTTTGTAAACTTCTGGGAAGAATTCTTTCAAGAAATAGTCCATGGATGTTACTCCACCTGTAAATCAACAATGGAAGAATTTGAATTGTTTTAGTTTGTATCCGCCTTCAAGTTTTAATAATAAATGTGTGCTAATATGGTCATGTTTCTAAAACCTTTATATAACTATGCACATTTTAATTAAATTAATTATCAACTATGTGTAACAACTTAAAATGAAACTATTGTATATGACATTACAAAACTAAAAAGCTTTTACTATCATTTGAAAAATCCTTTTATGTTCACATACTTTTTAATATGTTGTCTTTTTCTTAAAAATAGAAAAACATTCAAATAGATTATAAACCTTTGCATCTAGATATTTATATTAAACTTGTATGTTTCTATCATTTATTTAATCTCCAGATGTTGGATGAACTTTATTTTCTTTTCTATGAGGCAAGTATTATGTTTTGCGGTCGAGTGATAGAAAGACTAACCGGATATTCCAAGATCATATCCAAACAAAGATCCGCCAAGAGCAGCAACGATGCAAGCAAACATAAAGTAGGAGGTGATCTTATGTTCGTAGAGTTCCGCCCTCACGCCAACCTTGTCGCTCGCCGTTCCACCACCGGCCATTGTGGTCACCGGATATATTATGACTTATGTCACACGATCAAATAAACGAAACTAAAATATCTATATATGTATGATTATGTATAGATACCAATTGTGTGGGTTGGAATGCTCTTAACTTTAACATTCAATTATTCATTGTTGTTAGAAACTTAGAATTACATAAATAGTGTCTTGAATATTAATCAAGTAACATTTATAGTTAGTTGATTTTGAATACTACCTTTTTTAGTCCTTACATAAACTATGTATCAATATAGGTCTTTTCTTGAGAGACCAATAGTCTAATTGATTGTGGGCCTAAGAAAAACGTACACCCACATGAAATAAAATATTAAGATGAGGAGAATTTTAGACCATGCAATATCTTTCTATGTATATTTGAGACACGATGCAAATAATATCCGTATTCTTAAGGGAAGCATACGTAGGTTGTCGATCAAGAGAATGTCGGATTGTTGGCAGTTGCTACAAGTATGAAGTACCGTGTGGATGTGATTAAGACTTGGAAAGGTGTCGTCAAATCAATTGTTATTGGATTATGCTAGCTGTTAAGTGTACATCTTAGTATGAATTTTACTGAATGTATCTTTTTCCCTATTAAATCCGTTATATCATCTTTCTGCTTTTTTTACTTACAGAGGAATACGTTCAACATTTGTGAGAAATGTTAGCCTCAATCATTGTTTTTGTTCGTATTTTTTTTTACTTTACTCGGAGCAAGAATTACATAATTGGTGTTTTAAGTATTAATCAAATAACATTTATTGCTAGATGTTCGTTAAATACTACCTTTTTAGTCCTTATGGTTGGGGCCTAAGCAATAGGCCGAGCAATATTCTCTATTTTATATATTAAGTTTAATTACATATTTTGAAATATGATGCTTATCTTATTTATTTATTTGTTTTGTTATGAGAAAAATATATGCGTTCTTAGTGATTCGTAAGTTTGTCATGAGGAGGTAAGAGTTAATGAAAAGCCAGTCACCAATAAACTACTAGCATCGCCCCGAGAGTGTTACACAAGCTACCGGATCAACTAACAGTCTAGCAGATGCAATGGAGCACGGATGTGGTTAACTAGTTAAGCTGTTGATAAATCCATCAATATCTTTTATATGTATGACATACGAGACATGTATAGATATAAATGTGACTTCTTATTGTTATTGTTATTAATTATTATTATTTTCTTTCTGTAGAAAGTGAAATAGCATCATCAAATAATGAAAAGCTGCTACCAAATAATTGCTGATTTGCTGCCATGCACTAAAACTTCCTATCGAGCATGAGCATTATTATTGTTCATAATGATTGTGTTTTTTTAATTTTTGACACAAAAGAATTGTAAACCTATGCACTTTGGTAGTTAAATGATACGCTACTAGAAAAAATGTCTTCAATGACACGCATTGCGTGTCATTAAAGGGTATAGATGACACGCAAATGCGTGTCATTGAAGCCCTGCCATAAATTGATTATGACATGCAATCCGTGTGTCATGTTCAATGATACGCATTTATGACATGTATGTATGTATGACGTGCATTTATGCGTGTCATCATATATTTTTTTATGAATTAAATAATATATATATATACATACATATTGGATAATTACTGTTATTTACATTAGTGACACAAATATAGCCTCAAAATTATACATTTCATTTCTTAATAAATATCGTAAGTCAAAATATTACAAATATTCCGAATGCTAACAAAAATATTGGTTAATATTCAATATCATATACATATCACTACCAGAAAATAAACTGTGTCGCATAACTCGACCACCTTCTCAAACTGCATCACAATCTTCTGCCTTCGTGTATTTGTTTTTGCCTTCACCAACCTGTGGCGAAAAAATAAACATAGAAAACGTTGCAAAATTTAGCTGGGTCAAAACGAACCAATATATATATATATATATATATATATATATATAATCAAACAAGTCAAGTACACTTACATTGTTATTTACGAGTACTTAAAGTCCTTCACTAGCGGCCTCCTTCATGAAGTTTAAGATATAATAACAGCACTCGGTACTTTCCCGCCAAGTCGGGCACTACAAAATTACAAATAGTAAAAATTTAAGACATATAATTAAGTTGTCTAGTGATTTATGTAACATCCCGAAATTTTCAAAATAATATTAATTATATTATTTAATAATAGAGGGAAAGTTTACTCGGGTTATCGGGAAATAAATAAATAGAGTAGGAGTTGGTATGGGTCGGGCTAGTGCTGGGTAACGGATATGGGTTTTGGACATGGGCTATGAAGGAAAGAGGGAAGGACCATGGGCCTAAGCCCATGATCCATTTATATAAACCTTAAATCACCAATTATCATTCATTTCTCATACTCCATACACCACCAAAACACACACTTAGCTCTCTCTCTCTCATCTTACTCCCTCTCTAAGCCGAAACCAAGAAGAAGAAGAACGAGAACCGAGTTCTGACCCGAGGTAATGATAGTGTGTTATTGTAGAGATACAAACCCGTTAGATTTAGTCACGAAACGACGAGCCGACACCGTTAAACCGTTTAAGTCATGAGATCCGGATGGAATCGGGTATAAACCGAACCTAAGATGAGCTTAGGGGTCACCTTAGCTCAGATTTGGATCGAACGGGACGAAAAACGGTGAAAATGGTGGTGAAACAAGCGAGATCTCGCTTTTCCGGCGAGATCCCGTTATTCCGGCAATGGCGGCGCCGGAAAGGCGGCGCCGGAGATTCTGGTACGAGGTTCAGATATTGTCAGGGAATGTTCTGACCTAACCCTAGTTCGCTAACGGGAAGTTAACGAACTAGAGGTGTTTCGCTAAGAGGTTCGCTAAAAAAACCTAACGAATTAGACTTACGTCGTGTTCAATTCGTTAAGGGAAGAAGATAACGAATTACCTTTAATTCGTTATAGCCATTCGTTAAAGAAGATAACGAACTAGAAGGGTTCAATTCGTTAAAGAAGGGCCATTCGTCAAGGGTCCCATTCGTTATAGGGTTCAGTTCGCTATAAAGGTTAATTCGTATTAAAGTAACGAATTAGCCAGAGATAGAAGTAACGAATGAGATCCAAATCGTTAAGGGACTGTAACGAACTAGAAGGTTAACCTAATGACAGAAATGGTCCCTGGACTTGGAAAGAATGAGATAATTACATAGTAGCCCTTGTACTTTGATAATTTATGAAAGATGCCCTTAAAGGATTAACGATTAACGATTAACTAACCGGGTAATGATTCAATGAAGTAAAATCGGCTTAGACACGTAAGACTAATTAGGTAGTAATGAGAATGGCTAGAGTAGTATTTGATATTCAATTATTAAACAGTTAGACGCGCACAGCTCGAGAAGGAATAACCAGTAGAAGAAGAAGTAACCAAATTCAGGTGAGTTTCTAGCCCCATTTCCTTGTTATGTTTTCGGGGCTGTGTGCATACTCGATGTGAAGTGTGAATACACTTACCTTAAGTGGTAAGTGTATGCTATAGATGTTATACGAGGTAGCTATTATATAATGTTTGTCGGTACGTGAACGATCTTCGGATATTGCACGTATCGCCTAGGATAGTGAGTGCCAAGTGGTTTTTAGTGTGTATGAATGCTATGATGTGACTTGCTTATTATGTAAATGATATGAAGCGTGCTGTAGACAAGTAGAGGTAGAGTGTGTTAGAAGTAGCAAGAGTCTAGTAAAAGTGTTAGTGGTATGACGATAGTATATGGTAGGGTAAGCCTATACGTGACTACGTTATTAAAGTGGCAAAGTGGCAAAGTGGCATAACGTTATATGTTATTAAAGTGGCAAAGTGGCAGGTGTAAATAAGAGGCTAAGTGGTAAAGTGAGCAGGCTAGATAGTGAACTACGTGTCTTCGGATACGTATATGATGCATGTAGTGGTTGTATGATAAGTTGCTTGATTAACTAGAACTTACTCAGCGTAGCTGACTTTTAGTATGCACGCAGGTGATCAGACCAAAGAACTAGCATGAGGATGGCACATGGCATGGATTGAACGGCTGGCATCTGAAGATGGAAGAAAAGATGTTTTAAATATAATGTTTTGTGTTATGGTATCAAAGAAAAGATTTAATGTTTTGTAATGAATTATTTAAGTTGACGTTTCCGCGAAAGTTTTAATTAACTCTGATTGTAAGAACTGTGTTTATGAGTAAATCCGACGCTAAAGTAGGGCTACCGGGTACGGAGCCTTACAATTTATAAACAAGAAGATAATTCTTATCGTATTAAAATGTAAACTGCACATTGTTTCAAAATTTTAAAGCATTTAAACTTAGTTAACGGGTCAACCGAACCCGACCCGTATTTAAAACAGGTCAACCCGAACCCGACCCGTTTTTAAAACAATGTTTTAGCCAACCCAAAACCTTTTTTTTTCATGTCGGGTTTTATAAAACTGTAGGAAATGTTAGGAAACTTTTTATAGTATATACTTGCAATTCAATCCTTGTGACTTTAGTTATAGTTTTATAAAAAAATTATTTTAATCTTGAATATAGAAATAAGGGTAAAACTGTAGGAAATGTTAGAAAACTTTTTGCTAGGGATAAATGAGTTTAGACATCATTCCATCTATAATATATATAAATGAAAACATAAAAATCTTACGTGTCGCGATATGGTCGCTTCCCCTTTTTTTGGAGTCACCAGATTTTCTTGATTTATAAATGGAGGCTTCTCATGCATTTGACCCGAATTTATGGGTATGGGTCTAATCAAACCCAGATATTTCTTAAACGAGTTATAACATCTCATTAAATAAAAAACTAATCTCACCAAATATTTGATATAAAATTCCTAAAAAGTATGGATGTACTAAAAATTAATATCTGATTTATTTAAATATATATATATATATATATATATATATATATATATATATAATTTATAATTAAAAAACCAAATAAAAATAAAATAAACGGTTCTTGGGACTCATCAAACTTATATAACTTTTAAACCGAGTTATTACATCTCATTTATTTGTGAAACAATCTATCATCAAACCATAAGTATATTATTAACTTTTATACAATAAAAAATAAAAATTCAAAAAATAAACAAATATTAAAAACAAGTACTCCGCAAGATGTGGTTGCTCCCCCGTTTTTTAGAGTCACCAGATTTGCTTGATTTTTAAATTGAGGCTTCTCATGCATTTGACCCGAATTTACGGGTATGGGTCTTATCAAACCCATAAATTTTTAAACGGGTTATAACATCTTATTAAATTAAATACTAATCTCACCAAATATTTGATATAATAATCCTATAAAGTAGGGATATACTAAAAATTAATATATGATTTATTTAAAAAAATATATATCATTTATAATTAAAAAACCAATTTGTAGTAAAAAAAATAAACGGGTCTTTGGTCTCATCAAACCATAAGTATATTATTAACTTTCATACAATAAAAAAGATAAAAATTCAAATAATAAATAAATATAGAAACAAATAATATAAACTAACCCCCGTAATACGGGAGATAAAAACTAGTTTAAGTATAAAGATAACCTTTATCAAAAGTCTAATGCATGGATACTAATAACAATAACAAATGAGCTACATCTGAATCAATTAGAGGTACGTAGAGTGTGCTTGGTTACTTTAAAAGCAAAATGTTAATGGTTTATTGAGCCTCTTAATGGCTCAACATTTAAACCGAATGAATTCAACATTCATATAAAACCTAAGCAGTTAATGCGAAAAATTATCGGATATCGGTCAAGGATCGATATGAGATATCGGTTATCGCAGTGAGATGTCGGTGGGATATCGGTAATTTTAATATAATGTAAAATTCATTTATATAGCAATTTAACACTAACAATTCAGTATATTCTTCTACAATTAACAAATTAACCTTTTGCAAATTGCAAAACACTAATAATCGTAGCAATTAAGAATTGATTAAAATTTAAAACACTAACATTGAACGCTAAAAGTTGATAATTAAGACTTAAAACATTGATATCGGGAATATCGATGATATATCGGTCAAATATTAGTCTAATATCGGTCAATGTCGTTGATATTATCGATGCTGATATTCTGAACCGATATTTTGATTTATATATCGTCAAGGGACTGATAACCGATATATCAGTGATATATCGGTGATGTCGACTGCATAGCATAAAACATTCCAATCCTATTGTTTAAAGGAGTCCATCATTTAGTGGGAATTCAATTACATTAATAAAGAAACCAAACATGATAAAATCTGGTTAAATGGAATTTAAAATTCATTTCTATCAAATTCCATTGAACCAAATATGCTTTACATGTATCTTTAGAAGTACATACCACCACAAAAACAGAAATAAATTTAGCATCTAATAAAAACAATTAAAAAGGCTTAAACAGGTTTCATTCCTGGTTTTTCAGACTCGTCTTCAGGCGCGCAATACGATTTCCATAGCCAATGTTTTTGAAATAGCAAATGTATCTCTTCAATTGGGACTTGTTTGGTTTCTGGTAACAAGAAGTAAATGAAGCAGGACATGACCACAATCAATGCGGCAAACAACAAGAAGATGCCGTATCTGAGATGACATAGCGACACGAGGAAGCATTGTGCAACCAATGCCGTAAAGAACATGTTGACACAAACCACGATACTTTGTCCAGCCGATCTTGTTTCTAATGGGAACAATTCACTTGGAACTAGCCAGCCTAATGGCCCCCATGATCGCCCGTAAGCTAAAACGAATATGCAGATCAAAATCACAAGGAAAATCCCAATTCCTTTTGGTAGCTCAACTCCTTGTCCGAATTTGAGAGCTAGTGTTATAGCCACAGCCACCTGAAAATCAAGAAAATATAAAAAGATGATTTTTTTGCTATTATGTTGTATGTAGAGTGTCATGAATATCAAGAAAATGGTAGAATATAAACTTATAGCAAGATCAAGTCACCCCACTAATCAAGAACACAAAAGGTTATAACTTTATGCCAGTACTATGTTGGTTAGATAGTTCCCAAAAATATCTTTTTTTTTTCTAGAAAAAACCAGGAACATGTAACTAACAACAGATCACCCGACACGACTAATCGAAAATTCAAAAAGATTTAACTTTTGCTATTAGCTTGATCCAAAAGTGCCCTGAAAGATAATTTTTGCAGTTATATTGGTTCCAAAGTGACATGAAAATCAAGAAAATGGTGAATAACATTGGCAAAGTTTAATTGGGACCCGGGGTGGCCCCGGCCCCCCTATCTTTGTGCGCATTAGTGTAAATTTACCCGTTTTCGGCCGAAAATTTTTATACGTGGTGTAAGTTTATCCTTTTTCGACCGAAAATTTGAGCCCGGCCCCCCTCGTTTGTGAAATTTTGAGCCCCCCCCCGGGTTGCCTCAGTCCAAGCTTCGCCACTGGTGAATAACATAGAAACAAGTTATCCCACCCAACTGATAAAAAACACAAACAAATAGTGTATTTGCTATTATGTTGGTTTTAAAGTCCCCCCTAAAATCAAGAAAAGTAACAAAAACATATACATTGTAACAAATCACCAGCCCACTAATCCAAAACATAAGAAATCTACTTTTTTTTTTTTTGCTAATATGGTTGTCCTTTAGCACCCTGAAAATCAAGAAACTGATCCAAGAACATAGAACTTGTAATAGATCACCAAAATCAACTAATCAAAAAATAAAAATAAAAAAGATTACTTTTGCACATACATATGTTAGTTCAAGAGTGAAATAAATTACCATGCATATTATCATTTCAGTGCCAGCCTCCAAGAAAAATGCTCTTCTACCAAACTTATCAACAAAAGCCATTGAAATAAAGGTAGCAACAACAAGAGTCCCACTAGTGATTGTTGATGACCATAATGCGGTACCAGACCCGAACCCCAAGCTCTGAAAGATCACGGGCGCATAAAACAAAACCGAATTCATACCAGTAAGTTGTTGAAATGCAGGTATACCCAAAGCTCCAATAATCAACTGCGGTCTATTTTTCCGCTTTAAAAGGTTTCTAAACGGATGTTTTATAGCTTTTGCAGCCTCACTTGCTTCAAGAAGATCTTGAAACTCGGCTTCTACGTTCTTTGTACCTCTAACTTTCTCCAAAACACTTCTTCCTTCCTCTAACCTTCCTTGTTCTACTAAACTGTTTGGTGTTTCGGGTAGGAAAATCCCACCGATAAACATTAATGTCGCTGGAACTGTGGCTAACCCGAGTGATAATCTCCATCCCCATGTGTGTTTCTCGGTTGCATTGTTTACAAAGTTGGCTATGAATATGCCTAAACAAGTTGTCAACTGAAACAGTTGGTTTACTGTCCCTCTAATCTTCGCGGGAGCCATTTCCGACAGATAAAGTGGAACCGCCTGCATAATCAAGAAACACGATAACAGAGAGAATATATTAGCTCGATTCAATTAGGTTCTCTTTGTAATTATTCTTATTGTATCCTCATATATATAAATATGCATAACTTGTTAATAATATACATCTTACAGAGCTTTTATTGGTTTATACACACAAACCAAGCCGCTCATGAGCTACTCGATATTGGCTCACACATACAAAATAAGCTTGTTTATTAACGAGCCCGAGCTTCACTTATTGAGCTCAAGCTGGTTTGCGAGCCTAAGCGGGCATATATATTATCTTTATAACTTCTATTTAATATATTAACTTGGGATGTGATCTTCATATACCACCCTCAGCTGACTGTACAGGCCTATACGGCTCGTATAGGGATATACGAGCACCGTATAGGCCACGCATGACTGACAAAGTGTACAGAAGGGACAAAAAAAGCCTTTTCAGTCTATACGGCCTGTATAGCGATATACGAATCATGTAGGTCTTCAGCTGCTCGTATAGAGCTGATACAAACTGACACAACTCAGGTCTTATACGGCTCGTATATCCCTATACGACCCGTATATGCGAAAAATGATATGTGAAGATCCTATGCCATTACCTATCTGTCTATATCATAACTGTTGTTCAACAAAATTTTTTTGTCTCTATCATAACTATTAGTCTATTATAATATACCAAACTATGATAAAACAACTCAATAATATATGCTATTGAATAAATGAAAACTACACTATATATAAATTAACTAATATAACAGCTCGAAATGAATCAAGCTCGAGCTCTTATTATAGATGACAATTTTAATAAGCAAGCAAAACACTTACTTGGTTACCGAAACCAATCCCGACACCAAGAAGACACCTGCCAATGATGAGCATGGCGATGTTTTGAGCTCCCGCATTGATGACGGCTCCAAGGAAGAAGCTGACAGCACCCCATAGAATACTGGCTCTCCGGCCCTTATTCCGGGTGACATGGGATGCTAAAAAGGTGGAAACAAGTGCAGCAAAATAAAGTGATGAGGTGAAAAGTGTGAGGATTTGGTTGTCATATTTGCAGTAATCAGTTTCTTTGAGATGTGCTTGTTTTCTTCTGTAAACTTTTGGGAAAAATTCTTTCAAGAAATGGTCCATAGATGTTACTCCACCTGCATGGCATTAGTTAAGAAAATTTGACTTTTTTTAGAGTCAACTTTTAAATAGTCAAAGTTAAATTTATTAGTGGAAAAATGAACATAACATGTTATTGTTGTATTATTGATGATTTAATGGTAACATAGAATAGAAAGATCAAATGGACTGTTCATTGCTGTTAAGAGTTGATGATGACAGCTTAATATTGTTGTATGGTTGTTATTTTATAATCATGTAGTTGTATAGACTTATATGCATACTTTAGACTTGTTAGGAATAAAATTTATGGACTTTATCATACCATGCATTAATTAGATCCAGATGAATACTACTACAATATACATTTTTTTATGTAAATTAATAAAACTACAACTTAAAGGAGGCTTGAACCCTCAACTCCTGTCATTTTAGTTGAGGACAGCGACGAAACTTGGATGAAAATGTTGGATGGCCGGACTTAGTACGTATAAAACCTTTCATAAACCAGGGTGACCAGACTCAAAATTTTCGAATGAAAAACGGGTTACAAGTTTAAAAATTTTCAGACAAAAACGTATAAATTTACGTTATTGAGAAGAGAAAAAAAGCAGCACAATACAAGCCTCCCACATGTTGGTAAGCATTTAAGAGTATATACATTTAGGATTTATTAGTAAGTTTGTTTGTTTGTTACTAACAAACTTTACTAGTTATAGTGTTACCAAAACTATTCAACTTTTATTTGGAAAGTCCAAATTATCCATTGAAACAATACATTTTATAATAAATAGCCTCGTAAAATCAACCTTAAAATTGCCCTGCTGGCGGTGCACGCATATAATGTATATATGTGTGAACTCTCGGGTGGGCAAAAGTAAAATTGCACTAATTTTGACGTTATTTTACTAATCTCGTGAAAATAACGTTAAAAGTGGGGGAAGGTTATTCAGGCATCATGTGGTGGCGTTGATAGCCGAAAGACAAGGGCACATGCACCAATCAGCCGGTGTCCCGATGATTGAGGGCTATGTGCCTTATGTCCAAGGCTTGATGCAAAACTACTATCGAGCCGGGGGTCTCATCGGAAGCAGCCTCTCTATCCCTATGGGGTAGAGGTAAGGTTGTGTACATCTTACCCTTCTCAGACCCTATCATAGCATTGCTATTGGTGGGATATAATGAGTACGATGATGATGATGAAAATCAACCTTAAAAGTTAAAACTGAGAACAAAATTGGAAACTTATCATCATATTATAAGCAACTAATAAACAACCCTTTTACAAAATTACCAAAATACCCATACAACAACTGTACAACACAATTGGTTAGATCGACTGACAACAAGTCAATGGTTCAGAAGATTAATAATATAATATTAATATAAATACTATTATTATATTAAATTTCCGATCTTCATGCTAAAGACAAAATCATCCATTGAATTAGTCAACCATTTGCTATTATTATTATTATTATTATTTTTATTATTATTATTATTTTCCGGCGAGTGTATATATTATTGGCAACCGGAAAACCAAGTAACAAGAGTGTGACAAAACCATAAAATCATTAAAATAAAATAAAATAAAAACACTAACCAGAGACACCAAGATCATAACCAAACAAAGATCCACCAAGAGCAGCAACAATACATGCGAAAACAAAGTACGAGGTTATCCTATGTTCGTACAACGCCGCCCTAGCGCCGCCTTTGTCACTCACCATTCCTCCACCGGCCATTGTTAGATTAATATTAATATCTTGGTGATTATGGGTGCTTGAACATGAACATATATATGAAGATATATATATGTGAATATATGAATGTTATTGTGGATATAAATATATGAGTTGTATTGTACGTAGTTGTGACTTGTTAGTTGAATTCAATGATTATCCACAACTAGAATTACATGTATGGTGTCTTAAGTATTAATCAAGTAACCATTCTAGTCCTTTTTGTATATATTTATTATTATTTTAGTCCTTTTCTTTGTAGCAAATGATGGTGGGCCTAAGATTCACAAAGTCAACTTGATAAGATGAGGAGACTTATAGACTTAGATATTGATTTTAACAATATCTTGAAATATCTTGAAATTGAAATATTAAGCTTATCTTTGTTTAAATTTTGTTTATAGTCAAGTGGAGGTATGTGGAATTGTAAATGAACTTTTAATGAAGTAGAATCGCGAATGAATAGGATGAGTATGACAGGGCTTGTTTAAGTTTGTTTATTTAAGGTTTACTGAATGAACTTGAACACTAAAATGACCACATTTTGTTCGTGGTTGCTTGTCAATAGGTTTATTTGGGTTTATTTAATAGTTAAAAAACGAATGTAAATTGATAGATATGAATGGAAAGTGTATCGAACGTAAATGGAAAAGTGGGAAGGTTGTGTCTTTTTATCCGTTTAACTAAATGACATTTATATACTTTGTTCAAGACGACTAATAAGCGATTTTTCCGGTTGAGTGATTTGTCGAACCTTTGATTCGTTTGCACTTGCTCCAAGTTCCCCGTGGACGAGGTTCTTGTTAGGTTATTGATAAAGTTTATTCATAATTTGATAATTTCCAATCTTCCATCTAGGTGGTATGATTTTGGGCACTTGTATCATTTAGGACTTAGGAGCCTGATTAATTTTGTTATCTTTTAAAGCCACAATGATGTGTAAGTAATACATCCGGTCCAAGCAATGGTGGACTCACGTTTGTGGCATGGGGCAAGCGATCCCACAATTTTCTTTATATGTGCAACTTGCAATATTGAAAGTCGAATGACCTCGCAGGTTGTCAAAGTGATGATGGATTACTTGCCTCAACATTGAAAGAACATATTTGTCTTTTATTTTTTGTTTTTACCCTTTTAAGTGGAAGGCCTTGTTAAACGGCCAAATTACTCCTAAATTCATATAACCTTATCTATCATAGGGTTTGAATCATCAATCTTTAAAAAACAAAAACACCTATTAAACACCCATATATGACTGGACTAAACGTTTCTTTTTGGTGATTCTCCACAACCCCTCTAGACAATATTTTTCTCTAAATGAACTAATCAAGAGTCCACACTCCACACTACTAAACACCATGGCCATTAGCTCATCCAATCATACTTCAAGGTCAAACTATCCTTTGTGTTCATACGTTTATCAGGATATTTATTTTGGGATATTATTTCATTTTTGGCTAGGATAACTGTATGACACATTTTTTGTGTGGACAAGGTCTTCTATAAAATAAACGTTACCTCATAATGAGTGAGCTCAAACTAGACTCGTTCAATTTAAAAGAGCTAAAGTTTAGCTCTTTTCAAATTCTATTTCTAAACCAGAACTCAACTCGTGAGTAACTCTTACTCGACCTAGCTCATTCACTTTTTAAGTTACCTATGAACAGACTTTTAAAAGTCAATCCCGAACCTTCGTCTTGATTAAATATTCTCAAAATCCATATCTTAAACAACTTACATGTATTTAGATTAAGATTTTAATCAATATACATTTCGTATTCATATACATATTAAGTACGTTGTTTTCTGTAATTGACTCTTGATTATACTCCATGGTTCATATCAAAACTCTTACGTCATGTTCTTGAGTTTTTTTAAAGGAGGGAAAGTAAAGGAAAACTAAGGATAGTTAAAAATGGGTGTTTATGAGTTTTTTTTAGGATAGAAAGAAAAGAAGTAGGAGGAGTTATGAGATTAAATTAATGTATTTTTTCAATAAGTTATCCTCCAAAAAATGATATGATTACTAAGAATAACTATTTTTTAATATAGTTATCATTTTCTTTCCTCTAATTTCATTTCAACTCAAGAACACACCTAATTAAAAAAAAAATTCTTCCCTTCCCTTCCCTTCCCTTTCTTATCATTCCCTCTGCTTTCATTTTATTTCCTTAGTTAAAAAGCTCAAGAACAAGGCGTTAACCCTCGACCTCTAGGGTAGGAGATATCGTTCACCCACAAAGATACCATTGGACTGAATGCCTGTCAACTTTTTGATATTTAATGAAAATATTTTAGTTGCTTTACGTGTTTGACTTACCAACTTTCGTAGATGCTTCAAGTATAGTCAAGATCTATATTTCTAAGATGTTTAATTTGCATGCTTTTAAGTAGAAAAACCTTTGTGATTGATTTTGGTTCAATACACTGGTGTGTGGTCCCATTTACGATGTCTTGATTCAGAGATACGGTTTTCACCTTTATTTCTTCTACCAACATATATAGACTCACATGTGTTACTGTCACACCCCCATCTTAGGCCTAGGCGCGTGACTCGATAGTTGGTACCACATTTGTAAATAAATCAGAGTTACGGTTAATTAGCGGAAGACTTAAAAACTTAAGGATCAAAGTTATAAAATATTTACATTACAAAAGATGGAAACAAGTTCCATTTGTGTTTACTTGTTTTAAGTTTACAAAACCACCATTTTAGTTATATTAACATTTAACAAAAATTATCCGAGCCATTGGATTCTTGAGCCTTCGTCCTTTAGCTCTAATCTTGGTTACATGCAAAATGTTATAAAAATACGCTAGCAACGAATGCTGGTGAATATGCTGACGCGAAAATATTTTCTTTTACTTTGTTACCCCTCGAGGGTTATGCATGTCTCGGCCCATCTTAGCTTAGGAATAACAAAGTTAAAACAATATCATTATAAACTCGAGCCTCTACCTAGGTCACCCCAACAAGACACCGCAGCGTCCCGACGTACTTAGGTACCATAACTATACACAAGGTCATTCTCACTCGAACATACTTTGGTTCGGCCCATCGTGGCTGGAGGTCGTGACCAGGCGTGGTGCAATGTGCCCACCGCATTTTTCCACATATGTAAGGATCTAGACAAACGTATACTACAGCCTAAGGGCTAGGCTTTTACTCTTATTAATAATGTTTTTGCAGACACTTAGTCTCATGTAAAGTTTTACACATAACACGTTTGTTTATTTGAAAACAAGTTTGTAAGAGTAGGGCGTATTCACCTTTGATCGGGATCGGTTTCCAACACCGTCCTTGCGTAATCTTTCTTGCTATCTCGCACCTATAATACGAGTATAACTTTTATTAGTCGGATATACAATCCGGCTTAAGACCTTTAGTCTTATTATCTCGATGAACCTTTAGTTCATTTCTTTTACTTTAAAACCTTTAGTTTTAAAAGCAATATTTATAAACCTTTAGTTTATTATAAAAACCCGACGTTTTCTTCTTTTCTAAGAAACGTATTCTTTTTCTTTTATCATATAAGAATATCCCTATTACTTATATAATAATCATAACAAGGATTTATATATAATTCACACACATATATATATACACTTCCATATTTCTTTCTTTATTGCTTTTCCTTGTTATATTACTTTTCTTTTTTATAAACATCGAGTATAATTCCGACTTAGGGCATTAAGCCTTTATAATATTTTATTATTATTTTAGTCGGGTAGTAAGCCTTACCTTTCCTCGGCTTAATATTTCCTAGATACTCGAGCAGCACTTCTACGCTACTTAATCTTTTCAACACTCGCTTTGATCGCCACTTCACTTCGGCACGCTTCTCGAGACACCAACTTTTCACGGCACACACTTCTAGATGATCGTCGGGACGTCGGTACGGGATCACCTTCTTGATCGGAACGTCGTCAGGGAGTGGTACGAATATCGAGGTATGACACGTTTATCGAGGAATCGGGGCACGGTTTTCGAGGTGGATCGTTGGCACGAATTTCGAGGTGTAGAGAGAAGTTTAGAGAGAGGATTGAGAACTGATTTTGGTGTGGTTTATGAAGACCTCGGACCTGCTATTTATAGGCAAAATCTTGGATCCTATCGCGATACGCGATAGGCCCCTAGTCACCCATCGCGTAGCGCGATGTTGCTTTGCATCGTCACCACGTAGGTCTGCCACGTGTTGCTACGTGGCAGACGGTGTGCCACGTGTTAACACGTGGCGGACGATGTGCCACGTGTTGCCACATGTCGGGACACGTGGCGAGAGGTGTGCCACGTGTGGACGCGTGGCAGTCTTGTGCCAGAGGTGTCGGGACACGTCATCGCGATACGCTATGTCGTAGGTTCTACCAGCGATCGCGTATCGCTGTTGACCCCTTCCATAAGGTTTGACCAAGCCCCATCGCGATACGCGATGGCTTGTCCGTTGTCCCTATTGCGATACGCGATGGCTTGTCACTTGTCCCCATCGCGTAGCGCAATAGGAGAAGAAAACAGATTTTTCATTTTTAACTCTGGAGTTTGAATTTGGCAGGATTAGTCCCTTAACTTTGAAGAGTCGTCATTTTTGGCCCAAAATTCCCGTGATGTTACATCATTCCCACCTTGAAATAAATCTCGTCCTCGAGATTGTTTCACGAGAATAAGTAGGGGTATTTCTTTCTCATTTCAGACTCGAGTTCCCAAGTATACTCGGGTCCTCGTCGGGAATCCCATTTTACTTTCACTATTTTCAAAGTTCGTCTTTTGAGCTTCTTAAGTTTTGAATCTTCGATTTGAATTGGGCGTTCAACAAATTTTTAAGTTCTTGTTAATTTCAACATCTTTTAACGGCATTGCAAGAGATTCATCGGCTAAACATTTACGCAGATTCGAGATATGAAATACATCGTGTATCCCTTGCATTTCCTCGGGTAGTTGCAACCGATATGCGACAGTACCAATTCGTTCAAGTACCACAAAGGGTCCAACGAATCGAGGGCTTAACTTTCCTTTCTTGCCGAAGCGGACTATGCCTTTCCATGGCGAGACTTTCAAAAGAACTTTATCACCGATATTGAATTCTTACGGCTTACGACGGACATCGGCGTAACTCTTTTGGCGATCACGTGCCGTCTTAAGTCGTTCGCGGATTTGGATGACTTTGTCGGTAGTTTCTTGGACTATCTCGGGTCCAGATAATAGATTATCTCCAGTTTCAGACCAACATATGGGCGTTCTACATTTTCGACCATACAACGCCTCAAATGGTGCGGCTTGAATACTTGCATGATAACTATTGTTATACGAAAATTCCATTAGGGGTAAGTGGTCATCCCAACTTCCGCCTAAGTCTATCACGCAAGCTCGGAGCATGTCTTCCAACGTTTGAATCGTCCTTTCACTTTGCCCATCGGTTTGTGGATGATAGGCAGTGCTAAGGTTTAACTTCGTACCTAGCGCTTGTTGGAAGCTTTTCCAGAAGTGAGACGTGAAACGGCTGTCTCGATCAGAAATAATGGACAGTGGTACCCCATGTAGGGCCACAATATTGTTAACATAGATACGAGCTAATTTTTCCATTGAGTAAGACTCATTGATAGGTATAAAGTGTGCGGACTTTGTTAATCGATCCACAATTACCCAGATTGCATTATGTTGTGGAGTCGTTTTAGGGAGTTTTGTAATGAAATCCATGGTAATCAACTCCTACTTCCATATGGGAAGTTCGGGTTGCTGAAGCAATCCCGAAGGCTTTTTGGTGTTCAGCCTTGACTTTCAAACATGTTAAGCATTTCCCAACATGCGAAGCGACGTCTCTTTTCATTCCATTCCACCAATAGTTCTCCTTGAGGTTATAGTGCATTTTGTCACTCCCGGGATGCATCATGTACTTAGACCTATGGGCTTCGTTTAAGATCTTCTCACGCAATCCTCCCACAGTTGGTACCCAAATCTTGTTTCCAAGTCTAAGGATACCATCGTCACCTTTGACTAGCGAGTCAATGGTGCCATTACGTTTTTCATCAGAGATTTGATTCTCGTTGATTTCTTGAGTTTGGGCGGATTTGATTTGGTCAACAAGATCGATTTGAAGTTCTAGCCTTAACGCTCGGACTCTTTTTGGCTTTTCGTGCTCTTTACGACTTAAGGCATCAGCCACAACGTTGGCTTTACCTTCATGATAAACTATTTCGCAGTCATAGTCGTTAAGAGTCTCCATCCAGCGTCGTTGGCGCATGTTGAGCTCCTTTTGATCAAAGATATGCTTTAAGCTCTTATGATCAGTGTACACGGTAAATCTTACTCCATAGAGATAGTGCCTCCATATCTTAAGTGCGAAGATTATAGTGCCTCCATATCTTACTCTAGAACTCGCATTTCGAGAACTTGGCGTACAGTTTCTCGGCCCTAAGAGTTTCAAGTAACGTTCGAAGGTGATTCTCATGATCGGCCTTAGACTTAGAATAAATTAATATGTCGTCGATGAACACGATCACAAACTTATCTAAGTAAGGCTTACAGATACGATTCTTCATGTCCATGAACGCAGCCGGCGCATTAGTAAGTCCAAATGGCATAACGGTGAATTCATAATGGCCGTACCTTGTTCGAAACGCGGTCTTTGGAATGTATCAGATTGAACCTTAAGTTGGTGATAGCCGGAGCGGAGATCGATCTTGGAAAAGAAGCTAGCACCTTGGAGTTGATCAAACAAATCGTCAATTCGGGGAAGTGGGTATCGGTTCTTGATCGTAACTTTATTGAGGGCTCGGTAGTCTATGCACATTCGCATGGATCCATCCTTCTTCTTGACAAAAAGTATCGGCGTTCCCCATGGCGATGAACTTGGTCGTATGAATCATTTCTCGAGAAGCTCGTCAAGTTGTTTATTCAGTTCTTTCATCTCGGTTGGTGCAAGGCGATATGGAGCCTTGGCGATCGGAGCAGTGCCGGGAATGAGATCGATTCTAAATTCTACCTCGCGATCGGGGGGAATGCCGGGGAGTTCGTCGGGAAAGACATCCGAAAAATCGGAAACTATAGGAACGTCTTTGATTTCCTTGGGTTTAGGTTCTTCGGTGACGTAGGCCATGAATGCTAAGCATCCTTGATTTAAACATTTGTTAGCCTTTATCATAGAGATTAGGCTAACTTGGCCAGCGTCCTTATCCCCTTCGATTCGTATGGTACGTTTATCTGGGATTGGAGTTCAATGGTCTTGCTATTGCAAAGGATACGGGCATGGTTGTCGGATAACCAATCCATACCCAACACAACATCAAAACCAGCAAGAGTCATAGGTAGCAATTGAATAGGTAAAATGTAACCGGCTAATAAGATTTTTCCGTTTTCTAAAGCTTCGGATATTTTAACAATTTCACCACTAGCGGTCTCGACGCTTAGAGTTTCATTAAGTTTGATTAAGGGTTCGTTTAATAGACTACAAAACTTATAATTTATAAAACTTAAATTGGCTCCTGAATCAAACAAGACTCTAGCATAGATATTGTTAACAAGAAACGTACCGGTAATGGTTTCCGGTGTGTCGGCCGCTTTCTTCGTATCAAGGACGAACACTCTTGCATTGCCCTTCTTGGGCTCATTATTCTGACCGCTACCACCCGCACCACCAGTCGCGGGCTTATTCTTAGGGCACTCAAAGCTAAGGTGTCCCATCTCCTTGCAGTTGTAGCAATTCATTTTCTTCTTCCAGCAATCGGTCGTGGCGTGGCCAAATTTGTGACATGACTCACAAGGACGGGGAGTTAGATGGCATCGACCCCTATGGTATTTCTTGCAAGTCTTGCATTGTGGGATGCCGGAGTTGAAGCCCGGCCTTCGTTGGTCGACTCCCTTACCCTTGAAACGGGTATTTCCATCCTTCCTCGTATCTTGCGTCGACATGACCTTCTTATCTTCTTCTTTATTGCGGATCATTCCACCCATTAAGTATCCGGCCAATTCCATCGCGGAGTCGGCGGTTTGAGGCAAGTGCGACTTCACCATGTCACGAATTTCCCACGGTAGCCCCCATATTAGCGTGTAACTTTGCTGGATTCCGGGGTAACCAGCTGGGGCACCAAGCGGCAGTACTCGTGGAATTTGGTATTATACTCACGAAGGTTCGTTCCGAAGACCTTGTGAGCTAGGAACTTGGTTTGGATTTGGTCCGTTTCATGCATCGGACAGAATTTTGACATTAACAGTTCCTTAAACTCGCTCCATGACAACCCATACATTGCCTCCCTTCCTCTACTCATGATTAGCGTGTTCCACCACTCTAGCACTTCGCCTTTGAACATCAGGGCGGAGTATTGAATTTTCTCCTCTTCCGAACACTTGCTCGTGATTACAATCGTTTACATCTCTTCAAGCCACCTAACAGTCGCGATGGCTCCCTTATCGCCGTGGAATTCTTTCGGCCCATAATACTTGAAGTCCTTGAACGTACACCCACCAATCTTAAGCCTCTTAAATTCTTGACGAACGCCTCCATCGGCGTTTGATTCATGTACACTCTCATCTACGTGCGAGGGTCTAGAACGGGGTTTGGAAACAAATTTTCGGGACGGATTAACCAAGTGAGAGTGAGAATGTTTCGTTTGAAGAGATTGGGACCTAGCCATGGATCCTTCCCTAACAGCGTCTTTAATCATCTTTTGAATTCGATCCATAAATTTTTCAGGAATTGGATCTTCTTGTTCTTTTTCAGGTCCTTTTCCTTTTTCTTTTTGTTTCTCGGATTCTTTTCAGGAAACCTCAACGTTATTACTTTGTTGAGACATTTATCTTTTCTTTCTATTCTTTTATATCTGAAATTTATCGAATTTCTTTATTAAACACACATTTATTTCATCATTTGTATATACCATGCATGGTATATACAAGGATTATTACAACACACACTTATATATATACATTCATATCCGATGTATATATGTTTTCTTATCCATACAACACATTACAAACAAACTACATTACACGCATATATTTGAGCACACACACGCTTCTTCTCTTGAAACACACCATTACCACCATCATTTCAGTCCTTCAGAAATTTCTTGACAACCCTTGTCAGTTTGTTGCATTTGTGAAGAAGCTTCTCTCCTATCTTATTCTTCTTCTTTTTCCCTTCCTCAGCCATCTTCTTCTTCCAGTCATCCGTCTCGTGCAATGCGTGATCAAGGTGTTCCTCGTACGATTGTGGAATGACGTCGGGGTATCCGTATTGTGGTGGTGGGTCACGGTAACCCAGCGTCACCATCTCGAAGTGGTTTCTCGGTTCAGGATACGGGACGTAAGTCTGATCAGCTGCAAGGTAGAGGTATGTCTCGGCGGCTTGATTTTGCTCACGAATCTCATCAGCTTGTTCTTGAATTGAAGGAATCCTTCCTTGAAATGGCGGGAAGCTTGATGAAGCTTGGTTCCTTAACTGCTCAAGGTAATGCACATACGGATCGACAGAACCGTAACTTGGATTGTTGGAAGTGAGTGATCCATCAATGGATGTTGATATCTCATTAGGGTTGTCGGGATGCTCTTCTTTCGGTTCGGTTTCTTCCATAGGATCCTCCTCTTCGGAATCCTCCTCTTCTTCCTCCATAGGCTCTTCCTCCTCTTCCATATACTGAGCGGGTTCGTTGATTATCGCAGGCATCTTGAAACTCTCGTAAGGCATCGTCACCCTCATTCTTGGTTTACGGGATGATCCTTCGCCATTGTTGGGTTGTGAGTTGACTTCATGAGGGGTAGAGCTTCCAGTATGCCACCTTCGCTGGTCGGAGTGGCACTGCATCCAATCGGAGGATGGGGATTTTGGTTCTTCCTTTATGGGTCGGTTTGAAAGGAAGGTATATGATGGGTGTGCATTTGGAAAATATCCGGTTGGGTAGTATTGTGGTACTTGTGGTGGTTGGTAGGTGGGAAGTTCCGAGGGGTATGCTGGTTGATACATAGGCATCGAGGGTGGATGATAGCTCGAGTGTCTTGAGGGTTCGATTCTTTGTGGTGGCGGACTATCGGGTAGTTTGATTGGGCATTGTTCAGTCCCGGGGAAGTACACCGATTTGGGACGTTCAACGTATTGGTCTCGGCTAAAGAAGGACTCAAAGTAATCTTCATCCATGACGTCTTTTGGGAACTGTAGGTTCCCAGCCGGATCTACACGAGATATCGCGTTCTACGTAGGTGCGGAATCCCTACGTAAGACGTTACGAGTATAGAAAACAATACGGTTAACACACGATACGATAATCAAACACGTTGTATACCAACCTTAAACACGTGATACGAAGATCACTTGATTACAGACTCTCTCTCTCGAATACTCTCTGGAAAACTATTCTGATCGATGAATAATGATAAACTTAAGCCGTAACCTAGTTTATATAGACACGACAACTTCGCCTGGCATGTTCAGGCGAAGTTGTCACTAACTTCGCTTGTCTAACAAGTTCGCCCATATCAGCGAACTTGTTAGCAACTTCGCTTATACAAAACATAAAACATTACAAACGCGATTACAGACACTAGACACTGAACTACTGACATCATGCACCAACAGACTCCCCCTTGGCAGTAGCTTCATCTCTTTAGCTTCAAACACGTGTCTTGTAATCTTCAACCTTGTATCTTCACGCATGCACTCCTTCTCGAACACAAACAGAAACAACTCTTTGATATTTCCTCGCTTCGTCTTTCCAAGCAGGAATATAAAAGATTTTCTTCTCATTGAGCACCTGCAGATCAGCTTGCGATAAGTTTACCAAATGCATCGGATCGTAAACTCTTAGCACCTCTTGTTCATCCTCGTCTTCCATCACTGCCTCAGCTGTCTCACAATCTACAAACCACCACTTTAGGTCTTTAAGCACATCCTTGGGCATTAGTTTCATCGGTACTTCTTTAAGGCACCGGATCGGTTTATACTTCATAATCATCCAAGGTTTTCCATCAGCTCTCAAACCTCTATCCTTGTCTTCAACAAGTTTTCCCTTTTGTGGTTTTAACAGCTCAAATTTCTTCTCTTTTATACTTTCTTTCCTTACAATTTTCCCAATAACTCTAGCCATATTATCGTCACTTCGATTGATTAACCCCAATCTGGCTAAGTCTTTCACTTCACATTCCGGCAGTGTATTCAACGATCTTAACAGTCTTTTAAAATACTGAACACCGTCATACCTTTTAATCACGAAGAGCCTCAACTGCTCATCATAGATCCAGCAAATAATCCCTTTCTTCGCTTCAGCATAGCCTTTAATGTTGTAACTCTTCTTAAACATTGTAGGGACCGCCGGTTTCTTCGTTTTGACGAACCACTGAGCGTAGCCTTCTTTCCATCTAGGCTGCTCTTCCCATTCAGACTCATCACTTGCCATCTCTTTACTCATATCGGCTTTCTCAACATCTGGAATGTCATACTCCACATTCTCTTCTACTATCTCTCCCTCTTCAATCTCATAATCAATCACAATATCTTCCCCAATCTTCTCTATCACATCACTCGGTAATACATCATCATCACCAACCAAGCTATCATCCATCTCCTCTACGTCCACCACCACCACATCATCACCACCAGCTGCAGTTGTCGACTCCCCCTGAGTTGTGGATGTTCTAAGAGCTTGAGTAGTTCTTGGTAGCTCACCACCTGCATCTTTCGACGCATTGGGATCATCGTCTCTATCACTTCTTCTCTTCGTCCTCAACTCGTCGCCTTTACAGCTCGTCTCCCCCTGAGATGCCAAGAACTCCTTCAGAGCATCTATGATCTTTCCATGTTCTACCAGCAGGGACGACTGCATCTGATTCTCTGCAACTAGGCGTTGAATAGCCTGGGTCTGGATAAGATTCACCATTGATTGTTCTGCCACGACCCGTTCAAGTGCTGCTATTCGTTCTGAGTCTGAGAGGGTTGCATCGAAATCGAACCTCATATGTGATATGTCTTGAGTGTACTGAGGAGGGATTTCCGATGTCACCGGGACCTCAGAAGTAGAAATAGACGTAACCGCAGGTGGTATCGTCACCGATAACCCTGCAGTGGCCACAACAGTCGACTCGATAAAGCGTGCCACGACCTCCGATGGAGTAACAGTCGGAGGCGGCAACGAAACTATTTCCGGAGCCGAAAGTTGGAAAGTAGTGGGTGGGAGGCCAAATGTAGATGAGGTAGCCACCACGGGAACACCCGTAGCGCTTGGCCTTGTAACCTGTAGTGATGAGGGAACCATTGTCATACCGGATAGTGCTGGTGGAGTGAAACGTACCACCCTAGAGCTCTCACCGGCTCCTGATCCTGCACCTATCCGTTCCCTTCTTGACCTCCTTATCAACTATTGTACCTCTTCCTCATAGTCTGACTCGTCATCATCATCTGTTCTCTTTCTTTTCCCATGTAGTCTTTCTCGAGTCACCATAATCCTTCTCGCCTCTGCCACTTCATCATCAGAATCAGAACCAGCCACCGTAGCAGCTGTTCTAGTAACATTCACAGTCGACACTTGGGCTACCGAGACCTGTACATTTTCCTCTGGATCCACCCGATCCATATCAAAGAAGCCTTGACCACCAAATTTTGCGTCAAGGTCCACATTCTCCTCCGGTGACACAACAGGAGCAGCAGGTATAGCTTGAGGTGCTCCTGCCTGTTGTGGTGCCGGGTCCCTAAACTCATCCCCACGAGCAGGCACATACCCCGGGTTGATTAAGTACCCAAAGAGTGGAGTATGGCGAGGACGAAGCTCAGGTTTGCTCCTCGCACTGGAGGATCTGCATTGGGCGAAGATCCGTTTGTTCACACTCTCAACAAATCGGATCGGACGACGCTGAGGAAGCGTTGGAGCAACATGATTCAAGATCATTTGAAGGAATCTTGGATACATGATGAACCGCTCACGCGCCATCGCTCTTCGTTGACGATCAATCTCATAAAAGACTATCTGACTAAAGCTAAATCGCTTGTTGTAAGTCAGGGCAGTCATCGCTGACTGCATGGTCGCGCCCATGCCATCAGTGCCCGCCTTTCTCCCTGACATGCATACTATCATAACATGCATGAGAAAGCGCCACTGGTCAAGCAGAAAACCCTTCCTTCTCTGCGAATCCCCCAAGGGACCAGAATAACCCATCCTCAAAAATGCTCCATCGCGGAAAGGAGCTACAAACTCTGTCGGGTCATCCCTTGTCTCGTTTCCAAACCGCAGAGCCGCCCGGATATGTTCAGAAGAGAACTGAACAATTTGATTGTTTACTGTTGCTCGCATCACCGGGGGTTCGACTCTACAGTCGTATTCCACGGTCTGCCAGAAATCCTCAATGTTGGGTAAGGATATCGGCAGAGTTGTTGTAATGGCGTGGAATATCCTCGAGCGTAACAGAAATGTGATGATTTCGCGGAAATCATCAACTCCGCTCGCCTCCGGGTCTAAGGTGATATACATGTTGTGACCCGGGAAGAACTGTCTTTGTTGATCACCTCCGTCATCACCGCCTGCACCACCTGCTCCAGCAACAGCAGTCATATCTGCAACAAACAGGTTAAGTTAGATAAACGTCAAAGCGAATCACAAGTTCGCCTGTTACCATGAGCGAAGTTGTGATCTATTATGTACAGGCGAAGTTAAAGGTGGGGCGAAGTTGGGAAACAACTTCGCTTCAACTTGAACTTCGTCTGATAACAGTTATGTAAAATGGTACAGGCGAAGTTAATGAGAACTTCGCCTAATCACAACATCGCCTCTTATGATAAACCTCAGGCGAAGTTAAACCTCAGGCGAAGTTACGGATAACTTCGCCTAAACTGTAACTTCGTCGAAATCGAATCAGCAACAGATAGGTTTATCGAACGACGTGTAGATGATGATTTTATGAAGTTTTATATGTTCATGCAAATTACTATCACGTAATATCAAGTTTGAAAATCGGGTGTTTAGGTTTCAAATAATCGAGGTCACGAAACGGGTCGTATCGACCTGTGATTAACATTAACGACAATGATTATACGAATATGGAATCCTAAACACCTTGAAATCGGATTAGAATCGGAAAAGAATGAACAACTGCAAGATCGATGGATTATACGATAAGTTCGCTTAGGTTTAGGAAGATAAGTTCGCTGGTTTTGAAAATTATGAAACTGTTTGACCTTAAAACTTCTTTATATAGGGCCACAGATGTATCGGCGAAGTTGTGGATAACTTCGCCTATAAGGCGAAGTTATGCAGAACTTCGCTGATATTAAAAATTTTTCAAAACAAACCCCATAATTTGAACAATTTGCAATTAAGTTTTAAAACATCCTTTAAAGCGTTAAATGATACGATCAAGACCAAGTAACCAGGTATAAAATCATACAACTCCAAAAATAGAAAAACTTTTAAAATAAAGGTACACGGGATCAAATTTCAGTCTCGACAGGGACTACCATGTTTTAGAAAAGATCCGAACATGAATCATACTAATTTCGTGACTGTCACACAGATCCGTGTTCAGCTGTATTATGACATAAAGAAACAGGTTGTAAGCAGGTAATCTACTTAAAATGGTTTTCATTGTTTCTGTGATACGGGTTAGGTTCAATTAAGCTCAAAACTTAAGTGGGCAACAACTCAGAGATTATGATGCCTCCTATCTATTCTCAAAGCGTATTTGGCTTTCCCCAAGTCACCCCGAATTGACCTCGACCCGTAGTGTCTGATTAAGTAACAATTACTCTTCGAACTTAGACTCTGTTTCCCGTTCACCTTCTTGTGTCTTGATTGATAATCATTATCATTATGAACTCTAGAATTTTTTTTTTTTTTTTTTTAATCTAACATGTATATACACAACTTCAAGTAGAAAATAACTGCAAGTCCCGAATCTGGATCACTGCAGCGTCTTGACACTCTATCTTCACGGGAATCAGAACACTCACGGGCTCGTGTATGACTGGGTAATCGCTTTTCTGCCTATCATTCGGAAAGATATGTATGAAGACATGCACAACTCTTAAGGAGTTTCCACAAAAAATCGAGTAGATTTAGTTAGTATCACTTCTACTTTTACGCACCATAAAAAGCTACCATGACATACAATGACTGTTCTAAAGTCTTTTAAGCCTAATAACTTCACTAGTTAAGCACACAGAATCAGTATATCTATCATTTTCCAAGGTTGGATCAATTTTCTGTTAAACATAGTAAAGTAACTTCTTACGAAGTAGTAGACTTGAAAAATAATTTCATTTCCCGAAAAGAAAGAAAAAAAATTTTAACATCAATCGCCCCGACCAACTCAAAGTCTTCAGGTGAACGGCTATCCCGAAGATCCAAATGATCAGCTGGACCGACCACATACAAGTATGTGTCCTTCTAACTAAGGATGATCGACTAATTTTCAACTTTAGAATAAAAACACATCATAAACCGCCCCGGTCACTCTCAGTCATCTGGTTAATGGCTATCCTCATATTCTACAAGTAGAAATGAGGACCAAACATATCCGAAGAAATGTCCATCAAACTAAGGCAACCGACATAATTCTAAGCGATAGTGACGTTTTTTTTTAAACACAAACATAGAAAGCACGGTTACTCGGGATTGATCATCCCATTCAGCTCAACAAGGTTTTGAAATCTAGTTTTGTCCAACGCTTTCGTGAATAAGTCAGCGAAATTATCTAACGTGTCAACCTTTTCGAGCACAATCAGTTTCTTCTCAGCACAATCCCGTATAAAATGATGACGTATGTCAATATGTTTAGTTTTACTGTGCTTTACGGGATTGTTAGTTACTGAGATAGCAGCTGTGTTATCAATGCAAATAGGAGTAAGTGAGAAATTCAGACCATAGTCGCGCAACTGTTGTTGAATACAAAGAACCTGGGAGCAGCAGTTGGATGCTGCCATGTAATCTGCTTCACAGGTTGAAATTGCGACTGAGGTCTGCTTCTTGCATTGCCACGACTCGGACTCCAATTCAGTCGCTTTTGAAAGAAAACACGATTCTTCTGTGGCCATCTCAGTCGATCTCAGCCGGATCTACACGAGATATCGCGTTCTACGTAGGTGCGGAATCCCTACGTAAGACGTTACGAGTATAGAAAACAATACGGTTAACACACGATACGATAATCAAACACGTTGTATACCAACCTTAAACACGTGATACGAAGATCACTTGATTACAGACTCTCTCTCTCGAATACTCTCTGGAAAACTATTCTGATCGATGAATAATGATAAACTTAAGCCGTAACCTAGTTTATATAGACACGACAACTTCGCCTGGCATGTTCAGGCGAAGTTGTCACTAACTTCGCTTGTCTAACAAGTTCGCCCATATCAGCGAACTTGTTAGCAACTTCGCTTATACAAAACATAAAACATTACAAACGCGATTACAGACACTAGACACTGGACTACTGACATCATGCACCAACAGGAACTTGTAGTATTTTCTTGATCTTCTTGCTTCACGATCATAATACTCCATTACTTTTTCATATGACATCTTTGGGTGGTTTAGAATGTAGAGAGGGAAAGAGAAGGTTACCAACCAATCTTATCCCTATTCAAATAAACAAGTAAATATTTTCCTATGCTTGGATCTGTTGGTGCATTCTGTGACCGTCGCTATGCAATTCTGACCAGCGGATCGTCACAGGCGAAGTTAGCACAACTTCGCCTAGGCGAAGTTATAACAACTTCGCCAACGGCGAAGTTGTAACAACTTCTGCCTTAGGCGAAGTTATCACAACTTCGCCCTAGGCGAAGTTATGAACAACTTCGCCTACTGAAGCCCAAGCCCGTGAAGATTGTCTATATATACATGTGTCGTGTTAGGTTATGTAGAGTGAATCCAGTAATTCAGAGAGTGTGTGTTACAGTTTGAGTGTCAAGAGAGAGCAAGAGAGTGAGAGTCGTGTGAGACGACCCGAGGTAGAGCTCACCTCGGGTCAGTCGTGTTTTCTGTTTTTGTTACGGTATGTAACGTGATTATTTTATATATGAATCTGCAGATTTGTTTATCCCGTTCTAGTATTTGTTTGTGTATTTGATCGTGTACGTGTTTGTGTTATTCGTCTTTACACCAATAAACGAGTCTAGGAGGATTCCGCACTTCTAGACCTCGTGCGGATCTCGTATCGATCGCCGACGCCCCGGGGGGACTAACAAGTGGTATCAGAGCCAATCGGCTCGATTGTGAGGTTCGGGATTTCACGCGGGTGTAGAAAACGTCTCGTTTGACCTATTCGCGGGACGTGTTTTTGTTGGGATTGAGTTTTGCTAGTGCTTGACAGTCATTTTCAAGCCTTTGCATTGATCGGGAGCTGCTTGATTGACGAAAACAGATCTGAACAAACTTCCCTGTTCATCGGGCGAAGTTACCGTTCATCGGGCGAAGTTACCATTCTTCAGGCGAAGTTGCCGTCGCTGGAATTAGGGTTTTTGGCGAAGATATAAGGATTAGCGAAGTTAACTACAACTTCGCTCACTTCATAAGTTCGCCTTAGCGAAGTTATCCGCAACTTCGCTTCATACCCAAGTTCGCTCAACTCATAAGTTCGCCAGAGCTAAGCGAAGTTATTCTTAACTTCGCCCAATTCAAGCGAATTTAAGATCTCAGCGAAGTTCTCTTTCAGCGAAGTTAACCTTCAAGCGAAGTTATTCTTAACTTCGCCAACTGAGCTGTTTTAATATTTTTTTTGTTTTTCCAGGTTTTTCAGGTTTTTGCAAGGATGTCGTCGATCAATATCTCCGATTTGGTCAAGATGGAAGTAGAAGCGGGGTCTGCCACTAAGGCCCCGAGGCTTATGAAAGGAACTGACTTCGTGGCATGGAAGGATAGATTCATCCAATACATCAAATACCAGGATGCCAAAATGTGGGTGTGCATCCAGGATGGATATATCCCTCCTACTATACAATACGAAGGCCGTGACGTAGTTAAGAAGTACAGCAAAATGGAGGACGAAGAAAAGAAAATGTACGAGGCCGAAAGCAAGGCCCATGCTGCGATAACAATGGCACTTCCTCAAGAAGTTCTCCATACGTTCCGAAAGTACACTTCTGCAAGAGAGCTTTGGGATGCTCTTGAAAATAGATTCGAGGGGAATGTGGGTATCCGTGCATCGAAGGTAAAACTTTTGAAGACCCAGTTCTCCGTCTTCAAATTTTTGAAGAACGAATCGCTGGATGATATTATCACCAGATACTATCATCTAATGACAGAGCTTAGCAATTATTCGATTGCTTACCGAGAAGAAGAGATCATTGAAAAACTTCTCGATGCTCTCCCACCGAAGTGGGAAATGTACACCGTTCTTATGAGGGAAGACAGAGACTTTCCTAATTATGATCTTGAAACGGCAGTGAACAAGCTCAGAACTTATGAGCTTAATATGGTTCGAAAAGAAACACCTACAGATCAGATACAAGACCCTGGTATGTATGGTGCAAAGGTTAACTCAGGCTCAAGTTCAAGGCCTGAATCTGCTGCTTATTACTCTAAAGGGGAGTCAGGCTCTGACTCGTCTCATGAAGGAAACGTTTCTGTAAACACGAATGGTGATGTATGTTTCGTTGCTGGAGGATCTAGTACTTCAAAGCCTCAAGCATCCACAAGTAGTTTTTCTGCAAATGCATCAAGCAATAGTTATTCCAAGATGCCTATGAGTGTAAAATCTGCTGAAGAGCAGTTTGCAGTCTATGCATCATTTATTGCTTCCTACGAAAACTACATCCAGGGGAAGATTGTGGACCCTGCTGTACTAGATGAGGATTACGACCAGATCGATGCTGATGATCTGGAGGAGATGGACTTGCAATGGCAAATGGCAATGATTGTGAGGCGTGTGAAACGGTTTATGAACAAAACTGGGAGAAAGTTTGTTGGTGGTCGGCCTGGGTTCGACAAATCCAAGGTAAGGTGCTATAATTGTCAACAGTACGGGCACTTTGCCAAGGAATGCAGAAATGAGAGGGTTGAACGAGGACAAGGTCGGCCTACACAACATTCTGGAATTAACAGAGAGATTAACGCCATGTTGACCAGAGAAGCAGGTGAGTACAACTGGAACCTGCATTCAAGTGGTTCTGGTAAGCAAGCAAACATGGCTGAGACTGAATGTGAGAAGGTTGATGGAACTGAGAAAGCTATTGAAGAAGAAACAGCTTTCATGGCAAATGACAAGGACACTCGCTCCGAGGTAAGAAATAAAAATATTTGTACTAATTGTGAAAATTTGTCTGAGCAACTAACAACTTTGACTGATCAGTACGTCCGTTTAGATGCTGACTTTAAAACTATTAAAGAAGATCACCATTTTACAAAAGCAAGAGAAACAAGTTATAAAATTAAAATAAAAGCATGTGAAAAAGACATTCAAAGCTTAAAGCTTAAACTTGCTAAGAAAATTGAAATAATTGATCTTAGTTATGAAGTTTTGGAGGAAAAAACTAAAGTGATTGCTGATCGGGATAAACAGATTGCTGACCACCAGGTAAAGGTGGTGGAACTGAACCGCAAACTTGAGCAGTTCAGGAATTCCTCGGCAATCCTTGATCACCTTGTGAGTGATCCAGGTACCTCTGCAAAGAGGGGAGGAATCGGATATCACGAAGTTCCACCACCCTTTAACCACAACTATACTTATAATCCAAGTGTTCAGAAATCTGTTGATTTCGAGGTTTCTCAGACAACTCCTATCAAGATTACAAGTGTTGAACCAAGTGTTAGCTGTGGCGAAACAAGTTCGCCTGTTTCTAGTGTGAATATTTCTGTTTCAAGTCCAGTCTCATCAGATTCGGATAAGTTGTCCGAATCTGGTCAGACAAAAGAGAAGGTAGGTTTACCCACCGATGGAGATAAAAATAAAGTTTCTAAAAAGAGTTCTCCACTCAATCCGTACGTCCCACCTTATGTGAGACGAACGGCTGGTAACACTGCCTCTACATCCAAACCAACATTTGACAAGAAAATGGAGAGTCGATGTTGCTTTAGATGTAACAAGTTAGGACATCTAGTTGCAGATTGCCCTTTGAAACCGAGATTTAGAGATGAGAAGCCAAATAAAACTGAGTATAAGCGTCATTATGCTACTGCTAAAAATGAAAACTTTAAAAAATGCCAAAATGTATCGAATTCATGTTTTCATAAAACCAAACCTCAGTTTTACAACCAAACCACAAGATATAACACTTTCAATTCTCAAAGGTTTGGAAGGCATTACACTCAATCTGCAGGGAGATTCCCTAACAGGACTTACAGAAATTATCCTGATGCTAACTTGAGAAAGCCAGGGTACGGGATGTATCGATCCAAGACCAATTGGTCTTGGGTCCCATGATTCTATCTCTACACTCGTAACTACCTGCGCAGGGATTCCGCACCTGCGTTGTTAGCGATATCCCGTGTACGATCCGTTCAGGAACCTACAGGATCGAATCTTTGGTATTGTTTAATGATACCCAATTCGCTAAGATCGATGGCTCTGATACCAACCTGTCACACCCCCATCTTAGGCCTAGGCGTGTGACTCGATAGTTGGTACCCCATTTGTAAATAAATCAGAGTTACGGTTAATTAGCGGAAGACTTGAAAACTTAAGGATCAAAGTTATAAAATATTTACATTACAAAAGATGGAAACAAGTTCCATTTGTTGTCACACCCTCAAAATCCACTAACGGAGTTTTACCGTCAGAGGGTGTGAACTAACAGGATCGGAATCATTAGTTATAATCAAACCATAAAAACGCTTAGATGAAATTAAGTGCGGAAGCGTAAAAACCAAAAGACAAAAGTTGCGTCACGCAGGACGACTTAAAACCCCATATCAACAGTTAAAAATCAGTTTGCATAAACAAAAGTGTTTCAGATAATGCATGATCCTATACCGCGCGCCCGCCTCGGCTACATGAGAATAACATACTAAAAGTGTCAACACGGGGTTGGTGAGTTCACAAGTTTATATAAAATAAAGCGTTTAGCGTTTTGCGTTTCAGCGTTTTGCGTTCAGCGTTTTGCGTTACCAGATAGTGTTATGTCAATTATATATCTATAGGTAGCTAGCCTATAAAACAAGTATTACTAAGTGTTCGACACCGAAGCTGACTGTTTATCATTTGCCTTGCCACCAGGTCTATCCCGACCATGGTATGTGTTTAGCCAAGATTACACCCACTCGACCTCCAGTCGAGTTTAGCGTTGGGTGGGGTTTGTCAAACCCAGTAGTACTACTCAACAATGACTCGCTATTATCCAATATTAAACGGTTCGATGTGAATGAAGGACTTTAGTTAACGCGTTTGCCACTTAGTCTTTGCAAGTGATATATAATCTATATTAACAAAATCTTAAATGCGTTTTCGGAGTATGTTATCTCCCCCAAGTGAAAAGCGTTTGAAAACAGTTTAAAAAGGGGTAAGTGAACTCACTGTTTGCGAAGTATTCCCAAAATAGTTCACCAAGATGCGCGTCACAGAAAAACTCTCTCTAGCGTTCTAAAACAACAAAGAGATTTTTCTAAGTGTCGGAATATTATCGAGTCTCTAGACCCGGCACACAATACCTATGCACACAACATGTTTCGTGTTTCGTTTGTGAATCGTGTGTGACTTTAACAAGTGTATTTGTGATACGTTACATGTGTGAGCAATTATTTACGTGTCATGTATTCATAATGTACATCACTAGCAATTACTCCCCGTAAGGGCAATTTGGTCAACACATAACAATTAACTAGCAATTATTCCCCACGAGGGCAATTTGGTCAAATCATGACAATCAATTAGCAATTATTCCCCGCAAGGGCATTTTGGTCAAAACACGACAATTAATTAACAATCATTCCCCTCAAGGGCAATTTGGTCAAAACACGATAATAAATTAGCAATCACGTTGTTTCATGCAACTTTCACAAAATTCAGCAACTAGTTTCTTAACGACAGAATTCTACTTGAAAAAACTAGTCTACCCCACCGATCATAGCATCACAATTAATTTACCAAAAATCATCACAAAAGCATATATGTCTTAGGTTTCTAGAAAATATTTTATTATATTTTTATTCCACATAGGTTTCTCACAATAATCAAATCATTACAGCAAACTCATAACAGTCAAATTCATGCGCAAGAGAATGTTATTTGAAATTCCCGTTAAATGAAAAATCCAATAAATGCAAGACCACTTGGGTTAGGTTCCTAACTCAACAAGTCAACTTCCAGAAGTGAAACCAACCCAATTGGTCTCGTAGTTCATGAGATATAACATTTACAAAACAACCTAACAGCAGGTCTAACAACTCAGCTTTGCACAACGTTTTTGTAAAATCATAAAGGTTAACTTTTACACGTCCAAAAATTGCAAATTTATATTATTTAGAAACTAGACTCAACCTAGTTTACTGTAGTATCAATAATCTCAACCAATTTTCACATTTACACCCCGTTACAGTCAATTGAACATCAACAACACAATCTGTCCAGAAACTGTTTGCAACAAAACTCAACATATTAACCATTTATAAACCATAATTCCTTCATATAACATCCTAGACACCATAATCACTATCCATGCACATCAATTACACATTACATCCATGGTTAGGGTTTTATTTGAATTCAAAATCAAGAGCACAACGATTAACATGTAATAATACCAATTCTAGTTATCATATCACAATCAATCCATCATCAAAATCAAGATAAAACATATGAACACATATACATATGAAAATCGGACCTAGGGTTTACAATTATACCTTCAAAAACACCAATACAAGCAAGAGGAAGGTAGAAGGTGGCTAGAAACGGATGTAAGATGCTTCAATTGTGAAAGACCAAGATCAAAATCAAGCAATATGTGTGTGTGTGTGTGAGCCGATCGTGAAAGGGAGCAAGGGGGGGGGGGGGCTGCCGTCGTTTGATGTGAGGGAGAGAAAGAGGAGAGTTAGGGTTTTTACATATTAATAATAATATAATACACTTTGGTCCCTCAACTTCTAGTTTGTTCTTTCCTAGCTTAAATTAACTACTTTGCATATTGAGTTAACATTGTAATAACATGTTATCACATAACACATAAGTCTAACACAAAATTATCACATAATTATTGTTTTGACGTTTTTTGTTTATCCACCAATTGTTTGCGTCACCTCGTTTGCGTTTCGGTGCAATTCCCGAAAGACTACACATGTAGTAAGTGTCAAGCATCATTTAAACCCTAGTTTAAATGTAATGAGGTGTGCGTTATAGATTCAATGATCTTAAGTTTGAATTGACGGAGTTGAGTTAACGGAGTTAACCTGAAATTGACGATTGTCACATCATTCCCATGTTAAAGAATTTTCGTCCCGAAAATTTGAGTCAAGTCGGGATGAGTGTCTGAAAAAGTAAGAAAAAAATTTTCAGTTTGTCATATCATCCCCTAGTAGAAAGAAATTTCGTCCCGAAATTTAATTCATACCTCCGGTGATTTCTGACGGTTTGTCGGGTTTCGCGGTTTTCTGTGTTTGGTCAGCCCTTCAAAAAGGTGAGGATACTTTTTCATCATTTGATCCTCGCGTTCCCACGTGAACTCCGGTCCACGTCTTGAGTTCCAACGGACCTTAACGATTGGAATTTTGCTGTGCTTGAGTGTTTTGGTTTCCCAATCCAAAACTTCAACTGGTTCTTCAATGAAGCGTAGCTGTTCATCAACTTGCAGTTCGTCCAAAGGGACTACTTGGGTTTCATCAGATAGGCATTTCTTCAAATTGGATACGTGGAATACATTGTGTACACTGCTGAGTTCCGCTGGTAAGTCCAGCCGGTACGCCACTAGACCAACGCGTTCTGTTATCCGGTAAGGACCAACATATCGTGGGTTGAGTTTGTTTCGCTTTCCAAAGCGAACCACACCTTTCCAAGGTGAGACTTTGAGTAACACTCGATCGTTCACTTGAAATTCGAGAGGTTTTCGGCGCTTGTCGGCGTAACTCTTTTGGCGCTGCTTTAATACTTGCGTGGTAGCTGTTATTATACGAAAACTCTACCAAAGGTAAGTGAGGTTCCCAACTTTTTCCGAAATCCAACACACATGCACGCAACATGTCCTCTAAGGTCTGAATAGTTCGTTCACTTTGCCCATCCGTCTGAGGATGGTATGCTGTTCTCATATCAAGACGGGTGCCTAGTGCGCTTTGCAGTGACTTCCAAAAGTGCGAAGTGAAACGGGAATCTCGATCAGAAATGATTGAGACAGGCACTCCGTGTCTAGACACTACTTCTTTCATGTAGACGCGAGTCAGTCTTTCCATTTTGTCCGATTCCTTAATCGCTAAAAAGTGTGTCGACTTAGTCAACCGGTCAACGATCACCCGGATGGTATCGCATCCCGTCGGTGTCTTAGGTAATCCCGTGATGAAGTCCATTGAAATGTGTTCCCATTTCCACATTGGAAGTTCCGGTTGTTGCAGTAGACCAGATGGTTTCTGGTATTCTATTTTGACTCTGGCACAAGTCAAGCATTTGCTCACGTAGGTGGCAATGTCGGCTTTCATGTTCGGCCACCAGTAAAGTGCCTTTAAGTCATGGTACATCTTATCTGAGCCAGGGTGGATAGAATATCGGGACTTGTGTGCTTCGTCCATCACTAGAGTTCTCAACTCTCCGTATCGTGGAACCCAGATCCGGTTCTCAAAATATCGGACCCCGTCCGATTTGGCTTCAAGTTGCTTGTTCATGCCCCGCATGAGTTCTGATGGAAGATTATCATCTTTCAAAGCTTCGAGTTGCGCCTCGCGAATTTGATCAGGTAAGTTGGCATGAATCGTGAGTTGCAATGCTCGCACTCGCCTGGGTTTATCAGTTTCTTTCCTGCTGAGAGCGTCGGCCACTACATTGGCCTTGCCAGGGTGGTACTTGATGGCACAATCATAATCCTTAAGCAGCTCGACCCAACGACGCCGTCGCATGTTCAGCTCCTTCTGATCGTAGATATGTTGGAGACTCTTGTGGTCGGTGTAAATGGTAAACTTGATACCGTACAAGTAATGCCTCCATATCTTAAGGGCAAACACCACAGCTCCGAGTTCCAAATCATGGGTCGTGTAGTTCTTCTCGTGAACCCGTAGTTGTCGAGAGGCATAAGCTATAACATTCTCGAGTTGCATCAGCACACAACCGAGACCTTGTATCGATGCGTCACAGTGTACCTCAAAATTCTCCGTTCCCTCGGGAGGGCTAGAATAGGGGCGCTACGGAGTTTGGTTTTCAACAGTTGAAAAGCGGATTCTTGCGCGTCACCCCAATTGTACTTAGTACCTTTGTGAGTCAAAGCGGTGAGGGGTTGAGCTATCTTTGAAAATCCCTCGATGAAACGCCGGTAGTAGCCGGCCAGTCCTAGGAATTGCCGCACCTCAGTCGGAGTCTTAGGTGCTTCCCAGTTTTTGATGGCCTCTACATTACCGGGATCGACATGGATACCGTTCTCGTTGATCACATGTCCTAAAAAGTGAACCTCGCGAAGCCAAAATTCGCATTTCGAGAGCTTAGCGTACAGTTGCTCCTTCTTCAATAATTCCAGAATTACCCTTAAGTGCTCTTCGTGGTCAGCCTCATCCTTGGAGTAGACGAGAATATCATCAATAAACACAATCACAAACTTGTCGAGGTACGCCTTGCATACTCGATTCATAAGATCCATAAATACGGCTGGTGCGTTGGTTAGGCCAAAAGGCATAACCGAAAACTCGTAGTGACCATACCGTGTTCTGAAAACCGTCTTTGAAATATCTTCCTCGCGCACTCTTAGTTGATGGTAACCAGACCGCAGATCGATCTTCGAGTAGTAACTCGATCCTTGGAGTTGGTCAAACAGATCATCAATTCGGGGTAAAGGATAACGGTTCTTGACCGTCACCTTGTTCAACTCCCGGTAGTCGATGCACATGCGGAAAGTCCCGTCCTTCTTTCTGACAAATAAAACAGGGGCTCCCCATGGTGATGAGCTAGGTCGGATAAAACCCTTATCCAACAAATCCTGCAACTGAGTGGACAGTTCCTGAAGCTCCGCCGGTGCGAGCCGATACAGGGCTCGTGCTATGGGTGCTGCACCGGGTGTCAACTCTATTTGGAATTCGACTTGACGAATATGAGGGAGTCCCGGCAAATCCTCCGGGAAAACTTCCGGGAAATCCCGCACAATCGGTATATCTTCAATTCGTTTCTCCTCCGCGGGTTTCTCAACAATATGCGCTAAAATTGCCGGATGACCCTTTCGTAGATACTTCTGCGCCTTCATGAGGGTAATGACGCTGGTGGTCATGCCGCTTCTTTCGCCTCGGATCGAAATGATCTCGCCGGAAGGGGTAGTAATGTGGACTATCTTGCCATAACATATAATCTCCGCTCGCTTCTCGGATAACCAGTCCATGCCGACAACGACATCAAAACTACTAAGCGTAAAAGGAATAAGGTCGATATCAAAAACATGACCTGACAGTTTCAACTTACATCCCGCAAGTACATGAGTCGTTACTATAGTCTTACCGTCAGCTAATTCAACAGGAAACTTAGCATCTAACGGGGTTGGAGTTAGGTCTAAGAGTTGACTAAAGGCTTTCGACACAAAACTCCTATCAGCTCCAGTGTCAAACAATACAGAAGCAAAACAATCGTTCACAGGGAACTTACCAGTCATCACGTACGGATCATTGCGGGCTTGACCCGACCCAATAACAAAAGCTCTTCCTTTACCATTGTTTCCACCACCACTGCCACTTCTATTACCTCCATTGTTGTCGTTCTGTTTCAGCTTAGGGCAGTCTTTCTTAAAATGTCCCTCTTGTCCACACTCAAAACATCCCTTGGTTGTCATGGGTGGTTTAGGAGCACCTTTTGCCGCAAGGTCTCCTCTACATTCCTTTGCTTGGTGACCCATCTTTCTGCATCTCAGACACTTGACACGGTCACACGGGCCAGCATGATGATAGTTGCACCTGTTGCACTACGGATATTTCCCAGCATATCCGCTCGAACCCTGCCCGCTACCGTTGTTATTGTTGTTGTGACCCTGATTGTTGAAGCTCCGAATGGGTTCGGGCTTACGGTAGTGGTGTTGCTGAGGGGGGTTCGAGGATGAGGATCTGGTGTTGTCAAACTTTCTCTTTCCATTGCTCGGGTTGTTGTTGCTGTTGTCAGTAATCGGGTTGTCACGGGCTTTAGTGGTTGAACCTCTAGGTGGTAACGCCCCTTGGGTCACTGCTTGATCTGTCAGCTTGTGAGCTAACCGGATCGCTTGTTGTATCGTGGCTGGTCTGGATGACGTCACCATGCCCTGAATTTGCGGTGCTAACCCATCAATATACATTTCAATCCTCTTACTCGGCGGGTCTACCATCCGCGGACACATCACAGCTAACTCGTGAGAACGGGTAGTGTAGGCTTCGATTTCCGAACCCACCATCTTCAATGACCAAAATTCTGACTCCAACTTTGCAATCTCCTCTCTTGGACGGTACTCTTCTCGCATCATGTTTTTGAACTCCTCCCAGTTCATCGCGTTAGCTAGTTCCAATCCAAGAATCTGTACGTTCGAATTCCACCAAGTGAGGGCAGAATCTTCAAGTGTTCCAGCAGCAAATTTGACCCTACTAGCAAATGCCGACTCGGCCTTCTCAGCCCAACGCAAGAAGCCTATAGCTCCCTCAGTGCCCTTAAACGTACTGGGCTTGTAGTCAAGGTAATTCTTGAAGGTACACGTTCCTATTGGACCTCCAGCCTAGTTCTGTACATGTGCGGCTAGAGCAGCCGCCGCGTGGTCATTCAGCAGAGTTTGGAGTTCTGCTGCAGTCAGGTTGATGTTACCACGTCCGCGTCCAGCGTTTCTTCCTGCCATTTCCTAGAATCACAACATAAAATGTTAAACATGAATTTTTCTTTCATATGCAACACGCCATAGGCGGGAAATTTCCTCCGGTTCCTCTTCAGGCTCTGCCTCAGGTTCGGCTGCGTTCTGAGCAACTTGCATTTGTAAGACATCGCAACGCTCTAAAGCTATCTCGGTTCGAGTCCTTGCAACTTGGAGTTGCTCTTGCAAGTCTATCATCTTGGCTTGCATCTTTCATAATCTTCATCTGTTGATCACTAGCCTCTTGCATTTCCTTCATGGCCGCTGTCATGCGGGAAATTTCCTCCTTAGTCTCGGTTCCATCTTTTTAACAGTCCGGAAACGTTCGCTCTCGTATAGCGCATGTAACCCACGTCACGCTCCATGCATGAAACAACAGCTGTGAGAACTCGCTCTATAGGTTCGGTTATGGGTGGTAGGGTGTTGGGGTAAGCAGGATGGTTCGGGGGTGGTAATGGGGGAACTTGTTCACGATAGATCATACGTCTGATCATATTAGGGTACCAATCCCAGCTAACTTCGTTTTCGTACATGCCTCCGGATAAGCGATACCTCTTCGGTGCAGGAGCTTCGAGTTCCGGGACTACATGAGGTGGCGACGAGGTAGTTAACTGCGATTCCTTCCCATGAGCATGAGTCATCTGATCGGATGATGATGATGATAGCGTCGACATCTCTACAGGTTAGCCGTGTATGCGCGCGTATGAGTGAAATGGGTAAAGAGATAAGATAACAAAGACTACACAAATCTATGCAGTGCGTATCATTATAACTAATGGGTCGTCGCGGTTATAGTCTAGTATGCATGCAGCTTCTAGTTCGCTATAACCAATGGCTCTGATACCAATCTGTCACACCCTCAAAATCCACTAACGGAGTTTTACCGTCAGAGGGTGTGAACTAACAGGATCGGAATCATTAGTTATAATCAAACCATAAAAACTTTTAGATGAAATTAAGTGCTGAAGCGTAAAAACCGAAAGACAAAAGTTGCGTCACGCAGGACGACTTAAAACCCCATATCAACAGTTAAAAATCAGTTTGCATAAACAAAAGCGTTTCAGATAATGCATGATCCTATACCGCGCGCCCGCCTCGGCTACCTGAGAATAACATACTAAAAGTGTCAACACGGGGTTGGTGAGTTCACAAGTTTATATAAAATAAAGCGTTTAGCGTTTTGCGTTTCAGCGTTTTGCGTTCAGCGTTTTGCGTTCAGCGTTTTGCGTTACCAGATAGTGTTATGTCAATTATATATCTATAGGTAGCTAGCCTATAAAACAAGTATTACTAAGTGTTCGACACCGAAGCTGATTGTTTATCATTTGCCTTGCCACCAGGTCTATCCCGACCATGGTATGTGTTTAGCCAAGCTTACACCCACTCGACCTCCAGTCGAGTTTAGCGTTGGGTGAGGTTTGTCAAATGAAGGAGGGATAAAACGAGTTTGATTCGCTTAATGTTAAGTTCGCTTAACACTAAGTTTGCTTACAGTAAGTTCGCTTAATGTTAAGTTCGCTTATTGTTAAGTTCGCTTAATGATAAGTTCGCTGGAGTTAGCAAATTAGAAAGTAAATTAAAAACCTAATGAAAAATGTGTTAAGACAGCTCGACCTCAGCCAGGGGCTCTGCCCCTTGGACCCTGCTAGGGGCTGCCGCCCCTAGACCCCGCTGCCAGGGGCGCTGCCCCCGGACCCCCCTTCGTTGTGGGTTATATAAAGATAGAAATACAACATGAGTAGTAGTAGTAGTTAATTGATACATGTAAATATTATACAGTTAGCCGTGCACAGCTCAAGAAGGGAATAACGATTAACGGAGAGCGTAACAGGATTCAGGTGAGTTTCTAGCCCCACTTCCTTGTTATGTTTTCGGGGCTGTGTGCATACTCGATGTGATAGTTAATACACTTATCTTAAGTGGTAAGTGTATGCCTTGTATGATTTATGTATGATGATTGTTTGACGGTACGTGAACAATCTTCGGATATTGCATGTACCGTCAGGTGGTAGTTAAGATATGATTGATAAGTATGATGAAAGATATGATGTATTTATGAATATATGATGTATGCATAATGTATGTATGTTATGATGATGGTACGTGAACGCTCTTCGGAGATTGCACGTATTGTCAAGGAAAGTATGTATGAACAGGTACGGTACAGTTACACGAAACAAAGGGACCAGACCCTAATAATATCTGTGATGTTAGGGACCAGACCCTTATAATATCTGTGATGTCAGGGACCAGACCCTAATAATATCTGTGATGTCAGGGACCAGACCCTAATAATATCTGTGATGTTAGAGACTAGACCCTTATAATATCTGTGATGTCAGGGACCAGACCCTAATAATATCTGTGATGTTAGGGACCAGACCCTTATAATATCTGTGATGTCAGGGACCAGACCCTTATAATATCTGTGAGGTTATAGGGCGAAAGGCTCTTTAAAACGTATGATTATGTATGTAAAGAAAGTATGAAGGTAAGAATGAAAGTATATGCACTTGTGTGTGTATGAAAGAAAGTTAAGAGGTTAAGTATGAAATGTAAGAAGGTATTGTATGAGTATGTGATTAACTAGAACTCACTCAGCGTAGCTGACTTTTAGTATGCACGCAGGTGAGTAGAATGAGGCAGGTAGCTTGAGGAGGACACATGGTAGAGTTGGACGAAGCTAGCATCTGAAGATTTTACTATGATGTTTTATTTTAAAAGACTATGTTTTGTTTTTAAATGACTATGAATGCTCGATAAGACAAGAATTAGGGTTATGGAATGTAATGGTTTGAATGTTTTCAATGTTCCGCGAATGTTTTATTTAACTCTGATATTTAGAACTGCGTTTATGAGTAAATCCAACGTTAAAGTAGGGCTACCGGTAACGGGGCATTACACGAGATCAAGACAAAAACCTTGAGTTCAAGATAACTCGATCTCAAACTCAAGTTGAAGTCACACTCGCTTATGTTTAACTAGTCAAGCTATCGCTTAACTTGCCTTTTTTTGTGCCATTGAGCCTAAAAACACTTGAAATTTACATTAACTTTTGTCAAATGTATAACGCTATAGTCATTTTCTATACCCCTCCCCTCACGTCCATGGTGAATTTCATCGAGGCCAAGCCACCCTGAACGTTGTTAATCTCAGCGTTGCCAAGTCAGGCCGGGCCCACCCCGGTGGCACCCCACCCCCCACCCACAAATAAATCAAAAATTTGCCTCTCATTTTGATTTTGAAGCCTTCATTTCCAAACAAAAGTTTGAAAAAATAGTATTTAATTAAAGGTTTATAATATATTATATATATATATATATAATATAATAAAGTGGAAACCTATTCAAAAGTCATTACATACTCACTGGTCAGTTGATCACTAAAATTAAAATAATTTTTTTTTGGGTCTCAAGATATAAATAAACCAAATAAATGTCAAATACAACACTTAAAAAGTAAACCCTCTTTGCACAAAAAAAGCCATGAACTTTCCGGCAAGAAACCTGCCGGAGTTTCTTCAAATTCCGGTGACCAAACAACACAACCATATTATCATCATAACCTTCATCATATCTGTAATCATCATCACTCCTAACCCAACACTATCACAATCTTTATCGAACTCTCGGACCGATGATATTAATTCAAACTCACCGGATTCCACCACTAATTTCCAACCAAGTTTAGCCGTTGTTATCGGAGTTCTTGCCGTCATGTTTTCGTTAACATTCTTAATTTTAGTCTATGCAAAATGTTGTCATAGACCCTCTTCTCTTCAATACTTGAATCAAGAAAACTTTGGTGGTTTATTACCTAGGTCAGTTTCTAGGGTTTCTGGTATCGATAAAACTGTGATCGAATCGCTCCCATTTTTCAGGTTTTCAACGTTAAAAGGTTTGCGAAACGGGTTAGAATGCTCCATTTGTTTGTCTAGATTTGAAGATGTAGAGATGCTACGATTGTTGCCTAAATGCAAACACGCGTTTCATATCGATTGTGTAGACCGGTGGCTTGAGAAAAACTCGGGTTGTCCACTTTGTAGGTGTAAAGTAAGCGAAGAGGATGTGACGCTTTTCACATATTCGAGTAGTTTTCAGTTTTTAAATAATGAATCAGCTCGTGAAGGTTCGAACTTGGAGTTGTTTGTTGAAAGGGAAGGATCCACAAGATTTGGAAGTCGAAGAAGTGTCGAAAAGAATGAAAGGATCGAAGACGACGAGTATGATGATGATCAAGAGATGTTGCACAAGTTTAATCATAGGATAATAATATCTGATTATGAGCATGGTTTAATAGGGAAGAATAGATGGAGTAGTTTGAGTTCATCTGATCTTTTGTTTTTAAAATCCGAAATGATTACTTCTTTGTCAAGTAACCGGTTCGATCCTTACCCGCCTACCAAAATTACATGTGTGCATAATGATCAAGTGATCAAGATCAAGGAAGAAATCAAAAGAAAAAGGGAATTTGAGAAAAAGATCAAGAAACGAGAGCTTGGTATCGAAACATCCAACGAGGCGAAATCAGCGAAGCTCGTCGGGGAACGATCGATGTCCGAGATTATAGTCCATTCAAGGTTTCTTGGTGTTGAAGAATCAAGTAATAAGGAAGCTAATTGTGGTGGGATTAGGGCTAAAGAAGAGAGATTAAAGAGATTATGGCTACCTATTGCTAGAAGAACTATTCAATGGTTTGCTAATAGAGAGGTTCAACAACAACAAATTAACACAATATCTCAAGCTTAAGTTATAGATTTACCATTTTATTAAGGAAATATACTGTATACTTTTTTATTGAAATTTATTTGGTATGTATAGCAAAATATAGAGTTTAAATATCCTTTTTCTCTTAACATATAGTTATAACTGAATTGCATTAATATATTGTTCACTACATATGTTTTTCTGTATATTTGTGCTTAACTAATCAACTAAAGGTGCTAAATAAAGAAATGAGCTTTAAAGCGGTAGTTTAAATACAAGAAAGTAGCTAGTAGCTGTTTTGAAAAATAAAATCAAAGGAGCCAAAATTAATTTGGTATAAAAGAATCAATTAAAGGAAACATAATTATTTCCGAAATGATTTTTATGGATTTTATGTAACAAATGTTATGTAAGATGATATATTTTAATATAAACTTATGCTTTCCTAAAACCGCCTGACATAAATTAAACAATATCTTTTTGAAGCTCCAAATGGGCAATCGTCATGCAAGAACATGTTAACATGTTATGACATCTTTTTGTGATCAGTTTTATGTGTTACAGCTAGTTTTGTTTTATCAAATATTAATTAGCATTACAAAATTTGTGTTTAATAAAGAATAATTCTATTCAGAAAACTCCACAAATTATATAATAACTTATAGGTGTTGGATGAAAGATAATCCATATATATTGAGAGAGGGATTAGAAATAGTTGTTAAATATTTTTTCTATTGTATTATATATTCTTTCTTTCTACTCCAAAACACAATTAAGTGATACATATTTGAACATTCCTACCTGTTTTCAAATTATCATTATAACTTCTCAACTTTACATTTATCATCGTCGTCGTCGTCGTCATCATCATTATCATTATCATCATCGTACTCCGTATATCCCACTAATAACAAAGTTATGTTAGGGTCTGAGGAGGGTAAGATGTAAACAGTCTTACCTCTACCTTTTAGGAATAGAGAGACTGCTTCCGGTGAAACCCTCGGCTCGATAGTAGTTTTGCATCAAGCCTTGGACATAAGACACATAACACTCAACCATCGGAACACCACCAATTGGTGCATGTACCCTTGTCTAGCTTTCGGCTATCAACGCCACCACATGATGCCTGATTAACCTTCCGCCACTTTTAACGTTATTTTCACGAGATTAGTAAAATCACATCAAATTAGTGCAATTTCACTTTTGTCCACCCGAGGGTACACACATATATACATTATATACGCGCACCGCAAGCAGGGAATATAAGGAATCGACCTCGTGTGAATAAGGAATCAACCCTTCATAGAAAACCATAATCTTCACCATTCATTAAGCAATATATTTAAGAAAACTTTTTTTTAGAAAAAAATCTTCAGCATTTTTATTTTCTACAAATAAATTGTTATGATTATTTGCAGGTAATAGTTATGCATTAATCTTATAAATTGATAAATTACCACATTAACAATATTATCCTATAGCTTTACATTGTATTTAATAGACTAATTCCACGCCATTATAGTTAAAGGGCGTCGTCCTCAACATTTTAAACTATTGTGACACTATTCGTCCAAAAAACGACTTTGAGGACTCATTAAACAAATACATCAAGACCAGTTAATATTCAATGTCACAATAAGAAAATGCTGTTTACTCGATCGTCACATCTATCTTAATTTTAGCTTTGTCACCATGTTTCCAATGCTTTGTAAGTATTCTAAAAGTCAAGAATTCAACTCACATGACAATTAAATCAATAACAAAATATCTATTGACATTTTAGTTGGTCAATGTTTGGAGTAATGCCTAATATAAAACTACATGTTTCAATATACTAAATGGTGTGACTGTATTTAGTTTATATATATTTTGTATGTTTAGTTTGTATATCTAGTGTGTATTAATTTAATTAGGTTTTTTTACAACGTTTGGAACTATCTTCGTTACCCGAGCTAGCCTTTCTGAGAGTAAATGTCAATCATCCATATTAATTTTGACGCTCTAAGTTTGACTCACCAAATAACACCATCAAATAGGAAACCCATCACTATGAAAAAACCTCTTTGAGTCAGGTTTCGAACCCAAGACTTCAAACATCCCAGGTCTTAACTATCACCCCTGTCATTGTATCCAAAGGCCAATTAGAGTGTATTTAGTTTGTACTTTGTACACCTAGAATTACAATAAATAAGCACTCATCATAACGATTAAAATATAAATGCAGGAAGTTATAACTAATTAAAAATAAGTTTAATAGTCAAAGACCACGGGCTGATAAAAGTTATGGGCTTCTGCCTACTAAGATGGGCTACCACATGCTTGTTAGAACTTAGAACCATTGATAGTTGCCTAAGTTGGATATATTCACTATTCACTAATGCTAGTCAAGTTTGGCTGAAATATAAACACTAAAACACATACTGCAAAAGAATAATTATATAATTACAAATATTTCCAAATAATATATATTAAGTTACAAAAAGAATAAATAAAGAATTAACAAATAGTAAATGGGTCGAATTTGTGTTGAAAAGTTTCTCACGAGCTAAACTTAAGCTTTGATAAATTAAACAAGTCACGTTTGAACTCAACTGCCGTTTTTATTTATTAAACTCCACTATGAGTTTTAGTTGTGTCAAACATCATTTAAGCTAGGTGTAGCAAGGATAAAAATAACATAGTTATATACAAAGACGCTTTTATAAACCCCAAGCTAGCTTTAAGTTATATGCATTTAGACATTAGCATTTGTAGTCAAATACATGTATTTAGCTACTTTTACTGATATTCTTTTTACATGCATTAACCTGACAACCAAATTCCAACATGTAGAAAATACCATCAGTAAATAATCCATATGTCTATACCTACAAATCGGTTAGTTGAAAACCGGTTATTTTCAAAACCAATTAGTGATACGATCAAATAACCGGTTAATCAGGTCGGGTACTAACTGGTTTGAGACAAGAAACCCCTACACGGTATAACCGCTTTCGGGTATAACCGAACCGGTTAACCGGTAAATAACCGGAAAAAAACGGTTTTAAAAAACAATTAAAAAAAATAACCAGTTCGGTTAACCATTTTGTAACCGGTTTCGAAGATCAATAATATAAGCCGGTATCTAATCGGTGGTTAGAAACGGGTATAAACCAGTTAGTGGTGGACGGGTTAGTAACTTTAGGATTTCGGGTTGGAAATTGGAATAGGTTAAGAGCCGGTTAACCGGGTTGGCTGTGCACCTCTATCTATACCCAACCGAACCCCTATCCGACTCAACTTTTATAGTGCCCACATTGGAAGGCAAACAGACCGACCAGGCTAGTAACCATCACACGAACCAACGACTAAACCCGATAAACGGTTTCCACCGCAGCATGGAACATGATTTAACTTTGTTGACCATTTTCATATGCATTGACAAATGTTCAGATTTGTTTAAACGATAAATTTTAATTAATATATTATTAACAAAGACATAACAAACTTAATTAACTTATGTGTAGTTATTTGATTAATTAAATAAAATTGACTCTTTTTCTATTGATAGGAAATAGAAAGTTTCAAGATGACCAATTTGTTTGCCTAGTGTTTCGTCATTTACTTACACATGACCACAAAGAATTTTCCACTTTATTGAGTGACTGACATCAACTTGAAAACATACCCACATAACATTCTAAAATTAAGCCAACACATCAACTATAAAGATGCGAAAAACTGTCAGATCAAATAACAAAAATTCTTAGAACCCAATGGCTTCAATCAAACTAGTTTTATCAGTCCTTCATTTATTATTTGTATCTTCTGTTCTTTCACAGAATTTCATTGAAATTGAGTGTCAATGTAAAGATGGCAAACCGTTCAATTGTCCAGCTGACAAAGACTCAGGTCCACGATTGACAGGAGGCGCATCGCCACCACCAGCACCAACTCCTAGTCCTCCTGGAGGTGACGATCCAAAACCCGCTCCTTGTCCTCCAGGAGGCAAAGCTCCATGCCCTCCGGGAGGCGGCTCACCATGCCCACCCGGGGCACCATGCCCTCCGGGAGGCGGCTCACCATGCCCACCCGGGGCACCATGCCCTCCAGGAGGCGGCTCACCATGCCCACCAGGATCACCATGCCCTCCGGGAGGCAAAGCTCCATGCCCTCCGGGAGGCAGCTCACCATGCCCACCCGGAGCACCATGCCCTCCAGGAGGCGGCTCACCATGCCCACCGGGATCACCATGCCCTCCGGGAGGCAAAGCTCCATGCCCTCCGGGAGGCGGCTCACCATGCCCACCCGAGGCACCATGCCCTCCAGGAGGCGGTTCACCATGCCCACCCGGATCACCATGCCCTACGGGAGGCAAAGCTCCATGCCCTCCGGGAGGCGGCTCACCATGCCCACCCGGGGCACCATGCCCTCCGGGAGGCGGCTCACCATGCCCACCCGGAGCACCATGCCCTCCGGGAGGCAAAGCTCCATGTCCTCCGGGAGGCGGCTCACCATGCCCACCTGGAGCACCATGCCCTCCGGGAGGCGGCTCACCATGCCCACCAGGGGCACCATGCCCTCCGGGAGGCAAAGCTCCATACCCTCCGGGAGGTAATTCACCATGCCCACCGGGAGCACCATGCCCACCAGGTGGCAAACCTCCGTGCTCACCAGGAAGCAACACACCATGCCCACCCGGAGCACCATGCCCTCCAGGAGCACCATGCCCTCCGGGAGGAAAACCTCCATGCCCTCCGAGTAGCAACACACCATGCCCACCTGGAGCACCGTGCCCTCCGAGTAGTAACACACCATGCCCACCCGGAGCACCATGCCCTCCAGGAGGCAAAACTCCATGCCCTCCGGGTAGTAACACACCATGCCCACCTGGATCACCATGCCCGCCAGGAGCACCATGTCCACCTGGAGCACCATGCCCTCCGAGTAGCAACACACCATGCCCACCCGGAGCACCATGCCCTCCGGGAGGCAACTCACCATGCCCACCTGGAGCACCATGTCCTTCAGGAGGTAAAACTCCATGCCCTCCGAGTGGAAACACACCATGCCCACCTGGAGCACCATGCCCTCCCGGAGCGCCATGCCCACCTGGAACACCGTGCCCTCCGAGTAGTAACACACCATGCCCACCTGGAGCACCATGCCCTCCAGGAGGCAAAACTCCATGCCCTCCGGGTAGTAACACACCATGCCCTCCAAGTAGCAACACACCGTGCCCACCCGGAGCACCATGTCCTTCAGGAGGCAAAACACCCTGCCCTCCGAGTGGCAACACTCCATTCCCACCTGGAGCACCATGCCCTCCCGAAGGCAACACACCATGCCCACCAGGAGCACCATGCCCTCCGGGAGAAAACAAACCAATACCAATTCCATGCCCCCCAGGAAGCAACACACCATGCCCACCTGGATCACCATGCCCTTCGGGCGGCAACTCTTCTTGCCCACCTGCATGCCCTCCAGGGGGAAACTCTTCTTGCCCACCTGGAGCACCATGCCCTCCAGGGGGAAACTCTTCATGCCCACATGGAGCACCATGCCCTACGGGAGACAAAAAACCTATACCCATTCCCTGTCCTCCAGGAAGCAACACTCCATGCCCTCCGGGAAGTGACGCTCCGTGCCCAACAGGAGACAAAAAACCTATACCAATTCCTTGCCCTCAAGGATCTCAGTGCCCTGCGGGAGTCAAAGTTTGCCCTGCGGGAGGTAACACTCCATGCCCTCCGGGAGCTCCATGCCCTACACGAGGAAATAGTCCATGCCCTCCAAAAGGCAAAGCTGCTTGCCCCCCGAAAGACAACATTCCTTGCCCTTCTGGGGTCAGGACTCAATGCCTTTCAAGAGTCAAATCTTTAGCAGTCAAAGCTTGCGGAGGTAACACTCCATGCCCTCCAGGAGGAAACTGCCCCCCAGGAGCTCCATGCCCTCCGGGAGGAAACTGCCCCCCAGGAGCTCCCTGCCCTCCAGGAGTGAAAGCTTGCGGAGGTAACACTCCATGTCCATGCCCTCCTGGAGCTCCATGCCCTCCAGGAGGAAACTGCCCCCCAGGAGTCAAATCTTGCGGAGGTAGCACTCCATGTCCTCCCGGAGCTCCATGCCCTCCAGGAGGAAACTGCCCTCCGACTAGTAGAGCTTGCCCTGCGGGGGGTTGCACTCCATGCCCTCCTGGAGCCCCATGCCCGCCAGGAGGAAACTGCCCACCAGGAGCTTCGTGCCCTCCGACTAGTAGAGCTTGCCCTGCGGGAGGTTGCACTCCATGCCCTCCTGGAGCTCCATGCCCGCCAGGAGGAAACTGCCCACCAGGAGCTTCGTGCCCTCCGACTAGCAGAGCTTGCCCTGCGGGTGGTTCTTCATGCCCTCCGGGAGCTCCATGCCCACCAAGTTCTCCCTGCCCTCCAGGATCTCCGTGCCCTCCGACAAGCCAATCTTCATGTCCTCCAGGTGCTCCATGCCCCCCGAGAGGAAACACTCCATGTTCTCCAGGTTCTCCTTGCCCTCCAGGAGCTCCATGCTCTCCAGGAGCTCCATGCCCTCCAGGTGCTTCATGCCCAGGAGGCAAGGGATCTTGCTCTCCTAATTTTCGTTCCCGGGTTTTCTGAGTGGAAAAGAATAATTAAAAACCTATTGTCATTTCAAAAGGAGAAGGCTTTTATGGGCCCATTAAAATGGGTTTTCATGTGCTTATTAGGACTATGGATAGGTAGTTACTATTCATGTCAGGCTAAACTGAGCCGAGTTTAAAGGATTTTGAGTCCGACTAGAGCTAAATATAATAACTTTCATCCAATATAATAAAAATATATTACACAAGATTTATTATATGCAATTCAAAACATAACTAAAGTATATATAAATATAAATATAAAAATAAAATTAATCATATATAGGTTTAAATAAAGAAATAATTAATACTAAATGTCTCAAGCTTGAGGTTCAAAACTTTTGAACTCGTCTCGTTAATGTTTTAGTACTATGTTGTCTTTTAAGCATCTCAATCATCATTTACGTTAGATGTGACATGAATAAAGGCTTTTATAAAAGATGAAAAATGAAACTTCTGTAAAGAAAAAACAACAATTTAAAAAAATGTAAAAAGATACTAGCATGTCTTGGTATTTCTTTTAATGTGTGCAATGTGATTCTTGCTTTAAAGGTGATGTGTGTCATATCAAAGAATTTTCGATATCATTGTCACGTCACCGTTATCCTGCTTCCCTTTCTCATTTATATCTTCCTCACCTAGCGGCATGGTCCCGCTTGCTATTGATTTTGCGGTTTCACAAGAGTGGAAGCCAACGTTCCAATGCGATACCGATCGTGTGGCCAACACCTAGTCATTTTGCTTCCTCGCCTGAATGTCCCCCCCCCCCCCCCCCCTCTTCTCACCCTAACAAGTCATAAAAGTTAAAGATATATATGCATAGAAATATGATTAAAGTGATGAGCCATTGTTTTATGCGTACATCAATGTAGTTGTTATTTTGTTCTATTATATTAATGTTTTAATTTAATCAATTTTCCTAAAGTGTGGTAAAATATTGTCAAATTAAACATTTATCAAATTATAAATCCTAAAAAAAATACCAATTTGGACCCTCAAGTATGTTGTGCACTCAGGTGGAGCTACCCTTGTGGCTTGTGATACACTGATACATACATTACTAATACTAACGGCTCGGTTGGCCTGTTTTAATATAACTTGTAAGATGTTTAACTTGTAAGAAAACAAAACCTTAATTTTCTATCTACATTTTGCTGCTTCTAATCTGATCTCTAGTTCTCTGTAAATCCGCACATGTTCTTGCGCCAAGCATCTTGTTTAGGCTATCCAAATTGTTTGACCTTCGAAACCGTCGATGCTCGTTCGTTTTGGTTTGGCTTGTGAACAGTTTTAAGCCGGTAATAGTATTATTTTTCTTTTATTATTTATAGATGCATGAAAAAATGTAAAAAAATGGAGTACTTTATGATGTGGCCGATTATTCATGGATAGTAAATATATCATATCAATATTTTGCTACAACATAATGTGCATGCAAGTAATTGGAAGTTAAGCTATTTGCCTATCAAAAGTAATTTATCAATCAAGTGGTTTGAATCTCAAATGGATATAAACATGTATTAGGAAGGCATAAGATCATGTGGTGGTTATAACAAAAGTAATTTATCAATGTACATGACGTTTTTAGCGGCCTCACGATCCTGATCAACTCGATGTCATCTTCGTCATGATGGTTAAATATATCGGATTGTGACTAGAGCATCTTCGTTAGATAAATCCAATGTTGAAAAACCCGTATTAAAAAAGAAAAACATCAAGATCTGGTTTAGTACCCTCGCGGAGCCCTCTCTGGCGCTCATTGGCGAGCAGGATGTAGCGTTGTTCACCATTAAAACGTGCCAACATGGTGGCTTTGACGCCCCTCTCACCCACCCATAACACATACTAATAGTAATATTGCCGGTTTAATTGAAGATATTCATAATTTTCTAAGATAGAACTATAAAATTCACGTATCGAATGTATGTATGTATGTATGTATGTATGTATGTTTTCAGTCTCATGCTGTGGATATTCTCAAATGTACGAATAGTTTTAACGAGTTTATGGTGAATTTATAGTTTTTTTATGGTGAAATTGATTGACCTTGAATTATTTTGGTTGATGAAATTATGGTTCGACCATTGATCGCTTGAAATTCGAAATACAAGTACTTAATCGCTCGGGTAAAAATTTATGAGATTAATTGCAAACATATTGAGCAAAACTGTTTGAAAGATTACAATAATTTGGATATAATTATTTAGTAAAATTGAAGTTCTAAGCTTCTTTACGGTCCAACAGTATTTTCGAGATTGAAGAATCTACGGGGTTGACATATTTGCAAGGTAGCACTCAATTCCTTTGCCATATAATCATCATCATTAGATTGATTTATAGGAACAACCAAGACCACCGTAATGGCAACCAGACGACATGTTCTGAACATGATGCGGCTTTCTTAGCAGATTTCTTCAGTTCTTCTGAACAAGACGACATGTGTTTTGCTTTGAGTGGAGCGACTAGACGAATATCGGCTCTATACATTAGAATTTTAGTGCTCACACATGCTCAAGTATTATGGGCAGATGTAGTCTTAACTTATAATGAATTTTTGTTAAAAGGTTAAGAGGTTTTTCTCAAAGTTGTACATATTGGTGGTCAGTTTGAAAAACAAGTTATCTATAAGTATGATTGTGATTATCGGTGATATGTATTAAATTAAGTGTTTCTTATTATTGTTAACTTGCATGATAACTTACTTTTTCTGTAATGTTACAGTTTTGAATATTACAATGATAGTAATCTCATTATAGTTTCATTATGGTAGTAAAATAGATGTTATCTTAATTGAGTATGGAATGATATAGGGAAACAAAGATAAGGTTGGTAATGGCTTCTCTACTATAGCTTTGAGAAAAAGAAAATATAGAAGTTAGTGTGTTTTTAAGCAGTGTGGTTGGTATAATTGGCGAATATCATCCAACTTCATAGCATCAAATTGATGGTACTTTAAGAAAATACTTGGTGAATATGAGAGAAAACGCATTGGAACTTTTAATGAAGTCGGTCATTTTTATATTTACGAATTAAATGAGTTGTGTATTTATTTTAAACACATACGACTTTGGTTTAGAATACAAAAGAATATGTATTTGTTTTTTTGACGTTAAACTCCCGGCTACTTAATGAGTATAAAACTAGTTATATATATTAATGAAAAAAGGACAAACACCGGTTTACATCCAAACCCGAACCAATCCGTCTTTGCTCATTATAAATATACGTTCTTACTTACATGAACCACAAACCCAACCCACCCTGCATTGACTCATAATACTTTTACCTCAATTTTTTTTTGACTTATTTATATAATTACTTTTAACTAATCATAAAACTCAAATTAAGTATTATGTTCAAAATCAATAAAAATGATTTGATTCTCATAGGCTTTTCTCTATTAATAGGAATTGGAAACTTTCAAAATCACACAACCACAAAGTACTTCCACCTTTATTGACCCTCTTGACAACAAAACAAAATAAAGTGGCAACGCAAAAAATATAAAGATTTGAGAAGGAATGGTTCCAATCAAACTCGTTTTATCCCTCCTTCATTTGCTATTTTTACGTTTTGTTCTTGCACAGAATTTCATCAAAATTGAAGGTCAATGCAAAGATGGCAAGCCTTTTAATTGTCCAGCTGGCAAAGACTCAGGACCAAGATTGAATCCAGGAGGCACAACGCCAGCACCAGCTGCTAGTCCTCCACGAGGCAACAATCCAAAACCAGCTCCTTGTCTTCCGGGAGGCAACACACCATGCCCACCCGCGACACCATGTCCTCCGGGAGGTAAAGCTCCATGTCCTCTAGGAGGCAAACCTCCATGCCCTCCGAGTAGCAACACACAATGCCCACCCGGAGCATCATGCCCTTCGGGAGGCAACACTCCTTGTACGTCGAAAGGCAATGTTCCATGCCCTCCTGGAGGCAAAGCTCTTTGCAATCCAGAAGGCAACACTCCGTGCCCTTCTAGAGGAAACACTTCTGTACCAATTCTCTGTCCTCAAGGAAGTAATGTACTATGCTCTTCGGGAGGCAAAACTCCTTACCCTCCTGGAGGTAACGCTCCTATACCAGTTCCTTGCCCTCCTGGAGGCAACGATCTAAAAGCACCTCCTTGCCCTCCAATACCTAAACATGGTCCTTTCCCTACAGGAAGTGACGATCCAGAAGCACCTCCTAGCCCTCCGATACCAAAACCATGTCCTTGCCCTCTTGGAGGTAACGATCCAGCCACACCTCCTTGCCCTCCGGCACCAAAACCATGTCCTTGCCCTCCGGGAGGTAACGATCTAGAAGCACCTCCTTACCCTCCGGCACCAAAACCATGTCCTTCCCCTCTAGGAGGTAACAATCCAAAAGCACCTCCTTGCCCCCCGGCACCAAAACCATGTCCTTGCCCTCCAGGAGGTTACGATCTAAAACTAATTCCATGCCCTCCATGAGGCTGTGATATATGGCCTAAAGAACCTTGTCCCGACGATCCTGCATGTAAATATCCAAAGATTCTTGAAGTAACTCCCGGATATTCTAAAGCCTAGGTGGGGTAAAGATGAAAAGGCTAAATAGATTATATATTAACATCATCAAAAAAATAGTTTTAATCATATACCAATAGCTGATAATATGTGTTAATCTTCAATTCAATATCTTATTACATTAAGATGTTGATATAAAATTGTGACACTCACTCAATTTTGCTATGCACATCAAACATGATGTACGAGTTAATATGTAAGCTTGTAAATTAATAATAGTACTCCAACACCCGTATTCCATCAATCGAACAAGTATCATTTTATTCATGAATCTTGACACTGTAGGCGTTGTCACCGTTGGCCAGACTGTATAAAAAACGTATAGAAAAACTGGAATTTATTTTTATGATGAACTCCGTCCAAAGAGTCTTTCATGCTAATAAACAGCTTTCTTTAGTAGGAATAACCGTAGCAACCAATAAGTTGGGGTTGGAGAAGATCTAACACTATCAAAAGATTGTGATTCGTCACATTTGGATATGCCACTACTCGAGTTATATATTAATTCAGGTTCGTGTTATATATTATTCAGGTTATATGGTCTATAGTAGTTGTAATTCACAAACACGAATACCGAATTAATAAATCAAACTCGAGTGAAACAAAAGAATCTTGAAATGTTGAAATAAATTGGAGTTTAACAAAAAGAATAATCTTCAAGGCTTGTATAGTCTAAAGAATTTAATTCACAAACACGAAGTGAGACACCAAATTAAAATCTCAAACGAGCAAGAATTAAGAGGAAAACAACACTTGGGTTTGGAACAAAGAAATCTTGAAATAAATTTGAGTACAATGAAAGGGAATTGTTGATAAAATTTATTTCAAGATGAACCTTTCATTGTACTCAAATTTGAGTACAAACGGGTGTTGAAAGGTTTCTTACATATACATACAGCAAACTGGAAACACGTTTGAATTGTTGAATATTTGCTTTGGTTAGTATTGTGGTTTAGAACATTCGGGTGCCATCTGTCCATTAAAGCGCTTGAAATCCGTACAGTAGTTGTAGATCATGTAGTTATCTCTTACCCATTTCATTTGACCTTGTTGCCTGAAACTCAACTGTTGATAAACAGGAGATGTCCACCAGTTGGCCCGAGAGGGAATGGCATATTGGCTAATGCTAACCGGTCCGTTCCACTTACAAGCTCTAGCCCTGAACCTACGGTAGTAAGCCTCAAAAGGTGCAGAAGTCCAGTCGATTTTTACTAGCCCACCTCTTGTTGTTGGTTCAGGCCCTAATGAACACACACGCACAACACCCGTTTGCTGTATGTATATGTAAATATGCAGTGAATATATGAACAAGGAAGTTTGAGAATGTTTTCTATTATAATATCAAAAGAAGGTACATTGTATGCTAAAACAAATGAGGCTTTATATAGCCTCACATACTTGAACGTGGGTTTAACAAAAACAATAAACTACTAATATTTATCCTAAAGTAATGGTAAACTCCATGACCTATTCTCCAGGCTTAAACTTGTACTATCAAACGTACACTTCCACATAAATCGGATAACCTCAACAACTCCATTAATATTAAAACGTGCATATTATTATTAACCCATTCCATTAACCGTCTTTGACCCGATAACGTGCTGACCCATGAACCGTAAACGAACCAGATTAACCCCAACACTTGTTGCCCAGTTGTCAGCATTCCACAAACTGGAGTAGACTCGCATCCCTTGTTGGTTAGGGTATGCAATCCCTTCACTCTGATAGTTTCTGAAGACTCGAATAGGCACACTATCAACATACCATCTGCAATATATATATACATTGACAAGTAGTTAATATAAATTCAAGCAACTCTTTGAAATCATGAGGAATAAAATGGTGCTTAGTCTCGGTTTACTCACACAACTTCGGTTGGATTCCAATGAATTGTATAGTTGTGATAATTGGCGGTGGGATCAAACCATAATTTGAATTATTGCTCTCGGTTGCCCTGTCCTTGGGTGAAAATATTTGTGTGCACCGTGTAAGGCTCTCCTGTCGAGTTCCCCAAGAACTCAAAGTCGATCTCATCATGTTTTGCACCCGTTGAAGATAACTGTCACAATCAAACATATGAATACATATCGTTCTCAGTATTCATAACCTATGAAGTATTACTGATAATACGTTGTTGCACTTGCTAGGGTTTATTGTTATAATGTTTAGAAGATATTATTTGTTTAAATTTCATTTATAATCATCCTCATTGTATCTCTATATGTAGTTGATTAATAATATATAATTTCTTACGAGTTTTTCATTATTCTATTCTACACTTACGTAATAAGCTGTCACCGTTCCAGCCGAGTTCCCTGGAACCAACTTGATTAGCATTTCGATGCTTCCAAATAAGAAGGTCCTCTTGGATTGGATACCAGACCCTGCGATTAAGTTTGAAGATCAGTTTATTATTATACAACATAGGAGCAAAACATATACTCAAATCTATAGCGAAAAGATTAAATCTTTATACCGGAAGTTTGGTCCAAAACAAGGCGGAGGTCGTCACCATTGCCAAGAATGGAGGAATGGTGAGCACCCCAGTTGAAATACATGCTTTTTGGGAAGTTTGCATTAACCATGGATTATTGGAATGCTATTGCAAACACAAAAACCGCCATGAATGAAGCTCGAGAACCCGCCATTTTCAAACTATAATCAATGGTTCTCTTGGTTGAGTTGTTTGTTGTGTAGTTATGGTTTTTGTTTGTCATATTTATAGCTTGTGTCCAACAATGATATTGTGGCTGACCATGATGTTTTGTCCCACTATTCTTTTGACTTTGTTTAATAACTCATATTGACTCCTGGATTTTGACAACACATATGCTCTAAAGCTGGGAATAGAATTTAGTAGTGGAGGTTGCACCCCATAGAAAATAATTACGTCAATAAACTTATTATTATTGGGTTTTTGTGTTAATATATATTTTTATGAAATTAAATATATATATATATATATATATATATATATATAAATATGAAGTAAAATTATTTTCTAAACAGTAAGAAATCTTACAAATTGAATTACCAACGAGTGTAACCGACAGCGAGTTCCCACAGATTACGCCGTCCTCCTATAGCTAATATGTTTTACGTATGTTCAGCTTTAAAGTCAGAGTTTACGTATGTTTAATGCATTGGCAAATTCTGTATCTAAAATGTGGTTGATTGTAATAAAAACTCTTCCGCTTGCAAGTAAAAACATTTTCCCTTTCTATTACGGTAAAGTAGCTGGCCACCGGACGAGTATAAAACTCTAATACAATTACACACATTTTGGTTCTTTTGAGTTTCAAAAACCTTTTGATTAAACTTCCACCAAATTTTAGCTCTTTTTCTAAAACAAGTAATAATGTTTTTATTTTGAATTCAAATAAAAAAAGACACTTATTTTATTATTTTGTCATTATGCCATAAAAATCCTCGGTCACTGGACGAGTATAATATTGGTTTATAACAGCTTTCGTCCGAGAAAGTAAAGGACCATATCGTCATTTCATGTCAAAAATCTCACACCACCACACAACACCATCGGCCACCACCACCAAAATCGCCATGGAAGAAAAAGGGATTCGTTATGAGTACAAAGATCTATAAAAGTTCATCTACTCGTTCATAATATACACAAATCAATATGTGAATACCTAAACATTCTAGAGTACATCGATTAGCGCTGAAGCAATCTATTGCTTCAATTCCTTCTGATTCACACCCACAAGCACAAGCTAGAGATACATTTCAAAACCCTTAAATCGAAGCATCATAAAGTATTATGGATCACACAGTGGAGCAAGATCAAGAAGACGAAGATTTTAGCGGAGATATACCAGATGAAGGTGAAATTGACGCTGATATTGAGATGAAGAGGAGCGAAATGGAAGGCAACGATTAGTCAAAAACAATAACCCCAATGTCTGCATTATGCTTCTTTCAATTTATGTGTTATAATTTTGTTCATTGATGCTATGTAAACTAACCTCTATCATGCTATATAATCTTTTGATTTTTGAAAAATCACGACTTGTAGGATATGAACAAGAGATTCAAAAGACGATAATACCCCTCACGTGATTGGGCCTTAACACAATCGAATATGTGTACCAAATAGTCAAATACATTACTTGCATTGATAAAGAGGTGCACAAACCGGGTAAGAATCAGTTCAGAGTAAAGTCCAACAAAAGTAAAAACCGAGTTGAGTAGGAACCGGTTCCGGGTATACTCGGATATTTGGCCGGGTTTTGACTGGATTTTCCGGGTTGGGTACAGCTCCGAGGATAAATCTAATACCAGATGGTACCCTCAGGTCGTGTACAAATAGAAATCAATTCCGGGTCGAGCCCACCGGGTATTTTGTGCACCTTTACATTGACATATGATTTAGAAGTAGTACCTAATAAAAGTAATAATGCATGCGTGACAAATGAGACTTCAAATCCACATATAGATATAACATACATCAACCACGAAACCAAACAAAATTACAATTTTAACCCCAAACATAACATTATCTCAATTCTCAAACAAGCATTTCATCAAACGCCTGGTGTGCAACATATCAAACTCAAACAACACAAACATAGACACCAAAAACAATCAAACCCGTACCAAACAAAGTCAACCCAACACGGGTCTCTTCACCCAGCACCATCCCAACCACCGCCGTGGCCGCAAACGTGGTGGCATTGGTAACCGGAACCGCAAGAGAGATGGGCGTGTTGTTTAATATAGCAAAGAAGGTGGCGGAAGCTGACAGGTTAATGATGAATGGAAGAGAGTATTGCCAGATTAGTAAGAGATTGAACCAGTCAATCAGGGTTTTGAGAACTGGGTTTTTGTGGGTTGAGGGTGGTTGTTGGTCGGAGATAAGTGCGCCTCGACGCATTAAGGCGTTTGTGGCGCCCCAGATTAAGCCCACTGTTATCATCTTCTCCACGTCTCCGATTACCATTTGGCTGATTTTCAGTGTTTGGTGATTGATGAGAGGTCCAACTGAATATAGTTATTTACGAATATAGACAGTGAACAAAATGTGACCGGTTAATATTGATAAAATGTCTGGAGTGGTTCGGTACAGTTTTGGATTAAAATCAAATCAAAAACAAAAACTCGGGTTTTAGATATTTTGAAACCGTTTGGTTTCGGTTTTTGTTTTGGTTCAGTTTGGGTTTTCCTATTTGAGCTTGAACATTTTAGACTAAAAAAAGCTGGTTAACAATAATAAATTTATGAATAAATAATTTTGTTAGTTGACCGATAAACTATTATACATTTGATAAAAAAATATTTAAGTTAGATCTTTATTAAATTCTTATAAATTAGTTAAATGAAAAAATAAGAATTTTGGAATGTGGTTCGGTTTTTATTACATGCAAAACCAAAACCGAACCGTTAGTTCGGTTATTACAAAAACATAAAACCTGGCAATCGGTTTTTGTTTCGATTCATTTTTTTTGGTTTATTCGATTTATAATCGATTTTTTCGGTTTCTTGTACGCCCTTTCTTATATGTTCACCTAAAACTTGTGGACTTGATCATTACTTGATGAGATTTCACACAGGTATCTTCCATATGTCCAAAAAATCTCGTCGGAAGCTAAAACAATCTCGTCACACGCCAAAATAAATATCGTCGGAAGCCAAAACTAAATCTCGTTGAACGCCAAAATAAATCTTGTCGGAAGCCAGAATAGTCTCGTCAGATACCTAAATAATCCTGTCAGCTCAAGTCAACTTTTTTGGAAAAACTAGCGACCCGCCGGTTTATGACATGTAGCGGTATCTGATTGATTAAAAATCTCGTTTGATTGACGAGCTTTAGGGTGAACCTTATAGGAATTGTTTGATCAATTGAAAATTTTATAGGGCTTGATAAAAAAATGAACATTTTAGTCATTTTCCTTCATAAATAAAGCCTCAAGGTTACTAGATAATTAAGAAAGGTGTTCAGTTTTAATATTGTGAAGACACGTAATTAGAAACCCAAAGTATGTTATTGTTGAAAGGTATTTTTCAAATTCAATATTGTTTCTTTCGTCATAGCAGAACGTATGATTCACGAAATAATATTTATTTTGGAAAATATTAGTGTATACGTTTTATTTGAAAAACTAATAAATAAATTGTTTCATATAGCGAGTGTCCGACCCCTAGTATGTCAACTTGTGGGATCAGTTAAACTTTTTAATATAATTTGTGGGATCGTTAATAAAACTTTTTTTCTAAAAGCTAGAGTTTAAATATATCAATTTCGGATGTAAAAACTTATCAGAAAATTATATGGTGTTATGGTTTCTGTGTTATTACGATATATATATGTACGAAGGTAAAAAATAAAAATCTTAATAGCAACTTTAGCATGATCACTTGTAAGACTTTCTTCCATGTAAGAATGTGAGATTCTCAGCGCGCATATAATACAGAGGAGATATGATGAAATTAAGAACCCGTGATGAATTGTGTGGAGAGAGAGAGAGAGGAAACCGCGGGGTAGGACGGGTGGAGGGTTGTGATTAACACCCGTACATTACATGATCACGTGTTGCGTCCAGCGGCGAAGCTTGGACGAGTGTCGGGGGGACTCAAAATGTATTAAAAAAATCATAAACGAGGGGGACGGCTCAAATTTTTTGTCGAAAACGGTAAATTTAAACTACGTATAAAACTTTCGAGCGAAAAACGGATACATTTACACCACTGCGAAAAAAATAGGGAGTTTTCGGGCGAAAACGAGTAAGTTTACACTACGTATTAAATTTTCGGGCGAAAAACGGATAAATTTACACTACTGCGAAAAAAATAGGGAGGTCGGGCTCAAATTTTCGGGTGAAAACAAGTAAGTTTACACTACATATTAAATTTTCGGACGAAAAACGGACACATTTACACTACTGCGCAAAAAAACAGGGGGGCGGGGCCACCCCTAGCCCTAATGAAACTTCGCCATTGGTTGCGTCAAATATACTCTAAAGAATAGTAGAGTGATGCAGTTTCGTAAGCGATCAATGGCTCGAGAGACTCATAATTAATCAAGACGATAAAAACGAACCAAAGGTTCCAAAAACAATGTTCTTTTATATAAACTTAAACAAAAACTGACTAACAAATAAACCATAACACCCTATTTATACTAAAACGAAAAAAAGATAAACATGAAAACTAAATAACATAAAATAATAAAAAAATATTAAATTCTGAATTCAAATTAGGAGATATCCTGCATGTTACACACATTTATGGTTTGTTACTTAGTTATATAGTATTACAATTTTTTTTTTTGAAATTAACGCTCCTTTTATATTTCATAGAAACATCCAAACGATTTACAATGAAGTAGCAGGTAAGCGGGCAACAAGCTGCGCCGCAACCCTCTTTTGAATAGCAAACACAATCCGACTAAAAACAAAGTTTTTCATTCTTATTACAATGAAAAATATATAGTATATTTAAAAATAATTTGTGAAGAAGAGCACAGGCATTTAAACATTATTGATGCAACATATTTTTAAATTAAGAGTAAATTACTAGATTGACTTATCTTCAGGTCAAAATTGTAATATTTATTCTTTTAAGAGCGTCCACATTTGGTTCTCTATCTTGCTCATGTTATTTCTCAACAAATAAAAGATAAAAACTATATTAATAATATTTACATCAAAGTAAATGTGTGCTCAATCATCAAAATATGATAATCTTTAGAACACTTGGAATTTGCATAAAACTTTCTTTAAGGTAATATTATTATTTATATAAGAGTAGGTAAAGGTGTACAACTAAAAACTTGTTTTGTTTATTTGAAGTTTCATAATCAGATAAATTAACAAGTCTAAAACTAAACATAAGTCATTATAGTCGTCGTTCACAAGATTTAAAATTAAAACTTCGTGTGTCACATGATATAAAATAAACCAAACAAATGTTAATTAAACAACACATAACCCTCTTTGTACAACACCAAAAAAAGAAACAAACAAAAAGAAGAACAAACAAACCATGAATTGTCTTCTTCTCATCATCATATATCTCATCTTCATCATCTCCTCTAATCCAACAAAATCACAATCTTCATCTTCTTCTCAAACTGATGGTACTTCAAAGTCATCTAATTCCGACACCGGTTTCGAACCAAGCCTATCAGTTGTCATAGGAGGTCTTGCCATCATTTTGTCATTAGCATTCTTACTTTTGGTCTACATAAAATACTGGCACAGCCCATCTTCTCTTCAGTACTTGAATCAACAAAACTTAGGTCTAATACCACAATCAGTTCCTAGGGTTTCGGGTATTGATAAAGCCCTGATCGAATCACTCCCCATGTTCCGGTTTTCAACATTAAAAGGATCACGAAACGGCTTGGAATGCTCTATTTGTTTGTCCAGATTTGAAGATATTGAGATGCTACGATTGTTGCCCAAATGCAAACACGCTTTTCACATCGATTGTGTGGACCGATGGCTCGAGAAACACTCGGGTTGTCCACTTTGTAGGTGTGAAGTAAGCCAAGAGGATGTGACTCTTTTTGCATCTTCTACTAGTTTTAGGTTTTTAAACAATCAATCCACCGGTGAAGGTTTAAACTTGGAGTTGTTTGTTGAAAGAGAAGGATCTACAAGATTTGGAAGTCGAAGAAGTGTCGAAAAGATCGAAGAACCCGAGTATGATCAAGAGATCTTGCACAAGTTTAATCATAGGATAATAATATTTGATTATGATCATGATTTGATGGGGAAGAATAGATGGAGTAATTTAAGCTCTTCTGAGATGATTACTTCTTTGTCAAGCAACGAACTGAAATCTGGTAAACATGTTGAGAATCGATCGATGTCGGAGATTATAGTTCATCCAAGATTTCTTGGTGTTGAAGAATCAAGTAATAATAAGGAAGCTAATTGTGGTGGAAATAGTGCTAAAGAAGAAAGATTAAAGATATTATGGGAACCTATTGCTAGAAGAACAATTCAAATGTTTTCTAATAGAGATCAGCCATCACAAGTTAACACAAGTTCACAAGTTTAAGTTAGATCTAAAACAAAGTTGTATAACATATAATATATTAGTAGGAAATAGTATTAATGTATCTTGTTCCTTGCACGTCTTTTTCTGTATTTCATTCCTAGATTAATTAGATCTAATCTTTAAGATAATATTTAAAGGCATTTTACTACAAAATTATGAAAGTCAAATTTATTAGTATTTGATAGGAGTGCCCGCTTTAAACACAGCATGAAAATAATCAGTTTTTGGAATTGTCACATCTAATTAACATTATATTAAATAAGTTGGGTTGGGGTTGACCTTTACTTACGCATGTCAGCCCGTCAATCCGTTTAATGAAACATGTCGACCCACCAAGTTAATCAGTCGGCATGGGCTGCACAACTTTAAAGATCATGTTAAGGACGATGTTTTGTATTATATAATTAACAATCATACAGGTTGAATTCTACTAAACTTGTTGAATACGATCGATTTTAAGTGAGTTTGGTTTCTAATTATTTTTGCATAACTCGAATTTTGTAGATTGAGGAAATAACGGTCAGTCACGAGCACTTGATACCAAGTATCGTGTAAAAGTTATTTGGTACAAAAATAATGTAAAGGTTACAACATTTATGAATATTTAGAATACAAAGATAAAAAAATGAAATGCAAAGCATAGAAATTGAAATAATGAAACACAATGAAGTACTAATGAGTTATTGCAATCAAATATCAAATCCTCAACAAACTGGAAACAAGTTTGAATCTTGCTTAGGTTAGTATTGTGGTTTAGAGCATTCGGGTGGCATCTGTCCATTAAAGCGTTTGAAATCCGTACAGTAGTTGTAGATCATGTAGTTATCGCGCACCCATTTTAATTGTCCTTGTTGCCTAAAGCTCAATTGTTGGTAAACAGGAGATGTCCACCAGTTGGCCCTAGAAGGAATGGCACATTGGCTGATGCTAACCGGTCCGTTCCACTTACAAGCTCGAGCCCTGAACCTACGGTAGTAAGCCGCAAACGGTGCAGAAGTCCAGTCGATTTTAACTAGCCCACCTCTTGTAGCCCAGTTGTCAGCATTCCACAAACTGGAGTAGACTCGCATCCCTTGTTGGTTAGGGTACGCAATCCCTTCACTTTGATAGTTTCTAAAGACTCGAATCGGCACACTATCAACATACCATCTGCAATACATTAAAAGGTAGTTAATAACTCAATATATAATCAAACTATTGTTTAACAATAAAGATTAAAATAGTGCTTAGTACTCACACAACTTCGGTTGGATTCCAGTGAATTGTGTAGTTATGATAATTGGCGGTCGGGTCAAACCACAATTTGAATTGTTGTTCTCTGCTACCTTGACCTTGGGTGTAAATATTGGTGTGCACCGTGTAAGGCTCTCCTGTCGAGTTCCCCAAGAACTCAAAGTCGATCTCATCATGTTTTGCACCCGTTGAAGACAACTGACACAAACCATAATATCAATATACATAGTTCTTATTTTTAATATGTATATCTAACAAATATTTTGTTGTTGCACTTACATAATACGCCGTTACAGTTCCAGCCGAGTTCCCTGGGACCAACTTGATAAGCATTTCAATGCTTCCAAATAAGAACGCCCTCTTTGATTGGATACCCGATCCTGTAATTAAGGTTGAAGTTTCATATATTGTTATGTAACATAGAAGCAAAATTTACTTAACATTCTTTGATAGAAAGTTATAAAAGTCATATATTTATACCAGAAGTTTGGTCCAAAACGAGGCGAAGGTCATCACCATTGCCAAGAATGGAAGAATGGTGAGCACCCCAGTTGAAATACATGCTTTTTGGGAAGTTTGCATTAACCATGGAGTATTGGAATGCTATTGCAAACACAAAAACAGCCATGAACAAAGCTCGAGAACCCGCCATTTTCAAAATAATCAACAGTTCTCTTGGTTGTAATTATGCTTGTGTTTGTGTTTGTGTTTGTGTTTGTGTTTATGTTGTTCTTAATGCCTTCCTTATATAGCCTGTGTCCAGCATATGTACCTGCCCATGATGAATCCTGTTGTATTCCATTGTTCTTTTGACTTTGTTAATAACATATATTGACCTAGCTAGTTTGTTTGACAATTGGTGTACTTGTCATTTCAAGTATCATCCATGTTTTTATGTACTTATCATTTAAACATGATGAATCCTCTAGTGTTCCACAGTTTTATGTTTCTATGCTAATTTTTCTTTATAATTTTAACGTTAGAAAGTAATGTGTTTGTGTTTATACGACTCTTGGAGTTTTTGATCCATTTTTAAATAGATTTGGTATATAATGACACGAATGTAACTAATGTTTAAACGTTTAGGCTATGCGAAATTAATTTCTTTTTGTTTAATTATAATGTATTAATGTACAATAATGCTCTATTGTAATCTGAATGTGTGCAAACACACGGTTTCAGTAGGTGTATTTGTTGGAAATACTAACCTGCTTACAAGTCCACAAGTTGTAAGACGTGCACCCCATGGAAAATAATTACGTCAATAATCATATTATATTTGTGTTTTATGTTAATATATATAATGAAAGAGTCATAGGATGTACTTATATTGGTGTTTTATGTTAATATATATAATGAAAGAGTCATAGGATGTACTTTTGAAAATATATTCCAACTACCTTTTGTGGGTAGTTTTAAGTGTTTGGCTTATTTAACTAAAAAGGATCTCAAACTCTTGACTTGTTTGAAAGTTGGGCCAAAATTAAACTAACATTAGGAGTTGATCCAAAAGTTAGTAAACTCTTCTCTGGTTTAGATAAACACATGAAAACATGACGGAAAATCTAACAGTAGTTACAAATAAGGATGAGTAAGATAAGGGTCGGACCCTTGAAACCAGTTACCCGACTCGTAAACCCTTAACTAGACCCGGGTATATAATATAGGTCGAGCTAAGGGTCATTAAATTTCATCTTAAAGGGTAAAAGAGTTTCAAGGGTCGACCCTTATTCAAACCTTTGACCGTTTACTAGTTTCTATATATACATCAGATTCACAATTCATCTTAAATTTAGGAGACATTTGTATTTCATATATAATTAATCAGAAATTTCTCAACTACTAAGAAAAATAAAAATAAAGGGACATACTGCTGATTGGAAACATATATATGGGAACGACTGAATTTTCTTCTACATGTAATTTGTGAATGTAGTTTAAATGGTTGAAAAAGTTACGAAGTTAAACTTTACTATATTATTAATTGAAATTTTAGTTGTTCTAGGATTCATATATTAAAGTCATGTATAAGATACACAACTAGTAACTATTAAAAATAAGATGTGATTACTGACCTTAAAAGGTAAATGGATGGACCCTTGAAACCCTTGTTAATGCTCATTTCTTTTATTGTTTAGAGGGTAGGATCCCGGGTCCATGTTTCTTCCTAAGAGGGTAAAGGGTCTGGGTTGGGTCTTAGGTAAAAAGGTCGGGTCATACCTTTTGAACATTCCTATTTACCTCATCTATGTAAAAGTCTTATTAAGTTGATTACTGATTTAACCATAACCGACTTAACCAAAACCATCGGTTATCATTCTCCAAATCTCCAGCTAACCGAAAGTTCGGTTATGGTTATTGTTTGGGCCAAAACTTTCATATTTTCAATTTATGCATTCTCTTCATAGCCCAAGTTACAGAAACTTTGCAAATCTGTCTTTTTATTTCTTGTTTAGTTTTAAGAAAATCATATATACATTTATACTTATTATTAAAATAACTTGAAGTTGTTGTGAAACAGTACTGAATACGCAATATATTTCATCCTTCTGTTTGTATCTTAACTAAAACATATTTATCTCTAAATGAGTATCAATTAACTGAATTTGCTAATTTAAGGTTTGGGTTACTAAAGGACTGAAATAGATTATTTATTTCAGGCATTTAGGCTTGAACTATCTGTTGGGCTTGGCGAAGGTCTGGCCCTAAAAGAGGGTCCAGTTTTTTTTTTATTTATTGAGTAATAAACAATTAAACAACATGAATAGTGTGTAGTGTGTACACAAATAATTTTTTTGAGTCCAATTTTAGAAGTAGTATGATTGGGATTTGAAATGATCATAACAACTTTGAAGTCAAACATTGTAACAATTTTTTTTTTAAATCTAGTTATATAATCAAAACACATTGGAAAAAAAACACCTAACCTAGCACCCCACGATTCCATACGTAGAGAATAAAGATGATGATCGGTGGGCCAGTAATAACGAATCCAAATTTATTATGTGTGCATCCAACTTATAATAAAAATCACTACTAGAAAGTTTTATGCAAAGTGTAGAAAAAAAATCACTACTAGAAAAAAATAAATATAATATTGGTGTTTTAAAAGAACGAGTGAAAATTTGATGCAAATTTTCGTTGTTGCTTGTGTATGAATTTTACACTATCGCTTTCTTAGAATATGGGAGGTGGGCACCAATTTAGTTCACTCTCCGGTGTGTAACATCAACACCACATCACACCCATTCGACTCCACTGCTTGTTGTTAACCTCAGCTGCCACATCAGACTTTCATTGGCATTTTGGCATCAACGATCCTTAGCTTTATGATAGCTTTCTTAGAATATGGGAGGTGGGCACCAATTTAGTTCACTCTCCGGTGTGTAACATCAACACCACATCACACCCATTCAACTCCACTGCTTGCTGTTGACTCCAGCTGCCACATCAGACTTTCATTGGCATTTTGGCATCCACGATCCTTAGCTTTATGATACAGTTGGATTCTTTTAATTAAGTTATCTTAAGTTCTTAACTATTAAGCTGGCGTGACAATATATTTTCAGTGTACGCAAATGTGATTTGAATTTGAGTGGTTGGGACATTTGTCAAGCATGCTTATATTCTAATTTATATATATATTAACGGGTCCCAGCTTATAAATGTTAGCTTATTTAATTGCATATCATTCCGAAACTTTATATATAAATGGAATGAACTAGTGCCAGACAGTTACACCTTGTGAAACCCATAAACACATAAATAGGGGACAGGGATACTAGAGGTGGCCATATAAATCAGTTAACTAAATCGATTGAAATTGAACCGGTTTGAAACCGTAGGTTCGGAACCGGTTTGTAATTACTCGAACAAAACCGGTTCCAATCCGATTAATCAAACCGAAACCGGGCAAAAATCGGTCAAAGCCTGAACCAAACCCATCAAAACCCTAACCGAAACCGATTGTAACTTAGTCAGGAAACCTGTTTCAACCAAAACCGATCATAAATCTGTTTTGACTTTTGTTGACCAAACCGAAACAGTTTTTGAAAAATTCGAAGAGGATTTTTCTATTAAACTTTCTGTTGTAGATCTTGAAAACAAGAAAAGACCTCTAAATAAATACAGCGCATGGATAAAAGGAAATCAACCAATACATGGAAACTAAATATGCGGTGCATATATTTTGACGAAAAATAAATATCTCCAATACTCCCCCTCAAGTTGGAGCATGAAGGTTACAAATGCCCAACTTGTCGAGTAAAAGCCGCAGCTGCCGGGACCCCAAAGCCTTTGTAAAAAGATCTGCGATCTGATGCTTGGAATTGACATGTACTGGTTCTATTTCCTTGGAATCAACTCTTTCACGAACGAAATAACAGTCCATCTCCACGGTTTTTGTTCGCTCGTGGTAAACCGGGTTATTGGCGATATGTTTCACAGCTAAATTATCACATAATAGTTGTGTGGGACTTTGCTGTTCACAATTTAGCTCCTTTAGAAGCCATCGAAGCCATAAAACTTCACTGGCCGTCGTTGCCATTGCTCGGTATTCGGCCTCAGCGGAAGAGCGGTATACCACCGATTGTTTTCTAGACTTCCATGAAATGGGAGCTCCTCCGAGCAACAATAAATAGCCGCTTCTTGATCTTCTCGTGTCAGGGCATCCTAACCAATCTGAATTCGTGTATGCCACCAAGTTCAGACCACACCCTTGCCCAGCAGTCCCTTTCAAATATCGTATCACCCTTGTAGCCGCATCCATGTGAACTTGACGAGGGTCAGCGACAAACTGGCTCAAGACATTGACCAAATATGTAATGTCTGGTCTAGTAGCTTGTAAATACAATAATCTTCCAACAAGCCTCCTATACTTACTAGCATCAACCTTTGCTTCCTTTTCACTCTTGCCAAGTTTGTTGTTTTGCTCCATTGGAAAGGCACTTGGTCGACATCCCATCATACCTGAATCTTCAAGAATATCCATAATATACTTTCTTTGATTTAGGACCAATCCTTTCTTGGTTCGAGTAACTTCCCAGAAAATATTTCAAGGTTCTTAGATCTTTGATGATGAACCTCTTGTTTAGAAATTCTTTCGTTTCTTCAATCTTTCTCATGTCATTCCCCGTGAGTACAACATCATCAACGTATATAAGGGCAATGACGAAGGAGTCGCCTGTCTTGTAGATGAACAGGGAATGGTCTGCATTGGATTGATTAAAACCGATCTCGCCAAGAGATGAAGTGAACTTTTGGTACCAGTTTCTGGATGCCTGCTTCAGTCCATATAGAGACTTTCTGAGACGACATACCTTCCCTTCCTTCCCCTTTTCAAATCCTTGTGGGATTCTCATGTATACCTCTTCATCCAATTCACCATGTAGGAAGGCGTTGTTTACATCAAGTTGATTAATAACCCACTTTCTTTTGGCTGCGACCGCTAAAACCGTACGCACAGTTACCAATTTTGCTACCGGTGCAAACGTATCATGATAATCAGCACCCTCCATTTGAGTGAACCCTTTTGCCACCAACCTCGCTTTGTATCTGTCAATCTTCCCATCTGGTTTGTACTTTACTTTGTACACCCATTTCGAGTCGATTGCGCGCTTTCCTTCTGGAAGTTCTTCAAGGGTCCAAGTGTTATTTTCTTCAAGGGCTCGCACTTCCTTCTTCATGGCTTCTCTCCAATTTTCATCCTGTACAACTTGTGAAAAAGTCTTTGGCTCATCGGTTAGACTGATGGCCGCTAGGAAAGCTTTGTGAGTTTTAGTAAAATAAGTGATAAAATTAGAGATAGGAGGTACCGTCGAGGAGGATTGCTCGGTGACGGGTAAGTTTTGCTGCAAGGAAGGTGGAATATCAACAATGTAGTCTTTGAGATAGCTTGGACGAATTCTGTTTCTAGTTTCTCTTGTAGGTTGTTCACTACCGACGTCGATAGGAGTTGGATTTTCAAGAGGAGTGTTACTTGTTCCGACATCGATATTAGTTTCAGTTGTCTCTTCGACCTGTTCATCATCGGGCTCACTATCAGTTTGCATGGGAAGGGTATTCTCATGCACGTCTTGATTTTCATTGTTTTGTTCGACGCTTCCTTCACTGGTGTTTTCTTCATTTCCAACTAACCCCTCTTGAATGAGATCATCACAATTATTTGGTATTCTGTTGAGTATTTATGGTTCACTGTCATAACTTGTCTTCAACTTCTCATATGGGAAGTCACTTTCAATGAATTTTACATCCCTTGATACAATGATCTTGTTGTTTTTCACATCGAATATCTTGTACCCTTTAGTACCTCCTGGGTAACCCACGAAAATACCCGGTCTCCCCCTTACTTCAAACTTGTCCCCCTTCGTTTCAATGCTTCAGTAGTAAGCCAAGCAACCAAAAACTCTCATTTCTCCATAGTCTGGCCTTTGATCATATATCATCTCATAAGGGGTTTTATTACAAATAGTCTTCGAGGGCAATCTATTGATAATATATGCGACTATCATAACACATTCTCCTCAAAATATTGTTGGCAACTTGGCTTCGAACCTTAAGGCTCTGGCTGTTTCAAGGAGATGCATGTGCTTCCGTTCCACCACCTCGTTCTGTTGTGGGGTGTGTGGGCATGTAGTTTCAAGCAACATACCATGTTAGGTATAGAAATTCATCATACGATGCGACGTGAATTCTCCCCCATTGTCGCATCTCACTTTCTTTACACTCTTGTTGAATTGAGTTTTAATCATTTTACAAAAACCGATCAAGCAATCGCTTGCCTCATATTTGTATTTCAACATAAATACCCAAACCGATCTGCTATAGTCATCAACTATAGTTAAAAAATAATTTGCACGAGTCAAGGAGGGCCTTCGATATTTTCCCAGATATCGCAATGCAAAAGATCAAAACATTCCTTTGATTTAATATAACTATCCGGAAAGGGCAATCTTGTAAACTTAGCTTTTAAACAAGAATCACAATGAACACTGTTCGAGTTTGATGAGAGAAAATCAAGGCATGAAATTTTACTATGCGATGGGTGTCCCAACCGTTGATGCCAAACTTCACCACTAACCGCCATTGCCATCCTTTTATTTTCTTCCATCTTCATGTGATAAAGTCCTCCCTTGCACTTACCCATCCCAATCAATCTCCTCGAGTTCAAATCCTGCATAACGAAGAAATCCGGGAAAAAGGTTACGAAACAATTATGACTTTTAGTAATTTTGCTTACAGAAAGCAAATTGTATGAGAAATCTGGAACATATAAAACTTCATGTAACTTAGTTCCATTAGGCAATACACACTACCCTCTCCCTTTAGCAGGAATCGAGTCTCCATTCGGTACAACGACGGGTAATTCCTGTGAAGTTTTAACCTTCCCTTGAAATAAACCCAGATCGTACACAATGTGTTCAGTACAACCCGAGTCAGCGATCCACTCGTTCCCTTTTTCTGCCATGTTAGCAACGGGTCGAGCGTTCTACACATTTGGGCCGTTATTCATGTTAAAAAGATCCAAGAATTGATTGTACTGCTTGTTGTTGAGACCCTCGATTGGGCTTGGTCCGTCTTCTGACGAACTGGTTTCACCGAAGGCTACCTTCGGTTTGGTTTTCTCCTCCTTTGCCTTCCCTGACCACCATTCTGGATATCCAATAATCTTGAAACATCCACTGCGATTGTGACCGTCTCTACTGCAGAAATCACAATGTTCTTTGCCGCCGGCCATGATACACGGTTCCGTGAGAAGCGATTTTTAGGGTTTTGGGGTTTTGGTTGAGCGGTATGCGACCCGCTCTGATACCATGAAAAATTCGAAGAGGATTTTTCTATTAAACTTTCTGTTGTAGATCTTGAAAACAAGAGAAGACCTCTAAATAAATACATCGCATGAATAAAAGGAAATCAACCAATACATGGAAACTAAATATGTGGTGCATATATTTTGACGAAAAATAAATATCTCCAATAGTTTTAACCCAAACCAGTTTTGAGTTTTAAATCGGTTTATGCACCTCTAATGGATAGACAGGTAAAAAAAACTTGGTTTTAAGAAACCTAATCTAAATTGTTGATCTATTAGATAGTGGTTGACATAGTCAATGAGAATTAGGTAAATAGATGATGTTTCTTGAGCTCCTAGCTACTTGTTAGAAGGTTTTTGTTTTGGTTTTAATATACTCGTGTTTACAAAAATTTAAAAATCATACAAGGTTAAGTAATGAGACGTAGGGTAAATCTTAGTACATTAAAAAATAATTTTAGAAATTCTTCTAATAATCTCACACACACTCTCCTATATCACTTTTAATTATGTAACAATAATATTTAACAGTTAACACAATAGAACACAATTATGCAACACAAAAGATGAAGAGCATGATGATTAAGAAACCAGTTATCAATGAAACCAATCAATCAATCATACCTTCATCATATGAGTTTACACAAATTAATCTTTACTAGAATCTAATTCCAGAATCAATAATTCGTAATCAATTGTGTTTACACACCAAGAACGTAATCATGAGTAAAACACACCGGCAACTACTATGTTTGAATTGGTGATCTCGGAATAACTGAGTGTTAACGAGACAGGTGTGACAGTGGTTTGTTGACTTATAATCATATTTGTATCTTGCATTTTTACCTCTAATATATATGTGGATAATGTAGCACACAACATATGTTTATATCTTTACCACAAAAATGACTCACTATCACCTTAATTTGACAGGATATGTGGTGCTTTAGCGTATTTGTATCATAATTGTGATGTTAATTTTAAAATGATTTTATGATGTCATTTTGTAATATGCGTGGCTTACAAAGCAGGGCACAGTCAAGTACTTAAATAGATTATGATGCTACTGTATGTGTTTTCAAATTACATATATGCAAACTAATGTTTAAGGTAATTAGACAGATTGCCTGATATTTGTTAATTAAGTAAACAAACTTGTTAGCACTCAGAACTTAAAAACATATGACAGGTTCTTAAGAACTTATGAAAGTCATGTTAGAGAAGTGGAATCCGCATGTCCCATTTGATCGATACATCTATGAAATAGCCGAATGCGAGATTTAAACTAGTTTTTAACTAGGCAAAGTAAGCAATTAGCAAACCCTAAAAACACATAAGAATTCAATAAATAATGCTTTCTTGCTTCTTTATAATTTGAGAATTTCGGGTAACATACAAATATTTTCCGTCTCAAATATTCCGGGAGAGATGAATAAACATTGCAAGAAGTAGCAGTTACAATAAGTAATCATCGATCACACGATAGATAGTCAACTGTTGTATCAAAGAGCAAGTCTTAGCTCCAGATCTAATTCTTGGCTACCATTTGAATCTGAATTCTGACTGCTTGATCCCATTGAATCATTTTGATCTTTTCTTTTCTTCTTCCTCAATGAATCCTTTAGATATGATAATTAACAAATACCGAAAATTAGGAAATTGAAGGATTATATATAATTCATTGTACAACAAAAAGAAAGATGTAGCAATGTAGCATACACTATACACACTCACCTCTACATATTCTTGGCTAAAAAGGTGTCTATTTATGCCTACAGGTTGTGCATAGCTTGCATCCCATCTGAATAAGCAACATAAAATGATGATCAGAGATTAAACTCGATAAAAGTTATCGATATGGTTCATAAAAGATAAAAATATAAGCTAGGGGATAATTTTACATACATGGGATTAGTGCTAGCAAATTGTGATTCATGACCATATACGAAGTTTGTTCGTTCTAGCTCGCCCGTACCCATCTGCATTATTCAAGATTCATTCAATATTGAATTCGGATTAATAGACATACCAGATAATTAGCTACAAATGTTTTCAAATATATGTATGCATGGGAGTTTAGAGAAGTAATCTGTAATCTAATTTGGTTGAAGAGTTTGAATATGCATACCATGTGGGAATGGTGTCCTTGCAAAGTACTATAAGAGGCTGTAGATGGTGAAGTGTATGAGAATGAAGATGATGATGAATATGCTGTTTGAATCCTGATATCCTCCTGCATACATACATAGATCCAATTAATAAGATATAAAGAACATCAATGAAGATCAATTAAGTGAATATAACATCTTATAAGCCGTCATATTTCGTCTTCCGGCAATTACAAAATAAAACGAATCATTAACTAAAGAAAATACAAGGAGACCGATTAGGTTTGATAGAATGAAACAAAGAAATTAAATTTCTTTAGTATGAATTACCAACAGGAAATAGAATTCTATGGTTATAAATAAACTTAAAAAGATTTAAAAGTTGATGAAAAATGGCCATCAATTAATAGAGGGTTAGGCTTCTTGAAACCCTAATTTTAAATCAATCATAAAAAAAGATTCATGAAGGCATAGTTCAATTGGTCAACTTGAACTCACAAGTCACAAGTCCCATCTATGACATAAGCCGGAAAACTCATGGGATCCTGCTAATACTGCTAACTAATAGAATCAGGTAATTAAAGCTTTTGTCCCGCACCAGTCTTCAAGATGTTATAGTAGGAAACCAGTGAAAACAAAGACTGACGCTTTAGCTTAAAAGTGTTACTTGAATAAGAAATCATTTAGCTTTTAGTTTATTACACTTAAAAGCTAAGCATACACAGATCTCTTAGGGTTCCAAAATCCAAACCACTGTGTGTTTCTACACTTTGAGTGTGTGAAAGAAAGAGAGATGACCTGTGGAAGATAGCCCATTTGGCTATGGAGTCTAATCTTCTCTAACTGAGCAACACCAAGGCCTCTTTGCGGTTGTTTCGGCTTATCTGAACCACTCTTTTTACCTTTTCTTGATGTCGATCCACCCGCAGAAGATGATCTATCACTCCCAGCAGATTCACCATAATAATTCATTTTTTTTATTTCCTTCAATTAATTTCAATGTTTCTTCACCAACTTTGATCTTTCAAAACCTTCTTCTTGTGAATCTGATATTATATAATGCTAAAATATATTATATAAGAGATCTCTTCAAACTTGGTATACCCTTTATATAGCTGTCAAGTCTTACAATAAAAAAACCACAGTGATTGTTGCATAGCTGGATGAGATTGCATTTAGATATACCTTGCAGATTCTGACCCTCATCATTTCTATATATATTTGCTTAGATTTTATGTTTTTTTTTCTCTTTTTTATTTTTATTTTTTATTAAAAATCTTTTAAAAAAATATAAGAAAACTGTTTATGGTGACTTAAATTCGGGATAGAGGATCTTGTCGCCTAATATTTATTAAATGGTTTCACAAATAACGAAAAATGTTATACATAAAATATTGTTTGAATATATACTAGGTGTGGTTACTCAAGAAGTTAGAGAAGCGTGCGAAGTGTATAAAGCGGTCCCTAGCCATTAATCTTGCTTTATTTATTAATGAGAAAGATACAGTGACGGTTTTATAAATAGCAGGAAAACGATATACGATTATAAGATGGTATTCGTGTCAATATCTTACGATATACGATTTTGTTAGAAAGACCTCACAGCATTAGAAGAGTTTGATACTTGGAAAGAAAGATCAACTTATATGAAAGGGCGAAAATAGTATTGTAGAAAATCATATTAAAATATTATGAAAGGACATTTACAAGTTAAACCGTCAAATGTATAAAGTTTAATGAGTTAAAACATTTAAGTGTTTGTTAAGTGAAAGGGAAATGTGGATGTGCTAATAGTAGACCATACATATACCTTTTGTTTATTTTATTTGATCCAGGCTGATTTGGTCATGGATTATGTCACAAGACATATCATTGATCTCTCACCTACTTTACAGTGATAACAAATTTCATCTATAAACTATTCATAGATCAATATGGTGTTTTTGTTTACTAAAAAGAATCTTTTTCTTCTTTTGCATTTAAAATATTATTTTACTTCACAAATTTACACAAGGAAATACTGTACCTTTTACGGCTTGGAAAAGTTCTAGTCTTGTAGATAATCATTTAAGAATCACGTTAGTCTTGTCATGAAAAAACTTACATAATTAATAGATTAGCACAACATTTATTTGGAACATTACAATGGTTTATGAAATAGTGTGTCGGATGACGGTTAAACAAGATGTGGTTATTTGCATACCAGTAGTTACAATGTTTTATGAACATTACAATGTTTTATGAAATAGTGTGTCGAAAGTGATGTAGTTATTTGCATACCAGTGGTCACTAGCTTCTACTATGATCATTTACGAACCAAGAAACCTAAGCATATATCAGAAGCAACCAACACCAGAGGCTCAATCCCTTGTACCGCATAAGGCCAGCCACTCGACCCTGTCTATAGCCACCGGCTTCGTTGGTGTTAGAAATTATAATAATCTTGAACAATCGCACACTCTACACCATCTAACTAATTAAATCAATTTGGTCTTTCATGCAATTAACAAAAATGAACTGAGAACACTAAAATTACCACAAATAAAGTATTAACATATATAATCTTTACAACTTCTCACGAAACAAAAAACTTGCATGTGATACGTAGTTTTCTAGTAGTGTTGAATTGGTTGATAGAAATAGGGTGAAATTTTAGATTTAAAAATTCAACTTAGAAAAAGAAAAATAAAAGTATAAAAGTTTGAATCTAACTATCTATATAATTGCCTACCATAAAATCCTACATGTCGCTCTTATGTTATCCTCACATTTTCTAGAGCCACCAGATTGCTTGAAATCTAAATGGAGGCTTCTCATGCATTTTTACCCGTAATAGCGGGTATGAGTCTTACCAAACCCATATAGTCTTTAAATGGGTTATAACATCTCATTTAGTTTTTAAACTCTTTCATAATCAAACAATAATTTTCACGGGTCATGGGTATTACCAAACCCGGATAACCCTTAAACGGGTTATAACATCTCATTTATTTATGAAATAACCACTTAATCATCAAAAAATAATTTTCAATGGGTCTTACCAAACCCTAATAGCTCTCAAATGGGTTATAAGATTTTATTTATTGGCAAATACTTTCATCCTCAAACCCTAATTAAATTTATTTTCTTTACATGTTCTCCATTGCTGGTTTATCATCTCCATCGCCGGTTAACTTCCGATACTACCCGCCATCGTCAACTACATCAACATCCCATTTTTCATTAAACAAATATTTGTGTTCATGTTTGTTCATTTAAAAAAATCAACATGTTCGTGTTCGTGTACTTTTGTTCGTTAAAAATCTAAAAAAACTACACATTTCAATTGAAAATACCCAAACGCAAAATAATATAATAACAAACTACTCCCTCCGTCCCAATTTAAATGTCCTATTTTGACTTTTCAAGTCTTTCTTTTGCAACTTTGACCGTAAATATTTTTGTTCGTGTCATATAATACTTGATGAAAATTATATCAATGGAAAATACATTTAAAACCCAATCCATTCATATAATTTTCATCAAGTATTATACGACATGAACAAAAATATTTACGGTCAAAGTTGTAAAAGAAAGACTTGAAAAGTTAAACTAAGACATTTAAATTGGGACGGAGGGAGTAATATATATGTATAACAAACTACAATAAAAAATAAAATAAATCATCATAAAAATATCAAAACGCTTAAAAACAAAAACTTAAATAAACTCCCGTAACACAGGAGGATCAAACTAGTTTTATATATCCCGTACTTAAACTTTGTCTACATCACTCATTGTAAATATAAACGTCACGTATATTTAATAGCATATTTATATGATCAACATGAATAGCATTTTGCACTTATCCATCCTAAGGTTCTACCTTGACTTAATTAATTAATTCGTGTTTCATTTATTTATTAGCCTACCAATGATGGAGACATTGATTTTGACCAAAAAGTATCATGTTGAAGGGATTAAGGAGGCGTATGGTTTGAAGGTAATTTTAAAGTAAAGTAGCATAAGCTGTATATATAATTGTTTGAATTAAAGAGGTCTAAAATAATTATATATGAAAATTTATTAAAAAGAGAGATTGTTTATAACGAACAATGAAGCTCTAGAAGGCTAGCATCATGAACAACATGTCACTACACCATATATATAGAGAGAGAGCTAGTGGTGTTGTCTAACTTATGTGAATGTGTATACAAGGGTTAACTATTAATACTGTGAATATATGTTAATTTATAACTTGTATAAACTTAATTAAGTAGAAAACTAAACTAGTCATTCTGTTTTTAATTAAATAACCATATATATTATTTACAAATCACCCTCATAGAAACTAAGGATTGTACCATTGACCATCATTTTACAATTAAACCACTTTTATCATCACATCAAATAAGGAGACCCGGGGCACCGCGTGATGGGTTTTTGAACACCGCCGCGACTCCCTTATCAAGCTTGATGGAGATGCTTTGCGTGATGGCCATCACGCGTTAAGTGGGTTTGAGTGATGGAACTCTCTCTCTATATATATACATATATACACCCCAAATACACTCTTCTCACTCACACAAAAACCTATATGTATATATATATGTATTTATATATACCAAAACCTATCACACCACCCCTACCAAATTCCATCATAATGTGATAGATTTGGGGTTGGTGACGTGACATAATTTAATTGGATGGAGTGTGTGATGAGATTTCCACCACCCCTCCCCCTAATGTGGGGTAAAAAATTAAACTAGCTAGTAAGATGAAACATATCAAGGTGACACGTATAAAAGTCAAAATTAAGAGTTATAATAATGGCACGTATCAAAATTCAAAATGAAGAGTTATAATAATAATAATAATAATAATTGTTAAAAGAGTTTAGTATGTTATAAAACTTTAGAGTGCATGGATAAAATTGAGATAGAAAAGAATAATCACTAATGAAATTATTATATGTTTTATAGGATAGTTTAATTTGTTTTAACACGTACCGGTAATTACTTAAACCTTAATTAATGTATTGAATTACTTTTGGCGTGAGGTCGGATTTTATCCGGTGAATCCCTCAATAGATAGACCGCTAGGGACTCCGTCCGTCCGGACTAGTGGCCGGCTCGGGCTATCTTTAGCTAATGGGGGCCGCGTACGGAATACCCGATGTTACTTAGTTGGTCATTAAAAAAAATAAAGTATAGATTTATTCAAGGAAATAGGTGAGAGAACATATGATTCACGAGTTAATAATTAATTGGATAAATAATAGGTGGAAAATATTGGAGTGTGCGTTTTATTTGAAAATTAGTAATAATAATAATGATGTGATAAATAAATGGTGAGTATCCATGCACACAATCCAATCGAGCTGTTTCACGCCATATTTGTGGGATCGTATGATGAGTTGTCATTTGTCAATCCCAAATTCCATCAAATTAAACTTTAACAAAAAAAAATATGTATAATGTAAAGAACAAGGAATTTTGGTTGTTTATTGCACCAGATCTAAAATAATATGAAAATAAACTTACACTACTGATTAGTAATTCGCATAACTGAAATTTTCGAAAGTAACATGACAATAAGAAATACAAAAAAGTATTATCAATGACTCTATCGACAGTTTATTAGGCCATGACCCTTAACTCTACATCACCCATTTTACCTTATTTATGTCAAATAATGAAGAAAAAAAAAGTTTACTTAGCATGTTTATATATGTTATAAATATATTAGGTAATATGGAGAGATTACACAAAAGTTTAAAATAAAGCTCTAAGAAGACGCACCAAGATTATAAATTGTTTGGTTCCTAGGTGGTTCAATTCGGTTTGTTGTTATGGATCAGTTCGATTTTAATTTTGTCGGTGTTATTATATACATCACCGAAACCAATTGTTTTACAAAAAACATGAAACTAAACCGTTGTTTTTTGTTTTTGCTTGATTTTGCTTAGATCATTTTTTTAAAAATTTCATGCATACCTCTACTATACAATACAAATGGAAAACAATCATCTTTACATACGTATAAAAACATATTTTTTTCTGAAATAAATGCCCTAACTTTTTTCTCTCCCCCTTTGCATATATATAGGATCACTTAACTACGTATTGGATCGTTTCAGAAGTTTTTTTACAGCGAGAAGTGAAGGTGTAACTCCATTAATACCTAATTTCACTCCTTTTTATGTGTAGGTGCGTTGTGTAGGTGCATATGTATGTGTGTAGGTACGTATGTTTGTTTATGTGTACGTATGTTTGTATATGTGTATGTATGTTTGTATGTGTGTAGGTACATAGGTTAGAATGTGGCTCGGTACATTTATATGTTTGTAGGTTGGTTTGAATATGTAATTAAGACATAAATACAACCAACCTACATATATGTATGTAACATCATATGAAAGGAAGTGAAATTAGGGATTAATGTAGTTATACATTCACTTCTCGCACTTCTCGCTGTAATATCATTTCTCGCAAGATCCATTCCCTAACTTAACTATTCTTAAATACATATTAAAAAGAGTCAACTTATGTTGATCGGTTTATGTTTTGGAAAATTGTTTTAAACCTTTCACTTTTATAAAACAAATGACCTTCTAAAATTTTCAAATCTTTACACCTTCCTTACACCAGTCGAAGGTTGAGTTTAGTTGTGTTGCATGTATTCTAATTAGGGTGGATCATTTATTCTAGACCTAGTCAATTTGTTTTTTCAAGCTACACAATATGTTGTCGTTATCATAATTCATAGTTAAATGTCAAGATCAAATAAGTAACAAAAAAGAGTGTAACAATAGCGTTTATTATTAGAAGAATAACATACTTACTCAAATCATGTAATGTCAAATTACATCATGTTATTTATTCAGTCGTGGTAAGGATAAATTTTATTATCATGATTTTCTTTCTTGTTAAGTTTGTTTTTTCTTTCTTAGTTTATGATAAATCTTTTCGTACAAATATTTCTTTACTATAAACACACAAAAGTTGAAATATTTTTATTTGGCAAGATCTCATAATTATTAAAAAAGAGAAATGTTGCGACGTGTTTGCATATGAGCCATTGATTCGCACTTATAAGGTGAAGACCGATGCAAGTCGAAGTACCATATCTTTATAACAAACACAAATACAATTAATTAAAGATGGGATTAAGTAGATTATTAGATTTTGTTCGATTGTGTTTTGTTTTAGCATTAATAAACTAACATAGTTTAATTAATTACCTTTAAACCAAAGGCAAAAGCAAGTGAAGAATATCTACAGTAGATTGAAGGCACATGGAATACCAGAGAGGTTAGATCCCTTAAAGAATGCTGCTTCAAGATTTTATTTATTTATACACATTTAAATATTTAAATAAATAAATATACGTGTTCATGATACCTCCAAATCAATCCAACCAAGCACCATATCGCCTTTAATCTTATTAAATCTTGTTTTTTTTATTTGTTGTAGTAAAATGTATGACTTTTTAACCCAATTTCTATCCTGTAACATGTTCTGATTTCTGACATTATTTGTTTATTAATGTATACCTTCATTAATCATTAAAGTTGTTAGTTTAAGACCTAGCTAGCTATAAACCACCATATTTGTTTTATAATATTATTTGCTTGTATGATTAAATTATTAGTTGTGTTGTGAGTTTAATGTTTATAATTTTTTATAATATCAAAGAAACTCAAATATAAAATCTTGTTATATATGACTTGATAAAGATAAGTGAAAATCAAACATCCATGTTTAATTTTATTTATTGGACTTTAGGTGTTGTCTCCTTTTTTAAAGTATACATGGTTAATCATTAAATTTCTAGTTTTATTATGAATTAGTTATTCATTATTGTACTTGTTATGGGGATCTATGAGAGTTCAAAAGTTTAATAGTTCAAATTGTTAGTATCATACAGGTTGGAGAAAGAGATGGTTGGAAATTATTTTTCTACTTTTAAACTAAAGACTTTACACAAACTTACAATTTAATTATTAGTACATTACCGTTTAAATAAGGAAAATTGGATTTAAATAATCTCACTTTTAATGGGTTAGCTAATAATAATCTCATCTCCGGTATTTTCTGCTGACAGCCCCGCATTTTCAATTTTTTTGTTTTATAAACCAGCGTTAAAAAAACTTAACGGGGTTAAGTTTTTGCTGATGTGGCTGGTGAGTTGGCAGTGTCATAATCCTACATGGCTTTTCCCTTTGGATTAAAATGCAATTACTATATTTTATTATATTAAATCCTATTATCCAGATTTATTAACTTGGATCTGACCCAAACCCGCGACCTGATTAGCGAACCTGGATACCCAAATCACTAGCTTGCACTATAATTCTCGTCCTAAACTTAGAAATTGAATCTTGCATATCCTTATGCATACCATAACGAGCCCACCGACACCATAAACATGGAATGAGATCAATTATTGATTCGTATTACTCGTTTGAACGAACCGACGTAACCTGTTAATCAATATACTTTATATTGTTCATAATAATTCAATTAAACTTTCAGAAAGAACCTCACATACATCGCCTACAGTTACCCTATAATGAATTATATTATCGTTGATGTTTTGATGCGTGTTCTTGAGCCCTTTCCGCCGTCACTGCCGAGATCAAATTAACCCTCTTCCAATTATCTTTATAGGTAACTAATTATACCTTTGTGTTCGTCGTCATTCACTCTTTAATAGCCCTAATTTCAATCGGCCAATCAAATAACGAACTGGCCGATTGATGATCTAGGGTTCATAATACTCTATGGGTTGCGAATGTCTGGTTATATAGGTTCTGTTTCTGGATTTTTATCAAAGGATCACTCAGATCAGTTGGCTTATGCATGTGGGTGTTGACTGCGGGGCTGGAGGCGCAGGTTCGAATCCCCTGCAGCCCGTTTTTGTAGGATTAATATAGTAATTGCATTTTAGGATTAAAAGGGAAAAGCCATGTAGGATTATGACACTGCCAACTCACCAGCCACATCAGCAAAAACTTAACCCCGTTAAGTTTTTTTAACGCTGGTTTATAAAACAAAAAACATTGAAAAGGTGGGACTGCCAGCGGGAAATACCAGAGATGGGATTATTATTGGCCAACTCATTAAAGGTGGGATTATTTAAATCCAATTTTCCTTAAATAAATAGTTTGTAACGAAGATTTAAATACCATAAAACGATAATTTAAAATAAGATATGAAAATTGTTAAATTTTAGTTGTGAAGTTGTAAATCTTAATTTTTTATTTTATTTTACTTGTGTTTTTGTTTGTTTTCTATTTTTAACTGACATTTATGATTTTTCCGTGTCAGAATTATGGATACACTGCGGCATGGATACCTGAAATTATTTTCAATAAAAAAGAAATCTAATAATTGTAGTTGTTATTTTAATAAAACATAATATCATGGTATTTAATGAAGAATGAAATCCTCAAATCCATGGATTTTGTTAGTTGATTTGCAGAAGATTTGATTCATGAAGCTTGCCTCTTTTTTTTTTTTATCCATTTATTATTAATATTAGTTTTCTATACTACCATTAATCTGAAAAGGTTCACTTATTCACTGATAATAAGTTATTATTTTAATCAACTTCATTTATTTTATTTTAATACGTAGCATTAGAAAATAATTAATAATTCATTGGAATAATTGCAAAAAAACAAATGAAAAGCATAAATGATATACGAGTGTTTTAGTTATAGAAAGTGAGAGAGTATTTACTAATCTAAATGTCGTTCTCTACCCTTTCGTGATCTAGTGTCTTTTTCATAGAGGTGATTGTGAATTTTTAAAATAACCTACGTGCGGGAATGATTTGGAAGAGTCAGAACTAAAAATAGTGATATTTGCCGAAAGTAAACGATGTATTATGATCAAAATTGTGAATATAAGTATATTATTTAAGTATATAAATTTTGGAGATTTGAAGTTTAGTTACAAATTAATCATATACTATACCTACATTAAAACGTATATATGAAATTATAAACACGGATTCTAATTTATCTAAAATAGTGTACTTTGATAATAAAATAATAGAGCGACTTAGTGCTTTAAATATATCTTTGATGCATCGTTGTCTTAAGGGGGGGGGGGGGGGATGGTGGAAATCTCCTCACACACCTCATCCAATCAAATTGTGTCACATTATCAACCCCAAATCCATCACATTTTGATGGAATTTGGTAGCGGTGGTGGTGTGCTGTGGTGTGATAAGAATATTTTTGTTTTTTTTTTGTTTTTTTTTTGCAACTTAAAAAATAAAAACAATATTTTACTAGAACTTAAAAAATAAAAACAATAGTTTACTAGAACATAATTCAACTTAAAAATTAGAATTAAAAAATAAAAGTTACAATAAACGTCTACTTCTCGTCTGAATCCGGAAATTCCAAACCTAAAGAACCTATAAGCTCAACTAGATCTTATCTCAACCGATGATGAATATCTTCATCCCGCAAGTCTAATTGGACATCATCGGGAACGGGAACTTGAGTAGGAGAATCCGGTACCCAATCTGAAGAAATTGCATTTCCATCTTCTTTATATAACATATTGTGTAATATGATGCATGCATACACGTAGCTAGAGATCGTGGGTTTTTTCATTACACGAACCGGTCGACTAAGTATGCACCATCTACCCTTTAAAACATCGAAAGCTCTCTCAACATCTTTTCTTGCCGATTCTTGCAACTTCTTGAACGCCTTTTTCATTGGTCTCGACAGGAAACGAAAAGGCTTTCACAAAAACAGATCATTGCGGGTAGATACCATCGACAAGTAGTAGCCACATCTATAATATCTCCCATTGACAAAATACAGACAGAAAGGTGCGGTACCATTTGTTACGCTCTGAAACAACGGTGATGTGTACAAAACAGTGATGTCGTTGTTTGAGCCGGGAACACCAAAATAAGAATGCCAAAACCATAAATCATTTGACGCAACCGCTTCTAGTGAGATGGTTGGTCGTTTGATATCACCCCTAACATACGCCCTCGCAACTCCCTTGGCAATTCCTCCATTCGATATGCGTACAATCGATGCTACCGAGCATCCCTGGAAAATACCATCTAGCCTCGTGCGCGGCGTAAAGACGTGTAATGTCGTGTCTTGTTGGTTTTCGTAGAAACTCTTTGCCATACAATTTTATAATCGCGTTACAAAAGAATTGTAGACATTCACGTGAAGTTCTCTCAGACATTTGTTAGTATTCATCGAATTGGTCGGGTGGGTTACCTGTCGCTAGTTAACGAATAGCGGATGTGCATTTTTGAAACGCCGTAAAACTTCGTTTGCCCCTCGCGTTGTAAGATTCTTGAAACCATTCTTCGTTTGCTTCGACCTCGGCTACAATCTTTAAAAATAAAGATTTCGGCAAACGAAAGCATTCCCTAAACGTCTCGTCATTGTATTTCGGCTCATCCACAAAATAGTCGTTCATTAGCACTTTGTGGGCATGTATACGATCGCGCTCCACCATTTTTTTCTTTGGACGGCTCGGGCCTTCAAGTTCGTTATATAACAATGAGAACCGTTCGAGAATGCCATCTTCCGAAGACGAAGAGCTATCGGTGTCTAAGGGAACCAAGTAATTCGGAAATTCCATATTTTTTTTGTTATGAATGAAGGGGAAGATTGAAAGTGTTTTGAGTTGGATTTGGTTTATGTTTTGGTTTTGGTTTTATATTGTTTTTTTTATTTTTTAGTTAAACCCCCTCCCAACGGCTCCCTCCCCAACGGTCAAATTATCTCGATAAACACCCATCACTTGTGTGATGGCTATCACGCAACCAACCCCCGTCACGCTTGGGCAATGACCGGCGGTGGTGTGCGGTGAGCCATCACGCGTGATGGGAGCTCCTCACGCAGTGCCCCCCCCCCCCCCCCCTCTTAGTGTTGAGGATTAAGTGAATTTTTAGGGCCATTTGGAGTTATTCAGATTTTTTATAAATCAATCCTAAAAAACGAAACCCAATAATTTTAGATATAAAGTTTGATGATTTCCGATCATATGCTCATTTAGGGATGACAATAAATGAGCAAAAGTTGCCGACCTATGGAATGTGGATGATCGCATGTCATAGGTGGGTAAAGTGTAAACCCTTCAACGAGTGGAGGGAGGGTGACGTCGCTCATTTGCTTTACCAGATATTTACATATTATTTTTCTTAGAATATATCATGGTATCATAAAAGGTTTAAGAAAAAAATTGTCAAAAAAAAAACAACTAATTAATATCAAACTATTCATTTACATGTAACAAGTTTAGTGTCAATAACTTTGTATATAAATTTGTTCTGGGGTAGACATGAGCTCAAAGACTAGGTACTACTGTACTAGGTAGTATAGACTCCACCGGTTTCGGTTTTAACCTAATCGAATTTATATGTAAAGATTTTCAACATATTAATACCAATAGTTATTAATCAAACTGTTTCTGACCGCGTTGACTAATTCGTGCACCACCAGTATGGAACAAATATGATAAAGTATATAATTTATATCGTGCACCCTTACCATAGACAGTGGCTAAGTTTGGATATAAACGTCGAGGGGGCCGGACTCAATCTGTATAAAAAAATTCATACACTAGAGGCGGGCGGCCTCAAAATTTCGGTCGAAAACGGGTGAATTTAAACAAGTATAAAAATTTTCGGCTGAAAAATGATAAATTTACACTGTCAAGCGAAAAAACGGAGGAGGTCGGGCTCAAAATTTCAGTTGAAAACGGGTAAATTTTCACTATGTATAATAATTTTCAGGGAAAAAAGAATAAATTTACACTATCGAGCTAAAAACGGAGGGGTCCGGGCTCAAAGTTTCAGTCAGAAACGGGTAAATTTACACTATGTATAATAACATTAGGCCGAAAAAGGATAACATTAAACTACCGAGCCAAAAAACGGAGGGAGCTGGGGCCACCCCTGACCCCTACAAAGCTACGTCCCTGACCATAGAGGATGGCCTAAGTATATAACCATCAAGACAAGAAGATCTTCACTAGTGGAGTATGGACCACATATAAGTTATTATGTGTTATGTTTAACCATCAAAAAGATCTTTCTCTTGTAGCCCATTTATAAAATACTTGGCCCATGTGTTATGTTTAAAGGAAAGCCCAACCCGTTTTCTAATGTCAACTAAATAAAATTGTATTATGTAGATTTCAGTTATCAATAAAAAATGTTCTTTACCAACTCCCCACCACAACGCCTGGTATCGACAACGCTTGAGTTTTACTAGCACTCGGGTTTTATTGATCTTTTATGTATTAGTTCTAGTACTGTAACGAATGTAACCGATATCAACCGAATTTGCGTCGACTCGCCCAGAACCGAAAATGCTAGGGTTTTGCCAACTCACCACCGCAACACCCGGTACCTACAGGCTACAACACTCGGGTTTTACAAACACATGAGTTTTACAGACCCTTGTTTTAGTTTCGGTACCATAACGAACGTAACCAAAACTGACCTCAATTTTTATAATTTTTTTTGTTTTATTTTTTGTTTTAGTTATGATACAATAACACATGTAATCGAAACCGACCGAATTCACGTCGACTTACTGCCTTAACGTTTAGAACCAACAACGTTTGAGTTTTGTCACCACCCGAGTTTTACCAACGCCAGGTAAAATACTAGTTTAAAATTACAACAAAAGGTGTAAAATTTTCCCATACATTTCCAAAATTTTATAGTTACTCCATGTTTTTCACTGCTTAAAAAAAAGAAAAATAATAAAACAAAACAAAATTACACAAAAATATGAAAAAAAATATGTAGATGATAAGGGTTTAAAGACCCACCTTTCATTCCATTATCAGAACACAAGACATTCACCAAGACAAACATTACATAATAATAATAATAAACATATCATCAACTTCCACCCAGCTTATCTCTAATTCATAGGTAACTTCAATTTCCATCTGGGTATCTCTAATTCATAGATTATATGCTTAAACAATTGTATTCAAGTACTGGGTCAGTCTAAATTTGCCTACTTTTTATTGTTCTTTCGGTTCTTTATAGTTTCTTGATAATGAATTGAAGTCAATTCTGTTTGGTGTTTGTAATACCCAACTGGGGTTGGTTTAATTTCCACTAATTAAAGGCATATGTAACTTTTAATTAATAATTAACTGTGAAATTGGGTTTTAATTTAATTTAATTTAATTTTGAATGCTGTTTATTAATACAGTTAGTCCACAAGCTCATTTTGATGAAAAGTTGGTAACTTTTTGTGGGTTTTGTAAAATTCTTGGATTCTTGATGATATTTGTGAACTTGGGTTTAAACCCATTTGAATGTGATCTTTTTATAAGAAAAATTAAGTTTTTATCTTTGAATCCAACACTTGGTTCCATTAACAATATCTTTAGGATATTGAAGATAATGTTAGGTATCAAGCAGTTATAATGCGGAAAAATATCGGATATCGGTCAAGTCATGGTGGGATATCGATATCGGTATTTTTAATATCATGTGAAATTCATATATATAGCAATTTAACACTAATAATTCACTATGCTCTTCTACCGTTAACAAATTAACCTTTTGCAACTTGCAAAACACTAACGAGTAGCAAGTAGGAACTGGTTAAGACTTAAAACACTAACATTGAACACTAAAAGTTGATAATTATGACTTAAAAGCACTGATATCGGGAATATTGGTGATATATTGGTCAAATATCGGTCAATATTGCCGATATTATCGGACTGATATTCTGACCGATATTTTACCAAGGGACCGATAACCATATATCACCAGCGATATCGACTGCATAGGTTAGATATGAGATAAATTGTGTTGCAAATTGGACATACGTGTTATACAAAGAATTCGATCTGGATAAATTTTTGTATTAAATTGGTATTTAGGTTATTTTTATAAAAGGAGCCAGTTCAGTTTCATAAGTAATCAAATTATTTTTTTTAAAAAGATCCATTTTTTTTTTGTTTGGAACAATGCATTTTACTTGATTATGTCATCAGTAACTTATTAGCAACAAAATATGTTGTGTTTGCTTCACAGGTGAAGAAGCTGATGAAGAATTAGCATAGTTACTAACCGACCTGTAACTGACTCTATCCATATTTGAATAACAAGATGACACCCGTAATCCCCTCATCAACAAGCAGTATTTCTCTTATCCCCGGGTGTACTTTCGATACAATAAAGACTAAAAACGGTTCGATAAAATGCTGTAATGTAAAAAGATCGACCCGTAGAACCGTACACGGTCAAGATTGTTTATTACCCCTGTCAACATCTCTTAGATTATTTCCTCGTGTCAGAACATTCGGGTCCTACCATAAAAAGAGATTTGGAGTGGCATCAGCCACTGGTGTGGATGTGGACGTGACCACGGAACAAGCTGACCAGTCAGATACCGTTTCGGGTGAAGATTCTGGTCAAACATCAGAACCCACATCAACCGTTGATAAGTCAAAGCAACGGTCAAGGCCTGCTAGGGTGAAATGCCGCCTGTGAAAAATGAAGAATTGGTCCCGGGTGCAGCTTTCACGGGTAAAGTGAGATCGATCCAACCGTTTGGAGCTTTTGTTGACTTTGGAGCTTTTACCGACGGGCTGGTTCACGTTTCACGGTTAAGTGACAATTTTGTTAAGGATGTTGCAAATGTTGTCTCGGTTGGTCAAGAAGTGAAGGTGAAGTTAGTGGAGGCAAATATCGAAACGGGCCGGATCGCGTTGACCATGCGTGAAAATGAGCCTGCCGCTGGCGCCGAGACGCCTAGACCTCCAAGAAAAACGGGTCAAAAGTCAGACCAGAGGCGGGACCGAGACGCGGGGAGAAAAAGTACGAAATTTGTGAAGGGTCAAGAACTTGAGGGAACGGTAAAGAATCTTACACGTTCGGGTGCTTTTATAAACCTTCCGGAAGGTGAGGAAGGGTTTTTACCGGCTTCTGAAGAAGCCGATGAAGGGTTTGGAAGTATAATGGGTGACGGGTCATCGCTTGAAGTCGGTCAAGAAGTCAAAGTTCGGGTCTTGAGAATCGCAAGAGGTCAAGTCACGTTGACCATGAAGGGGGACGATAATAATAAAGAGTTAGACTCGAAGCTTCAAGGAAAGGTTTTTGCTGCTACAAACCCGTTTCTTGTAGCTTTCCGTAGAAATAAAGATATTGCTTCGTTTTTAGACGAGAGGGAGAAAGCTTCTAGTGAAACCGATACCCAACCGTCAGTTAAAGAAACCGAAACTGCGGAACCCGAAGAGGAAAAAGTTGACGCTGTCGCTCCCGAAATAGAAGATGATGAAAAGGTCAAAGCTGTTTCTGATGAAGAAGTCAAAGATGAAGTTGTTTTTAGTGACGAGCAAGTAGATATACCCGAGGAAACAACTAGCTCAAGTGAACAAGTACCTACCCTCGAAAACACAACCGAAGGTTTGAATTATTAAATTTTTGCCCTTTAACAGTGCTGTTAATAATATATACTTTTATATCTTTTTGACAGATAAGGTGGAGCCTGTTGAGGAGAAAGTAGATATACCCGAGGAGACAAATACCGTCACGAGCTCAACCGACCAAGATGCGCCTGTGATTGAGGAAAACGTGACCGAAGGTTTGCATTATTACTCTTTGACTACTTATGGTTTTTAAATTGTTATTACTTCCTTTTAATTATTTTTTGTGTGTTGTTGCTAGTAGATGCTGAAATCCCGCCTGCCACATCAGTTGATGAAGTCATAGAGAATAAAATTGAAGAAGCCGAAACAAATGTTCAAGCGGATGCTGAAGTTCCCGTTGAGGACGAAAAAGTTGAAGTAGCTGCCACGGCAGAAGCAACCGCTGAAGGTTTATAACAATAAATTATAATTTACATTTCTTCTTTTATTATTTATGACAGTTATATAATCTATTTTCTGAATATTCAGTTGAGGAAGAAAAAGTTGAAGTAGCTGCTACCACAGAAGCCACTGCCGAAGGTTTACTAATATAATTTATTATTTACTAGAGTTTTTTGTAACATGTTTCATTACAGTTATATAACTGATTATTTGAAATTACAGTTGAGGAAGAAAAAGTCGAAGCCGCCGCTCCAACAGAAGACGAAAAGGTTGAAGTAGCCGCTCCCACAGAAGCCACTAGCGAAGGTTTACTATTATAATTTATTTTTTACTAGTTTTTTGTAACATGTTTCATTACAGTTATATAACTGATTATTTGAAATTACAGTTGAGGAAGAAAAAGTTGAAGTATCCGCTCCCACAGAAGCGACTGCTGAAGGTTTACTATTATGAATTATTATTTACTAGTTCTTGTATCATGTTTTATTACATATAATTGATTATTTGAAATTTTAGTTGAGGAAGAAAAGGTTGAAGTAGCTGCATCCGCAGAAGCCAATACTGAAGGTTTACTACTATACTATTATAATGTATTATTTACTATTTTTCGTAATGTTTATTACGGTTATATAACTGATTTTTTGAAACTTCAGTTGGGGAAGAAAAAGTTGAAGCAGCTGCCCCTGCAGAAGCCGCTGCCAAAGGTTTGTTATTGTAATTTATTATCTATTTTTTTCGTAATGTTCTATTACGGTTATGTAACCTATTTTTTGAAATTTCAGTTGAGGAAGAAAAAGTTGAAGTAACTGCCCCTGCAGAAGCCGCTGCTAAAGGTTTATTATTATAATTTATCATTTACTATTTTTTGTATCATGCTTTGTTACTATTATATAACCGGTTTTTTTATTTTTTTTATAAATTTCAGTTGAGGAAGAAAAAGTTGAAGTAGCTGCTCCCACAGAAGCTACTGCTAAAGGTTTATAAATTATATCTTTTTATTTACTATTTTTTGTATCATGTAGGATCATGTTTGCCATTCAAAAGGGGGTGGCGGCGCAGCTTGTTGCCCGCTTACCTGCCTCTCTATTGTAATTGAATCCTTTCGTTCAATATAAATATAACTGCATATGGTTGAGGGGTCAAGTTATTCTACAAAGGGGAACAAGGATGAGAATGATTTGTAGCCACACAAAAAAAACCCCTCACAAAAAAATTAAAAAAATTAATAAAAAATCATAATTCAAAAATTTTAAAAAAAACGAAAAAGAGTAGAAACACAAAAATGTTTCCACCGTCTTCTCGTTCTCAAAAAAAAAAGACACAATGGTGAGTGAAAAGATCATTGTGTCTTTTTGCTTATCATTGTGTTTTGAGTTTATTTTCTTCATTGATTGTGTCTTTTTTCCTTGACATAGTGTCTTTTTTTCTTTATATTGTGTTATATTACTCAACATTGTGCTATATTTTGTTCGACATTGTGTTATATTTTGCGATTTGTTGTGTCTTTTTTTAGTTATAATTGTGTCATTTGTTCATTTTCGTGATTGTGTCTTTGATCTCGGCATTGTGTCTTTTCGTCTATATTTTATTTATTTATTTATTTATTATTTTTTTGAACGGGAATGATGGCGGAAACATTTTAGTTTTTTAAATTTTTTCGTTTTTTATTTATATATTGAGTTATGATTTTATTATTATTATTATTTTTAAGGGGTTTTTGTGTGGTCACAAATCCTTCTCACACTTCTCATTTTTGTCTCCCTTTGTATTTTAAGTTTTAACTTTACCCTATGGTTGAGCCTTTGGATGTTTTATTACATTTATATAAACATTTTTTTGGTGATTATGTTATATAACCAATTTTTTTGGTAATTATATTTTATAACCAATTGTTTTTAGTAATCATAATTTATAACCTTTTTTTTTTGTGGTAAATACCATGTTTTATAACTAACTTTTTTGGTAACTATGGCAGCAACAATATCTCCAGCTCTAGTGAAGCAACTGCGTGAAGAAACCGGTGCGGGTATGATGGACTGCAAGAAAGCCCTAGCCGAAACCGGGGGCGATATAGTCAAAGCACAAGAATACCTCAGAAAGAAAGGTTTAGCAAGTGCTGACAAAAAAGCGAGTCGGGCCACAGCCGAGGGCAGAATCGGGTCCTACATCCACGACAGCCGAATCGGGGTCTTAATAGAAGTCAACTGCGAGACCGACTTCGTGTCACGTGGAGACATTTTCAAAGAATTAGTCAACGATTTAGCAATGCAAGTGGCTGCGTGTCCTCAAGTTCAATATTTAGCACCCGAAGACGTACCGAAAGAAATAATTGAAAAAGAGAAAGAAATCGAGATGCAAAAAGAAGACCTTTTGTCAAAACCCGAGCAGTTTAGGTCAAAGATTGTTGAAGGGAGGATCAAGAAGAGGCTTGATGAGCTGGCGTTGCTTGAACAGGCATATATTAAGAATGATAAGGTTGTGGTCAAAGATTTTGTGAAGTCAACGATTGCGACGATTGGGGAGAATATTAAAGTCAAACGGTTTGTTCGGTTTAACCTCGGTGAAGGGCTTGAAAAGAAATCACAAGATTTTGCTGCTGAAGTTGCTGCACAAACTACTGCTAAGAAGGTGTCTGCACCGACAACTGAACCGCATCCTGCAGCAACCGAAGCGGTTAAAACTGTTGACGAGTAAGTTGACTGTTCCTGTGGTCAAAAGTGGTTCAGATTGAAACACATGGGTCGAGTATGGGTCTGGGTCAAAATAAGTAATTTTTTGGTACAATCGGATTTAGTCAAACGGGGTTGGGTTGACCCGGAAAACATTTTGTCCAAAAAGAATTATATTTTTATAAATTATTGGTGTTGTCATATTCTAAAAATATAATCTTTTTAACGATGTAGGAGGTTTTACACATTAAAGACTTTCGACCTGCTTGACCTGTTTCTTTCTTCCTAATGTTTTGATTTTACACTTTTGGCCCGTTTCTTCTTGACCCGTTTATGAATCAATTGCTACATGTAACATGTCAATAAAGATTATTTTTTTAATAATTTAGTAGCATTTATGCAATAAAGATACACTTTGATTAATAATTCCAAAATTCATATATTTTGACCTGTTGGTCAAACAATCCAAGTATCTAGTCGGTTTTGTGCGTAGACCGTCTTAACAACAGGTTGATGTGTCCTTAATCTTGAATTGAGTTTATTTTTATTTTTTTTTTATTTTTTTAGGGCACCGAAAGCAGCAGTTTCAGCAGCATTAGTAAAGCAACTGCGTGAAGAAACCGGTGCGGGAATGATGGACTGCAAAAAGGCGCTATCTGAAACCGGTGGTGACATCGAGAAAGCTCAAGAATATTTAAGGAAAAAGGGCCTGTCAACCGCCGACAAGAAATCAGCCCGTTTAGCAGCCGAAGGCAGAATCGGGTCATACATTCACGACTCCCGTATCGGAGTCCTAATCGAAGTCAACTGTGAAACCGACTTCGTGGGCCGAAGTGAAAAATTCAAAGAGTTAGTCGACGACTTAGCAATGCAAGTCGTTGCATGCCCGAAAGTCGAGTACGTCTCGATCGAAGACATCCCCGAGAGCATCGTGAACAAAGAAAAAGACATCGAGATGCAACGTGAAGATATTTTGTCGAAACCCGAGAGTATCAGGGGAAAGATTGTTGACGGGCGTGTGTCGAAACGGTTAGGTGAGCTGGCGCTTCTTGAACAACCTTTTCTTAAGGATGATTCGGTGCTCGTGAAGGATTTCGTGAAGCAGACAGTTGCAGCCATTGGTGAGAATATTAAGGTTAGAAGGTTCGTTCGGTTTACACTCGGTGAGTCAACGGAAGAACCCGAAACCGCACCCGAGACCGAGTCTTGAAGTGAGTTTGTTTAGAAGGATGGTTGAGGAACACAGAGATGGTTTGTTTTGCATTTTTGTAACGGATTTTTGGTTTTCTTGAATTGTTGTTTTAAATGTATTCTAGTTATTGTACTTTGGTTAATAATTTATAATTGAATCATGTTATATTGATATATAGACTTTTGAGTACATGGTTATGAGTTATGACATTTTCCAAGTGTTTTTTTTATATAATGTGTATATGCCACTTTAACACGTTTATATGACCCTGATAATAATAATAATAATAATAATAATAATAATAATAATAATAATAATAATAATAATAATAATAATAATAATAATAATAATAATAATAATAATAATAATAATAATAATAATAATAATAATAATAATAATAATAATAATAATAATAATAATAATAATAATAATAATAATAATAATAATAATAATAATAATAATAATAATAATAATAATAATAATAATAATAATAATAATAATAATAATAATAATAATAATAATAATAATAATAATAATAATAATAATAATAATAATAATAATAATAATAATAATAATAATAATAATAATAATAATAATAATAATAATAATAATAATAATAATAATAATAATAATAATAATAATAATAATAATAATAATAATAATAATAATAATAATAATAATAATAATAATAATAATAATAATAATAATAATAATAATAATAATAATAATAATAATAATAATAATAATAATAATAATAATAATAATAATAATAATGTAAGTTGAGACAACTTAAAACTTTACATAGGTTCATTTGACAAATCTCCCCTTGATATAGTTCTTATATGAAAATGCCTATTTTGGTCAACCGTCAACGAATATGTTGTTGGTAATTCGTCAATGACGTCCATCGTTGTTCTTACACTCGTGTCGTTGTTGCCAGTCACTAGATGATCCTCTAGTAGCATGTGTATTATAATTACTATCGATAATTAATGCTTTCTTCATAGAGGAACTACGAATACATTCGTATCTGATAAGCTGAATATTATAGTTACCTAATAAAAAATAAGAAAAAAGAAAACTAGTTTCTAAAAAATATAGTCGAATTAGAACATGAATATGACGTGTCATTTTGGTATTCTCTAAAAGACACGTTGAGTAGTAAATATAATAGTTTAAAACTAGTTCACATTTAAGTGATTAAATACACTAATTAAGGCTTTTTCATATCTAAATCAATACGTTTTTACTTAATATATGTAAATTTTGATTGATTAGAATCTTAACTACTTATATTTCAACCAATCAAATGTAACTTTAACTAATATTAATAAAAAAAAAAGCATTTACACATTTTTCGTCAACTACAAAAACTACAAGATATTATATCTTTGACCATTTGAAAAAACAAAGTCTTATCCAACACTTTGGTATCGCTAGACCAAATACACTTTGGTATTAACCAAGATTAACAACCTCATAAGTTGACTTACGTTTGGTCGGTAAAATATATTTTTTTTAAGAACATTTCCTTTTATAATAAAATATATATATTATATCAAGACACAAGTCAAACGAGTAACAAGCTACGCGCAAGTCCCCTTTTCAATTGCAAAACTCAATCTTTTGAAAGCTACTTTGATAGACGTTGGAGTCATAATATTACTATGCACGACCCGTTGGACTCGGCTAAGTAGCTCCACGACTTCAGGTGCGAGGTAACCAAAAGTGTCAAAAACAAAATATATAAATACACATTGGTTGTAAGACAAGTCTTCCCATGTTTAGTCACATTGAATGAAACAGCTTTTAGAGCAGCTTGCCCGATCGTGAAACCGCTACTCCCCTAGCCCACGAACTGGAAACCCCTGTTAGATCCACACACATGTTTCCCCCCACTCCATTCAAAGACCAAAATGACAGCCGGGTGAAGAGTTGAACGTCCATCCGGCTAGTGGGTCAATCAAGAAATTCATAAACACGCCTGAATATGTCAAAGAGCACATCCATAACCAGATCGTGTCGGTACTTAAACCTGGTGAGCTCTCTACAATGTATCGCGTGCTCTCCATACGAGTCCAAACATGCTTTGCGACAAACAATGCATATTTGATCAACCGGGAATAAAATATGTAAGTATTTGTTTTCTTGTAATCCCTCTCATATTATAATTGTAGGTAGAGTAGTTTAAAGTTTAAGTTTAATCAAAGTATTCAAGTATTAATTAAAAATGATACGTAAGTTTAAGATCTTATCTTAAAATATGTTGACAGCTAGTTGTAATTAAACGACTTGATCAATGTATAATATTATTTAATTTCACGTGTATTTGTGTGTTAATAATAGCAGTTACTTGCCAAACAACTGCAAGTATCCGCCACTTGCAAACCTAATCCACCAAATAAAACTTAACTGTTGACGGACTAACCCCAAGTTTTAGACTACTTCCTACATATCCACGTGTCACTCTTATAATATTATCCACTTCTTGTGTTATAAAAAACCTTAACATCCAATCTTTGAAGATCAACATTCTTGAAAGTTAAAACCTTAAACAAAACACATACAAAGATGAGGTTTTTCTTGATGATGCTTGCATGGTTTGTATTGGGGTTATATTTCTTGGTGAATAGAGGGGAATGTATGATTCCCAAGTCTTTATTAAAAGATATTGATAGTGTTAACAAGGTTGGTTCATATATTGGTATTGTCGTGCCAAACGCGTTCGAAATGAATCCGCTTCTACAATCTTCGAGCTTTGTAGCAAATCAAAAGCGCCCGTATCTTGATATTTCTGGTAAGCGCGCATGTATATGCATGAAATGAAATGAAATGTTACCATCCTTGTTACAAGTATTCTTGAACTTATGTAATCTAATATGTATGTTTTGAACAGGAAGAAGGTTTCGTATTGGAACTCTTGAGAATCGAAGGGTTATTATAGTTATGACCGGATTAAGCATGGTATGTGACCGTAATTTTACAAAGATTAGGGTTTAGTTCCTTTTTATTGTCATGTACACATTTGACATCTTAATTATATATTTGTGTAGCTAAACGCAGGTATTACGATACAATTGTTGTTGAGTTTGTTCAACGTGAAAGGAGTTTTACATTTTGGTATAGCCGGAAATGCAAATACTGAATTCGAAATCGGAGATGTGGTAATCCCCAAGTTTTGGGCTCATACAGGCTTGTGGTCATGGCAGGTATCAAATATATTTGTGTCACACGTAAAATAGTAACGAAAACAAAAAAAGTGACTTAGAAAAGAACGTGTTGAGTATTAGCCATATAATAATACTTTTTTTTTTATCGCTGTAGAGATATGGGCAAGGGCCCGAAAGTGAGTTACCTCTAGAATCCAATGGTGACTACACAAGAGACATTGGTTATCTAAAGTTCTCTGACTACAACAATGACACAACCGTAGACAACCTTCTGAATAATGTTTGGTATCAACCCGAAGAAGTATTCCCAACAAATACAACCCCTGAAATCAGACAACATGTATTTTGGGTACCCGTCGACGAGCATTACTTCACACTTTCCGAAAAGCTCGAGGTACAGTTATATCTATTCATAATTGTTAATCCTTGTTCTAAGAACAATTGTGATTTTGTGAATAATGTGTAGGGTATGAAATTGGAGGAGTGTATAAATGCTACAAGTTGTTTACCAAGGACACCTAAAGTGTCAAGAGTTGAGAGGGGCGTGAGTGCAAATATGTTTATAGATAATGAGGCTTATAGAACTGAAGAAACGTGGATCTACTCACTGGTAGCAGATCTACTTTCCTCGGGTTTTGATTGTACTATTTCACCGATGGTTCGTCTGGATCAATGTTCTTCCACCTACAAAACGAACAGCGCCGTTACTTACCCCTCAGAAAGGGACAGAGGGGTCCTCTTTGGGGTAACCCTCCGGCGTGAGAATAAGTATGTGTAGGAGAAGATAATAATGTGTGAGTAAAGGAAATGGGAGAGTATTGCTTAATAGCTGAATACTGTATGTTCCTCTGTCTGATTATGTGATTGTCTCTCTGTGTATGAGAAAGTAACTGACTAGGGCTGCCTGTCAGTGAATGTAATTGAATATGCTTCAATGTGAATCAATGTGTCTGTAACTGTGTACGTTATGATGTATTTATAGTGCTAGGGTTTCCACTGATTGAGCTGAGACCAAATTAGGGTTTTGTTGGCCTCCTCCAATCGATTTGCGCCACGTGTCCCTGGAGACACCTGGTGCTTTTTCATTGGTTATAATCACGTGGTAACCCATGAGTCATGCTGAGCTGTCCATCTTTCATTTAGCAGCTGTCAACATCAGCATATCCTTATTCCTTAAAAAGATGCCTTCTGGAAGGTTGTCTGACGTGCATAATCAAGGTTGCCCTAATCCTGATTTGGATAAGGACGAGGTTGATTATGTGCATGTGTGATATGCGCCCATCCTGAGGATGCGCGAGGTCTTCTCTTTATTCTCACGCGCATATATTTCATGCGCAGATGCGATACGCACAAGCATGTAATACGCGTCACGCGCGGATGCCCCACGCGCAGCTGCGCCATGCGCAACTGTGATATGGGTGGGCATGCATGATGCGCGAGCATGTGATATGCGCCGCGCGCGGATGCGCCACGCACGATGTGATATGCATAAGCATATATGATGCGTGAGCATGTGATACGCGCGAGCATATGTGATGCATGAGCACATGTGATGCGTGAGCATATGTGATGTTTGAGCATATGTGATATGTGCAAGCATGTGATGCTTGAGCATAAGTTTTGGCTTTGTGCCTTGATAATATCTTTGATTTCTAATGTCTTGTATATATCTTGTGGGTTGACCCGCCCCGCTCGATGTTGAGGCGGGTACATACCTCTTCAAGCCCCCCCAGTCTAATGTGTGTCTTATCTCGCGCGAGCGCGGTAAGATAGATATTAGACTTACTGATTTGGTCTTTTAAAAGGGGTTTTGTCGTTTTCTTGGTTGTTTCCATCGTTGCGCGAAGTTCTATCCATTTGGTTGAAAACGAATCGTCTGTGTACGTGACGGTTGCTGACGTGGGTCAGTGATGGAGACGTGTCAGACATTTCGTGTGCTCGAGGTGCTACAGTTGCCTTTCGTGTCCCCTCACAAGCTGTCAGGGACACGTGTCGCGCTCGTGTTGGCCAAGACCTGCGAGTGGGGGCGCGTGAACTCTGGCACCCGCCGTATTTTTCTTTTCGTGTCCTCTCACACAGTTGTCAGGGACACGTGTCGCGCTCGCGTTGGCTTATACCTGCGAGTGGGGGCGCGTGAAGTCCGTTCAGCACCCAAATTTCTCTCTCCTCGGCCTATAAAAGCCGGCCCTTGGAGTTCTTTATCCTTCATCTTCTTGTTTTCTCTTCTGAGTTTTTCTTTCTTTGTCTTCTGAAATATCTGTTCTTCAGAAGTTTCCGTTGTTAGATTTGTCAGTTGTATGTCTGATAGCTCGGACTCGTCGAACCTGTCGATCACCTCAATCGTCTCCCGAAAACGCCGCGTTAAATCCGTAGTGATGTCGACGTTTATGAAGAAAGGCAAGGGGAAGAAGGTTGCTGAGGGCTCATCGGAGGAGGTAAGGACGACCAAGGTGGTGAGGAGGTGGAATGAAATCCCCTGCAAATTGAGGCAGGCTGATTTTGACAGCCTTATCGCCTCTCAGGGCTTTCCCACCCTGTTTGGCTGCATGTTGCCTGAGGCCGGGCAATCGGCGGCGGACCCGCCTGCCGGTTATATATCCTTATATAGCCATTTTTTCACCCATTGCAACCTTCGTCTCCCGATGACAAGGTTTGTGGGTGCACTGCTGCAGTTTTATGGGATTCATATATCCCAAGTCCATCCTTTTGGTCTTGTGCGCATGACTCACTTTGAGTTCATGTGCAAATCCCAGCGCGAGGAGCCTACCCCTCGGCGCTTTCAGTATTTTTATAAGGCCAAGATCCAAGACAATTGGTTCTCTTTTATTCCTCGCAGTCAGAAGGTGAAGTGCTCCACTGTTTCATTCAAGAGCCTTCATGACTGGTCTGAGAGGTTCTTCTACATTAGGGCTGGTGTGATACCCATCCGTATGACCATGCGCTCCATCTCTTCTGCGCCTGCGGATGTGGGTGTCCTCAAGAACCCAACTGGCGCCTGGGTTAAGAAGCTGTCCACTGAACCATCCCCCGCCAAGAGCATTCGTGAGGAGGCACTGGTGGGGGTTGGTATGAGCAAGAGGTGGGCGGACAGCTCGCTTGAGCCCGTTATCCAAGTCGACGGGTTGTGTAAGTTTATTGCTTTATTTCTTTTTCTGCGCGAACATAATTCTTTTTCTGATATCACTTGACTTGTTTTTGCGCAGTCACCAAGGATTATATCCACGCCGCTTATGATGATCAAGTGGAGGGTGGCTCCGTCGCGCTTGGCGCTGGGGAGGTTGGTTTCCCAGATCGCTTCGATGACATGTTCATCCCAGTGGATCTGGAATTTGACTTTGATGGCGACGCGCCTGGTAAGCCTTCGCACTTATGCTTATTCCTTTAGAATACCAAATTTTGCTAACACTTGTGTTGCATGTATTGTAGATGCGCTGGAGAACTACGAGCTGGAGCTCGCGGAGGAGGAGGAGGAGGAGGAGGAAGAGGAGGCGCCCCTACTAAAGCGCAAAGCTAAGGGGAAATCTGGCGCAGGGGGCAGTAAGAGACAAAAGAAAGATGACACCCCTGTCGCTCATCCCCATGCTCAAACGAAGGGACCTAAGGAAACCCAGGTGTTTACCATCGAGGGTTCTTTAGGTTCCCTGCCTGTGAAAGTGGGCAGACCTCCTGTCCACTTGAGGTATGGTGGCGTCACCTCCTCCGTTCGCGCGGCTGAAGAGAGAGGCAGTGCCGCGCCTGCGACAGGTATACTTTGCTTATCTTCATCTGATTGAATTATTATTAAACCTTTGCTCCTTTGAATGTTTGCAGGACCGGCGACGGTTGCAGATCAGCCGCAGGCGCCACAAGGTGCTGAGGCTGCGCCGGGGTCTGCTTCGAAGTCCCCCGTTCTACCCTCTGAGAAGGGTAGAATGAACTTTATGGCGATGTTCGCCGCGCGAACAGAATTGCGCCAAGGTATGTTTTGCACATTTGTCTTCTGAATTTTTTCTTTTGGATCCAGTCATAAACCAATTTTCCTTGTTGATTTGTTCATAGGAGTTGTAGCTGGCGTACAAGTTGCTGGTGACACTCCTGGCGCCGTTTCCGGCGCCGCTGGTTCTGGTCCTGCTCCTGCTAGTGCTGAGTCTCCCCTTATTGGGATTACAAAGGAGCAGGAAACCGTATTGCGCGCCGAATTGGTGGCGTCGAGACCTCCCTCGCCTCCTCCTACACGCAGCCCTCCCCGCGAGACTGGTTTGGAGCCCTCCAGGTCGCAGGAGAAGAGGCCTATTGAAGAAGATGAGGAGGATGAGGGGGCTCAAGCTGAAGACTCCTTGGGAGACCGCGCCAGCCCTGCGATGCCACAAGACTTCGCAGCGCAGACTTCTGGTGGGGCTGGCGCTGACTTTTCTGCTTCATCCCCGCAGGTATGTTTTAATTTGTTGCTCCGCTGCGCGTACTTCCATATAAGTATGTTTTATGACTTAGAACATTTCTTGTGTTTTGCAGGAAGGTGACCACATTTACCGCCCGAGAAGGAATATTAATGAAGACAGTTCCTTCCAATCCATGGGCGTATGCGAGGACTTCTAGGCTCATGCCGTGCCTCCTACTGAAAGGAGGTATCAGGAGGAGCGCACCCGCGCTGACTTGCTCAACGATCACATTTTCGCTGGGTCAGCTTTCTTTGCTGCCTCCCAAGAGCTTCATCGCGATTATATTAAAGTACGCGATGCTCTTGTGGCAGCCCAGCAAGAGGCTAAGGTGGCTGCCTGGAACCTTTCTGATGCTCGCGCACGAGCTGAGAAACTCCAGGCGGAGCTCAGCGAAAACCGAGCAAGTGCCAACACCGCCTTTATTAAGCGCGGGCATGAGCTCCAAGCTGCGCGGGAGAAGCAGCAGGTGGCGGAGGCCGAAGTTGCCAAGTACGCGCGGAGAGTGCGTGTCTTGGAACAACAGGCGGAGGCGCGTGACTAAGCTATCGTCCAGAGTATCACTGAGAAATCATCACTGGAGAGCGAGGTTGCGCGCCTGAAGAAGGAGTTGGCGGCCGCGCATGCCGATAGAGATGAGGCCTTGGCGACGGCAGCGTCCAGCCAGGAAGCACTTGATGCTGCGCAGGCGGAGAAAGAAAAAATTTTGGCGGCAACAGCGTCTGATAAAGAGGAGCTAAAAAAGACCAAGGAAACTGTTGAGTTATTAAACTCCCAGGTTCCTGCCCTCGAGACGTCTGTTGCTGGCCTCGCGCAGGATCGCCAATGGCTGGTGTCACAGGGCATGACTCGTTGCGCTTTGGCGATGAAATATTCTGCCGAGTTTCAGGCCCTTGTGATGGACTGCAATGCTGCCGCGCGCTTGGTGGGTCGAGCTGAAGGGTTTACGGATGGGTATGAATATGGCATGTTGAAGAAGAACCCATCCGAGTACCCTTACAAGAGCGACGCGGCCTGCGCGGACATGGCCGCGGTGGGGGAGAAGTATATGAATACTCCCATCCCCATCCTTATGCAGGTACCTTGACCTTAATGAGTTTTACTTGATTAATTTTCCAAGTGTTTTTGTACTCAATACTTTTCTATTGATTTGCAGATTGCTGCGCTTGCTGACCAGCCCGACCTCGGCGCGCTAAAGAAGTTGCTCGATGAATGCGAGGGGGCTGGTGGCGATGATGGTGGCGCGGGGGATGTTGCCCCTGCCAGCGGTTCTGGCGCGGCGAAAGAATCTACTCCTGACACCGTCGTGATAGAAGACTCCAATGAGGAGGAAGAAGTTGACTATGGTCAGTTTGGAGATGAAGAGGAGCAGGCTGCGCCAGATGCCGAGGGCGATGATGAGGATGATGAAGAGGCTAATGTCAACGTGGAGACTTGAGAAGCCCTTCATGTTTTTATTTTTATTTGTAATTTGTAACTCATCATACTTGTAAATTTCAACGCTATGGAATGAAATTTGTTTTCCCTTTTTCACATCTTGCGCATTTCCATTCATCTCTTCATGTTTGCTTGTATAGATATAAGATATGCTTGCACGTTAAAATAAGAACAAGGTTGTAAGGAAATTATTCACTTAACCATAGTCCTATTTTGTAAGTGGTTTCGCAGTATCTTGTTTATGCTGACATGCGCGATATCTTTTCTCAATTCCTTTTTTGCGCGTCGTTGTCGCACGGTTTTTATATGGAAGTATGAGTTTTAGCCATTACATGTCAGCATGTGTTACTCAGATATCCACTATGATTCCGCGCGCGACCTTGACCTGAGACCTTAACAACTATGATATGACATGTACTTTGCCTTAGTTGTGTTTAAGGATTTTTATGATCGGGCTGCGCGGGATGTAAGATGGATGTTTGTGAGTGTTTTGAGCTAAGGCTCTTTGTTTTGGGCTAAGGCCCTGACGTTTTTAGAGTTAAGACCCATTAACGTGTTTGAGCTAAGGCTCGTAGGTTTGGGCTAAGGCCCTGACGTTTTAGAGTTAAGACTCGTTAATGCGTTTGAGCTAAGGCTCGCGCATGTATGTTTTACTTCGTTTTATTTTGTTTTGAAGTCAATATAGTGTTGTCATATTGCTCCAAATTAATAAAGGAAGTGTGAAACATGTATGCAAAGGTAATAGAACAAATATTGAAAGATAGCGCGAATCATCATTCATGATGGCTTAAAAGCCTTGATTACATATTTGAACTTTTACATGAAGCATTTTCTAAGCTGTGCCGCGTTCCACGCGCGCGGTATCTTTTTTCCATTCAAATCCTTTAAAGTGTACGCGCCTTTCCCCAAATCTTCTGAAATTTGATAAGGTCCCTCCCAATTGGGGGACATTTTTCCTGGGGGTATCGCGCGGCTAGCTTCATTGTTTCGAAGGACAAAATCATTTTTCTTGAAGTGACATTCATTAACGCGCTGATTATAATATTTTTCCGGCTTTTTCTTGTATTTGGCTTCATTGATAATAGCCGCTTCTCTGCGTCCTTCAAGCAAGTTGAGGTCCAATCTTCTTTCGCGCTCGTTATCAGTCTTGCTCATCATGAGTACCCTATGGGATGGGCATCCAATTTCTGCTGGAATCATAGCCTCTGTCCCATAGGTTAGGCTGAACGGGGATTCGCCATTGCTAGTTTTGCTTAATGTCCTGTGCGCCCACAGGACATTAGGTAACTCTTCGACCCAAGAATGGGATTCTCTCTCCAACCTTTTCTTCAGCCCATTTAACAAACTTTGATTCGCGCGCTCCACTTGGCCATTCCCTTGAGGGTGGTAGACCGAAGTGAAGATTTGGTTGATGTGCAATTCTTTGAGCCAGCTGGATATCTTCCTGTCAGTGAATTGTTTGCCATTGTCGCTCACAATTTCCATAGGAAGGCCAAAACGGCAAATGATGTGGCTCCAGATAAATTGCTTCATCGCCTCAGCTGTGATTTTTGCTAGTGGCTTGGCCTCAACCCATTTAGTGAAATAGTCTACCGCCACTACCAAAAATTTCACTCGCCCTTGCGCTTGCGGCAGGGGCCCCACAATATCAATGGCCCATTTGTGGAAAGGCCATGCGGAGGTCACTGGAATCAAGTTGTTCTTTGGCCGCATGGTGTTTGGTGCGTAGCTCTGACATGCCTTGCATTTTTGGATTTCTTTTAGCGCATCCAAGTACATGCCTGGCTAATAGTAGCCTGAGCTCATTGCCTTGGCAACCACCATGCGCGGGCCAGCGTGTATTCCGCAGATTCCTTCGTGAATCTCCCTAATCACATAGCTTGCTTCTTCAGCATCCAGGCATTTCATGAGTGGTCCAAGATAAGAGCGTCGATATAATGTACCATCAAGTAGTTCATAGTTCTGCGCCTTGTGTCTTATCTTTCTCGCCTGTGCGCGATCGTCCGGTAACTTCCCCTCCTTCAGGAATTCCATTATTGGAGTTATCCAGGATGAAGGGGTTGTATGAATTACAAGGACAGATTGTGTTTGCACTGACGGGTTGCTCATCACTTCCACCCTGACATCTTTGCCAAAGTGATCAAAATTAGTTGATGCCATCTTACTCAACGCGTCTGCGGCCTTGTTTTCGCTGCGCGAGATGTGTATGATTTTGAAGAAGTCAAACTGCTCAACGAGCTTTTTTGCCTGCTCTAGATATAGAGGCATGGTGTTCTCCTTGGCATCGTAAAGGCCATTGACCTGTGCAGCTACCAAGTAAGAATCAACATGAGCCTCTAGCCTTTTAACTCCAAACTTGCGCGCAATGCGCAGACCAGCCAGCAGGGCTTCATACTCAGCCTCATTGTTGGTACTCTTGAAGTCCAACCTAATAGCATAAGTATATTCATGATTATCAGGGTCCACCAGCTTGAGGCCTGCGCCGGACCCTTCGCTGTTGGAGGCTCCATCAGTGAATAGCCTCCAAACATCTTCTTCATCATTTGCTCGCGGAGGGTCTACCTCGCGCTGAGCTTCTTCAATCTTTCCCTCTGGGATTTCCGTGATGAAATCCGCTAAAACTTGACCCTTTATTGCTGGACGGGGCTTATAAGTGATCGTGTGTTCACCCAATTCTAGCGCCCACTTTGTCAGCCTTCCAGAGAGCGCGGGGCGTCGCAAGACTTGCTGGATGTTGTAACCAGTCAGAACTTCAATAGGATGACCATTGAAGTATCTATGGAGCTTGCGCGACGCGTGTGTTAGTGACAAAACTAACTTTTCCATGATGGAATAGCGCGTCTCAGGGTCTGTCAGCACCCGACTCACATAGTATATTGGCGTTTGGATCCCCTTGCGATCCACCAATAATACTGCGCCGATTGCGCGGTCTCCAGCTGACAGGTACAATGTAAGGGTTTCGCCAGGAAGTGGAGCTGTTAGCGCGGGCAGCTTTATGAGACATTCTTTTATCTCACTGAAAGCTTGCTCAGCCTCAGGCGTCCACTTGAATTGGCTCTTCTTCAAGCAGTTCCTCAAAGTGTTAACGAATGGAGTAGATTTGCTGGCGTGGTTCACTAGGAACCTGTTGATTGACACCAATCTACCATTCAGCTTCTGAACCTCTTTCATGGTGGATGGTGAAGGCATGTCAAGGATGGCTTCCACCTTTTCAGGGTTCACCTTGAAACCATCCTTAGTGACCATTACACCAAGAAATTTCCCCTCTTCCGCGCCGAAAGTACATTTACTCGGGTTGAGCTTCATGTTAACTTCCGTTAGGCGCTGAAGAGTTTCCTCGATGTCTTTGAGCATTTGTCTCTCCTCCCTGCTCTTGATCACCAAATCATCAACGTAGACTTCTAGATTTCTTCCGATTTGTTCACTGAAAACCGAATCCATAAGTCTCTGATAGGTTGCGCCCGCATTCTTTAAACCAAAGGGCATTTTTGTGTAACAGAAAACACCCTTGTCGGTTCTGAAGGCAGTCTTGTCTTCGTCTTGTGGTGCCATTTGAATCTGGTGATAGCCTTTGTAGGCATCCAGGAAACATTTGAGCTTGAATGGCGCCACGGAGTCCACCTTTGCATCGATGTTTGGGAGAGGGTAACAGTCTTTCGGACATGCTTTGTTGAGGTCCTTGAAGTCAATACACATCCTCCATGACCCGTTGCTTTTCTTTACCATCACTGGATTGGCTACCCACGTCTGGTATCGGATCGGGCGGATGATGTTTGCGCGCAACAGGTCCTCAACTTGCTCATTCATGGCCCTCGCCTTTTCATCCCCCATGATTCTCTTTTTCTGAGCAATTGGCTCCACCGACTTGAACGTGTTAAGAGAATGTTGCGCCAAGTCTCGCGGGACCCCAGTCATATCGGAGTGTTGCCACGCGAAGACTGACGTGTATTTTGTGAGCAACTTTTTCATTCACAATCTCGTTTCGTCCGAAATGGTAGCGCCAATTGTGACCGTTTGCTCTGGGAATTTTGGGTTTAAAATCCACTTCTCTGGCGCATTGTCCGCCATAGGAAGTTTCATTCTCCCTTCCCGCGGCGTACTTGTCACTGCGCACAAGTGATCGCGGTAAACAAATGTTACGCCTGTTGGTGTCGGGAACCCCAATGCGCCGTGCGCTGGCGACGGTACAGCATTAAATTGGGCAATCGTTCCCCTACCCAGGATCATATTGTGGCATGACGTGGTGGGCAAGACCAAGAAGTTGACAACTTCGGCTCGCTTGTGCTCATCATCCCCCATAGTTAGTTCAAACTGAATCTGTCCAAGGGGATGGATGATTTCATTTGAAACACCACAGATTGGTGCGTTCACAATTTCGAGCCGCGCTTGGTCTGCCGGGTCTAACTTTCTGAAACACTGCTCATACATAATGTCAGATTCACTTCCAGTGTCCACCAGGACTTTTGACACTTCGTAATGAGCAATGTGTGTGGTGATGACGAGATGACTGCTTATTGAAGGGCCTCCCCTGATTCTTGGGAAGATAACTTGCTGCTCGCGCCAATCTCCGTTGATTTGCGCGCTTCTCTTTTTTGATGTCTGCCCTTGTCGTCCCCCCTCAGCCACACAGATTCTTTTGTATTTCTTGCTGGCAGAGGCTCCTTCCGGTTGCTCATTTTCTATTCTTGGGTTTTTCACCAAGTGAGCCAGCCTGCCTGACTTTACATCCTTCTCGATCGCATCCTTTAAATGATGGCATGCGTCGGTGTTGTGGCCCGGGGACTTGTGAAATTCACAATATTTGCCACTGTTTTGCGGTCCCTTGTAGTGTAGTTGCTTGGGGGGCTTGAATTGGACATTCTCAGTACTTAACACCTGTGAAGGTGTTTTAGTGAGGGAAGTCCATATTCTTGGCAGAGGTCTGCTCGGATCTCTGCCGCCCTCCCTCTTGTCACCCTCCCCGCGACTACGAACATCTTTTTGGGGCTGGGGTGAGCTTGGTTGCGCTTGCTTTTCTGCGGAAGAAAAACTTGTTGGCTGCAACCTGGACCATACAGAGTTCTGTTTGGCCCTCTTCTCTTTGCTGCGCGGTGATTCAGCCTGATGCGCTCTTTCTCTTGCCCTATCTTGGGCAATCTGTTTTTCATTTCTCGCGAAGACTCGCGATGCTTCCATTAGTTTTGCCCAAGTGGTGGGCATACCATCTTTGCTTACGAGAGCTCGGCGGAGTTGATCACTGCGCGCGCCTTGTATAAAGGCCACGCGCAGGAGCTGCTCAGTTATACCCCTGATTGCCAGGGACTCCTGATTGAAACGAGTGATGTAATCTTCAATCGTTTCATCATTCCTGCGTACGCAGTGCATGATGTCATCAGGATGGTTCGTCTGGATCAATGTTCTTCCACCTACAAAACGAACAGCGCCGTTACTTACCCCTCAGAAAGGGACAGAGGGGTCCTCTTTGGGGTAACCCTCCGGCGTGAGAATAAGTATGTGTAGGAGAAGATAATAATGTGTGAGTAAAGGAAATGGGAGAGTATTGCTTAATAGCTGAATACTGTATGTTCCTCTGTCTGATTATGTGATTGTCTCTCTGTGTATGAGAAAGTAACTGACTAGGGCTGCCTGTCAGTGAATGTAATTGAATATGCTTCAATGTGAATCAATGTGTCTGTAACTGTGTACGTTATGATGTATTTATAGTGCTAGGGTTTCCACTGATTGAGCTGAGACCAAATTAGGGTTTTGTTGGCCTCCTCCAATCGATTTGCGCCACGTGTCCCTGGAGACACCTGGTGCTTTTTCATTGGTTATAATCACGTGGTAACCCATGAGTCATGCTGAGCTGTCCATCTTTCATTTAGCAGCTGTCAACATCAGCATATCCTTATTCCTTAAAAAGATGCCTTCTGGAAGGTTGTCTGACGTGCATAATCAAGGTTGCCCTAATCCTGATTTGGATAAGGACGAGGTTGATTATGTGCATGTGTGATATGCGCCCATCCTGAGGATGCGCGAGGTCTTCTCTTTATTCTCACGCGCAGATATTTCATGCGCAGATGCGATACGCACAAGCATGTAATACGCGTCACGCGCGGATGCCCCACGCGCAGCTGCGCCATGCGCAACTGTGATATGGGTGGGCATGCATGATGCGCGAGCATGTGATATGCGCCGCGCGCGGATGCGCCACGCACGATGTGATATGCATAAGCATATATGATGCGTGAGCATGTGATACGCGCGAGCATATGTGATGCATGAGCACATGTGATGCGTGAGCATATGTGATGTTTATGTGATATGTGCAAGCATGTGATGCTTGAGCATAAGTTTTGGCTTTGTGCCTTGATAATATCTTTGATTTCTAATGTCTTGTATATATCTTGTGGGTTGACCCGCCCCGCTCGATGTTGAGGCGGGTACATACCTCTTCAAAAACATATTTAAGTTCCAAATTTAATGTGACACCAATTGATATGGAGAGTGCTGCAGTTGCTTTAATATGTTATCAACAAAATGTTCCATTTCTTGTACTTAGAGCTTTTTCTGATTTAGCTGGTGGAGGTTCTTCAGTTTCTAATGAAGCTTCAAATTTTGCATCTTTGGCAGCCCAAAATGCAGTTGCTACATTGATTAATATGGTGCAACTATTGCCATTGGACAATGGAGGTCTTTGTAACTTCAAAAGGCTATTTGGATTTTTTGTATAAAATGTGTTTATAGTGATTTAGTATTTCTTGTATTGTATTACTTATTGTTTGTTTGTGTCCTTGTATGAAAGTTCACTTGTAAATTAGTGTGGTATTATACTAGAGCAAAACCTCTCAGTTTGACATATCGTATTGGCAACCAATAGGAATATTGGTTTAAAAGATGATCCCGACTATGCCCTATTGATAAATAATAGTCTCAACTTCACACTTGGCTGTTGACGGTTTCAACAACACTTGGCTAAAGATATATATGGAATAATTGGTTGTTCATCAAACACAAGTTACCAAAATAAACGAATTTAAATCCAAATCCAAAACCATTGACCGTTGCTACTTATCGACATTTAAGCTACTGCTGATGGTTAATAATATTCACTACCGTAGTAGTAATTATCACAACTATACGCATACCACGGAAGTGCTCCTCCATCGCCGTCAAATAAACTAGACATTGGCCACAATTCTCCTTCCCCTTGGCAGTCATACATGCTAGGCAGTGGTTGTGGTGCTTCATCTACTTGGTCGCTATATAAATAATCAAATGGCAATGATACTGGCAATTGTGCTCCTTCTCCTTGGCCGCCAAAATATTGTCCATCGTAGAAGCAAGGGGCGGGTGATGTTGTTACTTCAGCTAGCACTTCTTTACCTTTGCCTTGATCAATGAAACTTTCGGCTACAGGCGGTGTCGGCTGTGCATGCACCACCGTGGTGGTGCCATTTGATGATTGTGCACCTTCTCCTTGGCCGCCATAACATTGTCCATCGTAGAAGCAAGGGGCGGGTGATGTTGTTACTTCAGCTAGCACTTCTTTACATTTGCCATTGTCATAGAAACTTGCGGCTAGTAGCGGTGTCGGCTGTGCCTGCACCACCTTGGTGGTGCCAGTTGATGATTGTGCTCCTATTTCTTGGCTGCCATAAAACTGCCCGCCACTTAATTCAGAGGGTGAGGATGTTTTTGGTGTCGGTGGTGCATACATCACCACCGCGTCATCCGTTGTGGTTATGTCTGCTCCACCTCTTCTTCCTTGCCTTCTTATTATTATCCTCTTTCTTCGGTGCTGCCTGCCGGATGAAAAACTTCTGAGCATGGCTGTGATGCCGACCTTGTCTTTGCCATCAATCTTGAAATGCTCCGCCAGTCACCTTTTCCATATATTTCCAACCCGATCAAGAACCGCCTGTAAACATAAACCAGATTAGTCAAGATTCAACTGGTTGACTTTTAGGTCAAACTAACTGCTATCAGAATAAAAGACACGTTTGTTGGTTCAGGCCCATTTCACACACAATTACAAACACAAACTCACACATTTATGAGTATCTATGTGAAGATATATATATATATATATATCTTTGTAGTATTCTAAAATGTGCATAACTTATATGCATTCTATAATATTGTAGGAAAATGATGCTAGCATTGTATTATATATATCTTTGTAGTATTCTAAAATGTGCATAACTTATATGCATTCTATAATATTGTAGGAAAATGATGCTAGCATTGTATTATATATACATCCACCATCATTTTCTTTTATATTGCCAATTACACTGTAGGATCAGTTTGATATCACACAGATTATTGAATTATATGTTTCGATATTTGGTTTTTAGCATAGTTTGGATAAATTCTAAGGGGGTGTTTGGTACAGAGAATTGGGGGGTGAGAAATGGAAATGGAAACAATTCTCTTGTTTGTTTACGAAAGAAAGAGGTGAGAAATGGAAATAAACCATTTCCATTTCCCTGATTTCTTTTCTCTAAAAAAAGCGGAGAAATGGTTTCATTTCTCACTTCCATTCTCTTCCTTTTCACTTCTATCACCATCCTCTAATCTCTATCTAATTACCCACCCACGCACACCACCACCATCCTCGCTTGATTTCTGCCCGAACCAGGTATGATTTTTGTTTCCCTATTCCTATTCCCTATCCTCGTAGATTTTCTGTTTCCCGACTTCTAGTCTTCGTGTTCTATTAAGAAACCTTCTGATTCGTCACAGTAATCAATTGATTGTTTGATTCACATGTTGCAGACTGGATTATGTATTGTTAATTTCAATTGGGTTGAGTTTTGCCCTAATTTTGATGAATTTTGTAATTGTTATTGAGATTACAGTGCTTAATTTCTAGGGTTTTGTGTTAGGGGTTGCACGCGCACCGAACCGATAGAATTGTTCGTGAATTGTTTGACAGGAAGTTCGTTTATTTGACATAAACTTAAATTTGTGTTCATTAATTAAACAAACAAACAAAAACGCGTGTTTCGGTCGTTCATCGTTCACTTATTTATGCTCGTTTACATAGTGATAAAAATAATTAAATGTTATTTGTATTTTATAAATTATATCATCCTAATATCTAATTAAATATTGTTTGTTTGTGTCCGTTTACGTTTATTTGTGTTTGTTTACGTTTGTTCACATACGTTCTTTTGTGTTTGTTCAAATATTTCCATTTATGTTTGTCAACAGTTCGTTAAGATTTTAAACGAACAAACAAAAACGTGTGTTTCGGTCGTTCACTGAATCACTTATTTATGCTTGTTTACATATTTATAAAAATAATTAAATGTTATTTGTATTTTACAAATTATATCACCCTAATGCCTAATGTCTAATTAAATATTGTTTGTTTGTTTGTGTCTGTTTACGTTTATTTATATATGTTCCTTTGTGTTTGTTCAAATATTTTCATTTATGTCAACAGTTCGTTAAGATTTTAAACGAACAAATATAAACGAACGCGAACATGTTCATTTTTTTAAACGAACGAGCATGAACACGTATATTTGTCCGGTTAACTGTTCGTGTTGGTGTTTGCTTAAAGTTAAATGAACAGACACAAACAAATGAACATGCCCTTGTATGCGTTCGTTCGGTTCGTTTACAGGCCTACGCATGAAGGCTAATAAATGAACACTAGCATTGTAGTTCCGTCTGGTCACAGGTTGTAGCTAGGATATTCTTATTATGAGGTGTTAGAACATTACAAGTGCATATGATCATTATATAGACAAATATTAGGTGCATGGTTGTAAAAATAGATTCTAGAAGGCACCAATTTATCGCTAACCGATGGGCTTCCGTTGCGATTTCAACTAATCAGCCCTTAATATCAGGTATTTTAACCTGTCAGAATATGATAGTATCAGGTCAGTTTCACTGAAATATATGTGACTACTGTCTTCTATCTTTAATATTCATTATACTGTATGTGTAATGTGTATCATGATTCATGTGTCAGCTTTCCATGTTTTTTTATATCATTCCAGCTATTTTAGTTCTCAAAACTGCACATGGGAATTATTGTTCTTGTTTGACTAGCTGCACAACTTGTATTACAAGCCACTGAAATTGACAACTAATATTGGTACATTAGTTTAGAAGACACCATCATATTAATAACTATATGATGAATTTTTAAAGTTTTAAAAGCATCCCTTAGTTCCAACGGGCCTGTTCGTTGTCTGCATAAGATCCAATGGAAAAAGAATCTTCACAAGTACTTCCAACCTGTGAGTCAACCCTTCTGACCTGTAACCCGAACCTGTTTTGATCCGAATTCATTTGTTTTGGAACCCCTTCTGACTTAAAAGGAAAAAAATAGCATATGATGTCAAAATTTTGCACTTTAGCTTTAGCTCAATTTTGAGTTCTGTGTAGTTTCTTTTCTTTCACTTTGGCTGCGTTTTTGCATTAATTTACCTGCAATCTCTCGTGAGGTCTAGTTTAGTGTATAATAGGAACTATGAACTCTTTTGATTTGTTATATATAAGAGGTCTAGTTTGTTTTTCTTGAATTTTCTTATATTTTTATGTGTAGATGGCAAGATCACCTTCCAGACAAAGAATAGTTGCCATAGGTGCATTTTATGTCATTTATGTTACGATTCGTTGGTGGATGTTGTGTACTTATCATTTGCGTCGGTCGATTGAGTCAATGACTTTACGTAAAAAATATTTAATGAGTTACCATAATAGGCGTGAAAACATGGTGAGGATGGTTTATGAAAGTGATGTTACGAGTGTTGTTAACATAAAAATGAATATACTTGCATTTACAACACTTTGTGATATGCTAGAAACTAGAGGGGTACTAAAGAATAGTAAAAACATGCTAGTCGATGAGCAAGTTGCTATGTTTTTACATACCCTTGCTCATAATGCAAAGAATAGGATACTAGTCAACAGATTTCATCGGTCCGGGGAAACTGTAAGTCGGTATTTCAAATTAGTCTTAAATGCTATATGTCGATTACACAAAAAACTCTACAAGTCACCCGTGCCAGTGCCAGATAATGAAACTGATGAAAGATGGAAATGGTTTAAGGTTAGTCAAACACATTTTTTATTAAAGATATTTTTTGCTAACATACATTAGTAAGTAATGATTTCTTTTAACTCAGGGTTGCTTAGGAGCATTAGATGGAACATACATTAAAGTTAAAGTCCCTGCTATTGATAGAAAACCATATAGGACAAGAAAAGGGCAGATTTGTACTAACGTACTCGGAGTATGTACGAGAGACCTTTTATTTACGTATGTCTTAGCGGGATGGGAGGGTTCTACAGCTGATAGTAGAGTTTTGCGTGATGCAATCAGTAGACCCAATGGTCTTAAAATAACTCCGGGTATGTGATAGGCAATTTTCAAAGAATATACATAGATTTAAGTATGATAATTAACATAGAGTTTATGGTTAATTGTAGGAACATACTACCTTTGTGATGCCGGTTATACAAATGGTGAAGGATTTTTAACTCCATATCGAGGTCAACGTTATCATCTTAACGATTGGTCTCGTCCTCCTACGAATGCTAAGGAGTTCTTTAATATGAGACATTCATCGGCCAGGAATGTTATAGAAAGATGTTTCGGAATGATTAAAGATAGATGGGCTATTTTGCGTGATAACTCATATCATCCCATAGAGTCCATGCCACGTATCATCATTGCTTGTTGTTTATTGCACAATTTCATACGAACAACAATGAGTGAAGACCCTCTTGATAACGAAATCCCAGTAAATCACACACAACCTGCAAATGACCATGACAATGTTATTTCTATGATCGAGCCCTCACAAGAATGGACCGATCGTAGAGACCTTCTTGCTAATGAAATGTTTAATAGTTGGACTGCGATGCGTGCGCAGCGTGCCAACAATGTTTCTTAATTATGTTTGACAATTATGTACTTTTTATTTGTAGAACCAATGATGTTTCTTATTAATGTTTATTTATGCACTTTATTTGTTTCTTATTAATGTTTCTTGTTATATTTGTATTTGTAGTTACATGAATTATGATTTTTAATTGTATAATTATGCATTTGTACGTAGACATGGCAGATTCAAATATAGTGAGAGGAGTTACTCGGAGCAAGCATACCTGGACAAATGATGAAGATGCAAAGCTAATTGATGCATTAATGGAGATACATGCATCCGGAAAGTATGCTGGTGCTGACAATGGATTCAAACCAGGTTATTTAAATGGTGTTCAACAATTGCTAGATGTAAGTCTTCCTAACTCTGGCCTCAAAGCAGAACCACATATAAAGTCTAGGATGAAGACATGGAAGACACACTTTAGCATTGTATATGATATGGTGCATACAAGTGGGTTTGGTTGGGATGAACAAAAATGTTGTATTATTGCCGATGATAGTGTTTGGAATGAATACGTGAAGGTATATTATAAAAAATATGTTTTTTAGATTTTAAAATTTTAGTCTAATTTATTTGTAATTGTCTTGTAGTCTCACAAAGGTGCTGTGAATTTTCGTGACAAGTCATTTCCTTTCTATGACAAATTGTGTACCATATTCGGTAAGGATAGAGCTACTGGTAGTAAAGCAGTTGACCTTGGAGAAGAAGATGTTGTTCAAGAGACGCAAAAAAGCTCACCTGTTGATATTGAAGACTTTTATTTTGTTGATGAAGCCGTTCCAAATGTTGATAGATCTGAAGGACAAACAGGAAGTGTAACAAGCAAGCGCAAAAGAGGTAGAAGCACGGATGCAGATGAGATATATGAGATATATCGAGAGTCTTGCAAAGATATCAAGGAAGTTTTGCTTCGATTTGGGGAGATGGTGGGTGAACAACTTAGCAAAGAAGGTATGGAGGCTCGTGAAATCTATGAAAAGGTTAGTGATGAGTTGAAAGCTTTACCAGGTATCACTACGAAAAAACGGTTCAAAGCAGCTCATTTGATTGGTAAAGATGTGGATCTAGGACGTTCTTTTCTTGCGTTGACAATAGAAGAGAAAATTGAGATGGTCGAGTTGTATACCGATGGTTCAATGGGATAGTTGTGTATGGTTGAAGTATGTTTTGTATGTGAATTGGTTTTAACTATGGTTGATATTTTTTGCTTAAAAACTATGTTTTGTATGTGAATTGGTTTGATCAATGCATATTTTGGTTGGAATTTATGCATCTTTTTATATGTTTTTTATTTTTTAATAAATATTTGTTATGAAAAAAATACTTGTGCTAATGATAAAGTTGATATAATTCTCTGTTTATTTTCTATGTAACAAACAAGAGAAATGATTCTCAGCTATATTTCTCTACTGAAATCTCTGTACTACCAAACAGAACAGTCAATTCTCATTCTCCAGACCAATTCCCTTTCTCTGCAATTCCATTTCTCTATTCCATTTCTCTACAATTCCATTCTCTGTACCAAACACCCCCTAATTGTTATTTAACTTGTGATAATGACTTTTTATGAATTGTGAATTTAAGAAATTAGAATTTTTAACTTGTTACCCGAAATCTACACAACCCGTTCAACGGGGAAACCCGAACAACCAGATCTTATTTGGGTCGGTTTTTGGGACAATCTGAGGTCAAACCCGAAGAACACCCCTGCCGTAAACAAAACTAATTAACCCAACAACGTTTTGTTCATGCAAATTGTTATTTAGTTCATGAAGACGAAACAATTAAAAAAATTACAAACAATATAATTATAATAGAAAGAGTTAGCGTACGTAATATATATATATATATATATATATATATATATATAATACCTGTGTTCCTCAACACTCCATTTCTTCTTCCCCGAATTCACAACCGATTTAGCTTGTTTGATTACCTTCCTCCGGTAACTACCACCATCCCGACCCGCTTCAGTTTCATGTAACTCGCGCACCAGGTTGACTTGGCATGATTTCACCAGCTCTTCCAAGGTCTCACCTCGAATCATGTCGGCTTGTCTAGTCGACGCTGTATTAACCACCGGGCACTGGACCGTCAAGATCAAATTATTATTGTTGTCTTGGTTGTGCATCTTGTAATGATTAATCATCTTCATTTATATGAACAAAAACATGCATTCATGCATGATTATCCTTTTTTTCTTTCCATATAGTATATTGAATACATTTTTTGGTCATTTTTAAAATAAAATGTACTAAAAATACCGAATGTTTATAATTATGTAAATGATTTATAAATGCTAGCCTGTTATTCAATAACCTTTTTTTTTAATTCTTTCAGTTGCCTATTTTAATTATTTTATTTTGTTAACTAACATTTTTTTGCTTCAAAAACTAGGGACATAATATCTCCAAAAAGAACAAAAATTTACTTGTCTTACATATCAAGCCTTTTGTAATTCAATTACCTGAAACTAAGGTGTTAACTGTTAATCAATTTTTTTTTATTTTTTCTATAACAAATAATATTTTTTTTCTTAAATATGAAAGGATAATGAACAATTCGGTGCTCAAAGACAGGCAAAAACGTTACATAACCGGACATATCTCAAAGTATGCACGTTTGCGAGCGTTTTTGGCTCGGTCGTTCGCGGGTAAATTAGTGGAGCAATTATTTATTTTGTTTTTATTTTTAACTTTTTATGAGTTACAATCGATAGACCTTTTAAAAGTTGTGAATTCTAATATAAGCGTAAACTATATGAACTTTTAACCGATTAACATTGAAGAAGTAAAAAAATTAAGATTTTGATGTAATAACTTTTATAATAATATATAAGAACTTATATTTAGTTATAAGAAATTAAAAACTATATTGTTTATTACAATAAATAGCTTGTTATTTATCGTATTTATATAATTGTGTAAAAATGGTTAATTGTATAAAAGTTAATATTTTGCTTATAAAGTTATAAAAAATGGTTGTTTGTTAAACAAGTTATATTCCAATTATTATATTAGTAGTATTTTTACTATGCAAGATAGAAAACATATAAATGATACTATCGGAGTTCATAATTTTTTATATTATTAAATGTTAACACGCTCTTCTCAGAGCATCTACAACTGAAGGTCCACTAATCCCATTCCTCTCTTAATCAATGAGATGCTTAAATAAAATTATTTTTAGTTCGAATACGTCAAGAGTAATCTTATGACAAGACATGAATGCAAGTCCTGGATTTTCAAAGTGACGGAGATATTGAGAGAGATCAAAGAATTTTCACTATTTTTTTCATGGACCCAATTCAGTTTAGCAGGATCTTTCGTTTACATTATTTCCACCAAGAATCCCTCTGACGTTCGCTAGCTACATTCTCAAGTCCTTGCAAGTCCATCTCATGGACTTTCTACACGAGAACTCGTATCGTTTATCACCCTTCTCCTATGTTTTCTTGTCAAATTAACTGCATACGTCTTCCTTTTCTATATTTTGGTATAGCCGGAAATGCAAGTAGCGAACTTGAAATAGGTGATGTGGTAATCCCGAAATTTTGGGCTCATACAGGCTTGTGGTCATGGCAGGTATCATATATTTTTTGTAGCATACAATGAAATAATAACTAAGGCAACAAAAATGATTATCATAGGACGAATGCGTAGAATATTGAATTAGATAATAACTTACTTGTCCTATAATGGTAACTTTTGTCATTATAGAGATATGGACGAGGGCCTGAAATTGAGTTACCTCTAGAATCCAATGTGACTACACAAGAGACATCGGTTACCTAAAGTTCTCAGACTACAATAACGACACAACCACAGACAACCTTTTAAATAATGTTTGGTATCAACCCGAAGAAGTATTCCCAATCACCACAATCCCAGAAACAGACAACATGTATTTTGGGTGCCCGTTGACAAGCACTACTTCACACTTTCCAAGAAACTCGAGGTACTTGTTTTTGTTCATATGTAAGTGATTCTTATAGTCGTTATATTCAAACACCACTCTCTGATGTGTTAACAACTCTATACGGCTCGTATACCCGTCACATGACTAACTAATGTACAGTGGTGATTTAGTATTTCTTGTATTATAGTACTTATTGTTTGTTTGTGTCCTTGTATGAAAGTTTACTTGTAAATAAGTATTTAGCCTTTTACACTATAAACAAACAAGACATTGATTTGATAGATATTAAGAGTATGCTCTTATATAACGTGTGACATCTCTACACTTTTACAATCATGGAAACATTACTTGAAGGATGTTTGTTTGTCTTGAATCATACAAATTTTTATATCAAACCTAACATCGAATAATGGTTCTCGGCATTGTTAAGTTATATATCCAACAAAACTTGGTGCAAAGAGGTCCGTACTATGCCGTAACAGTACCTCTAATTTTAAGACTCGGTAAAGTATATTGTCGAGAAAATGGGTATCGGATTTTTTCGTAAACAGATACACAAAGTGTGACTACAACTTTAGAATTTGTCAAACATATATATACCATTTACAAAAAAATCTTTATATACTTTCAAATTATTATAGTGTTATACTAAAGCAAAACCTATTGGTTTGACATATCGTATTGACAACCAATATTAACAAAAGAGTGTTAGTTAAATCCCACACCAGGGTGTGATCTTGATCGATAAACCTTCCATTAGAGATGCTTTTACTAAAACAACCACCATACCAATTAAAAATCCATGCATGGTCGGCTATGAGGCAGGGTGGTCGACGAACCCCGGCTCGACACCACTTTAGGCATCCATTTGTTCCTTTTAGCTGCCATTTGTGCCTTTAGACTTTCATTGGTGTCTTTCGGCTTCCATTTGTATGTTTTGGTTTCCATTTGTGTCTTTAAGCTTCCATTTTTGCCTTCGGCTTTCGTTTGTACTTTTTGGCTTCTATTTGTGTATTCCGGCTTTCATTTGTGCCTTTTGGTTACCATTTGTGCCTTTAAGCTTCCATTTGTACCTAGCTTCGATTTGTGTCTTTTGCCTTTTGGCTTCTTTTTGTGCATTTTAGGTTCATTTGTATATTTTGGCTATCATTGGCGCATTTAGTATTCTATTTGTGCATTTTGGTTTCCATCTGTGTCTTTTGGCTATTATTTGTGTCTTTAAGCTTATACTTTTGCATTTTGGCTTTCATTTGTGTCTTTATGGCTTTCACTTGTGCTTTTAGGTTTTTATTTGTGCATTTTGGTTTCCGTTTGCGCATTTTTGGCTTCCATTTGTGTATTTTGACCGTCGTTTGTGTCTTTTGGCTCCATTTGTGTCTTTTGTTTTCCATTTGTGCAATTTAGGTTCCATTTTTTTCTTTTGGCTACCATTTGTGCCTTTAGGCGTCAATTTATGCCTTTTGTCTCTTCGTGCATGGTAGACATATTGGCTTCTTCATAATTGAATTAAATAGCGACACTTGTTCATGGTATTGTTATTATGTCTTCATGTAACATCTGTAGTGCGACCTGCTCTTTCAAATACACATCATCAAGATCAGGAATGTTAAAAGATTTAAATAATTTGACATAACAAATGCCTCTTCGGGTCCCGTGCGTGACATAGTTGACAAGTAACTGGTTATATCATACACACGAATTAACATAAATTTTTGCCCATTTATTAGAACAATTCATCTCATACACACGAATGCACATATTACATAAAGAAAATTTGGCAAACCTAATATTGGCAATTTTTTTTATATAGAAATGAACAGGGCCGTCTCTGAGAATTTAAATACCTCAGCCGAGTCAAACAAATAGACTCGTAGGCCTTATCGAAAAAGTTTTATCCGCTAATGTTCATGGATAAAACTTTTATTGAACGATTTATTATAAGCAAAAACCATTCTGAGAATGTAATTATCTCATAAACCATTGCAAATAACCTTATTTTTCACACCAAAAACATACATATGTAATATGTATACAAAAGTTTGTGCCTCCAAAACTTATGTGCCTCGGCCGATGGTGCGGCTCGCACACCCTCCGAGCCTCTCCTGGAAATGAACTTTTTTGGTTTTTATATTTGATAAATATGTTTATATTGAAATTGGGTATTTACAAAGGAAAAAATAGCTTTTGAATATCGAGTCAAATTATAATGTGAATATGAATTGGTCATTTTGATTTTTATATTCAAACAATACACATGTTGAATAGTCTTTCTGAAGAATAATCATTTAAACAAGCTTACACCTTACTAAAGTCATTACATTTGACTTATTTTGAGAGGTAGCGTGCATGTGTACATGTGTGAATTTCATGGATATGAGTTTGTGTTTATTTATGTACACAAAACATAATCAAAACTCATCTTAAACATACGCATAATCATAGTCATAATCAAACCTTGCAAATGGAATAACTCTTTGTGTATCCCACATTGTATTACAATTTTGTTCGTAAATATCGTTTATTTAAATTGGTTATCATAGTCGTAAAACATAATTAAAATCTTGATTTTATGGTATCATTTTTCAAGAGTAAATTACATGAATAGTCCTTGATATTCCAATCTTATATATTTAAAAAATTGTGAGACATGATACCCTAATTCAGCAAATTCATCGTCGCTTTCAATAGAGTTACATGTGAGTAGACCATGTAACATATGGATTATCTTGACCTCGCATAATTTTTCGTTTTTTGATACCAACATATAGTATGTGCATTGTGCAATGTTTAATAAAGTGATGATTTTACTTAATTTTTAATTTTATGAAGCTAAATATTTTCTAAGAACTAATAAAGTGATGATTTTACATAATTTTTAATTTTATGAAGCTAAATAATTTCTAACAAAGGAGTTCTTAGATATAATTTATTAATTAAATTTTCATTATTTAAATTTCTGTATACTTAATGAATAGTACATACATAATACTTACAAGATTCTCGTTATTCTATTTAACATGTCACGTTCAACTCGCCACTTTCAACCATAAATAAGCACTAATTATAATAAGAAAATTCAAGATTGGATAATTGAAATTTCTCCAAAACTATTGATAGGTAGTTGTATAGTTATTGAAGCCACACTTCCAATATCATCCAGTTTCATTATAAAAAAAAACCTTACATACACTCTTTGAAGATCAAACAACCTTAAAAGCCTTAGAAAACACACACAATAATGAGGTTTTTCTTGACAATATTTGCATGGGTTGCAGTAGAGTTATGTTTATTGGTGAATATGGTCGAATGTATGATTCCCAAGACTTTATTGAAAGATATTGATAGCGTAAACAAGGTTAGCTCGTATATTGGTGTTGTTGTGTCAAACGGGTTCGAAATGGATCCTCTTATGCAATCGTCGAGCTTTAGAGTGAATCAAAAGCACCCATATCTTGATATTTTTGGTAAGTGATATGTTATCTATGTGATATTAGGACCATATTTAGTTCAAATGATCACCATGTTAGCTATGTACAACCTAGCAAGACCACCAATACTCACACTCTTTATTAACACTACTAGAAATTGATGGATGTGTCATTTTTTGAAATCCCTATATATTGTAGTAATAGTTGGGCTGAAAAACATGTGTATAGTTTTTCATATATCTATTAATAGTGATTACGATTATTAAATGTTAACACGCTCTTATCAGAGCATCTACAACCGAAGGTCCACCAATTCCCTCCCTCTCTCAAGCAATGAGATGCTTAAATGAAATTCTTTTTAGTTCTAATAAGTCAAGAGTAATCTTATGACAAGACATGAACGCAAGTCCTGGATTTTCGAAGTGACAGAGATATTGAGAGAGATCAAGAGTTTTCACTATTTCATTCATGGACCCAATTCAGTTTAGCAGGATCTTTCGTTCACGTTATTTCCACCAAGAATCCCTCTGACGTTCGCTACCTTCTCATGTCCTTGCAAGTCCATCTCATGGACTTTCTCCACGAGAACTCGTGTGTGTCATTCATCACCCTTCTCCTCTGTTGTCAAATCAACTACATACGTCTTTCTTTTCTTAATGCATATGGCCTTACGAGTATTGTCGAAATTATGTAACCTAATACAATTTTTCTTACAACAGGAAAAAGGTTTCGTATTGGAACTCTTGAAAATCAAAGGGCCATTCTCGTTATGACCAGATTAAGCATGGTATGTGACCAAAATGTAACAAAGATTATTGTTAGTTGTATTTATCCATATTCTTACATCACAAATGATAAATTGCTTTTCTTTTATTATTTTACTTTTATACTTTTGAAAGTGAAAGTTGGTTAACATTTTATAAGATATTTCCTTTTACTTTTAAGAAACCTGTATATAGTAACATCTTAATTATTTGTTTGTGTAGCTAAATGCGGGTATTACGACACAATTGTTGTTGAGTTTGTTCAACGTGAAAGGAGTTCTACATTTTGGTATAGCCGGAAATGCAAATAGCGAACTTGAAATAGGTGATGTGGTAATCCCGAAATTTTGGGCTCATACATGCTTGTGGTCATGGCAGGTATCATATATATTTTTTGTAGCATACAATAAAACAATAACTAAGGCAACAAAAATGATTATAAACGGGACGAATGCGTAGAATATTGAATTAGATAATAACTTACTTGTCCTATAATGGTAACTTTTTGTCATTATAGAGATATGGACGAGGGCCTGAAAGTGAGTTACCTCTAGAATCCAATGGCGACTACACAAGAGACATCGGTTACCTAAAGTTCTTGGACTACAATAACGACACAACCACAGACAACCTTTTAAATAATGTTTGGTATCAACCCGAAGAAGTATTCCCAATCACCACAACCTCGGAAACCAGCCAACATGTATTTTGGGTGCCCGTTGACAATCACTACTTCACACTTTCCAAGAAACTCGAGGTACTTGTTTTTGTTCATATATAAGTGATTCTTAGAGTCCTTATATTCAAACATCACTCCCTGGTGTGTTAACAACTCTATACGGCTCGTATAGGGGCTATACGAGTCGTATATCTCTCACATGACTAACTACTGTACGGTGGGAACGTGATGACAACTTTTTCAGTCTATACGGCTATACCAATGACAAAATTTTGCACTTATACGGTTCGTATAGCCCCGAGACACTCTTATAGGCGCGCATGGTGTTCAAATAACTTATGTGGTGTGGGAGTAACCTATGCCTTCTTAACGAAAACGAAAGGATGTAAATCGTAATTTTTTTGATAATGTAGGGTTTGAAGTTGGAGGAATGTATAAATGCAACAACTTGTTTACCAACGGCACCTAAAGTGGCAAGAGTTGAGTGGGGTGTGAGTGCAAATATGTTTATAGATAATAAGGCTTATAGAACATTTTTAAATTCCAAATTTAATGTGACACCAGTTGATATGGAGAGTGCTGCTGTTGCTTTAATTTGCTATCAACAAAATGTTCCATTTCTTATAATTAGAGCTCTTTCTGATTTAGCTGGTGGAGGTTCTTCAGTTTCTAATGAAGCTTCAAATTTTGCATCTTTAGCAGCCCAAAATGCAGTTGCTACATTGATTAAATTTGTGCAACTATTGCCTTCATAATGTGTTTATAATTATTAAATGAGTCATTGTACAAGTGTACAACTATCTTGTTTTGTAACACTCATTGTTGTTTGTTTGTATAAAAACATTAGAATAATGGTTTTTGGTTTTTACTTATATCTTTCCTTTGTAATAATACATTTAGTTTTTGTCTTTTATTTCATTAGGACAAATTCAAGAACACTTGATTAGTCTTTCCCTAATCCTAACTTATGTAAAAGTTTCAATCTTTTTAAAAAAATCCTCAAAGAAATCGAAATTTATCGGATAACAATTCTAATTCGTACCATCTATAAGAAACATTTTCTTGCTGGACTTTAATCCTTAGATTCGAAGGCCGAAAATATGTCCTAATTGACAATCACAAGAAAAACATAATCTTTTCATCATTGTCCAACTGATTTTCCTAAGCAAAAATCTTGTCTTGTATCTAAACACAACAAAACATCTACAATGGCATTGTTGGACTTATAGTTTACATACTGAATATAAATTCTTGAAACAAAAAAATTCATTTTTGTTTGTAAAGTTTAATGCTTTTGATTCTTTCATGGAAGATATTGAGAGTCAGTCTAGTAATGGAAAGCATACACCACCTAAAGATTTTGTATGTCCAATAACATCACTTATATTCAATGATCCAGTTACTCTTGAAACGGGTCAAACTTATGAACGAAAAGCGATTCAAGAATGGATCGATAGAGGAAACTGCACGTGCCCGATCACACACCAGAAGCTTCACAATATTCAGCTTCCTAAAACTAATTATGTTCTCAAAAGACTGATTGCTAGCTGGAAAGAATTGACACCATGCAATGATCAGTTTGAATATCAAGAAACCGATTATGTTCATGTCCCACAACCGGTTTATGATTATTCTCCCAATATTGTCGTTAACCGAGCAACGTTTGAGGGAAACATTAATGAACTTAGACTTGTGATAACAGATCTTTGTACTTCACAAGTTTTGAAAAAGGCAGAATTGGCGGTTCTCAAGATTGAAAGATTCTGGCAAGAAGCGAAAACGGAAGGTGAGAATGAGATACAAAGCTTGCTGTCGAAACCGCCTGTTGTCAATGGATTTGTGGAGATTTTGTTCAATTCGGTTGACACCCGAGTGTTGAAAGCAACGGTTTTTATCCTTTGTGAGGTGGGTTCAAGAGATAATGACGTGGTTTCGACGCTAACACGCGTTTATTCTGATGTGGAATGCATAATCTCATTATTCAACAACGGTTTGGTTGAAGCCGTTGTGTTGATATACCTTTTGAGGCATTCGATTTCCACGTTCGTACAAACGGATATCGCGAATAAGCTGCTATCCGTTGTCCAGAAACGCGAAGACGAGTTTGTGAAAATGTGTATGAGTCCGAAAGCAGCTTCTGTGATATTATTGGCACAAGTTATTGAAACTGAGGATGATAGTGGTGCGGTTTTAGAAGTTATTAAAAGTATTATTTCTTCGAAGGCTATCGAATCCATTATTAAGTGTTTGGAGTTAGAATATGCAGAAGAAAGAGTTGCAGCCATGAAAATACTTTTGAGATGTATACAACGAGATGGAAAGTGTAGAAACATTATTGCTGACAAAGCCGAACTTGGTCCGGTTTTAGAGTGCTTTCTTGAAGTCAATGATCAAGAACGGTTTGAAATCGTACAGTTTCTTTCCGAGTTAGTTAAACTAAACAGGTATCTCTTTCAGTTTCATTACAGTTAATTTATAACATATATGTTATGATGATTTGGGATTTTGTTCTTGTTTAACTAGGAGAACATTCAATAACCAAATCTTGCATATCATAAAAGATGAAGGTACTTATAGTATTACGCACACGTTACTCGTGCATCTTCAAACCGCTCACATCGATCAGTCACCGATCATTGCTGGTCTCCTTCTGCAGCTTGATCTTCTGGTTTGACTCTTGACCGTATATATAAATGCTTAAAGCATGTAAATAATAATAATAATAATAGAGCTTACTGCATATTTCATTGCAGGTGGAACCAAGAAAGATGAGTATTTACAGAGAAGAAGCTATAGATAATCTAATATCATGTCTCAAGAATGTTGACTCGCCCACTGGTCAACTTGCGGCTGCTGACACGCTTTTGACTCTCCAAGGGCGGTTTTCGTATTCTGGGAAGCCGCTTATTCGGAAATTTCTTCTGAAACGGGCTGGAACTGATAAGAATTATAGATCTACAATGCGGTCCAGAGATGATCAAGAAACTATGGTTTGTAGTTTTTTTTATAGTTTTTTAATCTTGAACAATTTATTTTATTATATATTTATATGTGACATTTTACTTTAGGAAGAGGAGAAAGCTGCACAAGAATGGGAAAAAAAGATGGCCTTTGTGTTGGTGAACCATGAAGTCGGACTTATTTTTGAGGCGTTAGCCGAAGGATTAAAGAGTAGACACGCGGAAATATGTTTTGGGTGCTTTGTTTCTGCAGCATGGCTTCTAGACATGCTGACACATCTTCCTGATATAGGGGTTCAAGAAATAGCAAGAACTTGTTTGCTTAAACTGTTCGTGACAATCTTTAAGTCCGCAAAAGATGCAGAAGATAAAACTATTTCAATGCTTGCACTTAGTAGCTTCATACATGATCCTGGTTAGCGTCCATTTAAAAATAACATTCATACTTATGATTATTAAAAGTTAAAACTCATGAAAATATTTTGTGTTACTTTTGAGGTTTTCAGACGGGATACGTGATATTATAATATACAAGAAGGATATTAGCAAGGGCTTGAGAGAATTCAAGAAATCATCTACGGTTGCATTTGAAATGCTTAAAGTTTTTTCAGAAGGGAGTGAATCTAGCATTGTAAGCAGTCCCGAACACCCTCGAAAAACACATATTGTTGCATATCGTGCTGCGATTTTTTACAGGACTCGAAAATAATCAGGTTTTCGGATAATATATCTAACCAGTTTAAAACACAGATCGTGTTCGGACCTATATAATTTTAGACGGGTCGTGTTCAGGTTGACCTGTTGAGCCCGTTTAACCCATTTTTTTACAACCAACGTGTTGAGCCTGTTTAGTTAAACAGGTTGGCCCGCCAACACGTTTGGCACGTTTAGATAAATGGATTAAACGAGTCGTAAAGAATTAGCTCGACAATAACAATCTGTTATTTATGGCATCAGGAACTATGGAATCATAAAGAAATAGCTCAAGAAGATTGCAGCATAAATGGAGTTGTTCTATCAATAGTATGCCACAAAAACAAGATCTTTACGGGCCATTCGGATGGTACGATAAAGGTAAAAAAAATTCATTCAAAAGATGAAATATCATAATCGGTTAGAACTAATAAAAAGTTATCATCTTTCTTTAAATTCTCAACAAAACAACGAAGATCTGGACCGGTAAAAATACAGGTAAAGGTAAAGATAGTGTTCTTCGTCTTACGCAAGAGATTCGAGAACATACAAAAGCAGTCACTAGCTTAACAGTTCAACAGTCAGGAAGTACATTATATAGCGGATCACACGATAAAACAATTAGGGTAAGAACTAAGAAAACTCTCAGAGGGCGGTTTTGACCAAAAAAGTCAAACTTTGAAAATTATAGGTCAGAACGGCAACAATATGCGGACGGTTGTTTTGATCATTACACTTTGAAAATTATTTGTCAGAACGACTGTTTGGATAATATTAGAACAGTTCTTTTGACCATAAACGGTCAAACTTTGAAAACTTTTGGTCAAAACGACCGTCTGACCTCTAAACGGACGGCTGTTTGAAACACTGGGATTAGATGTCATTTGTCTGTCTGATGAACCAGGTGTGGTCGATTAATAAGGAAGATGTTCATTGCGAAAAAGCGTACGATGTGAAAGAACATGTTAACAATCTGCAAGTCGCAAACAGCATCGCGTGCTTTATTCCGCAAGGCGCGGGAATCAAGGTAGAATTCAAAAACCGAAGTGCACGGTTTGGTTTGGGTCGGTTTTGAGCTAAAACTGAACATGTTTTTGTGTTCTATTTGGGTCGGTTTAATTGTTACTTTTATCATTTGAACTTTAAAATTATGGGCCTAAATGGCCCATGATAATGAATTTGGGCCTATATTATACATTTGGATTAAAAATCATTAAGTTACATTTTATTAAACTCTTATAAATTACTTGAAATAAAAATCAATAAAATTGGTTCGGTTTAGTTTTTCAGTTTTTATTACAGCTAACCCAAATCCTAACCATAAGTTCACTTTTTACAAAAATAGAAAACATAAAATCAAACCATCGGTTTTAATTCTATCCTGTTTTTTCGATTTCGTGCACACCCCTGAACCTAACTTTGTATCAGGTAAACTCGTGGAGCGGAGAATCAAAACTATTGAATCCAAGCAAAGTTGTCAAGTGTTTGGCACTTGTTAATGGAAGGTTGTATTCAGGGTGTCTGGATAATAGCATTCAAGATATCGATTTAGCGAGTGGGACATTGGTGACTGTTCAAAGTAGTTCAAGAAAGATTTTGGCTAAGGCGAATCGAGTGAATGTGTTGCAGGTTCATGATGAGTTGATATATGCTGCATGTTCTTCCTTAGATGGAACTGCATTCAAGGTCTTGTCCTTCATACACCGAAAAAAAAACCCGACCAAAACAAACCAAGATAACTTAATAAAACTACTAATTGACGGTTCGGTTTTATTTTCTTTAAAAATAAAAAATTATGGTTCGGTTTCTGTTATAACTCACTCGCGCATCTAACCATTATTTCAGGCCAAAAGTGTCGGGCCCGAAATAATTTATGACCCAAATTCATTATATTGGGCCAAAAGTTTCATTCTCAAATTCATTAATAAATGGTTTAAAAAAAAGTAAATCAAAAAAGAATAGACACAAATTCATTATTTTAAAGCAAATATTTTCAAGACAGAAGCATTTCAAGCCCATACATAAAACCAAAAAGTGACCCATAACTGTACTGAATCCATACGAAAAAAAATCTAAATCCGAAACAGATAACCGATACTTCATCTTTTGTTCGGTTTGAGACTAAACCGAACGTTGCTAATGCACGCCCTTAGTGACTGGCTAACAATATAGTGCTAAAAACAGTTATTGGCGGGCTGAAACGAGGCAAGTCGGTTGGTTTAGCCCGTTTGGACTATAAATGGTTCAATTTTAACAATTTACTAGAAACATGTAATTAACAAAACTAAATTATTTATAAAATATTTTTTTTTTATTATTGTTTTTTGACATAATATATTTGTTTTTGTTTTCTTAAAGATTTGGGACGCCACAACTTATGACTTGGTCCAGTCTATCTCGTTAACAAGCGAAGTACGCACAATGGCAGTTAGTTCGGAGTTTATTTACTTCGGTTGTAAAACAGGGACGGTAGAAGTGTGGTGTAGAAACAAACTAGTGAAGAAAGAAACACTACAAATTGGTACAAACTCAAAAGTTTTGTGCATGACTCTTGATGACAATGAAGATTTATTGTTAATTGGTACATCTGATGGTAAAGTTCAGGTAAATATATTCAACCTATATTTAAAAAAATATATTTATAATGATTTTATTTGATTTAATTGAATTTAGTTGTTTATTATGTCAATTTGTAGGTATGGGGAGTGAGCTAAAAGAGGTTGAACATTGTTATCATCTTATTATATAAAGTTAAATAATTATAGTATTAGTACATATGTAGTTATGTTTCACATATTTAGAAACATAATTTTCATAATATTCAATCAAATTGTATTATAAAAGGTATATGGATAAATTGCTCCAAAAGTTTTTCAATAGGGTTGTCACTTTTACCCGAAACACAACCCAAGAAAACACGGACCCGAACTCATACTAACCCGACCCAAAAAACATGAACCCGAGAAAAGGCTAACCCGAAGTTATTGGGTCTGATTTTTAGGTTTCGGGTCAATCCGAATAAACTATTTGTTTAAAAACATAATATTATTATTAGATATGTACATTGTATATGACTATACGGAACACTCTAACATTTCAATTGTTCCCATTCCACCTATTATGGTTGATTGAATGTTATTGTTTATTTATCTTTTCTATTTATGGCTAATAACAATGTAATAGTATAAAATATGTTGGTTTACCTGGCTATATTTATATATTATTTGGTTATTTACGTAACGAGTAAAGAAAAATATGTTGCTTTAGTTTTGTATTGTAGTTTTTCTTTACTTTTTTTATTTCCTTTTTGTGTTCTTAGATACCCGAAATCCAACTAACCCAACCCGAAAAAATATGAACCCAAATAACCCGAACCTGAAAAAACCGTGATAGATTTGGGTTGAGTTTCGGGTCTAAGATAAAAACTTTGAAACCCGAAGAACACCCCTAGTTATCAAAATTCTAAACTAACAAACATTGTCAAACAAGATTGTAGATTATAGAAACTATTCAAATGATAATGATCATTGACAAAATTATCTAGAATAATAAATGGTGCTGCTAAACATACCACCCCTTACTCCATTTTTACTAAATATACTCCCCCTGAATTTATTACATAAATTACAATTAGCTCTTGACATTTTTTATATACATATTAGTCCCTACAACATTACTTTCATTTGATAACCTCCACTACATATATCAAATTAAAATCTATCATGTATTACTATTAATTTATTTTTTTAATATTAATATTTTTAATATTAATATTATAAATATTTATAATATATTTTTTTAATTTTAATAGTATATATATTTATAATATCCTTATTTTACCACTTTACTTTTACAAAATAAACCAAAAACCCAAAACCCTAAACCCGAAACCGAACCCTAAACCCTAAACCCGAAACTGAACCCTAAACCCTAAACTCTAAACCGAACCCTAAACCCTAAACCCTAAAACCGAAACCCTAAACCCTAAACCCTAAAACGAAACCCAAAACCCTAAACTCAAAATCATAAAAAGAAAACGCACCTTGTAAAAAAAATAATATTAAATCCTTACTTTTGTGCTAATTTGGTAATTATATGATTTAAAGGGTTAATATGAAAGTTGGTTTTTCTAAGGGATGGGGGGTATGACAAGCAACCAGGGGGAGTACATTTAGCCTAACCCAATAATAAACTACGTTTAAGTATTGTGAATTGTGGTCTTAAATTTCTGAATGGATGGTAAGTAAATATATGAATCAAAAATAAAAGATAATAAACGGAAACTTTTAATAACGCGATTTTTTATGATTTGTAACGGGTTATTAATTAATCATCAAGTCATGCTCGTTACACACCTACATACAATAATATATATATGTCCATCCATATTATTAAAATTCCCACTTTGCCACTCGTAAAGAGATTAAACATACAAATTGTGTAAATGTTTTGTACATAACATGTTACTTGATAGGCAAGCCAACGGACCAATACACTGAATGTAACAAAAAGTGCGGGTTATTTCATTCAAAACTTTAAAAGTCGAGTTTTATTGACATATCAATCTCATATTTGAATCTAAAATTGATTGTTGCAGTTTTCTTTTAAACATTTCAATTAGATTAAAGCAATCTAGCTCCAGACTTCTTAAAGTCTCAACTAACGAAATATCTGGTAACAGTCTCACTTTTTAACATGTATGATTCCAACAATCCACGACTAAAGAAACGTTAGTCTCCGGAAATTATTCTCGTCCGTAAAACTCAGCCTGAACACCATTGTTGACCGCCACTTGGAACACCACCGTTGACCACCAATATCTAAGCACCACCACCTTGGCTTTCACGTGAAAAAAGAGCATTATGGCAGAAAATGTATTTCCTTCCGGTGACCTCAATAATTGGGATTTTTACTAAAACGATATTCCTAAAGATTTCGACGAAAATGTTGACTTTTCCAACTTCACCCGAAAACGTTTTCTGTTAGTCGTGTAAAAAGTTAAAACTGTCACTAGCTATTTTGTTAGTTTAAAATCAATATATCTTTTTTTATATGTATATACTCATATTTAAAATCGGATCATTTTGATATTGATATTGATTATTGATACACGTACACTAATAATAAATAATAATATTCTTTCTATTAAAAGAAAAAGATAGTAATTAACTTCCGTAACGTGGGCAGAAGGATTCTTACTTTCTTCAGTTACTAAAATATATTTTTAGTAACTTACTAAACCGAATAATAATAATCATTATTATTACACACAACCGGACCCAAAACTCTTGTCAATCTTATTAACAAACTCCGTCAAGTCCGGTCCACCTTACACTATAAATAGTTAAATACACTCACCACAACCACTCACCGTATTATATTGCTGACGACAATGATCAGATGCAGCAAGTCACCGTTCACTCTCTTGCCGCCGGCAAGAAAGTTGTGATCTTTGGTGTTCCCGGTGCCTTTACTCCGACTTGAAGGTAATATATTATTGCAATTGATGTGGGTCGTACGTGGTTAGTTTTTGTGTATTGGTACATTGTAGGTTGTGGTTAATTATGGGTGTGAAATGTTTTACGGGTTTTGATTGTTGATTCAATGTGTGTGTGTTTTTGTGTGATTATGATATCTTGTTATTCAAATTTGTTATGAATCATATACATTGATATCAAATTAGAGGTGTAAACGAGCCCGAGCTTGGCTTGTTTCAAGCTCTTTTACTGATGCTCGGGTTCGGCTCGTTTAGTTATTTTACTGATGTTTCAAGCCATCTAAGCTTGGGCTTTGTTTGAGTTCGGGCTCGGCTCATTTAGAGCTTTTTATCGATTTGATCTCGAGTAGCTTGTGAGTGGCTCGGCTTGTTTGCTTTTGGCACCCCTAGTGCTTATTTAATCCTTAAATTCAGATCTGTGTTTTTTTTATATGATTGATCATATGAATATTCATATACTTGTTATTTGTTATATACATTCATATGATTATTTATAAGGTTTCATGGGAGTGATCATTTTGTTGTGTTATTCTAATTTGCTATGAATCTTATACACTGATATCAAATTAGGGACGTGAAGAGGTAGGTCCCAGCAGAGCCCAGTTGGACCCGCAAGACTCACCTTGAACAGGGACGTCTGCGCGATGACCAACTGCTCCAGCAGGACCCACCATGCTCAAAGAACCTTACGCGCAGTACGCCAGCTGTACCCGCAGGGAAAGCCTCCCAATGGTGAAGTACCCCGCCTGTTCCCGCAGCTGCGGATACAAGCCATCAGGGAAGGCTACCCGCACTAACAGCAAGGCTACACGCACAAGGCATTCGTTCAGTTGTCACATGAAGGAATGAGCAAGGCGGGAACACTCCCGCCTAAATGAGCCAGTCTGTATGCTTCTGGAAGGTCTTTCGTACTATACCTACTAAGGTATGGGCGGAATAGACAGTTTGACCAGAGCAGCCCATGAACTAATCACAGGGTGACAGCTCACCGACAACAATACGAGGAGGAGCACCCTCTAGTACTGTTTGTCACTATTAGCCGCTGCCTACTCACCAACCCCTACGAGGGGACGTGCGCAGCCTACAGTTGGTGGAACAGTGTGTAGCCGGCAGTAAAGGAACAGTATACAGCCGACCTTATTACTGTTGGCCGTAACCTATCCACCAACCAGCATGGCCTGTGCATAGTCCACTGTTGGTAGAACAGGAATACTATTCAGCCGGCTGTACCTGCTTGGAAACCTACCCTCGGCTATAAATACTCCAACACCTTGGAATGGTAAGGACATGATCTGATATCTCAATCTTATCTAGCAATCTCTTAATATACTCTTATATTCAGAGCAATCTAGTCTGATTCTCACGCCGGAGGGTGGTCACAAGGAGGAACCCCCCCCCTTCTCAGTGACGAGCTTACGGTGTCTGTTTTGCAGGTCTCCTGAAGAACAACCTTCTCAGCTAGATCTCATCCGTGGGAAACATTACTTAACCCCCAGATTATCTATAATCTGTCCAGGGTTCACATAGTGTTTCTTCATTGGCGCCATCCGTGCATAAAAGCTAGAACTATTTTAGTTTTTTCAAAATTTCTGAAGAAATGGTTAACGTTACTCCGGTCCAAAGGCCAGTAGCCGACCAAGAAACCCCGGTAACCACAACCCCAGCAACTGGGGGAACACCGGCGGTTACACAAATCTTACGAACACTACCCCGACTACCCAAGCCGGGGCAAGTGCAGTAAATATTCCACTGGGTTCACTGACGCCCAGTTGGAAAAACGAACGAGGGCCCCTCGCCAAACACTAGATCAAGTGAAGGCGTGGGCCGAAGCACGTCAAAGAGAATTCCAAGCTGAATTGGATGAACGCTTGCGTTCAGTTCAACAGGCTGACGAATTCGGCAGTACTCGCCAACACCTCAATATGAGCAGTGAGTGCGAGTACTCAGACGACGAGAGGGAGGAGTCCGATACCGACGCAAACCCTCGCCATAAGGCGAAAGGGAAGCGTAGGAAACGGACGTCCAACCAAAAAGGAATTTTGGGGAAGCTTTTAAACCAACTGCGGAGAGAAACCCGCGTGACTTCTCCAAAACCTTTAGACCAACTGCTACAAATGCAGGAAAGTCAAAATTCGCAAGGGACATTGCGGAAGCAATCGCCCCGAGAAGTGCCAAACAGATGTCCAACATTGGCACTTATGATGGTCTATCCGACCCAGACGACCATTTGAACAGGTTCATTGCGGGGGCTACCGTCAGCAACTGGACGGAACCCAAGTGGTGCTAAATGTTCCAGATGACTCTGGTCGGAGCGGCCAGGGCATGGTTCGATCGTTTACCGGTCCACCACATATATGACTGGGCGGACTTTCAGAACAAGTTCAGCCAGCACTTCAGCCAACAGAGGAAGTACACTGAAGAACAGTGGACGATCCTCAACTGCGTGAGAGAGGAGGATGAATCTTTACTAGACTTCATCACCCGCTTCAACTCCAAAAAGCTAAGTCTCGGCAACATAAGTGAAGATCTGGTTCGCGCCGCTTTCATCCAAGGCGCCGAATACCCAGAACTTATCCGCACATTGACGGGTAAGGATGGCATGCCATCAACATGGGATGCCATCATGACGGCGGCCAAGCGCTTTGCCGAGACAGAGAAGCAACTGGGAAGGGACCTCCCCCAGAGTACACACCTCTACACGCAGAGGACAAGAGAGAACAATGTCCGGATCGCCCGGCAGAACAAAAAAAGGAAGCTAGGTATCTGGCAGTCAAGGGTAAACTTTGACACCTCATCCAGCTCTCGCCCTCTTGTTGGCGGAAGAAGTCACACACACCTTTCAAGCCAAAAGCACCGGTGGACGCCACTCACCAAAAGCGTCACGGAGATATTTGCCACTGAAAAGCTACCGTGGCCAAAAGCTCCAGCGATCCGGCACCGACCTAATGCGGATCAGAGCAAATCCTGTGACTTCCACGGGACAAAAGGTCATGGTACGGAAGAGTGTACATCCTTGAGAGACATTGTTGAAGCATTCGTCAAGGATGGAAGATTGGCACACCTGGTGGCATCAATCAAGAAGGGAGGACGGAACGACAACCGGTACCGGGGCAACGGACGAAAGCCCGTTGACATCAGCATCAACATGGTTCATGGCAACATCAGAGGAAGAAAAAGGCGAACGCCAGAACCATGCGCGTGGAAGGAAGCTGAGGTGCGCTTCCCGCGAGTGCCAGGAGGACCCAGCAAAGAAGGCCCTATCGTCATAAAAAGCCAGCTGGGGCACTACATCACTTCTCGCACTCTTGCTGACAACGGCGCCTCATCAACGGTGATGTACAGGCAGTTCTTCGACAAGCTAGATGACGAAGACAAGGAGCGCCTGGAAACGATCTGCGCCTCGATGGAAGGGTTTGATGGCAGCACAAGCACCTCACTGGGAATCCTATCTTTCCCCGTCACTCTTACAGATGGAAAACACTCCCGCACAGAAGATGTGGACTTTGTCGTGATGAGGAAGCCACACCACACGTACGACATTCTCTTCGAGAGAGACGGGATGGCAATATTCAACGCCGTGGTATCCTCAGTCCACGGCATGATGGGATGGCCAACAGCTGAGGGTGTAGCGATGATCACCGGCATTCCCCAGGTATGCATCGCATCTGTCTCATCTAAACCCAAACCAAAGATGGCTAAACCAACCATCACCGAACCAGAAAGATGGGCCTTCAATGGCAAGTACCCTGACCAGGCCGTAACCATTGGCCCAACAATTGTTGATCCCACACGCACCTTACTTAAGCGCTTATTACAAAGGAACGCCGACATCTTCGCGTGGACACCAGCTGACATGACTGTTGTACCCCGGAGTAAGGCAGAGCATAAGCTCAAATGCGATCCGGCTGTCACACCGATCGTACAAAAGCGCAGAGTAATGGGGCCAGAACAAACTAACGCGTGTAGAACCCAAGTCAAGGAACTTCTTGACGCAGGCATCTTACGCGTTAGTAGATATTAAACTTGGGTTGCAAATCCCGTTATGGTACCGAAGAATGACAAACAATGGCGCATGTGCATAGATTTCAAAGATTTGAACAAAGCATGCCCCAAAGATTGTTATCCGTTACCTGAAATTGATCTTAAGGTGGATTCGTTGGCACCATTCCGCCTTAAATGCTTCCTGGACGCGTATAAGGGGTACCATCAAATCCACATGGCCGTTGATGATCAGGACAAAACCGCTTTTCGGACGCCCGATGGCACATTTTGTTATCAAATGATGCCATTCGGACTTAAGAATGCCGGGTCCACATACCAACGCCTGATGGACAAAGAGTTTCATTCCCAAATTGGGAGGAACTTGGAAGTCTACATGGATGACTTGGTCATCAAAAGCCCTGACCCAGAAGCGATGTTGAAAGACATCGAAGAAACTTTCAACACGCTCAGGAAGATAAACATGAAGCTCAACCCGAGCAAGTGTGCCTTTGGAGCGGAAGAAGGGAAGTTCTTGGGGGTCATCGTCACTAAAGATGGCTTCAGAGCGAACCCTGAAAAGGTCGAAGCCATTATCAAAATGGAATCACCTACTACCATCAAACAGGCTCAGACACTGAACGGACGACTAGTGGCACTTAATCGCTTTTTGGCAAACCACGCGGATAAGTCGTTCCCCTTCGTGTCAACGTTGAGAAACTGTTTGAAAAAAACGCACTTCCGCTGGACACCAGAAGCGGAAGCAGCTTTTCAGGAGATTCGGTCACGCTTGATCGAACTCCCAACACTCACAGCACCAGAAGCGGGAGAGGAGTTAATCCTATACCTTTCCGCAACTGATAGAGCAACCGGGGCAGTCCTGCTAGTAGAGCGAAAAGGCATCCAGATGCCAATCTATTATGTCAGCCGTATCCTAACAGACGTAGAAACCCGGTACTCTACCCTCGAAAAATTAGTCTTAGCACTTTTACACGCCTCACGCAGGTTAAGACGATATTTCCAGGGTCACCCAATCACCATACTCTCCAACTTCAAACTTGCAAACGTTCTAGGCAAACCCGAGTTATCGGGACGCCTAGCCAAATGGGCAATTGAGTTGGGAGAATACGCGATAAAGTATAAGCCAAGACCAGCCATAAAGGGCCAGGTTCTGGCCGACTTTATTGCAGAAGTGCCTGCATCGCGGGAAAAAGAGTGCCAGGAAGAGGCTCAACCCTCTCCAGCACAAGACATCAATGATGTCTGGCGGCTCTACACTGATGGGGCAGCCAATAACGAGGGTTCAGGAGCAGGGCTAAAGCTAACCAACCCAGCGGGCCAAGAATACACCTACGCTATTCGATTGGATTTTCCAAGTACGAATAACGAAGCCGAGTATGAGGCATTCCTGGCTGGGCTGAGAATTGCGCGTAAGATGGGAGTGAAAAACTTGGAAGCCCACGTGGATTCCATGTTAGTAGCCAATCAAATCAACGGGACGTACACGGCCGTGAACGACACAATGGCCCTGTACCTCGCACAAGCAAAATCCCTTATGCGCGATTTCAATGACTGCAAAGTCATACACGTCAAGCGAAGTGAAAACAAATCTGCGGATGCGTTAAGCAAGCTTGCTTCATTAGCCTTTACCCACCTAGGAAAGGATATCCGCATTGAACTCCTCGAGACACCTTCGGTCCCGCACAAGGAAATTTGTGTCATCCAAACCGGCACGGAAACGTGGATGACACCAATAATAAAATACCTTGCGACAGGTACACTACCGGAGTCCAAAACACAGGCAAGAAAACTACGCTGTAAGGCACTGAATTATCAACTCGTCAATGACATCCTTTACAGACGTAACTTTCTTGGCCCACTCTTAAGATGCGTGGACAACCAAGATGCTGACTACCTCCTAAGGGAAGTACACGAAGGCATCTGTGGAGTACACGCAGGTCCCCGCGCTGTTGTAGCCAAGCTAAACAACGCGGGATACTTTTGGCCGGGGATGCATACGGATGCACTGGCATATATCAGAAAATGCAGGTCTTGCCAGCTTTACGCACCCAACACGCACCGCCCGAAGAATGAACTTGTTCCAGTCACTTCTTCATGGCCATTTCAGAAGTGGGCCATCGATGTGACAGGCCCATTTCCTACAGCAGCAGGAAATGTTCAGTTCCTAGTGGTAGCCATCGACTACTTCACCAAGTGGATAGAAGCAAAACCTTTAGCCAAAACAACCGCGAAACATATCAAAAAATTTATTTGGGAATTTATTATTTGTCGTTTTGGACTTCCACAGAATTTGGTGAGCGATAATGGCACCAACTTTGCTGACAAGAAGCTACAACAGTGGCTAAAAGAACTTCAAATCACCCACACATTTACCTCAGTGGCACACCCGCAAGGTAATGGTGAGGTGGAAAGAGCAAATAAGAGCATCGTCGAGGGCATCAAGAAAAGACTATTGAAACACAGATCCGGCTGGGTGGACGAGCTTCCGCACGTCCTTTGGGCAAACAGGACGCTGAAGAAGGCCAGTACGGGAGAAACCTCGTTCAGCCTCACTTATGGCACTGAAGCCATGGTCCCGGTCGAAATTGGTCTACCCTCACCAAGGGTCTTGATTCAGCCAGAAGACAATGATGCGGAAAGACGGTTGGATCTTATGCTAACCGAGGAACACAGAGACTTAGCCGCAGTGCGTGAAGAGAACTACAAACGACAAATGCAAAAGTACTACAACACGCGGGTAAAACTCTGCAACTTCAATATAGGAGACTACATACTGCGTAACAACGAGGCTTCAAACCAAGAGCGCCCGGGAAAGCTGGCCCCGGTCTGGGAAGGGCCATACATTATCAAAGAAGTCCTGGGAAAGGGCGCATACCGGCTCGAAAGGCTCGATGGCACTCCCATCCCAAGAACATGGAATGGAGCTCAATTACGCAAATGTTATATGTAGATCAATTCCAAAACTTGTAAAGGCCTAGAGCCACTTCTAATGGAAATGATTCTCCTTTCATAATGTGTTTACCTCTATACTTATGAACTTCCCACTGGTGCCGGTATTCACCGCATAAACGGGAAGAAGTAAGTCGTTACGTGTGGAAGGCGGCAAAACCCGCATAAACACAACGTTAAAAATAAGGGAAACCTACACGCAGGTCAGATGTAAGTAAAGTTTAGCCATCCTTGTAAGTGCAAGTGACGGTCTTACCCGCACAATCACGAACAAGGAAGCAAAACTTCAACCTATTATCTACCACGTTCAAAGGTTATCCTAAAAAAAAAAAAAAAACCTACACGCAGGTCAGATATGGGTAAAGTTTAGCCATCCTACTAAGTGCAAGTGACAGTCATACCCGCACAATCATGAAAGAGGAAGCAAAACTTCACACCTATTATCTACCACGTTCAAAGGTTAACTTATCCTCAAAGATGAGGAAAACCTACACGCAGGTCAGATATGGGTAAAGTTTAGCCATCCTACTAAGTGCAAGTGACGGTCATACCCGCACAATCACGAAAGAGGAAGCAAAACTTCACACCTATTATCTACCACGTTCAAAGGTTAACTTATCCTCAAAGATGAGGAAAACCTACACGCAGGTCAGATATGGGTAAAGTTTAGCCATCCTACTAAGTGCAAGTGACGGTCATACCCGCACAATCACGAAAGAGGAAGCAAAACTTCACACCTATTATCTACCACGTTCAAAGGTTAACTTATCCTCAAAGATGAGGAAAACCTACACGCAGGTCAGATGGTAAAGTTTAGTCATCCTACTACGTGCAAGTGACGGTCCTACCCGCACAATCACGGAAGATGAAGCAAAACTTCACACCTATCTACCACGTTCAAATGTTAACTTATTCTAAACACTTGGAAAATTGCTAATTTAAACTAAAGTATGTAAGTCATATAACGTTTATAAAGCAAGGTATCCAATGAAACAAGCGGTCTTAGCCGCACAAAGATTTACATTTCATAAATATTCGTTACAAGAATGGCCGGGTAACTACCCGCCTACAAGAAAGTAAATCTATACAAACTAAATCTATCCTAGCAGCGGGAAGGGATCTTCAGGATCAGGCTTCAGGGCCACTTCCACTTGGACCAGCGCCGTCAGTAGAGCGTGGCTGTTCAAGGAAAGCCTTAAGGATAGCTAGCCCATCATCAGCAGCAGCAACTTCATTCACCTTCTCCACCACCGGATGCGGGAAGGCGGCGTACTGATTCACTGCTTGGTCGTAAACAGCTTCAGTATCAACATTGTACAAAGGGAAGTTGGAAGGCGGGACGCCTTTCTCAACAAACCCTAGACCAAGCAGGAAGCCGACCCGTTCCCCATCCTCATGAGAAGCGTTGAGGGCTGCGCTCATAGCATCATCGTAAGAGGTCTCAGCAAAGACCCGATGCACAACCTACAAAAGAAAATATACAAGTGTCAACACCCTGTTTACAAAGAAAAGCGTGAAGACATGAAGATAGACTTACCTGAGACAACGCTTCTCGAAGAAGCCATTCCTTGGCAACCAGAGCCTCTTGGAGGGCAGCTTGAGCTTCGTTACGGGCGCGTTCGGCTTCATTCTTGTTGAGGTTGGCAAGCAACACTTCTTTAGCCGCAGCCTCTTCGACGCCCTTTAGCTTACGCTCGGTATGGTCAAGCACCCCCCTCTGGTCCAGGATTTCTTGAAGCTTCTTAGCATCCTCCATTGCCAAGGCATCATGAGCCTGCTGGAGAGCCTCTAACTTTGCTTTAAGCTCTTCATTCTCCACGCGTACAGGCTCAGCAACAGCTTCAGCCTTGGTGGCCCTCTCGGTTGCGTTCCTCGCAGTTTCCTTAGCCAGCCGAAGCTGTTCATTAACAGCTTGGGCAGCCTTGGAACGGGCCTCGAGTCGAGCCTGAACTTCAACCTCAAGGGCCTTGAAGGCCTTCTCCTTCTCCGCAGCCGCTGCGGAGAGTTTTTGGTTTTCCTCCCGGATAGCCCGCGCCTGAGCTACTTCTTTAGCGCGAGCTGCTTTTAACTTGTCGTTTTCACGACAAAGCAGCTCGACGCGCGGCTGCATCCGGGCGAGGAGAACCCGAAGCTCATTGCTTAGCCTACCCTCCTGGTAGCTAGCCATGGCTTCCCCCAACGCACCACTGGGAGCAGCGTGACGAGCCCATTCCACGCACTCTACAGGGGTACGAAGGGTTGTTCCTCGGCGTATGTTCCATCGCGGAACATACACTTCATTGGAATCCGACACTGCAGAAAACAAAAAGTAGTTAGGAAAAGATGATAAAATATATGTAGAAAAATGGGCCAAAAGAACCCTACGCACCTGTAGGGTCAATTACAGGCCGATAGCCGCCGAACCCATCACCTGAACCCAATGGAAATCCATCCAAGAGGTCAGGCAGATGGGAAGGTGGCGGAGAGATGCGAGAAGCCCCACGCGTACCTGATGGACCGGCCGTCGTTGCCGATGACGGGGGCATGGTAGCAGCCGCCGCGGTCGCCGCCGCGGTCGCTGCCGCAGAATCCGCGGCAACAGTAACCGCCGGCTCTGTGAAGGATGCTGTAAAAATCGCACTCACAGCCGGCGGAGACGTCATCTCGGCTGGAACAGTCGGCTCAAAGGAGTGAGCAACTGAACCAGCGGAAGTAGGCGCAGGCGCTTGGGTCGACGCCTCAGGTAGGCTGACCAAGCCTACCGTCATTGGCGGAGAGGTACTACTCGGCCCTTCACCCTGGAATGCGCCAACATCCACGCCTGCGTAAAGAAGAAAAGTGTTAAAAGACTAAGGATTAAGCTATGAAGATAAAAGCTAAAGGAAAATTGTACTTACGGGTTTTCTTGAGCCTAAAGGTACGGAGAGGCGGGGACGGACCCGATGGAGCCGGCCTCTTCACGCCGGTCACCGTCGTCTTTTTTGGCTCTCCGGAGGTGACAATCGCAACCTCCGGAGCAGTGGTCTTATCACCACCGGGATTCCCCGCCACCTCTTCGCTCTCGGTCTCCGAATCAGACCGAGGCGCTGGATCGGCAGTGGAGGCCTTCTCCTTCCCCTTCCCGCCGGCAGCCTTCTTCTTCCGCACCAACGGAGGACCATCTGCGGATTCCTCATCAGAACATACGATTAGAGGAATTCCTGCAGAGGTTTCAGCATTGAGAGGTCGAGGGGCGAAGAGCGCCTTACCTGGCCGACGGGCACTGAGGATCTCATGGCCTAGCGGATAGACCTCCACGAACCGATCCGCCGTTTGTTCTAGGATGGGCAACTCGTTCTCGTATAGAGCGCGAGTACCCATCCGGGCGGGACCGTCAGCCTCCCGCGGATTAAGGAGCGACTGCAGGTCGTTCCCCTCTGAAATAAACAAGAAAAAAGTTAGAAGAAATTCAAAATCAACAAAAGGGAAAAAGGCATACCGTAAGGAACAGAGTTCGAACCGTATTCGACGACGATCGGAATCTTGCGCGCATCAGCCTCCTTCCACACCCGGCTCATCCCCAGCATCACCATCCCGGACTCCGCAAACCGGTAAACCGGAGATTGGACCCGAGATATCTGGGCAAACCATTCCGCCTCCTGGTAGCTGGAAGCGTGAAGGCTGGGAAGTGCCTGCCCATTCTTGAATTTCATAGCAATGGGGATGGCGCGAGCGGATATGAAGAAAAATTCCCGCTTCCACGAGCGAAGACTGCGCTCGGTCGCGCAGATCTTTAAACCCTTGATTCGGGTTGTCAGGGTGTACCACCCCTGGATGCACCTCCAAGTGTAGAAGGTCATCAGGCGGTCAACGTAGGGCTCAACGCCCAAAATCCGGCACACCCACTCGAAGTGGCGAATCTTGGCGATCGCCATGGGGTGCAGCTCGGTCAGATGAACACCGTGCCTCTCAAGGACACGGTAAACAAACTTTGTCAAACCTAAGATTCCCATAGACAAAGAATGCTGCATAAACCCCGATCTTGCCTCGGGGGGCTTCGTACACGGTCTGATGGGGTTCAGGAAACTCAGGCTCGAGAGACTCGAGCATGAACTTCCTGACAACATACCGGTACAGGTCGCCAGGCAGAGCACACTGGCACTCGCCAGCAGTACTCCTGTCGTCAGCTGTAGAATCGATATCACGAGACATCGTGTAAAAGAAGAAAACGATTTCGGGAGAATGCTTGCCTGAAAAGGATAAGTATTCGCCGGAAATCGCAAAGAAGATGAAGAAAAGAGTGAAAGTGTGGATTACAAATAACCCTCTCCCCCTTTATATACTAATCGCAATTAATGCGATGAAATTAATGCGGAAGAGAGAGAAAACGAAGGTGCAATGAAACTATGACACGTGGCAAAAAGCAAGCTGTCAACAGCTGTTGACAGGACGCATACCATTAATTTCGCGGCCACGCGCCCGAAAAATCGCGCCCACGCGCCTGAAAAAGCGTCTGGAATGACCATGTACTGTCACGTCACCATAACTTCCTGCACGTCCTGACACAGTCAGAAGAAACCGTCGCACGACGTTTCAGATGTTTGGACTGTTCCTATCTTTCCACCAACTCTTCGAATTTCAAAAATTCAAACTTCAAAAAGATTCAAAAGTGAGCGGGAAAATACCCCTTACCTTGGCAACCAAGTAACCGTAAGACGGGTGCGGGTACAGTGTTAAGGCAAAACCCTTCACATACCTAGCACTCGCAGGGAATTGAAGCCAAGAATAACTTGGCAACCAAGTAACCATCAGACGGGTGCGGGTACAGTGTCAAGGCAAAACCCTTCACATACTTAGCACCCGCAGGGAATTGACGCCAGGAATACCTTGGAAGTAAAGTAACCGTAAGGCGAGTGCGGGTACAGTGTCAAGGCAAAACCCTTCACGTACTTAGCACTCTGCAGGGAATTCAAACCAAGAAGGATCTTCTGGGCCATGCTTGCGGAAACGTGAATAAAATTCCCGCACGACGGGAACGTCGAGAACTATATTGTTTGAAACTCCAAGATGGAATTGGTGGTTTTAGCATAAATGATCACTATGTCGAGAACCACCAAAACCTCATGGAGAATCCACACAATTGGGACTCAACACTCCTGACGCGCGAGGAGGTTACAAACCTACCCGCTTCACGCCCAAAGATCAAGCAGAAAAGTCGGGAATTTCTGCGTGACATCAGGAAAACCGCAGGATGAATCACCACGGAAAACCGAAAAACTAAACCCTTTTCAAAACCCCTTGCTAAGTCCAAAAGTTCACCTCACTTATTAATAATTCATGAGAAGAACATTGGACTGGGGGGACTTGAAGAGGTAGGTCCCAGCAGAGCCCAGTTGGACCCGCAAGACTCACCTTGAACAGGGACGTCTGCGCGATGACCAACTGCTCCAGCAGGACCCACCATGCTCAAAGAACCTTACGCGCAGTACGCCAGCTGTACCCGCAGGGAAAGCCTCCCAATGGTGAAGTACCCCGCCTGTTCCCGCAGCTGCGGATACAAGCCATCAGGGAAGGCTACCCGCACTAACAGCAAGGCTACACGCACAAGGCATTCGTTCAGTTGTCACATGAAGGAATGAGCAAGGCGGGAACACTCCCGCCTAAATGAGCCAGTCCGTATGCTTCTGGAAGGTCTTTCGTACTATACCTACTAAGGTATGGGCGGAATAGACAGTTTGACCAGAGCAGCCCATGAACTAATCACAGGGTGACAGCTCACCGACAACAATACGAGGAGGAGCACCCTCTAGTACTGTTTGTCACTATTAGCCGCTGCCTACTCACCAACCCTTACGAGGGGACGTGCGCAGCCTACAGTTGGTGGAACAGTGCGTAGCCGGCAGTAAAGGAACAGTATACAGCCGACCTTATTACTGTTGGCCGTAACCTATCCACCAACCAGCATGGCCTGTGCATAGTCCACTGTTGGTAGAACAGGAATACTATTCAGCCGGCTGTACCTGCTTGGAAACCTACCCTCGGCTATAAATACTCCAACACCTTGGAATGGTAAGGACATGATCTGATATCTCAATCTTATCTAGCAATCTCTTAATATACTCTTATATTCAGAGCAATCTAGTCTGATTCTCACGCCGGAGGGTGGTCACAAGGAGGAACCCCCCCCCCCCCTTCTCAGTGACGAGCTTACGGTGTCTGTTTTGCAGGTCTCCTGAAGAACAACCTTCTCAGCTAGATCTCATCCGTGGGAAACATTACTTAACCCCCAGATTATCTATAATCTGTCCAGGGTTCACATAGTGTTTCTTCAGGACGTAAATGTGCCTAGCTCGAATCATTTCGAGTTCTTTTTTCTAAAGTTTGAACTTGGCTTGTTTTTAAGCCCTGGTTCGGTTCGTTGTGTTATTTTTAGTTAATTTATATATTTTGTGGAAAATCTTTCACTTATAAAAGAGTGAAAGTTTATAAGATACACAAGGCTCTTTAAGTCTCGATGAACCTAAACAAGCTTCCCATACAAGGCTCAAACTCAGGGTTGATAACTAAACAAGCTTTGTTTGAGGCTCGGGCTCAGCTTGAAATAGCTCATCTCATTTCGATCCGATCTTGGCACATTTGCACCCGTAGTGATTATTTAATCTCCAAATTTAGATAATCGTGTATATTTGTGTATTTTTTTTATACATTTCATATGATCATTCAATGATCCGTTATCGAGTTTTGATAATCAGCTAAACTGCAAATGCTTATTCTTGTTTATAATATTATTATATTTGTCACAGCATGAAGCATGTTCCAAGCTTCATTGAGAAAGCTGAAGAACTTAAATCAAAGGGAGTGGAGGAGCTTCTGTTGGTTAGCGGTAAGTCTCGTAAACTAAACTCAATCAAGAACTTAAAGCAATAATCTTTATAACAAAACTCGGTGTCCTTTACACAGTGAACGACCCGTTTGTGATGAAGGCGTGGAAGAAGTCGTACCCGGAGACCAAAAATGTGAAGTTTTTAGCCGATGGGTCTGCAGCCTACACCCGTGCACTGGGGCTGGAGCTTGACCTGGCTGAGAAAGGGCTCGGGGTTAGGACGAGGCGGTTTGCGTTGTTGGTGGATAACTTGAAGGTGGTGGCTGCTAACATTGAGGAAGGTGGTGAGTTCACTGTGTCTGGTGCAGATGAGATATTGGCAGCTTTGTAGGTTTCTTTGTTTTTTATGACATGTTTAAGCTTTTGGTGTGTTTGGTTATTATGGAGTATGAGGTAAAAGATAGTTTAAATAAATGGGAGTTAAAATAATATTAATATCTTTTTGGTTCTTGTTATGGTTGTGTTGTTTCTTTCATGGTTCATACATAGCCTGGGTTCTCTTCTTTCTTTGGTCTTTTGAATTGTATTAATGTCTTAAGCATGAAAGCTATGGAGTAGCAAAGGTGATCACTACCTAGACAGAAGATTGTTACTCCGTAGATTAGTTAATTATTACATTGATTTTTTATTCGAACAAAAAAACTAAGAATTGTGTAGATTCTGTATATAGGGTGGTGATCCAATATCCAAAGACCATTGCTAACTAGCCTAATCCACTCGTAAGTAGCTCTTTAGCGCCTTCAAAATAATACTAGACTAGTGGAATATTTGTTTTGGTTTGTTCATTTTAATCTAGTTTCCAAAAGTAGTTTAATAATAAATAAGTTGTTTTAACAAAAAAAGATTATAAAAATTGGTCATAAGTTTTTTTAAAAAAATTATTCAATATCTTCGTATCTAGTTTCCTAATTTTTTTTAAAATTATTCACTTTATTCCTTAGTTTTAATAATGGTTTTGAGTTTAAAAATTAGTCTTGTATGATATGTTGTCTTTAACACGTAGAAACTTAACTAGGGATTAACTATGGATGAGCTCGGTATCGGTACAGTATCGATACCGATCCCGAATTTCCCAATCTTGATAGACTATTTAAAAAAATTTAGTACCGGTACCGTAAAACAAAAAAATTCGGTTAATACCATTAGTGTATTTAAAAGTTGTATTGAAGTAAACAAATTATGTAAAGATAGTCTTTTATTCTAATTTAATGTAAGTTTTAGCTAGAGATGCTAAATATGTCAAAGGTCAAAACTCATCATCTTTCTTGAGTTTTAAAAAACTTCACTTTTTTTTACAGTTGTACTCAAATCAGTCAATCTTAAGCCATATACCTCTAAACAAACAATTTTTGTTTCTTTAATTCTCAAAACCTACACCTTAAAAAGTAACAACACCCTTTTATGTTTTTCGATTTAACAAAAATAAATATTAAATCATTTTAATTAAATAATGCAATATTTCAATTTGTTTGCAACTCACATCAATCATCAAACAGTCATGTAACCGTTTGAGAAGAAACCTGCTGTACACATTTCAAATGAAAGGATCTTTTATTGATTTCAAATGAGGGATGACCCAAATAGTCAATAAAGTGGCTCAACTTTGATGACTTTTCCATTTGATTTAATTATTAATATATAAATATATTTCAAGTTAATTCTATACATTTATTTATTATCTAAAAGCATAAATTCATAGAATGCTATCCAATGAAAGTTTGAAAAAAATTTATAAAAAACGGAAATCACACATTTATCGGAGTGGAAATTAAGAATAATAAGTAGAAGCTGCTCGGTGATTACTACATTGCCATGACGAAGAATGTGATAAACTTAGAGAGAGGATATGAGAATAAGACGTTTAAAGCGTCTACTTATCTATTAAGACCATCTTTGATGAGAGGCTAGTAAAGACAGTTATAGACAGGGATACGATAGCACACGTGTGAATCCTTAAGTGGCTTTTGGGTTATAGTATATAAAGAAAGACTTAAAATTATATTAAGTTTCACTATTCAATTTATTTATTTGTTTTTTAGATGAATTAAGTTGTATTTATAAAAATATCTATATGAAAACTTGTAAAAGGTTTGTATAATTATGAATACATTTCTTAGAACGACAATTTTCTTGTTTGTTAAGGCAATCACACTCTCTAATTTGAAGAGCTTCATTTGGCTTGACTTAGACTTACTCTAGAAAACCATACCGCCGACTGTCACTTGAGACTAAAACCATGGATGGGCTCTCTGTCATTGATATATAAATTTATTTATATTATAAAAAATAGCATATACATCTCTAATAAAATATTATGTATTTATAAAGTATAGATTTTGTCTTCAAATTCAAGACTTGGAGTAAGGCCGGCCTCTGTGTGTCTGGACATATCTATCTACATATATATACACTCTGTCAATTTGTCTCTATATTAAATATACTCATTCAACATTGTCTTTTCTGCTCAAAGTTTTAACCTTTTTCTTCAAATCACCATTTCATTTCAAATTCTGATAAATAAACACTCTCACTCACTCACTCACTCACTCACTCACTCACTCTTGTAACCAAGTAAAAGCTCAATCAGTCAAGATGAGTGCTTCAAAGTTCATAAAATGTGTCTGTGTTGGAGATGGAGCTGTTGGTAAAACTTGTATGCTCATTTGCTACACCAGTAACAAGTTTCCCACTGTCAGTCACTCTATTTTTAACTTCTCTCTAAAGACATATACGTACATCTTATGTTTATCTCAATACTAAAAAAGATGGAATTTTTACCCTTAAATGTTCTTGATAATTTGTGGGTATATCAAGAAATGTAAATAAACACCATTTTCTTGATGATTACATGTTGCTTTGTTCTAATTTTGGGGTTTCTTGTATTAAAGTTTGTATCTTTGGGATCTTTAACTAGCATATTAGACTTATACACCTTTTATTGTTCTTGATAATTTGTGGGTATATCTAGAAATGAAAATAAATTCCATTTTCTTGATGATTACATGTTGGTTTGTTCTAATTTTGTGGTTTCTTGCATTAAAGGTTGTATCTTTGGGCTATACACCCTTTATTGTTCTTAATTATTTATGGGTGTTTTATAAAATGTATAGAACTCCATTTTGTTAATCTGCATGTTGGTTAGTTCTAATTTTGGATTTCTTGCATTAAAGTTTTTTTTTTCTTTGATTTTTTAATTAAAATCCAAGAGTAGTAGTGTTTGGGCTCTTTCACTTGCATATTAGACTTATACACCCTTTATTGCTCTTGATTATTTATGGGTATCTTATAAAATGTTGTAAACTCCATTTCCTTGATGATTGCTTGTTGTTTTGTTCTAAATTTGGGTTTTTTGAATTAAAGATTGTATTTTTGGGCTTTTTGACTTGCATATTAGACTTATACACCCTTTATTGTTCTTGATTATTTGTGCATATTGGACTTGCATTTTCTTGATGATCACATCACAAGTTGTTTGGTCTAACTTTGGTTTCTTGCATTCAAGTTTGAATCTTTTTGGCTCTTTAACTCATTTTTTGGGTTTATTGCAGGACTATATTCCAACTGTATTTGACAATTTCTCTGCCAATGTTGCTGTGGATGGAAGTATTGTAAATTTGGGACTTTGGGATACTGCTGGTATGTATTAAAGATCCAAAATTTCCAGTCTTTATTTGTGTTTTTAACTTTCTTTATGACAACTAAGTTTTGATTTTTAAGGTCAAGAAGATTATAGCAGACTAAGACCATTAAGTTACAGAGGTGCAGACATTTTTGTGTTGGCTTTTTCTTTAATCAGTAGAGCAAGCTATGAGAATGTCCTCAAGAAGGTACCCTCTTTTAATATATGAAAATTAAACTTTATATACTTTTTTCACTCGAAAATCTCATTTAGTGATTCATTTATTACGAGTGACTTCATGTTTTATTAACATTGCAAATACACACCAAAAGATAACTTTTTTTCATATTTTGTTTCAAATTGTTTATGGTTTTCTGGCTTTTGAAAACGATCCGACCAGTGAACCAGTAAGACGTCCAGTTAAAGAAAACAGTGCTAATAGTTTAATAATAAATTTTAAAATGAATTTGAAATAATATTCAAATGTAAAGTTGGTCTTCCTGATTTCAAATTTTGCATCATAAGAATCTTGAATCTTGAAAAAGAATAAGATATCATTTTCAAATTGATGCTTATATTATTAATCTTATTAATTTACATGAGGACATTGAACTTTATGTAATTTTACTCTTATTATAGTGGATGCCTGAGCTTCGGAGATTTGCGCCCAATGTTCCCGTTGTGCTCGTGGGGACAAAATTAGGTAACAAAAAAAATATATTAAATTTTCTTATTCATGTTTTAGCAATTTCGGTTTCTTGAAAAGTAAGCGTAATGTTTTCTTGCCATTTGTTTCCAGATCTTCGTAATCATATGGATTCTAATGCTATCACATATTCAGAGGTTCTAATTCATCAATTTTTTTTATTCAAATTCAAGTTGACCTCTTTGACTTTTAAGGATTTGACTCATAAAAGTCAAACTGAACTCTAATGATATTATTTATGTTTAGGGGGAGGATTTAAGGAAACAAATCGCTGCAGCTGCTTATATCGAATGCAGCTCCAAAACTCAGCAGGTACTATATATGTTTATATATTTTAAACACTATAAACCAATTTTTTTTTCGTTAAATAAGAAGTTTTTACCTTTTTGTATTGATGAACTACTTTTTAGAATGTTAAAGCGGTTTTTGATGCCGCCATCAAGGCGGTGCTACAACCGCGACGTATGAAAGAGGAGGCGGTGATGACTATGAAAAGGCGCAGAAGCTATGGATGCTCATTCGTGTATGTACCATCTAAACTACTTATCTCATAAACAGTTTTTAAATGCAATGTTAAACGACACCGTCTAATGTTTCATTTGATGAATACAATATGTTGATTGCAGGGATATTGTTTGTGGAGGCTGTGCTGCTTAGAAAAGGTTCATTAATGGATGAATCTAAGGCATTTGACATCTAAGTTATTATTCTAAGTGTTTGATTTCATTTTTAAGATTTACTAATATGTGTAATTGTGTTATTTATTAAAAAAAATGTTTAATATTTTTAGCGTTTCGGCTAGTCATAATTAGATGTGGGAAATATTCGATAAATCATTGACTAACCATCTTTTACAATATCTGGAATTGTTTTTAACCGAAACTGATCAGTTATATAAAAATAAAAACCGAAAAAATTAATCATGAATTAGATTTTTGACCCATGACTAAATTGAACCATTAAGTAATGGTTTAAAAGTTTTGTACTATACCACATTTGGTTGGTAGGTCCATGTTGTGTTTGGTGAAAGTAGTTAGAATTTGAAATTTTAAGTTATAGTTTGTTAGGTTTCTTATTTCAAACACTAGTTTTATTAGTTATAACTATATTTGAATTTGGATTTTGGTTTAGTTAAATATGCAAATACTTGTAATACATAATGTTATTAGAAACCGGGGTTGGATCAAATCCAGATGGAATTAACATACTAAACGTGATAATCAAGTAGAGTAATTATATATACAAGTAGAGTAATTATGTAATTATTCTATGATACGTGAGAATCAAGTAGAGTAATTATGTAATTACTCATAGAGTAATTACATAATTACTCTGACTTATATATATAATTACTCTACTTGATTTTTATGTTTAGCACGTTAATTTCATTTGTACGTTAACCTTCCTCATTAGAAACCTAATACCTAACTTCTGGTAATAATAAAAATAAAAAATTATTTAAAGATGTTGGGCCTTGAAGCAGCTGGTAAGGTTGCTACTTTGTACTCTAAAGGTCATTGGTTCAAGCCGTGAAACAACCTCTTACACAAAAAAGTGTCGGGTAAGACTGCGTACATCAGATAACAAAGTGATCCGACCCCTCCCAGAACCATGTGCAAACGCGGGAGCTAGTGCACCGGGTATGCCGGGTAAAAATCATTTAAAAAAACTCTTATGCTTTAAACATTATAAAATTTATTATAAAAAATTCAGTCTCACATTAAATCTTTATACAATCAAAACTTTAGAGTGTGAGTTGATTACTCAGCATTTATCGATTTATATTAAGGATTGAAAAATAAATGTTGTTTTTAAAATACCTCTTACATCAGGATTTGAAACTATACACGTTGTATTTATATTATCTACATAAATACACTCATTCTTTTGATTCGAGAAGATACTATGTCATTATATGATTATATGAGTCGTATGTACATGTTGAATGACTTCTGCATAACACACCATTGTATTTATGCGACCCGTATAACTATATAAATAATAGATTGTACGAATCAAGTGATCTATCATTTGATCCTTTCTCCCTTGGGCTATGAATATCATATAGGCTTAATAGTTGTGTGTTGAACGACAGAGGATCACGGAAATACCCGATCTACCCTACTTGAAACCTGAAAAAACCCCGATCAAATTCCAGACTATACCCGAAACCGGTTGTTACCCGACCCGGTTTTGACTTTTGTTAACCATATCCGGAACCTGTTCATACCCAGTTTCGGTTTCTGAAAATTTCCGGTTTGTGCACTTCTAGTTGTTAGTTGAGGTGCACAAAAAACCCGAACCCTGAACCGGTTTATTTTATACACGGGTTTTTAATACCCGAACCCGTACCCGACCCTACCCGTAGGGTACTGATAGGGTATGCATTTCGGCACTAAAACCCGAACCCGATTTGTACCCAGTAATACCCGAAAATCCGAACTCGTTCTATACCCGGAACAAGGTTTTTCCACTACCCGAAACCGGGTATTTCAAATACCCGATGTATACCCGAAAAATACCTTAAAAATACCTAAAAGATACCCCTAAAAAGTGCACCCTTCAAAATAATTCAATCTATACCCAGAAAAAAAAGTCCAATATAAACCCACAAATAGGGTTTCAATACCCGAAAATAAAGTAATTGAATACCCGGTTCTATACCCGAACCCGGCCTAGTTTTACCAATACCTGATTTTCCAATACCCGGTCATACCCGAACCCGGGTATTTGAAAAACCCGATTTGTGCACATCTAGTTGATAGTATTTTATTATTTTATTGGGCTTGTTATAAAAAAAAGCCCACTTATTACCGGACCGGACCCATCGTCTCAACCCGACCCGATCCAACGTATTGAATACTCCGGGCACAAATTGCAATAAAATGATTAGGGTTTATATAACAATAATACATACAGACATACAGACATATATACATACATCTCCATTTCTAATTCTAATTCTATTTCTAATTCTGCATCAAACAATTATTTACGAATCAATGAGTTCTCGTGACAACGATTCAACGGCGCCTCACCAACCGCTTCTCAGCAGCCTCGTCGTCCGGCCATCCGACAGCGGCGGCGGCGGCGGTAGCGATTACGAGCCCGGCGAAGTCCGCCGTGATCCGCCGCCGTATTCTCGTTCCGATCGGTTTCCTGACGATAGCCACGGTTCGTTATATTATTAATTGTTTATTCATTACGTTAATTTATAATATTATTATTATTCGTTGTTTTATGTTATGTTATGTTATGTTTAGTTACGTGTTTTGTTTAGATCTAGCTTATGGAATTGATTGCGTGAAATGAATTAGCCCTAATTTATTAGATGTTGATTTTGATTTGTGCTTGATAGGATTGGTAGGGCTGTAAACGAATCGAACCGAATTCGTTAAGCTTTAATTGAACAAGCGAACGTGTTTCTTTAATAAGGAAGTATTCACAAGCAAACACTAACACAAAAGATGCTTTATTCGATTTGGTTAACCAAGTTTGTGCTGGTCTTTTGTTGACATTATTTTTTATATACTAAATTTACAAATAGTATATTTGTTTTATACTTTTATAGTTAATAATTTTGCTTAAATCTATATGATAAGGTTAGAAAAGTTGTTAAAAAGTATTAAAAACCTTTAATGTACTAACAGAAACAAACAATTAACGAATGTAATTTGATATTAACAAACACATTATTGAACGTTTGCAAACAAACACGATTGAATGAACATGGCCTTTGTGTGTTTTTGTTTTTCTAATTTTTTATTTAGTCTAACGAATTTTCTTGTTTATATTCGTTTTTTTATTAAATGCACAAACATAAACTAACTTCTCGCCTGAACAGTTTGCTGAATGTTTGGTTCATTTGCAGCCCTTGATGGGAGATTACTTAAGTTTAAATGCTATGAGAAATTTACTAAAATTTGAGTGTGATGTAATAATTGTCCTGATCTTAGATGCGGTTAGGGGGACACATGATACAATTTATACACCTACATTTAACAATGATTTAAGCATGTTATCCTTTTCTAGCTTTGTAGGACAGTACCTTTTCTGATCGTGGTGATCATCTAGCAGACATAATCCTTTTGGATTTTTCTGTTGCTTGTTAATTTGTAAAAGACACTGATATTATTTTTGTTGTTTTAACTTGTTGGTCAGATAGTGATAGTCTTGTATATATCAAAAAGTAATCATTTATCATGACAAGTGGTGGTGTTAATTTATAATTTATACATGCAAAACACGTGCGGATTTTTAAAATGTTATTAACTTGTGGATATATTTTATGGTAACTTGTGGTATTTTTCATGCTACTCAACTTCCAACGTTATTCGCGAGGAATCTTAGCAGTATGAAGCAGTATTTTTATTGCTTTGAACTGGTTACGATGTGTGGAGCCGTACTCAAACCGAGTGTTGCATTTGTCATTGACTATGCTATTGTGTTTTACAGCTGAGAAAAAAGATGACTGGTGCAAGAACTTGAGGTCTTGATGAAGCCAGTTATTTTGTTTTGAACGGTGGTGTATCTGAATTTGGTTTTGGAAATTATTTTTTGGGGGTTTGAATGGGGAAAACATATTTAAAGGACGTTAATGCCTGGTCCAGTTGGGTTTTAACAGGATTACTAAGCTGTCATTCGGGTTTTATATGTTTGGGTCTAGTGATTATGGTATCTATTTCAAGCTGTATGGAACATCTTGAAGATTATGTTCTGGACTATCGGGCAAAGTACTTGATTGCAGGAGAGTTTCTGGTACCAACAATTTGGTTCAAAAGAATAAGTGGGACCTCATTTTTGGCCATTGGAATATCATGGTGGTTAATCAGTTAGTTCTTAGTGTATATGTGATTCGGAAAGAGGGTTTTGATTTGTGAAGGATTATTAGGGTTAAAGTTTTATATTTAGTGATTCATGGGTTGTATACTTGTATTGCTGCTTCACTGCAGGTGATTGTACAAAAAAAGATGGATATTTTTGTAATGCTGTTATTGGTAGTTGCTTCTTTGGTTTTGGGTATTTGAGAAATGAACCGGGCTTTCATATTTGAGGTTTATTATATGGTGAACATGGACCCACGTGTATATTCAACTGGTTTTTCAGGGTATAGATTGCGTACAGATTCTGAATCACCTGTACGTCGCCGAAACAGAAGCCATCACTGCAGTCCTGATTTTGATCGTTCAGATGCGGGCGTACCTGCACGCAACAGTGGATTTGGCAGAGGGAGAGAGTCTGGAAGGTATCGAGATTATTCACCTCCTTCTTATGGTCGTGGTCGGTTTGGTGGAGGTAGCTTTGGCGGTGGCAGATTCGGAGGTGGCAGATTTGGCGGCAGAGGATTTAACGGCGGTCCAATGGGCGGCCGTGGTTTCAGAGGCGGCGGTGATGTTATTCCCAGAAATAACCCTAATGTCCGTCCACGTGAGGGCGATTGGATGTGCACTGATCCCACGTAAGCTCTTCATTTGTTATCATAATATTATTTGTAGTTTTTGTTTTAAATGTTTTCGTTGGTATTTTATGATTTTATCTCAGATGCAACAATTTGAACTTTGCGAGGCGTGAGAACTGTAACAACTGCAACCGGTCCCGTTACGCGCCACCTGGCAGTCCACCTAGGAGAGGGTATCCGGGCCCACCTTTGATGCCTCGTCGTTTTTCGGGACCTCCACTGGATCGGTCACCTGGAAGGTCGTTTAACGGTTACAGATCACCACCACGTGGGCTTGGTCGGGAGGCTCCTAGAGATTTTGGGGCTGCAGGTCCGCCTTTGCATCATCCTCGACACGAAGGGCGGTTGCCGAGGGACCATCACAGGGCGGACTACCTTGAAGATGATTTGAGGGATCGGAACCGGTTTGATAGGCCACTGGCGGAACCAAACTGGGGACAAGACCGAAAAGGGTATGACAGGCGACCGTTGTCTCCATCTGGACCAGCAGTGCAACCAGCGGCTGTGGGCCGTGGTGGCGGGAGGTGGGCGGCTCATGATGAGAGGGAACGGAGTAGGTCTCCGGTTAGAGGCGGTGGAGGGAAAGAGTTTAGGCGGGATGGTTACATGGATAGGGGACGAGAGGAGCGCAGAGGCATGGGTCGTGAACCGTATTAGGCAAGATTGGTTTAGTTGTGCAGTTTTAGAGAGGTAATGTGTACTTGTGAGCCATATACTTTATATGTTGTGTTTGGTGGTTGTGTTTTAGCTGTTGAACTTTGCATATCCAGTTTTACTTACTATCTTCATTTTTCAACTCATTTACTTTTAAGAGGTTTGATAACTGGTTTGGGATTTGTTTAATTTGAACTGGTTAACAGAAACCGGGTTTTTTGAACATGTTAATAACTGTTTATTTACTGTTATAACTTGGTTTTTGACCCATTTAACCCCCTTGGTACGTATCGGTGTTGGGTGTTAAGGTTGGATTACTCAACTTCTTTAGTTCTTGAAATCACGACTTCCAATTAAATCTTTCGTTTCTTTTTTATTTAAAAAACATGTATTATAAGGGCACGCTTGAGATTGAGTTTGAAATATGTTTATTGATTTATTGATTTTTTCAAAAAATATTTAGTGAAGGTATTTATCACTTTCATGAATATAATTACACGGATCATGTCGGTAAAATGCTAAAGCTTAAATTGGTAAAATGCTAAAACTAATGTAAATATTACTGCTCATTTGGATCGCCCCATTCCTTGTTATGTTTTCAGAGCTGTGTGCATACTAGATGTGATTAGTTAACACTTATCCTGAGAGATAAGTGTATGTCATATATGTTTTATGTGAAAGATACGAATGATTGTTTGTCGGTACGTGAACGATTTTCGGATATTGCATGTACCGTCAGGTTATAATTACATATATGAATCTTATATATAATGTATGGATGATATATGTATGATTGTATGTTATGAATGAATATAAGGGATGGCTAGGTACATAAGAAAGGGACTGAGCCCTAATAATACTTAAGGCAGAAAGGGACCGAGCCCTAATAATACTCGAGACAGTAGGGCGTAATGCTCTTTAAAACGTATAAGTATGTAAATTATTGATAGATGTAAAATATGTAAAGAAAGAATAAAAGAAAGAATGAAAGAAAGAATGTATATATTTATATATGTACGAAAGAAAGATGAGCAGGTTAAGTATATAATATGTATCTTTGGGTGCGTATGTATAAGTAGTTGAAAGTATTGTATGTTACCTGATTAACTAGAATTTACTCAGCGTAGCTGACTTTTAGCATGCACGCATGCTAACAGATTGAGACAGCTGGTTTGAGAATGACACATGACATAATTGAAGAGGGTGGCATCTGAAGATTTGTCATGATGTTTTGATATTATGTTTTTAAAAGACAAGTTAAGAATGTTTGTAATGAATGGTTGACTATTATTATTATTCCGCGAAAGTTTTAATTAACGCTGATATTTAGAACTGTGTTTATGAGTAAATCCAACACCAAAGTAGGGGCACCGGTAACGGGGCATTACAATCTTTAATTTGAGTATGGTATTGTTATATTTTTTTTTTCAATTAAACAATTTAACATGTAACGGTTACATTGTAACCTATATGTGTTTTCTCAATTCGGTTTTGACGGTTTAAAGTTAAACCGTGAGCCAAACCGTTAATAACATTTTGTTGTTGAATACCGAAACACACATTTGAAAATTTAATTTGAACCGTTACTAACAATTTAGTTTCACGGATGGAGCTTTAATTATAAATTTACCATCCGGTCAGGTTTTATATAGTCGGTTTCCGGTGTAAACTGCAAACTAACTATTTGCTATGCTTTAAAAAATTAGAAACCCCATTACCAAAAAAGGAAAAAACCAACCATGAAACCAAACCGATGATTAGTAATTTAAATGGTTTCAAGGTTTCATGTAACATCCCGAAATTTCTAAGAATCATAATTAATATATTATTTATTTAAGATGGAAAACATCCCGAAATTTCTGAGAATCATAATTAATATATTATTTATTTAAGATGGAAAAGTTTACTTGAGTTTATAAAAAAATAGTAAAATAATAAAGATGGTAGATGTTAGTTCAGTGTTTGAAATATTTGATAGGAAATTCGAGATCGATCCCGATAGTTCATGGGGACACGATTCTGATCTTGTATTTGTACTAGAGCTGCACAAATCGGGTACACCTTGAAAACCCGAACCGGTTCGGAACCGGTTTTTTTCAACCCGGGTAGAGAATGACACCGGTTCCAGTCAGGAACCGGTTCGGTTCCCGACCCGAACCGGTGCCCAGATATGCGAACTTTTAAGAACCGGTAGGGTATGAACCGGAACCGGTTTTTACGTAAAAACCGGTTCCGCCGGTTTTTTTTGAAATTTAAAAATTAGAGCCGTTAGGAACCGGTTCCAACGGCTATATAGCCGTTTTTGACCGTTGGAACCGGTTTTTTAACTATAAATAGGGTATTTTCTTACTAATAATAGCAAGTTTCAAAACTATCAAACACACTCCAATTCCAAAACCATAAAACACACTACAAACCAAAATTAACCTTAAACCGACCACAAATGGCATCCAATGATGACGTTGTTATGGTGATCGAAACAACAAGATGCCCCGATGTTTGGGTCCATTACGATTTGTGTCTCATGACCGACTCACATGAGTTGGCACGTTGCAAATATTGCTCGAAGTTTCTTAAAGCAGGGTCCAACTCGACATTACGAAAACATACGAATAAGTATTGTCGAGAGAAAAAAAGATTGGAAGATAAAAAAAAGGAAGTGGGAGAGTCGTCCGGCTCTACAACCCAAAAATAAGTATTCCCGGATTAAAACGACGGACTTTGTTTTTTATGTTTTAGTTGTTATGTTTAGTATCGTTTATGTGTTAATAATGTTTGTAATAGTTAGTTTTTAAATAAATAAAATGTTCGTCGTTATTAAAAAAATAACAAAAATTAATCGAACAAATTATAATAAAACATATAGTACAATTCTTCTTCGTCGAAACAAATAATTTTACCAAAACAAATAATTAGTCGAACAAGTTACAAATAATTTTACCAAAACAAATAATTACAAGTAATGGAAACAAGTAATGGTGAAACAAGTAATGGAAACAAGTTATATATAGGTTTGGCCCAAAAACCGGTTCCAACGGCTATATTACCGTTGGAACCGGTTCCAACGGATATATTGCCTCAAAAACCGGTTCCAACGGCTATATTACCGTTGGAACCGGTTCCAACGGCTATTTGGTGTCTAAAAACCGGTTCCAACGGCTATATTACCGTTGGAACCGGTTCCAACGGCTAGTTTGACTTTTTGTTTGACCCTTGAAAAAAAACCCGTCGGAACCGGTTTTTCCGGGTACGACCCGAACTGGTTCCAAATAATAACCGGGTAGGAACCGGGTTGGAACCGGTACTGAAATATATATAGTAGAACCGGTCCCGATTTTCGGGTACAAAAATACCCAAACCGGGTATTGTTCCAACCGGGTTGGAACTGGAACCGGTTCCGGTTCGGTTCCACCGGTTAGGTTCCGGAACCGGTTTTTTTGTGCACGTCTAATTTGTACCCGATGGTGTTTACTGGAATCTTGGGAAGATGCAGGGCAACAACTCGCTTTTCAGGCAATAAAACATTGTGGTTAACTCAGTTTGGTGTAAGATAGCAACAAGATTTGTAAATTGACATTTAAAAGATTTGAAAAATGTGAAATTTAATAAAAAAAAATTTGAAGGGTATGAGTTGTAGAATATGCAGATAGATTGTGATTTTATACCCAGGTATACAACTACCTATAATGTCACAATATCTGATAATGCAAAACTAAATTTGCTAAAACAACAATCAACAATCTTATAACAATAATAATACTAATAATAGTTCTATCCAAATCCTCGATACAGAAACACTCCCGAGTGGAGGATACAAAGCATGTTCTAGCATGATAAAACATACGACACAAGTACTAAAGACAACATGTTCCAACTTATTACAAACCAAAACAGAAATGCAAAAATCAGAATGTATATACATTAATAAAAACGCGTTACTCGTCATCTTTGTATGGATACTCCTCGGGAACCTGTTTAAGAAGCTTCACCTGCAACTCAAACGCATCATCTCCTCTAAGCATATCCCTAATCCATGTGACTTCAGTCTTCTTCGACACCTAAAAAATGTGACAAAATAAGTATTATTAACTCAATGTAACTTTATCCCAAGTTTAACGTGAGAAAAATGTGACGGGCCGGATAAAACATACCATCTCTAATGCTCCCCTAACAACTCCACTTAAGATGTTGCAGTAATATAAACCTTGGCAGGTGTCCGGAAGCTCAACAAAGTCTACAAGCGGGTTATCTTCCAAAATGAGACTGCAACAAGCTCCTTCAGTGTCCCAGTTACTTACAGATGCGGTTACCCCTAAAAACATTTTAAAGCCCACCTGTTTGGATGCATTGTTAAGACCAGAAATATAGGTATCAATAACACGTTAATTGGATGCATACTGATCAATAAAAACATAAGAACAATACACTTTGCATTACAGAAAATAGTTTGTATGGTACATATTGTGTCCAGTAAAAGTCTATCTCATGATTGCTAAAATGTTTATAGAAGTATGCACTGCCCAAATAGGCCCAAGATGGAAAATACACACATACACACACAAACACACACATGTATACACATTACCGATGTTCATCTGGCAGAACACAGTTTTTAGCGAGAACACGCAGCAGGGGTGTGTTTCTTAACCATACCTGAATACCGAACCCGACCCAGTGTGACCCGAGACCTGATTAAACTAAAACCAAAAGACCCAACCCGAATAAGCATGTAACCCGAACCTGACATCAGCAGAATCGGTCGGTGATTGGTTGAATTGTCCAGCTTCGGGTTAGCCCGATAAACCAGAGTTTTGTTTTTGAAAATCCCAAGTCCCAGCATCTGATTACCAGATATGTATTAAGAAAATGTGAAGAATTTAAGTCAATGTTTTCATAACCGGATCGAACATTGAACCGGAAGCCTTACTGGTTCACTGGTCGGACCGGTTCGACCGGTTGAACCGGATCTATGAACCGGTTATTTTTTTATTAATTTAAATTTAAAATATACAATATTTTTCATGTAGATCGGTTTTGTAAACAGAAGTCCAGTTTATTTTGTTTCAAGCCTTTTAAAGAAGCCCAAGCCTAAATATAATACTTCAGCCCACTTTTGTTGGTAGGTTAAATAAAGTTCACATTTCCTAAAAAACTCTTGAAACACCTGCCGTCATTTAACAAAAACATGACAGCTTTCTCTCTGGTGGTGCAAATCAAAGGTTGGTGGTCTGGATCGAAGGCTGATCAAAGTATAAATTGAAGTCTGGACGCTATCCATGTTAATCAAAGGCTCTGAAGTTGTAGATCTTTGTAAATGGAAACCTAAATTTATCACTTCCGGTCGAACCTCCAATTCCGGTTCGCCGGTTCGATCGCTGGCCGCTCATAACCGGGCGGTTCTTTGTGAAACGATCTAACTATACACAACCGAACCGCCATCTACACCGATCTCCGGTCCGACCGGTTCGGCCGGCCGGTCCGATCCGGTCGTGAAAACACTTATTTAAGTGAACATTGAAGATTAAAGCCAGTCTGTTTGACCTCTAAGTCAAGAATGTTCAAATATCTTGTTACCTATGATATACTATGTATACAAAAGGAAGAAACTTTTAACTAATTTTACCCTAACCTGGCCCAAAATTATCCGACCCATTCTACTCCAAACCCGGATAACCCACTCACAAATTATAAGAAAATGATTGAAATACAAGTCAAATTCACCTCTTCTGGAAATCCAAAAGGAAAAAAACATATTTATATGTGTTTGTTTTAACTTCAAGAAAATGAACCATTAATCAAGAAACAAAACAATGCGAGTTTGTTTTTTTATGTTATCGCAGTAGTTTGTGAGCGGTGGATGCTTTTGGCTAGTCACTTGATAAATATTTATATGTGTCATGTGTGTGTGTATAAAATTTTAATCATGTCCTAATTTTAGCCCAATACCCAATAACAAGTCAAGATATGTTTAAATAGCTTGCGACTTTAAACTCGCATAAATCAGCTAGTTTACAAACCGAGTCAGCTAGGCCTGGATCGTTTACATACCGATCCAGCTAGACTCGGCTCGTTTACAAAACAATCCGAGCATGATCAGACCTTAGTTCGGCTCGGTTTGGCTAGTGAACAACCCTAATATACATACTCATGACACAAACAAACAAATAAGCAGATCAAGAGAGAAGATAGTAATACCTTAGCAATGACTTCAGCAGTTTCCCTAAAATCAACACACCTCGTCACATTAGACTTGGCAAGAAACTCGTCAATCAACCGGATTCCAATATTATAACCCCTAATCCATCAAAAAAAAACGCCATTAAAACAACACATCTACCTAGCATTTACATAAAACAATTCACACTCATCTTATATATAAACTAAAAGCATAAAACACATACATTTGATCGAGCTGCTTATTAACTTCCTCAACCTCTTCCAAATCCGTAAGCAACTGCCTCACTATCGCCCCATACGTCAAAGTAAACAACTCAGCGTTCTACAAACAATCAGAACCAACAATAAATTATAATAAACCTAAATACAAATTAACAACAAAACAATCAATTCCCAAACGTTACCACGCGCTCGACGTTGGCGAATATGGTGTCACCGGATCTCGGAACAGCGGGAGCCATCGTAGGTCAACGATTAGATAACAACTGAACACATGGCAAATTATCCTAGGTTATATAACATTGATAGCATAATAATAATAATAATAATAGTAATAATAATCAGATCTAAATCCTGAACACGTGGCAAAATAAATATATTCAAGCTAATGAACAGAATGAAGTAGTAATAATAATAATAATAATAATAATAATAATAAATTTACATAGAATCAGGCATCAATAGTGAGATTGAGAGAACGAACCCTAGAATATGTGCGATGATAGACGGCTGGAACCCTAAATCATGGACTTTCTAAGTGGCTGGTAGTGGTGAGAGTGAGAATATTAGATAATTGTAGCCAGTAATCGATGTTTTGAGCGGCTGGTAATTTTGGATTTTTAATTTTATTAGGCTAGATGGGTACTCATACATATATATATATATACACTAGACGAGTGCCTGCGTGATGCAGCGGGTCTTTGAACGTGGAATCTATTAATCACGTAACAATTATGAGTGTTCATGGTTCGGTTTAAAACCTTGAAACCGTTTAAACTGGTCATCGGTTTAGTTTCCCGGCTGGGTTGTTTACTTTTAGTCGTTTTTTTTACCTCCTTTATCCTTTCAAGTATCATATTTTGACTTAGTTGGAATTGATGATACGGTTATATTAATAATCATTTTAAGTAAATTTTATTAATAAAGCTTAAACTCTTAAACCAAACTAGAACCAGAACGTTAATTACAGTTTGTTTTTAATTTTTAATTGTTTAGTTTTCGTTTAAAAACAACCAAAAACGGCATTGAACACCCTACGTAACATATTAATTTTTTCAATTGAAAAAATTATAATAATATTATATACAAATTAAAGAGAATAAAATACTCGTTTTTATGGTGCAATATATTTACAAAAAATATTAACGTATGAAAAACTTATTGTCGTTTAAAAACCGTGGGTGAGAAGTTGGTTTAAAGTTAAAACTAAAAATATGATATGGTTAAAGATGAGGGTGCAAACTTGAAAGTTGAGTAAATTGTGTTTAAAAGACAAGTTTACCCTTAATTACACATGTATTTCATGCTTTAAGTGTTGTAAATTACTTAAAAATGGGTGTCTTAATTTGTCCTTGTTTTGTGTCTTAATTTGTCCTTATATATATATATATATATATATATATATATATATATATATGGGAGAGTTATCCTAAAAATAAGAAGTTTCCCTAGACTAAGAATAAATCGTAGCCATTGAATCATATCAATCAATGGTTGAGATTTAAAATTACCAAAAACCATCATAGTTTCCTAGAATTACTCTTTCACCATTATAACCGACATAGTTTCCTATAATTATTCTTTCACCATAGGTTTTAATGCCAAATGTCAAAATTCTATTGGTTTTTATTATTCTTAGGAAACAATTTCTTTTTATTTGAACATTTTTCTATACTAGTTTTTATCCCCCGTATTACGAGGGTTGCTTTTATTGTATGAAAGTTAATAATATACTTATGGTTTGATGATAAATTGTTTCACATAAATGAGATGTTATATTCCGGTTTAAAAGTTATATGGTTTTGATGAGGCCCTAGACCCGTTTATTCTTTTTACTATAAAATTGGTTTTTTTAATTATAAATAATATTTATGAAAGTTAATTATATACTTATGGTTTGATGAGACCCAAGACCCGTTCAATTTTTTACTATAAAATTGGTTTTTTTATTTAAATAATATATATATATCTTTTTTAAAATAAATAAGATATAATTTTTAGTATATCCTATATTGTAGGATTTTTACATCAATAATTTGTTGAGAATATTTTTTTATTTAATGAGATGTTATAACCCGTTTAAGGAAAATCTGGGTTTGATAAGACCCATACCCATGAATTCGGGTCAAATGCATAAGAAGCCTCCATTTAAAAATCAAGCAAATCTGGTGACTTCAAAAAAAAGGGGAGCGACCATATCGCGACACGTAGGATTTTTATGTTTTCGTTTATATATATTATAGATATATATATATATATATATATATATATATAATAAATTAAAATAAAATAGTTCGAGCTAATCGAGCGAGCTCGAGTCGAGCTAGGCTCGGCTCGTTTACAATCGAGCCGATTTCGAGCGAGCTTTCTTCGAGCTTTTTTCGAGCGAGCTTCGAGCCGCAAGCTTTTTGAACAGCCCTACTCATTTGGGTCATGTCGTCGGGCCATAATCACATACAGTCTACGCACGGTCCACACAACAGGTTGGCTAATAGAAACATGACGCAGTACTGCTATATACATAACGGGTCATCCGAGTCATGATATGCCTAAAAGAATATCGACACTCATATGGTTTAAAATAACAAAAAAATACTTTATTTTGAATACGATTCTATTTTCAACAAAACTTGATAATAAGGCCATATGTAGTGGGCGTGGGTTTGGGCGAGAAAGGGAGCGAGCACCCCCCCCCCCCCCCCCGACGATATGTGGGCGAATTGGGGCGGGGGCGGGGTTATATTGTCGCCGAGTTATGAGATAAGTAATAATATTTTAATCATTTGACCGTTTGACAACGGTCAAAAATAAAAAAAATTTAATTAAAACAATATATTTATATATCTATATAAACATAAACTTTCTTCTTCATTTCACATCTATATAAACATACACTTTCTTCAAAAAATCTAGCAAAATGAATCCTAGAAACAATCCGAACCAACCGAATTCCGTGGAACTCACCGCTACCATGAGAGAAATCATCAAAAAACACAAAAAGTGTGTCGAGGAACTCAACGATGCCATGAGAGAAACCAACAAACAACACAAAAAGATTGCCGCTATGTTGAAATTGCGGGAAATGAGTGAAGAATACGAATCCCTCAAAGCGGCCGGGTTACACGAAGAAGCCGCATTATTGCAACGACAGCGAATTGAAAAATGCGTGAATATTATAGATATTAGTATTTTTTTAGTTATGTATTTTTTTGTATTTCTTTTTAATTTTAATGCATTTTTATTTAATTATTTAAATAAATTGGTTTTTATTTGTTTAGTTTAATTATAAAAAGAAAATAATAAAAAAGATACTGTGGTCTCAATTTGTAGTCCCTACACCATTACACCCCAAAAACAAATTCTCACTCCTTACTGACTGGGCGCCACGTGTCACAATTCGCCCCCATTTGTAGCCCTCCACTGCACATAGCCTAATTGTATATTATCACTATTCATATCCCAATTCCAAAATTATGTTTACCATCAAAGTACACTACAAATAAATATTCAAATTTTATTGTTCAACATGTGTCTTTTATTACCAATCACATTCATACCTCAACAACCTTGAATATTCCAACTTTGAATAGATGAAATATGTCTAGGACAAAACACGCATTTTAACCCGCAACACGTTTAACAAGCTTATTCCGAAACAAAAACTACATTACTGTTTACAAACCAACATTCTTCTTGTAACTTGACTCATGTATCGGTGTATCACCACTTCTTACAGGCGCGCCCTTGAGCTTGTAGATGTCGATGATGGAGCGCTCTACAAAACCAACAAATGCATCAGAATCGTATAATTTAAAAAAAAATAAAAAAATAGAGACAAACAAATGCATACTCACCAATGGGACACCATTTTTCGCTCGTTCTTCAAGAAATCTTGATGGCTTATAAAAGTCACTGTATTTTTCGGACCATTTCTTGAGACTTGCATATATGTGTTTAGCCCCAACTAAATCTCCCCAAAACACAATGCCACCACTGCAATAAAATCGCAAAAAAAAAAAGGGTTATCTTTGTCAATTAACATGAAAATTATCAAACTTGAATAATATTAGTAAAATATTACAAACACGAATGACTAACCGGTAAGAAGGAAAACTCATTCCAAGAACCGAGGCAACATCAAGATCGGATGCCCGAACCACAATGCCTTCGTCTAGAACACGACATGCCTCGCTCACAACCGGAAACAATATCATTTCAACTATTTCTTGGTCGGTAACGGTTATAGGCTGCATATACATATTTCAAGAAACAGTCAGACAATTTGATTCACGTGTCAAAACGGGTCATTTTCTGTTGGGTCAAAACAGGGCCGGGTCAGGCCGGGTTGACCCGCAAACACCTCCTGACGATTTGACCGGTTTGAGAAAAAATACAACCCAAACCAACTTATAATTTCTTGATTTATGGAATAAAGCAAGTACCTTTCCTCCGGGCATAATGTTGACTAGCCTTTGAGCCTCTTCTATAATCGAGAACACTTGGTGATCGGGTTTTGGCTTGCTACCTTTCTCATAAAGATAATATCCTTTTCCATTATTTTTACCTGAAAAATTAATCTTTTTGTTAAAAAAAAACAGATCCCTTTTTTTCAAGATTATTTTTTTTAAGATTATGATAAATGAATTGTTTTTTAGAGCGTATTCAAGAAATTACCATTTCGTCCACTTTTTATCAGAAGGTCAACAATAGGAGACCGGAACGTACGGTCAGGAAACGCATTGGCAAATTCTTTGCCTACAGCTACAGCTACACCATATCCAGCTAAATCTTGAAGCCTGAGTTCACAAATTCATACAACGTTCTTAATTTTCAAACTCTCATTGTTTGACTATCAAAGTCAACTTCTTAGTTTTCAAGTGTAATCTTACATAGAGCTTGTGACAAATTAAAGAACATATAACATGTTCTTGAAATGTCCATATTTAGGTAATGATCAAAGATCAAGAATCACTGAATCGTTTCAATTAATATAAAAAAAGTAGTGTTTGCATCAAGACAGAAGGCAAACGGACAACAGGCTGCGCCGCTAACCCTTTTGTTTTGACTTTGGAAGTTAACAAAGTGAAGTTGAAAACCAGGTTGTTTGACTTTAGAAGTCAACAAAGTGAGAGACTTGCTAAATATTAAAGCCTAAAATCACAAATTCATAAAACATTCATGATTTTAGTCATTGGTGACTTTTAAAGTCTTGGTCTTCAACGCAGCGTTGCACAGACATCGTGACAAATTAAACAAAGTATCTTTATTTGTATGTTTCTTAAAATGTTCTATTTACACACATGAGATTGTACATTACCTGATTTTAAAAGAAAATTATATCAGTTTTAAAGTTAAAAAAAGAGGCGGTTTGACTTAAGAGAAAAACTTACTGGAACGGGCCCATGGGGAGTCCAAAGCTAGTGATCAACCGGTCAATTCTAAATATATCAACACCTAAATGAAGCAAAATATGTGCACCCTGTGTGTACGGAAAAAAGGTGCGATTAACAGCAAATCCGGTACAGTTTCCCACCACAACAGGAGACTTTTTAATGATCTTTCCAACTGCCATAAGGTCTAAAATCGCTTGTGCAGATGTCTTTTCGGTTCTCACTATCTCCAGCAGAGGCATAATATGAGCAGGGCTGTAGTCATTTTACAGAAAAAAATAAAAGTAAAAAGATAAATGTCAGTGCACCTCTAAACTTTAAATTAATTATATTTCAAGTTACTTGCATTACGCCTTTACAGCAAAATATTCAAGAAATCGTAACCTGAAGAAATGTGCCCCGATAACTCGATCTTGAGATTTTATTTTCTCTCCGACCAAATTTAGATCAATGGTAGATGTGTTGGTTGCCAAAATGCAATGAGGGGGGCACTCTTTCTCGATTTCACTAAATATCTTTTGCTTCAGTGGAACATTCTCAATAACCGCCTGCAATAAACAAAATTAAATGAAACATCATAGTGCGGTAAATTTTATAAAGTTCAAATTTTTATACTTTTAGGATGTAAAAGAACTAATAAAAGACGGTCTTTTAAATAAAACCATACCTCTATAACCATATCCACATCTTTGAACTCTGAGTAATCTAATACACCTTTAACCAACGATAAGGCCTTTTCAGCTTGTGCTTGTGCTAGTTTCTTCCTTGCAACCAACCCTCGAACATTTGCTACCAAACAAAGTGTTACCATCGTAAGTTTTTCTGACAATATAAATCTCTTATATAACAAAGAATAAGTTAAATTAAAGGTGGAAAGATAGCACATTGTGTAAAGTTCGTATGGGTCAGTTGACTTGTAATGCTTTTTGTCCAAAAATGTTCTTTTGTAAATAGTTAAGAAAAGTTATATAACTTCATAAATAATCTGATTCTTGAAAAATATTTGACTCATAAACACATTCTTTAGTAAAAATGGCCAGAAAAGCCACCTCTAAGTTACATAATCAACTACAAGATTTACAAAAATATAATAATATTTTACCTGATATTGTTTTAATTCCCTTTTGAAGATACTCAGAGTTGACTTCCTTCAGAACAACATTTATGTTACCGAGAATTAATGCAGTAGCTATTCCTGACCCCATTAGACCTCCACCAATCACAGCAACCTTTTTAACAGGCCGTGGCTTTAGACCAACATCGGTTACTTCAGGCACCTTTTAATGAAAGAAAGGTCAATTGAGATTTTGTAAAAATTTAGCATCTTTTTATAGAAAAAGGAGAAAACTTATTAAATTCGATTCTACCTTTGAGATTGCACGTTGTGCAAAGAATATGTGAACAAGACCTTTCGCGGTGTCGGAGAGAACAAGCTCATTGAACACCTTGACCTCCTGAAAAAACAATATTTTATAACAAATTTAGCTTGTATAAATAGATGTAAAAACTATCAGTTGTAAGAGATAGTGTTTGGATGTGTATTTGGTACTTGAAGTTGTAATGCTCCTGTTAGATGAGTTTAAGTAGGCATGTAAACGAACCTAAAGAACGTGAACAACTAAACGAACAAGGTTTTCTTGTTCGTTCGGTAAGGAAATGAATGTGTTCGTGTTTGTTTATGTTTGTTCTTTAAAAGTATAAAGTATAAACGAAGTTCATGAACGTAAACAACGAAAATAACCGAACATAGATTAACAAAGATAAATAAACGAGCTTAAACAAAGGTAAATAATAAACATAAACGAACACACGTAAACGACAGTTCACGGACATAGATGAACTAACGATACACGTGTTCATGTCAATCCACCTAACTAAATGACAGAAGGTTTTGTTCATGTTTCATTTGTTTATTAGATAAACGAACTTCATGCCGAACAGTTCATTGAACGTTAGTTCGCTTGCAAGCCTCGATTTAAGGATGTGATAGATAAAGTAATGGTATATAGGTAATTTTGCTCCATCTCTCAATAATCAATTTAATATTATAAAATGAGAATACCTTCAAAACGCCAGCATATCCACCACGAACAATCCCTTCCTCAATCACATCAAGACATGCTTGATGTTGTGGCATATTAGGGTACGACCGCTTGACTAATTGTCTAGCATTTTTAATAATCTCACGGGCTTCTGAAAGGGAACCAATCTTATCCGTCCGATGAAGAGAGCGGACCCACGGCTTACGGGCCTCTGCTATGTCTAAAGCCCATTGCCTAGAAACCTTCAATAAATCTTGAGGAGGCACAATTTCATCAATGAGACCGAGCTTTTTCCCTTCCTCCGATAGTATCGGTTTAGACGTCTACAAACAAAATCCTTTAGTTAATATCAAACGTAATGATAAATTCACATTATCAACTAAAATTAAACATGTTGAAAACGATATGTTTGGATGTGAGCTCACCAACATCATATCAATTGCCTTTGACAATCCCAAAAGCCTGGGAAGTCTTTGGGTACCTTTAACACCATATTCCATTATTTAATAAAATAATATTAATAAATTATCGATAATAAAGCATCCTAAACGTATATGTACCGTACCTCCAAAGCCAGGCATAACTCCAAGAGATAATTCAGGCAAGCCAAGTTGAGCACGTGGAGCTGCAATACGTGCATGACAACCCTGCATAAACCGACAAAATAAAATCATAAAAAAGTTTTTATCTTTTTTAGAAAAAACTGAACTTGTGAACAAACCATTGCAACTTCTAGACCACCACCGAGTGCGAGTCCTTGTACCGCAGCAACTATTGGTTTCTTGCAATCTTAGCATACCCGAAAAGAAATAAAAATGTGTATGTGTGTCAACGAATGCATACTATAATAATGCATGGTAAACTATAAGATTAAGTTTCTATAAAGTAATAAACCTTCGAGTGTGTTGGTCACGAGTTCAACGGATACATCGGGTAGATGAGATATGTCTCCTGCCATGAAAATGCTTAAACTTTTAACCGCGTGTTTGAGAAATACGATCAGTGAAAAGGGTAAAAAGGTCAAATATGAAAAGATATGTAATGAAGCTGTTACCGGTCTGGTGAACTTTCAGAAAAACATTGATGTCGAACCCACCGGAAAATCTACCGTTGTTGCCTTCATAACATAAAAGAAAACAAATTTAATAAAAATAAATAGATATATATTATATACTCTCTTTAAATTAATTAAAATGGACAAATATTGTTTTATGAATTACCCCTTGTATGGATATTGCATTTGCTCGACAAAAAATCAAAAGATTGTTCAAATATCCTAATGTATGAATCGAAAATGTTCCAACTTTTATTTAGCATTCCTTTAGCATACAAACTATTACTGAATCATGTTATCATATCATAATAACCAGTTTTATCAAGCACCCTTCTTGTTAAAAAGATGTTTACTGTTTAGCATGTTCAATTTTGCTGTTCGGTATCAGTTGTATCAAAGCCTAAAACACTAATCATATCTTAACAGACAAATTTGATTGAACATAAAAATGTTGGATTAAACGCATTATCAAGGTTTTACCAAACAAATCCTAAATAAAACAAACACTCAATTCAACGAAACAGAAAGGTCAAGATTCCAAGATTATCAAGTCTTAGCATATAAATAATAAATCATAAAACGTTCCGATTCAATAAAATTATAAAATTATAAGCTTGGATTAAAGTTATTAATTACCAGTCAAAACTATGGCTTTTACATCATCTCTTCTTGTAGCCTCTGCGAATTTCTCCTTCAATCCGGCAAGAACTAATTAACACAATAAACCCAAATTAATAAACCAATTACTAATAAAAACAAAAAAAATGGAGCAAAATCTAAAACTAGCAAAGAACTATAAAAAAAATCCAAACTAGCAAAGAGCTAAACAAAACCAATAATTAATCCAGAAATATGAAAAAATAAAAATAAAAACAAAAATTGGGCAAAATCCAAACTATCAAATTAAGAAAAACCAACAATTAATCCAGAAAATTAAAAAATGAAAGAAAAAACACCAAAAATGGGGCAAAAATCAAAACTTGCAAAGAACTAAACAAAACCCTAATTAATAAATGAAATCAAACAAACTTTATGCAAGTTTCTCTTTCAATCCAACAAGAATTAATTAACACAATAAACCCAAAACAAAACCAATAATTAATCAATAAAAAAAACCAAAATGGGGCAAAATCCAAACTTTTTAAAAAACTAAAAAATAATAAGATCAAATAAATTATATGCAAGTTCCTCCTTCAATCCTGCAAGAACTAATTAACACAATAAACCCAAATTAATAAACCAGTTATTAATTAATTAATTAAAAAAAACCCAAAATGGGGAAAAATCAAAACTTTTAAAGAATTAAACAAACCCCTGATAGATAAAAATCAAAGAAAGTATATGCAACAAAAAACCCATGAATAAAAAATGGATCTTGATTAATAATATTAAGGTGAATGAAGGGATAAAGCAGATTACTTGGAAGAGCTAAAGCATTAACAGGTGGGTTTGAGATGGTGATCAAAGCAACACCATCAGAACCCACATCCATCATCACACTCACAATTGGTTGCAATTTTTGTGGATTTTTGGTTGAAGTGAGTGAGTCTATGAAAGTCAATAATGGAGTAAAGAAGGTGATCATGGTGTTTATATATAGAGATTGGAATGACTTAATTACAAGATTGGCCCTTGTTGCTATGTTATGTTATGGTTGTGCAAACGGGTCAGATTCGGACTCGTTTAATGGTATTCTTAGGACCTGGAATCTGACCCTGTTGTAAAAAACTGGCTCGGTTTATCTAGAGAGAAACTGGTTAGACCCAACCTGGACCCAGACCCGGACAGTGGCCCATTTAGTGGTATTCTTAAGACTCGGCACTCGACCTATTGTAAATAGCCTGGTCGGAACGATTTAGGTCTCGCGGGTGTTACCTGGTTTATGTAAAGAGAGAATGGTTAGACCTGACCCGAACGGGACCCATTTAGTGGTATTCATAGGACCCGGGACCCGACCCTATTGTAAATAGTCGGGTCTGGAAGGTTTGGGTTTCGTGGGTCTTACCGAGTTTATGTAAAGAGAAAACGGTTAGAGCCGATATGTACCCGGACCAACATAGTGGTATTCTTAGGACCCGGGACCCGACCCAATTGTATATAGCGGGGTCTAAAAGGTTTGGGTCTCGTGGGTCTTACCCAGTTAAGTAAAGAGAAAATGGTCAAACCCCGATCTGAACCCAGACTCGTTTAGTAGTATTCTTAAGACCCGGTAGCCAACTATATTGTAAATAACTGGGTATGATTAGAGTCAGGTCATTCAAGTCTTATCCAGATAAGTAAAGAGAAAATGGTCAGACCCGACCCATATTCGTTTAATAGTATTCTTAGAACCTATAAACCGACCATATTATAAATAACCGGGTCTGATTGAGGTCAGGTCTTACGAGCATGTGACCTGGTTTGTGCTCACCTCTGGTTATGAATTTAGTTATTTTTATTTGTTGAAAAATGATTTAATTAGTAACTACTACCAAACTTCATAAAAAGTTGTTAAAGTCTATGTATGAGCATTCACATTCATTCCTTGTTAACCTTTTAAAAGTTTTCCAAGTCCCATTTTCTAAAGATCATATACATTTTTTATTATGCTACTAACTTGACTTTTAGTTGGGCGAATGTTAATATTTATTTTTATTAATACATAATATAAAAGTGTCACTATAGTAAAATAGTGAAAAATGCATATTGTTTGGTAACATGTAACTTTGTTTTTATGTAACTTAAGTTTGTTTAATTCTTCATTTGTGTTCACATAGTTCTACATGTATAATCTTGTAAGTTAACATTTAGGAGAGGCTGGTACGATAAGGGAGTGGAGACGAAGGTCCAACATGAGTTGGGCTACAAAGAAAGATGAAAGAAAGATGTGGAATATTAGGAGTTAAGGGTTTGATTTTGATCTAATACATTTTTAACGCCTAACTAGTACGATTAAATCGATAATTTATACAAAAATAACCAAATTGGTAATAAGAAACCGAATTTACTTGCGCATCAAGGGGGTCAAGTTGAACTTGAGGCATCAAATAGCTGAGTGTTGGGGAATTCGTGTAAATCGGTAAACTGGATGTTTCTGAAGTCATGTGTTCACTTTCAGATCAAATAATTTGAGTGTATACCAATGATTTGATCGGACAAAATCAAAATACAATTCAAGAATTTTGTACGGATTTTGGATGTTGTGTATTTCGAAAATTGCCAGTAAATTCGAATGTTCGTACAGAAATTGAATATAAAGAAGAAACGGATTTGGAACATAACTGCTAGAGCACTTTTGCACATTTTACACCTTTAGTCCCTCAAGTTAAATTAATGCGGCTTTTGGTCAAAAACCGTATTTCTAACGCATTTTCTATCCTAGCCAGGGGCTGCCGCCCTTGGACTCCGCTTCTCTCGGGGGCGTTGCCCCCCTTGGGTTCCCCGTTAGTTCCGATGTCATTCATGCAAGCGTGCACTCTTGTTTGAATGTCATACACAATCTCTAGTTATATTAAAATATCTAACACTGAGGACGGTTGAAATCCCGTCATATATACAGTCGGAAAAACGCATTATTAATAAGAACTTAGAGTGTGAACTATCAAGTATGGATGTAACTAATTTGATTAATAAGAGGAGGCCCACGAAAAAGTAAGTAGTGTGATTGTTGTTGCAATTTTTACATGATGGCTTTTGACTCTAGCCGGCTAAATGGATAATTAACAAAATCATCCCACTACTTATATCAAACTTATTGACTTATTTAAATAGTTTTGTATATGTTTTATATAAACTTATATCAAATTGAGACCAAATTATTTAGGTCTCGCGGGTGTTACCTGGTTTATGTAAAGAGAGAATGGTTAGACCTGGTTTATTCTTAAGACTCGGGACTCGACCTATTGTAAATAGCCTGGTCGGAACGATTTAGGTCTCGCGGGTGTTACCTGGTTTATGTAAAGAGAGAATGGTTAGACCTGACCCGAACGGGACCCATTTAGTGGTATTCTTAGGACCCGGGACCCGACCCTATTGTAAATAGTCGGGTCTGGAAGGTTTGGGTTTCGTATATGTTACCTGGTTTAAATAGTTTTGTATATGTTACCTGGTTTATTCTTAAGACTCGGGACTCGACCTATTGTAAATAGCCTGGTCGGAACGATTTAGGTCTCGCGGGTGTTACCTGGTTTATGTAAAGAGAGAATGGTTAGACCTGACCCGAACGGGACCCATTTAGTGGTATTCTTAGGACCCGGGACCCGACCCTATTGTAAATAGTCGGGTCTGGAAGGTTTGGGTTTCGTGGGTCTTACCGAGTTTATGTAAAGAGAAAACGGTTAGAGCCGATATGTACCCGGACCAATATAGTGGTATTCTTAGGACCCGGGACCCGACCCAATTGTATATAGCGGGGTCTAAAAGGTTTGGGTCTCGTGGGTCTTACCCAGTTAAGTAAAGAGAAAATGGTCAAACCCCGATCTGAACACAGACTCGTTTAGTAGTATTCTTAAGACCCGGTAGCCGACTATATTGTAAATAACTGGGTATGATTAGAGTCAGGTCATTCAAGTCTTATCCAGATAAGTAAAGAGAAAATGGTCAGACCCGACCCATATTCGTTTAATGGTATTCTTAGAACCTATAAACCGACCATATTATAAATAACCGGGTCTGATTGAGGTCAGGTCTTACGAGCATGTGACCTGGTTTGTGCTCACCTCTGGTTATGAATTTAGTTATTTTTATTTGTTGAAAAATGATTTAATTAGTAACTACTACCAAACTTCATAAAAAGTTGTTAAAGTCTATGTATGAGCATTCACATTCATTCCTTGTTAACTAAAAGTTTTCCAAGTCCCATTTTCTAAAGACCATATACATTTTTTATTATGCTACTAACTTGACTTTTAGTTGGGCGAATGTTAATATTTATTTTTATTAATACATAATATAAAAGTGTCACTATAGTAAAATAGTGAAAAATGCATATTGTTTGGTAACATGTAACTTTGTTTTTATGTAACTTAAGTTTGTTTAATTCTTCATTTGTGTTCACATAGTTCTACATGTATAATCTTGTAAGTTAACATTTAGGAGAGGCTGGTACGATAAGGGAGTGGAGACGAAGGTCCAACATGAGTTGGGCTACAAAGAAAGATGAAAGAAAGATGTGGAATATTAGGAGTTAAGGGTTTGATTTTGATCTAATACATTTTTAACGCCTAACTAGTACGATTAAATCGATAATTTATACAAAAATAACCAAATTGGTAATAAGAAACCGAATTTACTTGCGCATCAAGGGGGGTCAAGTTGAACTTGAGGCATCAAATAGCTGAGTGTTGGGGAATTCGTGTAAATCGGTAAACTGGATGTTTCTGAAGTCATGTATTCACTTTCAGATCAAATAATTTGAGTGTATACCAATGATTTGATCGGACAAAATCAAAATACAATTCAAGAATTTTGTACGGATTTTGGATGTTGTGTATTTCGAAAATTGCCAGTAAATTCGAATGTTCGTACAGAAATTGAATATAAAGAAGAAACGGATTTGGAACATAACTGCTAGAGCACTTTTGCACATTTTACACCTTTAGTCCCTCAAGTTAAATTAATGCGGCTTTTGTCAAAAACCGTATTTCTAACGCATTTTCTATCCTAGCCAGGGGCTGCCGCCCCTTGGACTCCGCTTCTCTCGGGGGCGTTGCCCCCCTTGGGTTCCCCGTTAGTTCCGATGTCATTCATGCAAGCGTGCACTCTTGTTTGAATGTCATACACAATCTCTAGTTATATTAAAATATCTAACACTGAGAACGGTTGAAATCCCGTTATATATACAGTCGGAAAAACGCATTATTAATAAGAACTTAGAGTGTGAACTATCAAGTATGGATGTAACTAATTTGATTAATAAGAGGAGGCCCACGAAAAAGTAAGTAGTGTGATTGTTGTTGCAATTTTTACATGATGGCTTTTGACTCTAGCCGGCTAAATGGATAATCAACAAAATCATCCCACTACTTATATCAAACTTATTGACTTATTTAAATAGTTTTGTATATGTTTTATATAAACTTATATCAAATTGAGACCAATTATTCTTGTATATGGAATTATGGATTTCATTGTATTTGTATAGACGAAAGTTGACTCCATGAGAAGCACGTTGGGAGTCAAAAAGTTGTGAAAGAGACAAAAAAAACTTAGTTATAAAATCTTTAATATTTATTTTATGTTAGAACATTTAAATATCACTAGTAGCTTCAAAGTTGGTATACATACACTAATTTTAAGTGTATATAATATAGGTGTTCATATTAAAGACGGAAACGCATAGGTCGAATAATAAACAGAAGTAGTAGTTGTAGTTTGATATGGGACAACGGTATAAAGACAAAATGGCAAAACTCGTTCTTTATGTTTTTACGGTTTTTCAATGGTTGTCATTTGAAAAACTTAATGATAAAAAACATCCTTTATGTTAAAAAATCCATGCATGGTTCGTCCTTTTAACTAACAAGGGTTAGTTTTTTCATGTTAAATTCAGTCATGTGCACCTCATGTGAGGGCAATTTAGTATTTTTATCCCCTCGAGGGTTATTTGTGTAACTGACTTAAAATTTTGGTATTTAAATAAATAATGTTTTTCTTTTTTTTAACCCTCTTCTTCCCCAAACTTCCTTTTCACAGCACCATCTTTTGTCAACCCGATCACCTCTACCTTACCGCCGCCGTCGCCACCCGCCTTTCACTACCACCGCCGCCGCCACCGACATACATGCTATTCTCTCTCTGCAAATATGAAGCTCGGGTTTTTTATATTTTTTTCTTCCAACTCTCGGCATAGTATTTTTATAGTAACCTTTTAATAGCATTTCATTTACTATATCTTTTTCAAAATAAAGTATTTATCAGTATCGAAAATGACTTTGTCGGTGCTTAGATCAATAATTTCAGTGAAATATAATTGTGCGCTTCAAAATATTCATAATAAAGTACTTTTTGGTATCGTAAACGGTTTTTGCATGTGTTAGGATCGATAGCTTTGGCGGAATATAATTACTCACTTTGACTACCTGACAATGATGAGGAGTACATATACTTTTTTTTGTATATGTTCTACCAAATAACTTTTTGTTAGATAATTGCTTTAAAATTTTTAATAGTATTTGTATATAAAAGTAAATAAAAGAAAGTGATCGAGTGGAAAGTACACGCTTTGTGTAAAAGGTAATATACATGTTTCTCGTTGCATCGTACATGTAGTAATACAAAACATGCATTTGGTCAACATTAAATAGTTTTCAACTTATAAATTTCTTTTGATAACTTGTTTGTTTATAATCCTCAAAATTAAATAGTTTTGACACTCTTTTTAGGTTAAAAAAATATAAAAATTTGGACAAAAGACTACCCCAAAAATTCTTATATTTTGCATTTATATAAAACTGCTATAAGCTTTATACTATTTATGCAAAAATTCAACTGGTATTACACAACTACATTCATCTCAAAATCTAGCTAGAGATTCGAAAAACGACCCGAGCTGTTAGATCCTTTCCGCCTTCTACGCCTCTTTTGCCTAATTCTCCAGAAATTTATAAGCAGCAAGATCCCTGTAACATTTCAACATTCGTTAACCAAAACCGAACCATTAAGTCATTAACCTTAATAAAACTCCATAACTGCAAAACATTACTAACCTAAAACACCAACAACCGCAGGCACAAGCCAATGACTCGGAAACACAACTGGCACATCCAACTGCAAAAACAAAATCATATATTATTATTGTTTGGAAATTTGGTTTTAAATAAACCCAACTATGCCCTGTTGGCAAATAACAGTCTCAACTTCACACTTGGCTAGTGGCGGTCCCAACTAAAGGTGTATTTTTTTTTCCAACGGTCTGCGACTAACAAATGGTTAACTCTGTTAGTCTGTTGCTTACGTGGCATGCATAGCGGACCGTTGGAAAAAAAAGTACACATTTATTTAAAACCAAATTTCTGAAAAAGATACACATTATTATTGCCACGTAATGCTGCCACATAGATGTTTATTGACAACTAGGCATGCCACGTAAGCAAAGACCAACGAATGGTTAATTCCGTTAGTCGCAGACTGCTGATAAAAAATACACCTTTAGTTTGGACCGCCACCAACCAAGAGTGAAGTTAGGATTATTTAAAACTAATATTCCGTATTGTGACTTAATAGTTAATAATAATCGGTTACTTACATCGTCTCTATACAGCAAGCTGAGAAACTTATTGCCAGAAGAAATCTCTTTACTTTTGTCAACAACTTTCGGGCTCTTCGAAATCGAGATATCAGAAGAAGAATTCAAACCCATTCCAAGATCAATCGCTTTATAGCCCGGTAACCGTCGATTCCGACCTCGAACCTGTAATCCGTACCCTTTTGTACCCCAAACATCAAACCGGGAATCACTCCTGCAAATCAATTCCTTTCCAAGAACCGCGGAATACATTGAGAAATTCAAGTCGGTTCTCCGTGAAGGCAGTTGATCATCATCTTGATGTAACGGTGTTTTTAGTTTGACCGAGTTTGAAAACAGTATCGGATCTTTGACTTTTTTGCCGGTGAAATCGAGTATCTTTCTTAAAAGCCAGTAACAGTTTGTAACCATATGACTACTGTCCAAACAGTTGGAATCACCGTATACTGCAATTCGACTCCCGCCAACTTCCACTAACCCAAGAATCGGTGAGTCAGCGTTGTCTTTACCGCCAAGGAAACTATGTGTGGCCGCACTTTCCGAGCTGTCATAAAACGGGAAACTATGCACGTACCCCCCACTCGGGAATTTAACAATATTAGTCCCAGAAGCGTATTTAATCAACTCGTCGTTTAAATTAAAGTCACCGTTTAAAATCCGATCACCGAAAGCGATACCGAACGGTGCCAAAAGATCATTCAACGCGGGAATATTAGCACCACCCGTAACCGGGGTCCACCAACTCCGCGTATTATCATCAAAAAACCTCATTTTAACCATCGTATCGACGTTATACCAATCTCCAAAAACAACCAAGCTAAGCCCCGTATTTACAACATCGTCCCTTAACTTTTGAATCTCTTCTTCAAAATACTCGTCTTCAAGATCCACCAACATTAACGTCCCGTAATGACGAGCGTCAAAACAAGTTAACGGTGACCCGAGCGTTTCGATATAATATCCCGCGTCTCGTAACATGTTAAACATGATATGGAAATTAGTATGCAAGTGATCCCCATGCCAATCAAGAATATCGTTTCGAACATCTAACGAGTCACGCGGGATATAACCGGGTGGGTATTTGATACTATGAAACTGGTCCCACAAAACCCTAACCGATCGTGGTGGGGTCGGGATAACTTTTAACTTTAGACGTAACACACACGTACTATGTCGAAACGAGGTTTCACCTAATCCCGGTGGACTGTAAACTTTAACGGTTACGTTACCTTCAATTTCACCCGAAAATTTAGCACCTTCTTCTTTGATTTGCATGTGAAGTGCAAGATAACCGGTCCAAGGCCAAATAATATCAGAGTAAGTAAAATGAATACTCAAAAGATTACTTTCTTCATTTGACGGATGCCAAACGGGTTGACTTTCAATGTAACCGATGACACCCATACCATTTAATATCGTTGTGTTAAACAAAACAGGCATCGCGTCAGCATAAAGTGGCTGTTGGCAAAACGGCCACGCGTACGGGCAATCCGTGTAGTCCAAAACACTCGGGAAGATGCTGGCACGTGGCGTGTAGGTTTTTAGTATTTCATATGATTCCAACAGATCGACCCGACCAGCACCTTGTTCATACATATTCGGGCCCGAAAGCTTTGCAGCCCCTTCAACTAGGGCCTGTTTCATGCTTGCGGGATTCAGAAGCTGTTTTCGTTCATTTTCAGGGATCACACTCACAAGTAGACACACTACACCAGCAACCACGGGACTCGCAACGCTCGTTCCCGATAACGTTTTACAACCCGTACTTATTTTGGATCCCATTATTTCCCGCCCATATGCAACAATGTCCGGTTTCACACGTCCGTAACTGTCAAAAACAAAATTTTTAATCATAAAATGTTGTCAGTATGACAGTATCAATGAATCATTTAGTCAATAATTATTTAAAATTTTAACTACCCGTGAGGAATCTCCCATGTGCTCATGCCACGTGAAGAAAATGAAGCGATGTGATCGTTGTAATCTATACCACCGACACCGATGACATCACTTTGATCCCCGGGATTATTCAGTGTACCGTAAAGCGGGCCATCGTTTCCAATTGCAGACACCATTATGATATTGCTTGCCGTCAATTCCAAAACCTGGTACGGTAACTGGTTAATACGAGTACAGGTCAAAATTCAAAATGGGCCAACGGGTCAACTAAAGTGTTACCTTTTCTACAAATGGAAGATCCAAGTAATCAGGACCGCCAATGCTCAAGTTTAACACATCCATATTGCTTGCGATTGCATAATTAAATGCATCTAAAAACCACGATGTGTATGAGACCTGCATTAAGCTGAATAAAAACTTATTCTTTAAACAATTAAAAGCCTAATTTTTACACATTAAGGCTAATAACTAGTGAATATGCATTACCTGCGCGTCTGTAAACACACGGAAAGCATAAATCTCAGTGTCGGGTGCAAATCCGAGACATTCTGCATCTTCACCAGCAATCACTCCAGCAACAAACGTACCGTGACCAAGATTATCATTTAAAGTATCTTCATTCGTCCAATTAGTGCGTTCCTGATATCGTAAAAACACTAATATCAGATTCTTACTATATAAATCTTGCAAATTTAACCAATTTATGAAGATAATAAAACCTTAATGTTGCGAAAATGTGGATGATCCGAACGAATTCCAGTATCGAATATAGCCATCTTAACTTTTGCCCCTGTGTAACCTTTGGACCAAAGTGAATCTGCCCCAAATAATGACGTAACTTGTGATTTCTGCAGGGATATTATACATGACACGTATTAGAACTTCATATAACTAATTAGTATTATTAGGGCTGTAAACCAACCTATAATTCAACGAACTGTTCAGCGGGAACTAAGGAAGTTCATTTACGTTCGTTTGTCATGAACAAACCTGAACAAGGAATTCCGTTCAATAATACGTTTGTTTACGCCATTATGTTTGTTAATGTTTGTTCATTAAAAGTTTTTAATATCTTTTAACAACTTCTCTAATCATACAATTTAGGCAAAATTATTAACTATAAAAACAAAACTATACACGAGTACTACGTGATTAACTTATAGGTAAATTAACATATGAATACGAATGTTAAAAATAATCCAACCGAAGTTCCAATACACTCGTTCGGTCCGGTTCGTTTACACCCCTAAACCAAACTGTTGACACCAACTATTATCAGTTAGCTAAAGAATATATAACATTCATTCGGTCCGGTTCGTATACAGCCCTAAACCGAACTGTTGACACTAACTATTCTCGGTTAGCTAAATAAAATAACACACTCGTTCGGTCTAGTTCGTTTACACCCCTAAACTGAACCGTTGACACTAACTAGTCTCGGTTATCTAAATGAAATAACACACTCGTTTGGTCTAGTTCGTTTACACCCCTAAACTGAACCGTTGACACTAACTATTCTCGGTTAGCTAAATGAAATAACACACTCGTTCAGTCCAGTATGTTTACACCCCTAAACCGAACCGTTGACACTGACTATTCTCGGTTAGCTAAATGAAATAACACACTTGTCTGTTACGATTCGTTTACAGTCCTAAGTAACATCAATTACAACATTATCAATTATCAAACAATCAATCAAAAACCTACATGTGATAACAGCTCTCTTCTCCAATCAACAGTCAAATTCCCATCCTCGGCTTCACCGAACGACATCGAAGTAAATATCTTCCCGGGCCGTCGTTTCTTCCCATCTGAAAACGCCCCAATTCTTTTACCATCATTTCCCATCAACAAATCCCTCAACCGAATACTCGAATCCACCGTGACATCCTTCACCATCTCCAACCTCTCAAACTCTCCGATCACATAACCCACCTCCACGTCATCAATCGCCACCAATCCGAAATCCGTCGGGTACCCAGATGCAGGGTTGTTCCGGTGAACCCATTTCCAGTTAGAACAGTTGTTGGTGTTTTGTAAAAGGTATTGCTTGTGGGTGTTTGATGGCTTGTATTGGGTGAATCTGACGATGTAATTGGTTTGAGGTGAAGGTGGTTTTAGGGTTTGGTTGTTGTTGGGTTTGGTGAGGTGGAAGATGATGATTGAGGTTATGAGAATGATGAGAGAGATGCTGAAGATTGAGATCTTCGCCGTCGTCGTCATGTCGCCGGAGTTTGGTTCAAGTCGTCGGAACGATCCGTCATCGGCGACACTGAGAAATTGATTGATCTCTTGGGAGTTTAGAATAGAAATGAGTACACAAGTACAATTTAATTTATTAATATTGAGTATACCCGTACACGACAAAACACAAACACAAAATGTATACACCGGTATACGACACTGAAGGTTATCGTGTACATGTATCACGAACACGAACTTGTTACTACCTGATATACGCGATAAACCACGATAAGAGCTCTTTACAAACATATATTTGATAACATGTTTAGTGAAACAAATGTTGGAGAGCGAATGTTCGTTAGTGGTGACGGTTGAGAAACAGACACTGAGAATGTTTTAAGAATATAGGGTTTAGAATAACTTATAATTATATATATATATATATATTTAGTTATAAAAATTTAACCATGTACTTAACATATGCACAATAGGTAAATAGGTATTTTATCTATTTAGATATGAAAATTAATAGGTAAATTCGTGTCTACTTTTTTAGTACACGAAACCTGTTAAGGCTTTACATGTTACCTGTTAAAGTCATGTAGGTACGTGTCGTGTATTCGTGTCTCATGTATAAATTCTTAGCCCTAGTAACACCAAAATTAAAACAAAAACTAAAAACAATAAACAATAATAATTAATATAATGATAGATTGATAGGTTTGATATTTCGTAAATCATAATACATTCAATGATGATGCGTTTAAGGATCTGTTTCATATATTAAATATAGATAATCTCTACATATTACAAGCATGTACAAAATATTAAGCATACCCGTATTGTGCTGGTGCACGTATCTGATTATACTCGTACCGAGAATCAATAAAAACGTGTATCAATACCCATACCGAACATGTTAAATTGATAATTGAGGAGGGCAACACCTCAACCGCTCCTGCTGATGCAGGGCCCGTACCTCTCGGGAATCAAAATACAATTTCTGGTTTGACGGATGGGCCAGCCAGCAGCTTTCTATCTGAGTAGTCACTACGGCCTACCCTATTGTTGAGTCTTTGGAAGTGGTTTCACTCCTTTATAGGTCGGGACTCGCTCGGGGGCTGAGATAATCCCTCTAGAGAAATGAGGCATACTGGTAATAAGGCCTCCCACATAGGGGGGGGGGGGGTGAAAAGCTAAGCTTTGCGGAGCGGACCAATCTTCGTGTCCAATCTGAACCAAGCTCAAAGCTAAAAAAAGAATAAGGAAACACACTCTTTGTCGGAACGAGGAAGAACTGTTGACGCAAAATCCGCTTTTCCGCTCTTTCCCTCTCTTCCTTGCGACAAGATTCGGAAACTAAGTCAGAGATATGATATCTCATTGCTAGTGTTCTTAGATAGTAGGGACCTGCTTGTGCCAGTGGCAAAAAACCAGATCGTTGCCCGAACTACCCCTCTCAATGCCTGCTTCTTACTACCATTTCTATTGAGTAGTCAACGGTGGATACATATACGAGCGCGATACGGGTATTCAGAACAAAATGCTCATCTTTAATCGTAAGACATGTTTGTTGATTTTAGTTTTTATATTTTATTTTGTTGGTGTTATATAAAAATAGTTATCGGAAATTATGATGTAAATTTTGTATGATTTTTAGGCATGTAAACGAACTGTTTGTAAGATGTTACGCGAAAGTTCTTCTATCTTCATTTATTTAAACAATGAACGAATACGAACAATTTTTTAATACCATTTAGTTGAGAGAAACAATTATGAAGTAAGAACACATGTCATTTACGCATCTTTGTAGATATACAACTGATAAAGCTTACACATGTTATATTGGTAAGTTTGATCATGGCCACAAGAACACGTTTGTTTGTGGTTTCAACACTTACATGCATGTGATGCTTTAAATAATAATAATAACAAACTTTAATGTCAATCTATGTTTTATATATTGTTTTTTAAATAAATATGATTAATGGAGACATCAATGAAGTTTGATTGGTTGGCTCATGGGTGATCATTAAAGTTTATATCTCCGAATTGTCCTAAGTTCGAATCTCGGCATGCACATTTCATTTTGAATTTAATGGAAAAATTGGTTTTACCGGTTCACCCGCTAGGTCAACCGGTCGGGCCGGTCCGGGCCAACCATTCACCCGCAAAACCGGCCTAAATACACTGACCTGACCCGACCCGGTATAGGGACCGGGTCCCGATCGGACCGGTCTAACTGGCCGAGCTGGGCCGGGTTTTAAAAGACTGATCACCATCCACCACCCACTTTCACAGTTCGTACACCACCACCACCACCAATTGTTTCAGAAGTCTGCATACGTTAAAAATAAACAGTTTTCTTCTTACAGACAGATTTACAAACATTTTACATTTAAAAAAACAAACAACAGATTACTTTTACAACATTATTTACTCGGTTTTTCCTCCTATTTGACATTTATACCCTCCGCCCCACCCCCACTAATAATACTTCCCCCCCGCTCTCATAATTTCAAATCCCCAAAAACAAAACTTTCAAATAACCAATTTGTATTGTCTTCAACCCTCAAAAACCTGAATCTGAATCCCAATAACCTCAATTACAACTTCATTTCCGATCAGTTCATCTACCAGATCCAATCTTCTTCCATCAATTACACTCTAATTACTTCAGCCGGCCATTTTGTATCTATCTCACTATTAATATCCGAAAACCCTAGCCGTATTATAATCCAACGGTCAAGATGAACAGATCAGGAATGCATAGATCTGGTTCTAACGCTGGATATTACAACCACCGTCAACAACAGGATGAATTTATTGAATCTAATTTCAATAATAATAATAATAATAAGTGGCTGCAGTCAGCTGGTCTTCATCATTTGTATTCTTCAAACCCTAATTTTCCTCCACTTCAGGTACTTAGTTACTTGATTGATTGCTTAATATTTATTTTTATGTTTATCTAAATTTTATTTGCCTTAACTAGAGCTGTAAAACTCGGTAGTCTGCGGTGGGGTCGGAATATGGATTTAATTGGATTGTAGTTATTAAAGTTATTTAAACTTATTAATCAGATTGGATTAGTAAGTATAATTTTTCAGATAGTTTGATGAGTTTGACCAATTTCGACATTTGTTGACCTGAATTTGATCGATTTGGGCCGGATTTGGCGAGAACTTAGACCGATGACTAATTATGAGGTCTGATTACCCGAATTTGAATTGGTAGGAGTGTAAACGAGTCGAGCTGAGCCTGAGATCAACTCATTTTGAGTTATGAGAGTTCGACGTTGGATTGTTTTAAGATCTTTTTATAATGTTCGTGTTCGGCTTGCGAGTCCTTTTTTCAAGCTCGAGCTCGGATCATCTGTTATTTGTATACTTTATTAATTATTGTTAAAAATTTAAGAAAAACTTAAAACAAGCCTAAGCTTTGCTCAAGCTCAGTTGTGCAATTTGAAATTAATACATAGAAGTTCAAAAGAGTTAAAACTTAATAATAAGCAAGGTTCGTTAAGGCTTGAGCTCGATAACGCTTAGCTCATTTGAGCTTTTTATAGATCCGAACTTGAGTAGCTTGCGAGCGGCTCGACTCATTTGCACCCCTACGAATTGGTCACTTACAGATTTTTGATTAACCAATGGCTTATACTGATTTTTACAATACTGGTCTTAATAGAGAATCAACTGTGCTAGGTTAACTTTTTGACTGATAACTGATTTGAGTGCAGGAATATGGGTTTCATGGCAATAGTGATGTTGATGGATCAAGACCGAACAGAAATTCACAGAGGAATGCAACAGGGAGTGCAGATGCATCGTCTCCTTCCGCTTTTTCACGTTCATCAAGCTTTGCAAAATATGGTAATGTGGAGCAAGTATCTCCCAATGAGTTCAGCCCTGGTTTACTTGATCTTCATTCCTTCGATACCGAGCTGTTAACAGAGGTTAGTTATTTAGTTAGTTACTTAACTATAGATCTGTAGTTAGTTAGTTACTTACAATAATGTCTTTTACATGCAGGTGCATAGTGAAAACAACTTGAATTTGCTAAATCAACCTTCGTATGGCGAGGGTTTTGATGGTGCAGATGCTTATTCGTTAGCCAACAAATTTGCTAATATGTCATGTGGTCCAGTTGAGAACAATGTTGTTAAGGGCTCATTGGCAGACAAAGAGAAAGCTAGTAATGTTGCTAAGATTAAAGTTGTGGTATGTTTTCACAATACTCGTTTCCCAATTGCTTTTTGTATATTATTCTTTGTGCTTTTGCTTAAATGTGTTAAATGCAGGTGCGCAAGAGACCGCTTAACAAAAAGGAGCTTGCAAGAAATGAGCAAGATATTATCAGCATTGACTCTGATACTGGTTCACTTACTGTTTATGAATCTAAAGTCAAGGTGGATTTGACTGAATATGTAGAGAAGCACGGATTTGTTTTTGATGCTGTGATGAATGAAGATGTTACAAATGATGAAGTGTGTATATCAGATCGTGTCATCATTAACATGTTGCTCTTTTATAGTATATTTTAGCTGATAATTAACTTTGTGTTGTAGATATATTCACAAACTGTGGAGCCCATAATTCCAATTATCTTTCAAAAAACAAAAGCAACCTGCTTTGCTTATGGGCAAACAGGTATCACTCTGTCCTTTCATGTGATGATTGTTATTACTTATTACCTAAAAATATTTTATAAAATTTGCTGACGTCATGTTGTTATTTTTTTTAAGGTAGCGGGAAGACGTATACAATGCAACCACTTCCCCTCAGAGCTTCTCAAGATATTTTCAGACTTATGCATTATAACTACCGAAACCAAGGTTTTCAGTTATATGTCAGCTTCTTTGAAATTTATGGAGGGAAGGTTTTCGATCTCCTTAATGACAGAAAGTGAGTTTTCACTTTTTAGTTAGTTCTTGATATTTTCTTTGCATACTTATCAAGTGTTATTATTTTTCAGGAAACTTTGCATGAGAGAGGATGGAAAACAACAGGTTTGCATAGTCGGTTTACAGGAGTATAACGTATCAGATGTGGGAATAATCAAGGAAATAATTGAAAAGGGTAATGCTACAAGGAGCACGGGTACAACTGGTGCAAATGAAGAATCTTCTAGATCACACGCGATTCTTCAACTTGCTGTCAAGAAATTGGTTGATGGAAATGCATCCAAACCGCCCCGTTTGGTTGGGAAGTTATCTTTTATTGATCTTGCTGGAAGTGAACGCGGAGCAGATACTACTGATAATGATAAACAGACAAGGTCAGCTGTTTTTGAAATCTTTTTAACTGAACTCTAAACAATTATGTACACACAAATGTGTTAATAAGTTAATAAATCTTGATTGTTAATATTGCAGGATGGAAGGTGCTGAAATTAATAAAAGCTTACTTGCATTAAAGGAATGCATCAGAGCTCTTGATAATGACCAGGGTCATATTCCATTTAGAGGAAGTAAATTAACTGAGGTTTTGAGAGATTCGTTTGTTGGTAACTCACGTACGGTTATGATATCATGCATTTCACCGACCGCTGGATCTTGTGAACATACACTCAACACACTGAGATATGCTGACAGGTGAGCTGTGACCTGAACCACTTTAACCTTTTTATATGAATTTAGAGACATTGAATATGATATATGATTGGCTAAATTTTACATATTAGGGTTAAGAGTTTATCAAAGGGAAGCAGTTCTAGAAAGGACCTGTCATCTTCAATGTCAAACCTTAGAAACTCAATTGCATTGCCTGTATCTTCATCAGCATTAACGCGCTCTGAAGATGTTAAATTTGAAAAACAACCGTATGAAACTAATAGATTTGGATGGCCTAAACAAACAGATAGGGGCCCAGTTGGAAGATCAATGGTTTACACACCTCCAACTGAAAATTACAGAAGTGATTATGGAGGTACAGATGAAGAAATTATGGAAGATGATTTTGACTATTCCATGGAAGTCAACGAACCAAAAAACATTCCAAAGTTTGAGAAGCCAGTCACTCAAATGAAACCTATTGTTGAGGACAATGATGATCTCACTGCACTTCTAGAGGTATTTTTATTTATTTATTTTGGTATGGTTACTAGTAGGCCTTTAAGCGAACGAACATGAACAATTTGTATTGCTCATTTAGTTAAACGAGCTGACGTTAACACATTTCTCGTTCATTGAATTGTTCATGAACCGTCTGTTAGAAGGTTCGCTTATGTTTGTTTGTTTAATAAGCGAACGAACATGAACAATTTGTATTGCTCAATTAGTTAATCGAGTGGACATTAACACATTTCTCGTTCGTTCATTTATGTTCGAGAATGTTCATTCGATTACGTGCAATTATGTTTGTTAGTTTGCGTTTGTTTACATATACTCGTCTAATTTTTTTAGCCTCGTTACAATTTAGTCTAGTTACAATAATTTTTTCGGCCCAAAATATGTATAGTCTTAATAAATTTAAATTGGTGTTTGCACGAATATGTACAATAATTATTTAGGCCCAAAATATGTATTTTTATAATAAATTGTAATTGGTGTTTGCTCAACTATATTCATTCACAAATGAACATAAGTGAACACGAACAAGAAAACGCTGCTCGTTTTATTTTTTTGTGTTTGGTTAAAGTTAAACGAGCGAACACAAACATGCACTGCTCGTATTTGTTTGGTTCGTTTTGTCTATTATTACTAATAATATAGTATTTAACTTATTAATATCTATGGGACCACTTTGTATTTACTTTAGGAAGAGGACAATCTTGTACATGCTCACAGGATACAAGTGGAGGAGACTATGGATATTGTTAAAGAGGTACTTAACTCATCTAATCTTATTTTGACTTCTACAAGTCAAATGGGTTAAGCCGAAAGTTGCTAATTTGTTTGACCTGTTACAACTACAGGAAATGTGCCTGCTGCTAGAAGTAGATCAACCAGGAAATCAACTCGACAATTACATTGAAAAACTGAACTTACTTCTCTCCCAAAAAGCATCCGTGATTCAGAAACTACAGACACAATTACATAATTTCCAAAACCATTTGGAAGAATACAATGTTCTATCGTCTGCCAAATAAGGTGAGTGTTTGGTTCCAATCTCGTTGTGTTTTATGTATTCCGTTACATTTGATTTGGATTTCGCGTGTGAATTATGTAAGCTTTGTGTAACTTGTGGCGAGTTATAGAAAAATCAAAATCCGGTTTTGATTGTGAGTTTGTGAGTCAAATATCTTGTTTGTTTTGATTTATGACTATAACATTATAACATGTTCCAGATAACCCTTAAAATGATTACCACATTAAACAAATGAAATTTTGATTTCATTTCTAGAAAAAGTACATGATAAGATTTGAAGTATAAAGTCAAAATTTTCACATTTGGTTTACATTAATGTGTGCTTTTTTGTCTTTATTCTTTTCTTAATTATGATTGGTTGCTAAACCTAAGCTATCAACTCTATTTGATGTTAACATGGTTTTTGCCTGCATCCAAGGTAACTAGACATGAACATTAATTTATGATGTTGATAGGTGTCAAAAGTCTTGTTGTGACATCATTTATTTGTAATATAGGCTTATTTGATAAATTATTGTTATCGTTAAAAAATAATTTTATAGTTTACGTTCTCTTTTAAAATAACTGTTTAAGAGTTTCGTAACAGATTATGTTATGTTTAAATTAGAGTTAGGATGAACAGATGAATGTTTTTAAGGTTAGATGTGGAATGAAACTTTTTCGAATTTAAGATTTTGTTGTACTTATCATGGAGGAGAACCTAGAGGGGTCAATCAAGTAAAGAAAAACAAATGTGCTTATGCTCTTTTCAAAGACAAATGGATGTCCACATGATGCACAAAACAACTTTAATGTGTCCACAAGATCTACAAAATGGAAATGTGGTCTCTAAGTTGACTTTTAGACATAATTAGAAGATGTGACACTTGCTATTGCTAAATAACTTTTGGCATAGATATATAAATAGTACATACGACACTTGTTAGAATCTTAATCGTTTGAGATCAAGATTTCTATCAACCATTTAAGATTGAAGTGACTCAAGACTTGAGTTCTTTACCTAGTTGTGAGGCTAAATCTCTTGTTGATTTTGTTACACGGGCTCGATTTAAAATTTTGCATTATTTGTTAACTACATGTCAGATTTTATAAAACAAAACTATTTTGATTGTTGTAGACTTGTAGCATTAGAATCATGTTTGACATGGGACCTAGTGTCTTATAATTTAGATTAAGTTGCATTTATGGACGTTATGTTTGGGTTAAATTGCGGGATTCATCATTGGGTCATGATTTTTTTAGATTTAGCCCCTCTGATCATCGTGGCTTTGATTCGTTGGTTTCACGACTTTAAGTTAATTAATTATTTTTTTCGAACATTTTGAACCTGAAAAAGTCTCTTTTTTGTTTAATTTATTTTTAAAGTTTATTTGTTTATAGTTTCTTTAAACTTTAATATAAAGAGGTAGTCACCTTCTTTAAGGAATATTTTAGTTATTCTTTTCTCCTTTGTGCAAATAATGGCTGTCTTTGATTAAATAAACATATTCTCTTCTTTTGGAATATAAAATGAATAATAAATTACCAATTAAAAATTACGAAAAAGATTATAGCCATGCAATTTTAAGAGTCTTGTTGGCTGTTTTTGATTGGTCCATTTGTTACTTAAAAGAATCAAATTTTGTAGTATTCTATCAAGCTTACAATGACAGTATGAATAAATAAATACTAAATTAAGTAGTGCTAGAAATATAGTATTACAAATCAAAGATATAATTTATAACTAATAACAGGCTATGTCTAATGTACTTTGAGTTATAAAACTATGTTAATCATATGTCAATGTATTGTTTGTCACGTGACACACTATATAAAAATAGGGATTAAGACTCCGGATTCTCACATTGAATCAATGAAAATAACCAAAAAGACGTTATATATCAGTATTCATATAAGCAAGGGGTTACGTAGAGATGGGTTTGGATCAGATACAAATGAAATTAACGTGCTAAATGTGAGAATCAAGTAGAGTAATTATTATACAAGTAGAGTAATTATGTAATTACATCATAGAGTAATTACGTAATTACTCTATGATGTAATTACATAATTACTCTACTTGTATAATAATGACTCTACTTGATTCTCACATTTAGCACGTTTACTTGTATATATAATTACTCTACTTGATTCTCACGTTTAGCACGTTAATTTCATTTGTACGTTAACTTTCCCCATGTAGAGATAGCCAAAACCTTTTTGTGTTATTCACAATTTATCTTGCTTTGTAAATTCGAACGTTTGGATATACATATTTATAAGTTATAAATGTTATTTTGTTTAGGAAATTCGGTTTATAATAAAATCAATACATATAAAGAAAATAGATATGACGAAACTATTAGGTCGATTCACACATGGTCCCCCCCCCCCCAAAAAAAAAAAAACATTAGTTACCTTTTTTTCTTTCTGAAAATTGTCGGGTGAAAGTCGTCGGTTTGTGGTGGGGTTAAGGGGATGACGACGATATAGGTAGGACTCTATGTTATGATCTATGTGGATGGGAGTGTTTCAATGGTGATTGTAGGTTATGGGCGGTGTCAAATGGTTGTCTCAACATAGATGGTGACCATGGTTGTCCTAGAATTTTCAGTAATAATATTTTTTGTTAATTTGAAAAATAATAATATCAAATCAATAAAATAAATACCACATGTGTATTGAACAAGGCTGAAAAGTCAATGATTTTCTATATAAAAAGGATTCTGTCATTATAATTCTGTGTAATGCGTTGAAATGAATCTATCATGAATTACTTGTCATCTTATTATATGTTTTTCTATACAGAAATCTATAAACAAAAAAAATGTAAAAACTATTTTACAATATGTATTTCTGTTTTTTTTAAGTTTCTGGGTATATTGATATTTGTTGTATTCATCATTTTCTATTTTTATTTTTAGTAAATATATTTCTCTATAAGATATAAACACTTTTCTGTTAATTGATTTTATTTAAACTATTTAAATACACATTTTTTTATATTTAATAAACGCCATTAAAAAAATAATCTATTAAATAAACAACCAATCAGTTAATAAAACTGTTTCTTAAATACAACTAACAATAAATAATTGGTTGGCCAATCAACTCCTACCACATCTCCATCGTTTGTCTTTCTTCTTGATTTTTATTAAACAGCCAACGAATAGAGCCGACTATCTGGAGTAACCCAATAACAAACGTAGACCTCATACTCATACACTCACGATCGCAGGCAGCTCCGGGTAATTCAAGTCCATCATCTTCTATGTCCGGAAAAACCTGTCTCCTGAAAACCCACTACAATAAAACCCGAATTAAATCAAATTCAAACTTGACACCTTGATGTCTCCAAATCTTATATCACAAGAGCTTGGGAAACTCCTAAAAGTTCAAAAAACTTATGCCTACGTGTTCATTAATTTAAACATGAAAGTGTACAAATATCTTTAATATTGCACACCAAATCTAATAAGTCTTATTTTCTTTTTGTTTTGGTTAGGAATAGGTTGGTACTGTAAAGAAGATGGTTGTAATGAAAGTAATGTTTATTACTTGAATAAACCCTAGCTATCAAACCATAAAAGGCTCATGGGCTTTAGCCAACTATATGGGCTAAAACCCTAATTATAACTAAATACAACTAACATCCTCCTCAAGTTGGAGCATAGATGTTAATCATGCCCAACTTGTTACAAATAAAATCTATCTGAGCTTTCCGGAGCGGTTTAGTTAGAATGTCTGCTAGCTGAAAATTTGTCTTCACATGAACTGGTTGAATGGAAGGAGGATCAGTTTGTGTGCCTATTACTCGATCTCTGATAAGGTGGCAGTCGACCTCAATATGTTTTGTCCTCTCATGAAATACTTGATTCTTGGCTATGTGAATGGCTGACTGACTATCACAGTATAACCTCATCAAGTCATTAGAAACAACCCCGAGCTCTCTGAGAAGACGACGAACCCATGTCATCTCTGATGTTACATCTGCCATGGCTCTATACTCTGATTCGGCACTCGACCGGGAAACCGTGTGTTGCTTCTTACTCTTCCATGATACAAGATTTCCTCCAACAACACACAATATCCGGTGGTAGATCGTCGAGAAATCGGACAACCTGCCCAATCTGCATCTGAGAACCCTGATATCCGACCATCTCCTTCTTCCGTGAAGGCACCTACACGACAATGACCCTGATCGGAGTATAATATACCCAAGCCAGGTGAGGTCTTAAGATATCTTAAGACACGAATGGCAGCATCCCAGTGACCGGTGTATGGTGTAGCCATAAATTGGCTCAGAACACTGACGGTAAAGGAGATATCCAGTCGTGTGACGGTTAAATAATTAAGTTTACCAACCAACCGTCTGTATCGCTCAGGATCTTTCATTGGATCTCCTTCCTTTGGGAGGAGTTTCTTTGTAGGAAGCATTGGGGTATCAACAGGTTTACAACCCAGTAAGCCACATTCAGTTAATATATCAAGAACATACTTTCGTTGGGAGAGAAGTATTCCTTGTGGAGAGCGGGATACTTCTATGCCAAGGAAATACCTCAATCGACCTAAGTCGCTGACCTGAAACTGAGACTGAAGAAACTGCTTGAGTTCGATAATCCCGACCTCGTCATCACCAGTGATTATAATGTCATCCACATAAACAACTACGATAATCCTCTTTCCTTTCTGGTGTCTAAAGAAGACAGAGTGATCGTAGGCACTCCGAGTTATCCCAAACTGTCCCATAACACTAGAGAATCGACCAAACCATGCCCTGGGAGACTGTTTAAGACCATATAGAGAACGACGTAGTCTACAAACTTTCGAGGCCTCCTCCTCAACAACGAACCCTGGGGGCTGCTCCATATATACCTCCTCCTCAAGAACACCATTAAGAAAGGCGTTCTTGACATCAAGCTGATGGAGCGGCCAATGATTAATGGCAGCAAGAGCGATACAAATACGGACAGATGACATTTTAGCAACCGGAGAGAAGGTTTCATCGTAATCAATGCCATATGCCTGAGAATACCCTTTTGCAACCAACCGAGCCTTTAAGCGGTGTAAGGAGCCATCCGGGTGTAGTTTAACCGTAAACACCCAACGACAACCAACAATACGCTTCCCTTTAGGAAGTGTTTCAAGATCCCATGTATGATTGGACTTTAGAGCCCCAATTTCATCTTCCATAGCCTGTCTCCATCCTGGGTGAGCGAGAGCGCTCGTCACATTCTTGGGAATCGGGTAGGAATCAAGGGTAGTGGTGTACGCATGAGATTCAGGAGATAGGTGGGTGTAGGCAACATAGTCCTGAATTGGGTAACGAGTACATTTCCGAGGTTCCTTGCGAAAGGAAATAGGTATATCGGGAAGTGGGGCGCCAGGAGGATCATAAACGGGTGTATCAGAGGTTGTTGGATCGGGTAAGGATGTATTAGTGAGAGGTGTGGATTGCTCAGATGTAGACGGAGTATCGGGGGGTATTTCGGGGGTCGTGGCCAGGGTGTGAATCAAGAGTCGCTGATGTTTGACCCCTACCCCGCCTAGCATATGTGAAAAGCAGTGGCGGAGATTCTGTCGGTGGGTCAGAATCAGTAGAGATTGGATCGGTAGAAGGAATTGACACAGGAATGGTGGGGATGAAGGGAGATGTGGGTATATCGAGGTCGGGAAACGGGTCAGAAACAGGATTGGAACACTCGAGAAAGTAAGGAGACTCGTGAAAAGTGACATCGGCACTGGTAAAGTATCGGTGAAGTGATGGGCTATAGCATCGATACCCTTTTTGAACCTGTGAGTAACCAAGAAAGACACAACGAATGGCTCGGGGATCAAGTTTGATGGTTTTTGGACTATGGTCATGAACATAGGCGACGCAACCAAATACTTTAGGTGCGAGAGGAAATGGATCATCGTTGGGAAATAGTACAGAAAACGGTGTTTTACCATGAAGAACGGTTGAGGGCATGCGGTTAATCAGATATGTGGCAGTGAGAATGGCATCTCCCCAAAAACGATGAGGAACACGTGATTGGATCATGATTGTGCGAGCAACATTCAATATGTGACGATTTTTGCGTTCGGGCACACCATTTTGTTGAGATGTATAAGCACACGATGATTCATGAATAATGCCGTTGGTTTTTAAGTATGAAGAAAAGTTGGTGGAAAAATATTCTTTAGCATTATCAGATCGAAAAGTTTTAATGGTGGTGTTAAATTGGTTTTGAACATAAGCATTAAATTCTTGAAATATGGAAAATACCTCACTACGAGATTTCAACAAATAAACCCAAGTAGTGCGAGAATAGTCATCAATAAAGGTAATAAAATATTCAAAACCCAACGTAGATTTGATAGGGCAAGGACCCCATACATCAGAATGCAACAGTTCAAAACAAGAACTGACTCGATTGGGCACCCTAGGGGGATAGTGACGCCTGGTATGTTTACCAAGTTGACACGACTCACAATGAAAATTAAAAGACGAAAGTGGTAAATCTGGTCGCATTTGCCTCAGAACCGCTGTAGAGGGATGACCTAACCGACAGTGAGCCTCCCTGACAGCGGAATCACATAAGTTTGCTACAGGATGCGAAAACGGGGATATACGATAGAGACCTCCTGATTCAAAACCAGTACCAATTACTCGGTTTGTTCCTAGTTCATGAAAAACGCAGTGAGTTGGGTAAAAGGTCACAGAACAGTTGTTTTGTTTGGTAATCTGACTCACTGAACAAAGACTGGTAGGAAATTTAGGAACAAATAGGATAGAAGACAGTTTTAGGTTTTCCGAGTTACTGATGGATCCTATGCCGAGAACAGGACATGAAGATCCATCGGCAAGATGTACCGGTGCATGGGAAACATTTTGAAGACTAGAAAAAATACCCCGATTCCCAGTCATGTGATGTGTGGCTCCAGAATCAATCACCCATGATAAGTCAAGGCTAGAAGGTTTACCTGAATGTGTCGAGCTGGTTTGAGGATGAGGCAACTGGGAGGTAAGAAACCGTTGAATAAGATCATGCTCCTCTTTAGTAAATGTATACATGTATGTATTTTCGCCCATAGTGATACACGAAACTGAAAATTGACTGTGAACAGTAACAAGTGCGGGTGGAGGGCGGGAACAGATTCCGGCGTAAATAGTTAATCGTCGTGAACAGTTAATCCGGGCAGCGGACAGTAATTCCAGCAGCGAACAGTAACTTTCCGGCAGTGAACAGAAATTCCGGCAAACGAACAGTAACTTCCGGCGTGAACAGTGATTTCCGGCGTGAACAGTGATTTCCGGCGTGAACAATGATTTCCGCGTGAACAGTGATTTCCGGCGATGAACAGTACTCCGGGTGAAACAGTGATTCCGCGCGTGAACAGTATTCCGATGAACAGTGATTCCAACGTGAACAGTGCTCGTCGGTGAACAGTACTTTCACGGTCGAAAAAAAAAAAAGATTTTGTGACAGGACAGAACAATAAGGCAGGGGCTTGTTTCAGATCTGAAGGCTGCTGGTGACGGCTGGTCAGACTCGGGTTCGGGTCAGATCGCGGCTAGGGTTTGGATCGAGAGCCGTAGCTCTGATACCATGTAAAGAAGATGGTTGTAGTGAAAGTAATGTTTATTACTTGAAAGTGTGAGAAATACATAAACAACAACATCTATTTATACACAAATAAACCCTAGCTATCAAACCATAAAAGGCCCATGGGCTTTAGCCAACTATATGGGCTAAAACCCTAATTATAACTAAATACAACTAACAGGTACCATACATGAAAACCAAGAAAATAAATAACAATTTTATTAAAATGATTGTACTTACATTCCAAGTGAAATAAACAAGCTTCTAGCTTGGTGGCATGTTTAGCTTGGTGGCATGTTTAAAATAATACCATAAGAAAATATGTTGTGGTAGACCCGTGGTAGAATTAGTGGTTGTGTGAGTTAGACGCTCTAATCAAAATATAATGATTATTTTTAATAAAATTGTTTCGTTTTAAGCGATAGAAATTTTTTGAGTTTTTTTGGAGATTAATAAAAATCGAAATCGAAAATAACAAATAGATTTCAAAAATTTTAAAAACCGACTTTAAGAATTTTGGTATGGTTTAACGCACGACCGAACGGCACAAAGTGGCTGAGAATTCTACTCTTATAACATATAATAATAAATACTTAGGTTATTTATAGAGATGAGCTCGGTATTATATCGATACCAATCCAATATTTCCAGATCCCGTTTTTTTTTTTAAAATTGATACCGGTACTGAAAACTGCTCTAGTCATCTCCGGCACCGCAGACAAAAGTTCGATAAATATCAACACCGTAACGATCCCGAAACATCAACTAGGTACCGAACAATACCTATTTCGGTCTCATTTTGTGGCACAATGATACGAGGCTTAGGTTCTCCGTTTTCCACTAGAGACCAAAATCTCTGACGCCACCGTGACCCTGGTTAAGAAAACTAGTCATCGTTAAGGTGTATCGGTTTTAATTAACGAATTGGCTCCTGACGGTCCGAACTTTTAAAGTATTTGTTCCCAACGGTCCACAACTAACAGAATCCTAACGCCGTTAATTGCAGGTCGCCGGAAAAACATTTTTGGAAAAACTTAACATTTTCGTCTCAAACATCTTCGTAACTTTGTATCGGACCTTTAGAAACTTTTTTGTAGTAAAAACCCCAAATTTTTAAGTCGCTGGAATTTTAGAACCATCGTCGAAATCGGTTGATGGTGCTCAAGTGGTGGTGGTTGGTCGGTGGTGGCGGTGTTCAGGTGGTGTTTTCCGGAAAAAAAATGTGACTTTTCCGGCAAAAACGTTTTTCCGGTGACCTGCAACTAACGCCGTTAGAATTTTTTTAGTCGCGGACCGTTGAAAACAAATACGTTAAAAGTTAGGACCATCAGCAACCAATTCATTAGTTGGGTTCGATAGCGACTAAAAGATAATAGTTAAGATTAATAAAAGGTACTAATATATTTCGTAATAAAAAATAAAAAGTAAGGAAGAAAATATCTGAATACACACTCTCGTTTTGGCGCGTGTTTTACCCGTCAAAATATCTAAAACTTGTCCCCACTGCCGGTGACCATCATAATTCTTCTTGTTCTTGTTGCTCATCATCTTCTGCATCTTCATATATATATATATATATATATATATATATATATATATAGACACTCAAACAAACAATCAACATTAATCTCATGGACTCGAACGATATAATCGCACCGTTCATCCTCAAGACTTACCACATGGTCAACGACCCCTCTCTAGACGGGTTCATCCGTTGGGGCCTTGCCAATAACACGTTCATCGTAGTCGACCCGCTTGAGTTCTCGCAACGCCTCTTGCCTGCTAACTTCAAACACAACAACTTCTCCAGCTTCGTTCGACAATTAAACACTTACGTAAGTGTTTATTATTAATTGTTATTGTTTCATTTAATTATTTCTGGTGGTTACATTTTGTTACTATTTCGTAACAAACTTTAACCCAATGTTTTAAAATCCGGTATATATCGGTTTAACTGGATTTCAGGTAAGTGGCCGGTTCAATTAATTACTAAATGATTAGTTAATTAATTGAACCGTCGATATTTGTTGTAATACTGGTTTAAACCGGAGAACCGAAACCAAAACTTTTGACGGGTAAACATTTTGGGTTACTTTTTATTTTTTTACTGTAATTTTATATTTTAAGTAATCATAAACTTGATGTATTTAACATTATTTTAATTTATAAACCTGTATTGTAGACTTTTATTTAAATGATTTTTTTGGAAATAATTTGATGTACTTTTATCTTATTTTTTAAGGTGAAGTTGTATTTTTATGGAATTATAGTGTTAACTATTTTAGCTGTTTTTTTAAAAAATTGGATTCGAAAGCCTTCTGTTTGAATTTCGGTTTGTGATTAAATCAGGGTTTCAAAAAAGTGGATCCGGATCGTTGGGAGTTTGCGAACGAGTGGTTTTTAAAAGGACAAACACACTTACTAAAGAACATAGGACGGAAAAAACATAATAATAGTAATAGTAATAGTAATAGTTATAGTACTACTGCTACTGCTGCTGAGAATGATAATAATATTATTAGATATGAGGATGAAATGATGACAATTGAGATAGCCAAGCTAAAGCAAGAGCAAAAGGCTTTAGAACAAGAGTTACTTGGTATGAACAAGCGGCTCGAGGCGACCGAGCGGCGGCCCGAGCAAATGATGGCCTTATTGCATAAAGTAGCGGATGATCCTGAGATCTTGCCACGTATGATGCTTGAAAAGGATCAACGGTTGAAGCGTTTGGTCGATAATAAGCGGCAACGGGTCGTGAACACACCAACGAATGAAGGGACGTCGTCGATGTCGTGGCGGTGGACAGGGGCGGTTGATGTAGATAACGAAGTAGAAGGAAATTTTGGTGGGTTTGATGTAGATAATTTTGTCGGGTTTTCGCCGGAGCCGGAGAATAGAACGCCGGCCGGTTACCCGTTTACACTATTTGGTAGTGGTTTTTAGGTGGTGGATACAGTTAAACTAGTTATGGTTTGAACTTTGAAGTTTTGTTTTGTTTTGTTTTTTTGTTTTTGTTTTGTTTTGTAATTTCCAAATAGTTTTGAAATGAAATCATACATTTATATTTATTTTCTTAAATGTTTTAAATTGCTTGATGAGTTTGGGTTAAACACAAACCGGGGTTTTTTCTGGAACCTGAATAAGCAAAGAATTGGTTTCGGATTTGATCAATAAAGTCAATTACCAGTTCCTGGTTCTGGTCGGGTCGGGTCGGGTCATGTCTAGATTTTGACCGAGTAGAAGTAGAGCCAGTTGCGGTGGGTCCGGTTTGGTTTGGGTGGTTTCCCTGATGAGCTGAAACATAGTTTGTACATGCGATCGGGTACACCATGTATTATGCCAAAGTTTAGTTTGAATTTTTTTATTAACCGAGAGGTTTACATTTTACATGTTTAGTTAAATAGGTCGCGGGTCCGCAATTATTTGTATTGGGTTTGTTTTTGTGTGAAAATTTGTTAATTGAAATGCTAAGGGTAGAGTATTACAAGTGTTTATATGATTGATTGATAGTTCAGTTCACTTTCAAGGGACAAAATTATAATTCTAGATACTTTTTGTATATAATCAGATGTACTTCTTTGCTTAAGAGTGACTTCATATTACTTTTTATTACAAGTAGTCAAATTCATAATCATTTTAAGAAAATAGTTCTTTTTCTAATTTATTTTCAAGAAACTATTTGGGGCTAATATATAGGAACAAGGCTTTTGGCCTAACAAAATTGTTGAATTCCTCTCACCAAGTGATGAGAGTTCAAACCTCATTGTAGACATTTAAGAGAGGGGGGGGGGGGGGGGGTAGAGTATAATCTTTCATAGACTTATCCGATGACCCGATCCAATTTAAAACCAGCCTTTTTAGCTTAACCATTTGTAGCCCCGATCTACTTTTGCCCTCAACAATACAAAATTCACAATTTCGCTGCTGGTTAAAAGAGAAAAAGAGTATCAATGGGTATCGAGTACTAAAGTTTAAGAACACATGTAGAAAAAACATTTGTGTGATTGGGTGTAATGCTAGATAATACCAAAAACTTCAATATTACATTCTATAACTAAATATATCTATCACATAAGCATAAGTATTGCACATAAAATAGTACAACATTAATTTTGAGGAGTTTGCATGTATCAAGAAAAGGAAAAGCCACATACAGAACTGGGACCTCTTTTACTCCGTTCCCAAAATAACATTTCTAGATTTCAATAAATAAAAACTATATTATATTTCACAGATGTTTCTTATATTTTATTACAATCTATATACTTTGTTCTTTAAGTGAACATATTACATAATCTCATAAATACTTGACAATTAACACATATATTTTGTAAAATCATATTTCTAAAAAAATGTATTCTAATTTGTAACTTCTAGATTTTATATGGTCTAAAAAAATGTGTTTACAAAATATATTCATGATTGATTGTGTTTTATATCATATCCTTCTTAGCATAATGATATTGTGGTTACTGAGGACACATTGAATTTAATCTTGAAAAAATGTTCAGAAAGGAAAATGTCATTTTGTGGTGCAACCATGGAGGAATCCGTGGTTCGACTGTTAGAGCAACACTTGTTTTATTTAGACATACAATTGACAGATGATCCACGGTCGAATCCTAGAACCACCTGAGCTTGAAAAAGCTGGATTCAAAATAATGAATTGGAGTTAAACTTCTGGCATAAAGTTTTTATTAAACACCGTATTAACAATTTCTGGCATAAAACTTTTATTCCAACTACCAACATTCATGCAAGTTCGGTGCGATTTGATTTTATAGTTTGGTTCAGTTATGTTCGGTTTCGATAATACATAACCGAAACATAATTTTATGTTTTCAAAAGAAGTGAAAACAAAAGTTTGATTATTTTGTATTAATATTTAGAAACAAATAAAGGTCCATGTGGGTTTTCTTTATTTATTGCCAACCAATCAGAATGTTGAAATTAGACAAATCATTGGGTGCCAGTCACAGCGCGTGACAGACTTGAACAGCATCTATGGGTGCACGTGACAGCGAGTGTGCGTTTCACAAAACGACAAATACTCCAATCAATACCAACCTTTTTCTTTATCGAGTTGTCGACCAATAAATAAAAGTCTGGCTACCCGATTAACCGAACGACTTAAGGTACATCCATACACCCGTGATTAGAGCTATCACTTTTACCTGAAACACGATCTGAAAAAACTTGTATCCGAACCCGAACCAACCTGACCCAAAAAACTCAACCTGGGAAAAGACTAATCAGACCCCAACCGAAGTAAATTCAGGTTGGTTCTTGGGTCTAATTTATGGGTTTCGAGTAAATCCAAAAAAACCCGAATAAACTTTTAGTTTTAAAGCCAAATATATCTTGAAACTCATCCACTAAATTATCAGAATCTGACCCTACTCGATTGTTGCCAGTCCATCTATTATAATGGATCAAACATTTATTGTTAATTTATGTTGTCCGTTTATAACTAATAGCAGTCATAATCAAACAACCAAATCATGACTGATTGAAGACGCTTATGGTTGAAGTTTGTTTTATTCTTCTTTTGAATTATTTTATAAAGTTATGTTGGTTTATTATTTGATTATTTACGTTATGAGCAAAGAAAAACATGTTTTGGTTTTAACATTGTAACTTTTTAATATTTTTTTTCAAGGATACTCGAAACCCGATTAGCCCAACCCGAAAAGGTCCGAACCTGAATGACCCAAACTCGAAAAACCCGTGAGAGATTTGGGTTGGATTTCGGGTCAAGATTTAAAACTTTGAAACCCGAATAACCCGACACGTAAAAACCAAAACCGAAAAACAATCCCGAAGAATACCCCCTACCCGTGATTATAGTTAGTGCTAGATAACTAAAACCCACCATCTCCTGTTATGGAGAAAGCGACCTCTTGAAGGCCTATTGCTGTAAAATCCGATTGTAAATTGAATCCGAACTTAAGACTTCAATCATAACAGCTTTGCATGTTAAACTATTAGGTGATACTTCAATCATTAAATATAAGATTACTAGCTTTTGAACCCGTGTATTACACGGGATTTGTCAAATAATAAAAATAAAAAGATCCATTATCTAAAAGAAATGAACAGAATTATAGGTACAAAAAATGAGAAAATATATAGTATAAACAATAAGAAGTCTAAACTTACAAATTCAAAAATTTGATTTCTTTATATACAAAATTTGCAAAAATAATATTGACCAATTACCCGTGAATAACTATGATAAATGAAATGAGAGATTAGAGAATTAGAAGAGAAATTATAACACATTTCTCACAACTGTTTTGTCCCATGACCCATAGTCTCATGGATATGTAGGATAAATAAGATGAAAAATTAGAGAATTGGAAATGAAATTATAATCCATTTGCCAAAATTATTTTGGCCCATGACCAATGGATAGCTAAGATGAATGAGATGATAAATTAGAGAATTAAAAAGGAAATTATAACCCATTTGTCAATATGTTTTTGTTTCATAACCCATGGATAGCTAAGATGAATGAGAAGAAAGATTAGGCCTAGAATGAATGTGGGATTGCCACATCATCCTCATTATTTTATTTTATTAGTATATTTAGATTTAGATTAGATACATTTTTTTGTTAATTAGGAAAGGTTTAACCCATGATAATAACCCACAATTAGGCCACCATGATGGATAAGTGATAACCATAAGTTTAAGTAAGTTTCCACTCATAGTAGAAATTAAAACTCAAAATTCATAAGTTTCTAGAAGACAAAAGAAACAATATTGATTGTTACGAAGGATCGTGTGTTATAGTAGTACAATAAATAAGTGATAGAATAGTTTAGTAACATAACGGGTTTAACCTGTTAGACTGTTGGATAATTATTTCAATCACAAAAGAAGGATTATGCTTCTTTTTTTATGTAATTGTCTACTTAGGCAATAGCAAAACAAAAAGGTTGTGAGCTTCTCATAAACAAAGCGGATAACATTGATATGACGAGAGATTCAATTTATTAATAGTATAAAATAACGCAAGTATCTTATATATAAAGAAAACAGTCAAAAACTTATAATACTAACATAATTGATGACTAACACACATCTTTTATGTTAACAAAAGATTACAAACCCCTAACACAAATCCATTTAACCAGTTTCTAATTTGTTTTATACTTTCCCAAACCTTTGTAAATTTGTCTAATTTGCTTCCTTAATAATATCACCATGAAATTTGAGCCTAGTTTGAAAAGGCTATGGCAGCATGGCCCATGAGCCCATTTAATCATATGCTTCTTATGCTCTTGGGCTTTACCCATCTCAATTCTCATCTCATGATTCAATAACTTCACTCAAAACAAATTAATATTTTATGTAATTAACTTCCGTAACTTTATCAATCATTTATTTAAATTAACTGATGGTAAACCTTTTTATATTAGATCGTGTGTGTTGTGGTCTAACTAACAAATACAAAAGTAACTGACACGTTAGTGGTATCTATTTGCTTTAACCCCCTATTCATTTGCTTTTTCACTTTCGTGTGTAAATGTTATCTGGTAATTAACTAAAACAAAAGGATTAAAAAAATAAATTGAAGTGTGTGTGCATCTGATTGGTAAAATGTTGACGGGCCCGAGCTAATTTTGTGCCTATGTCCGTAAACACGCCAACGCCCAAAGGGGCTCAAGCACTCCTTTAAACGTCTCTGTAACGGTTTGGCTGGTGAAATGCTAGTGAGGCATAAGAGGTACCACCCCCACTACAGTTAGTCTTACCGTGTTACTGTGTTAGTTATAAACATGTCTTTGTTCATGGTTTTACAAAACTTGTTAATTGTTTTAAAATAATAAATCAGTTATTTTGAAAGGGTTTTTTTTCTTATTTATATTAGCATATAGAATAAATATGCTTAAATTGGAATAGTTAATCCTTTGATCTCTTTCTAAACTCTAAAGAGTAAAATTTAAATGAACTTGAATCATTTTTTTAATGTGCAAAAGATAAGGGATTTGATTAGAAAGGCTAAATCATCTTTTTCTAAAGACGTTGAAAGTATTATTAGTTATCTACCACAAACATATATGTTATTATAATATTTATTTAATTATGAATACCTAAAGACAATTTGTCATCGATTTGAAAATGTGTCCCTCGTTATACAACACACAACTAATGTATTCACATAGGATTCTTATGAGACCCACAAATTTTGTCTCAAATCTATGGTGGGCCATGTTTCATAATCCTAATTCATACACTGGCTTTAAGTTGTTAACAGACTATTAGAAAATTTGATATTTTTTTTATATCTTTTATATATGTATTTACTATAAGTGAATACGGTATGGTTTCGTACATCTATTTTAGAGTAATCGTCGCAAGATACATGTTCATACGTAGTAACTTAAGGAGCAAAGTAACCGTGCATGGGAAATTACATTTATAAGTGATACACTGTTATAAATACGTGTTAGAAATCACATATCTAGTTATGCATGGCATGCGCAACAATTTGGCTCACGAGTCAATTTGTCCCTGATAGAATTAGGCATGAAGAGCTTATATGTGAACCACATTTTCATATCAAATATGGTTCGTATTATAACTTCTTTATTGATAAAATAAAGATCTTTATTGATAAAATAAAGATGTATGCAGTTTACTTATGATAACTTTAGACTATGTGTAGTCATAAAGCTTCACTACCAGGGGTTATGCGTCACGTGGCGCCCAGTCAGAGTTATGGTTTTGTACAAAAACAGGCTGTAGTCATAACTCTTCGCATCCAGGGGTTATGTGTCACGTGGCGCCCAGTCACTTTTACACTTTTTGTTTTTTTTTAAATTTTTAATAAGAATAATCAAATAACAATAATATTTTATTAAATAAATATTACAAGAAAATAAAAAAAAAACTATTCGTCGTCGTTGTTTTCGTCGTCGTCGTCTTTGCCCTCGTCCTCGTCGTCCTCATCGTCGTTTTCATCGTCTTCGCCATCGTCGTCGTTGTCTTCATCATCGTCTTCATTGTTGCCCTCGTTTTGATCATCGTTTTCACCAGGCAGAGGCCGATACATCCAAAGATGTTGGACCAAATCCTCCTTTAGTGCGTTATGTATCTCTCTTGACTGCACGGAATCCGAATTTTCGAGTCGTTGCTCCATACTTGCCGGAGTCCGTGGTGGATCCGGGTCCGATATGAAAGTTGGACATATTGCTCTTCCCTCGTCCTCGATGATCATGTTATGCATTATGATACACGCATACATAGCACATCTCATTCTTTCTAAAGACCACAGACGACAAGGATTTTTAACATAATGTCATCGTTGTTGAAGAACACCAAAACACCTCTCGATATCCTTTCTCGCAGACTCTTGCACTTTCTTACAATACTGTCTTTTTTCATCCATCGGTTATCTGAATGTTTTAACAATTATCGCGAACTCTGGATATATTCCATCACCCAGATAGTACCCATGATCGTAGAAGTTATCGTTAGCCCAAAACGAAGCGACGGGAACGGTCCCAGATATGTAACTCTCCATCACAGGAGACTGCTCTAAGACGGTTATGTCATTGTTGGAACCGGGAACACCAAAGAATGCCGACCAAATCCAAATGTCGTATGAAGCGATGGCTTGAAGGTTGACCGTTGGTCCCTTTTGGTCACCTCGTGTGAATTGACCTCGCCATGCAGTTGGACAATTAGCTCATTCCCAATGCATGCAATCTACACTTCCTATCATGCTGGGGAAACCATGCACCCTTGTATGTGCCTCGTAAAGACGTTGTAGATCGTTAACGTTGGGCTCTCTCAGATAATGTGGTCTATATAGTTTAAATATTCCTATATTTTACAAAATTTTTATAAAATAAATGATCACAGTAAACAAGTGATAAACTATTTAAAAAAAAAACAAAACGTACCGTAACAAAAATACTCCAAGGTGTCCCGAGTTGTTTTTTCGGCCATCTTTAAATACTCGTCGTTGATGTCGGTCGTGTTTCCGTAGGCGAGCACGCGCACGGCTGACGTAACCTTCTGAATAGCCGTGAATCCTAGCGTCCCTCGAGCGTCAGGCTTTTGCTTAAAGTAATCAAACTCACGCTCCAAATCATTGGTGATGCGCATAAATAAATTTTTAGACATCCGAAAATGACGCCTAAAGGTCTTCGGGTTCTTGTATCTCGGCGTGTCGCAGAAGTAATCCGCCATCAACCGGTTGTTGGCTTCGGCACAATTTCGTTCGATATATGCTCTTGTTGAAACGGGGGGTGGAGAGCTAATCGCACCCGTAACGGAACTATATACTGTGTCGCGAGCATAATCGCACTCGTAACCGCCTGTTCCTCCTCCACGTCCTGGGCTTCTTGGTCGGGCCCGAAAAACTGTTTATATATAGATGGAGGATCCATATATAGTGAATTTGGTGTAAAGGAATTATAGAGTTATCGAGTTGAAAGAGAATTTTTATAAATTTGATAAGTTTTGATTGGGAATTAGTTGGTTTAATATATAAAGAAATTAATTTTTTTTTATTTAATCACCAACGGTAACATTCAACGGTCCATTTTTTGATTTTTGAGCCATCACCCGCATTTTGTACACAACGTAGCAAAAAAAAAATCTTATAACGCAGGGGGGGGGGGCGGTGTACCCCCCGCGTTTTGGTCCTAAACGCTACACAAAACTCACCCATTACGGGTGGTCTTATGCTTATTCAATATAGTGGTGAAACGTATTAAGTTAAATGAGGATACTACAGTGGTGATGAAAGCAATGATACGATAGGTCGATAGTCAAATATTATGAGAAACACGTGAATGTTGTATGGAATACACGAGTTAGGTTTGCGTATGAATTGAATTTCATCAGCAAGAAATGTGTTTATAGATAACAGGCGAGCGTCGTTGACTCGTTTCACATAGCATGTATTTTCAAACAGTTCAATAGTTAGGATATCACAGTAGTTAAAAGTGGATACACCACACTATTGTAGTATTGTCTATTGCCATGTAACTCTTGTCTCTTGGCTATATATGTAAAATAGTTATGGCTAGATTGGCCACTTTCACTCTCACCAACCATCCAATTATTAACATAAAGACCAAGTCAAAACAACATTAAAGTAGCACATTTTAGGATAATAATGATGTATAATTGAACTATTAGTTTGTAATACGACCTATGCAAAAAGCAACTATAATTTGTTCGGTTTATGACACCAATCAACGAAATGTATCGACTCATTATTGCTTTATGGGTGTATAAATAATACGGCTAAATGGTTTGATCTAACAAGCCTGTCTCATATCTAATATCCGTCGCGTAAACTATTTATTAAAGTGATTGTTTTATCGAAATTACGACTTTTAAAAACTTCAATTAGTTAAAAGTAACTTTTTTATTTTAAATTTGAATCATTTATTTATTAAATCGGATTAGGTAAATATGAAGGATAAACAAGTTCTATTTGTTATAAGTTATAACTTATAAAAGGTTTTTATTTTAAGTTTGGTTATTGACAATACCTACCCTCTAATTTTAAAACTAACAAATTACCCCTTTAGTTAAAAAACATTTGATGTTTCTAATATGGTCAAACAAATCAATATCATATGTACAAAAAGGTCATACCAAATCCCAAAAAATAACAAAGTGTACACAGTAAAACCCTCCAAATTCAATCATAAAGCCCAAAAACATTATACTTTATGCTTCATCAATAATTACATACCATTAAATTCAAATCAACAAATTTTTTGACACTGAATTCTCAACCCGAGAAAGAACGAATGTCCCCGAATACATATCCACAAAAAACTTCTCAATAATATCGCGATAAACGGGACAAGTTAACCTAGAATAATAATAACGAACCTCTTCAATATCAACAACAAGTTCAACATTATTCCTATCCATCATTTCCAACTCCTTCAATTTTCTTGTAACCAAACACTTTGACAATGATGACCCCTCATCTTTTCCAAGATTTACATAATCCACCTTTTTGTTTTCTTGTTGTTTAATGGTATGATCAACTTCATAGTGGTTGTTGATCAAGTTAGGTTCTTTAAGCATCATGTTACTGGTGTCTTTGATGCTTGTTGTGCTTATGGGTTCTCGGTAGCTATGGTTGAAGCGAGATGTGTGTAGTCCGGTGCCGGTGCATGAAAAGGGGTTGCATGGTGGTGTTTTGGGTAGTCTTTGATAGCCTCCTGGAAAATATGACTTCAAGTTGTGTATGGTGGTTTTCAAGAACCTTTTGGTGTTTGAATATGTGATTATTAGAAGCATTGTGTGTGTGTGTGTGTGTGAATGAGAGAGATATATATGTGTGTGTATAACACTTAAAAGTGGAATGAGAGCTAGAAGTTGAAGAAGGGTTGTGTTTAAGTAGGTGTTTGGTTTAATTGGTATGCATGTCACCAAAGGGTATCCAATAAATTTACTAAACATATTAATATATTAAATAATATTATATTATAGCAATAAAAAACTTCTATTTATGCTGAAAAAAAGTAGTAAATGGTTAAACATCATACTAACTAATATTGCTTGTCTTTTATATTATTTATTGTTTTTATTTCCTGAGTCTAAAATAAGTAAGCGGACCTAAAAAACTTAAAAATAAGTAACGAGCCTATTTTCTAGCACGTATGGAACTATGGTTCCTGCGTGAGTCCGGTTACAAGAAGCTATTTTCGAACGTGTTGGCAACTATGACACATACTTGGGTCGACTTCAAACTAGGATCCTGTTTTCAAGGTCTTGTCAATGTGTAACAAATTTCACTTTATGGTGGCGACAAGTCAATATTCATGTAATAGTGTCAGGCTTAACGGGAATGTCTAGTGGAGCCTGGTGATCGGGTATTCGTCATTTTCTTACTGCTACTTCTAAAATCTTGAATTTCGATTTATGTCTTAGAGTTTGCAATAATCAACCTGCCTAATATGTAGATTTTCCCTATATTTTTAACTATAAAGTTTCTCTCTCAAATAAGCCATTGTGCTTAAAACATGATTGTAGTGTTTGAGGTGAAATATTATTTGGGTGTTATGATTAGGCGAGAGCCTATGCATGCTTTTATTCATATTAAGTATTAACAAAAAGGTTACTTGTTTTAATTTATTAATCATACTAGATTATGACACATATATATCCGCATATTCGGCGTCATCAAGATCCTGTTTTAAGATGATTTCACGTTAAAAAAACGGAAATTGAATCCTCTAAGGCTAACGGCTGTGAACACTCGCTCGAAAGCACGACAACGCGATGGAATAAACCCGTTCTGTTCAAGCCTCAAGGATTCAACTAGTGAAAGCCATCGATTCGCCTAGTCTCCCATCCCATCATCATCCTGGTGCATCTGAAACAAAATGTTGAGAGGTAGGAATCGAACATGAGTCACACTGAACACCAAGTATCTGGTTTTTAAGTTTTATTTCATGAAAAAGAGACAATAGCTTTTACTTTTGATGATGGAGTAGATGTGTGTGTCCCCTCTTTTTAGAATATATATTTGGAGCGTTTGCTTCTTAAAGTTTACTTTATCAAGGTTACGTTTGAATATTTGTTCCTTCGTTATTCACTTAATCAAGCTTTTGCTTCTAAAACTTAAGTACGCCGATTGGACTGAAAAGTCCCTACGTAAATGATATTATTTAGGTACCTCTGAAGTTTGAACGGATAACTTATGGTCAGTTAAATAGACGAACATACTATTGGTTGTATTTTGCTAGTTTTATATTTTAAATTTAGTAACTCCGTGTTTATACTTATATGCACTTCAAAATAAATAGTAAACATACGTGTAATAAACATTAGAAAAAATTATATAACGCAAAAGTTTGTAGAAGTTATGTTTATCTTTGTATGCAACTAAATTGTACCCCAAAACAATATAAATTAATTACATATCATTAAAACTAAACAAAATTATTGTTTTGTCTTATACAATGTAGGTATGGTTTTACTCATAATATAATAAAAAGTTGGTCGAGAGCGATGGGATTAGAATATACAAAGTTTTATATATAGAAAGTGTTTGAATAATCATGTTAAAACTTATATATAATGCGTATGAGTCGATTTTGAGCTAACTCAGCACTAATTCGAGTAAGTAACAACAAAGTCTAGCCAACTCGACTTGGCTCACCTCGAACTTGAGATAGCACGCTTGTGGCTTGTCGAGTTGACTCGTTTTTTATTTGATGATTTTGTGTGTTTTCTTTTTACTAGGCCTAAATAAATAAGTTAGTAAGAGTCTTTTAAGTTATACAATTAATTGATGATTTTTTAAAAGTAATTTACACAAACATGTAGCTAAATGATGAGTCATAGCCTTATAGTTATTTAAATAGCCAAGTGTATTATATATATATATGATGAGGACAAATTAGTGTCTTTTTCATATACAAGAACAACAATAAATTAGTTAAATATATTATATAAGATTTATAAACGATCGAGTTTTATATTAAAGTTAAAAATACGCGTTAAAGCAGGCGGCTATTTGTCTTGGTCGGATGATGGGTTTGAAGCTAATGAATTCACATGTTTTTACCAAACTTTATTGGGTTAATATTAAATTGTCAAAACATTATATATTATATAATAGTAATAATTACAAATAAGTTGTGACATTAAAGAGAGTATTAATAGTAGCAATTACAACATATAACAATAATAATATTATTATTAATCCTATTACAGTTTTACGATAGTTATTTATTTATTTTCTTTTAAACAAAAAGTTTAAACGCATTTTAACCTACTTCTAAATTTATACCACATATTTATGATGGGACTAAAACCCACGTCCTTTTGGTAGAATGATGGAAGAACATCTTTAAAATTGAATATCATTAGGCCAAAGCCCCTTAGGCTTATTGATGGTAGCTAAGTTAGCATTATAAATTGATTAACAATATTCCTAAAAGTGAGCTTAACTTAATTTATTGGAAAATGATTTAATTTATGTACAATGCTTTTGTCACAAACTTATAGTGCAATGTTATATGTTTATGTTTTAATATTATTTGATTTTTACAATAACTTAAGCTAAAATGACTCGATTGTCCGTTGTAATAATAAGAAAAAACGAAGGGCTTTTGTCACAATTGTTTTACTCAACTCTCAATAACATTGCAAAAAATGAGGAATGCAAACTAGAACAATTTGATCAAATCAACAAATGACGAAACCTTCAATCTTAACGAAAGTCTAAATCCGAAGATGCTGACTGGTCACTGACTCACTGATATGAGATGAAGACGATGTGAGAGATCGGTGATAATTATTAATTCATTATATTTTGTCATATTCTTAATCTCTACTGTTTATATAATAAGCTAGGCAGCCCATGAACTAAAGCAGCAAGCACCAGCTCATCATCAAAAGCCCATGTTTCTCAGCATCAAGTCGAAGTTTATTTCTTCAGTTTTTAAGCCCACAAATTCTCCAATTACCAGCCCAAACACACATATATGAACACAAAAAACCCCCACTAAACATCAAACCTATTCAGATTAAAAGTTGAAAGATACATTACATATTCAACAGTGAAAGTAAAACCTTGATATCTGATACAAACTTGTCTAGTAAACTTTTTTTTACGAGAAAATTATGAGGACCGATAACTTATTTAACAACAATCATTCTCTATATATTATAACATGACTTTGGGAAAATGAGAGATTTTCGCGGTAACAAGTTGTAATGTGTGTTGCATTCTGAAGTTGCATTTTGTTAAGTGATATATATTTAATAAATTGTGTGACATGATTTCTATGAAAACTTATTTATGAGTTCGAAACTTCGAATACATGCAACATTATAATAAGATTGAACTTAAAATAAGTTAAAAAAGCATCTACCATAATAATAAAACGTAACATGACAAAAACATGGGCCATGGGGTCATCAGTCACGGGCTCAAATTCCAAATTTAAGGCCCATGACTATGGTATTGGTCTCTTTACACTTACTGGGCCCGGTGTGAAAAGAACGGACCAACATTCAACTAATTTTATACAAACATTTAGTATTCTTAAATATATCGGGATAAGTAGTAGTTTTACATCGAACAGAAAGCAAACAGGCAATAAACTGTGTTGCTAACTCATTTTTCTAATTGCAAAATTAAGTCTTATGATAACGTCATCCTAAAAACCATGACTAGATTCGTTGTATTTCATAACTTTGACAAAATCTATATGGTAAAAATATTTCGTTCAAAAAAAGCACGTGGGTCAGGTGCTTGACATTTGACCAATGACTCATTTAAATTATAGTCTTTGTTTTTAATAATTATGGGCCTCTCGTGAGAGTGGCCCTAGGTCCACCACCCTTTGTTTTAGACGGGCCTGACTAACTAATAGGTACAGATAGAGGTGGACAACAAAACCGGTTCCTGGAACCGGTTCGACGGAACCGAACCGGAACCGAACCGGTTCCTACCCGTTTTTCGTAGGAACCGGTTCGGTTCCGTTTCAACCCGACGATCCGGAACCGGTTTGACATATTTGGAGGTGGACCGGGTAGGAACCGGAACCGAACCGGAACCGGTTCTGGAACCGGTTCGACCGGAACCGGTTCGGAACCGGTTATAGCCGTTGGAGTGGTTCTAGCCGTTGGGAAACGGTTTTATGGCCGTTTTTTGACCGTTGGGGTCAAAAATGGCCGTTTTTTGGCTCCCCAAACACCCCACTACTAGTATAAATAGGTATTTGGTGTAATGGGTTCATCACAACACTCAAAACGCAAACCCGAACGCAAAAAAATACAAAAAAACGCTATTACAACGTTCTGAGTTCTCTAATCTCTTGTTTTCTCTTCTTCTATATTCATATTTGTTGTTATGGCTGCCTCACAATCATCGGTTGGTCAAGGTTCCACCGCCGGACCAAGTTTCGTTCGTATTGTACCTCATAATCGTAATCAAGAGATTTGGTGCAATTGGGATTTGGTTGAATTGAGTGACCATTCATTGAAGGCTCGGTGCAAGTTTTGTGGGATTTATTTAAACCCACTTTCGAATTCAAATTTGAAGAAACACATCGAAAGACCGTATTGCAGGGCGTTGAAACAGAACGTCGAGTCGCAACAAACGCAAATGGATAGTGAAGGCGGAATATTTACATACCAAATTGATCGAGTTCAAGATCGTATGGCGAAGTTTGTGATTCAAGAAGCTTTGCCGTTTAGCCACTTCGACAACCCTCGCTTAACCGCCATGATTCGAGATACGCTTCAACCACAATACACTCACGTAAGTCGTCATACTCTTAAACGTTATTGTTTAAAATTGTGGAAGAAGGCCAAAGAGGTACTAATTGCATATTTTGAAAATATAAATACGGGAATAAACTTAACTACTGATGTTTGGTCGGCTCCACATGGTCTACCCGAATCTTATCTTTGTGTCACCGCTCATTGGGTAGACCCGTCATCGTGGGAAATGATGAAACGCACCATTGCTTTCGAACTCTTTGAGTATCCACATACGGGAGATAATTTGTTTGAAATTTTAGATTATGTTATAAAAACTTATAAACTAGAAAATAAAATATTTTCAATTGCATTTGATAACGCGTCGAATAATACATCGGCGGTTGATAAATTAAAATTAAAATATACGCCGATTTGCAATGGTGTATTTTTTCACTCAAGGTGTGTTGCACATATCATTAATTTAATCGTGCAAGACGGACTTGCTTCGGATGAGGTTACATCGGTTATAAACGATTTTAGAGTAATGCTACATGAAGTTTTTAAGAAAAGTAAAAAAAGACAAATGGATTATAGAAAATTTTGTAAAGATACGGGAAGAAAAGCTTTGGGAGCTAATTGGGATGTACCTCATCGATGGAATTCCACTTGCATAATGTTTCAAAGTGCTTTGAAACAAAGAGACACTTTACAAATGTTTCATTCTAGTCTTGCCGAGAATGATTTGGCAATCCCCTTTTCAAATGAGAAATGGGAAATTATCAATGACTTATCGACTTTTCTTGAAGTTTTTAAAACATCAACTACGAAACTATCGGGAACGTATTATCCGACAAGTCCCTTGGTTCTTTCGGAGTTATTTTTAATCGTTAACAATCTTAAAGAATTTGAAAATAAAAGTCCAATGTTTTCAAACATCATATTACCAATGAAGTTTAAATTAAAAAAATACTTTCTTGAATTGCCACCGATTTTTACTTGCGCCGCCGCTTTAAACCCAATGTTAAATGTTACGGGGGTTGAATGTGTGATAGACGAAATTTTTTCAGCCTTAGATATGCATGAAGTTGACCCAAACTTTTCAACAGAGGCACAAAATGATTTTAACTTGAATTTTAAATTTATGTATGACTTTTATATAAATAAATATGGGTCAAACATACACATGCCTACGCCGGGGGGGTCTTCATCAAGTTCAAGTGCTCCTAGAGTACGAGACCCCATGATTAGCCTTATGAACACCGTTCGCAACGTAACGGCTAAAAAACAAAGGGGTAACACCCCTTCAAGCGAACTAGGAAGGTATAGTGCATATGATTTCTCTACCGGTTTATCCGAAGAGGAATATGGCACTTTTGATGTTTTGGCTTGGTGGAAGGTAAAGGAAACCGAGTTTCCGATTCTTGCCACCATGGCCCGTGATTTACTAACCGCCCAAGCTTCTACGGTAGCTTCGGAATCTGCTTTTTCTCTTAGTGGCAGGGTAATATCGGTGAGAAGAACAAGACTGAATTCGGAGTCGGTGGAGATGTGCATTTGCTTGAAGGATCACTTGGACTCAATCGATCGTGTTCAACACGTAACCACTCTGGAAGACGAAACACCACTTGATGTTCGAGTGCACGACGAACAAGAAGGCGTTTCTACAAGTAATTCTGATGAATAAGTCGCCACTCAATAATTACGACGAACAAGAAGGCTTTTATAGAAATAATATGTCACAACTTTATATTTATAAGTTTAATGTTTTGTTAGTTTGTTTTTGAATATTTTAAAACATGTAACCTTTTTTTTTTGAACTTCTTAAAGTAAATAAAATGAATTTTATGTTAATTGTTTTTTTTATTTAACATGTTATACAAATACGAGCAGCGGAAACGAAAAACGAAAAAAAAAATTATTTTTTACACTGTAACCGGTTGGAACCGGTTACAGTGTAAGAACCGGTTTAGGAACCGGTCAGAACCGGTTCCACCGGTTCCGGGTCCGAGGGTTGGGGAACCGGTTCGGTTCCCTAACCGGTTCGAACATGGAATCGGTTTAAACAGTGATGTTGACTAATGGAACCGGTTCTGAACCGGTTCCGGTTCCTTTGACCAACCCGATTTGATCACCTATAGGTACAGATAAAACACAACTTGCACATGACATGTAACCTTTAATGGATTTACGGGTGTTAATTAGAAACAAAACACAGTGAAAGTATGATCTAGATACTAACTTCAGTTACCTCTGATCAGCTTTGAAACTTATATTATTTATATTTAAATTCATATGAAACAAAACATAACTCATAGTGAACGTGTACGGCATTTTGGTCTGCACATTGTGTCGGTGTTTAAAAAACGTGTCTTTGTAGATGATAAAAAGAATATCAAATTCCATAAGTAAATATTTTAATATAAATAAGTTTTTAATGTATCAAACTTGAAAGATAATTTGTTTATAATTAAGTTACTGAGATGGGCCATGTATTTTGTTCATGTAGTTGAACGGATATTTACATATGCCTCGTTCGTTTATTTACGTCCGTGGACAATCATTTATATTTGTTCGTTTATTTACGGTTGTTTATGTTTGTTCATTTACGTTAGTTTGTTTTTGTTACTAGTAATCCTAATTGAAGCATCATCTTGTTCAAATTTTATAACCAAGGCTTGGAAACCGAATAACGAACGAATGAGTTATATGTTCATTTTCTATGTTTTTTTCGTTCATTTATATTTGTTTTTTTTTTTACTTTTTTTAGAACATTAATTAAGGAATAAAAGATAAGCCACATACATATTTATTAATAAATAGGATAATGATCAAAATGGATCTTTTTGTTATCAACATTCCTTGATTAATCAATGTAAACTAAAAATACTTAAAATGGTCATTTTCTAAGCTATCGGATCCAACAGCATATAATTGATATTTGACGAATCTATCTGACACACTTACATTTTTAAACGAACCAATCTAGACACGTATATACTTAAAAGATCGACCATTGATCTATTCTGTCGGGCTTCATATCTATTATGTCGGGCCTCATATTTATTCTCTCGGGCTTCATATATATACTTCGTCGGGCCCAATGGAAAAATATTACATACGAAATTGAAAACCAATAGAATAGATCTTGGAGCATGTTAGATAGATATGTAACCCGACATAACAAATATTGAAGATCGGCGGAACAAATATTGGAGCATGTTAGTTAGAACCGCCTGGAGCTGTGACATGCCCCAAGTCGGTAACTGGTGTCACCACGTTATCAGTGTTCACTGGAGTGACACTTTCTTGTTGAGCAAACAGCCCCCGAGCTGTTGAACCACCCAAGGTAAAACCTCCAGGGTTCATGGCATCGGTTCGTGTGACAGGAGGCGTAATTCGAGCAAACACAGACGTTGTTCCTTCACGTGTTTCTAGGTTGAGATTACGTGGAGATAGTGTTTGATTCTCCGTCAGCCCTTTAGGTAACTGAGTCATATCGTAAAGAGAACGGAATTTTTTTTTTTGTTGTTCTAACAAAAGCACGGATGGCGCCAATGAAGAAACGGCCGAAGTCTAATGACGTGAATCCTGCAAAACAGAACATCGTGAGCTCGTTACGGGAAGGATGAGGTGGGGGGTCTTCCCGTAACCACCCTCCGGCGTGAGAATAAGTACAACTCTTGATGAGAAAGTAAAGTACTTAAGTAAATTGTGAGAGTATGGAGGTTGTGAATGAATACCTCATGATGATCGAGAGGGTATTTATAGCCGAAGGATGTGGGAAGGTGATTAGGCCAGCTGTCCCTTAGGAAGATGCCTGCATAACCGTCTGGACACGTGTCCTTGTGTGATAGGTTTAGCTTATACGTTGCATGTGCATGTATAACGACCTGGACACGCGTCTTCTTTCCATTTGTCAATGGGAGAATATTGGACATGTGCACGGTTATAACGACCTTGCCAGGTGTCACTAGCTGATTGGCCAAATGATCACGTATTGCCCAAGACAGCATCTTGGTAACTCTTCTAGAAGGTAATTGGTTATTGACAGCTGTCTCCGAGCATTACCTCGTGGTCATTTATGCGGAAGGTTATTCCTTCTTGCGGATGACTTCTGAGGGTGCTATGATGCTTCCGCATGTGCTATGAGAGTGTTTCTTCCTCAAATGATTATGCGGATGACTTGTGTGCCCCGCGGGTGTCTTATGAGGGATTTCTGAGTGACCCGCTGGTAGTCTTTAAGGGTATTTGGGTCTTTTTGGTACCCTACCTCTATACTTCCCCCCAGTCCAGTGTTTCTTCCGTGTGAAGTATTTTATGTGGGTGAAATTCTGGACTTAATGTGGATTTGGGGGTTTTTGACTTTTCAAGTTGGTGAGAAATATCTTTTGTTGTTTGTGGATAATCATAAAAAAGGACAAGTTGACCACTCGGAGGCGCGTGTGCAGGTGACAGAACGTTTTTGACGGCTGTTACTGTACCCGACTGTACAACGTTTTCTCTTTTCGAATTTCCCGCGTGACGTGGCGATCTGTTACTGGACGGTTTTTTCTCTCTCTACCGTTCATATCCCATCGCATTAATTGCGGTGAGTATAAACAGAGAGAGTTAACTTCTTTTAGAAGTTTATCGCCTTTGAATCTTGATTACGAGCTTGTTTTCTTTCTTCTATCTTTCAATCTTTCCTTTCGATTCCTTTGAACTAATCCAAACATTTTTACCAAGTGTTTTCAATGACGCCTGCCCAATCTGAGGTCGATGAGATAGAAGTCTGTTGGGACCAAGGGGAATACCAGAAACTTATTACGACTTATGGTATTCCACCGGAGTGGGGACCGGAGTTCCCTTCTACTGATTCTATAGCCAGCTTTCCACCTCCAGGAAAGATGGCGTTATATGCTGATTACTTTGAGCATGGGAACTTCCGTATTCCCGTCACAAAGTTCTTCCAACGGGTGATTAAGGCGTTTGGGATTCACTTGTCCCAACTTCACCCGCGTGCTGTCATGCGAATTCGACATTTCGAGTTCGTGTGCATGGCACACGACTTAGTTCCCCGGTTGGATCGATTCGCTGTATTTTACAAGATGGCGAATCAGAACGGATGGTATACTTGCCACAGTTTTCCGGATAGGATTATTGGCAATATGACCAAAGAAATTTCCAAAGATTGGAAGAAAAAATTCTTCTGGGTCTCTGAGGATGTGGTGCCTGAGGCAAAGACTCGTCGTTCTCTTAACGACGCCCTTATTGATATTACTCCAGCTGCTCACGAGAAGCGTGACTGGTTCCACAAGTTGACCGCATCACCCACTCTGATGCGGACACTTTTCGAGGAGGCCCTTGTATGGGCGGGAATGAGCCGGTTGTGGTCTTCACCTTTCATGGAGCCCGTTTTCGTTGAATTAAACGGCCGTAAGTCTTACTGTTTTTTTTTTTTTTTTTACCTTTTTTGTGTTTTGAGGCTTTGTTGGTGACGTTTGCTGTTTGTTTTCAGGTTTTGGCTCGATGTTGGACGCTCTAGAGGATGACAAGGGCTGCGTGAGTAAAACTATTCGCGATGTGAAGCATACGCCCATATTGGAGAAGACTGCCCAATATTTCCTCTTTTCGGTTAAAGTGCGTGCCGAACCAGTTGTCTCGGAAGGTATCTTTGAAACAGGTGCGTACATCTTGAATCCTCCACCTCTTAACGCGCTAACTTCCGATGGGATAATCGTTACTTTAAGTGACGATTCTGCCATCCTTGAGGAAGGAAGCTCAGATGATACTCCTGAAGTTTCATCTGTCTCTCACTTGTTGGCAGAGCTTTAACGGAAGAGATCCTTTCGTGCATCCCAGGCAAGTGACGCGGACACCAGTGCTACGGATGCCGGGAAGGAACCAAAAACCAAGAAACACCGGACGCACCGTCCAAGGAAACCACTACCACCCAACCTTGCGGATCGTTTGGGAGGAGTGAAAGGTGAGTTTTTCTTATTAACTTTTGTTGCTCATGACAATGAGATTTAACTTATGTTTTTGTTATGTAGATCCGTCCATTGCTGAACGTTCGGTGGTTGGTAAGCTGTCAAAGCCGACTCCTACTGTTGGGAAACAACCATCACCTCCTCTGGAGAAGGAGACGGAAAAAACAGTTACCCATCCTATTGAGACGATCGAGGAAGGGTCAACGTTTAATCGATAACTTCTGGGTCGTTGGACCATTTGTTCCAAAATGTTGAAGCCACCGGTCCACAGTAGGAGAATCCTGAAGCCACTGCAGAAGGCTTTAGGACTAATGAAGCTTTTGTGCAACCTCCTCCACAATTTTACACTTCTTCCTCCTTTTTTTCAACGGGCGAGGGAGGTGATTTTTTCTTTGAGCCTTCTGCCCATGAAGTTGGTGGAGGTTCGTCTCAAGGTGGTCCACAACAGTCTACCTCCTCTCCCGTTCGCGTCGGGCCCACAAGTTCTCAATTCTTTGGGAGCGTGCAATTGGAAGGGGACTATGACTTGTTCGTCCCGCCCTGGGACATCGTCAAAGGGTCTCGGGTTTCTTCTTCCAAGACCTGTTTGAGTTTTGTTAAACACTGCATGCCGCCGGCTGAGAAAGCATATCAGCTGACCCGTTCCCACGATGAACTCCATTCTGACTTAGCTGTTTCCTTGACTAACAGTCTAGCCTGTAGTCAGGAAATCTTACGGGGGTGGCGGACAATGGGCGGTAAGCTTGGTGCTGCTTCCGATGAAGTGAAAGCTGCGAAAAAAGAAGCTGAGGAACATCGTAAGGCAGCGAGTGCAGCTAGGTGGAAACAATCTGACACCGAGGCTGCACTCCAGAAAGAAAAGGAGCGGAATGCTGATGCTGCTAAGCGGTGGAAGGAAGCTTGTGAAAGATCCAATGCCACCCTTGAAGCTTCCCGAGTGGAAACTCAAAGAAAAAAGGATGAATTGGTGAAGGCACAGGATGAAGTGTCTCAACAAACCGCCCGGATTCAAGAGCTCGAGGAAGCTTTGAGATTGCAAGGAGAACAGTCTGAGATGAAAGACAAGACTATTGTCGAAATGCAGTCCGCATACGACTCTCTTTTGCAATCTCATACTGAAGCTGGTGACCGCGCCTCCGCCGTATTGCAAGAACTTCGCGGCAAGGCAGAGCGCGCTGAGCAGGAGAGGCGATATTTCCTCAATCGTGGTCTTGACTCGGTAAGTTTTCCCTTGGATACTGCTTAACTTCTTTGTCTACTTCTTTTTATGACGTTTTAACGAACGTCATCTATAGGTCATCCGTCATGTTAAGAGAAGTACGGAACTCACTGATTGTTTTGTAAACTTGACGACTGCTTCTGAAGGGGTTGGTCGGGTGAAAGGTTTTAAGGAAGGGTTGACCTTTGCTCAGTCTGGACAACCTGCTGAGAGCCATCCGCTTTACGGACTTGACGCGGAGCAAGAACATGACATGCAGGTCCAAGAATATGATAATTTGATCTTTCCGCTGCAACATATGCTTCCAGAATTTGCCTCGTCTGAAGATGGAGTGAAGCAGTTGCGGATATATATTGATGATGAATCCGATGATGAGTCTGATGATGACCAGTCGGGTGATGACAAGGCGGATGATGCGGTCCAGAATGCTTCGGATGACACGGCGCCTTAGAATCCATAGGGTAGATGTAGGTGTTAAAACTCAAACTTGTAATTTTCTTTTCATGTTTTTGTAATCACCACTTTGAATATTAATGAAAAGAAACTCCATGTTAGTAATATCTTTTGTGAGATATCTTTTCCTTTTGAATTTTGTACTTGTGTAAGTTGAGTGAATTGTACTGATGACGTGGCAGAGAGAGGATTTTAGGCGGGGGCTGACAAGACGTTTGTTTGACAGCCTGTAACCACTTTTTTCGAATCTCCCGCCTGACGTGTCAGGAGGTCGCATTCATTGTGATGCGTATAAATATACCTTGATGTCTTTAATTCATTCTTATCACTTACATATTCTTTCCCCTACTCATATCAGAAAACTTTTGTTTCTTCTATCCATTATTTGTATTCGATTCTGATGGCTGCTCAGAAAAGGAATTCTCCCACTATTAGTGAAGTTGGATGCGATATTAAAGAGAAAGACTTTGAGGATATTAGAAATGTGTATGGCTTCCCCCCGGAGTGGGAGGCTGAACACCCTACCCCAGGGGCCATTGCAACGGCACCGCCACCAAAGAAGATGGCCGTATACCTAGACCACTTCACCACGGGTAATTTTCGGTTGCCCGTGACGAAGTTTGTTCGGTCTATATTACAAAAGTATGAGTTCCATTTATCTCAAATCCACCCATTCGGGATGCTGAGAATTCGTCATTTCGAATTTTGTTGCCAATCCCACAATTATGAACCATCTGTTAACATGTTTGCCATTTTCTACAAAATGACATATCGTGATGGGTGGTATGGTTTTGCTACCACTGGAAAGGGTCCGATTGGTTTCGAATGGATCCGGAGTATTCATGGATGGAAATCTAAGTTTTTTTGGATTCGGGAGGATGTCATCCCTTTTGCCATGTCAAAACGGAAACCGGAAGACGAAGCGCCCGAAATTTCCGTTATTGAATATGAGGGTCACAAGTGGTTTAGCACTTTGACCAAAACACCAACACCCATGCGTCCCATTCACGAAGGGGCGATGGTTCATGCCCGGATGAGTCGTCTGTGGCCGTTTCCTACCTTGGAACCATATTATGAGAATTCCGACGGGAGTAAGTGTTTATTTGTCATACTCCAAGTTCCTAGTGTTCCTTCTTTAACGTTCTTCTATTGTAGGTGAAGTTACGATCCTTTCTACGCTTGTGGACAAGATGGGAGGCATGATGGTTCGCCGTCCTATTGCTTAGCGTGACGTACCCTTTTTGGAGCGTACGCAAAGTAACTTCGTCTTTTCCACAACCCTTACGCCGGAGCCTATTGTCTCCGAGGCTATGTACGCCCAAGGTGAGAAATTTGTCAAAAAATGCGAAGGTATTTTTCAACCTCTCCCTGTAACCGCTGTTACCTCAAGCGGAGTGATTGTGCTTCTTTCATCCAGCGAGGAGTCATCATTCTGTGAAGGGGAGTTACCGATTGGTGCTGCTAACCCTTCACCTTCGTCTGTAGGTTTGACCCGTAAGCAAGATTCGAAGACCATCACCGATCCGTCGGCAGGTGAGGGGGGTGGTCCTCAATCCGTTGAGGGCGAACCTCAGGCTATGGAAGTAGGTGCTTCCAAGGCTGCTGGGAAACGGAAGGCACAAGCTTCTAATGCTGTGCCCAAAAAGAAGAAAAAGAAGAAGGCCAAGGTTGAAGTCCCGGCACTGGGTGCTCGTCTTCGGGAGCTTTCCGCCCACGACGTTTCGAAAGGTAAAACTTGGCCCCATATTGTTATTTCTTAATCCCTCGCTTCCAGGTAACTTGAAGGTTTTTATTTCAGGTCTGAAGGATTATGCTACTGCCGAACTCCTGACTTCACCCACTTCACCAATGAACACTGTTCAAGAACCGATCGATTTATCGGACTCTTCTCCTATCAAGAACAAAGAAGTTGGTGAAGTTGGTCAGTTTCGCACATCTCCTCCTCATCATGAGCATATCTTTGGAGATCAAGGTGGAGTAGGTGTGTTTTAACGCGTAGGACAGGCTTCCTCCTCTCAAGTGGGTGAGGACACTAATCCGTATCATCCCCGATGGAAGTTACGGCGGAACTCAGTACTGAGCAATGCGGATGTTTGTCAAGAATATCTCGACGAAAGTGTTCCTCCTGCAGAGAAGGAACGACAACGTCGCCGCATCCGCCAAGAACTGTTCGACTCCAACTCTTATCATGTAGCAAACGCTGTGTCTACCAACCAGGAACTTCGCCGGGATTGGCTAGCTATGAATGACGAGTTGGAGGAGACTGAGTGGAACTTTCTTGGGCCAAGAAAGAGGCTCTTAAAGCGCTGACCGATGCCCAAGATAGTCATCGGGCTGCGGAGGTGGCGAAAGCCGCGCAACTTGCTGCTGAGGAAGCAAGGACTGCTCTCCAGAAACAACTGGATGAACAGGCTGAGCTTATCAAGACCCTTCAAGCCGACTCAGTGGCCAAAGATCAACGCTTGTCCGACCTTAATGCTATGAATCGAGACCAAACTCTGGAATGTGCTGGTCATAAAATAGATTTCCTCCAAGTTCAAGCGGACAAAAAATGGCTTCTATCGACAGCGATTCCCAAGGTATCAAGTTTCTTTAATGATCTGTTTGGGTGAGTATGTGCTTACATATGTATGTTTGTCTTTAACAGGTTATTACTGACGTTCGAAACAGTGATGATCTCGGGAATTGTGTTGCGATACTCCTCCGTGCTTCCAAGCAGGCGGGCCGACAAATGGGCTTTGAAGAGGGGTATAAGTTTGGTTCCGAGGGCCTGTCTCCAGGAGAATATGTGTTGGCCGGCAAAGATACTGTGTCCATCCTTGAGGAGAAAACCAAGGAGTTTGATACTCTGAAGTGTTCCCTTTCTGATCATATATCAGAGCTCGCAGATAAGGATGATGCCATCGAGCAACTAAAGGAGTTGCTGGATCTTGAAGAGGAAGACGATGAAGAAGCCGAAGATATTGCGGAAGGCGAAAATGCTGCCCCGTAGATGTATATGTACTTCTCCTTGTAAATTTTGCTTCCTGTTTTGTAATCTCTTTTGATCAAAATAAGAAGTCTTTGTGTTTCTTCCGGTTCACTTTGTCTTATGTACTATAATATAAGTGCTTATCCAGAACTTCGGTTTTGTCAATAAAAGATTACATCTTACAATAACATGAAAGTAACTGGACATTCTATATTCATTGGGCGGAAGCCTTACAAAAAGAAATTGCATAACTTGCTAATCTATATGGGCACGCAGGCCTAAAAAGTAAAAAATGAACAAAACTTCTATATATAGCATTTCTTCAATTGTGCTGCATTCCAAGTTCGAGGGACCTCAGTCCCATCCAACTTCTCCAACTTATAGGCACATTTTGCTAGTACTTGTTTGATTTTGTAAGGTCCTTCCCAAGTTGGGGCTAGTTTGCCCGGAGGCTCTTGGCCGGAAGCCTCGTTGTTGCGGAAGACAAAGTCTCCCGCATCAAACTTGCAACTTTGGACTCGCGAGTTGTAATATTTTTCAAGCTGTCGCTTATAATTGTGTTAACGAATCAATGCTAGCTCTCTTCTTTCTTCCAACAGATTCATATTCATCATGAGATCGTAATCGTTGTCATCAATCAGCAGAACTCTCGCGGATGGAATCCCGATCTTTGCGGGGATCATGGCTTCGGTTCCGTATGTCAGGCTAAAGGGTGTCTCCAAATTGCTGGAGTTCTTTTGGGTGCGAAAAGCCCAAAGTTCATGAGGCAGTTCGTCCACCCAACATGTTTGTTTCGTCCCTAGTCTTGCCTTAATCCCCTCCTTGATAGTTCGGTTAGTCCTCTCGACTTGACCATTTGCTTGTGGATGAGCAACGGGTGTAAAAGTTTGAGTGACTTGGAGTTCTTTCAACCATGCTTGCAATCCACTGTCAGCAAATTGGGTCCCATTGTCACTTACCAATTCTTGCGGGAGACCAAACCGGCAAATGATAAATTCCTAAAGGAATTTTTTCACACTTGAAGTCGTGATTGATGCAACTGGTTTGGCTTCTACCCATTTGGTGAAGTAATCAATGGCCACTATCAGGAACTTGACTCGTCCCGGGGCTTCTGAGAAAGGTCCCATAATGTCAATAGCCCACTTCTGGAGCAACCAGGCAGAAGTTACTGGAATCAGTTCGTTTTTTGGACGCAGGGTATTGGGGGCATGGCGCTGGCACGAATCACACTTTCTGATTTCTTGCACAGCGTCTAAATGCATGCCGGGCCAATAATATCCTGCGTTCATGATTTTTGCAACCGTCATTCTTGGTCCCGCGTGTAATCCGCAAATGCCTTCATGGATTTCTCTGATTAGGTAATTTGCGTCTTCCGCGTCTACACAACGCAAGAGCGGACCAAGAAATGATCTCCGGTACAAGATACCCCCAGTCAACTGGTAATTCAGAGCTTTGTGCTTAATCTTCCGAGCCTCAGCCTTTCCTGCTGGAAGTGCTCCGGAAGATAAATAAGCTATGATGGGTGACATCCAAGACTCGACACCAGTTTGAATTATCAGGACTTGGTTTTGTGGAACAGATGGATGGTCTAGAACTTCTACACGAATATCTTTGGCGAAATGCTCAAAATTCGTTGAAGATAGCTTGCTAAGAGCGTCCGCCGATTTGTTCTCGCTCCTCTTAATGTGGACAATGTTGAAGGAGGAAAACTGGCGAATCAAGACCCTTGCTTGTGACAAATAAGAAGCCATGACATCGTTTTTAGCTTCGTATGTTCCGTTTATTTGTCCCGCAATTAGCATAGAATCCACCCGAGCCTCTAAATGTTTCACCCCAAGCTTTTTTGCTATCCGCAGTCCAGCCAGGAAGGCTTCGTATTCTGCCTCATTATTGGTACTTTGAAAGTCCAATTTGATGGCGTATGTAAATTCATGCCCCTCAGGGTTAACTAGCCTTAATCCTGCACCAAACCCTTCTGTGTTGGAAGCTCCATCCGTGAACAATGACCAAACTTGTTCTTATTCCGGAGGTGCTTGGGGTTGTTGTTCGATTATGCATTCTTTCTCTTTGTAATGCGGGACTTCCGTGGCGAAGTCCGCGAGTACCTGCCTCTTAATCGCTGGTCTTGGCTTGTATTCAATCGAGTGTTCACCCAATTCGATAGCCCACTTTGCCAGTCGTCCGGACAGCTCGGGTTTACTCAACACGTTCTTGAGTTTGTACCCGGTTAATACATTGATGGGGTGGCCCTGTAAATATCTGCGGAGCCGTTTGGCAGCATAAACCAATGCCAAAACCAGCTTTTCCAACATTGAATATCTTGTTTCCGGATCCGATAGCGTTCTACTGACGTAGTAAATTGGTGTTTGAACATTTTTCCTATCCGTCAGTAAGACCGCCCCCACGGCAATGTCGGATGCCGACAGGTATAGTGTTAATGGTTCACCCGCGTGAGGAACAGTTAGCGTGGGCAATTCCATTAAACACTTCTTGACTTCCTAGAATGCTTGTTCGGCTTCCGGAGTCCATCTGAACTGCGCCTTTTTGAGGCAATTCCTTAATGTTGAGATGAACGAGTAAGATTTAGTAGCGTGGTTTGCCAGAAACCTGTTTAGTGCTACTAATCTACCGTTGTGTGTTTGAACTTGCTTGAGAGATTCGGGGGATGGCATGCGGTCTATTGCTTAAACCTTATCTGGGTTAGCTTTAAAGCCCGTGCCTGTAACGATTACCCCGAGGAACTTTCCTTCCTCCATCCCGAAGGAGCATTTTGCTGGGTTGAGTTTCATGTTGATGCTTCTCAGTGTTTCAAAACTTTCCTCTATATCCCTCAACATTTGATCCTCTTCAGTGCTCTTGATTACCAAATCGTCCATATAAACTTCAAGGTTTCGACTTATTTGTCCTTTGAAAGCCTGATCCATCAATCGTTGGTATGTGTCTCCCGCATTCTTTAACCCGAAAGGCATTATTCTGTAACAGAATGTTCCTTGGTCAGTGCGAAATGCTGTCTTGTCCTCATCACCAGCTGCCATATGGATTTTATGATAGCCCTTGTAGGCATCGAGGAAGCACTTGAATTTGAATGGGGCCACAACATCTACTTTCAAATCGATCTCCGAAAGTGGGTAACAATTTTTCGGACATGCTTTGTTTAGATCTTTATAATCTATACACATCCTCCACGTTTTGTTGCTTTTTGGGACGATCACTGGGTTGGCTACCCATGTTTGATACTTGATTTCTCTTATAATTCCAGCACGAAGAAGATCTTGCACTTGTTCATTCATGGCCTTCGTTTGTTCTGGGCCTATCTTTCTCTTCTTTTGCACAATTGGGGTGATTAACCGATTCACCTTCAACTTGTGTTCTGAAATGCTCCGCGGGACACCGGTTATATCCGCGGGCTGCTATGCAAAAATGTCGATGTTTTTGATCAATAGCTGCTTTAGAAAGGTTCGGACGATTTCAGAGATGGACGGATCAATTATTACGGTTTGGTCCGGAAACTTTTTATTGAGGATCCATTTCTCTGGTTCAGTCATCTGGGCCTGTCTTGGGACCTTGCTTGGCCTTGAACTTTCCAAACAATGTCGGTTTACATGAATTATTGCCACACCGGTGCAAGTTGGAATTCCTACTGCACCATGTGCTGTGGATGGGTGGGCATTGAAGTCTCCAATTGCCTCTCGTCCCAAGATAATGTCATGTTTGGAAGTTGCTGGTAGGACCAAAAATTCTACTTCTTCAGTTCTTGACCGTACTCCGTCACTTAGTGTGACCGGGAAAGTGATAACACCTCGCGGGTGCATTATCTCTCCTCTGAAACCAGAAACAGAAGCATGAATTGGTTGTAGTCTTTCTTTGTCTTCTTCATCCAGTTGTTCGAAACATTGTTCGTATATAATATCGGACGTACTGCTTGTGTCAAAAAACACATATTGTGATCGGTAGTGGCCAAATTCAGCAGTAATTATCAGCGGGTTTTTGTTACATGGACCACCTTTGATCCGAGGAAAAATCACAGGTGCACTCTTCCATTCTTCGTCCAAATATTCCCTCCATTTTCCCTTACTTGAATGTCTCCCTTGGATCATGTGGACATTCAAATATTTGATTTGCCTTTTGTACGGGCCCTGACTATCCTTTGCGGGAGGTTTGCCAGTCCCTCCTCGTACACCTTTGACTAAATGTTCGAGTTTACCATTTTTAACAGCTGCTTCAATTTCATTTCTGAGAGCCACACACTCGTTTGTGTTGTGTCCAACATCATTATGATATGAGCAATGTTTTTTGGTATCAAGGAATGACTTCCGCGGTATTGGTTGAGGTTTCCAGAAATTCAGATTTTCAGTAGTAAGAATTTCTGAGGGAGTCTTTGATAACTGGTTCCAACTGTTGGTGGAGCGGGCTGAAAAATTACGTTTGCCTTTGTTGCCGATCAAAGATCTTGCATCAAAAGGCTTAGATGCTTCCGCACTTGGTTGGAGTCTTGACCATATTGGTCCTTTAGCTTGCTTATTTGGTCTCGGAGTTTGAAACTCGACCCTCGGTGGTTGCTTTTGACCACTGGAACCTAAAGTTTTCTCAGTTCTCGCATACAGCTTTGATGCTTTCATGATTTCATCCCATGACTCGGGCATCCCGTCTCTCCCCGTGAGTGTACGGATCAAATCATCAAAATGGACATTTTTACAGAATGCTCCCCTTAGCATATCTTCGCTTACCCCTCCGATGTTAAGGCTCTCGTTAGTAAAACGAGTAATGAAGTCCTCAATGGACTCATTATTTCGCCTTGTAACATCCAGTATTTCTAAAGGTTCGCGGGTATGTTTCTTTTGTTGACTAAAGTGCTGGGAGAATTTTGCTATGAAATAATTCCAACTTTTGATTTGTCCGGCAGGCAGTTTTTCAAACCACTCTCTCGCAGCTCCCGTGAGTGTGAGTGCGAACATGTGGCACCAGTACGGAAGAGTCCAACCGCTGACTCCCCCGACTGCCACAAATCTCAACAAATGATCGCTAGGATCTGTCATTCCATTATATGTTCCAACAGATGTTGGAATCTTCGCGTTTACTGGAAATGAAGCCTGTGCGATACTTGGAATAAATTTCGACTTTTCTGCAAAAGACTCTGAACGGTATGGTTTCGAAAAATCATGCTCAGCATCGCTGTGATATTCCGCATGGCGGACAACTGGTCGCGGGTAGCTAGTCCCTCCGTAAGAAGGAAGACGACTATCCCCGCTATAAAAACTACCATCCGGCCGATAAGATGAGTCGTACCCGTCCAGTTCGTCCTCATAGGATGATACCTGCATATCAATGCGGGGACGAGGACGCAACCTTCGGGTTTCGCTCATGTTCCGCTCCGGTGGCAAACTGTATTGCATGTGGCTTCCCCTTATGGGAGGAGAAATAGATCTCCTGGGAGGCTCATCGTACGTCAGGGTACGACCATGGAAACGCTCATTCCGGACCTGACGTTCGTACTCTGCTCTTAAACTTTCTTGCTGAACACGAAGCCACTCGTCCGGACACAAATTTTCTTCGGTCCTGAGACTATGACGGTGAGCTCTTCTTGGATTAGAGTCACCGGAATCTTCTTCCAAACCTAACTCCGATTGAGTTCGTGTTGGTGCATAATGTCAGTAGTTCATAGTCTAGTGTCTGTAATCGAGTCTGTAATGATTAATTATGTTTTATATGTCTTAAGCGAAGTTACTGACAAGTTCGCTGTTTAGGCGAACTTGTTAGTCAAGCGAAGTTATGGACAACTTCGCCTGAACATGCCAGGCGAAGTTGTCGTGTATTTAAATAGGTTACGGTTTTGTTTGAGTTTAGTTGTTGAAACAGTTGTTAGTTGAACGATAGTTGAACCAGAGAGTTCGGGTCTGTAATAGTGATATCGTATCACGTGTTTTGGTTATAATATAACGTGTTTGTTTATCGTATCGTGTTTGATCTATTCGTGTCTTCTACGCTCGTAACGACCTACGCAGGGATTCCGCACCTACGTAGATCGAGATATCTCGTGTTGATCCGTCCAGGGAACCTACAATTGGTATCATAGCATTTGCTCGATTGTGTGGTTCGGGATATTCACGCGGGTGTAGAAATCGTCCCGTTTCGACTATTCGCGGGACGTGTTTTCTGTGTTTTTGTGTCATTCTTACCTTCTACCATCGTATTCAACCCATTACACCGTCAAAAACCTCGAAAAATCCAGATTCCAGATCTGCAGAAACTTCGTGTTCATCAGGCGAAGTTGCCGTCACTGTTCGTAGGGTTTCAGCGAAGATATAAGGTTAAGCGAAGTTATCCACAACTTCGCCTACCTTCTCAAGTTCGCCTAACTCAAGCGAAGTTCTCTTCAACTCCGCCTACCTCTTAAGTTCGCTTACCTCAAGCGAAGTTAAGAATCAGCGAAGTTCTTCAGCGAAATTAAGACTTAAGCGAAGTTATCCGTAACTTCGCCTACAGTACTTTTCAAAAAAAAAAAAAAAAAATTTCGGGTTTCTTAGTTGTTGAGAAAGATGTCATCAATTAACATCTCTGAGTTAGTAAAGATGGAAGTAGAAGCAGGCTCAGCTACAAAAGCACCAAGGTTGCTGAAGGGAACCGATTTCGTTGCATGGAAGGATCGGTTCGAACAATATGTCAAGTACCAGGATGCGAAAATGTGGGTATGCATCCAGGATGGTTATATTCCACCAACTATGGAGTACGAAGGTCGTGATCAGATCAAGAAGTACAGCAAAATGGAAGATGAAGAGAAAAAGATGTATGAGGCCGAGAGCAAGGCTCATGCTGCTATCACTATGGCTCTTCTACAAGAGATCCTTCATACGTTTAGAAAGTACAAGACAGCAAGAGAGCTTTGGGAAGCTCTTGAGAACCGGTTTGAAGGAAATGTGGGAATCCGTGCATCGAAAATCAAATTGCTCAAAACCCAGTTCTCAGTCTTCAAGTATTTGAAGAATGAATCTCTAGATGATATCATCACCCGATATTATCATCTGATGACTGAACTGAGCAACTATTCAATTTCTTACCGAGAAGAAGAGATAGTTGAGAAGCTTCTTGATGCTCTCCCACCAAAATGGGAGATGTACACGGTGCTGATGAGGGAAGACAAAGAATTTCCCCAATATGATCTGGAAACGGCAGTCAACAAGCTCCGAACCTTTGAGCTTAACATGGTTAGAAAGGAGACACCTACGGATCAGGTTCAAGATCCAGGTATGTATGGTGCTAAAGTCAACTCTAGCTCAGGTTCGAAGACTGAATCAGCTGCCTACTACTCGAAGGGAGAGTCGGGTGCCAACTCATCACATGAGGGGCATGTGTCAGTCAACACGAATGGTGATGTTTGCTTTGTAGCAGGTGGATCTAGTGCTTCTAAACCGCAAGCAAGCAAGAGTAGTTGCTCTCCAAGTATTCCTAGCAACAACTACTCTAAGATGCCTATGAGTGTCAAATCTTCTGAAGAGCAGGTTGCTCTCTATGCTTCTTTTATTGCTTCCTATGAGAACTACATTCAGGGGAAGATTGTTGATCCAGCTATGTTGGATGAAGACTATGACCAGATTGATGCTGATGATATGGAAGAAATGGATCTGCAATGGCAGATGGCTATGATCGTGAGAAGAGTGAAACGGTTTATGAAAAAGACCGGAAGAAAGTTTGTCGGTGGAAGGCCAGGGTTTGACAAGACGAAGGTAAGATGCTACAACTGTCAGCAAAACGGCCACTTTGCTAAGGAGTGTAGAAATGAGCGTGTAGAACGTGGTCAAGGAAAGTCTACACAGCATAATGGGGGTAGTAAAGATTATAGTGTTATGATTTCCAGAGAAGATGGTGAATACAACTGGAACCTGCATTCTGAAGAAACTTTCGAACAGGCCAATTTGGCGAAGGTTGAAACTGAAGGAAATGAGAAGGTTACCGGAGAAGAAAAAGCTCTCATGGCAGATGTTAAAGACCAGCTCTCCGAGGTATGTTCTAAATGTGAAAACTTGTCTGAGCAATTAGCAACTATAACTGATCAGTATGTTGGTTTGGATGCTGAGTTTAAAACTTTAAAAGAAGATCATCACTTTACTAAAGCAAGAGAAAATAGCTATAAAGTTAAAATAAAAGCTTGTGAAAAGGATATTAAAAGTCTAAAAACAAAACTTGCTGAAAAAATACAAGTGATTGATCTAAGCTATGAAGTTTTGGAAGAAAAAACCAAGCTAATAGCTGAAAGAGAAAAACAGATTGCTGATCACCAGGTGAAAGTGGTGGAACTGAATAGAAAACTTGAGCAGTTCAGAAATTCCTCTGCTATTCTTGATCACCTTGTTAGTGATCAAGGTTCCTCTGTTAAGAGGGGAGGAATTGGTTATCATGAGGTTCCACCACCTTATAATCACAATTACACTTTTAATCCTAGTGTTCAGAAATCTGTTGACTTTGAGGTTGTTCAGACAGTTCAAATTCCAGTTACTACTAAAGAACCAGAAGTTAGTAAGCCTGTTGCAAGTGTTAAAATTTCTGCTCCGAGTCCTGTCTCATCTAACTCGGACAAGTCTTCTGAGTCGAGTGAGACAAATCAAGGGGAAGTATTACCAAAAAGTGGAGAGATAAAGAAAACATCTGAAAAGAAGTCTCCGCTAAACCCGTATGTCCCACCTTATGTGAGACAAACGGGCGGTAATAATGCCTCGACATCTAAAACACCTGTTGATAAAAAGGTTGAACATAGGTGTTGTTTTAGGTGTAATCAATTAGGGCACCTAGTTGCAGATTGCCCTCTGAAGCAGAGATTCAGAGGTGTGAGGCCTACTAAAACTGAGAATAAGTCTAATGGTAATCATAATACTGGTAAAAATGAAAACCATTCAAAATTCAGAAATGTGACAAATTCAGGTTTTCAAAGAAACCAATCTCAGTTTTACACTGCTAATAACCAAACCACAAGCTATAATTCTTTCAATTCACAAAGGTTTGGAAGGCCTCACAATCAATCTACAAGGAGGTATACTAATAGGACTCACAGAAATAATTATACAGAGACTAACTTTGGAAAGCCAAAGTTTGGGATGTATAGATCCAAGACCAATTGGTCTTGGGTCCCTAGATTCTAATCTTTTGCTTTAATCGTGCAGGAACAGTTGAACAGGGCTGCCAATAATCTTTGGGTTGTGGATAGCGGCTGTTCCCGGCACATGACGGGTAACAAAAACTTGTTACACGATTTGAAACCTGTTCAAGGAGGGAGAGTGAGCTTTGCAGGAGAAAGTGGAGGCAAGATTACAGGAATGGGAACGGTGTCTAATGGAAAGATGACTCTAGAAAAAGTAAACTTTGTCGAAGAATTGAAGCACAATCTGCTGAGTGTGTCGCAGATCTGTGATAAGGAGTACACCGTACATTTTACAAAGAATGAGGCGATTGTGTTACATCCTGGTTTTCAGATACCAGAGGAGTGGATTGTGATGAAGGCTCCACGTGATAGAAATACGTATATTATGGATATGAGGTCGACTGAAATGGCCACGAAAGAATCATGCCTTATGACAAAAGCGAGCGAAACGGAGTCCGAATTGTGGCATAGGAGAATGGGGCACATTCATCTTCGGAAGATGAACCACATTGTCAAGAATGGACTTGTGCTGGGTGTTTCCTTGAAAAGTTTCAACTTTGAAGACAAATGTCTACCGTGCAAGAAGGGAAAGCACCACAAGAAATCCCATCACACCAAGAAGGTCAATTCTATTGTCAGTACTCTAGAATTGCTTCACATGGATCTCTTCGGTCCCGTGAATGCAAAAAGTCTAGGAGGTACTTCTTATTGCTTGGTGATCACTGATGATTACTCACGATATTCGTGGGTATATTTCCTGAAATCAAAAGATGAAACGGCTCATATGGTGAAGAATTTGATTACCAAAGTTGAGAACGTTATGGATAAAAGGGTTAAGTTCATCAGGAGTGACAATGGAACTGAGTTCAAAAATTTTGAGATGGAGATCTTCTGCCTTCAGAAAGGGATTGAACACCAATAAAGCGCTCCGTATACTCCGCAACAGAATGGAGTGGCTGAGAGGAAGAATAGAACGTTAGTTGAAGGAGCCAGAACTATGCTGGCTGATTCGAAGCTTCCTGTGGTGTTCTGGGCTGAAGCTGTTGCTACAACATGTTATATCCTGAATAGAGTCTTGACTGTTAAAAGACTTAATAAAACGTGTTATGAGCTTATGCATGGGAGGAAGCCCAACTTGAGTGGTCTTGAACCATTCGGGTCCCCTTGTTCGATTTTAAAGACAAATTATAAATTTGGTGAAGTAGCCGATGAATGAATCTTAGTCGGTTATGTTGTTGGGACTCCCAACAGACGTGTCTTTAATACATCGACCGGCAAGGTTGAGGTGGTGTGTAACACCGATATCACAAGTTACCAACCGCCAAAACCAAGCAACGGACCTGCTAAGTTTTTCGACTATGATAGACTTTTTAAGTCTTTTAACATACCGTTTTTGGATAGTGCAGAAGAAGAAGAGAGAGTTGCTACGAAGATGATCCTTGATGAGGAAGAAAATCTAGTGCAAAGACAGCTGTTTGATAAATGTCAACCTTCCTCATCAAATGCTGTCGATACCCCTGCTGCCTCTCCTGAAGAAGAATTTTTCAATCCGTTTCACTCTCAGCAAGAAACAACCATTGACGAGCTCTCTTCTAACTTGGAAGACAATTTGCATGTCGGTTCGGTTCCGACCACGAGAATTCATAAAGATCACCCTTTGGAGAATGTGATTGGTGATGTGTCCTCCGGTGTACAAACAAGACGTAGCTTGAATGAGCACACCTGTGTTTACACAAGCATTAAGGAGACAGGCATAATCAACGAATGCTTGTACACCTGCTTTATCAGCCAGATTGAACCAAAGAATTACCAAATGGCTCTAAAGGACAGCTCGTGGGTCGAGGCCATGCAAGAAGAGCTGGCTCAATTCAAGAAAATGGAAGTTTGGACTTTGGTTGAAAAACCGAAGCATGTGCATGCGATAGGCACAAAATGGGTTTTTAAGTGCAAGAGAGATGAGAAAGGGATTATTATAAGAAACAAGGCGAGGCTAGTCGTTAAAGGTTTTAATCAACAAGAGGGGATTGATTATAATAAAGTGTTCGCTCCTGTGGCAAGATTGGAAGCCATTAGATTGTTTTTGGCATTTGCTGCTTATAAGAAGATGAAGGTATTTCATTTGGATGTGAAAAGTGCGTTTCTAAATGGGAAAGTTGATGAGGTTGTGTATGTTGAGCAACCTCCAGGTTTTCCTGACCCAGACTTTCCAGATCAAGTGTACAAGCTAAGTAAGGCGTTGTATGGACTACATCAGGCACCTCGTGCCTGGTACTCAACTTTATCAGATTACTTGCTTGAAAATGGGTTTGAAAGAGGAAAGATAGATAGCACGTTGTTCGTCAAGAGAGAAGGAAGCGACTTCCTGCTGGTGCAAGTCTACGTGGATGACATTATCTTTGCTGCATCACAAGTCTCCATGTGTCAGGAGTTTGAGGCCGTCATGAAGAAAAGGTTTGAAATGAGTGCTATGGGTGAACTAACTTTCTTTTTAGGATTGCAGGTTGATCAGAAGAAGGATGGGATGTTCATTCATCAGACCAAGTATGTCCATGATGTGCTCAAACGTTTCAAGATGGAGGACAGCACTCCATTTGATACTCCAATCTGCGTCAACCATAAGTTGGGAGCTGAGACAGACAATGATGCAGATGTGGACCCAACTCAGTATCGGGCTATTATAGGTTCTTTAATGTACTTAACTGCTTCTAGGCCTGATATTATGTTTGCAGTTTGTCTTTGTGCTCGTTTTCAGGCAAACCCAAAGGAATCTCACATGAAGGGTGTGAAGAGGATCTTGCGGTATCTCAAAGGCAAACCTAAGCTGGGGTTGTGGTACGCGAAGGGAGGAGACTTGGAGCTAGTCGCTTACACAGATTCTGATTATGGAGGGTGCAATCAGAGTCGGAAGTCAACAACTGGAGGATGTCAGTTTCTAGGTGGCAGATTGGTGTCGTGGCAATGCAAGAAGCAGACTTCAGTCGCCATTTCAACATGTGAGGCAGAATACATGGCAGCATCCAACTGCTGCTCCCAGGTTCTGTGGATTCAACAACAGTTGCGCGACTATGGTCTGAATTTCTTACTTACTCCTATTTGCATTGATAACACAGCTGCTATCTCAGTAACTAACAATCCCGTGAAGCACAGTAAAACTAAACATATTGACATACGTTATCATTTTATACGGGATTGTGCTGAGAAGAAACTGATTGTGCTTGAAAAGGTGGATACGCTTGATAATTTCGCTGATTTATATACTAAAGCGTTTGACAAATCAAGATTTCAAAACCTTGTTGAGTTGAATGGGATGATCAATCCCGAGTAACCATGTTTTTTGTGCATATTAAAAAAAAAAAAAAACGTCACTATCGCTTAGAACAATGTCGGTTACCTCAGTTTGATGGACATGTCGTAGGATATGTTTGGTCCTCATTTTCTACTTGTAGAGTATGAGGATAGCCATTAACCAGACGACTGAAAGTGACCGGGGCGGTTTATGATGAGTTTTCATTCTTTCGCTTAAAATTAGTCGATCATACTTAGTTAGAAGGACACATACTAGTATGTGGTCGGTCCAGCTGATCCATTGGATCTTCGGGATAGCCGTTGACCTGAAGACTTTGATTTGGTCGGGGCGATAGAAGTTAAATTTTTCTTTAGGGGAAATGAAATTATTTTTCAAGTCTACTACTTCGTAAGAAGTTCGTTTGCTATGTTTAACAGAAAATTGATCCAACCTTGGAAAATGATAGATATACTGATTCTGTGTGCTTAACTAGTGAAGCTGTTAGGCCTAAAAGGCTTAAGAACAGTCATTGTATGTCATGGTAGCTTTTTATGGTGCGTAAAAGTAGATGTGATACAAACTAAATCTACTCGATTTTACGTGGAAACTCCTTAAGAGTTTTGCATGTCTTCATATATATCTTTCCGAATGATAGGCAGAAAAGCGATTACCCAGTCATACACGAGCCCGTAAGTGTTCTGATTCCCGTAAAGATAGTGTGTGAAGAAACTGCAGTGATCCAGATTCGGGACTTGCAGTTGTTTACTACTCTGAAGTCTATGTAAATGTTTATTTAAAAAAAAAAAAAAAACCTTATGAGTTATTGAAACATTCTAGAGCTGACAATGTCAAGACTTCTCAATCATGGAGTAAGAAAGAGAACGGGAAGCAGATGAAGAGTACTTACAAACTTAATCAGACACTATGGGTCGAAGTCAATTCGGGGTGACTTGGGGAAAGCCAAATACGCTTTGAGAATAGATAGGAGGCATCAAAGTCTCTGAGTTGTTGCCCACTTAATTTTTGAGCTTAATTGAACTTAACTCGTATCACAGAAACGATGAAAACCATCTTAAGTTATTTACCTGCTTACAACCTGTTTCTTTATGTCATAATACAGCTAAACACGGATCTATGTGACAGTCACGTAGTTAGTATGATTCCTGTTCGGATCTTTTCTAAAACGTAGTAGTCCCTGTCGAGACTGAAATTTGATCCCTTGTACTTTAAATTTTTAAAAGTTTTTCCTATTTATGTAGTTGTTGATTTTATACTTGGTTACTTAGACTTGATCGTGTCATTTAATTCTTTAAGGAAGTTTTAAAACTTAATTGCAAATTGTTCAAATTATAGGGGTTGATTTTGTAAAATTTGATATATCGGCGAACTTGTGAATAACTTCGCCCTAGGCGAAGTTATCCACAACTTCGCCTGTATAACTCCGCCCCTATATAAAGGAATTTTTAAGGTCAACAGTTTCATAATTCTCAAAACCAGCGAACTTATCCTCCGAAATTCCAGCGAAGTTATCGATCTGAACTTATCGATCTTCTGTTGTTCTTATTTCGATTCCATTCCGTGATTCAAGGTGTGTAAGGTTTCTAGTATCGTATAATCAATGTTTTTGAGGTTGATCATCGGTCGTTTCGACTCGATTATCGACCTCGTCTTTCGAAACCTTAAACACCCGATTTTCAAGCTTGATATTACGTGATAGTAATTTGCATGAACGTCCAGACCATCATAAAATCGAGTTTTACGGAGTCCACAATCGTTAAAATCACCAACTGCACGTCGTTTCGTAAACCTAACAGTCGCCGATTCAGATTCAGGCGAACTTAACGATTAGGCGAAGTTATCCGTAACTTCGCTTGAGGTTTAACTTCGCCTGAGGCGATGTTGTGGTGAGGCGAAGTTATCATTAACTTCGCCTGGACCTTTTTACTTATTAGTTATTAGACGAACCTAAAGATGAAGCGAAGTTGTTCCCAACTTCGCCCCATCTTTAACTTCGCCTATACAGACTTTATCACAACTTCGCTCATGGTAACAAGCGAACTTGTGTTATGCCTTAACGTGTATCTAACTTGGTTCGTTTGTTGCAGATATGGCTGCTGTTGCTGGTGCTGGAGGTGTTGGTGGCGATGACGGGGGAGATAACCAGAGACAATTCTTCCCTGGGCATAATATGTATATTACGTTAGACCCAGAAGCGAGTGGTGTGGAGGATTACCGCGAAATCGTCACTTTCCTCCTTCGCTCGCGGATATTCCACGCGATCACCACTACTCTGCCGATATCCTTACCCAATATTGAGGATTTTTGGCAGACGGTGGAATACGATTGCCGCGTTGAGCCCCCGGTTATGCGAGCAACCGTCAACAATCAAGAAGTTCAGTTCTCTTCTGAACAAATCCGGGCGGCTTTACGTTTCGGGAATGAGACAAGGGATGACCCGACGGACTTTGTGGCTCCTTTTCGAGATGGAGCGTTTTTACGGATGGGCTATTCGGGCCCGTTGGGCGATACACAAAGAAGGAAGGGTTTCCTACTCGATCAGTGGCGCTTCCTCATGCACGTAATGATTGTCTGCATGTCAGGGAGGAAGGCGGGTACTGACGAGATGGGTGCGACCATGCAGTCGGCGATGACTGCTCTGACTTATAACAAACGTTATAGTTTCAGTCAGATGGTCTTCTATGAGATCGATAGACAAAGACGGGCAGTGGCGCGTGAGAGGTTCATTATGTATCCAAGATTCATCCAGATGATCTTGAACCATGTGGCTCCAAATCTACCTCAGCGCCGCCCGATCAGATACGTGGAGAGTGTGAACAAACGTATCTTCGCTCAGTGCAGGACATCGAGCGCGAGGAGCAAACCTGAGCTCCGTCCCAGGCATACTCCACTCTTTGGGTATTTAATCAACCCGGAGTATGTTCCTGCCAATGGGGATGAGTTCAGAGACCCTCGACCTCAACAGGCAGGAGCACCTCAACATATACCTGCTGCGCCTGTTGTATCACGAGAGGAGAACATAGACCTTGATGAAGTGTTTGGAGGTCAAGGCTACTTCGATATGGACCGAGTTGATCCTCAAGAAGATGTACAGGTCTCGGTAGCACAAGTTTCGAGGGTGGATGTTACTAGAGCAGCTACGACGGTGGCTGACTCAGATTTTGATGAAGTAATGGATGAGGCAAGACGTATGATGGTGACTCGAGAAAGAACGTACGGGAAGAGAAAGAGGACGGATGACGACAGTGAGTCAGAAGAAGAAGAAATTCATAAGTTGATCAGGCGTTCAAGAAGGGACAGGACAGGTGCAGGTATGGGAGCAGGTGAGAGTTCAAGAGTCGTACGTTTCGCTTCGCCCGCACTGTCAGGTATGTCGATTGTCCCTACATCAGTACAGGTTACAAGTTTAAGCGCCGCGGATGTTCCCGTGGTGGCTACATCATCTTCTTTTGGCATCCCATCTATCACTACTTTCCAGCTGACGACTCCGGAGATTGTGTCTTTACCACCTCCAACTCTTACTCCTTCAGAGGTGGTTGCACAATTTGTTGAGTCGACAGTCGTTGCAACTGCAGGGTTGTCGGTCACGATACCACCTGCGGTTACGTCCACAGCTACTTCTGATGTCCCGGTTTCATCGGAAATCCCTCCTCAGTACACTCACGATTTATCGCATATGAGGTTCGATTTCGATGCAACCCTATCAGACTCGGAAAGAATAGCCGCACTGGAACGGGTCGTGGCAGAGCAGTCAAGGGTGAATCTTATCCAGACCCAGGCTATTCAACGCCTAGTAGCAGAAAATCAACTACAGTCGTCCCTCCTGGTTGAACATGGAAAAATTATAGATGCTATGAAGGAGTTCTTGGCATCTCAGGGGGAGACGAGCTGTAAAGGCGACGAGCTCAGGACAAAGAAGAAGAATGACAGAGATGATGATCCCAATGCATCGAAAGGTGCAGGTGGTGAGTTGCCAAGAACTACTCAAGCTCTTGGGACTTCCACAGCTCAGGGGGAGTCTGCAAGCGCAGCTGGCGGTTCTGGTGGTGATGAGGTGGTGATGGTAGATGACGAGGAGATGGGAGATGATGTGATCGATGCCTTGAAGGAGTTGGATGATGATATGTTGGATGATGAGTGTGTGAAGATGATGTTCTACCAGTCGAAGAGATTGAAAAGATTGGTGCTGAAATAGTGATTGAATATGATGTTGAAGAGGGTGAAATAGTTGAGGAGAATGTTGAACACGAGATACCTGAAGTTGAAAAGTCAGATGTATGTCAAGATACAGCAGGTGATGATACAGAATGGGAGGAGCAGCCTAGATGGAAGGAAGGCTATGCTCATTGGTTTATCAAAACTAAGAAGCCTGCTGTTCCAACCTTGTTCAAGAAAAGTTATAATATCAAAGGCTATGCTGAATCAAAGAAAGGAATTATCTGTTGGCTATATGATGAACTGTTAAAAGTGTTCATGGTGAAAAGATATGATGGGATCCAATACTTTAAGAGGACGTTGAGATCTCTCAATACATTGCCTGAATGTGAGGTGAAGGATTTGGCTAGATTGGGGTTGATTAATAGAAGCGACGACAACATGGCCAGAGTTATTGGGAAGATCGTGTGGAAAGAAAGTATTAAAGAAAAGAAGTTTGAGTTATTAAAGCCACAGAAGGGAAAGCTAGTGGAAGATAAGGAAAGAGGAATGAGAGCAGATGGCAAGCCATGGATGGTAATGAAGTACAAACCGATTCGATGCATGAAAGAGGTTCCAATGAAGACTATGCCTCAAGATGTGTTGAAAGATCTTAAATGGTGGTATGTTGATTGCCAGACTGCTGAAGCCGTGATGGAAGACGAAGATGAACAAGAAGTGCTAAGAGTGTATGATCCGATGCATCTTGTTAACTTATCGAAAGCTGATCTGCAGGTGTTAAATGAAAAGAAGATATTTTATATTCCTGCTTGGAAAGACGAAGCGAGGAAATATCAGCGAGTAGTCACGGTATGCGTGAGAGAAGGAGTACATGCATGAAGACCAAGAGATTGAAGATTACAAGACACGTGCTTGAAGATCAAGACATGAAGCTACTGCCAAGGGGGAGTCTGTTGGTGCATAATGTCAGTAGTTCATAGTCTAGTGTCTGTAATCGAGTCTGTAATGATTAATTATGTTTTATATGTCTTAAGCGAAGTTACTGACAAGTTCGCTGTTTAGGCGAACTTGTTAGTCAAGCGAAGTTATGGACAACTTCGCCTGAACATGCCAGGCGAAGTTGTCGTGTATTTAAATAGGTTACGGTTTTGTTTGAGTTTAGTTGTTGAAACAGTTGTTAGTTGAACGATAGTTGAACCAGAGAGTTCGGGTCTGTAATAGTGATATCGTATCACGTGTTTTGGTTATAATATAACGTGTTTGTTTATCGTATCGTGTTTGATCTATTCATGTCTTCTACGCTCGCAACGACCTACGCAGGGATTCCACACCTACGTAGATCGAGATATCTCGTGTTGATCCGTCCAGGGAACCTACAGTTCGATGAACTTCTCTTGCAACACGTTCTAGATTTCTCAAGTTAGAACCGCCTGGAGCTGTGACATGCCCCAAGTCGGTAACTGGTGTCACCACGTTATCAGTGTTCACCGGAGTGACACTTTCTTGTTGAGCAAACAGCCCCCGAGCTATTGAACCACCCAAGGAAAAACCTCCAGGGTTCATGGCATCGGTTCGTGTGACAGGAGGCGTAATTCGAGAAAACACAGACGTTGTTCCTTCACGTGTTTCTAGGTTGAGATCACGTGGAGATTGTGTTTGATTCTCCGTCAGCCCTTTAGGTAACTGAGTCATATCGTAAAGAGAACGGAAATTTTTTTTTGCTGTTCTAACAAAAGCACGGATGGCGCCAATGAAGAAACGGCCGAAGTCTAATGACGTGAATCCTACAAAACAGAACACCATGAGCTCGTTACGGGAAGGATGAGGTGGGGGGTCTTCCCGTAACCACCCTCCGGCGTGAGAATAAGTACAACTCTTAATGAGAAAGTAAAGTACTTAAGTAAATTGTGAGAGTATGGAGGTTGTGAATGAATACCTCATGATGATCGAGTGGGTATTTATAGCCGAAGGATGTGGGAAGGTGATTAGGCCAGCTGTCCCTTAGGAAGATGCCTGCATAACCGTCTGGACACGTGTCCTTGTGTGATAGGTTTAGCTTATACATTGCATGTGCATGTATAACGACCTGGACACGCGTCTTCTTTCCATTTGTCAATGGGAGAATATTGGACATGTGCACGGTTATAACGACCTTGCCAGGTGTCACTAGCTGATTGGCCAAAAGATCACGTATTGCCCAAGAAAGCATCTTGGTAACTCTTCTAGAAGGTAATTGGTTATTGACAGCTGTCTCCGAGCATTACCTCGTGGTCATTTACGCGGAAGGTTATTCCTTCTTGCGGATGACTTCTGAGGGTGCTATGATGCTTCCGCATGTGCTATGAGAGTGTTTCTTCCTCAAATGATTATGCGGATGACTTGTGTGCCCCGCGGGTGTCTTATGAGGGATTTCTGAGTGACCCGCGGGTAGTCCTTAAGGGTATTTGGGTCTTTTTGGTACCCTACCTCTATAAGTAGCATGAAGATATTTTGTAGATAAGTTTTTTTTTCATTTTACATGTGAATCCGAAAACCAACGAACCCAACCTAAACCAACCCAAATTTATATGGGTCAGTTATCAGGTCACTTTTCCTAGCTAAAACCTCGAACAACCCAACCTAAAAATATGAAAACCGATGAAAACCCCTACTTAACGTACGTCATAAAAAAATTTTATTAAAAAAATATTATAAATATGTAAAATAGTTTTTCTTATGTATACCAATAAGTAATAACAGACGTTGTTAATTTGTTATCTATTGTTTACATTATGAGAAAATAATATTTTTGAAGTAAAAGTGTGACACCTAGAGTATTAATTACATATAAAAGGTTTATTAATTATCACATGTGACAACTTTCTTTACATTTCCCTTTTCAGCTAAATTCAAGGTTTTTAGGTTCATTTTTAAATCCAGCTACTCATCCTATAAAACCACTAAATTTAACTAAATAAATTGACATAATATTACCATTTTAATTGCACATGTGACATAGCACATGTGTGACACGTATATAATTTCCTAAAATTCTTGTGAATAATACTTCTTACAAAAATAAAATAATTGGTTTATTACATAAAGTCATACATGGTTATCTTTAAGTTACAACTATTCAAGTGCAAACAAAGCTCTGCTCGATCTTAAGTTTTATTATATATATCGACTGTGTGCATGTGTTTTGTTCTACTAAACTTATTTGTCATGTATATAATGCAAACAAGTAATTACATATATTTTAAGAAAATAAATAAATTCGAGATGTCCTTTACCTAATGCATCACTTTATATTAATTTTAAATCATGAAAATCATGATCTCTAAATCAAATAAAATTTGGTAAAATTTGTCCATAAGGGAGATGCCAATACTTCTGATGAGATTGATTAAATTCATGTCAAAGTAATTCGCTTATTTTACTGAATCTAACCGTGAAACACGCTACAAGTAAGATTTACGAGGACATGATCATGTTTTTTTTATTTATTTATATTTTGACTCGTTTTTGAATGTTTTTAGAATGCAACCAAACTTGTATTCAAAAGGTGTGACAGGAAGAACTCATGTGCATAATGTGAAACATTACAAATGTGTGAAACATACTCATATGTTACAAATCTTTTATACACACAATCTAAACTCGCTAGCAAACTAGCGAACTCATACCGGGCTAGACATTTGGTTCGTGTTTATAATACATATGCCTTTGAAAAATGCATTTCTTTATAATTCTTGATTAGGATTATAAAAACATAAGCATGTTACATCTTAATTTTTTTTTAGGTTATATACTTGTATCTATAATATTTTTTTTATATATATACACATATATGTGTGGGAACTACAATAAAAAGGTACATTTTAGTTTACCAATTGTCAACCATGTAAAAAAGAAGAAAATTGAATAGAAAGCAACTTTTTGGTTTATCGAAAAAGTACGTTTATTTTCTTTTTTCGCCTATTCATTTTCACAGAGTAATTCCCAAAGTGCATCTTCACGGAAAACTTGTATATGTCATAAAATGTGGGAAAAAGTATGCATTCAAAATAAACACAAGATCTTAAGTGATGGACAATCGATAACCTCCCTGTCCTAACGATGGTCAAATTAAGAGGTTATCGATCACCCAACATGCAACATTTTGTTATAACAAAGTAAAAAACATAGATATCTAAATCGAAAATGTGGGAAAAAGTAAGCATTCAAAATAAACACAAGATGTTAAGTGATGGACAACCTATAACCTCTTGTCCTGACCAGATATAAGGTGGTCAGAACAAGAGGTTATCGATTACACGACATTCAACATTTTGTCATAACAAATTAAACAACATAATCAAATATGATTACTAAACTTACTAAACAAGTTAATTAATTTCTTTAATTAGGATAACAATAATTAACCAAACTAAAGCTAAAAACAGATAACCAAGCTACCAACGGGAACGCTCCTAACTAACGAAACTATCAGTCAGAAAACAACGTCTCCCAAATCTCCGTAAACACCTCACAAATAACCGCATGATGTTCTTCCGAATTCAACGTTAAAAAACACTTCAACAAATCCTCAAGATCTTGTGCCCCAACAATTTGTCTTTCCACAATCATCTCCAACATCGAAACCCTAAAATCTCCATACGGGTCAGTCGATTTCTTCACAACCGCTACGCTTTCCTTCACCAATTTCCCAATCCCATTTATCGGTATCACCTTCGTCGCCTTCAATCCCTTACACCCACCACCACCACCACCTCCGGCGCCGGAATTTTTAAATTTCTTCCGGCGAGTTCTGTTTTTGGATTTCGACGAGTCCGAGGAGAAAGATTTCGACGAAAACAGGGTGACGTCATCGTCGTCAATGTCGTCATCGTCATCACTGCTACAGCAATCGTAGTAATAATTATCGGTCACCGATGCGAAATCTTGGAACTTGATCGTTTTCCGGTGATGGGTTTTCTTTTTCTTGCCGGAACTCGGGTTTCTTGATTTTCCGGTGACCGGAAAACTTTCGCCGGAGAGTTTTTGGCGGGAGAAGAAGGTGGGTTTTGATCGGGAGGATGATGATAATAATAATGGGTGGTGGTGTTGTGGTTTGGGTGAGAATAAGTCGATGAGTTGGCGGTGGTGGTGGTGGTTATCCGGGAAGAAGAATGGGTGGCCGGAGACGTCGTCGGAGGTGTGTTTAGTCCGGCAGGAGTTGAATGATGAGTTGAATAGTTTGGATATTTTAAGTTTGAAAGTGGTGGTGTTCATTTTGGAGTGGTGTTGATGAATGAAGAGGTGTGTGTGTGTGTGTGGTTGTGTAGTTTGTAATTGGAAAGTTTAAATATAGGAGAGTATTGAGAAGAAACAAAAGTTGAAGAAAAAAAAGTCAAATAAAAGTATATTGGTTTGAAAAATAAATAGTTACTTTTAGTAATAAGTAATTTTAAATTCTACACATTTTTAAAGAATCTATAGTTATTTATTTACTACTTAAGATAACAAGTGCTTGTGATGTATAATTGTGTTTATATCATATTTTAAGTAACAAGTACAAATATTTTGTATGGTTGAGACTAGTAATAATATTATTATATGACATTAAGGGGGAACACAATGTAATATTAAGAATAAGAAATCAATAAATCAATGATTATTGGCGTTGTTAAATGTTAGTTAGGTTATGTATGAAACAAATGGACGAATCAAGTAAAGGTGCACAAACAAGTTTCTAACGCTAAATCGGTTCGGGTTGAAACCAGCTTGGTTTGGTTAACAAAAGTCGTGTACAAATATTTTGTATGGTTGAGACTAGTAATAATATTATTATATGACATTAAGGGGGAACACAATGTAATATTAAGAATAAGAAATCAATAAATCAATGATTATTGGCGTTGTTAAATGTTAGTTAGGTTATGTATGAAACAAATGGACGAATCAAGTAAAGGTGCACAAACAAGTTTCTAACGCTAAATCGGTTCGGGTTGAAACCAGCTTGGTTTGGTTAACAAAAGTCGAAACCTGTCTATGATCGGTTTTGGTTCGGGTTGAAACCGATTCTTGACTGGTTTCGGTTTGGGTACTTACGATCGGTTTTGACCGGTTTCGGTTTGATTAACCAGTTTCGTTAGAGAGAACTACAAACCGGTTTCAAACCGGTTTTGTGTTGGTTAGATTTTCGGGTTGCTCAGTTAACCGATTGTTTTTCCTACCTTTAGTATCAAGAGTCCCGGTTAGATTCCAACAATTGTATATCACTATTTCACTAATATGATAAAAAACACCTTTGTATTAGGATTCGAACACGGGTAAAATGGGTTGTAAGTAAGTGATAAGTCCTTCGAAGTCCTCAGACAACTAGTTACACTAAAACCGTTTAAAAAATAATAATAATTATTACCGCGGTTTACACTTTTCAGTTTTCCTTCACGTTGTTTTTATTCTTGCCTTATAAAATAAAGCCTTTTGATTAATAAAAGTTCTGAAGCAAAAGTCTAAACAACCATAAACTTTTTATTTTTTTTTAAATATTAAATACTTCACATTTTGAAAATTACAATGCTCGAAGCCAAAATTATGGATCGTTACTCGTTAGTGCTAGGTTTAATATATATTATTGGTAAAATTAAATCTGAATATTAAATATTACAACTTTTAATGTTTCACTTCCACTAACATAATATGTCTGTTATATCAAAGCATATATACAAAACATTAACTGTTTGAAAAATATAATTAACAGGGTAAATGTCAAGAACAGTTTTTGAAAAACCCAAAATAATATAACCCATACAAAATAATAATAATAATAATAATAATAATAATAATAAAATAAAAAAATATAACCCATACAAGTTGAAAGTGTCACACCCCGACCAAAGGCGGAACATGACGGGGTGCAACGTGATTGGACAAATACACAAGACACTATTTAAAGTGACAATATTCATTTAACTCATTTTATTTCAACAAATCGATAAACAACACTTCTCGTCTACACAAACAAACTGAATACAAGTAATAATTATATTGTTCGTTTTGCTAATATTCTAAAGGTCTTGGTAACGTTTTCCGTCAAGCACTCGAGTCAACAAAAGTCAAACCTGTAACATTTTATAAAATAAAGTTTGTCAACACAAAGGTTGGTGAGCAATTCATAAGTTTGAGCGTATAGGTGTATAGTATGAAAATCCACAAAACTTGTATACAAAACAATAATTAAGAGCTATAAACTGGAATAAATAGTTATCGCTAAACAAGTTAGCGACACCTAGCTATTAGCAATTAGTCTAGGATTTTATGAGAGTTGCTAATAAGCTTACATTAGCACCACCTAACTACAAGGGGATGCCGAGTAGTCTAGGATTTATAGTTATCGTTAATAGCATACGTTAACGACACCTTGCCATTGCCAAATGGTATAGGATTTATAGTTTCACCATCCAAAAGCTGTAAACACATAGTCAAATAAGCATACAACACCAAATCGAGCAATTATTCAAGTAAGGTATACAATCACGTTTATGGGTTTAAGATGCAAGTAATTAAAGCATTTAGTTTGATAAGTATAAAATGTCACCCCAAAACGAAAGATGGAAAAAAGGGTATGAAAGTACTCACCTCGATTGATGAATTGAGAAACTAATAAGTGATTGACATAAAAAGAAGCTTATAAACGAAACGAACGAATCCGACTTGAAAGCTAATTGAAAACGGATAAATAAAACATATTAATGAACTTGAACTTTAGTTGAAACTACATTTGAAACATTGGACGAGACGGTTCGGTTGTTAATCGGGTTACCGGTTAGTTTGTTAATGATTAGGGACTCATACGTAATTAATAATAAAATATTATTTTATTGGGCTTTGAAATAGCTAAACCAATATTAAAAGAAAAAAGACGGGTTTAAATCAAGAGTTCGGTTTTATGGAAATGAATTTATAATGAAGCTTATAATAATATTATTTATGATGGTGATAATAATGATAATGATAATTTTAAAAAGAAATGTTTCATATATATATATATATATATATATATATATGTAAAATAATGACGGTAAAAATAATAACCGTAATTATTATTAATAATCCTACTAATAATAGTAAAACAATAAAGATCTTAGTATTAATTAAAATGTTGTTGACAAAAATAATAATAAAAATAAATATTATTGATAGTAACTAATGATACTATACTTGATGTCGGTTTGATTTCAAAACGAGTTCACAAATAAATATAATTATATCATTGTAAATAAATAAATGATAGAAACATGATCTTTAATAAAAATATTAACAACTTTAATATTTATAATAATAATGATAATAATAATAACATTAACCATAATACTAATACTAGTAATAGTAATAATAATAATATAGTATTAATAACTTTAAAAATAAGTCTTTTATATTATATTATATATATATATATATCTAATGATAATAATAATAGTAGTGATAGTAATATATAATAGTATTAATATGAATTAAATCTAAAATAATAATATAACATTTATATATATTTATTTTTATATAAAAATCCAAGACCGATTTTAAGTGGTATGTAACCCGGGTGTATTCCGTCTAAATAACCAAACCCGATTTGTTTAAGTTTGTCGACAAAACCATTTTTCCCCAAATCAAAACAACGCCATAACCCTTACCCGATCAAAGTATATAACCAAATATGTAAAACCGATTAATAACCATTTGAATCCGATAATCGATATACGAAAAACTAATAACACCAAAACCACAAATTAATTTACCTATTAAACGTCCCCGAGTCGTGGCTCTACACCGAGAAGGAACCGAGCCGAACCCGTTGGAGACGAAGAAACAGCATGTCACCGGAGTCGTTTCCGGCCGAAGAAAACAGAAATAGAGAAGAGAGAGATGAGAGAGCCGAGAGAGATGAGAGAGAGAGAGATGAGAGACGAGCAGGTGAGGCCACGACAGGGAGAGTGAGGCGGAGCTGCGATGCCGGGTAGGCGGCGGCCGGTTTTCCGATCGCCGGAAAACGAAATCGAAGGAGAATGGGGGAGCGGGTGGCTGCAGGGGAGGGTTTGCAGACCGGAGGGAAAGAAAGCTTGTGGTGGTGCGGTGGGAGGTGGTGGCCGATGGTGGCTTTTCGCCGGAATGGAGGTTCGCCGGAAAAACGCTCCGGCCGCCGGAAAATCAAGAGAGAAAGAGGGTGGCGGCTGGAGTTATTGTGTGTGTGATGTTATGTTAGGTTTAGGGTTTTATGTGTTTATATGTGTATGCATATTTTAACAAAAGGCCCCTCAAGTTTCTGTCATGGTTTAAAACGAGTTTAAAGATTTCCGAAGCTTATAATAACTTTACAAAACTCAGTTTGAACCCTCTAAGTTTTCTTAACCACACTATATTATGATAAACATCGATTTATTTAAGGTCGAGGTCCATCTTAATATTATAAAATAATACTTAAAGGAAGAAACAAAAGTGTCGAGTCGGTTTTACAAAATAAAAGTTTACAAAACTAATACAACTCGAGACTCAAATTTGACGAATGTCACAGAAAGTATCATGAATAATACAAGAACACCTTTTTTCACAAGAATGGGTAGAAGAATATTACTTTGAATTCCTTAAATGGAAAAAGGTGTTAATAATTTCAAATTAGAAAGTGATATTTCACCAGTTCATAGAGTAGGGCAAACCAGTTTATAGCTGAAAGAATCTTTCACTCATCTTCAATTCTTCATTACTTTTGTTGTTATTTTTGGTTATTTTTATAAAACTTTGTAAACTTTTAATACAAACCATTGTTATCTAGACTCGAAATACAGATTGCGTTCATCTTGTTTAGTTACATTTGTTTGATAGCTATATTAGAACAAAAAAAGAATAAAAAATGTAGTTTAATTAACAACAAATTGCTTTGACTTAAATCTACTAAAATATGCTTACGGTTTTTTATTTATCTAAAGTTAGAATCAAAGAATCTATAGATACATAATTAGTTATAATATCATTTAGCTAGAAATAGCTCGAACCCGATTGTTTTAGAGATGAAGGTGTTATATAAGATTTTGTCTTTTCAAGATATGAAGATTAAGTCTTGTCATTATCGAAAAAATGTAGTAATTTAAAAGTAAGTTAGATTCATAGTTCTATAAAAAGTTTGCTATCTTAACATAAATATATAAAATTATATTTATTATATAACTAATATATATCATATTAAATTAAAATAGTTAGATTTATACTAGGTTGGCTGATGTAGTTAAGCGCGGTATATGTAACTCTAAATAAGTGCTTGCTTATAACTAAATGAACTTTTGTCTTGGCCCATTTTGAATTTTTAACAAGCCAAGCCCTAGTAGCTTACAAATAATTTTTAAGTTTTGAGTAACAATACAAAAGTCTCTTTTAAATTCAGTTAACCACTTTTATAGTTCTCCCATGAATATGTGTTTGATATTTTTCTATACAAAAAGTCATATTATATTATTAAACAACAATGTATAAATGTATAAATGTATGAATACACGTATTATAAAAGAATGGGTGTGATTGAAAACAGAAAGCCCATTCTTGAAAATGTTAGTGATTAGATTTGAAAACCAAGCCTTGTCATTTTCATCTCCATCTTGAGAGTATTTCTTTGTATTATTGTTTGAAATTTTTCACAATTCTATATTTTTTTTATTGTTTCTTGAACATATTTGTGACACATGTTCAAATCTTTAATTCAAATTCAATTTTGAGGATTTTTTAAAAAGATATAACGGTTAATGATTTTTTTATATTTGCATGAGCTTGCCATGCATACCATGTTTGCCATGAGGTGGAATATCTACTCAATCTAAAAGTTTAAAAGTTGAAAACCTTTTCTCTTTAATTTTATTAAGGATATATTTAAGGCTTAATTATTTATGTTTTAAATGGGATTAATTATAGTCAACAAAATGTTAATATGTGTTTGACAAATTTTGAAGGTATAAAAGTGACAAATAAAAGTAAAAACAATGTTGTTTTTACACTTAAATCACGATACATCAATTCCTAAATATCAAATAATCAGTTGTATAACACATATATAGTTACTGGTTTAGAACCCGTGTTCTATACGATGTGAAAAATATTAATACATAAAATTTATAAATCCTTATGATGTCTATATACTGATGATAGATATTGATAATAAAAAAAATTCAAAAATATGTAAAAGTAGTATATAATTGGGTTTAAAAAATACCTCAAATAATATTTAATGTTATTTAACTTTTATTTACTATTTGATTGTAAACAATTTACATAATTAGATTTCAAAGTTTATTAAAATAAGAGATAATTTAAAGTAAATGTGTTTTATTAATATAATTAGCATTTCCTTTAAAAATAAATTATTATTATAAAAAGTGTATATAATAAGAGACGGAAAAAAAATTATTAAAATAAACATGGAGGCGACGCATGACATGAGTGATATTCGAAGCCCAATATCAGCCTAAGACTTAAACAATTACACTATCTATATGTATATATATGTGTATAATGCATGTAGTATCTATAACAAATCCATGTCTCTCCACACATATTATGGTAACTTAAATAATTTATTAAAATTTGCAAGTCTCATGATCTCATTCAGTTCCCTAGAAACTGATATTTTCACCACATAGTAATGCAATCTATCAAAGCCTATTAATTTGATGAGGAAAGAGAGCATCTTTGAAGATAAAGAAGGTTCCAACAAGAACAAAATATATGAAATGCATAAAAACAAGCCCTATAACTCCAAAACCCTCCACAAACCAACAAGACAGTAGTAGTTAAAATTAAATATGGTTCAGCTTTCTAGTATCAAGTGTTAGGCTACATCCAAACATATAACAACATTCATCATTTGACATTCATTTTTTTAACCCCACCATGCATCATCATCCACATCCATCATATCTCAACCTCATAATGCTTTCTAGTATATAACCAAAATGGCTCTGAATATTTTCACACTTTTTCCTCTTTTTGTAACTTTTAGTAAATTTTATGTTTATTGAAATTAACATGAGGGTGTGTGTTTTTATGTTTTTGAGGTTATACTATGTGTGTGCTAGAAACCAAAGGGGTCAAACAAAAACCTTTTTAGCCTATCACTTTTCATTGACTATATCAATCTACTTTTTAGCTTCTGTGAATTTGAAAGTAAGTCCAAGAGTATGACTTTGAAATAGAAAGTAATTAAGAAAATATCATTTGGGTCCTATTATATATGGTGGTTACATGGTTTGTGTTTTTATATGAAGTTCACATGAATACAAGATTTGACTTGACCATGTATACGTTTTGAAAATGTTGTATGACACATGAACTCGAACACAACATGATTTCTACATGTCAACAAATTGCGGCACGTTCGTTACAAGTAAGAGGAGTGACGGACGGAGCATGATTTGCACCATTTAGTCGTAGTCAATACAGAAGAGAGCCTTATGATAAGACTATTCGGTAAAATTCTGGTTACGGCACTGTCAATGGATTACCAACATGGGACATGGTCGAATAGCAGTGGTAGGCTGGTAGCTGTACCAATGGATTAATTCCATATTCCACATAACGGAATAGTAAAAGATGGCATGCCGATGGATAAACATATAAAGATTTCCACCATCGAATCAACAAAAGATATTAGACTGACGAATTAGCATATACGTATTCTTTTTATTTAAAGAATAAATAAAATATTTTGTCGATTTCTATAAATGCAAATTCCACATAAAGAACCGATGCTACAAAGTTAAGAAATAATGTAAATAAAAACATATTTTGTTTAAATCAAATTCTATATAATTTAATAAATACATAACATATGTTAAATATATATATATATAACTTGATACTCATATTTCTTTTATCATTTTGAGTTTTAACATAAAATATGTAACTAGTTTAAGATAAGGCAAAATAAGTAGTTTTTTTTTCTTTTTAGTTTATAAAATAAACGAGACATATAGAAAGATTAACTTAAACACGACTTGTTTGGTTCGATCTAAACATATTTAGTCTTAAGTCCAAATGTACAAATGTCATGTTAGGTTGTTGTCGTGTTTTTATATTGTAATAGCTTCTCATACCTAATGTGGTAATTAGGTGACAAAACAGTGTTTAACTAAATTTCTCTTGTGTGTCTTCAATGATAGTTGACGTGACCAACGTCTTATTTTTTTTAACCACGTTATGAATTAAATTATTAAAAATTAAATCAAGATTTGCTATGAAACAAAATTTATATTTAACCAAAAAAATATTACAGTTTGTCCTGGGAAAAAGGATCGTGACATATTGATATGTCCATCACTCAATGTCATAACCACATGCAATAAAGGCCCCAATATATTTACGTTATAAGCAAAAACTACCCTCTACTTTTACTTATAAAAAAAATATATTATGACAAAATTTTACCAAACTACGGAGTATATGATATAGAGATGAGAATAACACTGGTAACGAAAATACTGATACCAAATTTCAGGAGAAGTGGGCACCGATAGAATATCGGTATGGTATCTGTACTGTTACAAATTCTTCATCTCTATATGATATCTCCGCACGACACCAGTATTGGTTCTCGATATCAAAAGCTAATCCTCCAGTGGTGTAGCCAGAATTTTTTTCCTACGGGTTCGGAAAATTTCAAAGGACGGCCGATCGATTGTTTATCACTCAGATTTGGGTTTTCTACGGGTTCGATGTTGAAATTTCTACGGGTTTAATGTCAAAATACAATAACATATAACACTAAAATAAAATTTTATACGGGTTCGATCAAACCCGTTCCCCAAAAGCTGCCTACGCCCCTGTCATCCCCATACCATCTTGGTCATGTAAAGCTATTTAACATACTAATAACACATCCATTCTTTACCCAACAAAAAAATCTCAGCTTGTTAAATTAAGTTGGTTGTGTTACAGTTAACACGTTTAATTAAATAGTTTAAGGTAAAGTTAATAAGTTTAACCCATTAATTAAAAAAGTCGACCCATCAACCTTTAACCCATTAATTAAAAAACTCGACCCATCAACCTATTTAACTAAGCAGGTCGATCTTCCAGCCCTTTTAAGACATGTTTCACAGCCCGCCCACCAACCGACACATTTAGATAAATTGGTTAAACATTTCGTATAACGTAACCTGATAACAGTATAACACTGCAATCCACCATGTAGATCAGGCCCTAGATACAACCTATTAACATAACACAACATTTAATACAATTTCATGAAAATAGAAACTCAAATTAAATGGTTTCATTTATACATAAAAGGAAACTAAGAAAAACTGCAGTGAGTCAACCCCACCAAACTCAGTTGACTTGGTAACTTGTACCAAATTTTACCCATTGGTTTCTATACAGTACACTGTAAAATAACAGAATTCCAATCACCAAAAAAGCATGAATAAACTATTCAAACACACATCAACTTTCATACCCATCAACATTTTAAATCCTCAATATTCAGTCAAATAAATTCAATAAAAATACATGCAAAATAATTATATTAATCTAGATTTAAATAGAAGCTACACCAAGAATAATTAAAGTTAAAACCTTTTTATCGCGAAATTAACCTGAGCCCGTTTTGTAAATCTTCTAGAGTGATTGTCAACAACTCGTCTGTATCGACACAATCAAAACTAAGTCTCAAATCAAGATTCTCTCGGGCGTTAACTAATAAAGGATCTATCAATCCAGCGTTCATATCTTTTCTTTGTTTGTCACTGGTTTCGGTGTTTATTAAATTCTCCACATTTTTAACTGTACACGAAGGGTCCAACTTAAACCCGTATAATAAACTAGCCTCGGTTTGATTATTCATTTTTAGATGAAGAATCTTGGCTAAATCTTCGGTTATAAAGTCATCAAAAGTGAAGAACTTTGTCACGCGTCTGCAAAAGCCTTCATTTGAAGTGATCACGCGTTTCATTGGTTCACTATAGCCTGCGAATATAACTACTATTTTGCCATTATCCATAACCGACATTATTTCTTCAAGGGCTTCTAAACCGTAATCTTTATCGTCTGATTTTTGCATTGGGATTAATCGATATGCTTCGTCTACAAATAATATCCCCCCTTCGGCTTCTTTTATCTGCATTCAAGTGTTGGAAATGTTAAATATTTCAATTTTTTTATCAAGGGTATTTTGGTCTTTTTACTTGGAAATTGAAAAAAAAAGTTACATACCACTCTCCTAGTTTTTGGTCCTGTGTGACCAACAAACTCTCCAACTAAATCCGTTCTTTGTACTTCTGTAACTTTATCGGTTGGTAAAATTCCCACCATGAAAAGTAATTTTCCAAGAATCCGAGCAACCATAGTTTTACCTACAATGACACCGATTAGCAGCTAATCAAATAAATAGTTTATAAAAGTACATATTGCCTTTAAAAAGACAAAAAAATGCATAACACAATGGGGTCAAGGCTCAAGATTCATCATCATTATCAATTAAGGTAGCAACTTTGACCCGTTTACTTTTGAATGGGTCATATTGGGTTGTGCTTTATCTCAACCGGGTCAAATGGGTTATGGGCTGATCAGGTTAAACGGGCTGGAAGTCGCCTAAAGGCTTTGTTAATGCATATAACATCTAAATTGTCTTATTCAAAGATTTAGATTACTATCGTAATGATATTATTTTTGTAATCATAATTAACTCATCAATTATATATAAAATGGGCAAAAAAGCATTTTGTGAGTCAATCTGATCTGGCCCGTTTGACCCAGACTAAAAGACTCGTATTTGCCTAAAAACATTTTGTTTTTGTTTCTTGAAGACATAAAGGAATCAAGATTCATCATAATTATCAATAAAGGTGGAAATTATTAAAATGACCCGTATCAACCCGAGCCCATTTTGTCATGTCACCCAACCCGCTCATCCTAACCTAACTAAAACAGTTGATGACAAAACAGTTTAGATTTTGTTTCTTGATAACAAAACATTCAAAGAGTTTCTTGACAACTAACAATGTGCAACAAACGCTTATATTATACTATAATATTTCAAGCCAAAAATGCAAAGGCTCTAGCTAGTAAATAGTTGATTACCTGTTCCTGGATTGCCAAGGAAGGCCATATGAGGCGGTCTGCGTGGCCCAACTTTTAAACCCAGGGCCCGGCGCCTCTCATCCAATAACATCCCTTTGGCCCATTTCCTGAGTTGTAATTTAAGCTCTTGTAGGCCCACTAACTTTGACAATTCTTTTTCAAGTTCATCCATTTTGGCTTTTGTTTCACTGCAAGCTTCAATGGCCCGACGTTTTCTTTGTTCTTCAAGATACAAAGCGAGAAGAGCCCGTAACTTTTCGCGTTCGGGATCTTGTGAAAGATGATCCAACGGGGTCATGCCTTCCTGCAAAAGCAATCAAATTTATAATCATGCCAATAATTATTGATATCATAAGTTCATAACAAAATAAAAGGAGGGTAAATAACAGTTTTATTCTTTATGTATAGGGCTACTTGCAGACTGTACTTTAACTTTAATAAGTACCAAAAACGTCCTTGAAGTTCGTATGTTGTCACACGTTTTGTCCTTTCCAACAAATGAGGTTAGATTTTCTGTGAAAACTATTTTAAAATGATCAATTTAGCCTTAATCTTACTACCCTTTAATTAAAAGTTAAAAACAACTTTTTTTTTCGTTTTTTAAGGTAGTTTAGACATTTTACCTTATACCAAATAGAAGAGTTAACCCTGGTTAATGGAAATGACAAAAAGTGTGACAACATATGAACTTCAATAAGTTTTTTGTACTTATTGAAGTTAAATGCCATGATCTGCATACACATAAAGAATGAAAATGTAATTGACCCTAAAAAAACATGATTAAATACCTTATCTTTGGCACTACAGTCAGCATTATACTCTAGCAATGTCTTAACAGTTGAAATATCCTCGGCTCTAAGTGAATGCCAAACGGAAAGATGCAATGGAGTCATACCATTCTGCATTATAAAAAAGACGGGTCAAACTATTATATAATGTTTAGAGAAAACGTGCTTGTGGGTTGACCCGACTCGAACAATAAGAAATATCAAACTTGTTTTTTTAAACTTTTAGGCCTCTTCAAGTCTTTAATGTAAAAAGAAATGACACCTTTATTAAAATGCGGATAATAAGAAACCTAAAAGAAAATACATACATTTGCCTTGGCTTCTACAAAAGCTCCATGAGATAAAAGAAGGCTTGCAGCTTCATTACAACCGTTTTTCGCAGCCAAGTGTAATGGAGTCTCTCCATACTGCAAAGTCAACATGTTGACCAGAGTAAGACGATAATGATTTATAAACTTTTTTTTAATAAACATGATCAAGATAATGAGTAAAGTTAAGTTTTTGCATAGTGCATACCATGTTTTTTGCTTCCAACTCAACCTTTTCGGGTCCTTCCAAATTCAAGAGAAATTTAACAACCTCCACGCTGTTATGTCCCGCAGAAACATGAAGTGGTGTGTTTGCCATCTGGATGCAATCAAGATTTAGTATATGTTTAGTGTAAACTAACGATCAATATAATAAATTCAAGAATAAGATTTCATATTTGTGCTTCTTCTTATCTACTTATGTTAGGGCTTAATGAGCTATTTTTCAATAGAGATTGAGGATTCAAACTTACAAGCTTACAGTCAGCGCCAAATAAACTGTTTCCAACACTAAGTGTGCAAAGGCTCGCGAGCTACTCAAGATCAGATCGATAGATAACTTGAAACAAGCCGAACCCGAGTCTCAAATAAAGCTCGTTTAGTTATTGAGCCAGAGTTCGAGCCTCAAATAAGGCTCGTTTAGTTATTGAGGCAGAGCTGGAGCCTTGTATGGAAAGCTCGATTAGGCTCATCAAGCCTTAACAGGGTTTCTCTATTTTAAAGTTCTACACGAGTTCGTCTTGTGCTTAGGTTCATTAAGGTTTTTCTCAAAATATATAAAGATAGTTAAAATTGTATAAAAATAATAAATGAGTCGAGCTCGAGCTTGAAAAAGCGACTCATAAGCTGAGCTCGAGCTCTCGTAAGTCAAAACGAGCCGAGCTCAAATTTGGAAAAAAAAAAAAAGACTTACGTGCCAACCTTGAGCTTTAAAAAAAGATCTTGAAACAAGCCGAGCACAAATTTAATAAAAAAAAGACTCGCAAACCAAGCAGGCTTTAAAAAAGAACTCGATATGAGCATACCACGAATTTGGAGAAAACAATTCCCGAATCGAGCTCAAAACGAGCTGAGCCTAGTCTCGTTTTTAAGGTGTTTCTTAAAATATATAAAAAAATAATTAAAAAAATTATATTAATCAATTAATTAACATATATTAAACAAGCTGAGCTAGAATAAAAATAAATAATAATAATAAAAACTCGTGAGCAAAGCTCAGGCTTTAACTAACTGGACTTAATCCTAAAAAACTAAAAACCCCAAATCATAATTCTTGATTTGATTTAATTGTATTCAATAAATGGCATAATTAGGGAAGATAAGATTTAGCAGTAAACCACATAAAGGTCCTAACTTTAACCTAAATTGAAAAACCCAAATCATGATTCTTGATAAATTAATAATATGTATGAAATGTATAAGTGTAGTAGTAATAATAATAATAGTAATCTTACAACAGGGTTACGATCGTTGAGGAGAGATGGGTTTTCACGGAGGAACTTCTGGACGGCGGCAACATCGCCGGATTGAGCGGATGCATGTACGGTCACTGGCTTTGTAGATCTTGACCGTTGATCTTTAACTCTCTGCATCTCGATTGATATTCAATTCTTGCTTGCTTCTTTTCTCACCGGAGACTGATAACTGATGATAGAAATCAACGAACAAATGTATCTGTGTGAATTATTAATTATTATTATTATTATTATGGAGAAAATATATAAAATGGAAACTAATTGGCTGTCGTGTGGTTGTGTTCCAAACACACAATTATTATTTGTCCGCGTGCTTTTTTTAGCTGTCGTCCAACCTGATATTACTCTTTGACCCGTGACGAGTAATCAAATTTAATTATTAATATTTCATAGAAACATCCAAACGATTTTGGCAGGTAAGTGAGCAACAAGCTACGCCGCAACCCCCTTTTGGATAGCAAACCCAATCCGACTAAAAGCAAAGTTTTGATTCTTATGGGTTGATACGGTGGAAATAAGTCGAGCCTGAGCTTTACACTATTCGAGCTTGTCTCGTTAGGTAAAAGCTCAAGTTCGGTTTAATTCAAGCTTATGTTTTTGGGCTTGATGTTGAAGCTCGAGGCTGACTAGACTAGGCTCGAGCTAATTTGATATTGACTTGTTGACTTGTGTACGCATAATATATATTCAACAAGTCAGGAGGTATGGGGTGAAAACAACAAGGTTTCTAAGAAGATAAAGAGGGGGGGAGGGGGGCGACCTTGGTAGCAGGGCCAGCATACAAGCCCGTAATATGAAAAAGGTCATCTCACTCATTTGGTGAAGACGCTCTCATCTCTAGTTCACTGACTTAGGGCATGTTTGGCTAAGCTTTTTGTTTTTGTTTTTTTGCTTTTGGAGGGGTAAAATGTCCAAACTACCCCTCCAAAAGCTCCAAATTAAAAAATCCTGACAAAGAAATGGAGGGGCATTTTGGACATTTTACCCCTCCAAAAACAAAAAAGCAAAAACAAAAAGCTTCGCCAAACATGCCCTTACCCAATTGCATACTCGATATTGACATATTTTCTTTGTCTGGGTTTTATCCGGTTGATTTATTTCGAGAACCACCAAATAATTTCAATATGAACGTGTATACGACTCCCAGATGAGATAATTCAAGTTTTCAATTCCAAAATTCCCAAACACAGGCTCAGTTATGAAATGCAAAATTAACACATAGAAGTCCAAAATTGTTGGAGCTCAAAAATACACCGGGATTGTTAAGGTTTGACGAGCCTAAATCATCTTCTTATACAAAGCTTGAGCTCGAGCTACTTAACTATACAAGATTTATCTGAGCCCTGAGCTCCTCTTGACTCGTTACGTTTGCACCCCCACTGACCAACATCTAACCGTCGTATAAAACTATTTCTAGGTATTTTGTACAATTTTCATCATCAAAGTATTGGTATAGCCTAACAAGCTTCTCATATATGTTGGTTACAACTTAAATTGATAATTGCATGCTTGGAACTTGTAATAATGGATTATGCTAAAGTTAACAACTAAAGACAAAACAATATATGAAAATAAGAAACTTATGTTGGGAGGCAAAAGACAACATATATCAATCGTCTTATTCGTGAAGTATTTACGTGCTTCAAGTTCCAAAAATAACAAGTTAATTTCAAGCATTTTTAATCACACGCATCGGATAAATGCATAAACAACTATGAATTCTTTGTGTTTATGATTTTGATAATTGTAAGAAACCAGAGATATGTGAATATTTTATCTTTTAACGTAGTTACTAAAATATCCTTATTTGTTCACAATACTTTCAATTTTTTATATCAAACGGTAAAACATAAAGAGTTTAAGGTCAAAGGATATATCAGCACAAGAATAAAAAAAAAAATTGTAATTTTATGAGTGGTGTTAACAAACATACCTTAGTTACACTCCTTGTTCTTTCATCAAAAGTTGTGTTCACTGTCAGTTTCAGTAAATTTGTAGGTATCACGTTGTACAATCGTCTCTCTAATGGGGTAGATATCATCACTACTTTCTAAAAGGTAGAATTCACTTGTATATTGATTTTACTATAAAACGGAATGATCACCACTTAGGGGCTGTTTGGTTCATTTAGATCTGAATGAGTCAGGTCTGAATGAACCTCTGTCCCATTCAGCAACAATAACAAGTCTGAATGATTCAGACCTAATTTTAATCATTCAGATGTTTTTCTGTTTAGAACCAAACAGTCTGAAGTCGGAATGAATCAGATGTTTACATCTGAATGGTTTCATTCAGATGTAAACAAACAGCCCCTTAGTTTATTTATTTATTTATTTATTATTATTTATTTTTAACCACTGATCAAACACGTCTTTTAATAACACAAAGCGAGCTACATCTGGATAATGGGTAAGCGAGCAACAAGTTGCGCCGCTATCCCCTTTTGAATCGCAAAGCCTATCCTACTATATATAAATCCTTGGTTCCTCGGGCTCTGCGAGTCACTGTGGACCACCTTCTGCACTCGCTCCAAGAAGCGAACCGCCTCGGGAGCTAGGGATCCAAATGTGTCGAAGGCAAAGGGAATGAACACGTGCTGATTCTCCAAACACGCTGCCTCATGCTTAGCAACCTTCCTAGATTCCGCTCTCAAAACCGCCTGTCCCGGTACGAAGCCACTGTCTCTCAGCCCCACCAACGGGGACACCCCAGTGAGATCAACACACGCATGCTTACCCCCTGCCTAGCCAAAAACAAGAACGTCCGCAGGACGCAAGGTAGATCTTCCCTCTCGCGGATCAGACGGAAAGTTAACAGGTGCCTCTTTCTTTGCTGAGATCCCGGCACGCCTAAACACATCCCATAAGACATCTCTAACCCAGTCATGACGATAGTTGAATCCCGGCAATTCCTTACAGTGGAGGGCATGCTCACCAAATATATCAAAACAAGCTTTTTTACAAATAGGGCATGATTCATCTGGAGGGAAAAGAGGAATTATAAGCCGGTATTTAAGGATGACTCTGTATTCAACTGCCGACATCCGTTGCCCAAGACCTTCAATGGGCATAACAGTCAAAAAATCCTGGGCATGAGCCCCCTTGAGACAAGCTAAAACTGCTTTTTGTCTCGGGGTCATATCGAATCGCTCCTCCAAATCATGAACGTGTTTACCATAAAGAGCACTCGCCAAGGTTTGTTGAGGTTTATTTGGGGCGGTCTCCTTATCAGTATAACCGCCTAGATCAAGGTCCAGGAGAGTTGTTCCAATATTACCAAGTGCATAAGAGTAGTCAGGATCTACCCCCATAACACCAGCGTTTCGCAGGATGTGGTCCTGCAATTTCCACGACTGGGACCTGGAAGCCACAAAGGCATATGCGGAGACATCCTCAGCCGAGAAAATTCCTAAGCCTCCGCAACGCATAGGGAAGGAAGCCAACCTCCACTGGAGGTCCCCAAAATGCGGTCCTCCACACACAACAATATCTTCAATTACCCCCCGCAAGCCCGCATCAAAGATGGACACAGCCTCTGTAAGGCCCCGTTACCGGTAGCCCTACTTTCGTGTTGGATTTACTCATAAACGCAGTTCTAAATATCATAGTTAATTAAAACATTCGCGGAATATAAAAGCTTTCATAAAACATTTCATAACAAAACACCTCTTATCTTAAAACAACATCTTGTTTTTCAAAATAAACAAAATATTAAACTTAAACGTCTTACGTCTTCCGATGCCAGCCCCTTATTCAGTGCCACGTGTCTCCTCACGCGAGCTGCCTCATTCTACTCACCTACGTGCATACTAAAAGTCAGCTACGCTGAGTGAGTTCTAGTTAATCACATAATCATACAATACCTTCTTACATTTCATACTTAACCTCTTAACTTTCTTACATACACACGTAAGTGCATATACTTTCATTCTTACCTTCATACTTCCTTTACATACATAATCATACGTTTTAAAGAGCCTTTCGCCCTATAACCTCACAGATATTATAAGGGTATGGTCCCTAACATCACAGATATTATAAGGGTCTGGTCCCTAACATCACAGATATTATTAGGGTCTGGTCCCTTTGTTTCGTGTAACTGTACCGTACCTGTTCATACATACTTTCCTTGACAATACGTGTAATCTCCGAAGAGCGTTCACGTACCATCATCATAACATACATACATTATGCATACATCATATATTCATACATACATCCTATCTTTCATCATACTTATCAATCATATCTTAACTACCACCTGACGGTACATGCAATATCCGAAGATCGTTCACGCACCGTCAAACAATCATCATACATAAATCATACAAGGCATACACTTACCACTTAAGATAAGTGTATTAACTATCACATCGAGTATGCACACAGCCCCGAAAACATAACAAGGAAGTGGGGCTAGAAACTCACCTCAAGGCGGTTGCGTTCACCGTTTACGGTTATCCCCTTCTTTGGCTGTGTGCGACTAACTGTATAATAATTATACGTATCAATAACTATCACTACACATATCGTCTTTCTAGTTTAATTATTACCCCTCAACGAGTGGGGGTCCGGGGGCAGCGCCCCTGGCAGCGGGGTTCTAGGGGCGGCAGCCTCTAGCGGGGTCCAAGGGTCAGAGCCCCTGGCTGGGGTTAAGCTGCCAGGTCAGCTTGGAAAAATTTTATTTCCATTAACTGTCTTAACGTATTTTTCATTAGGATTTTAAATTATTATTTTAACTCTCCTGTATTCGCAAGCGGTCATAAATGTAAGCGAACATACGCGTAAGCGAACTTAACCAATAGCGAACATGTCAGTGGGCGAACTTGACTGACGAACTTGCTTGCAGTGAAGTTGTCTACGGGCGAACTTGCTTACAGCAAAGTTGTCCAGCGACGGGATGATTTTCATCAATCGTAACAAGCATCTTGCGATTTTTAATACCCTTGTTATGGCTCGACATCACCCACTATCGTTTCTTAACCGTTTTCGTTCATATATAACCCGTACATACTATAAAGCTTGGACCTTTAAGCTTAAAAACGTTCGATACGAGGTTTAAGGGTTCATTTAATCAAGCCGCACAGGTTTATGGGTTCGTTAGCTTCGTCTTAGCATCAAGTTTACAACTTTAGCATTAACTGTCTTATCACATTTTCCATTAGCATTTTGAATCATTGAATGATATGCTACTTAAAAGTTCAAGGGTTTATTTATAATTAAATCATTCTTTTCTAAGTCCAGGGACCATTCTGTCATTCTGTTAAACTTCTAACTTGTTACTTATCCTTAACGAACTGACTTACCATGACGAACTGGTTCTTGTAACGAATTGGAACCTTTAACGAACTGGACTCTTAACGAATCAGTCCATGTAGCGAACCAGTCCAAGTAGCGAATTGGACATCTTAATTCGTTATCTACTTTAACGAACTGGTCATAACGAATCAAGGGTGATTCGTCACCCCTTTCCCTTAACGAACTGAACACGAACTGTAATCAGTTCGCTATGTTCCCATGGACGAACTAGCTAGCGAATCACCTTTAATTCGCTATATTCCTGTAGCGAACTAGGGTTAGGTCAGGAATTTCAGAACATTCCCTGACATTCCCCCTTAACCTCGTACCACTTTCCGGCGCCGCCTTTCCGGCGCCGTCATTGCCGGAAAGCCGCCGGAAAAAACGCGATTTCGCCGGAAAAACGGGTTTTAGCTCGTTTTTCATCGTTTGTCGTCCCGTTCAATCCAGATCTGAGCTAGGGTGACTCCTAAGCTCATCATAGGTTCAGTTTATACCCGAATCCACCCGGATCTCATGACTTAAACGGTTTAACGGTGTCGGCTCGTCGTTTCATGATTATATATAACGGATTTAAGCTCAAACAATAAAATACTATCATTACCTCGGGTCGGTTCTCGGTTTCCTTCTTGATATCGGTTTAGAGAGAGAGAACTAGAGAGAGAATCTTAAGTGTGTGTTTTGGATGGTGTAAGGGATATGTGTAAATGAATTAAATGGAGGATTAAGGGTATATATATTTTTGATCATGGGCTTAAGCCCATGGTCTTTCCTTCATTCCTCCATAACCCAAGTCCATAACCCATATCCATTTACCTAACACAAGTCCATCTCGTTCTATTCAACTAAACCGATAACGACCCGCTATAAAATTAACGAACTTTATTTTATTAATATAACCGAAAGTAGGATGTTACAGCCTCTTTGACATGTTCAGGTTGACAGGTCCGGAGCCCAAACACTAACTTAGCAACCCCCATGCACGAGCGCAACAAAAGGAGCTCACTTTGGGGGTCCTCAGGTCTGGCAGGCGTTTCATAAGTTCAACCGCCCTCAAAGCTCTTTTAGTTGCCAAAGACCGAATAAACCCTGCATCCCGACTAACCGCTCCCCCCAGGAGTTTAACTCCCGTCACAGGACTGCTAATCTCGCCAAGGAATAAACCCGGCACTTTCTTCGAATCATCACATGACGGCCAAAAAATCTCTGTTTTTCGAATATTAAGTCTAAGCCTAAGAGACGCCCCCTCTGAGCGAATAATGCCCAACACTCTAGCAACCTCCTCAGACTTACCAATGATAGTGTCATCGTATAAATACCAAGCATGGAATGGCAAGGAACACGCCCCCTGCACCCTAAGGATGAGCGGATGAAGGACCAACGCAAAAAGAAGAGGGCCAAGGGGGTCCCCTTGTTACATTCCAGTAAAAGCCCCAATATGAGTATCCCCACATATAAACCGGCGGGACGTGCATATAAAAACTGGACCCATGGGAAGATGGATGGACATATGCAGCTAACTTCCCTGAGAATGGTCGTCCGATCCACTTCGTTGAAGGCGTTAGAAAAATTAACAGTGAGCATAGCCAGGGACCCGTCAGAATGAAACGCGCTCAAAAATCTGTTAGCACTATGCAATACCGCTTCTGCCCCATTAGGGATCCCAACCCCAAAATTGGAAATCCTCTAGATAAGCAGCCACCTTTTTCCCTATTTTACGCATAGCGACTTTCGACACCAATCTTCTCCAAATGACCCCACAGGGATGGGTCTACTTCCATTTTCAGGTTTCAACGGGGAGGTCAACGGTGCCGAAGCAATGAACTCCGCTAGAACTTTAGGACAAAGCCCCCCAAGCCACAAGTTGACAACATCAGTGATGGCCTTTAAGAGGCCGGAGGCGGTTGGAGACCCCTGGCCACAGAAAGCGTCTAAAATATGCTGGGCCCGCAAACCATCCCTCCCGCAAGATGTACCTTTCGGGAAGGTTTTAATACATTCCAGCACACAATCACCGTCCACCTGCAAGGCTGGTTCCGATGGCAAGACGGAGGGCATGGTCGGGGGGTCCACAACACTATCAATGCTCTCAATGTATCCCCCCCAGCAGGCGCGACCTCGGATGAACACAGGACTTTGATCGCCGCTGTGTAATGGTCATCCACTACCTTCCGGAGGCACTGCTTGATATTGCCTCCTCCATCTTCTTTATGTTGGCAATCCCTCATCACAGGAGGTTCAATGAGCGGCAGCACCAACTCTTCTAAACCTGCCCCATCTTTCCAAACAGCCAAATCCCGCATAAAGGAGCTACATTGAAGCGATTTCCTGTTACCGGACCTTCGTTCCTGCCTAGTAGCCGGTTTGACAACACGTAACGTGCAACGAGGCAACAACAAAAGTTTAACCCAAGCCTCAATAGACCCCCGAGCATCCACCACTTTACGGAGCCCCCTTGACAAGGCCTGGGCAAAAGCCATGCGACACTCTTACGGAGCCCCCTTGACAAGGCCTGGGCAAAAGCCAAGCGGGCGGGATACTCTTGACAGTAGCAATAGGAATGGCGAAGATGCGCTCAAGGAGAGCGACATCTACCACAAACGTCTCAGACATACCACTCCCAAGTTCCACCTGCGGATCGCGGGGTTGAGGGATCCCCACAATAAAATCAAAGTCGCCTCCTGCACATGGGGTGCATTTAACCTCTTCTTTTCCATGCTGACAAGGCCTATTCAAGGCATGCAGGGCCATGCACTCCCCGCATACCCAGTTCTTAAGCAAACGCAAGGTTTCGACAACGTCATTGTAGAGTTCCAAGTCCGAAACAAGACGCTCCTTTAACTGATCTCTCCTTTCCTTTACATTGAAATGATCCCGCAGTAAATGCATGAGTAACCTAGAGTACCCCTTGTACCCCGGGATACCATCTTTGCAAAAATGAAAATTTTTAAAGGGGCAACGCCTAATCCCCGTGCCCGAGCTAGGGCCCGGCTCTCCACCACAGGCCCTCATAAATCACTTAAGAAATTAAAAACTTTTTTTGTTTTTGGAAACAAGGGAAATTAAAATAAAATTTGGTGTTGGCATTTAATCAAACACCTGGCGTGCATTACTAGCGAAACCTCCAAATTAAAGCCAATCATAACAAATCGCCCAGCAAATGAAATGCTAGAAGACCCAATAAGTAAAAACCGAGAAAGGTGATGACGGTGGCAAAATAAGGGTGGAGCAGTGAGGTGGAGATGGGGGGTAACGACAGTGGCGGTGGTGGGTGAGAGGCAGAGATGGAGAGGGAGGGTTACGATGGTGGGTTACGGTGGAGCTGTGAGGCGGAGATGGAGGTGGTGGGTAAGGGAGGTGGCCATTACATTCTTCACTAACTTGGTAAGAATCACTAATTATACAAATATACAAGAGCTAGGATGTCAAAAATCATATTTTTAGTTTTTTTTACCACAAATATCAGCGCTCTCTTGATCTTAGGCATTTTATTTTTCAAACACGAGATGTATTATGCGAAGATCACTTGAGATAACCATGTTATTTACTCTATGTATTTTTCAAATGTTAGTTTAACCGTAAAAAGTACTTATCTTTAACTAATACTTAAAATGGTGTTCAAATAAGTATCGTGAGAAAATTGTCAGCCACATAACCTACATCGACTATACTGTTAAGTTTTTGTTTTTTTTTTCTTTGTAAATTACACCGCATGACCAAAATAAAAATAATAATTATAATAATAGTAGCAGTGATAATAATAAAAACAAAGTAATAATAAATTGATACTTTAATAGTAATATTTAGAGGTGCATAAATCGGGTTTTTCAAATACTCGGGTTCGGATATGGAAACGGGTTCGGGTATAATCGGGTATTGGTAAAAACCGGGTAGGGTTCGGGTCCGGGTATTGCCTCTAAAAATCATACCCTATGCATCGGGTTCGGGTAGGGTATAGAACCGGGCTAAAACCGGGTATTTGAATACCCTATTTTCGGGTATTGAAAAAACCCTATTTGTGGGGTTTTCAGGCTTTTTTCCGGGTATTTTTCAGGTATAGATTGGATTTTTTAAAAGGTTGCACTTTTTAGGGGTAATTTTCAAGTATTTTTAAGGTATTTTTCGGGTATACATCGGGTATTTGAAATACCCAGTTTCGGATATTCGAAAAACCCGGTTCCGGGTATGGAACCGGTTCGGGTTTTTGGGTATTACCAGGTACAAATCGGGCCCAGTTCGGGTTCGAGTTTTAGTGCCGAAATGCATACCCTATCCGTACCCTACGGGTAGGGTCGGGTACGGGTTCGGATATTAAAAACCCAGGTATTAAAAAAGCTGGTTCAGGGTTTTTTTCTCGGGTCCGGTTCCGAGTTCGGGTTTTTTGTGTACCTCTAGTAATATTGTTTTGATATTTATGAAACTCAACTTAATAAAAGGTTCGTGGGCTATCGAGCCATTTACAAGTTGATATTTATTTGGGCTTTTTATTCGTGAACTATCAAGCCAGACTACGGTTTTTAGCCCACTACAATTATCCAATCAATGATCTTCGTATCTTGGCAATATCTCAAAATGACAAATTTCACTTGAAAATCGAATGTACCACGTAATCTATGTATGTTTTCTTATTATTTGCTTCAAAGTGACACACGTAACATGAATATAACATGCGTACGTAACAAAATCAGATCAAGTTGATCATCTACCAAATGAGTATAAACACTCAACTTAGTCTCTATTAAGATCTCAAAAAAATGTTTGAAAATTATTTTGTTTTTATTTCAAAGTTAACTACACAATGATACCTATGGTTTTGATCATATCTTTTTGGTCTTATCTTGTTGAAAAAGTTATGGGTTTACATAAACTTTAACAAAATCCAAGATACATATGAAGTTATCATTCTTCTTTAAAAAAATCAATAAAACAAACCAATTAAGTGCAACACGGATATCCCCTCACCATCCCGTCCCCTTTGCTAATGGCATTTTTCTATGCCGTCGCCTGCTGCGAACAATGCAATAACGGTTAGTGATGATGCCAATGTAGCCAAACTACAACGAATTTCAACATCGTTTGCATATGAGGGCACAAAACATGCGAATATTGAACAATACGGACTCTTCCAATACATCATGCTCACGGGGCATATATCAAAAATGCTCCAACAAACAAAGACGGCACATACATCAAACAACAAACGTGTGCGCAAAGGTTTCAGACAAAGCATTGGTGTTTGGACTAAAGGTTAATACCATACACTCTAAATAGGCAACCAAACAATGGACAACCACCATACAACACATTACAGTTATCTATTAATTATCCTCTTGTTGTATGTATTGACACTCTAAAGACACTCCATCTAATATATTATATATACATATTAGAGCCGTCTCCGACAATTTATATGCCTCGGCTCCATAGGCCCTAGCGAGTAAAGAAATGTATAAGCTTTTTTTTTCTAAACGACATTAACATTGTATCAATAAAAAGACCCGGAGGTCACAATTAGAATTTAAGAATTGGCCTCTCAATGCTTTTGGAATTCAATTAGCCACTACTCGACATCTCAAGTCTCTTCATTATTTATCATTATTATTATTTTATTTTAATTTTGGTTTGGGCTCAATACCTTAAATGGATTATGTGCTCCCAAAAATTAAAATGCTCCGACCAGTTGTCCGGGTTTCCCCATACCTAAGTTGGCTCTGATACAAATATATTTACTCTTGCGCCCGAGATTATTCTCACGCCCGAGTCTAACCACATGGACAACAGGGCTAACATTTGTTGCTTGTGCATGGCTATAGAAGTTCTTAGTCAAAGATGATCATGCACACCATCCAAACATTGTCATTAGGACAATGGCGAAGTTTCATTAGGGCCAGGGGCGGCCTCGCCCCCCAGTTTTTTTGCGCACTAGTGTAAATATGTCCGTTTTTCGCCTACAAATTTAATATGTTGTGTAAACTTACTCGTTTTCGCCCGAAAATTTGAGCCCAACCTCCCTGTTTTTTTCGCAGTAGTGTAAATGTATTCGTTTTTCGCCCGAAAATTTAATACGTGGTGTAAACTTACTCGTTTTCGTCCGACCTCCCTATTTTTTCGCAGTAGTGTAAATTTATCCTTTTTTCGCCCGAAAATTTAATACCTAGTGTAAACTTACTAGTTTTCGTCCGAACACTCCCTATTTTTTTTCGCAGTAGTGTAAATGTATCTGTTTTTTCACCCGAAAGTTTTATACGTAGTTTAAATGTACCCGTTTTCGGCCAAAAATTTGAGCCGTCCCCCTCGTTTATGATTTTTGTAATACATTTTGAGTTCGGCCTCCCCAACGCTCGAGTCCAAGCTTCGCCACCGCATTAGGATCCAAGTCTACTCATATGATTTTATACAAAGAACGTGTAAAATGTTTTGATAATAATATATCATCCTAAACCAACTAGTCATGTAAAAATCCCATGATCCACGTGGCAACAAGATGAGGTTTTTATAACGTGTGGTCATCACACTTATCCCTTCTTCTGTCTTAGTAAGATCCTTTTAAGATATTTTCATTCTCAATTTCATAAAAAAAAAAAATCTAAATTAAACCCCACAAAACCTGGACACACAACCATTGCACTTTATTCACTCTATTATTTTCAAGAAACATTATTTTAAGTTTTTCCGGCAAACCCACTCATGATTCCGGCCAACTTCCACCACAGGATCACCCAACTGCCACTACCCCACCTGGGTTTCTGCCGGAGCTCAGTCTTGTGGGACCCACTCCCACCATTTTCTTGCCGGAGGGTGATTTTGCAGCCTTGCAAGTCTTTCAGAACAACAGATGAAGGAAAAGATAAAAAGAATATTGGGAGGTTTAATAATAATATTAAGAAGTGTTTGCAGGGTGCTGTCAAATCTTTGATCTTTTCTAAAGAGTCTATGGATAAGTTGGAAGAGAATTTAGCAAAGGTTTGTTTTTTTTATTCTTTGTTTATGGCTAAAGTTTGAATCTTTATTATTATTATTATTATTATTATTATTATTATTATTATTATTATTATTATTGTTATTTGTTTTATGAATTTAGTTTGTGCTTATAAGTTATAACTCAATTTAAAAATTAAATAAATAAAAATAAAGTAAGTATTATTATAATTAGGGATTTTGCAAACTTCATTAATGGTTAAAGTTTGAATTTTTATGTTTAATTGTTTTATTAATGAAGTTTTTGCTTAATACCCAATTTTTAGAATTAAGATTCTTGGTAAAGTTTAAGATTTTTTTGTTGTTGAAATAGTAGTATAGATTGTGTTATAATTAGGTTTTTTTTGCAAATATTTTTTATGATGTTGGTCATTTATGCTTAGTATATAATAACTAGGGATTTTGCAAACTTCATTATTGTTTAAAGTTTGAATTTTTATGTTTTAGTTTTATGAATATAATTTGTGCTTAAATGTTAAAACTCAATTTTTAGAATTAGGTTTCTTGTTAAAGTATGAAATTATTTGTTGATATAGTAGTATAGATTGTGTTATAATTAGATTTTTTAGCAAATATTCTTTAGATTTTTTGAAAATATTCTTTATAATGTTATGCAATACTCTTTTTAAAGTTTAATTATGTTTTTTTTTAACATGTGTAGATTGCTCTTCATGTTGGGAGATATATTGTGACCATGATGAGCACTGGAGTGATCTTGTTAACTGGATTCAATATATCAGGTTAGCTAATGATCAAAAGATCAAAACTTTAAGTTGCTAAAGATTTTATTTTTAAGCAATATTTTGACTAATTAACCCTTAAAATGTTGACTGAAGGTGGAGATGGTCAAATGAATGATTTGATTTGGTTTAGTTGGGTTGGTGGCATCATCATCGGAACAATGATTGGTTCAAACATGGTTTTAGATGAAGTTAGTCGAGCCGGTCCTCGAAATGTTGTCATAACCGGAAGGTACCCGTCTTTTGTTATGCTCTAATTTAATCCAATTTTAAACCTTTAGTTTTATTAATGCAAGATGAAAGATAGTTGGTTACTTGGTTTGATATAAAGTATGAAGTATCATGTTGAATGATTTAAATTGTTCAATTCTGATTGTTTGACCCTAAAAGTCAAAGAATAAGAATCACATAACCAGAAGGTACCCGTCTTTCGTTATGGTCTAAATCGATAAAAGTTTAAATCTTTAGTTTTGTTAATTAATGCACAAAAAAATAGTGGGGGAGAAAAAATATTATATTGAATGATTGTAAATGCTCGATTTTAATTGTTTGACCGTAAAAGTCAAAACTTTTTAAAGAATGACATATCAAGCTGATTATTAAAACTTCATAATTGTTTGGTTGCAGTACTAGAGGGCTTGGAAAAGCTCTTGCTCGCGAATTCCTACTTTCCGGAGATCGGGTGGTTATTGCTTCAAGAAGGTAATTTTTTTCTTCTAAATCGATGAAACTTGTTTCCGTATTGACATTATTTACACAAACTATTAGATATTTATATATTTTTTTCTCAGTGAAAAATCTGTTGAAATGACTATTAAAGAACTTGAAGAAAACTTACAAGAAGGTGTGGAAAAAGAAGCAAGCTCGAGTAGGAAAAACTTAGCTCACGCGAAGGTCGTTGGCACGTCATGTGACGTTTGTGATCCTGACGATGTTAAAAATTTGGCCAATTTTGCTGTTAATGAACTTGGTTCCATAGACATTTGGGTGAGATATATATATATATATATATAAAATTATATTTATATAACTTTCTTGATTAATTACTAACTATATCTTTTTTTACAGATTAATAATGCCGGGACTAACAAAGGTTTCAGACCATTGTTGGAGTTTACCGATGAAGATATACAACAAGTGCGTGTTTGCCTATGATATTAGTGTAATTGAAATACAAAAATAAAAATTTGAAAGCATATTTTATTATCTTGATTCAGTTTTGTATCGTATAATGTTCTTATTACTTTATAGTTTAAATGAAGTTATTTTTTTTTATTTGAATAGATCGTGTCTACAAACTTGGTGGGGTCCATCCTTTGCACGCGTGAAGCAATGCACGTCATGGGCAAACAACATAAAGCGGGTCATATTTTTAACATGGATGGTGCTGGCTCGGGTGGATCAAGTACACCTTTGACAGCTGTGTAAGTTTTTATCAAGTAACATGTCAAGTTTTATCCGATGACAGTTGTTTACTTTAATTAATACGTTGTATATTACAGGTACGGGTCAACAAAATGTGGTCTTAGACAACTTCAATCTTCGTTACTAAAAGAATGCAGAAAGTCTAAAGTTGGAGTTCATACGGCTTCTCCAGGCATGGTTCTCACAGACTTGCTCTTGAGGTAAAAAAAAAACGGATTTTTTTGATATATAAAATAACAATTATGAGATTTAAGATAAATTATTGTTTTAATGCAAAATGTTTACTAAAAAGATTTGTTTTTTTACAATCTTTTATGAGCAGTGGGTCTACTATCCAAAACAAACAAATGTTTAACATAATATGTGAGTTACCCGAGACGGTTGCAAGAACATTGGTCCCACGAATGCGGGTTGTAAAAGGAAGTGGAAAAGCGATTAATTATTTAACTCCTCCAAGAATTTTACTTGCTTTGGTTACTGCATGGTTAAGACGAGGACGATGGTTTGATGACAAGGTAAATCGCATAAACTTCTCGTTTTATTCGGTGGAAAGTCAAACTTTTTACTTTTTTATATGTAGTAAAAAAATAAAGCCAAAATAAACTTTTCCAAAATAAATTTCAAGCTTTCAACTTTATAAAAAGGTTATTAAAAGCTATTTTATTTCAGGGAAGAGCATTATATGCAGCAGAAGCAGATAGGCTAAGAAACTGGGCCGAGAGCCGAACTCGTTTTTCTATGACAGACGCGATGGAAATGTACACGGAAAACACTTGGGTGTCGGTTTTTTCACTTTCTGTAGTTTGTGCATTTATTATTCTCTCGGGCACCACCACGCTACCGGGCACATAAAAACTGTCATCTTTAAATGACACTCTTCATTACAAGATTATTATGTTGCTAGAAAACAGTTTCTTGATCCACATTGGATGTTTTGTTCTATAGTATCATGATCTGCAATGGTTGTTATTGTAAAGAAAAAAATATAGTAAAATGTAAAATTTTCTTGGCAGTACCAAGCATTTAGTAAATAATATATAATGAACTTGAAATCTCATGTTATAGATTTAATAAGTAATCGATAAAAGCAAGTAGTTTATCATCATTGGATTATAAGCTAGAGATGTTCAAAACGGTTTGGGACTAGGAACCGGAACCGGTTCCTAACCGGTTCCTATATTCAAAACCACCTTTTAAACCGGTTCCAGGCTCGAACCGGTTAGGGACCGAACCGGTTCTCCCACCCTCGGACCCCTAACCTATCTAACCGGTTCTTACCGGTTCCTAAACCGGTTCCTGTACCGTAACCGGTCAAAAAACGGCTATTTTTGACCCCAACGGTCAAAAAACGGCCAAAAAAACGGTTAGGAACCCGTTCCGGTTCCAGAACCGGTTCCGGTTCGGTTCCGGTTCCTACCCGCCCCCACTCAGAAATGCAAGAACTGGTCACGGATCATCGGGTTGAATCAGATAGGGTCCGGTTCCTACAAAAAACGGGTAGGAACCGGTTCGGGTCTGGTTCGGGTCCACCGGTTCGGTTCCAGGAACCGGTTTTGTTGATCATCTCTATTATAAGCTCTAATCCAATTATAATGGATTGATAAATTTCCCCATTTAATTGAATCAAATTTCATTTTTAGGGTTTATGTTTTAAATTTGGGCACGGTTAAGACAACATAGTTTGACCAGAGTATGACAACATGACTCTCTAAATTGAAAAGTGCAATGACCTAACACATTAGAAAGCTAAATTGGAAAATGCAATGACCTAACACATTAGAAAGTCTTAGTTACAAAAAAAAGGATATTTATTAGGACTATATGTTTTGACATTGTTTGCGAGTTTAGGTATATTCCCTATAAGGTCATGGGGTATACGTTCACACTAATTAACTCCGCGTAGGCGTTACACCACATAGTTTTTCAAATTTCACACCACCTCATCATAAGGAAATTGTTTCACTCTCCTTTAACTCTCTTCATATAATGTAAAATTGATTCTTAAATTATTGTGTGTGTGGTAAAGGATTTAAAGTCCGTTAATATTTTAACACACCTTGTATTTAACGTCCCTTAACCCATGAAGTGAGTGATATGCCACTTGTTAACCCTTGCCAAGTCAGTATTTACGCATTGGGCGTTAAGGTATACCCATGGGGCACTGGGACTAATAATTTTAATGTTTTTTTTTAGTAACTTTCGAGTTGATTAAGGAAATCTTGAGTTGGATCAAGAGAAAACATAGGACACCGGTCAAACATTCTTCCTCGTTGGTTGACCCGTATATCACGCGCCTGCTCAATCATATCCCCCATGTAATAAGCTCAATTATAGGGTGCTTAATTAAATTTAAAAAAAAAAACATAAAAGTAAAATATTAAAAAAAAAATGAAAAGCAAATGATCCCAGCCCGATGGCAACCAGCCAACCATATTAGCGGGCTCACATGAGCATCTGCTAGTTGTTTTAAATTATATTTTACATTTTTTCTTTTACTTTTTATCATCACCATTATAAAAATATTGTATTATAATTCTACCTATCCACAACATCCACATATAGGGGTGTTCAGAAAAATCGAAAATCGAAAAAAAACCGATTCATATTCGTAATCATAAAAACCGAATCCGAATTCAAATTCAGAATTTGATTTTCGGTTATGTTTTTTTTAAGCAATTAGTTTGATTAGTTCGGTTAACCGAATTAATCGATTAAAATATGAAATATATTAATTCTTTGTATATATGGCTAAATATTTTTTAAGCTCATGTCTAATATGTAGTCCAATACTCCATATCCATATGCATATTTTGAATTTTGTTTTTTGGATGTTTTAGAATGATAATTTTGTGGCTGACTGGTTGAATGTTTAAAACTATTTAATGGTTCATCAGTTTGGATGTTTTATGTTGGGTTTGTTTGAATATTTTGATGTAGTACGCAACCCAAACGGTTGTCTGAATCCGGAAGACAAACATAAAAAAAGATGGTATTTTTGGATGAATTCGATTAATATGGCTTTATTCGATTTATTCGGTTTTAAGCGAAACCGAACCGAATTGAATTCGGATCGATTAGACCCTTTTTGAATTCGGTTAGGTTCGCTTTTTTATTAGGGGTAAAATATCTCATAACCGAGCAAATCAAATAAATCGATAGCCTAACCGATGAACACCCATGTGTCATTCTTTTAAAAGTATACGTGTTTGTAAAATGTGTGTAAAATTTGTTAGAAAAAATGTTTGTAAAATTTCTTCCTTGGCATCTATTTTTAATAACAATTTATTGAAAAACACCCGAGAAATGTCAAGAAGATACAGATTTACGGAAATTACCAAAACAATTTAAGTCATACCATATGGATCTATAAAGGTAACTAGGAACGACAAAAATACATTGTCAAGCTAGACTCGGTGTAACAGTGCACAACTAATCATTTTGTTTTGTTGTTTTTGAACCCAAAAGAACCACGAGGTTTTAATCAATCGTCATATACTACTAATCAAGAACCGTCAAAAAAAAGATAACGATACAAATGTATTAAACAATTTCAACTTTAAGGCATATCATATGAATCTATAAAAGAAACCAAAATGACAAAACTATATCGTCATGTTAGACATCGACGACGAAACGCCACAACGCTTGTATTTTTGTTTTTTAACCAATATAGATTAAGAACTTTTAAAGTTTTAATCAAACATCTAATTACCAAATAAGTTTTTATAAAAAAGAAGGATAAAATACGATATAGAATAATAATGTGACGTTGCATGTGAATTGAAAAGATAAGCAACCAACCAAACAGCCAACGATGCCAAATGGTGCAATCTTGCCTTTCAAAAGAAGCCACACCACACTTTGGTGTCTTGCTTCTTTCATATAAACCTTTATTTATCCTTTCAAATTAATTTATTTAAATAATTTTTCTTTCATAAAAAGTTTTATTTATTTTATTTTCAGAAACTATTAATACATTATTAGACAGTCTGGTTTTAATTAGATCGAGTAACTCTCGTGTGTCTTTTATGAATTATTAAGAACCAAATCGTACAAAATGCAATATTATATATTTATTTATACTAACGATGACTTGTTTCCTACTTACTATTATTGTAAATGTTGTTCCTAATAATTCCCAAACAAAAATAAATAAACACTGTCTTTAACTCTAAGAATGGTCGCCGTAGGCTTACACTGGGCGCCAAACAAGTGCCACGTGGTCACTTTAACAAGCTCTACGCACTAACTTTTTATTTTGCATTATTTTAATTTTAGTTAACTCATAGCATAAAGGTTAAATGTCGAATAGTTAAAATCTCGCTACCTACAAGGCATTTACATGACGATTTAACTAGAAAGTATTATTTAGCCCATAACACATGGTCTAACAATTATCTCTTTTTCCCTTGTAAACTTTGTTGTTAGCTTTTTGAAGAGGTAGGTCCCAGCAGAGGTGATTAGGACCCGCAAGACTTCCTTAAAAGGAGACGTCTGCGCAGTTGAACACGCAAGACTCCTTAAACGGACGTCTGCGCAGTTGAACCCGCAGACTTCACCATAGGGACGTCTGCGCCGCGACCAACCAAACCCGCAGGACCCACCACGCTCAGAGTTGTGACGACCTCACATGCGGTACGCAAGCTGGTCCCGCAGGAAATGCCTCCCTATGGTTTCCAAGTATCCCCTGTTCCCGCAGGTGCGGATACCCGCCATTAGGGACTGGCCACCCGCGCAGCATGGCTACACGCATAAGGCTCAGACTCGTAATAATTCAGTAGTCACCTGAAGAAGGAATGAGCAAAGCCGGGAACATTCCCGCATAAAGGCGGGAGGGGGAAAACTCCCGCCTAAATGAGCCAGTCCGTATAATAATGGAGGATCTTTTGTGTGATACCTGACGAGGTATGGACAAAAGATCTGACCAACGATACGACAGCTCACTGACAGCAGCATGACAGATAACACGCCACAGCACTGTGACCAAAAGCCGTCGCCTGCTCACCAACTCCTGCCATATCACGTGCCTAGCCTGTAGTTGGTGGAAAAGGAAAAGTGAACAGCACGTCTGGTCACTATCAGCCGCTGCCTATCCACCAATTACCAGCAGAGCACGTGCGTAGGCCTCAGTTGGCAGAGTAGTAGGCCGGCTAAACCTCCTTGGAAACCCACCTTCGGCTATAAAAGACATCAAATGGTAATATCATTTCATCATCTAATATCTTGTATAATTTACCTGATAACTGCTCTAGTATTAATAATATACTTTTATATTCAAAAAGTAATATAGACTGATTCTCACGCCGGAGGGTGGTCACAAGGAGGAACCCCCCCCCCCTTTCTTAGTGACGAGCTCACGGTGTCTGTTTTGCAGGTTATCGGAAGAACCATCTTGCCGGAATTAACCCCTCGTGGGAAACGTCTATCTAACACTCAGGTTACTCGTAATCTGTCGGGGTTCGACTGGTGTTTCTTCATTGGCGCCATCCGTGCATAAAGCTAGAACTTTATTTTTCTTCAGTTTTTTCAAAACTCCTGGAAAGATGGTTAAGGATACTCCGGTCCCAAAACCGAGTAACCAAGAGACTCCGGTTATCACAACCCCAGCTACTGGGGGAGATACCGAGTACACAAACTTTACGAACACTACCCCAGCTACCCAAGCCGGGACAAGTGGAGTAAATAATCGTTCACTGGGATTCACTGATACCCAGGTAGAGAAACAACGAACGAGGCTCCCCTACCAAACTCTTGATGAAGTTAAGGCGTGGGCGGAGGCACGTCAGAAAAAGTTCCAAGCCGAGCTAGACGAACGCCTACGTTCCGTCCAACAGGCTTGCGAATTAGGAGGCACACACCAGCTCAACATGAGCAGTGAATGCGAATCCTCGGGTGAAGATTGGGAGGAATCTGATTCCGACGCAAACCCTCGCCTTAGGGTGAAAGGGAAGCGTAAGAGAACAGACTTCCAAACAAGAAATTTCGGAGAGCCTTTAGAACAAAGGAACGCGGAGGCAAAGTCTCGTGACTTTTCCAAAGCCTTTAGACCTACGGTTGCAAACGCAGGAACTTCCAAGTTTGCAAGGGACATTGCGGAAGCAATCGCCCCAAAAGGCGCCAAACAGATGCCCAACATTGGCACCTACGACGGCATATCCGACCCGGATGATCATCTGAACAGATTCATAGCGGGGGCAACCGTCAGTAACTGGACGGAGCCCACGTGGTGTTACATGTTCCAGATGACACTGGTTGGAGCAGCAAGAGCGTGGTTTGACCGTCTACCGGTCCACCACATCTTTGATTGGGCGGACTTTCAACACAAGTTCAGCCAACACTTCAGTCAATAGAGGAAATATACTGAAGAACAATGGACAATACTCAACTGCGTTAGAGATAAAAACGAGCCTTTGCTAGATTTTATTACTCGCTTTAACTCAAAGAAGCTGAGTCTGGGTGTTATAAGCGAAGACCTTGTTCGCGCAGCTTTCATTCAAGGCGCGGATTACCCAGAGCTTATCCGCACGTTGACGGGTAAAGATGGCATGCCATCCACATGGGATGCCATCATGAATGCAGCCAAGCGCTTTGCCGAAACAGAAAAGCAACTGGGAAGAGATCTGCCCAAGACTACAGACTTCTATACGCAAAGAACTAGAGAAAATGTCCAAACCGCCCAGCGGAACAAAAGGAGGAAGCTACACATGTGGCAGTCAAGGGTAAACTTTGACACCTCATCTAGCTCTCGCTCCTTCGCAGGCGAAAGAGGTAATACACAGCTGTCGGATCAGCACCCCAGGTGGACGCCGCTCACTAAAAGTGTCACGGAGGTATTCACCACGGAGAAGCTCCCATGGCCAAGAGCTCCGAAGATCCGACAACATCCGGATGCAGATCAAAGCAAGTATTGTGACTTCCACGGCATAAAAGGCCACAATACTGAAACGTGTTCCTCCTTGAAAGATGTTATCGAAACATTTGTCAAGAATGGCAGACTCCAACACCTGGTGGCATCAATCAAGAACGGAGGGAAGAATGACAACCGATACAGAAACAACGGGCGAAAGCCAGTTGATATCAGTATCCACATGGTCCAGGGTAACATCATGGGTAGGAAGAGACGAGCGACAGAACCGTGTGCATGGAAAGAGGCCGAGGTACGTTTCCCACGAGTGCCAGGAGGACCCAGCAAAGAGGGCCCTATCATCATCAAAACCCAACTGGGGCATTACATCACTTCCCGCACTCTCGTTGACAACGGCGCTTCATCAACGGTTATGTACAGACAGTTCTTTGATAAGCTAGATGAGGAAGACAGGGGGCGGTTAGAAACGGTCTACTCCTCGATGGAAGGATTCGATGGCAGCACGAACACCCCCCTGGGTATCTTATCTTTCCCCGTCACTCTTACGGATGGGAACCGCTCACGCACAGAAGATGTGGATTTCGTTGTCCTGAGAAAGCCACATCACACATATGATACCCTCTTCGGAAGAGATGGGATGGCAAGGTTCAATGCCGTTGTATCTTCGGTCCATGGCATGATGGGATGGCCAACAGCGGCAGGTGTAGCAATGATCACCGGCGTTCCCCAGGTATGTATCGCATCTGTTTCTTCCAACCCCAAACCAAAAATGGCCAAACGCACATTCTCCGAACCAGAAGAATGGGCTTTCAATGGCAAATACCCCGATCAGGCGGTCACCATTGGCCCAACAATCACTGACCCCGCACGCACCTTACTCAAGCGCTTACTACAGAAGAACGCTGATATCTTCGCATGGAAACCAGCAGATATGACTGGTGTACCTCGAGATAAAGCGGAGCATAAGCTCAAATGTGACCCGGCTTTTACGCCGGTCATACAAAAGCGTAGAGTAATGGGGGCAGAGCAAGCTAACGCGTGTATAACCCAAGTCAAGGAACTCCTTGACGCAGGCATCGTACGCGTTAGCAGATATCAAACTTGGGTTGCAAATCCCGTTATGGTACCGAAGGCTAACAAACAATGACGCATGTGTATAGATTTCAAAGATCTGAATAAAGCATGCCCCAAAGATTGTTACCCGTTACCCGAAATTGATCTCAAGGTAGATTCGTTAGCACCGTTTCGCCTTAAATGCTTCCTTGATGCGTATAAAGGATACCATCAAATCCACATGGCCGCTGACGATCAAGATAAGACCGCATTTCGGACGCCCGATGGCACATTCTGTTATCAAATGATGCCATTCGGACTTAAGAATGCCGGGTCCACATATCAACGCCTAATGGACAAAGAGTTTCACGCCCAAATCGGAAGGAACCTGGAAGTATACATGGATGATCTGGTCATCAAAAGTCTTGACCCGGAAGCGATGTTGAAAGACATCGAAGAAACATTCAACACTCTTAGGAGGATAAACATGAAGCTTAACCCGAGCAAATGTTCTTTCGGGATGGAAGAAGGGAAGTTCTTAGGAGTCATCGTTACAAAAGATGGCTTCAGAGCGAACCCTGAAAAGGTCGAGGCCATTGTCAAAATGGAATCACCTACTACCATCAAGCAAGCTCAGACACTGAACGGACGCCTAGTTGCGCTTAACCGCTTCTTGGCAAATCATGCGGAAAGGGCGTTCCCGTTCGTGTCGACCCTGAGAAACTGTTTAAAGAAAACGCACTTCCGCTGGACACCAGAAGCGGAAGCAGCTTTTCAGGAAATTCGGTCACGCTTGATCGAACCTCCAACCTCACAGCACCGGAAGCGGGAGAGGAGTTAATCCTATACCTCTCCGCAACAGACAGAGCGACCGGGGCCGTCCTGTTAGTCGAACGAAAAGGCATCCAGATGCCAATTTACTATGTCAGCCGCCTCCTAACGGACGCTGAAACTCGGTATTCTACCCTGGAGAAATTAGTCTTAGCGCTGGTGCAGGCTTCACGCAGGCTAAGACGATATTTCCAAGGTCACCCAATTACTATTCTCACCAACTATAAACTTGCGAACGTTTTGGGCAAACCCGAACTGTCGGGACGCCTAGCCAAGTGGGCAATAGAATTGGGGGAATATGCAATAAAATACAAGCCACGACCAGCCATAAAAGGCCAGGTCTTGGCAGACTTTATTGCCGAGGTCCCCGCATCGCAAGAGAAGGAGTGCCAGGACGAGGCTCAGCCCTCTCCAGCACAAGACATCGACGAGGTCTGGCGACTTTACACTGATGGAGCGTCCAGCAGCGAGGGCTCAGGCGCAGGGTTAAAGCTGACCAACTCAACAGGCCAAGAGTACACTTATGCTATTCGGCTAGACTTCCCAAGCACGAATAACGAAGCTGAATATGAAGCATTTTTGGCCGGGTTAAGGATTGCGCGTAAGATGGGAGTGAAAAACTTGGAAGCCCATGTAGATTCTATGCTAGTCGCCAATCAAATTAACGGGACGTACACGGCAGTAAACGACACAATGGCCCTGTACCTCGCTCAAGCAAAAACCCTCATGCGCGATTTTAACAGTTGTAAAGTCATACACGTCAAGCGTAGCGAAAACAAGTCTGCGGACGCGTTAAGTAAGCTCGCGTCACTGGCTTTCACCCATCTGGGAAAAGATATCCGCATCGAACTCCTGGGCGCACCATCAGTCCCGCACAAAGAGGTATGTGTCATCCAAACCGCCACAGAAACATGGATGACACCAATAATAAATTACCTTGCGGCGGGTATACTGCCAGAGTCAAAAGCACAGGCGAGAAAACTACGCTGTAAAGCACTGAATTATCAATTAATCGATGACATACTTTACAGACGTAACTTTCTCGGCCCCCTCCTAAGATGCGTTAACGACCAAGATGCTAACTACCTCCTAAGGGAGGTACACGAAGGCATCTGCGGGATACATGCAGGTCCACGCGCAGTTGTAGCCAAACTGAACAACGCAGGATACTTTTGGCCGGGGATGCATACGGATGCGCTGGCATACATCAGAAGGTGCAGATCTTGTCAGCTCTACGCACCTAACACGCATCGCCCGAAGAATGATCTTGTTCCAGTCACCTCTTCATGGCCATTTCAGAAGTGGGCCATCGATGTGACAGGCCCATTCCCTACAGCAGCAGGAAACGTTCAATTCCTAGTGGTGGCCATCGATTACTTCACCAAGTGGATAGAGGCAAAACCCTTAGCCCAAACGACGGCGAAACATATCAAAAAATTTATTTGGGAGTTTATCATCTGTCGTTTCGGGCTTCCACAAAACTTGGTGAGCGATAACGGCACCAACTTTGCTGACAAGAACCTACAACGGTGGCTTAAAGAACTTCAAATCACCCATACCTTTACCTCAGTGGCACACCCGCAGGGTAATGGTGAGGTGGAAAGGGCAAATAGGAGCATCGTTGATGGCATAAAGAGAAGGTTGCTGGAACACAGATCTGGCTGGGTGGACGAAGTTCCACGTGTACTGTGGGCTCATAGAACAATGAAAAAGACAAGTACAGGAGAAACACCGTTCAGCCTCACTTATGGCACCGAAGCTATGGTCCCGGTCGAAATTGGTCTGCCTTCACCAAGGGTCATGATGAAACCAGAGGACAACGACGCGGAGAGACGGTTAGACCTAATGCTGACCGAGGAGCGCAGAGACTTAGCTGCAGCGCGTTAAGAGAACTACAAACGACAAATGCAAAAGTACTACAACACGCGGGTGAAGCTATGCAACTTCAATGTAGGAGACTACATATTGCGTAACAACGAGGCTTCAAACCAAGAACGCCCAGGAAAACTGGCACCGGTCTGGGAAGGGCCGTACATTATCAAAGAAGTTCTGGGAAAGGGCGCATACCGGCTTGAAAGGCTCGATGGCACTCCCGTCCCACGAACATGGAACGGAGCTCAATTACGCAAATGTTACATGTAGATCAATTCCAAGTTTGTACCGGCCAAGAGCCGCTTTTAATGGAAATGATTCTCCTTAAAACATCGACGTTAATGGTTTTGCATTCATATATAAACTGTTCACACGGATATGTCGGTCTTCACCGCGTACATAAGTGCAAAAGTCGTTGCATGGGGAAAGCGGTAAAACCCGCATAAACCCAACAATTGGTAAACCTTCACGCAGACTCGCTGCATGGGGAAAGCGGCAAAACCCGCATTAACCCAAAGAATAGAAAACCTTCACGCAGGTCAGTCATAGTTATATGTCGGTCACCCTACTGAATGAAAATGCAGATTTTAACCGCATAAATCATGAAAGGTACCTAGATCTATTGACAACCACGCGATGAACGGTTAACCTATCTAGAATATGAGGAAAAGCGCTAGAATAAATTTAAATATGCATGCGCAAATCCCAAAGATTCGAAAAGTAAGCGGGAAGAACCCCTTACCTTGGCTATCCAGTTGACTGTAAGACGGCTGCGGGTACAGTGTTAAGGCAAAACCCTTCACATACCCAGCACCCGCAGGGAACAGAGGCCAGGAATACCCAACTATGAAGTCGGGTGCGGGTACAGTGTTAAGGCAAAACCCTTCACATACCTAGCACCCGCAGGGAACGGAAACCGGAAAAACCCAATTATGAAGCCGGGTGCGGGTACAGTGTTAAGGCAAAACCCTTCACATACCTAGCACCCACAGGGAAGTGAAGCCGAGAAAATCTTGGCATTCCACCCAACTACAAAACGGGCACAGGTACAGTGTTAAGGCAAAACCCTCCACATACCTAACACCCGTAAAAAGTCATACCTCGGCATCCAATTGTAAGTCGGGCGCGGGTACAGTGTTAAGGCAAAACCCTTCACATACCTAGCGCCCGCAGGGGATTAAACGCCAGGAACACCTTGGCAACCATAAGTCAGGTGCGGGTACAGTGTTAAGGCAAAACCCTTCACGCACCTAGCCCTGCAGGGATTTAACGCCAGGGATACCTTGGGAGTAAAGTAACTAATAAGACGAAGTGCGGGTACAGCGTCAAGGCAAAACCCTTCGCATACCGAGCACTCCATGGGAATTGAAACCAAGAAGGATCTTCTGGGCCATGCTTGCAGAAACGGGATTAACATCCCCGCATAGCGCTAACGTCAAGAACTAGATTGTTTGAAACTTCAGGACGGAATTGGTGGTTATAACATGATTGATCACTATGTTCAAAACCACCAAGACCTCATGGAGAATCTACACAAACGGTTCTAAACGCTCCTGACTTGCGGGGAGGTTGCAGACCTATCCGCATCATCCCAGAGATCAAGCAGAACATTGGGAAATTCTGCGTGACATTGGGAAACCCGTGGGTAAGACTTCCCGCGGAAAACCCATAAAACTAAACCCTTTTCAAAAACCCCTAGATTAAGTCCAAAAGTTCACCTCACTTTATTAAACATTCATGAGAAGAACATTGGACTGGGGGGACTTGAAGAGGTAGGTCCCAGCAGAGGTGGTTAGGACCCGCAAGACTTCCTTAAAAGGAGACGTCTGCGCAGTTGAACACGCAAGACTCCTTAAACGGACGTCTGCGCAGTTGAACCCGCAGACTTCACCATAGGGACGTCTGCGCCGCGACCTACCAAACCCGCAGGACCCACCACGCTCAGAGTTGTGACGACCTCACATGCGGTACGCAAGCTGGTCCCGCAGGAAATGCCTCCCTATGGTTTCCAAGTATCCCCTGTTCCCGCAGGTGCGGATACCCGCCATTAGGGACTGGCCACCCGCGCAGCATGGCTACACGCATAAGGCTCAGACTCGTAATAATTCAGTAGTCACCTGAAGAAGGAATGAGCAAAGCCGGGAACATTCCCGCATAAAGGCGGGAGGGGGAAAACTCCCGCCTAAATGAGCCAGTCCGTATAATAATGGAGGATCTTTTGTGTGATACCTGACGAGGTATGGACAAAAGATCTGACCAACGATACGACAGCTCACTGACAGCAGCATGGCAGATAACACGCCACAGCACTGTGACCAAAAGCCGCCGCCTGCTCACCAACTCCTGCCATATCACGTGCCTAGCCTGTAGTTGGTGGAAAAGGAAAAGTGAACAGCACGCCTGGTCACTATCAGCCGCTGCCTATCCACCAATTACCAGCAGAGCACGTGCGTAGGCCTCAGTTGGCAGAGTAGTAGGCCGGCTAAACCTCCTTGGAAACCCACCTTCGGCTATAAAAGACATCAAATGGTAATATCATTTCATCATCTAATATCTTGTATAATTTACCTGATAACTGCTCTAGTATTAATAATATACTTTTATATTCAAAAAGTAATATAGACTGATTCTCACGCCGGAGGGTGGTCACAAGGAGGAACCCCCCCTTTCTTAGTGACGAGCTCACGGTGTCTGTTTTGCAGGTTATCGGAAGAACCATCTTGCCGGAATTAACCCCTCGTGGGAAACGTCTATCTAACCCTCAGGTTACTCGTAATCTGTCGGGGTTCGACTGGTGTTTCTTCACTTTTAATTTTTAAACCTTCAGCTTTGCTAGTTCACCATTATAATCCTTTAACCAAGATTAACACGTCATATATTATATTTAAACCACTAACATGGCAAATTGATAAAACTTTACTTAAAAAAGAATACTTACAAAGTAAAAGTTCAAACTTTCACACTGCATTCTCGGGTTTAAAATACAAGGAAAAGAAGAAATAAGATTGAATATGGGAAAAAAGGAAAATAAATTATATATTTAAAAGACATTCTCGAGTTAAACTAAAATAAAAGAAAATAAAATGTTAATTACATTCTTGAGTTATATTGGAAGGAAAAGGTAGAAAAAAAATGGTAACTTCACAATTATATCCTCATAGTAACATGTAAAAGAGAATTGAAATAGAGTAAATTAATAATATAATAATGGGATATACATTTTTCCTTCACAATCCGACCATATTTGGCTGGAAAATTTTGAAAGAAAAAACCATAACTTTTATTTCCATTCTCTTTCTTTTTCTTAAAAAACAAAAAACTAAAAAATGAAAAAAAAAATTATTATATTTTCTTTTTTTCCAAAATTTTAAATAAAAAATTCAAGAATGCAGTTTCAATTATTTATATTTTCAAAAAACATTTTAAACTTAGTATTTAAAATTAAAATCCATCACCTAATGATAGGAATGCTTGGGGTTCTCCCATGAATACCAAAGTTCAATCCCCATTTATTTAACTATTGGTGGATTATGACAGTGAAATACTTGAGATATGCTTTGTAAGGTTGTCCATTCCAATCGTAAGCTTTCTTGGTTCGTCCCACTATGTGTTGCGTCAGAGAGTTCGCTCTTGTGATGATACATCAACTGTAAAGTGATAATTAACAGTATGGTTTTCTCAGGGTCAACATGGGCCTAGTTAAAATAACATAAATTGACCAAAATGAAACAATATGACTCTCCAATCTAAAGATTGCGCTGACCTAAACAAAAAATCATTGTGTTAAAAAATATTTAAAATTAAAATTATTAATAAATAAAAAACATAAATATATATAATCACCAAAAAAGCAAAAAAAGTATTGTGGGCCCTACATCTTTCTAGGTACACCCTGTTTTGCAATTCAAATCACTACTTCACTCCATGTGGAACAAAACCACATCCACTTTTTCTTCTTCTTCTTATTATTCTCTTACAATTCCGCCGGAGTTTCAACTTTCCGGCGTATATGTTTTCCGGTCACACTTTCATGCAAACAAAATTCAACCAACTTTATATTCATTAATAATCTTTAATAGTAATAATAATAATATCTAATTATGTCATCTCCGGCACCGGTGACATCTCCGGCACCCACAACCTCACCACCGTCTGACACCACCTCACCGCCACCCGCCGCCGCCGCATCACCACCGCCTACCACCAGCTCCCCACCTCCGGCAGCCACTTCCCCACCTGCCCCTGTCTCCCCTGCTTCATCTCCGCCGGCTCCGGCAACTCCGGCGACTCCATCTCCGGAGACATCTCCGCCGGCGCCACCCACCGTACCACCGCCGTCCACCACCACCCCTGCGCCACCCACTTCACGAAACAGTCCGCCGTCACCGCCGAGCAGATCTCCGCCGCCTAGAGGTGGTTCTACTCGTACTCCGGCGACACCGTCTTCGCCGGAAAGTTCGCCGGCGATTTCAACTGGGGTGGTGGTTGGGATTGCAATTGGTGGGGTTGTGATTCTAGCTGTGCTCAGCATATTGTTTCTTTGTTGTAGAAAGAAGAGAAGAAGAACTCAAGCTCCGGTGGGTTATTATGTTCCACCGCCGCCAGCACCGCCTAAAGGTTATTATTTTTTATAAATTTTCATGCTTTATTAATCTTTATTCAAAATCTTGATATTCCCAGATCAGATTGTAGCTTGTAACTGTTAAATTATTAATCTTTATTCAAAATCTTGATATATCCAGATCAGATTGTAGCTTGTAACTGTTAAAGTATTAATCTTTATTAAAAATCTTGATATACCCAGATTAGGTTTTAACTTGTAACTGTTAAATTATTAATCTTTATTGAGAATCTTGATATACCCAGATTAGATTGTAACTTGCAACTGTTAAATTATTAATCTTTTGAAATTGGGTTTTACGGTTTTTACAGTTGACTATTATGGAGGTCAACCACAACAATGGCAACACAATGCACCACCACCACCACCCTCTGATCATATTGTAACAATGCCACCACCTAACCCAAATCCTAACCCTAAACCGAAGCCTAAACCGGCTTCACCTCAGCCACCGCCGCCACCGCCACCATTAATCAGCAGCAGTGGGGGTTCGGATACAAGTTACTCGGGCGGGTCACTGCTTCCGCCGCCGTCTCCTGGGATGTCACTAGGATTTTCGAAGAGCACATTCACTTACGACGAATTAGCGATGGCGACCGAAGGGTTTTCGGAAGCTAATCTTCTTGGGCAAGGTGGATTTGGTTATGTGCATAGAGGTGTGCTTCCGAACGGGAAAGAAGTGGCGGTTAAACAATTGAAAACCGGTAGTGGACAGGGTGAGCGCGAGTTTCAGGCGGAGGTTGAGATTATTAGCCGAGTTCATCATAAGCATCTTGTTTCTTTGGTTGGATATTGTATGACCGGAACGCAAAGATTACTTGTTTATGAGTTTGTTCCGAATAACACATTGGAGTTCCACTTACACGGTAAGTTTGTTACAAATAACAATGAATTAAAATGTGTTTTGTTTCTATATATTGTGATAATATGTTCCCTCCAAAATTTCAGGAAAGAATCGCCCGGTCATGGAATTCCCGACAAGATTGCGAATTGCGCTAGGAGCAGCGAAAGGGCTAGCGTATCTCCATGAAGATTGTAAGTTCATTTTTAGTTGTTTGTACATTGAAAGATCATTCATCGAATCATTGGTGTACTTAACCTTCTTTTTGTTTGTAGGTCATCCTAAGATCATTCATCGCGATATTAAAGCGGCTAATATACTTCTTGATTTCCATTTTGAAGCAATGGTAGCTTATTATTATATTTTTAATGTTGGGGATTTGTATCCGACTCGGATAATTAAGTCTGGTATCATATCTCTTCACTTTGAAACTTGCATTTACTAACGTTTACTGAATTCACAGGTTGCTGATTTCGGGCTCGCCAAGATTACTTCTGATGTTGCCACTCATGTCTCCACCCGAGTGATGGGAACTTTTGGGTAAGTTTCGAAACAAACAAGCAGTTGGTTTGGTTGACGGAAATTTGTCATAAATTTAACTTTTATGCATTACAGGTACCTAGCTCCAGAGTATGCATCTTCAGGCAAACTCACAGACAAATCTGACGTTTTCTCGTATGGGGTCATGCTCCTGGAATTGATCACTGGACGCAGGCCCGTTGATTCAGCTCAAACTTTTATGGATGATAGTTTAGTAGATTGGGTAAGTTCACTTATTTATACATATATTGTTTTTAACTTTTTGGTCACTTTTTTTTTTTTGTAAAAATATGTTGATTTGTCCCGAGTATATGAATATTATCACGCAAGAATGCATTTTTACATCACGGGAAAACTTGTAATGATATCTTTACCAGAATTCATACGCGGGATTGAATGTAAACCCATATCATGTTTTCATGGATGGTTATAATAAAACATTTCAGGCATCACGATTCACGGGTAGGGGTGCAATGAGCCGAGCTCGGCTCGTTTAGCTTACACAGAGATCGAGCTCGGCTCGTTTACTATTTATTAATTAATTTTTATATTTTTTTCAATTAAATTATAATATATTACATAATAATATATATTATTTAGTTATTTTGTTAGTTTATTAATTATTATATATATATATGTAAATATATACGTATATATATTATAAAAATTATACAAATGACAAGCTTGCTTAAGCTTGCGAGCCGGCTTGAGCTCGATAAGTGAAGCTCAGGCTCGTTTATTAAACGAGCTTACTTTAAGGCTCGAGCTCATTTAAGCTCGGCTCGATCGAGCTTTTTCACGAGTCGATCTCGAGTAGCTCGTGGGCAGCTCGGCTCGTTTGCACCCATAAATTCACGGGCATACTTTTAACTAAAAAAGTTTTGTGCTTTTTGTTGGGAATTTGTAGATTTGGCACAACAATGTGTTTATTATCTTTAGTTGAGAAAGTTTTAAACTTTTTATTTGTGTTTGCGGTAATCTATATAATCTTTACATAAATCAAACTACAGGCACGACCGTTGCTCAGACGAGCCATGGATGATGGAAACTTTGACTCAATAGCTGACCCGCGTCTCCAAAAACAATACAACCACGATGAAATGGCGCGTATAGTTTCTTGTGCCGCCGCCTGCGTCCGCCACTCGGCCCGTCGCAGGCCCAGGATGAGCCAAGTGGTCCGGGCCTTGGAAGGTGACGTGTCACTCTCAGACCTAAACGAAGGAATCCTGCCCGGACACAGTTCGGCCTTCGGGTCCCACGGAAGCTCAGACTATGATGCGGGCCAGTACAACGATGATATGGTTAAGTTCAGAAAGATGGCTTTAGGTACGCAAGAATATAATGCTAGCAGTGAATATAGCCGACCCACGAGTGATTACGGGTTGTATCCATCCGGGTCAAGTGGTGAAGGGCAGGATACCCGAGAAATGGAACTGGGTAAGTATAAAAGAGATGGCGACGGGTTTTGATCGTTAACGGGCTCGTGTATAAAGTTTCTTGCTAATTCTTGATTATATTTTGTTCTATTTTTTTAACTAGTATGATTTTTTCTTTGGTTTGATTGTATTTAATTTTGTTTTATACAACATAAATTCTTTTATTTGATGATTTAAAGTTTTGATTTTTTTTTTTTTTTTTTTTAAGTTGTGTTGTCATTTTTGCTTTGAATTTGGATATCAATCACAACTGTTAGAAATAACGTAGCTGTCAATTAAACCGTTATTGTGGGTCATGTTGCCAAGACTTTAAAGGCAACTAGTTATATATTATATTGTCAAACAGGACCTACTAATAATTTTTGGCATGTTAAAGATATTTTATTTCAAAGTTAAGAAATGATTATAAATTATGAGGTTTAAAGAGTGATATCCTATTAGCAAACAAAGATAATTAAAAGTGACATATGTCACATCTCTAACAAGTCCTTTAATCATATTGAAATAAATTTTATTTGAACAACTTCCATAAAAAAAAAAAAACAAAGGCATGCTAGCAACCATATAAGAGCATTTCCAACCTATCCTTCATCACTATAACGAAACCTGGTTACAACAAAAGGTACAACGAATCATCGATTACGACACAGAATTCCACTTCGACCAATTTAAATTTTAGTTAATAGGCAACAATTTCAACCTTTTGTTTATTAATCACTCACTAAACACACCCAAAATTTGAGTTAAATAATTGAACTAGTGGTGCTTTACCCATGCTTAAATATGACACATGAGTGAAATTCGAACCCAAAACGTTAAACAGGAGAATATAAGGTAAAATTCCTAATACTCCCACCAAAGCGGTGATGGCAAAAAGAACACAATATGGATGTGCATGCAAAAAAAACATTTTAAAACCAAAAACCAAACCGAAAAATCCGTTTTGAAATCGAAAAACGGATGATTTGGTTTTACATTTTTGTAAAAACTAAATTTATTGTTTGGTTTTAGTTTTGCATATAATAAAATATAAAAACTCGAATTGAACCAAATTTATAGATTTTAACTTTTCTTGTTAATTGTTTTATAACAATTTAATAAATTTGTACAAACAAAATAACTTAGACCCTAATTTATTATTTTCATCTAAAAAGTTCATGCTCAACTGACAAAGCTGAAAAACACATAAACCGAACGTACTCCAAAATTCAAAAACCTAAGTTCGGGGTTTTGATTCGGTTTCAACTTAAAACTAATCCATACCGAACCGTACACACCCATGTTAAAAATTCCCAATACGATGACATTTTTATTATTAAAGTTATTTTGAAAATTTGAAAGTATAATAATAATATTTTGGCCTTTTAATAATATTCTCCAACCATAACGGAAATAACAGGTAGTTATATATTATTTAAAAGAGAATCTTGGTATATTCTATTCTTCCACGTTATTTGCTGTAAAGCATCAAGAAACCCTAATTCCCAAATTCACTCTCAGATCAAAATTGAACCAATTGAAGCTCTGAATCCATGGCGTCTCGTCGTCGTACGCTTCTCAAAGTCATAATCCTCGGTGACAGCTGGTTTAATTCTTTAATTTCATCAATTTTCAATATTTCATATATACAGTCAATAGTTTACTGAATCAGTAAATTGAGTTCAATTAAAGTGTTTTCTGATGTTTATTGGTTGTTTTCAGGGTTGGAAAGACGTCTTTGATGAATCAGTATCCTTGATTTGTGGAATTATTGGTTTTATTAAGTTGCCTTCATTTTAATTTGGTGCAATTTTCAAGATTTTGAAGGAAATTAATGTTTTTAGTGAAGTGTTCGTGAACGGTTCGGTGGGAAGTTGGTTTATTTAGTGACGGAGTGAATGTGAGCGAAAAAGTTTGTTAATTTGGTTTAATGAATGGATATGAACACAGAACACGTGTATTGTTTGTTTGTTTATGCTTGTTTACGTTCGTTCGGTTACATTTGTCAATGTTAGTTATTGTTTCATTTAAAAGTTAAAACTTTAATTTCTAGATCGATTGGTTTCATGCAACTGCCCTAATTTCAGTTTGCTGCAATTTTGAAAATTTCTTAAAACAGATTTAAACCGAACGTTCAGTGAACGGTTTGGTGGGAAGTTGGGTTGTTTAATAAATGAACGAACATGAGTGAAAAAGTTTGTTAATTTAGTTTAATGAATGAATATGAACACTTGTATTGTTTGTTTGTTTTTGTTTGTTAGCGTTTGTTCATTTAGTTTCGTTTATGTTCGTTCGGTTACTGTCATTTATGACTTTATGTTCGTTAGTTAATGAATGTATACGCTGGTTAATGGTTCTATTTAAATATTTAAGCCCATTACAATTTGTTAATTTACTTCGTTTCCTAAACATGAAGAAAAAAGTTTGTTTTTTTAGTTTAACGAAAGAACTTGAACACATGTCTCGTTTGTTCGTTTACGTTCGTTCATTTAATTATGTTTATGCTCATTCAGTTACCGTGATTTATGACTTTATGTTCGTTAGTTTATGAAAATTTAAGTTGGTTAATGATTTCATTTAAATATTTAAGCCCATTACATTTAGTCTAGCATTATTAACTTTTAGGCCCAACACGGCAACACATTGTTGTTTGCATTAACTTTAAATTGGTTTTAGCTTGGTAATGTTCGTTCACCTGTGTTCATTTTTGTTTGTTCGCTTATGCTAGTTTATACTGTTAACAAACGTATACAACACGGACATGTTCGTTTTCTTTTCGAACTAACAAACACGAACATGCTCCGTTTGTGTTCTTTCGGCTCGTTTGCAGGCCTACTTGTAATTAGTGGTTCATAACGAACATATCAATATTGTTCTAAACAAAAAACATCATATTGTTGGCTTAAATCATGCGATTTTAGATATGTGAATCGGAAGTTCAGTAACCAGTACAAAGCTACTATCGGAGCTGATTTCTTAACGAAAGAAATACAGTTTGAAGATAGGATTTTCACATTACAGGTCTGTTTCTTTATGATATACGAAAATGTTCAACCATTAGCAGAGTAAATTCATGAATACTCACATATTGTTATGCATGTTCTGTATATGCTAAACACATTATATAGATATGGGACACAGCCGGACAAGAAAGATTTCAAAGCCTAGGTGTTGCATTTTATCGCGGTGCAGATTGTTGTGTTCTTGTACATGATGTTAATGTCATGAAGTCATTTGATAACCTTAATAATTGGAGGGAAGAGTTCCTAATTCAGGTAACAACCGTCACACTTGAAACAAGATCCAGATTACTGTAAGTATTAATTTGTTAACCGAGGATGTATTATTTTTGGCAGGCGAGTCCTGCTGATCCAGAAAACTTTCCATTTGTTGTATTGGGTAACAAGATAGATATTGATGGAGGCAATAGCCGAGTGGTAATACGATTGTTTCATTTTTGTCAACTTTTAACGCGTTTGCGTTAAAGTTAATTACTTTTTTTTTCCCGTTTCAGGTGTCTGAAAAGAAAGCAAAAGCATGGTGCGCTTCAAAAGGAAATATTCCTTACTTTGAAACATCGGCTAAAGAAGGGTTTAATGTTGAAGCTGCTTTCGAAAGTATAGCCAAAAACGCTCTTAAAAATGAGCCCGAGGAAGAAACGTATGCATTTATGAAGCGCTACTTAATCATAGATTAGTATCTTTATATTATATTTTTTTTATAATAGTTTAAAATTCGTGATTAATTATTTATTATTCATGAAGCTATCTTCCGGATACCATTGATGTGGCTAGTGCACGGCAACAAAAATCTTCGGGATGTGAATGTTAAGCGTGTTGAATCAATGGATTGTTTCGAGGTATGTTGATGCAATCATGCAAGTTTTATCATCAAATGTATATCCTTATTAATTATAATTATTTTATAATTCATGCATTAAAATGTTGATTAATTGGTTTGTGTAATATGTATGAAGTACTGGAAGTTTTTTTTTCATAAGTTAATTCTAAGGTTATTTGTTTAATTTGATATGATTATTATTTATGTTAGTGTTGAAAAAATCTCTGTTTTTTATTTGTTATTATAATTTGTTTTTAAACAACCTAACTCGTTATGTGTATACATTTTATGTACTTATTATTATATTAGAGCCCAAAATCTAAAAAATAGTTTATTATTATTATTATTAGTAATATTATTAATACTACTTGAAATAAAAAATTAGTAATCATATTTGAAAAAAATGTGTACAATGAATGATCCATAATAGGAGTATATACATTGAATCTGCAATCATGTCTACTAATCTAAGGTTTAATCTCCACTAATGGCGGGTTGTCGGGCTTCTTAGTTTATAAGCCTCTAGTTTCTCCATATACGAGTTCTTTGTTCTTGCCAAAATCTTGGCTGATTTGCTCTGATACTTTTCGGTCTCTTTATCCTCTACGTTAGGGCTAGAGGCGCTACTTGTTGTTTGATCCTCAACACTCCACCCCATAACATCCGATAGTGTCATTGATGTAGGTGATCCTGTAGGTGTTTGATCTGGAGTTTGACCCGATACTTGACCGTTGGATTCATCCAACACCCCTCGTGTTGACATTGTCCTCTTCTTTGCTACCAATGATGGATCTTGTGCCACTTTATCTGCATACAGGACATCCTCGATGCGGTTCATCACTGTGTTTGCTAAACTTTCTAAAACCCTTGAATAGCTCTCCAATATAGCATGACCAACATTCTACATAGCTCAAAATATCATAAGAATGTTACTCTTTTTAGAACGAGCCGAGCAGAGACAGGGTGGGCTCGTGCTCTGCTCGTTTACAAACTGAGTCGAGCCGGCTCGGCTCGTTTATCTTAAAAAGCTGAAATGTTGAGCTTGGGTTCGGCTCGTTTATCTTAACAAGCTGAAACGTTCGGGCTCAGCTCGTTTATCTTCACGAGCTGCAACGTTCGGATTCGGCTAGTTTATCCTAACAGGCTGAAAGTTCGGGCTCGGCTCATTTATCTTAAAGAACTGAAATGTTCAGGCTCAGCTTGTTTATCTTAACGAGCTGGAACGTTGAGCTCGGGCTCGGCTCGTTTATCTTTAAGAGCTAAAACGTTGAGCTTAACGAGCTGAAACGTTTAGCTCGGGCTCGGTTTGTTTATCTTAAAGAGCTGAAACGTTGAGCTCGGGCCTGGCTCGTCTATCTTAACGAGCTGAAATGTTGAGCTCGGGCTCGGCTCGTCTATTTTAACAAGTTGAAATTTTGAGCTCGGGCTTAGCTTGACAAAAGCTCAAGCTGGCTCGTTTATTTATGCATATATTTGTATATTTATGCATATTGGTATATTAATAATATATGTAAAATACAAATGCATAAGTTATCGAGCCAAATGGGAGTTTTCAGTATTTTTTTTTTAATTTTTTAATGTATATAAATTTGGGTTTTGATTTACACGAGACAACGAGTCAGCTAACGAGCGAGCCAACCTTGACTCAGGCTTGGTTTCTTGTTTACAAACGAGTCAATCGAAAGAACTTTTTGAACAAAGTTAGTTGCTTGGATGCACTTTTTCTTCAAAAGGTGTATCCAAACGCCAGCTTTTAAGTTTTAATGACTGACCAAGAAAAAAAACAACAAAATATGAATTTTTGAACGCGTTCATGCTCTATTAGACTCGATTTTGCTAATTTCGAGTGACGATTGAGGGAGTCCCGGGAACTGTTGTTTCAAGAGAAGTAAAATAGTTTCCCCTCGGTCTTCAAAAAGCTCTCTTTTCTCCATACTTACAATTGATGAACTCCAAGAAGATTTTGAGTCCTTTTGATTCATCTTTCTTTTCCAAATATTATAGAAGCTTCTATCTTGTTCTTAAGATCAAGAACCGTTAGCTCGGTTGAGAGATCCATTGTTGATAGAAACTGCGCCGGGTCAAACGAGTCAACTGTAATATTCTTGTAGATTGTATCTCCAAGGCTTTCTCTTCCATTCTGTTTAAAAGTTAATTTTTTTTTGTCAATTAAATATTGCAAAAGTGTTTCAGGTCGGGTGGCCCGTTTTGACCCGTATTTAAACCGACCCGTTCATCTTAGCTTTGGGAGATTGTCGATATAGTTTTCCGGGATCTCCATTTTTTTATTAATTAAATATTGCAAAAGTGTTTTCGGGTCGGTGGCCCGTTTTGACCCGTACTGAAACCGGCCCGTTACCCGAACCGTTTTCTTACCTTTGGGAGATTGTCGATATAATTTTCCGGGATCTCCATTTTTTTATCGATTAAATAATGCAAAAGTGTTTTCGGGTCGGGTGGCCCGTTTTGACCCGTACTGAAACCGACCCGTTTCTTACCTTTGGGAGATTGTCGATATAATTTTCCGGGATCTCCATTTCTGCAAGTATTTCTGCATTTATAGCCATGGAAGCTTTCAAAACTTGACTAACACAATCTTTTTGATGCTGCATCCATTTTCTTGATTCTTCAGAAAGTCCTTCCGGTGGAACTTTAACCGTCGGTAACCACCATTTATCGCCTCGTTGAACGCCTTTTTCGGACTCGTCTGCGTCTTTTGATACGTACCAGAACTGATTCTGATTCTTGAAATTGTCTAGACAACCCTGAATCATATATTATTTTCAATTTTTCATCGACTTCATTATTTAAAAAAGATGTTAATATTGTATCAGAAATGGGATTTGAAACGTTACAATGAGCATCGCATCTAGCTTCTTTAAAGCCGGGATGTTCATCCTCAAATCGCCTCTTTGTTTTGTCGTCATAACCTAAAAGATTATCAGAATCAGATTATAACTATAAGTCTATAATTAGATAATCTTATGCATAATCTGTTTATACAAACATATATGTTTGATCCGCGTTTGGATGGTTGTTGCGAGGCAACAAATTCAACGACGTAATCAGTAACCGAAAGAAGCCAACCGACTTCTCTTCTCCATCTTTTTTTCCTGTCTTCCGGCATGGGTGCAAGTTTATGTTGCTCGCCAAACGCAGAAGCTGCATGTTTAACCAAAAAAACATGAAAAATGAACAAAAGTCATTAAATTAAACAACTTGTGAGATAAAGATTAAGAAACTGACAAAAAAACATGAAAAGGAACAAAATATTAATAAATTAACAACTTTTTACATCAAGATTTAAGAAATTTAACACCAAAAGCATGAACAATGAACAAAAATCATTAAATTAATCAACTTTTTGAATAAAGAATGAGAAATTAATTACAAAAAACATGAAAACTGAACAAAAAGTCATTGAATTAAACAAGTTTTTAGATAAAGATTGAGAAATTTAACACAAAAGCATGAAAAATGAACAAAGCATCATTAAATTAAACAACTTTATAGATAAAGATCATGAACTTTAACAACAAAATATGAAAAATGAACAAAGATTATTAAATTAAACAACTTTGATCAAGATTACCAGCAAGATTTGTAATGGCGTTTGATAAAGCCAAAGCAGAAGAAACGCCTTTGCCGCCACCGGACATATCTTCTCCTAAAAGAAGCTTAGCAAATCTTTCTTTCATTTGTTCCAACTCTGCACAAACAACAAAATTCTATTTTCTCCAAACGTTTTCAGACCGAAACATGAAAGTTATTAAAAAAATGTACCATGACGCTTCAACTTAATCAGGGAAGCGTGATCATTGTCGGTTACAACAGGTTCTTGTTCGTCTATTGGCGTCGTGCTTGCTTCCATTTGACAAAGGTTTGAAATGTTGTTGATTGATTATTATGGTTTCTGCATTTGCAGGAAAAAAGAAAAGAAAAGAAAAAAAGATAAATTACTTAGACCCAAATAAGAGGTTAAAATGAATTTGATTGGTGTTTTTGAGATTTTTAAATGTGGGGTGCATGTTTTTTTTTATAAAAAGTGGTCAAAAATTGAAATAAGAGGGTCTTAAATTGGTATAATCTGAATCTATAGGGGTTATAATAGAGCATCATGATAGGGTTTATAATTTGTTCACGCCAGAAAGCCAAATTGAATTTGAATCCGGTTTTCTGTTCAATTTAAATTACCTGAATTTGGTTCGGTTCGTTTTCCATTTCAACCGAAAAAATCTTCATTCTAGGTAAACCGAAAACCAAATAGATAAACACCCACACATAAGTAGATTTTCAGATGTGGAATGTGATAGTTTGTAATCTTTTCAGTTTTTAATTTTTAATATACTTTTATATAAAATATAATAACTCATCTTACTTATTTCTTGAGCTTAGATTGGTTATTTAAAGAGTGGCTATAATGAAATGAGTATTGGTAATTTCAGTTTTTGTTTTCGGTGTCATCTTAAAATCGTGTTTTACATCTGACCCAATACTTGTCAAGTAAATGTTGTTATAGTGTTTTTATATAATTTATTACTAAAACTTTGTGATTAGTATATTCTAGTACTTAGAAATGAAAATCAAATTAAAATGTTTACCGGTATAGTTTGGGTAAACGAGTATGTATACAATACACCGGTAAGTTTGAAACAAATAAACATAGACGTTTCAAATGTTTCAAATTCACCCATGTAATTTGGGCTCCTATGCAATCCCGTATATAAAATAAAAGTTATATATGAAATTGATAAAGGGACACATTATTCTATTTATTAAATATCAATATACACATTGTAAAGTGATTATCATTATTCATTCATACACCTTGACTCACTTTGTGACTTTGAAACTTAAAAGGTATTACTATTAGCCAGAAGTGTATTTTCTTTATTTTTAATTAAAAATTATTTTTAAAGTTTTGAATTTAAATATTATAAAAAACATAAATTTGTACTCCTACTGAAGTCAAAAGTCAAAACAACCCATCCCATAATACTCACCTCAATTGATTGCCAACCACCACCATTCCTGCCATCCTGCCCCACTGCTTGTATTGTATCCACACCACCACCACCACCACACAGCCACCACACTCCATAATGTCAGGTATCCTTCTTCTTACCCATTTTTCTAAAAAAGTACCAACTTATTTTGATAGTGGGTGCAAATACATCATCTAACATTTGCTTGTTTTTTAACAGCGTTTGAAACTGTCCCAAATACCCGAGTAACCTTTGTTTCAATTCAACTTTATAATCTAGTGTTCATCTTAACATCCTATGATATAATACTTTTATTTAGTATAGGTGTGTCGGTCCGGGTCAAGTAAGGTCTCTATAATTATAAGATCTTACACAAGATCTTGTTTTTAAGTGTTTAACCATAAGGGTGTAAGAAAACTATAAGTAGGCGAACATAACTAAAACAACATAAAAATTATCCGACCTCAACATTTCAACACCTGAGATTTTACTCCAAACAACCTAGTATAATTTATATAACTATAAAAGTCAATTCATACGATGCTTGAAGTGACTTTTTTGGCGTTTAATAAAAACACAACACGTTACACATGAGAAAAAGTTATCACATTTCAGTAGAATATTCAGATTCCGATTCAATTTGCAATCTTAAAAGCTTACAAAGACTGAAGAAACACTAAGTGAACCCTGGGCAGATTATAGATAATCTGGGGGTTAAGTAATGTTTCCCACGAGGATGAGGTCCAGCAGAGAAGGTTGTTCTTCAGGGGACCTGCAAAACAGACACCGTAAGCTCGTCACTGAGAAGGGGGGGGGGGGTTCCTCCTTGTGACCACCCTCCGGCGTGGGAATCAGACTAGATTGCTCTGAATATAAGTGTATATTAAGAGATTGCTAGATAAGAGAGATATCAGATGATGTCCTTACCATTCCAAGGTGTTGGAGTATTTATAGCCGAAGGTAGGTTTCCTAGAAGATACAGCCGGCTGAATAGTATTCCTGTTCCACCAACAGTGGACTACGCACAGGCCATGCTGGTTGGTGGATAGGCTACGGCCGACAGTAACAAGGTCGGCTGTACACTGTTCCTTTACTGCCGGCTACGCACTGTTCCACCAACTGTAGGCTGCGCACGTCCCATCGTAAGGGTTGGTGAGTAGGCAGCGGCTAATAGTGACAAACAGTACTAGAGGGTGCTTCTCCTCGTACTGTTGTCGGTGAGCTGTCACCCTGTGATTGGTTCATGGGCTGTTCTGGTCAAATCGTCTGTTCTGCCCATACCTTAGTAGGTATAGTACAAAAGATCTTCCAGAAGCATACGGACTGGCTCATTTAGGCGGGAGTATTCCCGCCTTGCTCATTCCTTCATGTGACTACTGAAGTAGCTAGCGCCTTGTGCGTGTAGCCTTGCTGTTAGTGCGGGTAGCCTTCCCTGATGGCTTGTATCCGCAACTGCGGGAACAGGCGGGGTACTTCACCATTGGGAGGCTTTTTCTGCGGGTACAACTGGCGTACTGCGCGTAAGGTTCTCTGAGCATGGTGGGTCCTGCGGGAGCAGTTGGTCGTTGCGCAGACGTCCCTGTTCAAGGTGAGTCTTGCGGGTCCAACTGGGCTCTGCTGGGACCTACCTCTTCAAGTCCCCCCAGTCCAATGTTTTTCTCATGAATTATTAATAAGTGAGGTGAACTTTTGGACTTAGCAAGGGGTTTTGAAAAGGGTTTAGTTTTTAGGTTTTCCGTGGTGATTCTTCCCGCGGTTTTCCTGATGTCACGCAGAAATTCCCGACTTTTCTGCTTGATCTTTGGGTATGAAGCGGGTAGGTTTGTAACCTCCTCGCAAGTCAGGAGCGTTGAGTCCCACTTGTGTGGATTCTCCATGGGGTTTTGGTAGTTTTCAACATACTGATCAACTATGCTAAAACCACCAATTCCATCTTGGAGTTTCAAACAATATAGTTCTCGACGTTCCCGTTACGCGGGGATGTTATTCCCGTTTCCGCAAGCATGGCCCAGAAGATCCTTCTTGGTTTGAATTCCCTGCAGAGTGCTAAGTATGTGAAGGGTTTTGCCTTGACACTGTACCCGCACTCGTCTTATGGTTACTTTACTTCCAAGGTATTCCTGGCGTCAATTCCCTGCGGGTGCTAAGTATGTGAAGGGTTTTGCCTTGACACTGTACCCGCACCCGTCTTATGGTTACTTGGTTGCCAAGGTAAGGGGTATTTTCCCGCTTACTTTTGAATCTTTTTGAATTTTGAAATTCGAAGAGTTGGTGAAAGGATAAGAACAGTCCAAACCTCTGAAACGTCGTGCGACGGTTTCTTCTGACTGTGTCAGGACGTGCAGGAAGTTATGGTGACGTGACAGTACCTGGTCATTTCAGACGCTTTTTCAGGCGCGTGGGCGCGATTTTTCTGGCGCGTGGCCGCGAAATTAATGGTACGCGTCCTTTCAACAGCTGTTGCCAGCTTGCTTTTTGCCACGTGTCATAGTTTCATTGCACCTTCGATTTCTCTCTCTTCCGCATTAAATTCATCGCATTAATTGCGATTAGTATATAAAGGGGGAGAGGGTCCTTTGCAATTCACACTTTCACTTCTCTCTTCATCTTCAAAACGATTTCCGGCGAATACTCATCTTTTCAGTCGAGCATTCCCTTGAAATCGTTTTCTTCTTTCATATCTGCAAGATGTCGTCTCGTGATCTCGAATCTACAGCCGATGACAAGAGTACTGCTGGCGAGTGCCAGTGTGCTCTGCCTGTCGATCTGTATCAGTACGTCGTCAGGAAGTTCATGCTCGAGTCTCTCGAGCCTGAGTTTCCTGAACCCCATCAGACGGTGTACGATGCCCCCAGAGGCAAGATCGGGGTATATGCTGCCTTCTTTGTTTATGGGAATCTTAGGTTCCCATTGACAAAGTTTGTGTACCGTGTCCTGGAGAGGCACGGTGTGCACCTGACCGAGGTGCACCCGATGGCGATTGCCAAGATTCGGCACTTCGAGTGGGTGTGCCGGATTCTGGGCATTGAGCCCTATGTTGACCGCCTGATGACATTCTACTCTTGGAGGTGCATCCAGGGGTGGTATACCATGATAACCCGGATCAAGGGTTTGAAGATTTGCGAAACCGAGCGCAGTCTTCGCTCGTGGAAGCGGGAGTTCTTCTACATCTCCACTCGCGCCATCCCCCTTGCCATGAAATTCAAGAATGGGCAAGCACTTCCCAGCCTTCACGCCTCCAACTACCAGGAGGCGGAATGGTTCTCGAAGATATCCCGAGTCCAATCTCCGGTTTACCGGTTTGCGGAGTCCGGGATGGTGATGCTGGGGATGAGCCGGGTTTGGAAGGATGCGGATGCGCGAAAGATCCCGATCGTCCTCGAATACGGTTTGAACTCTGTTCCTTACGGTATGCTTTGTTTCTTTTTGTTAATTTAGAATCTCTTCTAACTTCTTTCCTGTTTATTTCAGAGGGGAACGACTTGCAGTCGCTCATGTACCCGCGGGAAGCTGACGGTCCCGCTCGGATGGGTACTCGCGCTCTAGACGAGAACGAGTTGCCCATCCTAGAACAAACGGCGGATCGGTTCGTGGAGGTCTACCCGCTAGGCCACGAGATCCTGAGCGCCAGGCGGCCAGGTAAGGCGCTATTCAACCCTCGACCCCTCAATGTTGAAACCTCTGCTGGAATTCCTCTAATCGTATGTTCTGATGAGGAATCCGCAGATGGTCCTCCGTTGGTGCGGAAGAAGAAGGCTGCCGGTGGAAAGGGGAAGGAGAAGGTGGCCTCCACTGCCGATCCGGTGCCTCGGTCTGATTCGGAGACCGAGAGCGAAGAGGTGGCGGGGAATCCCGGTGGTGATAAGACCACCGCTCCGGAGGCTGCGACGATTGTTACCTCCGGAGGGCCCAGGATGACAATGGTGACCGGCGTGAAGAGGCCGGCTCCATCGGGTTCATCCCCGCCTGTGACAACTGCCCAAATCCGACCCGACCCAGGTACCCGTTTTCGGATCCGATTTTAAGATTTAAAATTTGATTATAATCTTTATAAATTTATCAAATATATATATATATATTACTAATAATAATAATGATAATAATAATAATTCCTTTCCGCCGTCCCGCCCCTTTTTCTCTCTTGTCGCCGTCCCGCCCCCTTTTTCTCTTAACTCTTTGCTTGTCCTTTGGTTCTTCCCGCCTAAGGATGTCTGCGCAGCTCCACGCGCCAGACTCCTTACAAGGAAGCCTGCGTGAAGATCAGCTGTTCCTGCGATACGCGAGGCGAACTGTTCCCGCGGCGCGCAAAGGATTGTAGTTCTTCCCGCGGCGCGCAAAGGATTGTAGTTCTTCCCGCGGCGCGCTAAGGATTATAGTTCTTCCCGCGGCGCGCTAAGGATTGTTCTGTCTGCCTTCGCCCTCGCGCACTCAAGCCTTCTCGCGCTAGACACTTAAGTCTTTTCTCCAGTTTAAGCCAGCCTGTATGCTTTTGAAATATCTTATCTTCTGTGCTATACCTGCCAAGGTATGGGCACAGTAGGCCAGATCTGACATCTGTCCGAAAAGTCACTTTCGGCGCAGCTTGCTTACCAACCCTCTTGGTTGTTAGAAAAAGTAACTGGCATAATCTTTTAAATCTTCTTTTCCATGTCTTGAACAGTACTTTGACTGACCCCTCCCATGCTATGAACAGTAACCTGTCAGCCTTCCCCATCCCCTGCAGCTGCCACCATATCTCTTGCTTTTGATATCTTTTGCTTTGATTTGATAAGATCTTTTCCCCAATTCAAGGGATGTGTTCCCTAGGGTTTTCCTATAAATAAAACTAATTTCTTGGATAATTAAACACTTAAACACTCCCCAAAATCTTTCTCCCTTACTCTCAGCCGAAGATCCTCAGCGACGCCTCCACTCCCCTCTTTGCAATCCGTCTTCTCTTCTTTTCTGCCCAGAAATCTCGGTAAATATATAATATATAATTTTCTTTCTAAATAATTTGTTTAAGTGACTTGCATATATTCAAGACATAAAAAAACCAATCGTTAAACCAATAACCTCTTATTTATAGGTTAACTTTCGCTTGTTTAAAAGTTGGTTCTTGCGTTATCTTTCAACGCACCTTTTACAAGTGAGTAATCTCGTACCTAATCCCCTTTGATTTTTTAACGTTTTGGGATGTTCATGTGTTCGTACAACTTGAGTCTTAAACTTGTTTATGAAATTATGTGCGCAAAACCCATGTGTTATGGACGTTTACTAGTGTTGTATATTTGTATGTGTTGATCATTAACCGCTTTGATCGGCCTATTCCGAAGTTTTCATGGATCCATTAGATAAACACGGGAGACCTATTGTTACGATTTTCTTGTTTTGTTTGCACATACACGAATGATTATTTGTTTTTGCTCGATTTGGAGCACGCTATGAACTATGAGCTATGATCTATTTAGGCTTGATCACAATCTGTTTACACACTATGTTGAACACCAGTTATACACATGTTGCGCACAGTGCTTTGTTATTATCTATTTATATCTATTAAACTTGATTTCTCACCGACACGCAAGTGTTGACGTTTTATTTTAACACATGTTCAGGTTTGCTGTAGCTGCTTTTGGAAACTCGAGGACACGTAGGATGTTTTCTTTTACTTTGGACCTAGTTTAAAATATAACAAGACAAATTTATGTATTTGAATATTATGAGTTATGTGATTTATGTTACTTTATGGTGTGTTATGCGCATGCGCAATGAAATGTATTTATCAAATATTGACACCCAAATAGTGTCACGAGTAATGAAACAATTCGTAGCGCCCCGATGTATAATCCGCCATCGGTCGGGGTGTTACAGATTAGTATCAGAGCTCCGTGACTTTAGGATTAGGTGGTTAGACGTAACGACCTAGAATACCTAAGAGTCCCTTCTCGCGCATGAGAAAAATCTCATGATTGCGCGCTAATTGTTAATTACTCGATATTTATAAAATATGCTTGCGCATACGCAGCACATGATTTCATGTTTTATCCGCGATCTTTCGATTTTTATTGTTAAATTTTAATTCGTTTCTTTACTTACATATTCGTTTGTTGTTGGGACTTAACATTGAAAATCCGAAAAGTCATGCTGATACATGAATAGTTGATTTTCAATCCCCATTAACTTTATGTTCTAAAATTGAAGATTTGAAAAGTCATGGTGATACATGAATTGTCAACCTCCAATACTCATTTACTCGTATATTTTAAATTGAAGATTTGAAAAGTCATGGTGATACATGAATTGTCAACCTCCAATACTCATTTACTCGTATATTTTAAATTGAAGATTTGAAAAATCATGGTGATACATGAATTGTCAACCTCCAATACTCATTTACTCGTATATTTTAAATTGAAGATTTGAAAAGTCATGGTGATGCATGAATTGTCGATTTTCAATTCAAATTCATTACCTGTATTAAGTTTGCATTTAAATTCATATTTTACTTCAAAATTTGATAGCATTTAACTCCGCGAAACAAGCTTTACAATGATATACTTTGCGCTAAAACGATTTCCCATACCAAGTTATTAACAAAAACTAAAACTTTTATAGAATGCCTCCGCTATCAGCTCGCCGTCATCAGAGAAGAGAAGCCTCGCGCAGACGTATGCAGCGTCGTTCCCAGGAAATGGCCGCCGCAATAGCCCAAGCCTTAAATCAAAATAATACCAACCCCTCCAGATACAATATTAAGTCCTTTAATGCGGGTAACCCTCCGAAATTCACAGGGCTCGAAGGAGCCACCGTAATGCTCCAATGGCTCGAGAAAATTGAGAACACCTTCCTCCATACCCATTGCCCTCCAGACCGACGAACCTTATACGCCTCAAGTGTCCTGGAATCAAGGGCGCTTACATGGTGGAACGGAGTAGCTCACGCTCGTGGCGCAGAGGCTGCTTCTAGCATGCTCTGGGAGGAATTCAAGGATCTTTTGACTCGAGAATTCTGCCCTCCCAACGAAGTAAAGCGCCTTGAGGAGGAATTTTGGAACTTGAAACAGTACAGTGGCGAAGCGCGCGAGTACGCTACGCGCTTTCACGAACTAAGTTTGCTTGTCCCGCACCTAGTTACCCCTTCCCGCCGCGCCATCGAAAAGTTTCTTGGGGGTCTCCCCATGGAAATTCAAGATTCTGTATGGGCCAGGAACCCAGTAACCCTCTCTGACGCCATCGAGTTGGCCGCTGTGCTCAGCGACAACCATGTCAGGGCAGGAACCCTGTTCCTGCGGGGAGCCGAGAAGACCAAACTCACCAAGACTGTCCCAGAACCAACAGAAACCAAGCCAGAACCCTCAAACCGTAACAACCTCAAACGCAGGCACAAACCCAATCATCAAGCCTACGCGCTTACCAACCCGCTCATTTTCCAGCAACCCGCCTACCAACCTCCAGTACACGCTCCTAACCCACTGTCAACCTACCCAACACCCCCTGTAGTCCATAACTATGCCTTAACCAATTCCGCGCTCCCTGCCCCGTCAACTAAGAAATCTTACACAGGAAACCAACCCTTTTGCCCAACCTGTAAACTTCATCACCCAACTCAAGCCCCGTGTCGACAATGCAACCGATGTGGCCGTATTGGTCACACTGCTGAGTACTGTAGAGTCCTTCCCGCCAACCCAATCGCGCAAACACCACCAACCTACCCGCAAAACCCACAATCAACATACCATAATCCACGACCCAGGTCGTGCTATAACTGCGGTGACCCCAGTCATTTCCGGAACGCGTGCCCGAGACTGCAAGTACAAATTACGCAAGCTAATCCGGTTAACCAAATTTCAAACCAAGTGGCGCGCGGACGAGCTTTTAATATAACCGCGCACCAAGCGCAAGCGAATAATGACGTGGTTAATGGTACATTTTTACTTAACGGACAATATGCATCTATACTTTTTGATACTGGCGCCGATAGGAGTTTTATTTCTCGCGCATTTGAACAAAAACTTGCGCGACCGCGAATAAACTTAAACGGAAACTTTACAGTTGAAATGGCTAACGGTGAAACAATTATAATAAACTCCGTGATCAAAGATTGCACGCTTAACCTTAATGAACACGATTTTCTAATCAACCTCATTCCCATGCCTCTTGGAAGTTTTGATGTTATTATTGGTATGGACTGGCTCTCGCAAAATCGCGCCGAAGTAATCTGCGCCAAGAAATTGATTCGCATTCCTCGGGAAAATGGTCAAGATCTTCATATCTACGGCGAGAAACCATCTAACGGTCTTAAACTTATGTCATGCACTGAAGCCCGAAGACTTTTACGAAAGAAATGTGTCGCGTTCTTAGCTCATGTGGTCAAACCCGATGAAGGAGAGAAGAAACTTCATGAAATCCCCATCGTGCGTGACTTTCCTGAAGTCTTTCCCGAAGATCTTTCTGGTTTACCTCCCGCTCGGGAAGTCGAGTTTCGTGTTGATCTTGTTCCTGGTGCATCCCCCGTAGCCAAATCTCCTTATCGACTTGCACCCGCTGAAATGCAAGAATTAGCAAGTCAACTTCAAGAGTTGACCGATAAAGGATTCATTCGCCCTAGCTCTTCGCCGTGGGGTGCTCCGGTTTTGTTCGTTAAAAAGAAAGACGGTTCGTTTCGCATGTGTATCGATTACCGCGAGCTGAACAAGCTCACCATTAAGAACCGGTACCCCTTACCGCGTATTGACGACCTCTTTGACCAACTCCAAGGTGCCTCTTGTTTCTCCAAAATCGATCTCCGTTCTGGCTATCACCAGTTGCGTATCCGCGAAGAAGATATTCCCAAAACTGCCTTTCGAACCCGCTACGGTCATTTTGAATTCTTGGTCATGCCCTTCGGTTTAACCAACGCACCCGCTGTCTTCATGGATCTAATGAACCGGGTGTGTAGGCCTTTCTTGGACCAATTCGTGATCGTGTTTATCGATGACGTTCTGGTATATTCCAAAACCAAGGCCGAGCATGAACAACATCTTCTGTTGGTGTTGCAAAAGCTTCGAACCGAACAACTCTATGCCAAACTCTCCAAGTGTGAGTTTTGGTCGGACGAAGTACAGTTTCTTGGTCATGTTGTAAACAAGATGGGTATTCATGTCGACCCATCCAAAATTGAAGCAATCAAGCACTGGATTACACCGACCACTCCTACCGAAATCCGTTCCTTTTTGGGCTTAGCTGGTTACTACCGGCGATTCATTTCGAACTTCTCAAAAATCGCCTTGCCATTAACAGCATTAACGCACAAAGGCAAACCGTATATTTGGGGCTCGAAGCAAGAAGAAGCCTTTCAAACGCTCAAGCGAAAGTTGTGCGAAGCTCCTGTTCTAACGTTACCAGAGGGTACTGACGACCTTGTCGTTTATTGTGATGCCTCCAACCAAGGTCTCGGTTGTGTACTTATGCAACGAGGCAAGGTTATCGCTTACGCGTCAAGGCAACTCAAAATTCATGAAAAGAATTATACGACTCACGACCTCGAACTTGGCGCAGTTGTATTTGCCTTAAAAATCTGGAGACACTACCTCTATGGTACTAAGTGTATCATTTACACCGACCATAAAAGCCTTCAGCACATTTTTGATCAAAAGGAACTTAACATGAGACAACGCCGATGGAACGAACTCATCAGCGATTACGATTGTGAGATCCGATATCACCCTGGAAAGGCTAATGTGGTAGCCGATGCGCTCAGCCGCAAACCCAGTCAACTCAACTGTATTTTGCCGCGCACGCAGCTTCACTTCGCGCCGATCCAAAGCAATCTTGAATCGCGCATTCGCGACGCGCAACGCGCATCGATCAGCAAAGGCAACCTACGCGCCGAGTTAGCGTGTGGTGCGGAAGCGCATCTAGTCCCTAACCTGAATGGAACTCTCTGTTATCTCAATCGCATCTGGATTCCCAATGATGAGATTCTTCGCACTGACATACTGAGTGAAGCGCACAAAACTCGGTATTCCATTCATCCTGGCGCTGACAAAATGTACAAAGATTTGCGCCTTACTTATTGGTGGCCCGGTATGAAAAAGGATATTGCTGTGTTCGTAGCTAAATGCCTAACTTGTTCTAAGGTAAAAGCTGATCATCAACGCCCATCTGGTTTGCTCGAACAACCAGAAATTCCTACGTGGAAATGGGAAAGTATAGCAATGGACTTTATCACCAAGTTACCCTCGACCGCAAGCAAACATGATAGCATTTGGGTAATAGTGGATCGATTGACCAAGTCTGCCCACTTTTTGCCCATTCGTGAAACCTACCGTGTTGAACAACTTGCGCATCTTTATGTCAAAGAAATTGTCTGCCGTCATGGTACTCCCTTGAGCATAATATCCGATCGCGATGGCCGTTTTATATCTCGCTTTTGGAAATCTCTCCAATCTGCGTTAGGAACTCGTTTGGACATGAGTACTGCATATCATCCTCAGACTGACGGACAGTCTGAGCGAACCATCCAAACCCTTGAGGATATGCTTCGATCTTGTGTTCTTGATTTTGGAGGTAATTGGGATTCACACCTACCTCTGATCGAGTTCTCTTATAATAACAGCTATCATTCCAGCATCGGTATGGCCCCATTTGAAGCACTTTACGGTCGAAAGTGCCGCTCACCGATCTGTTGGAACGAAGTGGGTGAAGTTCAAATCACAGGACCCGAACTAGTTCAAGAGACAACCGATAAAATCGCCAAGATCCGTGATCATCTGCTGACTGCCAGAAGCCGACAGAAGAGTTACGCAGATCGCAGGTGGAAGCCTCTCGAATTTCTAGTTGGTGATCTTGTTCTCCTCAAAGTGTCGCCCTGGAAGGGTGTTGTCCGCTTTGGGAAGAAAGGTAAGCTTGCACCTCGTTATGTTGGTCCGTTCAAGATTCTTGCGAGAGTGGGAAAGGTTGCCTACAAACTGGACCTGCCGCCCGCGCTCAGCAATGTGCATCCAACGTTCCATGTATCCAATCTCAAGAAATGTTTAGCTGAAGAGAACCTCCACATACCACTTGATGAAGTTCAAGTTGATGAGTCTATGCATTTCGTTGAGAAGCCTGTTGAGATTATGGATCGCGAGGTAAAGCAAACCAAGCGCAGTCGCATCCCTATTGTCAAAGTTCGCTGGGAGTCCAAGCGCGGAGCCGAGTTCACTTGGGAAAGGGAAGATCAAATGAAGATCAAATACCCGCACCTTTTTCCTGCGCATCCTACTTCGAGATAAATTTCGGGACGAAATTTCTTAAAGTAGGGAAGACTGTGACAACTGCCCAAATCCGACCCGACCCAGGTACCCGTTTTCGGATCCGATTTTAAGATTTAAAATTTGATTATAATCTTTATAAATTTATCAAATATATATATATATATATTACTAATAATAATAATGATAATAATAATAATTCATTTCCGCCGTCCCGCCCCTTTTTCTCTCTTGTCGCCGTCCCGCCCCTTTTTCTCTTAACTCTTTGCTTGTCCTTTGGTTCTTCCCGCCTAAGGATGTCTGCGCAGCTCCACGCGCCAGACTCCTTACAAGGAAGCCTGCGTGAAGACCAGCTGTTCCTGCGATACGCGAGGCGAACTGTTCCCGCGGCGCGCAAAGGATTGTAGTTCTTCCCGCGGCGCGCAAAGGATTGTAGTTCTTCCCGCGGCGCGCAAAGGATTGTAGTTCTTCCCGCGGCGCGCTAAGGATTGTAGTTCTTCCCGCGGCGCGCTAAGGATTATAGTTCTTCCCGCGGCGCGCTAAGGATTGTTCTGTCTGCCTTCGCCCTCGCGCACTCAAGCCTTCTCGCGCTAGACACTTAAGTCTTTTCTCCAGTTTAAGCCAGCCTGTATGCTTTTGAAATATCTTATATTCTGTGCTATACCTGCCAAGGTATGGGCACAGTAGGCCAGATCTGACATCTGTCCGAAAAGTCACTTTCGGCGCAGCTTGCTTACCAACCCTCTTGGTTGTTAGAAAAAGTAACTGGCATAATCTTTTAAATCTTCTTTTCCATGTCTTGAACAGTACTTTGACTGACCCCTCCCATGCTATGAACAGTAACCTGTCAGCCTTCCCCATCCCCTGCAGCTGCCACCATATCTCTTGCTTTTGATATCTTTTGCTTTGATTTGATAAGATCTTTTCCCCAATTCAAGGGATGTGTTCCCTAGGATTTTCCTATAAATAAAACTAATTTCTTGGATAATTAAACACTTAAACACTCCCCAAAATCTTTCTCCCTTACTCTCAGCCGAAGATCCTCAGCGACGCCTCCACTCCCCTCTTTGCAATCCGTCTTCTCTTCTTTTCTGCCCAGAAATCTCGGTAAATATATAATATATAATTTTCTTTCTAAATAATTTGTTTAAGTGACTTGCATATATTCAAGACATAAAAAAACCAATCGTTAAACCAATAACCTCTTATTTATAGGTTAACTTTCGCTTGTTTAAAAGTTGGTTCTTGCGTTATCTTTCAACGCACCTTTTACAAGTGAGTAATCTCGTACCTAATCCCCTTTGATTTTTTTAACGTTTTGGGATGTTCATGTGTTCGTACAACTTGAGTCTTAAACTTGTTTATGAAATTATGTGCGCAAAACCCATGTGTTATGGACGTTTACTAGTGTTGTATATTTGTATGTGTTGATCATTAACCGCTTTGATCGGCCTATTCCGAAGTTTTCATGGATCCATTAGATAAACACGGGAGACCTATTGTTACGATTTTCTTGTTTTGTTTGCACATACACGAATGATTATTTGTTTTTGCTCGATTTGGAGCACGCTATGAACTATGAGCTATGATCTATTTAGGCTTGATCACAATCTGTTTACACACTATGTTGAACACCAGTTATACACATGTTGCGCGCAGTGCTTTGTTATTATCTATTTATATCTATTAAACTTGATTTCTCACCGACACGCAAGTGTTGACGTTTTATTTTAACACATGTTCAGGTTTGCTGTAGCTGCTTTTGGAAACTCGAGGACAGGTAGGATGTTTTCTTTTACTTTGGACCTAGTTTAAAATATAACAAGACAAATTTATGTATTTGAATATTATGAGTTATGTGATTTATGTTACTTTATGGTGTGTTATGCGCATGCGCAATGGAATGTATTTATCAAATATTGACACCCAAATAGTGTCACGAGTAATGAAACAATTCGTAGCGCCCCGATGTATAATCCGCCATCGGTCGGGGTGTTACACCGCCCGTCCGCACTTTCAGGCTCAAGAAAACCCGTAAGTACAAACTTCCTTTATCTTTAACGTCATAGTCTTCCATCATTATTACCTAATCTTCTTTGTGCAGGCGTGGATGTTGACGCATTCCAGACCTGCATTTTCTGATGTATGCCAGCGCATCCGTATGCATCCCCGGCCAAAAGTATCCCGCGTTGTTTAGCTTAGCTACAACAGCGCGGGGACCTGCGTGTACTCCACAGATGCCTTCGTGTACTTCCCTTAGGACGTAGTCAGCATCTTGGTTGTCCACGCATCTTAAGAGTGGGCCAAGAAAGTTACGTCTGTAAAGGATGGCATCGATGAGTTGATAATTCAGTGCTTTACAGCGTAGTTTTCTTGCCTGTGTTTTTGACTCTGGCAGTGTACCTGCCGCAAGGTATTTTATTATTGGTGTCATCCATGTTTCTGTGCCGGTTTGGATGACACAAATTTCCTTGTGCGGGACCGAAGGTGTCTCGAGGAGTTCAATGCGGATGTCCTTTCCTAAGTGGGTGAAGGCTAACGATGCAAGCTTGCTTAACGCATCCGCAGATTTGTTTTCACTTCGCTTGACGTGTATGACTTTGCAGTCGTTGAAATCGCGCATAAGGGATTTTGCTTGTGCGAGGTACAGGGCCATTGTGTCGTTCACGGCCGTGTACGTCCCATTGATTTGATTGGCTACTAACATGGAATCCACGTGGGCTTCCAAGTGTTTCACTCCCATCTTACGCGCAATTCTCAGCCCAGCCAAGAATGCCTCATACTCGGCTTCGTTATTCGTACTTGGAAAATCCAGTCGAATAGCGTAAGTGTATTCTTGGCCTGCTGGGTTGGTTAGTTTCAGCCCTGCGCCTGAACCCTCGTTACTGGCTGCTCCATCAGTGTAGAGTCGCCAGACATCATTGATGTCTTGTGCTGGAGAGGGTTGAGCCTCTTCCTGGCACTCTTTTTCCCGCGATGCAGGCACTTCTGCAATAAAGTCGGCCAAAACCTGGCCTTTTATGGCTGGTCTTGGCTTATACTTTATCGCGTACTCCCCCAACTCAATTGCCCATTTGGCTAGGCATCCCGATAACTCGGGTTTGCCTAGAACGTTTGCAAGTTTGAAGTTGGAGAGAATGGTGATTGGGTGACCCTGGAAATATCGTCTTAACCTGCGTGAAGCGTGTATAAGTGCTAAGACTAATTTTTCGAGGGTAGAGTACCGGGTTTCTACGTCTGTTAGGATACGACTGACATAATAGATTGGCATCTGGATGCCTTTTCGCTCTACTAGCAGGACTGCCCCGGTTGCTCTATCTGTTGCGGAAAGGTATAGGATTAACTCCTCTCCCGCTTTTGGTGCTGTGAGCGTTGGGAGTTCGATCAAGCGTGACCGAATCTCCTGAAAAGCTGCTTTCGCTTCTGGTGTCCAGAGGAAGTGCGTTTTCTTTAAACAGTTTCTCAACGTTGACACGAAGGGAAACGACTTATCCGCGTGGTTTGCCAAAAGGCGATTAAGTGCCACTAGTCGTCCATTCAGTGTCTGAGCCTGTTTGATGGTGGTAGGTGATTCCATTTTGATTATGGCTTCGACCTTTTCAGGGTTCGCTCTGAAGCCATCTTTAGTGACGATGACCCCCAAGAACTTCCCTTCTTCCATTCCAAAGGCACACTTGCTCGGGTTGAGCTTCATGTTTATCTTCCTGAGCGTGTTGAAAGTTTCTTCGATGTCTTTCAACATCGCTTCTGGGTCAGGGCTTTTGATGACCAAGTCATCCATGTAGACTTCCAAGTTCCTCCCAATTTGGGCATGAAACTAGTTGTCCATCAGGCGTTGGTATGTGGACCCGGCATTCTTAAGTCCGAATGGCATCATTTGGTAACAAAATGTGCCATCGGGTGTCCGAAAAGCGGTTTTGTCCTGATCATCAACGGCCATGTGGATTTGATGGTACCCCTTATACGCGTCCAGGAAGCATTTAAGGCGGAACGGTGCCAACGAATCCACCTTAAGATCAATTTCAGGTAACGGATAACAATCTTTGGGGCATGCTTTGTTCAAGTCCTTGAAATCTATGCACATGCGCCATTGTTTGTTATTCTTCGGTACCATAACGGGATTTGCAACCCAAGTTTGATATCTACTAACGCGTACGATGCCTGCGTCAAGGAGTTCCTTGACTTGGGTTCTACACGCGTTAGTTTGTTCTGGCCCCATTACTCTGCGCTTTTGTACGATTGGCGTAACAGCCGGATCGCATTTGAGCTTATGCTCTGCCTTACTTCGGGGTACACCAGTCATGTCAGCTGGTGTCCACGCGAAGATGTCAGCGTTTTTTTGTAATAAGCGCTTGAGTAAGGTGCGTGTGGGATCAACAACTGTTGGGCCAATGGAGACGGCCTGGTCAGGGTATTTGCCTTTGAAGGCCCATCTTTCTGGTTCGGTGATGGTTGGTTTAGCCATCTTTGGTTTGGGTTTAGATGAGACAGATGCGATGCATACCTGGGGAATGCCGGTGATCATCGCTACACCCTCAGCTGTTGGCCATCCCATCATGCCGTGGACTGAGGATACCACGGCGTTGAATCTTGCCATCCCGTCTCTTCCGAAGAGAATGTCGTATGTGTGGTGTGGCTTCCTTATTACGACAAAATCCACGTCTTCTGTGCGTGAGTGATTCCCGTCCGTAAGAGTGACGGGGAAAGATAGGATACCCAGGGGGGTGTTTGTGCTGCCATCGAACCCTTCCATCGAGGCGCAGATCGTTTCCAGGCGTTCCTTGTCTTCGTCATCTAGCTTGTCGAAGAACTGCCTGTACATCACCGTTGACGAGGCGCCGTTGTCAGCAAGAGTGCGAGAAGTGATGTTGTGCCCCAGCTGGCTTTTGATGACGATAGGGCCTTCTTTGCTGGGTCCTCCTGGCACTCGCGGGAAGCGCACCTCAGCTTCCTTCCAAGCACATGGTTCTGTCGTTCGCCTTTTTCTTCCTCTGATCTTACCATGAACCATGTTGATGCTGATGTCAACGGGCTTTCGTCCGTTGCCTCGGTACCGGTTGTCGTTCCTTCCTCCCTTCTTGATTGATGCCACCAGGTGTGCCAGTCTTCCATCCTTGACGAATGCTTCAACAATATCCTTCAAGGATGTACACTCTTCCGTACTATGACCTTTTGTCCCGTGGAAGTCACAGGATTTGCTCTGATCCGCATTAGGTCGCTGCCGGATCATTGGAACTTTTGGCCATGGTAGCTTTTCAGTGGCAAATATCTCCGTGACGCTTTTGGTGAGTGGCGTCCACCGGTGTTTTTGGCTTGAAGGGTGTATGTTATTTCTTCCGCCAACAAGAGGGTGAGAGCTGGATGAGGTGTCAAAGTTTACCCTTGACTGCCAAATACCTAGCTTCCTCTTTTTGTTCTGCCGGGCGATCCGAACATTGTTTTCTCTGGTCCTTTGTGTGTAGAGGTGTGTACTCTGGGGAAGATCCCTTCCCAGTTGCTTCTCCGTCTCGGCAAAGCGCTTGGCTGCCGTCATGATGGCATCCCATGTGGATGGCATGCCGTCCTTACCCGTCAATGTGCGGATAAGCTCTGGGTATTCGGCGCCCTGGATGAAAGCGGCGCGAACAAGATCTTCACTTATGTTGCCCAGACTTAGCTTTTTGGAGTTGAAGCGAGTGATGAAGTCTAGTAAAGATTCATCCTCCTCTCTGACGCAGTTGAGGATCGTCCACTGTTCTTCAGTATATTTCCTTTGTTGGCTGAAGTGTTAGCTGAACTTGTTTTGAAAGTCCGCCCAATCATATATGTGATGGACCGGTAAACGATCGAACCATGCCCTGGCCGCTCCAACCAGAGTCATCTGGAACATATAACACCACGTGGGTTCCGTCCAGTTACTGACGGTTGCCCCCGCAATGAATCTGTTCAAGTGGTCGTCTGGGTCGGATAGACCATCATAAGTGCCAATGTTGGACATTTGTTTGGCACTTCTCGGGGCGATTGCTTCCGCAATGTCCCTTGCGAACTTTGACTTTCCTGCATTTGTAGCAGTTGGTCTAAAGGTTTTGGAGAAGTCACGCGGGTTTCTCTCCGCATTCGTTGGTTTAAAGGCTTCCCCAAAATTCCTTTTCGGTTGGAAGTCCGTTTCCTTACGCTTCCATTTCGCCTTATGGCGAGGGTTTGCGTCAGTATCGGATTCTTCCCTCTCATCGTCTGAGTACTCGCACTCACTGTTCATATTGAGATGTTGGCGAGTACTGCCGAATTCGTCAGCCTGTTGAACTGAACGCAAGCGTTCATCCAATTCAGCTTGGAACTCTTTCTGACGTGCTTCGGCCCACGCCTTAACTTGATCTAGTGTTTGGCGAGGGACCCTCGTTCGTTTTTCCAACTGGGCATCAGTGAACCCCAGTGGAATATTTACTGCACTTGCCCCGGCTTGGGTAACCGGGGTAGTGTTCGTAAGATTTGTATAACCGCCGGTATTCCCCCCAGTTGCTGGGGTTGTGGTTACCGGGGTTTCTTGGTCGATTACTGGCCTTGGGACCGGAGTAACGTTAACTATTTCTTCAGAAATTTTGAAAAAACTAATAATTAGTTCTAGCTTTTATGCACGGATGGCGCCAATGAAGAAACACTAAGTGAACCCTGGGCAGATTATAGATAATCTGGGGGTTAAGTAATGTTTCCCACGAGGATGAGGTCCAGCAGAGAAGGTTGTTCTTCAGGGGACCTGCAAAACAGACACCGTAAGCTCGTCACTGAGAAGGGGGGGGTTCCTCCTTGTGACCACCCTCCGGCGTGAGAATCAGACTAGATTGCTCTGAATATAAGTGTATATTAAGAGATTGCTAAATAAGAGAGATATCAGATGATGTCCTTACCATTCCAAGGTGTTGGAGTATTTATAGCCGAAGGTAGGTTTCCTAGAAGGTACAGCCGGCTGAATAGTATTCCTGTTCCACCAACAGTGGACTACGCACAGGCCATGCTGGTTGGTGGATTGGCTACGGCCGACAGTAACAAGGTCGGCTGTACACTGTTCCTTTACTGCCGGCTACGCACTGTTCCACCAACTGTAGGCTGCGCACGTCCCATCGTAAGGGTTGGTGAGTAGGCAGCGGCTAATAGTGACAAACAGTACTAGAGGGTGCTCCTCCTCGTACTGTTGTCGGTGAGCTGTCACCCTGTGATTGGTTCATGGGCTGTTCTGGTCAAATCGTCTGTTCTGCCCATACCTTAGTAGGTATAGTACAAAAGATCTTCCAGAAGCATACGGACTGGCTCATTTAGGCGGGAGTATTCCCGCCTTGCTCATTCCTTCATGTGACTACTGAAGTAGCTAGTGCCTTGTGCGTGTAGCCTTGCTGTTAGTGCGGGTAGCCTTCCCTGATGGCTTGTATCCGCAACTGCGAGAACAGGCGGGGTACTTCACCATTGGGAGGCTTTTCCTGCGGGTACAGCTGGCGTACTGCGCGTAAGGTTCTCTGAGCATGGTGGGTCCTGCGGGAGCAGTTGGTCGTTGCGCAGACGTCCCTGTTCAAGGTGAGTCTTGCGGGTCCAACTGGGCTCTGCTGGGACCTACCTCTTCACAAAGACAAAATGATTCATAGAAACATAACGATCTTGACAACTTTACATATTAACTCACACGTCTTGATTTTTTGAAACATTACACATTTAGACTAGTAGTTTATATATACATGCGAATAGTAGGAAGATGGTTTGTGTAATGAGGTTCAAATTGAAAACATATGGACCCAATATATGACATATCATAAATTGAAGTAGGATTTGAAATTGATGTCCAGCAGACAAGAGGCAAACAAAAGATTGGTGGGGATTAAATTACATTTAAAGCTCCACCCCGAAAAGATGCTAAATCCAGCCAAACAAGACTTGTGATTCTATTCCAATTTAAAACACCATTATATTTCACTTATAAGAAGTTGTTATTTTTAATATGTTATAATACAATTTTTTTATATAACTAAAACAAGAGTTATGTTGATGGGTTTTTTTTAGCAAAAACATCAATTTACAACCTAAACACACTTAAAGTCTTGTCGTGTTTTGAACAGACTCATTTAAAGTTCATTTGCAAATGTAACACCTTATTAGATGTAACAACCCGGCTACCACCGCACCATAATATTGTCCGCTTTGGTCGGGACGTACCACCATCGCCTCGCGGATTTGCTTTTGGTTGCCCAAGTGGTCACCCATCCTCATACTTCTCCCACCTGAGCACGTTTAACTGTGGAATTCTCCTCTCATCCACTATCATTAAGCGCCCAAAACGCGTTATGATGGGGAAGGTATCCACCTTCTTATAAAGAAGGCTTAGTTCTCCTTCCGACCAATGTGGGATGCCACAATCCACCCCCCCCCCCTTAGGGGTCCAGCGTCCTCGCGGGACCTGGCACCACCGGTCCGGCCCTGGCTTTGATACCATTTGTAACAACCCAGCTACCATCGCACCATAATATTGTCCGCTTTGGTCGGGACGTACCACCATCGCTTCACGGATTTGCTTTTGGTTGCCCAGGTGGTCACCCATCCTCATACTCTCCCACCTGAGCACGCTTAACTGTGGAATTCTCCTCTCATCTACTACCATTAAGCGCCCAAAACGCGTTATGATGGGGAAGTATCCACCTCCTTATAAAGAAGGCTTAGTTCTCCTTCTCAACCGATGTGGGATGTCACAATAGACTTTGTGGTGTGGGCTGCATTGGGGGATTTAACGCTCTTGCACACCACGCCGGCATAGTGAGGGTGGTAGGGGGGCTGTATTTGGATATCGGGTGGTGTAAGGAGAAAGTGGTGGGGCCATGGGCTTTAGATCATAACAGAGCTTTAAGAAATAGTTCTTTAAAGTCCGTCTTCTATACAGTGATGGTCTTAGTAAGTAATATTAATAATAATTTAATATCTCTTTAGATTTTCAAATAATTATGTTAATAATCTTTGGAGGGCCTCCAAATCACATGCTAGGAGCCAAACGGTAATCATCTAATCACATGAAAACATGATTATTATTATTATTATTATTATTAGATTAGATTATATAAATTATTAAATCTTTTATTATTATTATTATTTTTATTTTTTAAACAAGTATAATATATTGGGATACCCATGAAACTAAGGGCTCTGAATTCATGATGATACCCATGAGAACATAAATCCCAAATTTCCTTAAACTCCAATTATTATTCTTATTATATTCTTTAACCTTTCATATTCACATTTCCACCCTTTTTATATAATTATATATAAAAAAAACACTTAACTTCTCATCAAATATGTTGCTTCACCTGCAAATTTGCTCTTAACATCATATTGATTTATAAAGATTCAGTTTTTATTTCTTTACCACAACTCAAGACTCCAAGTTTACCTTCTTTCTCCCATGATTCTTAAAATCTTGAAATCTTGATTTTTATAGTTCATACTCTGTAAAAATTTAATCTTTTTCACATTGGTGTTTCAAGATTGCCAATTTGAGTTTGATAAATGCTGAATATTTCTGTCTGGAAGCAAAGATTCTTGAAATCTTGATGGTTTAACCTTCAAGTTTACATCTTTTCATATGGGAGTTTCAAGATTATTAATTTAAGTTAAATAAATGGTGATTATTGCTGTCTGGTAGCAAAGAAACACTCAAAAAGGTACTCATTTCTTGTTCTTGGAAAACATATGCTTATTTAACTTAATTTGTTTCAAGTTTTGTTTTTGGAGTCTTGTTTAGATCTGTCACTGTTTGTCTAGAAAGATACTTGTTTCTGTAATGGCGGCAATTGATGATTTTATTATTATTATTATTTATATTATTTTTATTAATTTTTTTTTGTCTTGTTGGGCATGAACTATGCAGCCGGACAAATCTTTTGAATTCTTGAAATTTGTCTTTTTTTGGATTGAAAATAGTGGATTAAGTAAGCAACAAATGTAACACAAATGTGAATTTTGATAATTTTTTAATAAAGTTTCTGACTTTATCAATGTAATGATGTGTGTGAGTAGAATATGCCTCAAGAAAGCCTGAGATCAGTTGTGTACAGATCATTTGTCACTTGTGAAGATCCAAGAGGTGTAGTTGAAGGGAAAACAATCAAAATAACAAAAACTAATACTACGAAAACGAGCTACCGAAGAACCGAAACAGAAATGCAATCAAAGAGTTCAAAAGAAAAGGAAAAGATGTCTCTTGTTGAGGTGAAAAACGGAGCTCGGAATCTAAACGAAGCTATCGATTTCTGGTCGAAAGGGGTTGGTTTTAAAAGTCAGCCGAAGGATATCGCGAAGGATTTGCTAAAAGGCGCTCTTGATCTTCAAGAATCGCTAATGATGCTTGGAAAATTGCAAGAAGTGAGTTTGACAAGTTTCAAGAAGAAACATGAAAAACCAAGTGAAGAAATTTTTAGCAGGAATGGTTCGGATCGGTTTGAAAGTTTCGAAATTTATGATTCTGGTTATCAAAAGGACAGAAAATTGGCGAATGGGTCGTCACGAGATTGTTTCACAGAGCTTAGAGAAGTGATTAAAGAAGGGCTTTCTAAACAAAAGTCTTATCAAGAAAGTGCCTTTTCAAGCACATACGTAGAAGGACTAGAAGGTGTGATTCTCTATCTTTAATGTTTGTAAAAAAAGGTTTAAAATATCATAAATTAAATTTTTTTAGAATTTTTTTTACTATGCAGGTAAAAGAAAACCACAGTTGTCTCCTGATATTGCTTCAACAAGCTCAAGCACGTCTTCTTCGATGGTGTTTTCGACACACGAGTTCACTTCTTCCGAGTCTTTTTCATCAAGGGCGACAGAGGAAAAGTCAAAAGGGTTAAACTTAATTGCAAAACTCATGGGCTTAGAAGAGTTTCCTGCAAAGCCGCCACGGAAACAAATGGATGTTAGTAGCAAAACAAGGCCCGTTTTCGATGTTGATTTGCCAAATGGAAAGAAACCGCAGTTTTTCGTGAAGAAAACGGATCGAGAACATATGTCATTAGATGAAATCATCAACATGATGCATTCTAAAGGACTTTTGAGAAGCAACAAGCGGGAAATCAAGCAAAGTAGCAAAAGATTTGAAGATGATGTGTCACCGATTATTTTAGTGAGACCGCAACGAGTTGGTTTATATTCTGATGACCCTAAAGTTAAAGTTTATGAAAATCCAATTCGAAAGGTTCATCAAGAAAAGGCGAAAACCGAAGATAAAAGTGTCAAAAATAGGCAGAAAGCTTCTGTTCCTGTTGCCAGAAAACCACAAAGAAAGCAAGAAGTTGAAAAGAAAGTAGACAAGATTCAAAACACGGCACCGCAAATTAAGAAAAAATCGGTAGAGAATGCAAAATCCACAAATTCAATTTCAAAAAACAGTTCGTTGAAGCCACAAAGAACTGCTCTCTCGAGTCAAGTTTCAAAACGAACAAATTCTTCGGCTTTATCAACCAACAAGTCAAACAACCAAAAGAAGAGTACAAAGATCGGAAAGCCAATCATAGTGAGTTCTTTCATGCTTTAAATATCATAAAAATATTATGTCAAAAGTCAAGTATGATCTTAAGTTCTTAACATTGTTGCATGCCATTGTAGGTTCATGAAGTCTTGCAAGTCGATTCGCCAATTCAAGAAGAAAGTAAAGATTTTGAAGTTAAAATTAAAGGTATATCACATACACAACCTTAAAGTTTTATGCTTTATTAATAAATTTTAATGTATATTCTTTTACAGAAATTGGCAGTGTGAGACAAGAGTCACTCTGTGAAGCTTTTGTAAAAGATTCATGTCGTGCTAGAGATGATAATATTACGTGTATGGATCAATCCGAAACAAGAAACAGTCAAGAAGAAAATGTTGATTTCGACATTAATATGCAGAAAGCAAGAATCTTGAAAACTATAATAGATTTTCAAGAACCCGAGCCAGCAAGTTTTGAGCTCTTTCAAGACTGCATAGACGAGATTTTGGAACACGAACACCAAAGACAAAGCCCGTGGATTCCAAGATCCATTTTACCATCAAGAGTTTGCGTTTCCGAGGATCAGACGACGAGGGAAATATTAAACAAGCTTGAAAATTTTAAAAACTATAGTAAGTTTCCGAACGAGAGGTGTGCTGCAGATACAGTTTCTGTATTTTTGGAAAGGGATTTGAGTTGGAATACAGTCGGTGGAGCGTGGGGTACTACGGGATGGAAAGATGGTTTTACGGTATATGAAGTCGAGGAAACCGTGTTAGATTTGGAGAAGATGGTTTTGAGCAGATTAATTGATGATGTGCTTATGGAACTTGTGTAGAAAAAAAAAATTAGTGTTTTGCAGCAAATAAAATGAAATATTGTTGTTTTGGTGCATTATTTTAAAACATATCCTGAAAATTAAATTCTTTAGTAGATGTATAAAAATTCAGTATATAAGTTCTAATACTAGTTGAGGTGGTGTTTTCAGCATAATAAAATGGTAAAAACCGACATGATCATGTATTTATTTGTAACTGTACGGGACCCACCAGTACCTGCTAACCAATATGATCAATTAAAACATAGAAGTTGTATTGTTGTAATGTTGTCTAAGTGGATGAAGACAAAAACTAGTCGAAGCTAGATTCGAACGTGACACGATCATGTTATAGTGACTTGTATTTTATTTCTTTAGGTACTACCATATAAAAATAAATGTAACTTAATAACGCATAAAGATTTGTTTCTACTAAACTGAAATAAAATTTATGACCAATAACTAATTAAACATGTTACAAAAAGTAGCATACTTTAACTAGTTTGAAACAATCCATAAACACTAATTCTTGATTTGATTAATTAATCAATAAGTAGCACCTTTAAAGATGAGGAAATTGAGTGTCTCCAATGAGAAATAGATGAAAGATCCTTTTGTGTGAGTAAAGAAGCTACTAAAATTTGAACCCACAACACATTGCCATCCACCACCATACATCCTATCAAATTCCTGTAATATTCCATCAAAAGCCCACAAATTATTTCTCAAAATCAAGGTTGCACAAGTCACTCGGAGAGTACTCGGACTGCCCGATAAATATAAAGAAAATTAATTTTTGGATATTATATAAATGCCAAATATCATAAGTTTACTGATATTTATAACAAAACAGGTGAATATTGATATAAATATATTTTTAAATACTAAATTATTTTAAAATTTGCTAATCATTAATTAAAAAAAATGATATTCGTTTTTTAATATTATAGAAATACGAATTATATTTATTTTTTTTTTAAGTCAAAATCAACCCACCTTTGATCGATTCTTACTAATTAGGCGGAGTTATAAAGAGTCGCAATAGCGCCCTACCTTGTACGATTACTCGGGGAGTACTCGACGGCCTTGTAAGCATACTTTTATAACAATGCTCAAAATTAAGCCAAAAAAAATAATAAAACTTTAAGCAAAAAGCTACCTTCTTGATGCATGACGCAATGGCGGTACACTCAACGACAGCATAAAGATCAAGCGCTTGAGAAGCGGAATCCATTGCATGAACTTGCATCTTCAATGGCATATCTGTATCCTTCACATATGCTTTACCTTCCAACATTCTTGATTTCACCCTTTAAAATCAAGATTCTTTGTACTTATACTAACTCATCAAAAAAATAAATTTTTGAAAAATGGGTGTGAACTTGTGAATGTTGATGAGATAATATAGGCCATAAACATCATTGTCATTTAACAAACATGAAAGTTCTAGTTGATGATTTTAGAAGTATTCAAGGGTCCATTGCATAGGTGTGGGAAAATATGTATGGTGGCATGTTTTGTTGTTTTCCATAATAAGATCAGCATATATACCCATATTGTAAGTTGTTATCTTGTTGACACCCATGACTTATGATTGTCGTGTTTTGTGTATAAAGTGCGCATCTTTTTTTCTTTTTTCGTTATTCAAAGGGAAAGTTCGACACGTAACATATAATATTAGATGACACATAATATGTAACACGGAAATATTATGTGTCAACAAGGTATTTGTACAAGTGTGAACAATCAAATATGCAGCTTATTAGGTATGAAAAGTCGAAAGCCGTTGTGAAATGCAATAAAAATCAACGTGTGCATTATTATTATATATGTTGGCAATGAAAATTTGGCATTCATAGGGAAGTTATACCAAACGTTACGTTCGTAAAACAAGCCTTCGGGATGCATTACATTGGAAAGATATTACTAATGTGCATGTACTGTACTATTCTGACATATACGAGGACCCTATAGGGCAGCTACATCTATTATACCGTAAAAGCTAGTGACTGAGCCAGAACATCATTGTTGGCTCTGCAACCCTAAAGAATGCATGCCAAATTCATAGATCATGTGACGCTACAACTTCAAGACTAAGCAATGGGTGTGGATGATCACCTAACATATAGAAAACATGCCACACCTTAGGCTCAACGTAGTGGGCGAATTTCACGGGACGACAGGGGCGAAATGGGGCGGGGGCGGGAGGATTTTGTCGCTGGAAGGAAGAAAGAAATATTATTATTGTTATATTACTATGTGTGCGTGTTACACACACACACACACACACACACACACATATATATATATATATATATATATATATATATATATATATATATATATATATATAAGGGTTCAAATAAAAAGAAGTTGTTTCCTAGGAATAGTAAGAACCAATAGAATTTTGACATTTGGCATTAAAACCTATGGTGAAAGAACAATTCTAGGAAACTATGTCGGTTATAATTGTGAAAGAGTAATTCTAGGAAACTATGACGGTTTTTGGTAATTTTAAATCTCAACTATTGATTGATATGATCCAATGGCTATGATTTATTTTTAGTCTTCCTAGGAAACTACTTATTTTTAGGATAACTCTCTCCTATATATATATGGGAGATTTCAATTAAGAACTCCTTTGAGTTTTAATAAAACACGAAAGAACTCAGTGTAACGATTTTTTTTTCCGAATTTTTTTTACACATGCGTAGTATATGTAAGTTACATACACGTAAAAAAATTACAGAATTTTTTACGCACCGAGTCGACTTTTTACACATGTGTAACGGACCTAAAAGTTAGTGTAACCACTTACATATTTATTCTCTCTCTTACTTTGACTTTTTTGCCAGATTTAATCTCAACCACATATTACAATCCATTTAATTAAATGTGTGGTCTAGAATTGAGTTCTTAAGTTCTTAAAACTCAACATGGTTCTCAAAATATCTCTTCCAAATATATATATATATATATATATTATTACTATTTGTAGTCCTTACACCATTACACCCTAAAAACAAATTCTTACACCTTACTAACTGGGCTTCACGTGTCGCAATTCACCCCAATTTGTAGCCCTTCCACTACGCATAGCCTTAGGACAATATGACCACTCCTAATGTGTAAAGTAAATAATACCAAGCATCTTGAGAAAGTCATGTTAGCCTCATGCACCTCATATGGTGTTAGAATGTCTTTCCACAAAAGTTTATACAAATAAATGTTACGATAGAGTAAAGATTAATTTCACCCTTACGGAACTGTAATTTGTAAATATTGACTTGTGAAGTTTTTTTAGATATCTTCAAGTATGCGTCCCATTAGTTGTTGGTTGAGTTGTACACCATTTTATGAATTATGTATATGCATTTTTGTAAAGGGGCAAAACTTCATCTGCCTCTTGTTGGTTGAGAACTCTTGCATGTTAAATCAAAATTTGAAGTATATATTTTTAGTAAAATGTTTTGTTGTAAAACTTGAAAAGATTATAAAATCAATAATTTTTTTTTTTGGAATATCTAACCATATAATCAATGTTTTCATAACCGGACCGGACGGCCTACCGGTTCACCGGGCCTACCGGACGGACAAACAGGGGTCTAGTTGTCTAATATTTAAAACTTTATACATTTAGAAAAAAGTATAATATACACTCCGACCTCTATTATCGTCTAATCTAAATATATAATTATAATTAGAGAAGAGTGGGTCGAAATCAATCATTAAATTTAATAAAGTTAATCCACAATTTAACCCATTAACTTTTAACTTGGTCACTTTACCAGGGAAAAACTGTGCCAAACAAGGGGAAATACAAAGAGCATATTGAAGAGAGTTTGACCCTGTCATTTTGAAAAGTTAAATGCATAGTTGGTGACTATGGGGTCCCGCACGTAACAAACAAGCTGGGTTCGTGGTTTGATTTTGAGACGAGTTACAACTTGGTTTCGGACTCGGTTAACAGGCTTTTTCCTTTTTAAATCTCGCCCCAACCCTAAAACTTTAATAGACCAAAAGGAACAGCAACTAAGCTGAATTCCAGTGCTGATCAGTTATTTACATAATAAAAGAGATTAATCGGCGCCACAAATAAGACTCATGCTTGCCTTGAAAGATCGAGTTCAAAGAGGCTCCAGGCCCTTACAGAACAGTCCACAACATAAATAAAAGAGTCCATGCCCATATATAAAGTACTAGGAACAAATTAAGCCAAAACATGTAAAATAATATATTACTAATAAGGAGGGTACTGGATTCACTTGACTTGAGCACCTAATAACCAACCGGCCAACAAGAGCAAGGATTGTAGTTAGCTATCAATACAGTTAAATAAACTATAATAATAATAATAATAATAATAAAAGGTAGGTAGCTATCTGTACCTGCATCTTGTTTTTTTGGGAAAATAATTCTTCTTCTGTGTTTATTAAGGATACCAGGTACCGTAATCGGTCCATCCCACTTTCTGAGTTTTCGAACAAAGCGACCTTCCTTCAATGAGTAACTGTATGTAGGATACCAACCTGCATTAATTAATTATTAAAAAGATTTAACAGTTTTTAACACCGACGTCATTGTTACCTACCTGGATCAGAAGGCTGTCCATACGTTGCTTTTAATGAAGCCCAAGGTATCGCTTTAGCTTTGGTACCTGCTAATTAGTTTATAAACAAATTATCTGTACGTTTGATGATAAAAGTGATTAAAAAAAAAGAAACCATCAGAGGAAGGAGTGATTACCAGCAGAAGCGGTTACTTGTGATGCAGAGTTTGGATGATCTCCAACTGTTAATTAACAAGACAAGATAAAAAAAATAATTAAATCCAAATATCTTAAAAAAGGACTTTTAAAGTTGAGAAACAATATCATCTTTTTAACCAAACACACGCACTCTAAAGCAGAAACTGTCAAGAACTAAGAACAAGGCACAAATGTATACATACCAAACGAGTGGTTGCCGGTCCCCGATGAATGCTCAACACAGGGGCGCTTGGAAGCCCCTGTTGTACCTATCAAGTACACAACAGAAACATGATAAAAAAGGATCAAGTTCCTCCTCCTCCTCTTCTGTATCTAATAATAATCATCATATGTTTTACAACCGAAACTGAAGAAACACTAAGTGACCCCGGGCAGATTACGGATAATCTGGGGGTTAAGTAATGTTTCCCACGAGGATGAGGTCCAGCAGAGAAGGTTGTTCTTCAGGTGACCTGCAAAACAGACACCGTAAGCTCGTCACTGAGAAGGGGGGGTTCCTCCTTGTGACCACCCTCCGGCGTGAGAATCAGACTAGATTGCTCTGAATATAAGTGTATATTAAGAGATTGCTAGATAAGATAAGATAATGAGATATCAGATGATGTCCTTACCATTCCAAGGTGTTGGAGTATTTATAGCCGAAGGTAGGTTTCCTAGAAGGTACAGCCGGCTGAATAGTATTCCTGTTCTACCAACAGTGGGCTACGCACAAGCCATGCTGGTTGGTGGATAGGCTGCGGCCGACAGTGACAAGGTCGGCTGTATACTGTTCCTTTACTGCCGGCTATGCACTGTTCCACCAACTGTAGGCTGCGCACGTCCCACAGTAAGGGTTGGTGAGTAGGCAGCGGCTAATAGTGACAAACAGTACTAGAGGGTGCTCCTCCTCGTACTGTTGTCGGTGAGCTGTCACCCTGTGATTGGTTCATGGGCTGCTCTGGTCAGATCGTCTGTTTTGCCCATACCTTGGTAGGTATAGTACAAAAGATCTTCCAGAAGCATACGGACTGGCTCATTTGGGCGGGAGTATTCCCGCCTTGCTCATTCCTTCAGGTGACTACTGAAGTAGCAAGAGTTAGTGCCTTGTGCGTGTAGCCTTGCTATCAGTGCGGGTAGCCTTCCCTGATGGCTTGTATCCGCAACTGCGGGAACAAGCGGGGTACTTCACCATTGGGAGGCTTTCCCTGCGGGTACAGCTGGCGTACTGCGCGTAAGGTCTTCTCTGAGCATGGTGGGTCATGCGGAAGCAGTTGGTCGTTGCGCAGACGTCCCTGTTCAAGGTGAGTCTTGCGGGTTCAATTGGGCTCTGCTGGGACCTACCTCTTCAAGTCCCCCCAGTCCAATGTTCTTCTCATGAATTATTAATAAGTGAGGTGAACTTTTGGACTAGCAAGGGGTTTTGAAAAGGGTTTTTAGTTTTAAGGTTTTCCGTGGGGATTCTTCCCGCGGTTTTCCTAATGTCACGCAGAAATTCCCGACTTTTCTGCTTGATCTTTGGGTATGAAGCGGGTAGGTCTGTAACCTCCTCGCAAGTCAGGAGCGTTGAGTCCCACTTGTGTGGATTCTCCATGGGGTTTTGGTAGTTTTCAACATAGTGATCAATTATGTTAAAACCACCAATTCCATCTTGGAGTTTCAAACAATATAGTTCTCGACGTTCCCGCCATGCGGGGATGTTATTCCCGTTTCCGCAAGCATGGCCCAGAAGATCCTTCCTGGTTTGAATTCCCTGCGGAGTGCTAAGTATGTGAAGGGTTTTGCCTTGACACTGTACCCGCACTCGTCTTACGGTTACTTTACTTCCAAGGTATTCCTGGCGTTAATTCCCTGCGGGTGCTAAGTATGTGAAGGGTTTTGCCTTAACACTTTACTCGCACCTGTCTTATAGTTACTTGGTTGCCAAGGTAAGGGGTATTTTCTCGCTTTTGAATCTTTTTGAAATTTTGAAATTCGAAGAGTTGGTGAAAGGATAAGAACAGTCCAAACTATTGAAACGTCGTCCGACGGTTTCTTCTGACAGTGTCAGGACGTGCAGGAAGTTATGGCGACGTGACAGTATATGGTCATTCTAGGCGCTTTTTCAGGCGCGTGGGCGCGAATTTTCGGGCGCGTGGCCGCGAAATTACTGGCACGCGTCCTTTCAACAGCTGTTGCCAGCTTGCTTTTTGCCACGTGTCATAGTTTCATTGCACCTGCAATTTCTCTCTCTTCCGCATTAAATTCACCGCATTAATTGCGATTAGTATATAAAGGGGGAGAGGGTCCTTTGTAATCCACACTTTCACTTTTCTCTTCATCTTCAAAACGATTTCCGGCGAATACTCACCTTTTCAGTCGAGCATTCTCTTGAAATCGTTCTCTTTTTCATACCTGCAAAATGTCTTCTGCTTACGACCTTGAGGCTACAGCCCAGGAGGCTGGGGTGCACGCCGAGCACCCGTCATCCACGTCCGACAAGGATGACAAGAGTACTGCTGGCGAGTGCCAGTGTGCTCTGCCTGTCGATCTATATCAGTACATCGTCAGGAAGTTCATGCTCGAGTCTCTCGAGCCTGAGTTTCCTGAACCTCATCAGACGGTGTATGATGCCCCCAGAGGCAAGATCGGGGTATATGCCGCATTCTTTGTCTATGGGAATCTTAGGTTCCCTTTGACAAAGTTTGTGTACCGTGTCCTGGAGAGGCACGGTGTACACCTGACCGAGGTGCACCCTATGGCGATCGCGAAGATTCGCCACTTCGAGTGGGTGTGCCGGATTCTGGGCGTTGAGCCCTTCGTCGACCGCCTGATGACCTTCTACTCTTGGAGGTGCATCCAGGGGTGGTATACTCTGATAACCCGGATAAAGGGTTTGAAGATTTGCGCAACCGAGCGCAGTCTTCGTTCATGGAAGCGGGAGTTCTTTTTTATCTCCGCTCGCGCCATCCCCCTTGCCATGAAGTTCAAGAATGGGCAAGGACTCCCCAGCCTTCACGCCTCCAACTATCAGGAGGCGGAATGGTTCTCGAAGATATCCCGAGTCCAATCTCCGGTTTACCGCTTTGCGGAGTCCGGGATGGTGATGCTCGGGATGAGCCGGGTGTGGAAGGATGCGGATGCGCAAAAGATCCCGATCGTCCTTGAATATGGTTTGAACTCTGTCCCTTACGGTATGCTCTGTCTTCTTTGTTTATATATGTTTGTCTTCTAACTGTTTGCCTTTTATTTCAGAGGGGAACGACTTGCAGTCGCTCCTGTATCCGCGGGAGGCTGATAGTCCCGCTCGGATGGGTACTCGTGCTCTAGATGAGAACGGGTTGCCCATCCTTGCACAGACGGCGGATCGGTTCGTGGAGGTCTACCCGCCAGGCCACGAGATCCTGAGCGCCAGGCGGCTAGGTAAGGCGTTATTCAACCCTCGACCCCTCAATGTTGAAACCTCTGCTGGAATACCTCTAATCCTGTGTTCTGATGAGGAATCCGCAGATGGTCCTTCGTTGGTGCGGAAGAAGAAGGCTGCCGGCGGGAAGGGGAAGGCGAAGGTGGCCTCCACTGCCGATCCGGTGTCTCGGTCTGATTCAGAGACCGAGAGCGAGGAGGTGGCGGGGAACCCCGGTGGTGATAAGACCACTGCTCCGGAGGCTGCGACGACTGTCACCTCCGGAGAGCCCAGGAAGACAACGGTGAGCGGCGTGAAAAGGCCGGCTCCATCGGGTTCATCCCCGCTTGTCCGCACTTTCAGACTCAAGAAAACCCGTAAGTTCAAACTTTATTTTTAACTTCATAGCATTCCATCATTAATACTTATCTTCTTTGTGCAGGCGTGGATGCTACCGCATTCCAGGGTGAAGCGGGGAGGAGTACCTCCGGACCCATGACGGTAGGCTTGGTCAACCTACCTGAGGCGACGACCCAGGCGGCTGCGCCTGCGCCTGCTTCCGCTGGTTCAGTTGCTCACTCCGTTGAGCCAACTGTTCCAGCTGTGATGACATCACCGCCGGCTGTCAGTGCCATATTTACCGCATCTTTCACTGAGCCGGCGGTTACTTTTGCTGCGGACTCCGCAGCGGCGACCGCGGCGGCCTTCACCATGCCTCCTCCGTCATCGGCAACGACGGCCGATCCTTCAGGTATGCATGGGGCTTCTCGCCAACCTCTGCCTCCTTCCCATCTACCTGACCTCTTGGACGGATTTCCCTTGGGTTCAGGTGATGGGTTTGGCGGCTATCGGCCTGTTATTGACCCTACAGGTGCGTAGGGTTCTTTTGGCCTATTTTTTTTTTTTTTTATATCATCTTTTCCTAACTGCTTTTTGTTTTTTGCAGTGTCGGATTCCAATGAAGTGTATGTTCCACGATGGAACATCCGCCGAGGAACAACCCTTCGCACACCTGTGGAATGCGTGGAGTGGGCTCGTCACGCAGCTCCCAGTGGTGCATTGGGGGAAGCCATGGCTAGCTACCAGGAGGGTAGGCTAACCAATGAGTTTCGGGTTCTCCTGGCCCGGATGCAGCCGCGCGTCGAGCTGCTTTGTCGTGAAAACGACAAGTTAAAAGCAGCTCGAATCCAAGAAGTAGCTCAGGCGCGGGCTGTCCGGGAGGAGAATAGGAGGCTCTCCGCGGCTGCTGCGGAGAAGGAGAAGGCGTTCAAGGCCCTTGAAGTTGAAGTTCAGGCCCGTCTCGAGGCCCGTTCCAAGGCTGCCCAAGCTGTTAACGAACAGCTTCGGCTGGCTAAGGAAACTGCTAGGAACGCAACTGAAAGGGCCACCAAGGCTGAAGCTGTTGCTGAGCCTCTACGCCTCGAGAATGAGGAACTTAAAGCTAAACTAGAGGCGCTCCAACAGGCTCATGATGCCTTGGCGATGGAAGACGCGAAGAAGCTTCAAGAGATCCTGGACCAGAGGGGGGTGCTTGACCAGACTGAGCGGAAGCTAAAGGGCGTTGAAGAGGCTGCGGCTAAAGAAGTGTTGCTTGCCAACCTCAACCAAAGTGAAGCCGAACGCGCCCGTAACCAAGGTCAAGCCGCCCTCCAAGAAGCTCTGGTTGCCAAGGAATGGCTTCTTCGAGAAGCGTTGTCTCAGGTAAGTTTAACTTCATAATGTCTTTAAGCTTTTCTTTGTAAATAGAAAAGGTTTTGATACTTGTATTTTTTCTTTTTTGTAGGTTGTGCATCGGGTCTTCACAGAGACGTCTTATGACGATGCTATGAGCGCAGCCCTCAACGCTTCTCATGAGGATGGGGAAAAGGCCGGCTTCCTGCTTGGTCTAGGGTTTGTTGAGAAAGGCATCCCGCCTTCCAACTTCCCTTTGTATGATGTGGATACTGAAGCTGTTTATGACCAAGCAGTGAATCAGTATGCCGCCTTCCCGCATCCGGTGGTGGAGAAGGTAAACGAAGTCGCTGCTGCTGATGATGGGCTAGCTATCCTTAAAGCTTTCCTTGAACCGCCACGCTCTACTGATGGTGCGGGTCCAAGTGGAAGTGGTCCTGAAGCATGATCCTGAAGATCCCTTTCCACCATTAGCGTAGATTTTTGTTTTTGTATAGCTTCTTTTGTATGCGGGTATGCACCCAGCAATCTTTGTAATATTTGAATTTTGATGGAATAAAGATTGTGTTAATTCCTTGCCTTGTTTATTTTACGCATGTTTTGATTTAACTTAGCAATTTCTTTAGTACTTAGATAAGTTAACTTTTTAACGTGGCAAATTATAAGTTTGTTTCGCTTCCTCTTTCATGATTGTGCGGGTATGACCGTCACTTACACTTAGTAGGATGGCTTAACTTTACTTATATCTGACCTGCGTGGAAGTTTTCCTCATCTTTTCCTTTGAAATTTTCTAAGTGTTCAGAATAAGTTAACCTTTGAACGTGGTAGATAATAGGTTGAAGTATTGCCTCCTTGTTCGTGATTGTGCGGGTAAGACCGTCACTTGCACTTAGTAGGATGGCTAAACTTTGCCTACCTCTGACCTGCGTGGAGGTTTTCCTTAAAACTTGAAATTTTTACCGTTTTGTGTTTATGCGGGTTTTGCCGCCTTCCACACGTAACGACTTACTTCTTCCCCTATTTATGCGGTGAATACCGGCACATCAGTGTGGGAAGTTCATAAGTATAAAGGTAAGGCTATCAACACATTGTGAAAGGAGAATCATTTCCATTAGAAGTGGCTCTAGGCCTTTTCTTTACAATTTTGGAATTGATCTACATATAACATTTGCGTAATTGAGCTCCATTCCATGTTCTTGGGATGGGAGTGCCATCGAGCCTTTCGAGCCGGTATGCGCCCTTTCCCAGAACTTCTTTGATAATGTATGGCCCTTCCCAGACCGGGGCCAGTTTTCCTGGGCGTTGTTGGTTCGAAGCCTCGTTGTTACGCAGTATGTAGTCTCCTACATTGAAGTTGCAGAGTTTTACCCGCGTGTTGTAGTACTTTTGCATTTGTCGCTTGTAGTTCTCTTCACGCACTGCGGCTAAGTCTCTGCGTTCCTCGGTTAGCATAAGGTCTAACCGTCTTTCCGCATCATTGTCTTCTGGCTGAATCAAGACCCTTGGTGAGGGTAAACCAATTTCGACCGGGACCATGGCTTCAGTGCCATAAGTGAGACTGAACGGGGTTTCTCCCGTACTGGCCTTTTTCAGCGTTCTATTTGCCCAAAGGACGTGCGGAAGCTCGTCCACCCAGCCGGATCTATGTTCCAAGAGTCTTTTCTTTATGCCTTCGACGATGCTCTTATTTGCTCTTTCCACCTCACCATTACCTTGCGGGTGTGCCACTGAGGTAAAGGTGTGGGTGATTTGAAGTTCTTTCAGCCACTGTTGTAGCTTCTTGTCAGCAAAGTTGGTGCCGTTATCGCTCACCAAATTCTGTGGATTAGTGGTCCGTATTATCTTAATGTAAGTTATCACAGCTACGTTAAAGCGCCCTAGGACTCAACCAACCAACAATCCTGCTGTAGACTATCAAACAGCTGATTCAGAACATGTATTAAAAAGAACACGGGCATTTGGTATCTCTGATGAAGTATGTCACTTTCTTTTATAAAAAAAAAAAACGAGTAGTTTGACAATTAGTTGGTATCAGGATCTGATCACATTTGGTATCAGGATCTGATCACAATTGGAACAAGTACTGGGGATATCATGATATGGGAGCTCGGTAGCAGAGAAAAACTTGCTCATTAGAAGTTTAAAGTTTGGGATCTTAGAGCCTTGTCAATGCCTTTGCAGGTAGGCTTGTATTTGAATTGAAGAAACACGACAGGAGCATGCTCGGTTTTTCGTTTAACTTTAATAGAAATACGAACAATAAGATGAATGAGGTTTTTTTGTGTGTATTCGTTCGTTTAAGAAAGTAAGCATGCATGCTCGTGTTTGTTTATGTTTGCTCCTTATCAGAATAACCAACGGTTCACGAACGAACGTAACTGAGCCAAAGCGTTAACCTAAATATATAGTACGTATCATATGTAAGTGAGCTAAAACATAACAATGTGCTGGACCTAAATAGTATTATAACTATACTAAAAGTTGTAATGGGCCAATACACTTAAATGAAAATATTAATGTACGTTAACGGACGAACTTAAACAAATGTAAAGTAAAGAACGTAAATGAACATGAACGGATAAACTTAAACAAACGTTCACAAACATACGTACGTGAACGCACGTCACACGTCTTCATCTTCGTTTGTTTAACTAAACGAACACGGTTTGTTTTTCATGTCCTCTGTTATTTTTGTTACGTATTGACTCTTTATTCCAGGCCACTTTGACCAGAGGCCATACTGCATTATCAATCATGTAACTTGGAGCCTTGGAACACTCTTTGGTATATTATTAAAATTACAATTATAGTTTTATATCTATTGTCAGTAAAGTCCAAATTAAGAATAATAGATTTTGATACAGGTATTGCATACTCAAAGCACATTGTGCAGATATACTTGTATCATGATGGTGGTGATGCCATAAACCACTTGGAGTTTTATATTTTCTTTACTTTGTTATTTTATTTTATTCTTTTAGGTGGTTGGCATTATTGTGCATTTACTAAATGCGTTTCTTATATTCCATATTATACACAGATTGATGCTCATGTTGGCAGTGTGAATGATCTCGCGTTTTCTTATCCAAACAAACAACTTTGCATTGTGACTTGTGGTGAAGAGTTTGGGATGCGGTTACGGGTGCCAAACAACACACGTTTGAGGGTCATGCAGCACCCTTTTATTCTGTTTGTTCACATTTTAAAGAAAATATTCTCAACTGCAACTGATGGGAAAATAAAAGCATGGTTGTATGACAACATGGGTTCAAGAGTTGACTATGATGCGCCAGGTCATTCATCCACCACAATGGCATACACTGCAGACGGTACAAGGTTAGAAAAGTCATCAACTTGTACTTTATCAAATGCCAATAAGTCAACTCTTGATGTAAACACATGTTTACTTATGGTTCTTACTTTGGTTAATAATAGGTTATTCTCATGTGGTACAAATAAAGAAGGAGAATCATACATTGTTGAATGGAATGAAAGCCAAGGAGTGGTTAAAAGAACGCGTAACAGGCTCGGGAACTATCGTTCTCTTGCTGCTGGTGATGAGTTTCTTGTTAAGTTTTAATGTCCGAGGGTGGTTTACCGGTAATCGCTAATGCTGTTATTTCATAATTAATTATTAAATGTTCGTTACACATTTGTAACTCTTATGAAAATATTTCGCAGGCTTCCTTGTATAATTTTTTTAACAAAGAAGGTATCCTATTGGCTGTTACAACTAATGATAATGGCATCAAGATGTTAACTAATCCAGATGGGGTTAGGCTTTTCATGACCCATGGAGAATGGTTGTGTTGTGAAGGGAAAGTTTATTCACTTGTCACTTTAATAAGTTTTATTATAATCACATTTAAAAACAAATACAAATCTTAGCCATCACCAGGCTTGTAAACAAACCGAACGGACATGAACGGAGCATGCCCGTTTTCGTTCGTTTAAGTAAATGATCGAAATATGTTGTTCGTGTTTGTTTGTTTGTTTCTCTTTATTCAATATGATGGCATTTACTGTGTGGCACATTAATTTTTTTTTTACTTTAATGTTTTTTTACTTGACATTAAAAAATATGCAAACTATGACTATCTAAATGTGTCCTATGGGTTGACAAGTAGTGATCAAGTTGCAAACGTGCTACTTACACATGTTGGTGGGTCGCAAAAATGAGCTAAATGAGTTAGTGAGTCAGCTTATTTAATTGAACATGTTAACTTGATTGTGATCTTGTAAATGAGTTAAGATATCATGATAACCTAAAACTTAATTATATTTTATAGTTATTTCGGAATTGCCACCTCTAGTGTCACCTAGTTTGACCTTTGATGGCTCAAAGTTAAATAAAGGTTTGTAAATGTAAAAAAACAGTTTTTTCCATGTTAACTTTTGCCAATAGAAAGTTTGAAATAAGACTGTCTTGAAATAATATTTGTTACTTTCAAAGTCAAACAGTCTTCTTCACAATCTACATACTATGGCTAGGAATATGGTACAAGGAATTACCGGCATCTCGTAGAAAAATAGTTCATAACCAATTGCTTAGAACTTGCTTGTATTTTTTACTTGTATATGTTAAATACTTAAGTAGAAATGTTGACAAGCACATGCCTGTGGGCTGTGCTCATCCCATATCGCCAGACCAGCCCATTAGCTAGGTGGGCTTGCCAAACCAGCCCATTACCAATTTCAACTAAACCCTATGGTCATACCCTAATCAATTACCATAAATATTATTAGAGTATATTATTACCGTTTCAACTAAACCCTTAGCCGCAGCCTCTTCAACGCCCTTAAGCTTACGCTCAGCGCGATCAAGCATACCCTTCTGATCCAGGAGCTCTTAGAGCTTCTTGGCGTCTTCTAGGGCTAAAACATCATGAGCCTGCTGAAGCTTCTCTAGTTTGGCTTTAAGCTCCTCATTCTCGGCGCGCAGAGGCTCAGCAATGGCTTCAGCTTTGGTGGCCCTCTCGGTCGCGTTACGCGCAGTCTCCTTGGCCAACCTAAGCTGCTCGTTGACAGCTTGGGTGGCCTTGGAGCGGGCCTCATGCCTGGCCTGGACCTCGACCTCAAGGTCCTTGTAGGCCTTCTCCTTCTCCGCTGCGGTGGCAGCGAGTCTCTTGTTCTCCTCCCGCAATGCTCGCGCCTGAGCCACTTCCTGTAACACCCCGACCAAAGGCGGATTATACATCGGGGCGCCACATATTGCTTCATTACTCGCGACACTATTGGTGTCAATATTTATTAATACACATTTTATCGCGCACGCGCAGCGGGGAAAATAAAGAACATAAATCAAACATAAATCAATATATTATAAATTTTAACATTCAAACAACATTAACTTGTCTTGATACATTTTAATTCTAGGTCCAAAAGTAAAAACGTCCTACGTGTCCACAAGCTCCAAAACAGCTACTGCAAACCTGAACATGTGTTAAAATAAACGTCAAACACTTGCGTGTTGGTGAGAAATCAAGTTTAATAGATAATCATAGATAATCACAGTAAATCTGCGCGCAACACGTGTATGTCTAGAGTTTAACAAGGGTGTAATCAGATTGTGATCAAGCCTAAGATAGTTCATAGATCATAGTTCAATCCATGCTCCCAATTGAGCATAAAAACGAGAAAACATCTGTGCAAGTGTAAACAAAGAAAACCGTAAACGATAGGTCTCCCGTGTTCAACTAATGGTACCAACGGAACTGCGGAATAGGCCGAACAAAGCGGTTAATGATACACACATACAAATAAACAGCCAAGTAAACGTCCTCAACACATGGGATACTGCGCGACTAAAGTTCATAAACAAGTTTAAGACTCAAGTTTTGTATGAACACATGAACATCCCAAAGCATTTAAAATAAAAAGGGATTAGATACGAGATAACTCACTTGATAAACGATGCGGTGATAGATATGCAAGAATCAACTCTTAAACAAGCAAAGTTAACCTATAATTAAAGATTATTGTTTTAATGATTTGTTTTAAGTCTTGATTATAAGTTAGCATAATTAATAAGTAAATTATAATATATATTACCGGAAAAGCAGGAAGAACAAGGAGGAAGACGGAGGCAGAGAGGAAGACGGCAGAGAGAGCAAGGAGCAAGAGAACAGGAGAGATTAAGTGTTTTGTGTGTGATGTGTTATGAAATATTATTATTATTTATAGAAAAACCCTAGGAGACATAATCCCTAGAAAAGGGAAAAAGATCTCAAAAAGCAAAAGATTCCAAAAGCAAAAGATATCAAAAGATATGGCAGCTGCAGGGGCAAGATAAAGCTGTCAGGGAAACAGTAACAGGCATGGCGGGTCAGATAAAGGTACTGGTCAAGCATGGCAAAAGCAGATCTCAAAAGATAATGTCAGTCACTTTTTCTACCAACCAATGGGGGTTGGTACGCATGCTGCGCCGAAAGTAACTATTCAGACATTAGATAGGTTAGGTCAACAGCACAGAAGATAAGACAACACAAAGCATACAGGCTGGAATAAACAGAAGATACAAGGGTTAAGCGCGGGAAGGCTGAGTGCGCGAGCGCGAAGGCTGGCACAACAATCCTTAGCGCACTGCGGGAAGAATCACAAATCCTTAGCGTGCTGCGTGAAGAACAAGAATTCTAAGCGCATCGCGGGAAGAACATACATTCTTAGCGCATTGCGGGAAGAACATGCATTCTTAGCGCGCTGCGAGAAGAGTTCTCTTCACGCATCGCAGGAACAAGATGTCTTCACGCAGGCTTCCATGTAAGGAGTCTGGCGCGTGGAGCTGCAGACATCCTTAGGCGGGAAGAACCAAAGGACAAGCAAAGAGGAGGGAAACAAGGCGGAAAGAGAGAAGGAAGAGGGACGGGACGGCGGAAAGAAAGAGAGAGAAAGAGGCGGGAAGGAAAATATATATTATTATTAAAAGTAAAATATAAGTATAAATATTAAATAATAAAAGAGAGATCGGGTCAGAGAAACGGGTACCTGGGTCGGGTCGGATCGGGGCAGATGTCACAGTCTCCCCTACTTTAAGAAATTTCGTCCCGAAATTTATCTCGAAGTAGGTTGCGCAGAGAACAGGTGCGGGTACTTGATCTTCATTTGATCTTCCCTTTCCCATGTAAACTCGGCTCCGCGCTTGGACTCCCAGCGAACTTTCACGATAGGGATACGACTGCGCTTGGTTTGCTTAACCTCGCGATCCATAATCTCAACAGGCTTCTCAATGAAATGCATGGATTCATTAACTTGAACTTCATCAAGTGGAATGTGAAGGTTCTCGTCAGCTAAACACTTCTTGAGATTGGAAACATGGAACGTTGGATGCACATTACTGAGCGCGAGCGGCAGGTCAAGTCTGTAGGCAACTTTTCCCACACGCGCGAGAATCTTGAATGGACCAACATAACGAGGAGCAAGCTTACCCTTCTTCCCAAAGCGGACAACACCTTTCCAAGGCGACACTTTGAGGAGAACAAGATCACCAACTTGAAATTCGAGAGGCTTCCGTCTACGATCTGCGTAACTCTTCTGTCGGCTTCTGGCAGTCAGCAAATGATCACGGATCTTGGCGATTTTATCGGTTGTCTCTTGAACAAGTTCGGGTCCTGTGATTTGAGTTTCACCCACTTCGCTCCAACAAATCGGGGAGCGGCATTTACGACCGTAAAGTGCTTCAAATGGGGCCATACCGATACTGGAATGATAGCTGTTGTTATAAGAAAACTCGATCAAAGGCAGGTGTGAATCCCAATTACCTCCAAAATCAAGAGCACAAGATCGGAGCATATCCTCAAGAGTTTGAATAGTTCGCTCAGACTGACCGTCAGTCTGAGGATGATATGCCGTACTCATGTCCAAGCGAGTTCCTAGCGCAGATTGGAGAGATTTCCAAAAGCGAGATATAAAACGGCCATCGCGATCGGATATGATGCTCAAAGGAGTACCATGGCGGCAGACAATTTCCTTGACATAAAGCTGCGCGAGATGCTCAACACGGTAGTTTTCACGAATGGGCAGAAAGTGAGCAGACTTAGTCAATCGATCCACTATTACCCAAATGCTATCATGTTTGCTTGCTGTCAAAGGTAACTTGGTAATAAAGTCCATCGCTATACCTTCCCATTTCCACGTAGGAATTTCTGGTTGTTCGAGCAAACCAGATGGGCGTTGGTGTTCAGCTTTCACTTTAGAACAAGTCAGGCACCTAGCTACGAACACAGCAATATCCTTTTTCATGCCAGACCACCAATAAGTAATGCGCAAATCCTTGTACATCTTATCAGCGCCAGGATGAATAGAATACCGAGATTTGTGCGCTTCACTCAGGATATCAGCGCGAAGATTCTCATCACAAGGGATCCAGATGCGATTGAGATAGCAGAGAATTCCACTCAGATTAGGGACAAAGAGTGCTTCCGCGCCACACGCTAACTCGGCGCGAAGGTTACCATTACTGATGGATGCGCGCTGCGCGTCACGAATACGCGATTCAAGGTTGCTTTGAATCGGCGCGAAGTGAAGCTGGGTGCGCGGCAAGATACAGTTAAGGTGGCAGGGTTTTCGGCTGAGCGCATCGGCTACCACATTAGCCTTACCAGGATGATACCGGATCTCACAATCGTAATCGCTGATGAGTTCGTTCCATCGGCGTTGCCTCATGTTAAGTTCCTTTTGACCAAAGATATGCTGAAGGCTTTTATGGTCAGTGTAGAGGATACACTTAGTACCATAAAGGTAGTGTCTCCAGATCTTCAAGGCAAAAACAACTGCACCAAGCTCGAGGTCGTGAGTTGTATAATTCTTTTCATGAACCTTGAGTTGCCTTGATGCGTAAGCGATAACCTTGCCTCGTTGCATAAGAACACAACCGAGACCTTGGTTGGATGCATCGCAATACACGACAAAATCATCATTACCCTCAGGTAGCGCAAGAACAGGAGCTTCACACAACAAACGCTTGAGCGTCAGAAAGGCTTCTTCTTGCTTCGAGCCCCAAATATACGGTTTACCTTTGTGCGTTAGAGCTGTTAAAGGCAAAGCGATCTTTGAGAAGTTTGAAATGAAACGCCGGTAATAACCAGCTAAGCCCAGAAAGGAACGGATCTCAGAAGGAGAGGATGGCGTAATCCAGTTCTTGATTGCTTCAATCTTGGATGGGTCGACATGAATACCCATCTTGTTTACAACATGACCAAGAAACTGTACTTCATCAGACCAAAATTCACACTTGGAAAGCTTAGCATAGAGTTGCTCGGCTCTAAGCTTTTGCAATACCAATCGGAGATGTTGCTCATGCTCGGCCTTGGTCTTAGAATACACCAGAACATCATCGATAAACACGATCACGAATTTATCCAAGAAAGGCCTACACACCCGATTCATAAGATCCATGAAAACGGCGGGTGCGTTGGTTAGACCGAAGGACATGACCAAGAATTCAAAATGGCCATAACGAGTACGAAAAGCAGTCTTCGGAACATCTTCATCGCGGATACGCAACTGATGATAGCCAGAGCGGAGATCAATCTTCGAGAAACAAGAGGCACCTTGGAGTTGATCAAAGAGGTCGTCAATACGCGGTAAGGGATACCGGTTTTTAATGGTGAGTTTGTTCAACTCGCGGTAATCAATACACATGCGAAACGATCCATCTTTCTTTTTAACGAACAACACCGGAGCACCCCAGGGCGAAGAGCTAGGGCGAATGAATCCTTTAGCAGTCAACTCTTGAAGTTGGCTGGCCAATTCTTGCATCTCAGCGGGTGCAAGACGGTAAGGAGATTTAGCCACGGGGGAAGCACCAGGGACAAGATCAACACGAAACTCGACTTCACGAGCGGGAGGGATACCAGGAAGATCATCAGGAAAAACTTCAGGGAAATCACGCACAACAGGGATATCGCGAAGCTTCTTTTCTTCATCGGGTTTAACCACATGGGCTAGAAATGCAATACACTTCTTCCGCATGAGTCTTCGGGCTTCGGCGCAAGACATAAGTTTAAGACCACTGGAGGGTTTTTCGCCGTAAATATGAAGATCACCATTTTCTCGAGGTATGCGAATCAATTTCTTGGCGCAAATAACTTCGGCGCGATTCTTCGAGAGCCAGTCCATACCAATGATAACATCAAAGCTTCCAAGAGGCATAGGGATGAGGTCGATCAGAAAATCGTTTTCGTTAAGGTTAAGCGTGCAATCTTTAATTACCGAGTTTATTAAAACAGTTTCGCCATTAGCCAATTCAACTGAAAAATCTTCTTTTAAGTTATCGCGCGGTCGCGCAAGCTTCCGCTCAAAGGCGCGAGAGATAAAACTTCTATCGGCGCCAGTATCAAAAAGCATAGATGCATAAAATCCGTTAAGCAAAAATGTACCATTAACTACGTCGTTATTCGCTTGCGCTTGGTGCGCGGTTATGTTAAAAGCTCGGCCACGCGTCACTTGGTTCGAAATTTGGTTCACCGGATTCGCTTGAGTAATCTGAACTTGTAGCCTTGGGCACGCGTTCCGGAAATGACTTGGATCACCGCAGTTAAAGCACGATCTGGGTCGTGGGTTTTGGTAAGTTGGCTGTGGGTTCTGCGGGTAGGCTGGTGGTGTTGGCGCAATCGGATTGGAGGGAGGGGTTCTACAGTACTCAACGGAGTGACCTATGCGGCCACATCGGTTACATTGTCGACACGGGACTTGAGGTGGGTGATGAAGTCTACAGGTTGGGCAAAAGGGTTGGTTTCCTGTGTAAGGTTTCTTAGTTGGCGGGGCAGGAAGTGCTGGATTGGTTAAGGCATAGTTGTGGACTACAGGAGGTGCTGGGTAGGTTGACAGTGGGTTAGGCGCGTAAACTGGTTGATAAATTGGTTGCTGGACAATGGGCGGGTTGGTAAGCGCATAGGCTTGTCTGCGCCTACGTTTCTGGTTATGGTTTGAGGGTTCTGGTTTGGTTTCTGTTGGTTCAGGGACAGTCTTGGGTTTGGTCTTCTCAGTTCCCCGCAGGAACAGGGTTCCTGCTCTGACATGGTTGTCGCTGAGCACAGCGGCCAATTCGATGGCGTCAGAGAGGGTTACTGGGTTTCTGGCCCATACAGAATCTTGAATTTCCATGGGGAGACCCCCAAGGAATTTCTCGATGGCTCGGCGGGAAGGGGTAACAAGGTGAGGGACCAGTAAGCTTAGCTCGTGGAAGCGCGTCGCGTACTCGCGCGCTTCACCGCTGTACTGCTTAAGATTCCAAAATTCTTCCTCCAGGCGCTTAACTTCATTGGGAGGGCAGAATTCTCGCGTAAGAATTTCCTTAAATTCCTCCCAGAGTATGCTGGAAGCAGCTTCTGCGCCACGCGCATGGGCTACTCCATTCCACCATGTAAGCGCTCTGGATTCCAGGACACTGGAGGCATATAGGGTTCGTCTGTCATGAGGGCATTGGGTATGGAGGAAAGTGTTTTCAATCTTTTCGAGCCATTGGAGCATCACGGTGGCTCCTTCAAGACCTGTGAACTTTGGAGGGTTACCCGCGTTGAAGGACTTAATGTTATAACTCGAGGTGTTGGTATTGTTTTGGTTTAAGGCTTGGGCTATTGCGGTGGCCATTTCCTGGGAACGTTGCTGTCTACGCATGCGCGAGGCTTCTCTTCTCTGAAATCGGCGAGATAGCGGAGGCATTCTATAAAAATTTTAATTTTAGTTAATATCTTGGTTTTAGCGCAAAGTTTTAATCTTATAAAGCTTGGTTTCGCAGAGTTAGATACTATCAAAAGTTAAAGTAAAATAAATGACTTTAAATGCAGACTTAATAAGGGTAACAAATTCGAATCAAGAATCGACGATTCATGTATCACCATGACTTTCCGAATTCCCAATTTAAAATATACGAGCAAACGAGTATTGGAGATTGACGATTCATGTATCACCATGACTTTTCAATCCTCAATATAAAACATACAAGAAAATGAGTATTGGAGGTTGACAATTCATGTATCACCATGACTTTTCAAGTCTCCAACCTTAGAACATAATCGTAAATGGAAATTGAAAATCAACTATTCATGTATCACCATGACTTTTCGGATTTTCAATCCCAACAAACGAATATGTAAGTAAAATCAATAAAAATCGAAATTCACAAAAATCGAAATATCGCGGAATAAAATCATATACTGCGCAAGCGCGAGCATATTCATAAATAACGAGTAATTAACAATAAGTGCGCAAACATGAGATTTCTCTCATGCGCGAGAAGGGACTCTTAGGTATTCTAGGCCGTTACGTCTAACCACCTATCCTAAAGTCAACGAGCTCTGATACCAATCTGTAACACCCCGACCAAAGGCGGATTATACATCGGGGCGCCACATATTGCTTCATTACTCGCGACACTATTGGTGTCAATATTTATTAATACACATTTTATCGCGCACGAGCAGCGGGGAAAATAAAGAACATAAATCAAACATAAATCAATATATTATAAATTTTAACATTCAAACAACATTAACTTGTCTTGATACATTTTAATTCTAGGTCCAAAAGTAAAAACGTCCTACGTGTCCACAAGCTCCAAAACAGCTACTGCAAACCTGAACATGTGTTAAAATAAACGTCAAACACTTGCGTGTTGGTGAGAAATCAAGTTTAATAGATAATCATAGATAATCACAGTAAATCTGCGCGCAACACGTGTATGTCTAGAGTTTAACAAGGGTGTAATCAGATTGTGATCAAGCCTAAGATAGTTCATAGATCATAGTTCAATCCATGCTCCCAATTGAGCATAAAAACGAGAAAACATCTGTGCAAGTGTAAACAAAGAAAACCGTAAACGATAGGTCTCCCGTGTTCAACTAATGGTACCAACGGAACTGCGGAATAGGCCGAACAAAGCGGTTAATGATACACACATACAAATAAACAGCCAAGTAAACGTCCTCAACACATGGGATACTGCGCGACTAAAGTTCATAAACAAGTTTAAGACTCAAGTTTTGTATGAACACATGAACATCCCAAAGCATTTAAAATAAAAAGGGATTAGATACGAGATAACTCACTTGATAAACGATGCGGTGATAGATATGCAAGAATCAACTCTTAAACAAGCAAAGTTAACCTATAATTAAAGATTATTGTTTTAATGATTTGTTTTAAGTCTTGATTATAAGTTAGCATAATTAATAAGTAAATTATAATATATATTACCGGAAAAGCAGGAAGAACAAGGAGGAAGACGGAGGCAGAGAGGAAGACGGCAGAGAGAGCAAGGAGCAAGAGAACAGGAGAGATTAAGTGTTTTGTGTGTGATGTGTTATGAAATATTATTATTATTTATAGAAAAACCCTAGGAGACATAATCCCTAGAAAAGGGAAAAAGATCTCAAAAAGCAAAAGATTCCAAAAGCAAAAGATATCAAAAGATATGGCAGCTGCAGGGGCAAGATAAAGCTGTCAGGGAAACAGTAACAGGCATGGCGGGTCAGATAAAGGTACTGGTCAAGCATGGCAAAAGCAGATCTCAAAAGATAATGTCAGTCACTTTTTCTACCAACCAATGGGGGTTGGTACGCATGCTGCGCCGAAAGTAACTATTCAGACATTAGATAGGTTAGGTCAACAGCACAGAAGATAAGACAACACAAAGCATACAGGCTGGAATAAACAGAAGATACAAGGGTTAAGCGCGGGAAGGCTGAGTGCGCGAGCGCGAAGGCTGGCACAACAATCCTTAGCGCACTGCGGGAAGAATCACAAATCCTTAGCGTGCTGCGTGAAGAACAAGAATTCTAAGCGCATCGCGGGAAGAACATACATTCTTAGCGCATTGCGGGAAGAACATGCATTCTTAGCGCGCTGCGAGAAGAGTTCTCTTCACGCATCGCAGGAACAAGATGTCTTCACGCAGGCTTCCATGTAAGGAGTCTGGCGCGTGGAGCTGCAGACATCCTTAGGCGGGAAGAACCAAAGGACAAGCAAAGAGGAGGGAAACAAGGCGGAAAGAGAGAAGGAAGAGGGACGGGACGGCGGAAAGAAAGAGAGAGAAAGAGGCGGGAAGGAAAATATATATTATTATTAAAAGTAAAATATAAGTATAAATATTAAATAATAAAAGAGAGATCGGGTCAGAGAAACGGGTACCTGGGTCGGGTCGGATCGGGGCAGATGTCACACTTCCAGGCTACGCGCCGTCTTTAACTTGTCGTTTTCACGACAGAGTAGCTCGACGCGCGGCTTCATCCGGGCAAGGAGGATTCGGAGCTCATTGGACAGCCTACCCTCCTGGTAGCTGGCCATTGCCTCCCCCAACGCACCGCTTGGGGAGGCATGACACGCCCACTCGACGCAGTCCGCAGCCGTTCGGAGGGTCGTTCCCCGGCGGATATTCCACCGTGGAGCGTACACCTCATTAGAATCCGAAACTGCAAAAACAAAAAACAGTTAGGAAAAAATGATAAAAGGGATAAAAGGCCAAAATAACCCCACGCACCTGTAGGATCTATAACAGGTCAGTAACCGCCGAACCCATCACCCGAACCTAAAGGATATCCATCCAAGAGGTCAAGGAGATGGGAAGGAGGCAAAGATTGGCTAGAAGTCCCAACCCCGAACATACCTGAAGAACCGGCCATCGACGAGGTAATCGCTGGCGCCGGAGGAGGCATGGTAGAAGCCACCGTGGTAGAGACCATCGGAGGTGAACTCATTGGAGATGAACTCACAACCGTGGTCGCTGCTGCGGAGCTTGCAGAAAAGATCACCGACGGCTCAGTGAAGGACGCAGTAAAAATGGCACTGACGGCCGGCGGAGATGACGTCACAACTGGAACAGTTGACTCAACGGTATGAGCAACTGAACCAGCACAGGATGCAGGCGCAGCCGCCTGGGTCATCGCCTCGGATAGGTTGACCAAACCTATCGTCGTGGGTCCGGAACTGCTTCCTCCCGCACCGCTCTGGAATACGGATGCATCCACTCCTGCTTGAAGACAACAAAATATTAAAAACAATGTCGGAAAGAAATGTGGAAAAGGTAAACAAAAAGTATACTTACGGGTTTTCTTTATCTTGAAAGTTCTGACGGGCGGAGACGAACCCGATGGAACTGGCCTCTTCACGCCAGTCATCATCGCAACGGTTGGTTGCTCGGAGGTGACAGCCGTCTCAGCCTCCGAAGCAATGGTCTCGCCACCACCAACGTCCCCCGCCGCCTCCTCACTTTCGGTCTCGGAATCAAACTAATTCCCCAGGTCGACGACAGAGGTAACATTCGCCTTGTCCTTCCCACCAGCAGCCTTCTTCTTCCTCGCAAAGAAGGGCCCATCTGCGGATTCCTCATCAGAAGATGACAAAATCAGAGGAATTCCAGCAGAAGTTTGAGCATGAAGGGGACGAGGATTGAAGAACTTATTACCTGGCCGAGTGGCGCTTAGGATCTCATGACCTGCCGGATGGATTTCGACGAACCTATCCGCAGTTTGCTCCAAGATTGGCAACTCGTTCTCGTCAAGATCACGACTACCCAACCGCGCGGGACCACCAGTCTCCCGCGGATACAGGAGCGATTGCAAGTCGTTCCCCTCTGAAATAAGAAAAGACAGGTGTTAGTAGAAAAACCCTAAAATAACAGAAAAAATGGAGCATACCGTAAGGAATAGAGCTCAAACCGTATTCGAGGACGATGGGTATTTGCGGCGTCCCAGACCCGGCATCCTTCCACAAGCGGCTCATGCCGAGCATCACCATCCCAGACTCCGCGAAGCGGTAAACCGGAGTCTGGATCTGGGAGATCTTGGCGAACCATTCCATCTCCTGGTAATTGGAGGCGTGAAGGTTAGGGAGCGCCCTCCCGTTCTTGAACGTCATCGTGATGGGGACGACGCGAGCGGAGATGTAGAAAAACTCCCGCTTCCAAGACCGAAGACTGCGCTCGGTAGCGCAGATCTTCAACCCTTTGATCCGAGTAACCAGGGTATACCAACCCTGGATGCACCTCCAGGAGTAGAAGGTCATCAAGCGGTCGACGCGGGGCTCGATGCCCAGAATATGGCACACCCATTCAAAATGGCGAACCTTGGCGATTGCCATCGGGTGCACCTTCGTCAAGTGTACATCGTGTTTCTCCAAAACACGGTATACAAACTTCGTTAATGGGAATCTGAGATTCCCATATATGAAGAATGAGGCATAAACCCCTATCTTGACCTTAGGGGCATCATACACTGTCTGGTGGGGCTCTGGAAACTCAGGCTCGTGAGGCTCGAGCATGAACTTCTTGACGATATAGTGATACAAATCGACAGAAAGAGTACACTGGCACTCGCCAGCAGTACTCTTATCGTCCTTATCAGACGTGGACGTCGGGTTCTCGAGGTATGCATCGGACTCCTCGACAGTAACCTCGAGATCATGAGTAGAAGACATCTTTTAGGTATGAAAGAGAACGATTTCAGGGGAATGCTCGACGGAAAAGTTAGAGTATTCGCCGGAAATCGCTTAGAAGAAGAAGAGTGAAGTGAAGGTATGAATTGAGATGCACCCTCTCCCCCCTTTATATACTCAAGCAATGAATGCGATGAATTTAATGCGGAAGAGAGAGAAAGCGCAGGTACAATGAAACGGCGACACGTGGAAAAAGCAAGCTGGCAACAGCTGTCAAAAGGACGCGTGCCGTAAAACTCGCGCCCACGCGCCTGAAAAAGCGTCTGGAATGACCATATACTGTCACGTCGTCATAACTTCCTGCACGTCCTGAAGCCGTCAGAAGAAACCGTCAGGAGACGCCAACGTCACTTCAACAGTTTGGACTGTCCTTATCCTTTCACCAACTCTTCGAATTTCAAAAAGATTCAAAAATAAGAGGGAATATACCCCCTTACCTTGGAAAGCAAGATACCGTAAGACAAGTGCGGGTACAGTGTCAAGGCGAAACCCTTCACATACTTAGCACTTGCAGGGAATTGAAACCAAGAAGGATCTTATGGGCCATGCTTGCGGAAAGAGAAATAACACCTCCGCATGGCGGGAACGTTGAGAACTAGATTGTTTGAAACTTCAAGGTGGAAGTGGTGGTTTAACAGAACTGATCACTATGTCCAAAACTACCAAAACCTCGTGAAGAATCTATACAAGTGAAACTCAACGCTCCCGACTTGCGAAGAGATTAAACATCTACCCGCATCATGACCAAAGATCAGGCAGAAAAGTCGGGAATTTCTGCAAGTGACATTAGGAAAACTGCGGGAAGAATCCCCACGAAAAACCTTAAAAAACAAAAACCCCTCTTTAAAACCCCTTGCTTAAAGTCCAAAAGTTCACCTCATTAACAATTCATGAGAAGAACAATGGACTGGGGGACTTGAAGAGGTAGGTCCCAGCAAAGCCCAGTTGGACCCGCAAGACACACCTTGAAGAGGTACGTCTGCGCAAGGACCGGCTGGTTCCGCAGGACCCACCATGCTCAGAGAGATGAAGACCTTACACGCAGTAAGCCAGCTGTTCATGCAGGAAAGCCTCCCTTGGTACAGTACCCTACCTGTTCCCGCAGCTGTGGGTACAAGCCAAGAAGGAAGGCTACCCGCACTAACAGTAAGGCTACACGCATAAGGCACTAACTCTTATACTTCAGCAATGTCACCTGAGGAAGGAATGAGCAAGGCGGGAATATTCCCGCCCAAAAGAGCCAGTCCGTACGCTTCTGGAAGAACTTTTATACTATACCTGCCAAGGTATGGACAAAATAGACAAGATCTAACCAAAGCAGCCCATGAACCAATCACAGGGTGACAGCTCACCGACAATAGTACGAGGAGGAGCACGCTCCAGTACAAAATGTCACTATCAGCCGCTGCCTACCCACCAACTCCCATCGTAGCACGTACGTAGCATATAGTTGGTGGAAAAGGAGTATTATACAGCTGGCCGTACCTGCTTGGAAACCTACCTTCGGCTATAAATACTCCAACATCTTGGAACGGTATCATCATCTTATCCTCTCTCTAGCTATTTCTCTTAATATACACTTATATTCAGAGCAATCTAGTCTGATTCTCACGACGGAGGGTGGTCATAAGGAGGAACCCCCCCCCCCCTTCTCAGTGACGAGCTCACGGTGTCTGTTTTGCAGGTCAAGAAGAATAACCATATTTGCCGGACCTAACCCTCGTGGGAAACATCTACTTAACCCTAAGATTATCCGTAATCTGCCGGGGTCATTTAGTGTTTCTTCAGTAAGTTACCATGATATATGATTCCCAATATAATAAATTTACTATTTTTTTCTTATTATTATTTTTTATTTAACATCGTTTAGACTAGCTTTAATGCCCGGTTGAACTTTTTTGAGACGAAATATGGGCTACTTGCCTACTTAAACAACGGGAGTAGATTTTTCTTTGTTTGAATATAAATAACGGTTGACTATTATAGAAGATTATCAAACATAACTAACGGAGGGTTATACATGATAAAACGTTTATCTAACATACGCATTCCTGTAAATTATAGTTGTGGAGTGTTATAAGGGTATGTACGTTTTTACAATAAACCACATATGTATCTTAAAGTGTAATGATTAAATGCACATTATTTATTATACATGTTTTTAACTAAAAAGAAGGCGATGATGATGTGGTTGTGGAAAATACCCCTTAAGGGACATTAACCGTCACGCATGGTCTAATTCTAAAAGATAAGGTGGTTGTGAAACATAAAAATATAAATAATAATTAGTTTTTATCTCTCGTATTATAGGGTTGCTTTAAATTGCTCGTTTCTAATATTTATATATTTTTAGGATTTTTAATTTATTTATTTTAAAAAAGTTAATTATAGTATTCGTTTCTAATATTTATATATTTTTCAGATTTTAATTTATTTATTATAAGATTGTTAATAATATACTTAAGATTTGATGATAAAAGAGTTTCACAAATAAATGAGATGCTATAACCCGGTTTAAAAGCTATACGGGTTTGATGAGATGCATGACCCGCATATTCTTTTACCATTAAATTGTTTCTTGATTATAAAAAATAAATTTAAGAAAAAAATCGGATACTAATTTTTAGTATATCCCTATTATATAGGATTTTGATATCAACTAATTTTTAATTTTAATAAGATGCTATTACTCGTTTAAGTACTATCTGAGTTTGGTATATCAATACATTTTAATTCAGGTCAAATACATAAAAAATCTTAATTTAAAATAAAGTTATATGTTAGTTTGAGAGAATTTATAGAGATTTTGTTCATATATGTTTAAGATAAGAACAAATAACACTTCATTTAAAATAAAACACAACGGTTGATGCTCCACCGCTCTACGATTTTAGGGGTCCTAGTCTACGTCTAAACATTGAAAATGCATGCGTTTCTTCACTTTCAAATAAAAGGCTATTTTTTAATTCATAAAATAAAACTTTTTTGATGCCTACATTCCAATAAAAGGAGCTCTATAATCTATATAGCATCTAATCAAGAGTCAGGACTGAGTATTTTGTTAAGACCATCGGCCAATTTGTGGCGTTTTGAGGGGTGAAAACGCCGGGGAACACCGCCTTCTAGGTGTTTTGGGGAGGCGTTTCCTATAAAACGCTAAGAAAGCACAAATTCTGAGGATTTTGTGAGAGTGGGAGGAGAGAGAGGGGGCGTTTTGGAGTCTTTTTCTCACCACACCCACATTTTGCAAAATGCCCAAAAACTGACTAAGCGCCACATGACGTAAAATGCCCGAGTGCGTAGTTTTGACTACGCATGGTCTAAGAAAAAGTAAAATAAAATTGAATTTATATAATTCAATCTATCATAGATTTTACACTCAATTTACATTTGATTTATGCTTGATTTTGCGAGTTCGTTTTTCCATTTCGCTCATCATCATTGTTGTGAGAATTTTAGTGACTATCAAATATATTACATAGAGATTTTATTTTATTTCTTGTAAAGGAAAAATCCATCAAAACAAAAATATCATCATGTACTGAGATAAGATATTTGCACGTGGTGGTAGTACTGTGGTGCCTCTCGAAGAAAATTTCACCAGCTTTGTGTTTTGTACTCATTTGGGCCCACTTTATGGGCTCAATTTGAGATGTTGGATAGCCTTAGTATCTTCAATTGTGTTTGGTAGGTTTTGACGTTGATACCGCAGGTGAAAGATAAAAGTGTTATTAGTCAGATTTAGGTATGCATAAACCAGTTAACCGAAAACCGGTTAATTTAATAACCGGTTAGTGGTCAATGGTCAACTAACCGACTAGACCAGTTAATCAGGTCGGGTACCAACCGGTTTTCAAGCAGAAAAACCCTAACCGGTATGGTTAACTGATAAATAACTGAAGAAAACCCGGATTTAGAAAAATATATTTAAAAAAACCTAAAACCGGTTTCAGTTAAGCGGTTCCGGTTTCTAGGCCAAATGTATAACCCGGTACTAACTTCCGGTTTTTTCCTGGTAGAAACCGGCTAGAGAGGGACCACTTACTAACCAGTTAGAGAAACCGGTTTGGATGTGCACCGAGTCAGATTGTCGGCATTGATTATAAGACGAATATAGATCGGATTATTGGAATCCAATTTGCCTAATTTCTAAATCATACGAATTATAAACCAAACACCACCTTACTTGGATCAAACTATCAAAAAAAAATCTTGAATAACAATAGTCAATAAAAATGCTTGTTTTTATCTACAGATCTGGTTTTTCAGCACAAGGTAGCATTTTTGTTACAGGCACACTAACAATCTTCATCTACCTACTCCTGCTGTTTCACCACAAGAAACCAAAACAAAAAAAAAGTACCTTTCGAATGTGGGTTAATGAAAGAATCGCCTACGACAACGGGCTGATCCATGCACTTCATACTCGGCTTTCGTGACACGCATCGCCATCAAAATCAGGGCTAGATGGCAATAACGACCCCTTCGCCAAAGACCTAATATAGGGCTGCGAATACAGGATATATATTTCCCAATTATAAGATACTAAAAGCGGGAAAATAATTCAAAGCAAAAATTGCTGAAAATGATTATTACTCACTCTTCTTGAGTTGTTATTTTCACTTTGTACACATCTGGAACAAGCGGTCGCAAATCGCTTTCTCTGCAATCAACTCAAATTTGATCCCTAGTGGATATAAGAATAAAGATTTAAACACAAAAGTGAAACTCACAATCTTTTGGCAAAACCGGGAAATAATGTGCTTCCACCAGTCAATATGATACTGAAACACAAGTTTTGACTTAAAATCACGATTCATATATCAAATCAAGAAAGACAAAGAAGATGTGAAATTCACGCGACCCACGAAATGAATAATAATAATAATAATTAAACGTCAAATGCCAATTACCTTTCGTAAACCACACGATGAAGATAAGGGTGACAAGAATTAACCGCTCGAAAGATACATTCCGCCAGTCCAGCTTGATTCATTCCTGAATAATACGCAAAATTCCATTTAAAACTTAAAACAAAATGAATTCATAACCCGGTTCAAGCGGTTGTATAATTTTTTAACCCAATCCAACACAAGTAAAATACCCGTTTTTTAAACATTGCTCATAATCAGTTTAGGAAAACAAGAAACACAATATAGTTAATTTGGTTGTAAAAATAGAACGTAAGCAATCATTTCTTCTTTAGGATGATTTGTTTTATTTTTGTTAACTTGATATTTGATAAGAATGCTCATCTTGTTACATATAAATAATTTGCATTGATTTAGTGGATCTAATCTTGGACACTAATTAAGCACAATCCCAACCAAACATCTTATCATTAGCCGGTCTAATCTAATGGTGGAATTGACACATTATGATAATCATGGATATGAATCCAATATGTCACAAAGCATGTAACATTCAAGATTGGATATTACAATCATAATAAAATATATATATATATATATATATATATATATATATATATATATATATATATATATATAATAAATGAAGAAAATTAAAGGGAAAATTCCCAAAATGTCTCGTTTTAAAAGAGAGATTCCAAATATGTCCCTTCAAAATTCAAATTCCTTTTTTGTCCCTTTATTAACTCGTCTTCAGCTTTACGTTAGGAAATCGAGACGATATGTTTCTTAACTCGTCGTCTCCCCTCCATATTAGCTCATAACCCGTCACCTCCCCACCATGTTAGCTCAAAACCCATCGTATACGCTCCTTGTTAGCTCAAAACCCGTCGCATCCACCCATGTTAGCTAAAAAAAATCTACCTTATCTTTACTAAAACAAGGATCAAAAACTTAACCGACTATATCAATTCTGAGTGAGGTTAACCACCAGGACCGACCATAAGGTGGGGCTGGGTGGTCAATGGCCACATGTCCGACACCCCTCTAGGCCCATTTTTTAAAAATTATATGTATTTCTTTTAAAACAATATGTATATTTAGTGTTTAAATTACATTACATAACTACTAGCTTGGTCTAGTGGCAAATGAATATTACTTATAACCCAAAGGTTACGGGTTTGAGTCTCATTTGAGGTATGTTTAATCCTATTTTTATAAAGAAAAAATTACACAACCCAAATTATAACAAAGTAAGCTCATATAAAAATTAAATTGTTTAAACCCAACAAAATACTCCTTTTACTTAAGGCCCAAAAAAAAATTCGTCTTCGGCCCAATTTTTTTTTCGCTTTCTTTGAGCCGGCTCTGTTAACCACCTTTGATCGATAATTAGTAACTAGGCGGAGTTATAGAGAGTCACCTCAGTGCCATACCTTGTAGCGATTATGTAAGCATACTTTTATGACATTGGTCCAGATTAAGCCAAAAAAAAGTAAAACTTTAAGCAAAAAGCTACCTTCTTGATGCATGCCGCAATGGCGGTACACTCAACGACATCATAAAGATCAAGAGCTTGAGAAGCCGAATCCATTGCATGAACTTGCATCTTCAATGGCATATATGTATCCTTCACATATGCTTTACCTTCCAACATTCTTAATTTCACCCTTAAAAATCAAAATTCTTTAAACTCATACTAACTCATCAAAATATTGAATTTTGAAAAATGGGTGTGAACTTGTGAATGTTGATGAGATAATATAGGCCATAAACTTCAATGTCATTTAACAAACATGAAAGTTCTAGTTGATGATTTTAGAAGTATTCAAGGGTCCATTACATAGGTGTGGGAAAATATGTATGGTGGCATGTTTTGTTGTTTTCCATAATAAGATCAACATATACCCATGTTGTTAGTTGTTATCTTGTTGACACCCATGAGTTGTGACTGTCGTGTTTTGTGTATAAAGTGCGCATCTTTTGTTCTTTTTTCGTTATTTAAGGGAAAGTTCGACACGTAACATGTTATATAAGATGACACATAAGATGTAACACGAAAATATTATGTGTCAAGAGGGTATTTGCACAAGTTTGAACAATCATATGTGTAGCTAGCTTATTGGGTACGAAAAGAATTGTACAATGTTATAAAAATCAACGTGTGACATATTATTCATTAAAATTTATTAATTGTGAAATTGGTGTTGTTTCACAAAAGAGTACTACTCATCGATAGTACTTACTTTGCTTTGTGTACATCAACATCTAGCATCCGTTTTGTATAAGTTTAACTTCCAGTCAACAAAAACACTAAATACGCCTGTGGGTAAAAGTCTAGTTAATATTAAATAAAATTATGAAAAGAGTTTAGATACGTAGATGTAAAACCATCATATGCATTTGCGTACATAATCATATGTTTTATTTGATTGAAAAGAAGATATTCTCTCCCCATTTTACCACCTTTTTGTATACTCGCACCAATCAAACTCCTCGTGTCAAGCATCTGCATAATACAAAACCGAGGAAAAGGAGCATTGCAGATTTTCAGTCAGTTGTCCAACTGATATAAGGTTACACTTAAAATCTGGGTCATAAAGGACATCTTTTAATTTAAGACCGTTCCCTAGAGTGCAATCGCCTTCCCTTGATTATGTATATGCATTTTTGTAAAGGGGCAAAACTTCGTCCGCCTCTCGTGGTCAGGTTCCAGGCTCACCGCTCATGCCCAGAGTGAGCATGTGTCAAAGTGACGTTTAATTTCGTTACGCTTAAAGTTGTATCATATAATAGAGAACTCTTACATGCTACATGTAATAAATTGAAGTATGTTACATCATTTGAAGTATTAAATGTTTTGTTGTAAAACTGAAAACATTATAAAGTCAATATATATATATATAGAGAGAGAGAGAGAGAGAACTGTTGTTTTCGTTTTGGTTTGATCAAATTTGCGGTTTTAATCCAACCATTTCTAATATATGGTTGTCATCCAATAGTTTTGTTTTCATTTGCAATTTAAACCAGATCCAACTAGCCCCGTTAACTATGTTCATTGAACCCGTCAGCTTGTGTAATCATTTGGCCCCTTTATCTATCAAATGTGTCATGATCGAAGCCACCAGAGATGAATCCTAATTCTCGTTTGTTCATGTAGAGTTTGTGGAAGGAAAAGGAAAGAACAACGAAGATTAAAATGGGATTTGGGAATTAGGTCTGGCTTTATTTGGGTAGAAAAAGAACAAAATTGCCCCTCATGCAAGGGACACGCTGATGAATAGGATGCCAATGGGTCGCATTTAGGTATTTCCAAACTCATACCCGGTTATGAAAGTCCGTCCCAAACCCGTCCCAAACCCATCGGGTTTTAATCGGGTAATTACCCGTCGGGTTTCGGGTTTCTTATTGGGTTTTGATAAAATTCTCGCCGGGTATACCCAGATCAAAACCCGTTAAGTTTCTTCCGAGTTTTGACAAAATATTACTAATCGATTACAAAGATGGTTACCATAAAGATAAAATGTTTATAATAATTAACATAAACAAGTTTTGACAAATAATATATTTGGAATATAGTATATATATAATATAATAAGATATATCTGGATATATAATCGGGTAAATGAGTTTATGTTATCGGGTAATCGGGACGGGTAATCGGGTATATTAGAAATCTCAAACCCGTCCCAAATCCTAATGGGTCGGGTATTACCTGTCCCATTTATGTCGGGTTTCGGGTTTTCCCATCGGGTTCGGGTTTCATTGCCATCCCTACTGATGAATTTAACTACCAGAGTTAACAAGATTAGTTAGATCAAGTTTAATTACAAGTGAAAATAAAACTATTGGACAAAAAAATTAAATTTATAACTATCATATTAAAACCGTAAACATAATAACGAAAACCGCAATTCTCTGGTATATAAATAAACAAAAGAAAACCCAATTTTCTTCTCTTAACGGCCCAATTTTCACAATCATATTCATAGCTTGATAAAACCCTAGCGGCCGTCTATAAATACCAACCCACAATCTCCACAAATCACAACCCAAAGTTTTATCTTCATCATATAATCTTATTCACAATCAAACAGAATGTGAAGGTATTTGCTATTTTGTTTTAATTTTACAATTCAGTGTTTTTTGTTTTTGTTTTTGTTTTTGTTTTCGATCTTGATTTAATATAAAATAAATGACAAGCATATGTCTGAATCACACTGTGTTGTTAAATCTAATATTCTCTATGAGGCCAACCATTATTATTTTATTATTGATATTGTTTTTTAAACAAATTGCCATTGATTATTTATACCCATTTTTTTTATTATGTTTGATCCTGAGCTGAGCTTTCGCTTGTTTAAGGTACTACCAAAGCTTGGGTCAGCTTAGACTCATTTAATATTTTTATAATTTTTTTTTGTTAGAGCTGGGAAACTCAATTGATGATTGTTTGCATAGTTCAAATGACAATATTAATTATGTGATTATTAATTATTTTATAATCTTTCGCTCCTATCTGATGAGTTTTTGGTTTGATTTCTTTTGTAACTTTTTTTTTTGTTATTATTATAACCAAGAGATTCAAATGATGCTAATTTATTTTCATGGTTCGAATGACAATGTTACGTGATTATAAACTTTCACTATTGTCTGATGAGCTCTTGGTTACTTTTGATTTTTATCTTGATGATTTCTTGTATGAATATCTTTTAGAATGTGGTCTTGAATAGAATATTGGATGTGATATTGATGATATGTTTTTTTAAATTTAAAGTAAAAAAAATATTTAAAAGCATATTATTTAAATAGATTTTTTAGTTTTACATCTTCTCACTTTTTCTATTCTTGGATAAGAATTGATTTTGTTAAAAAAATCTTATTTAAATAATAATATATTTACATATATCTTTTTATATGTAAATATTTGATTATTAGTTAATTTATAAATTTTGTTAATTTTTTTAGTAGGAATTTTTAAACAGAATTTATTCATTTCCAATAAGATTAAAAGTGAGAAAATTTAATGTTAAAACATGTATTTTGGAATCCTATTGTTAGAGACGATGACAGGGAAGGAACCGGTTGATCCAATGCTTGACGAGTGTCTAACCTTGCATTCCTAGCATATGAATGCCTTAGCTGATGGTTCTGTGTTTCGGATCCATTGCTTCTAAATGAGAATGTTGATGAAAATAGTTTGATTTTGCTGGTGAAAATTGGAGTGCAATGCTCTTCCGAGTCTCCACAAGATCGAATGGATGTTAAGACCGTTGTATTCATGAATTCTTGTTAATAATGGATGGAACTCAATCTTGACATGTTAAAAAGTCCCTCACCAAATTCTGCGACCCAAAAAACTAGATTGTGATTGTGTCGTAATTGCGTTACATCGTTTAAATCTAAACTAGAGGTGCACAAATCGGGTTCAAATGGAAAACCCGAACCGGTTTTTTCACACCGGGTTGTAAAATGGCACCGGTTCCAATCAAGAACCGGTTCGGTTCCCGACCCGAACCGATGCCCAGATATGCGAACTTTTAAGAACCGGGTAGGGTATGAACCGGAACCGGTTTTTACGTAAAAACCGGTTCCACCGGTTTTTTTTGAAATTTAAATATCAGAGCCGTTAGGAACCGGTTCCAACGGCTATATAGCCGTTTTTGACCGTTGGAACCGGTTTTTTAACTATAAATAAGTTATTTTCTTACTATAAATAGCAAGGTTTGTTTGTTTACTTGTTAAACCACTTCCAAAACTATAAAACACACTCCAAACCACAATTAACCTTAAACCGACAACAAATGACAACCAATGATGACGTTGTTATGGTGATCGAAACAACAAGATGCCCCGATGTTTGGGTTCATAACGATTTGTGTCTCATGACCAACTCACATGAGTTGGCACGTTGCAAATATTGCTCGAAGTTTCTTAAAGCAGGGTCCAACTCGACATTACCGTTGGAACCGGTTCCAACGGATCTATTGTCTCAAAAACCGGTTCCAACGGCTATATTACCGTTGGAACGGCTAATTGGTGTCTAAAAAACAGGTTCCAACGGCTATATTACCGTTGGAACCGGTTCCAACGGCTAGTTTGAATTTTGTTTGACCCTTCAAAAAAAACCCGTCGAAACCGGTTTTTCCGGGTACGAACCGAACCGGTTCCAATTAAGAACCGGGTAGGAACCGGGTTGGAACTGGTACTGACATACAAATAGGAGAACCGGGTACGATTTTCGGGTACAAAAATACCCAAACCGGGTATTGTTCCAACCGGGTTGGAACTGGAACCGGTTCCGGTTCGGTTCCACCAGTTAGGTTCCGGAACCGGTTTTTTTGTGCACGTCTAATCTAAACAAACGTTTGTTCTTGAGAAACATTTACAGTTCCACCAATCCAACTATAAACTTAAAATAGAAACATTTACAGTTCCACCAATCCAACTATATTATTTCAAATTTTTTATAATCTTATTAGACTGTGTTGTGGTGAGATTGCCACAACACGTTCTTTTGCGATATAAAACAATTTCATCCCCTTTTAACAAGCGTCAACCCCATCTTCAACCTCTTGGCGTGCTACTGAAAACGAGCCAATGAGCTCAAGGTGGTTGGACTACAATCAAATTCAATTAATGATAATTAACCTTTTTAATTCAATTAATACGTGATGTGTGTATACAAACCAAAATGATTATAAACTTATTTAGTTGAAACTATACTCAACTATATATAATTTATGAGTTAGTTAACACCGCACCATCTTGATTTTCGAGAGATGTCATAACACTACAACAATGCTCCACAACTAAGGGTGGCAATCTTGACCCAAACCCTATCAAATAAGTTAATTTGAGTTGTTTTAAAAGTTAAATGAGTTGGTTTGGGTCAAAGGTTTTAACTAAATGGGTCAAAATAAGTCATTTGAAATTCCATCCTTTTATTTTCGGGTTAAAATGGGTCGACAAGTTCAAAGAAATGGGTCGATGTGGGTTAGTGTTCTAAGGAAATGTGACAAGTTTCGGATCGGAACGGGTTTTCGTACAAGACAGATTTCAGCACGAAACGGGTTTCAGATTGGAACGGGTTCAGTTCAGGTTTCAAGCCAACACGAGTTTTCACCTGTGACGTGTTGGGTTTTGGTTGCTTTTGTTTCTTTTTGGTCGATTCTGGACTCGTTTTTGTTCGTTTTTTCAGTTTTGTTTTTGTTCGGTTTGAATTCTTTTAGATTCGTTTTGATTGATTTTTTCGATTTCAATTGATGTTGTCCGGTTTTGGCTTTTTTGTTTCATTTTCGTCGATTCTATCGGTTTCGGTTCGATTCTTGGTAGTTTTTTTTACGGAACGACGACAACTTAGTAAACATTTTAGTGTTTTTACCTTTTTTGTTTATGATTTATATTTTGAGTTATAATTTTTTATTATTATTTTTGAATATTGTTTTGAAAGTTTCTGATCTTAATAGAAAACCTCTAAAAAAATAATAAAAAAAATCATAACTTAAATTATTAATAAAAACGAAAAATCTAAAAAAACTAAAATGTTATGCCGTTATTCTCGTTCACACAAAAAAAAACTCAAAACCCTGTTCGACCCTAACCTATTTCGACCCAAACCAAAACAACCCTTTTTTTAATTGAGCCGTTTTGACCCAAACTCATTCTGACTTATACTCGTTTTGACCCATGACTCATTCGACCCAACCCAACTCATTTGCCACCTCTATCCGCAACACATAATAATCTTGTCTCACTTGGAAATTTGTATGCTTCCCACCCACCACCCGCCCATTCACAACGCACCTTCTTTTCCCGCCAAAAACAAAACATGTCATACACATTACACACACTGATTCTACCATTTATTAGTTAGTGACATTGTAGCAACAACCACTAGTACCACATTCTTTCTAGTCACACACATAAACCAAACAAAACAAAAGCAAAAAACATGAAGGGAACATCATATATTATAATATGGTTAACTATACTTCTAGTCCTCATTCTAGCCATGGTATTAGGCTTAATTCTACTTCTCTTAGCTGAACTGTACTGCTCTCCACTCAACCGCCACCGCCGCGGCCGCCACCTCACTACTCCCACCAACACCACCACCATAAACAACTCTCCAACCCATTCAGACCCCTTAACTGACATAGAAAAACAAGAAGTTGCCACCAATGGAACCCAAAACGGATGCTCACCGGTTTATATATCGAATCCGATACATGGTGAAGCGAATGGGACACCGTTTGAGATGCCAGAGAGTTCCCCGTCACGGCTGGAAGTTGGAGATGATGAGAGTGATACGAATAGTAATAATTGGGCTACTACTTCAATTTTTCACCGTTTGAGTGATCCTTACGACAATTTTTCACCCCTCTCATATTAAATATATATACATATATATAGGGGAGAGATATTTGAGAAGTTGATAATTTGTAAGAAATTTAAAAACTCAATTTTAGACCACACATTTAATTAACTGAGTTATAATATGTGACTGAGATTAAATTTGATTAAAAAATGAATCAAGAGAGAGAATAAATATTTTTGTTGATTACACAAGTTTAAACTTTAGTTACACATGTGTAAAAAGTCGATTCAGTGTGTTAAAAATTACGGTAATTTTTTGTACATTACTTGTATTTACGTATTACACATGTGTAGAAAAAATCAAAAATAAAATTTGTTACGTTGAGTTCTTTCGAGTTCTTAAAACTCAAAGCGGTTCTCAAAAGAAATCAATCACACACACATATATATATATATTCTTCTATATTTTATTATTTTTTTCTTTATAGTTTGTTATGTTCTTTTTTAGTAACTATTTGCTGGTTTAGATTAATTATTTTATGAAAATCAATGTAAAAATTCGTTAGTTATAAACGAAACCATAAAAATCCTACGTGTTGCGATGTGGTCGCTACTCCTTTTTTTGGAGTCACCAGATTTACTTGATTTTTAAATGGTGGCTTCTCATGCATTTGACCCGAATTCATTGGTATGAGTCTCATCAAACCAGATATTTTCTTAAACGAGTTATAACATCTCAATAAATTAAAAACTAATATTACCAAATATTTGATATAAAAATCCTATAAAGTAGGAATTTACTAAAAATTAATATATGATTTATTTTTATAAAAAGATATATATTATTTATAATTAAAAAACCAAGTGTATAGTAAAAAAAAATAAACAGGTCTTGGGTCTTATCAAACACATATAACTTTTAAACCAGGTTATAACATCTCATTTATTTATGAAACAATTTATTATAAAACCATAAGTATATTATTGACTTTCATACAATAAAAAAATAAAAAGTTCAAAAAATAAATAAATATTGAAAACAAATAATATAAAGCAACCCCCACGGAGGATAAAAACTAGAATTTATATAAAACAAAATAATATATTTATGTTGGTCTTAATTTTTTGGAAAATTGAATTCTAAGAATCCCAACTAATTACAATTGGCCGATAATAATCCCAACTTAGAAAATAGTTGTCACCGCTCCCAACTTTCATACTGCTTGTTTTCATTACACCTCTTTAAAAAAAACTTAACGGCGTTAAGATTTTCCAAATTTCAAATTTATGTTTTAGGGATTTCGTTCGGAATTAGAATACGAGTCGATTGATGTTTAACTTACCTCAAAACGATGGCCCGAATGACTAAAGGATGCTTCAATTCCGGTGTGTAAACTTTTATTCAACAAAAATCAAGTTGTTTGAAACACTGTTTCGATGTAAGTTTTACATTTTTACATCAATGATTCGTATCCTTATTCTCGAAAGCCCTAAAACATCAATTTGAAATTTGGTAAAAACACCTAACATCGTTAAGTTTTTTAGCAGAGGTTCAATGAAAACAAATTGTGTGAAAATTAGGACCGGTGACAGTCATATACTTGATGTACCGTTTTCTTTTTATTTGTTAACTTCTTTTTATAAGTGTATATAAATTATTGTAAGAACTTGAAAATATTAACTATCCCATGATTTTGATTATATAATCCATCTGGCCATTCGGAATTCATATCCACTGTTCACTTTTAAAATTCAATATATTAAAATTTATATCCCAACTATTGAAAAAACAAAACATCGTGCAAAGCCCGCTCAATATCCCAAAAATTTCCAAACTTTTACTAGTTAGGCGCTATATCTACCCCACCAAACCCTATTCAAACTCCCAAAGTAAAGCTAGCGTCCAGTAGCTTCTTCGATCCAAACCCTAAACGATGCATTTATTAATTAATCAATTTGAAGCTTTTTTACTCCATTCGAAGAACCTAAACGACGAACTCTAACTTGGGTTATCTTCAGTTTGAAGCTTTTTACTCCAAGTTTCATGAAAAGGTAATGTTTTGAAGCTTTATATATATATATATATTAGAATAACTATGTGGTTCCTTGTTAGTTGTTCAATCATTAAATTTCATGTAAATGCCTCAGTTTTTTAATACATGTGTATTTGCATAATTGCAACTTCAATTGCTACCTATGTTCTCTGTTGCATATATTAATCTCTGTTTGTATATTCATTATTTACTAACAAACCCGTAAGTATTTACATACATGTTGTATATATTTATGCTAATCAAAATTTTAACTCTGACAACTTTTAATAGTATGATTTATTTAAAGGTACACAGGATCATTCAGATTACGGAATTATTCAAAAAGGCCACAAAACCAGAAAATTGCATTGGATATGGTTAATGTAAGTTCTCTTTTGTTCTTTCCAGATTGTTTATGGTTATGCTTAGTTAACAAACGGTTAATTCAATCAAGTATTTAGTGTTGTCTCACAACCTAACAGATGGGAGTCTGGTTATTGTATTATGATGGCTATGTATAATTTTGTCGTTAGTAACAAAGAACATACAGTAAACATATTTTATTAACTCTTATTTATTTATGTTTAATTGCAATGTATATTAAAATGTAATCTAACTTTTATCTATATTTATGTTGTAGCTGGTAAATAATAAAAGAATGGTTCGTTGAGATGAAATTAACGAAATTGTAGAGCGTACTTTAAAGGTGTTTATGTTATTACTTGGTTATTGTGAGGATGTGGAGGATGAACGAAGGTAAGTATATTAGTATGCTATCTCTTTTGTACATATTATATTTTTCATTTTCTTCATTTTTTAGAGTTAATTACACGAATGGTTAAGTCACTTTGACCCGTTTGTCCACTTTGATTAGTCATCCATCCATCTAACCCCAATGCCTACACGCTAAAGAGTTTGTGACAACATAGATCACATGCAATATCAGCTAGGAGCCCCAAAGGGCTTTGTATTAACTTATGCATTTAAATTCTTCTTTGATTCTATAGGTGGATCTTGTTTTATTTTAATCTTTAATGGTAGCTAATAGACTCTTTTTTGTGTATTGATCAGTGGCAAAGAGATTGTAGCTTATGGTTATTGTGGTGGATAAAGGAGGTTGCTTGAAGTCTAAAGGAAGTTTTTAAATAGTTGTTTATATTTGAGTTATAGTGAGTGTTTGGATATATTTGTAAGTTTAAGTGAATGCTTTAGACTATGTATGGATGTTTGGCTATTTTATATAAATATCTTTCTGTTTATATGATTTTGAATTAATCGGTATGGAACAAATGGTGAATTGTAAATTAGATAAATAATATATGAATTAAATATGAAAATGAATTGATATTTGGTTGAAATAAGGCGGTTTTGGTTTTAGTATATTTAGGTTAAATAAGGTGGTTTTGTTTGTTCAAATAAGGCAGTGGATACATAGTGTATTTAGGTTAAATAAGGCGGTTCCAGTTAGTTCAAATAAGGCGGTGCATATGTTCAAATAACGCGGTGTATATCAAATATAACGATGGCTTTTAAGGCGGTCTGTTAAACGTTATATTTGAATGAAAACCGTGATATTTGCTCTTTATTTTTGTACTAGTGACTTCTCCTTCGTTGTGATTAATGAAAATTGAGTCTCACAATAAATAAACTTGTCATTTTATGTGATCAGTTGGGGTGGTTTTATATTATTTGAGTAACATTTGTTTAGAACAATGATTTTCTTGTATGTTAAGTCACTGCATTTTTTAATTTGGAGGGTCCTGTATTCCTACTCTGGTCAGACTGTGTTGTCTTAACCAGGCTTATGCTGGCTTCAGAGTTTGGCTTGGGCAGTACCCCGGGAAAACACACCGTCAGCTTCCACTTGACAGTGGTTGTGTCGCCACAAAAGCTGAACTTTGTGACGTAAGACATGGTGGGACTAAAACCCGGGTGAGTTCGGGATTCGAACTAACAACCACGCAATGCCTATCTCAAATATTTCACTATTAATATCCACTCAAACTGTCATAAGTGGGGGATTAAACTTAGGTATTCATAGGAGAACGCAAGCCCCGTACCACTAGGCCAAAAGTAGTGGATATTTGAGTAACATTTACTCACTTAAAAAACATTTTAGCTAATAATAAATCAAGTTTAGTCAAAAGTTTATTGGAAGTTTTAATTGAGTCGAACTTAAATGAGTCAGAGCTGAAGATAGAGTGAAAAAAATAAGTGTGCTTAATAATCCGAAACTCGCTTATCGAGCTCTACTAACCTAAATTGGCTTGTTATCTGTATACGATGTTTTAGCTACACATATGTGAACAATAATTTGCCTTTTATTTCAATGTAAACACTGCTCATTAACGAATGAGAATATTCGTTAATAGTGTTTGATTTTGAGTTAATATAGTAATTAAAAGTTTATTAACAGAAATACAGAATGAGAAGAATAATTTGGAGGGTGGGAATGATTAACGAATAAAGTTATCTATTTTTCATTCACTCAAAAGATGATGGAGAGCATAAAATTTTGACCATAATTCTTCTGAAATAAACACCTTATTCAGGTTAATAAAGTAAAAAAATTATATGAAAGCATGTAAAAGTGAAACATGTTTTCTTGTCTTGTTCATAGACAGAGAAAACCAAAACAAAATTACTGACTTTCTCCATGTGATGCCTTCTGTCTCTTGTTCCACAATGGTCTTAAAAAACAAGTTCGCTTTACAAATTTATATATTCATATGTTAAATATATGGTTACAAAATAATTTGAAACATTCATCCACTATATTGGTTTAGTGTAAGATAAAACATATCTCAAATCTTGTAACTCATGAGTTTCAAAATTCAATTTACATTCAACAGTTGATACCTTGCATCCAAATGAAAATGTTGTCTTGTTCAACAACTTTGCATATAAAATAATAAGACAAATCATACTTCAAAAGGAATATAAATATACACATTAAAATCTCACAAATCACCTCCATTGGCCAAATATGTGTACTTCAGGCATTTATGAATTATGATGATACATTGTTGTACAATGCAAAGTTAACAATAACATTAATGTAATCTTAAATAGGCTCTGTTTAAGTGTGTATATATCACTTATGTAAACTTATTACATGTCACCCATCTTATTTCTAAGCATTAAAAAGAAATACATACTCTAAATTCTATTGCTTTTACGGTGAGAGGTGGTTTACCTACTCAACCAACCAATATGATACTGTCACCTCAGACCAAATCCTGAACTATCCAAAATTACCCAGTTTAAGGTCGGTTCGTGTTCGGTTGGCTAGAAAAGTGATGGCTCGGGTTCGGATGGCTAACAAACGGTTGGGTCGGAATGGGTTGGTATCGATTTAGATCAATCCTTGGTCTATATATCTTTGCGTTTGAACCCGGCGATCTTTTTCTTGAAGAAGCTTCCATTTTCTTGTAAGTCAAGAGAGTGTATATAGAGCTCCAAGTAATCCATCAAGAACAAATTGATATAACTCTCCAAATCATTAACCACACAAAACAAATATTGAATAACTCTCAGTATAGTGTAGAAGAAATATAACTCAACAACCCATGTTACACATAATTCGTGTTTCTCTTTATGAACCCTAAATCGGTTGCATCTTATGTGATTCTATTTATAACCAAATATGACATACTTGTCAATATTGGTCACTCAAGCTCACCGACTTGTGACTTAGAGTCTTAAATTACCAACACTCCACCCCGTTTACCCTTAATCGATAGTATTGGTATGTTTGGACTTCTTAGCTAAAAACATTTTTTTTGTAATTAAATAAAGTTACTACAAACCGATTACAATAAAGTGGCAGGCAAACGGACAACAAGCTGCGCCACAACCCCCTTTTGAAAGGAAAGCCAATCCTACTTTGGTTCGATTTCTCTCTTAATTAAATATCTTTATTCTTAGTAATTTCCTTGCAAACATAAATCGAAAGTACAAACACAAACAACTTGAAAAAAAAAACCTCGGATTTAATTTCGATCTTGACACTCAAAATGGTTGAACCGTCTAGAAGAACATATGTTTAATCTTAAACTTTGAAATTACATGATAATTGTTATGAATTTTGAAGTAAATTGAAGTGGGGACTTACTAAGAACAAAAGTCTTAATCAAGTATGAAGATTCGAGGTCGACTCATTGTCAACCAGGACCAATGCCTTTATACGATATGCCGATTCTATGCTGACTCGTTGTCACCTAGGACCACACTAAACGGTTGGTTTGTATTATTGAGGTTATGATGAAATATGTTTATTTATTGTTACTCTTTATGTCAAACAATTTTTTATTTCTTTAGTGATAAAAATCATAGAAATTTAACGAATCTATTTTAGTTTTCTTTGTAATCAGGGCAAGCTTGAGAATGTACGGATCCTCAATATAATTAACTTGGATATATAAAAAAAATCAGCAATAGAATTGTCATTTTGGTTAAAATGGTTACCGAATTTTAAAATTTGGCCTTTTTAATGAGATTTATAGCATAACTATTTAAGTAATGGGGCTTTTGATAAATATGGTCTTTTGGTATAGAATAATGGAATGGATGTGAAAATAGAAAAAATCATTACTTTATGATGTTTGATACGCACGAAAAAACAAATGAATAGATATAAAATTCGTGGTGAGTGACGGTGGTGGTCGCAGTGGCGTTAGTGGTGGGCAGTGGTTGTCGATGGTGGGTGGTTGTGGGCGGTTCGTCATGGTAGTGGTTGGTTGTTGCGGCAGTGGCGGTGGTGGGTGAATGGCAGCGACGTTGGAGGTGGCGGTGGGAGGGTGATGTAGGGTGAAAGAGAGAATATAATGGGGAAAAAAAAGACAGAATTCATATAATAAATTTGGGATGCTTTAAAGACAATTGAATGGACGATGTAATATGTGATTTCAATCATTTAACCAACCGAAAAGTTTTTGTTTTCAATCATTCACAACGGATGTTCTATTTCGTATCTCATTTGTTCATACCAAACACTGCCTCTAGCTTTTGATAAATTGGTTAATGAATAAACAAATAAGCTTTTGTTTTAATAATGGGGTTTTTTTTGGGTTTACTATTTTAGGTTTTTGTTGTTTAATCTAGTTATAGGTTCTTGTTTTTTTTAAAAGAAACAGAAACTAAATATAAAATATATTAATTTAAGAATAAGAAAAAAAACTACGAGCATTGGGCTCTTGTTGTAATAGTCTTCGAATGTGATAAACCTTAACCTCAAGTCATGAAAAATATCTTGTATGGACTTCAAAGTACATAAACATGACCTACTAGGCTACTATAATACAAAATGACTCACACTTTTCAGCATACACACAAACTCCAAAAAATAGAAAGTAGGTCGAGTTTGTACATTTGAAGATAATTCTTAAGTACTAGAGAAAATGAAGATATTTACCATGGTAGAGGTAAAAGCTTTACCATGGTATAGGTCGACACTAGTAAACCATAAATGACATACATTCAGTATTAATGAACGTATTTGTAAATAATCGAACTGATCGAGCCAAGGTTAAAAGAGCTTGTGCCCAAGCTTGAGACACAAAATAAGCTTATATGTTAGCTGAACTTGAGCAAGCTATTGTAGGCTTGCAAACTTAATCGAGCCTATTTTTTGTATAGTTTTATTTGTTATGTATGTATGTATGTATGTATGTAGAAATAATAATTATTATTACTATATATAAAACTATGATAATGATAATTAAATATATAATATATATTTATAAATATACATATAAATAGTTATTATAAATGTATAGACGTATTTAATAATTATTAACACAGCCGAGTCGAGCTCAAGCATGAAAAGCTACTCACGATCTAAGCTTAAGCTTTAGAAATAGAGCTCAAAATGAAACAATCCAAGCTCGAGCTTGAGCTCTCATATGTTAATTGAGCTAAGCTTGAGCTTAGTAGAGCTCGGGCTTGGCTCGTTTACACCCAACAAAGAATCATTTGCTGGTAATGATTTATCAATAGGGGAAGTGTCGGTTTTAGGCATGTGACTTGTTACGTAAAATAGAAACCCTGGTTAGGTTTTCATACAACTTGTCCAGATATAGATTTCTAGAAATGAAAGATGAAACCTAATCTTGATCATGACTACATAATGTTATAACATGTAAATGATATAATTTAAGCCTCATTAGAGGAGACAAACCATATGATTGAAAAACATATCAATATCAAATGGCAATTAATATGACATACCAGAAATAAACCAAACTTATCCACCCCCCCCCCTCCTTCGGGTGCCGTACATGGTGATGTTAGCTTCATCATGGTCTCGTGGTAACTCGAGTCACCCGCCCGCCCCAAACATATTCATCGTGATGACTTCTACAACGAAATGAACCTGGATGGCTAGTTGGAGAGCACAAACACCGCTTCAAGGCTCGTTGAGATTCACCGCCTTCTACCACCATGGATCTTGGTGGTTGTGATATGTACCATCTTGTTTTCATATAGTGAAAATTGTGGCAACACATTTTTTTTCTTGGTTAAAAAGTTGTGAAATTAGTTTGAAGAAAAGAATGTATTGTGTTATATTATATTATATATAGCACATATACACCAATTGTAGGAAATAAAGTTGGGTGAGTAAAGTTTTGTATAAAGGGTTTAGAACAAATTCTTGGTTTATGAGTGAAGTTGATGATTGGTGGGAATTGAGAAACATGAGTCATACACATCTCACTTGGCCAAACTTCATATGTTAAAAACATTCTGATTGACATTGTGGTGGCCCACTAAATGAGTCCTAAAATCTCACAAGTACTAAAACATGTTTGGTCTTTATTATCTTAATGTAAAAGGTGTGCAAGGAGATTTATAATCATGCCTAAATTACATGCTAATTCATGTTCAAATCGAGCTAACAATGATCCTATATTATCTTAGTGATATTAGTTAATTATATTCACAAAAGGTGCATAAAGTTGCTGAAACTTGCTTAAAATAAGGTATGAGTCATTTTAATCACATTGTTGTTTTAGGCTTAATTGGAGTGCAAATTAATGACATAAAATGTGTCTAATACAAAATTGACGGGTCTGAGTTGAGGTTAAATGGGTGCAGTTAGTTTAGGTCGAATCTATGATTATGATTTAGTGAAACCATTGCACAATTGTGGTTTAGACAATGACATGACGTATCGTTTTTCTATTTTTTAGTGAAACCATTATAGATGTCCCAAGCAGATATTACTCATATTACATGTATCATAAAAATGCACGTTACAAGACATCATCTCAATATGTTTAATATGTTTTAAATATTTATTTTACATGTAAGTGAAAAATATAATCCAAATTAAATCATTTATAACGTTAACTACGATTCGGTGGGCGTGAGTTTGGAATATGATGCTTTCTTTACTTGACGAGGATTGTTTGTTTCGTGTAGGGCACTAAATGTATTTTAGGTAGTGCATACTAGTGAACGGGTGGTGTCCGCCATGGAATACTATTTATGGTTGAGGATGTTTGCTTTCGATGTATGTTTTAAATAATCGTTAACTTAAATAACGCGTGATCTAGTGATGTAGTAGTATCGTGTTTGTTTCTCATAAAGATGACGCGGGTTAAATTCTTTGTAAATGTAAGATTAGGTTGTATTTAGGTGTATAAAAAAGGTTTTATAATTTGCCGTTAAAAAGGTCAAAAAACCTAAAGGTGTATAAAAAAGGTTTTAATAAATTCATTTACAATTTTTAAGCATCGAAGTTGTAATAACAGATAACAAAACGTCAAAAAACCTAAAGGTTTAAATTGTATTCATCTAGGAACTTGAAGGGTGCAACGCGTAAAAATAAGATGCGATATACGTTTAATACAACTTTTATAATTACAATGACTAATTTTTTAAACTGTTGGGCCAATTTCAAACTTTTTTTGTTGTTGTCTCTTTCGTTTATATAGCGAGTGTCGTACCACAACTAACTGAACCGATAATGATACCGACTGAGCGCTTAGCTTCTGCTAGAAAAAGGCGGCAAGGCCATAAAGTAAGTGAAGTCGCAAGCCTAAGCCAAGAAGGTACGAACGAAGTGACGGGCCCTTTTAGAGCGCCACGTCCCAAGGCAGCACACACACAGGCAAAAGCCCACTGGTCTTTAATTAAATGCAAGGGGGAATTTAATTTACTTTTTATCATATATATTATGAGGCCGCTTGCTTTGACTAAGTTTTAAATGGGCTATAGTGCTATACATAACGCAATTATTATAAAATTTGGGCCACACTATCTACATTATAATTGGGCTAGAATAGCTCAAAGCCTCAGTTCTCAAATCTCAAATACCACATTTTTACCTTTTGATTTCATCAACTCAAAGCATGAAAGCTTGATGAGAACAATTATAAAGCCATGCATAATTGAGCAAGGATTAGGGGTGATGGGGGCTACAAAATAGAGGAACCTATCATTTGCTAGTTGGGCGTCACATGACACAAATCGTCCTATTTTGTAGCTCATCCACTACACATAGTCTAAGAACTTTACTTTATGGCCATATTGACTTGCCATTTTTTAAAACTAACCCACAATTTGAAAAATCCCTAAAATTTTTGCTTATAAACTGTCTTAATATGGGAGGGAAGAACACGTACTACAACACGTGTTAACATAAACATATATTCAGGATGTGACCCCAGACAATTCAAAAAGAACAAATTCAAGATGTATAGACTAAAATGAATAGTAATAAGAGACAATATTTTGCAACATAATATTTATAGTAATTTATGTTATTATTATACTATAACGTTATAACTTATTATATTAATCTTATTATTATAACATTATAATATTCAAGTTTATTTTATTTTTATAAATTGTGTTTTTCATATTTAAATATTTAAAACTAAATAATATTACATAAAGACAAATTTTGTAGATCGGCAGTAACAAAGTTCAAATTTTGTCGGTCCTCACAAAGAGATTACTCAGACTCACAAATAAATTTGATCGGATGATCATAATCAATATGGATGGATAAACTGTTTAGAAGTGGCCATTTACCCTCCCTACATGAGAATGACAACCCGCCGTTTACGTTAGTCTTCTCGTGTATATTGCACACGAGATAACTGTTTTTATATATGATACAAATTTGACCGATACATATAATTTGTTTGGGGATGAGACACCTTCTAACGAGTCTATCTACATATTCCGGCTTCAATACAAGTTTAGAAATGCTAAATATGATAAACACCTACAATCCTAATTAAGGCTCGGTCCATTAAAGTCATAGCAGCAAACTAATTATAACTAATTTTAAGTAAAGAATTATGAAAGCGTATAAAGTATATGTGATACACAGAGTTAATTGCCATTTCTCTCACCTACCACCCATGATTAGCACCACATAAATGAAATTAATTTTGGTTCTATGTTGGCCACTTTAAATTATTAAATGGATAATTAGTGGAGTTTAATGAATTATTTAAATTTAAATAAATTTCCTAAAGTTTATTATTATTATTATTATGAGTAGGTTGAAAATAATATTATTCATACTTTTAGGTCTAAATTTAACAGCAATTGTATTTCAAAAGTTTTACATCATGCATGTTCCGTCATAATCATGTTTTTATGAAATTCGGTATAAATTATTACAAGTTAATCCTAGGACGGTTTTATTTGTTTGTTTACCTTTTTACCTTATTACTTTGAAAGCTAGAAAGTAGAAGTTTAAGTCGTAATATGTTTAGAAAAATCTTTGTTATAAATAATATGTAATTTGTGTGTTAAGAATTATACTCTCTCCGTCCCATTATAAGTGTCTTAGTTTGATTTTCAAGTCTTTTTTTTTTAACTTTGACCGACAATATTTTTGTTTGTGTTATATAATATTTGATGTAAAATATATGAATGGATTGAGTTTTAAATGTATTTTACATTGATATAATTTTCATCAAGTATTATATGACACGAACAAAAATATTTACGGTCAAGGTTGCAAAATAAAGACTTGGAAAGTCAAACTAAGACACTTATAATGGGACGGAGGGAGTAATATCTTAAGAAGTTAGTCTAGCGGTAAGAGCACGATCTACCTTAGTGGATGGCAGAATCAGGGCTTTAATATTGGGTTCAAACCCGACAGTGATGAGGATTTATAGATTCCATCCTATTCTGGCACATCAGGGGGTACGATCGAGGAGTCAACATAACCCCAAAAGGATAGGTTTACATGTGAGATTCTTGTCGTTCATAAAAAAAAAAGAATCATAATAAACGAAAAGAGTTGATATTAGTTGAGTCAAAATTAAATGAGTCTGATTTCCAACATAATAAATTTACATATAAACTTATTTTAATCTATATTATTATTATTATTTTTATTTGAACGGCATATTAATATTAATAAAAAATTAAAGTTACCATGTTTTAAAATATGGCCAATAGCCCGGCGACAAAAATGATGAAAAACAGTATCATGATCGAACGGCCAATGGAATCAATATTACCAGACAAACTCAACCATAATAATAATAATAATAATAATAATAATAATAATAATAATAATAATATCATATATATTCATATCCATTATCTCTTGTCACAAACCAAAAATATTAGTTATGGCTCAAACTCACAGCAATGGCAACTCAACTTCTTCATTCAACATCCCAAAAATAACCTTCACTAAGCTCTTTATCAATGGAGAATTCGTCGACTCGGTTTCGGGTACGTTTAGTTTTTCGGTCTAGTTGTTGTGACTTGTTGGTATTTATTTGTTTGTGACATGTATAGGGAAAACGTTTGAGACGATTGACCCACGAACGGAAGAAAAGATTGCGGATATTGCTGAAGGAGATAAAGATGATGTTGATTTGGCTGTCAAGGCCGCACGTGAGGCTTTCGATCATGGCCCGTGGCCTCGCATGTCCGGTTCTGTACGTGTTATATTAATTAGTTTAGTTTTTGAATGTTTACCGGACAAATATAAGATATCTGCTAGTAGCAGATATCTTATAGTTGTTTGGTAAATATTAAGATTGTAAAGGAACCGAGCACAAGCTTGACTAGGCATGGGCTTGGCTTGTTTTTGACCTACGGGAGTTCAAGCTTGAGCTTGGCTTGTTTATTATTTATTAATTAATTTATAATTTTTTTTTACTATTTTTAAATGTTTGAGAAATAGCTTAACAAGCCTGAGCTCGGCTCGAGCTCATGTGCAGTACCTTGAACGAGCCAAAGCTTGGCTCGATTTCGTTAAGGATTTAAAACATAGTTAAACCTTAAAAATACCCTATGCTCGACGAGCCTAGACGATCTTCCAGCTCAACTCAGGCTCGATAACTAAACGAGCTTTATTTGAGGCATGCGGCTTGATAAGGCTTACTCCTTTTGAGCTTCTTATGGGTCTTATATTAAGTGGCTCGGCTCGTTTCGACCCTGTTTGCTAGAATGTTTTTATTTTTTAGATGATATAATATATGAACATGAGTGATTTTGTGTTTTTTATATTAAAACTGAATAAAATAAACTCAAATCTTATGTGTTTGGTATTGCAGATTTATCTAATCAAACTTATATCTAAGTTATATTTATGTGAACAAAACATATTGACAACTATAATTTGCTTAATAACAGGAGAGAGGTAGAATAATAATGAAATATGTGGATTTAGTAGAAGAACACCTTGAAGAATTAGCAGCACTCGACGCCCTTGACGTCGGCAAGGTTTTATCACACGGGAAGGCTAGAGAACTTCCATTCGCAACCAGCGTACTCAGGTTTCTTATCTGTTATAGTTATTATTATTGATTTATCATTTATCTTTAACTTTGCTTGTTAGTCATTCTAGTATAGTTATTAACGTTTTATTATTATTATTAGATACTACGCTGGTGGGGCCGATAAAATCCACGGAAAGACGTTAAAACTGGCAAACCAGTTGCAAGGCTACACGTTGTATGAACCTATTGGTGTTGTCGGGCATATTATCCCATGGAACTTCCCCTCGGGGATGTTCTTTTTCAAAGTCGGCCCCGCTCTGGCCGCCGGATGCACCATGGTGGTCAAGCCGGCCGAGCAGTCACCACTTTCCGCTCTTTATTGTGCCCACTTAGCTAAATTGGTATGGTTTGGGGTGTGTTTGGGTTTACATTTGAAATGGATTAATTAAATACAAATAATAATATGATTTTGGTTATCGATTAGGCGGGTATTCCTGACGGGGTGATTAATGTGATTACCGGGTATGGACCGACAGCTGGAGCCGCCATAACTTCTCATATGGATATCGACTGTGTCAGCTTCACAGGGTCGACTGAAGTGGGGCGGCTTGTGATGCAAGCCGCCGCCACAAGTAATTTGAAATCAGTGTCTCTTGAGCTCGGAGGCAAATCCCCCCTCATTGTTTTTGATGACGTGGATGTTGATTCAGCTGTTAATATTGCTCTTATGGGCGGTTTTGCAAACAAGGTATATAAATATATTTAATATTATAGTTTATTATGCGTCAACTTATAAGTAAATGGGTTGAAACTGTCAATTTCATTTAATAAAACTTGCCACTTTTAGGGCGAATACTGCGTGTGTAGCTCACGGATTTTCGTTCAAGAAGGAATATACGACGAATTTGTGACGAAGATTGCTAGCTATGTAAAAGGGATGACCGTCGGTGATCCTTTCGAGCCTTCCACGATTCAAGGACCTCAAGTAATTAACATTTAGACATTATATTCCATAAGTTTTGTGTCACTATTTTGGGTAACGCTAACGCTTCAATTTATAGGCTGATAAGGCACAATATGATAAAGTACTTTCGTATATCGAACATGGAAAACGACAAGGCGCTACATTGCTAACCGGGGGAAACCCTTGTCGTGAAAAGGGATATTATATTGAGCCAACAATTTTCACCAATGTTAAGGTAAGTGAACCTAAGTGGCGTCACGAAGTGCATAAATGTACTCTTGTTAACATATACGTTTATTTTTATCTATGTTTTTCAGGACGACATGCTTATTGCGACCGATGAAATTTTTGGCCCCGTTATGTGTGTCATTAAGTTCAAGTAAGATCAAATTCAAAGCTAAATAAATCATAGAACCCTAAATACATAATAACAATAATAATAACTTTTATGTATAAATGTTGTAGGACGATTGAGGAGGCGATTGCTAGAGCGAATGCAACACGTTATGGTTTGGCCGCAGGGATAGCGACCAAGGACTTAAACATAGCAAACACTGTTTCAAGATCAATTCGTGCGGGTATCGTTTGGATAAATTGTTATATGGCATTCGACGCAGATTCCCCTTACGGGGGCTATAAAATGAGCGGATTTGGAAGAGAGTTCGGGATGGACGCGTTATACAAGTATCTTCAAGTGAAATCAGTTGTCACTCCGGTTCATAATTCTCCTTGGCTATGAGTGTACCAATAAACATGGCATTCATATCTATTTAAGCAAAAATCGAATATCTTTGATGAAGCAAGGCTGGGTGTAACGAGAATATTTTTTAATGAATAATAAGGTTATTAAAAGTATATGCAGTTTCATTTACTATATAATAAAATAGTGACACCTTGATTATGATCGATTGATCGGGACCCTTGAGTGTGATCTAATGGAGAATATACCATTCCATTGGCATTCGTGATCACAATTGTCGCATTAGTCAATCGCACACGCTAGTTTTAAGATCATTGATGCTTCTACGTATCTAGAGGTGTAAATGAGCTACGTGAGCTTGACTTGTTTAATTTTAGTGAGCTCGAGTTTGTTAGCTTCAAACTTTGTCTTCTCAAGCTCGTCTTGTTAAAAATACGTAAAAATTGTTTTTATGTAATTTTAGTGAGCTCGATGTATCTATGCTCGGCTCATGGTCAGTATTATTTACTATGTATATAATTGTTTTTATCTAAACGTAAAAATTACATAGACAACCATTCTAAAAGGAGAAAGAGAGAGTGGGAAAGAGCGGATTTGGCCCAAAAATCAAACTAGGTTTATAAATTCCGATTTATTTCAGTACGCGGATGCTCTTAAAGCACCTTTAACTTACGAGGTGAAAAACTTTTCGAACAGTTGGCCGATATAACCCCATTTGAATTTTCAAACGACATTGGCCGTCTGGATTTTTGAATGAGACGAACCGGTTGTGTTTAGGCCCCACTTTATCTCTGTCTCTTACACACATGAAAAACTTTAGAAGCCACTTGGTTAGGATCACTGTTCCTGGGCTCGTGTCAACTAGGAGTAAGTTTCTTTCTTTGTTGGATTATGATTAGTTTCTTTCTAGTCGGGTTTTCGTTTTAATAAAAATTTAGCCGTTAGAAAAGACTCGATTTAGTGCACAAGTATACAAGTTTTAGATTAGCATGTTTAATTAGTTGTGGTGTGTTCATGTTGACATATTTAACTTGTTTAATTACACTGGTCGACTTGTAGGCCACTTTCAACGGTTCGAACCACTAACCCTTTTTTACAACATACCAACCTATTTAACACATTCACAACTTGATCACTACTCACCAACCTGCTTCACACGTAGATAAATGAGTTAAACGAGTCGTATTCGAGTTTCCCAATTTTAAGTCTATAAAGGTTATATCCGACAATTCTATACAAAAATATATACTGGTTGCATCAAAATTGAACAACTGAAACATCAACCCAACATGATTTAAGTAAAACACATTTATCAATGATAATATCAAAGGATAATATAAAAAATGACACACTTCATCTTATTGTATAACTTTTAACTTATATATCCTTAAAATGATTAAGATTATGTGAGGATTATTTTGAAATTGAGAACTTTAAGAATTATTTTGGAAAAAAAAAACTCTTTTTTAACAAAAAAGAAAATATAAAATCAAAAAAACGCGAAAATAAAAAAAGTAAAAAAAAACCAAAAATTTCTATTTTTTCATCCCGGTTTCATAAAAAAATGTCGGTTTAGCAAAATTATACACATATGTATAATACTTATTTTTTAATTTTATATATGTTATTTTTTATACACATGTGTACAATTACGATAAATAATAATGTACATATGTGTACAATATGTAAATCGAGATTAAATACAAATATACATATTTGTATAATTAGTTTTTTTATGAATCTGGGATGAAAAATAAAAATTTTTGTTTTTTTCTTTTTTTCTTTATAAAAGAAAAATTAATATTTTTTATATTATTTTTTTAAAAGGTTTTTATATGGCTCAAAATGTTTCTCAAAGTTTACGATTTTAAAATATTCTCTTAAGATCCTAACCTTACCCTTTAATACTTACATGTCAACAATATTATGTTTATACTTTTATCTTTATTAATATTTGCATTAATCCATGTTATCTTATATGGATAAATACTAAATACTATTTATAGACATGAGCCTGAATAGGTCAAAAACTAGCAAATTATTCTCAACTCACAACTAATATTACTTCTTTTATCCATAACTACCATCTTTAACGGCTTTTTTTAAACCTACCTTCTATAAATACCATCATCCTTAACTCCATTTCCTACACCAATTTCCACTCTTAGTAACATAACACATGATTCCCATGGCTTCCAAACCAGATGAAGACCAATCCAGTGTCGGAAAAGTAAGTTTCGCTGAGCCTAGGAGCTTCTCGACGGCATTCAAGTCCGATTTGAAGGAAACTTTATTCCCTGACGATCCTTTTCATGACTTCACGGGCAAGACATTGCCCGTGAAGGCAAAAAAAGCGATACAGTATTTTGTTCCCATATGTCAATGGCTTCCGGATTACAGCCGGAAGCTGTTTATGTATGATCTTTTGGCTGGAGTCACGATTGCTAGCCTTGCGATTCCTCAAGGCATTAGCTATGCAAAGCTTGCTAATATTCCCCCGATTATCGGTTTATGTAAGCTCTTTGATCCACATTGTTTGATTCGATCCAAAATTCAAATTACATTGTTTTTATAATTCGATATTGTACCTATTTTTTAGGCCTGGTTAGGGGTAGGAGTGGGCATGGGTCGGTTTAGCTCGTTTTCAGCTAAAACCAAACTAAAATGTGAAATTTCGGTTTTTGCGTTTTTGAAAATCTTTTGGTTGCGGTTTTTACCATTTGAGCTTGAAATTTTTGGGCCGGAAAAAAAGTGGCCAAATATAATGAACTTGTTCCTAAATCATATTGTTAACTAATAACTAATTAATTACTATACATTTGAGCTAAAATATTTGGGTTACACATTTATTAAAATTTTATAAACTGCTTACGATTAAAAATTAAAAAAATGAAATCTAAAATTTCAGGGGGATTTTTTGGTATATATTACATGCAAAACAAAAACCGAACAAAAAGTCCATCTTTGTGAAAACATAAACCAAGCCGTTGGTTTTTGTTTCAACTTGTTTTTTTTTTCGGTCTTTCGGTTTTAGATTAGTTTTTGGGTTTCATGCACACCCCTAGTTAGAATAGGGGCATTATAGTCATTCAGTGTATGTTAAGTTTCATCCATTATACATGAGGCTTGTATTGATTTGTAAATTGAGCTAGTAAATACAATTTTCCGTTGTATCATTTTTAATTTTTTATCAATTAAACATTTACTTGTAGACTCCAGCTTTGTTCCGCCTTTGATCTACGCAATCTTTGGTAACTCGAAGCATCTAGCAGTTGGAACGGTAGCTTCAAGCTCGTTGATCATAGCCGACGCCATTGAAAAGAAAGTGCACGAAGCCGATGATCCACAGCTCTATCTTAACCTAATATTCACGGCGACACTCATTTCCGGTGTAATTCAGTTGGTTCTTGGTGTTTTTCGGTGAGTTCTGATTGACAAAATGTAAAAAATAAAAAATAAAACAAAAAATCAGTTAGGTGTTTTGTAACTAAATATTTTTTTTATTTTTTTTATATTTGAATGTAAACAGATTGGGAATTTTGGTGGATTTTTTGTCACATTCTACGATCACTGGCTTCATGGGAGGGACTGCAACAATAATATGCTTGCAACAATTAAAAGGCATTTTTGGTTTGAAGCATTTTACTACACATACTGATGTTGTATCTGTTACAACCGCGATTTTTAAGTATAAACATGAGGTATAATACCCCGTCACGTATTTAAGTTTTCACTAGACAAAAAATAAACATAAAGTGAGTCCTTTACAAGTGCCCCTTGACATTCGAGTATAGAAAAGTGCACGAAACTGAAATAATCGGACCAATAAAAAAATCCACGATTTGGTTTTATGTTCTTTTTAAAACCAATTTCTGGTTTTGCTGCCAAAATCAAAAAAAAAAAAACCGAACCGGTTGGAACCAAAAAACAAAAACAAAAACAAAAAGGATTTTATGTAAATTATAACAAATTAATAATTGGTGTAGCTAAAATGATAGATCCAAATATGTAATAATCATTATTTAAATAAATTTATGCCCAAATTTATTATTTTGTAATATTTTTTTATTAAGAATTTTCAAGCCCAAATAATAAAACAAAAATAACAGAAAACCGAACCCTATTTTTTTCTCTAGTATGTTTCTCTACATAGTGAAATAATATTTGGTATGTGTTTTTCCTCTGGAAAACAAGTTTTAAAATTTATTTATTTGGTTTGACAGATAAGATGGGAATGCACACTTGTTGGTGTCATCTTTTTAATCTTTCTTCAACTCGCAAAGCAGGTGGTAAGTATCGACACTCATATATGTCACGATTTATCGTCGCTAAATCGCTTATGCAATTGCGACAATATGAAAAGATATGGTTTATCTTTTCTGGACACTATCTAGTGGCAGAAAAATGGCGGGTTAAACTGGTAACAATAATGACATGACATGCTCCTAAAAGTTAACATCTAATGTTTTTAATTGTGTGACATCTTGTTTAGAATTGCATTTTCAAAATAATTTATGAGGTTTAGTTTAAAAAATATATCATAATTTTCGGTTGCCAACAAATGGTATGTTATTATTTACTAATACACGAATGCGCCATGGTTATTCAGAAAAAAAGAAAACCGAAGCTATTCTGGGTGTCGGCGATAGCTCCAATGGTGGCAGTCGCAGTTGGATGCTTATTTGCGTTTGTAGTAGACGTAGAGAAACTTGGCATCGCGATAGTAAGTTTTTATTTGTAGTCTCTATAAGTTTTAACATTTATAAGAAAAAAGAAAACAATTATTTGATTGATGTTATTAACTAACATAATTTGGAATATTTAGGTGGGGCCCTTGAAAAAAGGAATTAATCCTCCATCTCTTAAAAATTTGAATTTTGATCCCAAATATATATCAGCACCTATTGAAGCAGGAGTCATTACAGCCTTGATTGCTCTTGCTGTAAGTACATTATTCTTTTTATTAAAATTGCTTATAAATTTTAATGGGATATTTTTATTTTAATATAGTAAAAGTGAAAAGTACTGATTACATCGAAAGAGAAGGCAAATGGGCAACAAGCTGCACCGCTACCACTTTTATAAATATAAAAAAAATTATTATTTTTTTTTTTGAAAAAACACTAGACTCAATAATGTATTACTCTTTCAAAACATTAATTGTTTATTAATTTAAAGATAATTTGAGGTTAAAAATTGCAGGAAGGAATAGCAATTGGAAGAAGCTTTGCATTAATGGTAAATCAACAAATTGATGGTAATAAGGAGATGGTTGCTTTTGGTCTCATGAACATTGTTGGATCTTTAACCTCTTGCTACTTAACTACAGGTTCTTACTTTATATATTATTATTATTATTATTTTTTTTTTAATTTTTTCGTAAACACAAATGATTTTCTTGCTACTTAAAATCCCTTTCTTTTATTCACTATGCAGGGCCGTTTTCAAAAACCGCAGTGAATTACAACGCGGGGTGTAAATCACAAATGGCAAATGTAGTGATGTCAGTGTGCATGATGTTAACATTGTTCTTCTTGGCACCTCTTTTTAGTTACACTCCTCTTGTTGCTCTTTCGGCTATTATTATGTCAGCAATGATTGGTCTCATCGAGTATGACAAAGCTCACCATCTTTTCAAAACCGATAAATTTGATTTTTTGATTTGCATGGCGGCTTTCCTTGGTGTTGCGTTCATTAGCATGGATGTTGGTCTCATGTTATCGGTATTGTTTGTTCTAATAATTATTCAACTATTTTATTTTTATGTGTTACATGTGTTAATAAATGAATTTTTTTGGTCTTTGTAAATTTAGGTGGGATTAGCTTTGATTAGAGCACTTTTGTATGTAGCTAGACCGGCAAGTTCGAAGCTAGGTAACATAGGAGATACGGGTTTGTATCGCGATGTAGAGCAATACCCCGGTGCGATAAGCATTCCCAAAACACTAGTTTTGCAACTTGGTTCTCCAATTTATTTTGCAAATTCTGGTTACATTAGAGAAAGGTATAAAATCTTGATTTGCATTTTGATGCATGGTGTAATTTTTGAAAGTTGACATGATTTTTGGGATCTTTTGAAGGGTTTTGAGATGGGTTAGAGATGAAAAGGCTAGTAAAGATTCTCAAGGAGATGACGTTGAGTATGTTTTATTAGATTTAGGAGGTAAGTTTCAAAGGTTTTTGATTAAATGATGTTATTAACATGTGTTAAAGTTTATCAGTTTGTCTTCTGTTTCGATATAGTCACTATTTTTCAGTTAAAAAATCTTTACAGGATCCAACGTTTAATAAACTCGATTTTTTTTATATGCGTCTAACTTTACTCATGTTTAACATGTTGACACTTGATGTGCTGATTTATTCAGGCGTTACATCTATTGACATAACTGGTGTTGAAACTTTAGTTGAAATTCGTAGATCTTTAGAAGCTCAAGAAATCAAGGTAATTATCAAATCTCAAGTCATGATATATATTCATGGATATTTCACTTAATATTAACAAGTTTTCTTAGCTTTCCATTTTTCTAAACAAAATTGTTCAGTACTTGTAAAATTTTTATAAATGTAAAATTAAGTGACCGAAACATAACATATATGAAAGTTGGTTACTATTTAATGAGATACCTATGAATCATGAACGGAAAAAGTAATTAAATAATAATAAATTTCATAATTGTTCCATTTATTAAAAGTTTTATAAAACTTCATAAATTTTTACAAATTTTGGAAAATCTTACAACAATGGAACACTAATGAAACTTGAGTGGTTTTATAGCTAGAAAAGTATAATTAATTTTATTTTAAAGGTATTGAAACTTGATTATTATTGTATTTCTATATATAGGTTGTCATAGTAAATCCAAGACTTGAGGTGATGGAGAAGTTGATTGTGACCAATTTTATTGACAAAATTGGGAAAGAAAGGGTTTTCCTATCCGTCAAAGATGCAATTGAGGGGTGTAAATTTTCACTTAGTCACGAATAACATTGACTATAAATATAAAAGAAAGTAATTGAGTTTTCTAGCATTGCGGGAATTAGGTGGATGAAGAAGAGGAGGAATTTGTTATCTTTATTATTAGTTGTAAATGCATGATTTCTTGTTGCAATATAAAAGTTTATATGAAAAAAAAATAAAGTAAATTCTTTTTTTTTAAATATAATTGTTGATAGATTAAAATAAATGTATTTTTTTTTAACGACCAACTAAGTAACGCTGGATACTTCGTACGCGGCCTCCATTGGCTAAAGGTAGCCCGAGCCGGCCACTTCCGGACGGACGAAGCCCCTAGCGGTCCACCTATTGAGGGATTCACCAGATAAAACCCGACACCCAAGCCCGCCAAATGGCACGACAACGAGGAGCCGGTAAAACCGGATGAGATCAAGACTCGAACCCTGACAAGCCAGGGTCATCCCTCATATCTCCCATATAAATTGTTGATAGTGAGGTTTGAACCCCTTACCTCTCACTAGTAAAGTGAGTGCTCTACCATTGAGCCACAACCAATTTATATTAAAATTAAAATAAATGTATTGAAAATTTTTTTGTTTATTTATTTATTTATTTTATTATTTTGTATAGTACTATTTATTATGGATGCTACAAATTTTCGCAACAAAATATGAATTTGTATAACTAACATATGACAGACCACATATATTTTGTATTTCTTTCTGTAATTACATTAAAATATCATTGTTTTTACTTTTTATATACTTAGATCAAGTTGTTGAACTATTTAAAAACGATTCCGGTTTCCAAGTAGAAGATGATCGAATTGGTTTCAAACCGGTTTAGTTCAGTTTTAAACGATTTCAACAAAGTGGTTCCTGAACCGAGGGTTCAATTTGGTTTCTAACCGGTTTTAATACCATACATTGATGAACAAGGCCTAAACGCATAGAGATCTTGAAGACAAAGTGACAAGCATTGTTTAAAAGCCCAATGGGCTACGATAACTAATCATTTGGTAGTAGTTATATTTAGAAAATATAGATGTATAAAAAGACCCCTAAAGCAAACAAATACTACCATACACAAATTATTAGTTTAGTTAAATCTAATTAATATAGGCATTTCTTGGTGAAAGATAAAAGAACAATAATTTATAAATAAACTAGAATTACTAGATGAAAATAACTTATTTTGAAATAATAATATACTCTTAATTCTATTACTCTAATAATGACATAAAGTGAGTTCCTGTAACATGGGGAGCATATAATAACTTAAAAGTATCAAAATAGGTTCACCCGTTATGGCGACCATTTGCGGTGGTTATGTAAGTGTGGCGGTGTTTTTTATGGCGGTGGTGGGTGGTTGACGATGTCGTCCGTGGTGGTGGGCGTGTCTATGGTGGTGACAAAACAATAATCATGGATGATGTTAATCCATGTGAATCATTTTAAGTTAACAACATATATGGATATGTTATCTAAATTTAAGCTGAACTAAATTTATGAAAGTGACCCAAATATTTGTGGACACTATGATTGGTTTCATAGGCTGCTTCTCACCTTTCATTCGATACCTTTTACTCACTTGTCACCCAATTTTATTTTAATCCACAAATATATCATCCTACTTTTATTATTAGTCACCCAATTGGCCAATTTGAGGCTTGAACGTACACATGTACAATACGAGTTATAACCCAAACTGGTTTGGGATGGTAAAACCGGGTTGAAAGATACCGGATCGGGTTTAAAATTGGTTTGGAGGCAAGAATGTTCAGTCCGATAAACCAGTTTGGATCAAGTTGAAACCAGTTTCGGACAAAAAAAGGAGTTTTTTGGCGTGTATTTCAAATGCGGTTGGGTTCAAACCGTTTTGGGGGAACAAAACTACGAACCAGTATAAGAAATTGCGGGTCGGGTCAGGTCTTAACCGGTTTGAGCCAAACCGGTTTTTTTGGTGTAGCGGATCAGGTTATAAACGGGGTGGGGTCAGGTCCTAACCTGTTTAAGCCAAACCAAATTTTTTGGTGCAGCCGCCGGTCACGTTATAAACCGGGTTGGTGGGCCCAAACCGTTTTTTTATTACACCTCTACTTGAACATAACTGCATCCATCCCAAGTTGCTGAGCCCACGAACTTTATCAGCCCATAAATGTCTCCAGATCCAAGCCCACTCAATTATAAAGAATTTATTATTAGCACAGTTAATATTAACTTAATAACCAAAATATGTTATTTTTATCTAATTGAAAATGATTTAGATTTCAACAACATGCCAATTCTTTTATAAGACCATAATTGAACAGGCTGGCTGGTGAAATACATCATAATTTAATAATTTATACCTATACTTTTATAGTTTTATGTATATGGATTTGTTGCAACTGTTCTTTGACTTCCTTTTACACGGATATGCTCCGATTCCATTATTGTGTCTTTATTCTTTTTAATTAAAATAATGCCGTGTGAATTACAGTTAAATTCGGTTCGGTTATTAGCCTCAATTTAAATAACTAATTGGCTTTCGGACTTTCAGTTAATCGGTTATTTTTTCGGTTTTTTGTTTGGTTAAGAATCGAATTCAAACTTTTCTTAGGTTTTTTACTTTGAAATACATTATATGAATGCATAAATATATGATATGAAGGTATAAATACATATAATAAATATATAAATACATGAAATAATAGTATAAAACATGAAATACGTGAAATAAAGGTATAAAACTGGAAATATTGAAAATATAAATGGTTCGTTTTAGTTTAGTTAACCGAGGAAACAAAAAGTAATCAATTTTAGTTAGTTTGGTTGTCGGTTATTTCAGCTCGGTTGTATTAGTTTTCAGTCTGATTAACGATACAGTTATTGCCCGCTCCTATTACATATTGTTTAAATAATTTATTTATAGACCTGCATGCTATCAGGTATATTTGAATGTGAAACTTTTATTGTTTATTAAACAAACCTGAGTTGCACCCGTTTTCTTGCAATTTTAATATAAATATACATGCATGTCCTAAATTCATTGCTATTGGCTTTTTATGTTATAATATATCAAATATTATCTTATTATGCTTGGATTAGAAAAAATAATATAGAAAAACATGTATATATAGTTAAAATACTAAAATACACATGAAAGTAAAGACACATGCACATTCATTACTCAACTAGTACATAAATATTTAGTTTGAAAGAATTATATAGATAGTACTTGTGGACTTATGGTATCTTTATGTTTCAATTTTAATCCTTAACTTTAAAAAATAATATGTTTGGTACCTATGGTAGCTAATAATGTTCACTTTACTAACGTTGAAAACTCGGTTAGTTTTTAAAAAAATATTTAATTTACCCTTCTAGCAAAAACAAATAAAACTCTAAATATAAAAATAATGCCTACACCATTTTTGCTCATGCTCTCCGAACACATCCTTTCTCCGACGTCTTGAACTTCTTAATTTACCACAAGCAGACCATTGCAATCTCTGTTTTCCCCTTTAAAACAACAGTTATCTTGTGTTTTGAAACGTAGAAGCAACGATGATACACATAACAAAATCAATATATGGCCTTACCGGTTATCACATATATTGTATATGTAACTCTTTCTTTATCAGTATCACGTAACATCGCTATTCACGACATAGATCGCCCCAACATATTTGACCACCATTATATTTATTTCCAAATTAAAGAATACATACATGAACCATTGAACTAACAACTAATTACATACATACATTCATTCATTCATTATATTTGATAATTATGACAAATTTAAGGAATATTTAAATCATAAAAGAACAAATAAGAAGTAAAAGGGAGGGGTCCAAAGCAGCTGGCAACAAACGTCTAGACTCTAGACTTTAGAGAGATTTCATCATCAAAAATTGTCATTTCTTATTTTAGGTATCTCACTGACGCCTCAATCTTCTTCATACCATCCTACTTATCCATCAAAAATCACTATAAATTTCACAAAGTAGTTTAAAGTTTTTGGAATTTTATGATGATAAATATTTTAATAATCAGACAAACTATCGAACCAACTCATCAAAAGGCATATGGATCCCCATTTACTTACTAGTGGTAGAAAAGCTTGGGTTATTTAATAGAGACTTAAGTTCGATTATCACTTGTGTCACTTTTAGTGGATATTGGCAATAAGAATTTGAGTTAGGTCTTGTGAGGTTTTTAGCTTGAATCCCTGGCCCACTCGGGTTTTTGTCCCGCCCTTATGTTATGTCAGAAACTTCTGCTCTTGTGGTGACACGACGATTGTCAAGTGGTAGCCGACGGTATGGTTTTTGAGGGGAACGTCCAAGCCAAACTCTGAAGTTAGTGTGAGCCCGGTTAAGACAACATAGTCTGATCAGGTTGGGGCAACGGGCTTTCCAAATTGGAGAGTGTGGTGGCTTGAACACAAAAAAAAAGTCGGCATTAAAAAAAAAATCAAAGGGCATTTGGACCAATGGTATTTGGTAAGATTGTGCATGGTTTGATTTGGTTAAGTTATTAGCCTCAACCAAATTAACCAATCAGATTGCAGTTAATTAATTCGGCTTATTCAGTTAATTTATCGGTTTCGATTACTAATAGAACACAAATTTGGATAAAATACTTTACTTACAAATACATAAAAATGATGATAAATATATGAAATGAATATATAAGTATATAAAATAAATATATAAATACATAAATTAAGGCATAAATACATGAAAATAATGGTATAGAACATGAAATTGAATTAAAAAATAACAACATATGAAAATACGAACAAAGTGTACAAAAAATGAGTTGAAATTTTTATTTGAAAATACCATAGCATAACATGTGGGAATATTTATTCTATAATAAAATGAGTTGAAATAAATTTAGTTAAAACTTAGAAAAGAAAGATAATGACACAATGGCTATGGTCATGTGCATGGCAATAAGAAAATTGTGGTCAATAATCCTCTGGGCCCACTAATCATATAAACGGATCCGTTACTTTTAAGCTCCTCGTGGTGGGGGCCCACATATCACCACCACCTTTTATCGTATCTCTATCCACTTTTATTTCTCTCCTATGACTTAAATCTTTAACCCAAGTTCTTTTATCGTATCTCTATCCACTTTTATTTCTCTCCGATGACTTTAATCTTTAACCCAAGTTTATGTCATGTTTAGGGCATGTTTGGAATTACTTTTTTAAAATGCTTTATGTTTTTTGAAGAGACAAAATATTTAAAATGTTTCTTCAATAACATCAGGTGTTTTTTATTGTTTTTTGAGGGACATTTTGGACATTTTGTCTCTCTAAAAAGCAAAAAACATTTTAAAGAAACAATCCCAAACACCCTCTTAGTAAAGAACATTAACGAATTTAAAACTATTATTATGTAATAACTAGTTTTTTTACCGGCGCATTGCGCCACGGTAGGTCGGTAAAACCGAGTGTGGTAAAATTCAAACGTTGTCGGTCCTAAGCGATGATATGGTAGGTCGACGCAAATTAAGTTGGTTTTGGTTACATGTGTTATTGTACCGGAATTAAAACAAATAATAAACAAAAAAAATATAAAAATTGAGGTGGAGCAATGGGGTGGTGTCGACCGGTATAACTTGAGTGTTGGTAAAACCCGATCGTTGTCAATCCCGGGAGTTGAGGCAGTGACTCTACGCAAGTTCGGTTGGTTTCTGACACGTTCGTTATGGTACCAGAATTAAAGCATAAAAAAACAAAATCGACATTCGGTTGGTTTTCTTTATGTACGTTACGAAGGCGGTGGATCAGTGAACCCCAAACCCATGCGCTATAAAATAGGAGCTTTGTCGATCCTAGTCGTGCAACGGTGTGTCAGCGTGAATTTGCTCATTTTCGGTTACATTCGTTACGGTAACGAAACTAAAACTCAAGTGTTGGTAAAAGCCAAGTGTTGTAGGTACCAGGTTTCGTGGTGGCGAGTAGGCAAAACCATAACATATACAGTCGTGGGCGTTGCGACAGCGAGTCGGAAGCAAATTTGGTAGATTTCGTTTACAATCTTTACGATAATGGAACTAAAATAAAAAAGGTCGGTTAAACCCGGGTATTGGTAAAACCCGAGCGTTGTCGATACCAGGCGTTGCGACGGTGAGCTGGTAAAACCCGAATGTTTTCGGTCTCGGTCATTACGGCGGTGAATCGACACGAATAACCATTTAATTATTAAAATAAAAAATTACTTAGTCAATCTCACGATGCTAAATGGACCCGTAATACTCTAGCATCACCAAACTTTTCTTTTATATTATATAATTTGTTTTAAGTTATGTTCTTATCAGTAATAATAATGATACGGTAAAACCATGAATAGGCTAGCATTGTTTAAAACCAACCGATCGACCAACTTGCTTTGATTTAGATGTTTCGATTTGTTAGTTGGTTTCAACGATGTATAAATCCTCGTAATACACGGATGGTAAAATATAACTTTATGTATATTTTAAATGTCTTTTGTAATGGTGACTAGATGACAAAGGCAGACGGACAAAAACCCACTAACGGGATAACAAAATGCCAAATGTAAGGTAGCAATTATTATGTTTAAAGTATGGGTTAAAAACTTAAAATAATATAAATGTTATATAAATCATTTAATCAAAGACGTCACACGTATAAATGAAATTGAAATTAATTTATTAAGCGTACAAAAACCAGAGTAACTGCTATCATTTTACAGTTTTATCTAGAGCAATCACATTACAAATATTGAAGTAGAATAAACCCTAGTTCAAAAAATGTAGTATAGCAGTATACCACCCTCGGGACGTTTTATGGGCGAATTTGGGCTTGAGCGTTTTGTAGGAAACACTTGATGGGGGGTTGACTTTCTTCCAGGCTAATTGAGAGGAAGATGGGGTGGGAGCGTTTTGGGGCAAAACCACTACGCATATTCTTATCAATTTAAATTTATTTGTATTTAGTCTTAACACTACATACTATTTATAATAAAAAAGTATTGTCAAATCGATGTAGCGTTACTGTCAAATAAAAATTTTAATTATAAATGAAAAGCAATAATAAATATACTATTATATACGGTAACAAATGATAATTTTTAGTATAAATATAAAGAATAAATGGATTTTAACTTAGTGTGAATGGGTAAGAATAGATCCATGAAGTGTGGCATGTGGCAATTTATCTTTCAAGTGCTTGGGGATCGTGAATTCGTAATTCAGGTTAATAAAAATTAGATCACATCATTGGTAAATTTTAAAAAACTATATAAAGTCAAAATGATCTTGTTCGATGGTAAAATACGATGAGTTGACTTGTACCTTTCCTTGTTTTGAGTATAGGTGTGATGTGTCCAACTTTAACTCGTATAAGCTCGAGCTCACCTTATTTTATTTGAAATAGTTTGAACTCTTTTGTTTTGATTAAAGATGGTAATGGGTGAGGCTCGAAACGGGTTTAGCCAATCCTAATCCATGTCCAATTATAAATACTTGTTCCATAAGTCATACATACGGCCGAAATCATGTTGGATATGCATACAATATATGTACAATTAATTTTGAATTATTAATGTAATACATATTTATTACATTAAAAGGTATTATATCATTATATCTATATCTATATCTGTGCTATATATAATATAGGAGTGAGGGACCTCTTAAATTTTAAGAGGTACCACTCTTATTACATATAGTACAAGTTACAATGCATATAATTTTAAGAAAATAGGGGTATAATAATCTTTACATATTTCAAAATAATATACAATAATGGTTCTTCAACTTCAATCAAGTTTTGTTAATATATTAAATATTTAAACATTTACACCTTAATTATAAACCACCTACCCCGCGACATTTTAACGGTCGTAACTTTTTCACACGTTAATATTTTTCTAAAAAATTCCATCATGAAAACGAGCATTTTGTTTTCTTTAATCTGAGTATAGTATTGTTATAGTTTATTAATTTTTAAAAAACTAACATGTTACGTGATCAGTTATTACCGACAACGGTTTGGGCAGGTTCGGCTAATGGTGTTGGAAAGGGTTAGGGCTGGAACAGGTTAATGCAAAAAGGATTAATTTAGTTCATGTCGGGATGAGTTTAGATCGAAAGGGTTCATGTCAAAACGGGTTTCGGGTTATAACATTTTCGGGTCGGAACAGGTCCGTCAAAACGGATTGGGTTTTGAAATTATTGTGCATTTCATCTTTACTTCTTTTTTCTCGCCACCAGTTACGCGCGTTCAAGCATCAGTTACGTGGATGACATTGTTTATACATACCGGGTTGCTCGCGTATAGACATTATATGGTGTGCTTACTGGCACTGGTTACGCGTCTGAAGCCACGTTATGCAGATCACCTTCGGGTTACACACATACATTTGCAAGGTTACAAACGTACTAACACAGGTTGTGTTTGCGCATACACCGCAACATCGCGCGGGCAACTGACTAGTATTATAAATAATCGACTCATTTGAAATTTAAGAAGCTCGGTATATAAAGACCAACTCATGCTCATTTACTAAACGAACATATCTTAAACACGGGTTATTTAAACTGACTCGTGTTGAGTTGTTAGTGTGTTGATCTCAAATAGCGCAATACCAGTTCAGCTCGTTTAACCCACCAATGTCACATTTTGGTCATGAGTAACAGAGATAATAGAGTGCATGGGTAATTTTTATTAGGGTGAATAAAATAGTTGTGTGACCAGGAAAATAAAATCATTAAAATTTACTAGTATGAGATTAAATACATGAAACTCTAGGCTAAAAAACGATATTTAATATTTTACACATTTTTACTTGAAAAATGAAAAGTTTACATTTTTAGTCACAATCTTTTAATAGTAAATAACGTTTGCATATTAGAATTAATATATTTTGATAATTTTCCCTAATCAAGCTTATCTAATTTGTTTGATTAATTCATATCAGTGTGATTCAAATGGTCCAAACAAATTTTACTCCAAATATCAAAAACTTTAATTTGCATCATGCCTTTCTATCTTTGTTTTATGTTGAGCCATAAACGAAAAGTCGGTAACTTTCTTTCGAAAGTGTGTAAAAATTTTGAAATATGCTAAAAAAAAGTGAATGACGTGTGGGGTCCATGAAGATAGAAGAAGTGTAAAGCAAACATTAAAAAAGAAGACCTTAGAGCATTCCCATCCCATCCCCCATAATTATGTGAGGGGATTGGTAAATTATTGGGATGAGTTTTGAATGATTGTGAGTGTAAATTATAGGGTGGAGAGAGAAATGTGGTGATTTTTTGTAAATTTGGGGAAACATTTAGGGAACATTGTTTGCCCCTATTTAGTTTTTAATATTTGTTGGATTGGTTGTGAGTAGGGGAGAGAGAAAACTGTAATGATAAAAGTATTATTTAATTAAACAGGAAAGAGAAATGTAGTGTTTTGTAGTGTAATTATAGAGATGGGGATGGAGAACGGAATGTGAATGCTCTTATTCTTTGTGTTGTCTCCAATTTCTCCCTTAATTTGCGTTGCCACCGCTTATTCTTATTTGAATATTCTCCCAATTTGTTCTGGTTCCCATTAAACAATATCAAAAGCATGACACAAAGAAAAAGATTTTGTTTTTGTTTTCTACTTTAATGTTGTAAATTGTGTTTAGGGTGTTTTGGTGTATTTGGTTGGATGCAAAATGCGGGTAATTTTCATTTTTTGAGTATATATAATACACATTTAGTTGATCGTTAAAAAAACACATATTAAGGAAGAGTTAATATGTGTAGGGCTACTTAACGAGCTGGTTGAACCAAATATACAATGTAGGGCTACTTAACGAGCTGGTTGAACCAAACCAACTTCGTATTCGGCTAAACTCATATATTCTTAACAAGATGGAAGTTCAGCTCGAGCTAGCTCGTTTAAATTTAAATTAATAATTAATAATTATTATTTAAGTATTAGTTCATATTAAATTTAATATTTGGGTAGTCTTTAGTAGGTTGAGGAACCATACTATACGTTATAAATGGAATTACTTCAAAAACTTTATTATTCTTTCTTTTTTTAATTTTAGTTTATCCCTAGAATATTAACTTTTTTTTCCCAAAAGCTACCTATAAATAGTAAAGTCAAATAGTATAATATTAAAATTTTTAGCATAAATAAAATGGTTTTAATAAGTAAATAATATCGTGATTTAAATAGTTTATATTTACCGAGTTAGTAAATAATTATTTACAAAGTTAAAAAAATATACATACAAACATTCCGTAAAACCCAGATATTTGACATTACAAATTATTTAAATTATCTCCGAAAAATTAAACTTTAATTTGGGATCTCAAAATATTGTTTGAAGGTGTGACTTGGAATATGTGTTTTTAATTTTTTATTTTAACTAAACAATTTGCATCAAGTCCAAGTGCCACGTAGAACTATAATGTGTCAACTGTCAAACATGGAGGGCCACGTCACATGTGCTTTAGCTGCCTTGCTGGCAGTGCCAGACTGTCACATATTGTCCTCTACACACAACGTTGTCACCTTCCACGTTGCATAGGCTTCGTTCGTACAACTCATTTATCTCAATCTCAAAAATGGAATCCAAACAAATAGTATTCATAAGCCTTTGAAAATATTTATACAATTTACCTTTCTCTATATTGTAATTAAATACTTTTAATAAAAATAATATCAGTATTATAAAAAAAAGTTTAGTTTAGGTTACGGAGTATAGGTAAGGGAGCATCATGCGTGATGCTTGTATGGCTCGTGTGAGCTCACTGGAACACTGTGTCCATTGTCATCATCATCTTACTAGTGACGGGACGGGTGTAAATGACCATGGTCTTGCGAGTCATGTGCCCTCTAACTAGTTAGTTTTTTTTTTCTTTTTAACTTTTTCTAATATAAATAAGTTGAGCGGTAGAGAATGATGAAAAATAAGGTATAACATGGGTTGGGTGGTGAGGTTGAATGATGAAGAAAGTGCTAAGATAACGCTAAGTAACGAATGTTAGAATATAAAGAAAGACCTATAACTACATAACATATAGCCATATGATTCGGTTTTAAACTTTTGATGGTCTAACAACGTATTGGTTCAGTTGACGGTTTAAAACTTAAACCCAACACTCAAAAGTCAAACTTTTTCTTTTTTCTAAAGTTTTTTTTTTCTTTTAATTTGTTGCCCTTTTATCTTGGGAATGTATGATTGTGATACATTTTATGTTTAAATAATTATTTTTTTGATGTTAAATAGTTCAAACGCCATCCAAAAATTATGTTAAATTGGTCAAAGTAGACTGTGACCATCTCTGAAGAGGTAGGTCCCAGCAGAGCCCAGTTGGACCCGCAAGACTCACCTTGAACAGGGACGTCTGCGCGGTTGGACCCGCAAGACTCACCTTAAACAGGGACGTCTGCGCAGTTGGACCCGCAAGACTCACCTCGAAGAGAGACGTCTGCGCAGTTGAACTCGCAAGACTCCTTAGAGGGACGTCTGCGCAAAGACCAACTGGATCCGCAGGACCAACCATGCTCAGAGACGCGACGTCCTTACGCGCAGTACGCAAGCTGTTCCCGCAGGAAAAGCCTCCCAATGGTGAAGTACTCCGCCTGTTCCCGTAGCTACGGATACTAACCATCAGGGAAGGCTACCCGCGCAGCAAGGCTACACGCACAAGGCACTAACTCTCAAATAAATCAGTAATGTCACCTGAAGAGGGAATGAGCAAGCCGGGAACACTCCCGCCCAAAGCCGGGAATACTCCGCCCAAATGAGCCAGTCCGTACGATACTGGAGGATCTTTTGTACTGTACATGCCAAGGTATGGACAAAAGATCTGACCAAAGCTACGACAGCTCACTGACAACAGTACGACGGGCAGCACGCTCTAGTACTTAAAGTCACTATCAGCCGCTGCCTACTCACCAACCCCTGTCGGGGCACGTCCATAGCCTGCAGTTGGTGGAAAAGGAATAGTACACAGCCGGCCTGGTCACTATCAGCCGCTGCCTACCCACCACCCATCAGCATGGCACGTGCGTAGCCCACAGTTGGTAGAACAGGAATACTATTCAGCCGGCTGTACCTGCTTGGAAACCTACCTTCGGCTATAAATACTCCAACACCTTGGAACGGTATCATCATCTTCTCTCTAGCTATTTCTCTTAATATACACTTATATTCAAGAGCAATCTAGTCTGACTCTCACGCCGGAGGGTGGTCACAAGAAGGTACCCCCCCTTCTCAGTGACGAGCTCACGGTCTGTTTTGCAGGTCATCAGAAGAATAACCATCTTGCCGGACATAACCCTCGTGGGAAACATCTATTTAACCCCCAGATTATCCGTAATCTGCCCGGGGTCGATTAGTGTTTCTTCATTGGCGCCATCCGTGCATAAAAGCTAGAACTTATTTTTTCAGTTTTTTCAAAACTTCTGGAAAGATGGCTAAGGTTACTCCGTTGCCAAGGCCAACGAGGGAGCAAGAAACCCCGGTAACCACAACCCCAGCTACTGGGGGGAACGCCGGCGAGTACACATATTTTACGAACACTACCCCGGTTACCCAAGCCGGGGCAAGTGCAGTAAATTTTACGAACACTTCCCCGGTCACTCGAGCCGGGGCAAGTGCAGTAAACAATCATCCCCTGGGATTCATTGATACCCAGGCGGAAAGACGACAGACGAGGTTCCCCCGCCAAACACTTGATCAAGTTAAAGCGTGGGCGGAAGCACGTCAGAAAGAATTCCAAGCTGAGTTGGACGAACGCTTACGTTCCATCCAACAAGATGACGAATTCGGAAGCACTCGACAACAGCTCAACATGAGCAATGAGTGCGAGTCCTCGGACGATGATAGGGAGGAATCCGACAGTGACGCAAACCCTCGCCATAGGGCGAAAGGGAAGCGTAACGAAACGGACTTCCAACCAACAAGGAATTTTGGAAAAACCTTCAAACAAAGGAACGCGGGGGGAAACCCACGTGACTTCTCCAAAACCTTCAGACCAACTATGCAAATGCAGGAACGTCCAAATTTGCAAAGGACATTGCGGAAGCAATCGCCCCGAAGAGTGCCAAGCAGATGCCCAACATTGGCACTTATGATGGTATATCCGACCCAGACGATCACCTGAACAGATTCATAGCGGGGGCAACCGTCAGCAACTGGACGTAACCCACGTGGTGTTATATGTTCCAGATGACGCTGGTTGGAGTGGCTAGAGCGTGGTTTGACCGTCTACCGGTCAACCACATCTACGATTGGGCGGACTTCCAACACAAGTTCAGCCAACACTTCAGTCAACAGCGGAAATATACTGAAGAGCAGTGGACGATCCTCAACTGTGTTAGAGAGGAGGATGAATCTTTACTAGACTTCATCACTCGCTTCAACTCGAAAAAGCTGAGTCTGGGCGTTATATGCGAAGATCTTGTTCGCGCCGCTTTCATCCAGGGCGCCGAATACCTAGAGCTTATCCGCATGTTGACGGGTAAAGATGGCATGCCATCCACGTGGGATGCCATCATGACGGCGGCCAAGCGCTTTGCCGAAACAGAGAAGCAACTGGGTGGGGATCCGCCCCAGAGTACAAACCTCTACGCGCAGAGGATTAGAGAAAACAACTTCCGGACCGCCTGGCAAAACAAAAAGAGGAAGCTAGGCATTTGGCAGTCAAGGGTAAACTTTGACACCTCATCCAGCTCTCGCTCTTTAGTAGGCGGAAGGGATAACACGCACCCATCAAGCCGACACCCCCGGTGGACGCCGCTCACCAAAAGCGTCACGGAGATATTTGCCACTGAGAAACTCCCATGGCCAAAAGCTCCAACGGTCCGGCACCGACCTGGCGTGGATCAGAGCAAATACTGTGACTTCCACGGGACAAAGGGTCACACCACTGAGAAGTGTACATCCTTGAGGGATATTATTGAATCATTCGTCAAGGATGGAAAACTTACACACCTTGTGGCATCAATCAAGAATGGAAGGAAGAATGACAACCGATACAAAAGCAACGGACGAAAGCCCGTTGACATCAGCATCCACATGGTCCATAATAACATCAGAGGAAGAAAAAGACGGACGACAGAACCATGCGCATGGAAGGAAGCTGAGGTGCGCTTCTCGCGAGTTCTAGGAGGACCCAGCAAGGAAGGCCCTATCGTCATCAAAAGCCAGCTGGGGCACTACATCACTTCCCGCACTCTTGTTGACAATGTCGCCTCGTCAACAGTTATGTACAGGCAGTTCTTCGACAAGCTATACGACGAAGACAAAGAACGCCTGGAAACGGTCTACGCCTCGATGGAAGGGTTTGACGGCAGCACAAACACCCCCCTGGGTATCCTATCCTTCCCCGTCATTCTCACAGACGGGAAACACTCCCGCACAGAGGACGTGGAATTTGTCGTAATGAGGAAGCCACACCACACATACGACATTCTCTTCGGGAGAGATGGGATGGCAAGATTCAATGCCGTGGTATCTTCAGTCCACGGCATGATGGGATGGCCAACAGCTGAGGGCGTAGCGATGGTCACCGGTATTCCCCAGGTATGCATCGCATCTATCTCATCGACACCCAAACCAAAGATGGCTAAACCGACCATCACCGAACCAGAAGAATGGGCCTTCAATGACAAATACCCCGACCAGGCGGTTACCATTGGCCCAACAGTCACTGATCCTACGCGCACCTTACTCAAACGCTTACTACAAAAAAACGCTGACATCTTCGCATGGAAACCAGCTGACATGACTGGGGTACCTCGAAGTAAGGCAGAGCATAAGCTCAAGTGTGACCCGGCTTTTACGCCGGTCATACAAAAGCGCAGAGTAATGGGGGCGGAACAAGCTAACGCGTGTAGAACCCAAGTCACAGAACTCCTTGACGCGGGCATCGTACGCGTCAGCAGATATCAAACATGGGTTGCAAATCCCGTCATGGTACCGAAGTCTAACAAACAATGGCGCATGTGCATAGATTTCAATGACTTGAACAAAGCATGCCCCAAAGATTGTTATCCGTTACCCGAAATTGATCTTAAGGTAGATTCGCTAGCACCGTTTCGCCTTAAATGCTTCCTTGATGCGTATAAAGGGTACCATCAAATCCACATGGCCGTTGACGATCAGGACAAAACCGCATTTCGGACGCCCGATGGCACATTTTGTTATCAAATGATGCCATTCGGACTTAAGAATGCCGGGTCCACACACCAACGCCTGATGGACAAAGAGTTTCATGCCCAAATTGGGAGGAACTTGTAGGGATGGCAAAAATCCCCGAATCCGACGGGGAAACCCGAAAACCGGCTTATTTCGGGTCGGGTCGGGTTTTGTTTTTTCGGTTTCGGGTCGGGTTTCGGAGATTGTTTCGGGGATTGTTTCGGGTTCGGGTTCGGGTTTGGGTTCAGGTACCCCCGCCCCGACCCGCCCCGATATAATATATAAATATAAATATAAATAATATATATATATATATATTAAAAACCTAAACCTGCATCCAGACATCCACTCATCCAGACTCCGCCACCGCCAGTCCGCCCCCGATTCACTCAATCGCCGTCTGCACCACCATCACCATCCACTCAATCGCCGTCTGCACCACCGGACCACCCTCCTCCTCCTCGTTTTGATCCCAGCCGAAGTATGTAATCTCACTCTTTAATCACACACACACACCATTCTTTTCTTCCCCACTATCACACACACACCGAAGTATGTTTTCTCCTTTTTTAGGGTTTTTCATTTGAAATTGACCTAATTTTGTTGTTGTTGCATATCGTATGATACACCGTTCTCTTTGCGATTGATGATTGACATGATAATTGATTTGGGGAATCTAATTTGTTTTAGGGGTTTCCTCTTTCCATGATAATAGACTATATTAATATTAATATTATCCTCAATTATATTCATATTCTTACTCTATGGCCTCTCGGTCTCTGTTTCATTCCACCGCTTTCTCATCCTACCACCTGTTCATATGAAGTATAATCTCATTGATTCCTCTATAAATTCTATAATAGAAGAAAGCAGTCGAGCCTCTTAATTTGTAGTGTAGCTGGTATACATTGACCTATCAATCTATCATGCACTAGCAATCACGAGCCACTGGTCCATATTGTATAATCTTCTTTAATTCTCTTTACTATGTCTTTAATTTGTTATCTTCTAGCAGCCTGTAGTTGGCTTTTGCTTAAAGTCTTCTATGTGCCATTCTATTTCAGTTGCATCTACAACTATATGGCATCACAAGGTGATAAATTTGCTTCAGACACTTGTACTCCTACTCCCGTTGCTTCAAACACTCCTACTTATTCTACTCCTCAAGGAAGCAGTGAAGGGGTACATGATTCTAATGAACCACCACCAACTAACTTTACTACCCACGATGAGTCTAACCTTGATGATACTTTTGAAGATGGTCAAAATGTCGGTGGTAAAAGGAAAAGATCTGCCGTGTGGAACCATTTTAAATTAATGAAAGTGAACGGTGAAGATAAGGCGGAATGTAACTATTGTAAGAAAAAGCTAGGAGGTTCAAGCAAAAACGGCACATCGCATTTACGAGATCATTTTGAACGTTGTCCAAGACGAACTGTTAAAGATATACGACAAAGCATCTTGATTATGGAGCAAAAGAAAGTTGATGGTAGTTCATCATATCTCTCCAACTACACGTTTAATCCAGACAACTCAAGGAGAGATCTCGCGGAGATGATTATTGTGCACGAGTATCCTCTTACAACGGTGGACCATCATGGTTTTAGAAAGTTTGTTCAAGGTCTTCAACCTTTGTTTAAGGTTCCGAGTCGAAATACCATCAAGAGCGACATTTTAAAAATTTATGAATATGAAAGGGTGAAAACTAAGAAACTATTAGGGAGGATCACAAGTAGAGTGGCAATAACTACTGATATGTGGACAGCTAACCATCAAAGAAAAGGGTTTATGGCCGTCACTGCACACTTTATAGATGACTCTTGGAACTTGCAAAGCCGAATCATGAGGTAAAGCATATATATTGTACAAGTCTAATATAAAGTTAGTTTAAAACTTTAAATGTATTTTACACTTATATTGATGCATAAATTTTATATAGGTTTATTTATGTGCCTGCACCACATACAGCTGATGTTCTTGCAGATACGCTATATGATTGTCTATGTGATTGGAATATTGATAGAAAAGTGTCTACTCTTACCGTTGATAATTGTACCACAAATGATGCAATTATCAACAAGTTACTACAGAAGCTTCCATTGAGATCACTCATGAGGAAAGGAGAGTTGTTTCATATGCGTTGTTGCGCGCACATTCTCAATTTGATTGTTCAAGATGGTTTGTCTGTTATTGAGGATGGGATTGAAAGAATTAGAGATAGTGTTTTATTTTGGTCTGCATCAGGAAAAAGAGAGCAAAAATTTGAGGAAGCAGCCAATCAACTTGAAATGGAATACACAAAGAAACTGATCGTTGATTGCAAGACTCGCTGGAACTCTACTTATTTGATGCTTAGTGTTGCTATACCTTATAGACATGTTTTCACGCGATTAAAGCAAAGAGAGCCCAGGTATACTAGTTTGCCTACGGACCTTGATTGGGACTTAGCAACTGAGATATGTAACAAGCTACAACTATTCTATCGGGTAACTCTTTTGTTTTCTGGTAACAAGTATCCTACTGCTAATGTCTTTTTCCCTTTGATATGTGAGATTCGTTTTTCTATGCGGGAGTGGACTAAGTCTTCTATTGTTGACATTAGTCTAATGGCGTATAAAATGAGTATCAAGTTTGATAAATATTGGTCTGTAATTCATGGGATTATGGGGATGGCTGCGGTTTTAGATCCACGTTACAAGCTAAAATACGTAGAGTTGCTTATGCCTGCCTTATACGGTGAAGAAATGGCAAAGGAAGAGTTTAAATCTCTTGAGGATTTTGTCCGAGCTTTTTTTAAAGAATATGAATCTACCAACTCACGTGGTAAAAACTACTATGAAGGTATAATCATATTAATATTTAATGAGTATAAATATAAATTGCTAATATTTGATTTATCTTGATTCACATTAATTTATAGGTGGTGGTTCTAGTTCATCTTTATTCAGTTCGGGGTTGTCAGAGTGTTCTTCTGGTGGATTCCAAAAATTCCTATCTGACATTAAATCCAAAGCTAAGGTGAATGATGACTTGAATGATATGGCAGAGTTAGATAACTACTTGAAAGAAAATCTTTTGCCTGATGAAGTAGAACTGGATTTGTTGCTTTGGTGGAAGACAAATGGAGGTAAGTATCCGACACTTCAAAGGATGGCAAAAGATGTATTGGCAATTCCAGTTTCCACCGTTGCCTCTGAATCTGCGTTCAGTACAAGTGGAAGATTAATAAGTCCTCACCGAAGTCGACTTCACCCAAAAACTTTGGAGGCTTTAATGTGTGCTCAAAGTTGGTTGTTGAATGAGATTCGAGGTAACGCTATATTGAATATTACATTATTACTCATGTTATTTTTCTTCATAATCATGAATATATGTTTATGTTATTACTATTAAATATAGAAACTTGTTCGGAAGAGACCGAGGCATATTGCCGCACCATTGAATATGAAATGGATGTGGAAGAGGTAATAATATTTATAAAATTTACTATTTTTGTAACATAGCTTTTATTCTTTTAACTTGGTTGATTTATTGATAAATATTCTTAATGTAGGTAGGTACTAAAGAAAGTGGCACGACGACTTTGGATGATTTGGTTTGATTTGGTATTTAGATTTGGTCGCAAGTTTGTAGTTTGTGTATTTGGCATGATTTTTCGGCCATGTAGACTTGGTTTTATTTCCTTTGTAACACATTGTTTCAGCTTTCATGTGTGTGATGCAGAAGTTTATTTCGATAAATGTTCAGTTATGTGATGAACCAATTTCGGGTCGGGTCGGATCGGTTTCGGGTTTTCGGGTTCGGGGACGGGGCGGGTCGGGGGGGTACAAAAAACCAAACGGGGAATCCCCGATTTAAACCCGACGGGTAATGGGGCGGGTACGGGGATGGTTTTTGGTTTCGGGTTCGGGTTCGGGTTAAGCAAAACCCGCCCCAAACCCGCCCCGTTGCCATTCCTAGGAACTTGGAAGTCTACATGGATGACCTGGTCATCAAAAGCCTTGACCCAGAAACGATGTTGAAAGACATCGAAGAAACATTCAACACACTCAGAAAGATAAACATGAAGCTCAACCCGAGCAAGTGTTCCTTTGGGATGGAAGAAAGGAAGTTCTTAGGAGTCATTGTTACTAAAGATGGCTTCAGAGCGAACCCTGAAAAGGTCGAAGCCATTATCAAAATGGAATCACCTACCACCATCAAGCAAGCTCAGACACTGAATGGACGCCTAGTCGCACTTAACCGCTTTTTGGCAAACCATGCGGATAGGTCGTTCCCATTCGTGTCAACGTTGAGAAACTGTTTAAAGAAAACGCACTTCCGCTGGACACCAGAAGCGGAAGCAGCTTTTCAGGAAATTCGGCCACGTTTGATCGAACTCCCAACGCTCACAGCACCAGAAGCGGGAGAGGAATTAATCTTATACCTCTCCGCCACAGATAGAGCAACCGGGGTCGTCCTGCTAGTCGAGCGAAAAGGCATCCAGATGCCAATCTACTATGTTAGCCGTCTGCTAACAGACTTCGAAACCCGGTACTCTACCCTGGAAAAATTAGTCTTAGCACTTGTACAGGCTTCACGCAGGCTAAGACGATATTTCCAAGGTCACCCAATCACCATTCTCACCAACTTCAAACTTGCAAACGTTTTAGGCAAACCCGAACTGTCGGGACGCCTAGCCAAATGGGCAATAGAATTGGGAGAATACGCGATAAAGTATAAGCCGAGGCCAGCCATAAAAGGCCAGGTCTTGGCCGACTTTATTGCAGAAGTCCCCGCCTCGCGGGAGAAAGAGTGCCAGGACGAGGCTCAACCCTCTTCAGCACAGGACATCAATGATGTCTGGCGACTCTACACTGATGGAGCAGCCAGCAACGAGGGCTCAGGCGCAGGGTTAAAACTAACCAACCCAGCGGGCCAAGAATACACTTACGCTATTCGACTGGATTTTCCAAGTACAAATAACGAAGCGGAGTATGAAGCATTCTTGGCCGGGCTGAGGATTGCGCGTAAGATGGGAGTGAAGAACTTGGAAGCCCACGTGGATTCCATGTTAGTAGCAAATCAGATAAACGGGACGTACACGGCCGTGAACGACACAATAGCCCTGTACCTCGCTCAAGCAAAAACCCTCATGCGCGATTTTAACGATTGTAAAGTCATACACGTCAAGCGTAACGAAAACAAATCTGCGGATGCGTTAAGCAAGCTTGCGTCATTGGCTTTCACCCACTTGGGAAAGGACATCCGCATTGAACTCCTTGGAGCACCATCAGTCCCACACAAGGAAGTCTGTGTCATCCAAACCGGCACGGAAACATGGATGATACCAATAATAAATTACCTTGCGGCGGGTATACTACCAGAGTCGAAAACAGGCAAGAAAACTACGCTGTAAAGCACTGAACTATCAACTCATCGATGACATCCTTTACAGACGTAACTTTCTTGGTCCACTCCTCAGATGCGTCGACGACCAAGATGCCGACTACCTCCTGAGGGAAGTACACGAAGGCATCTGTGGGATACACGCAGGTCCACGCGCAGTTGTAGCTAAGCTAAACAACGCGGGATACTTTTGGCCGGGGATGCATACGGATGCACTGGCATACATCAGAAAGTGTAGGTCTTGCCAACTTTACGCACCCAACACGCATCGCCCGAAGAATGAACTTGTTCCAGTCACTTCTTCATGGCCATTTCAGAAGTGGGCCATCGATGTGACAGGCCCATTTCCAGCAGCAGCAGGGAACGTCCAGTTTCTATTGGTCGCCATCGACTACTTCACCAAGTGGATAGAAGCAAAACCCTTAGCCCAAACAACCGCAAAACATATCAAAAAATTTATTTGGGAATTTATTATTTGTCGTTTTGGACTTCCACAGAATCTGGTGAGCGATAACGGCACCAACTTTGCTGACATGAAGCTACAACAGTGGCTGAAAGAACTTCAAATCACCCACACCTTTACCTCAGTGGCGCACCCGCAGGGTAATGGTGAGGTGGAAAGAGCAAATAAGAGCATCGTCGACGGCATCAAGAAAAGACTCCTGGAACACAGATCCGGCTGGGTGGACGAAGTTCCACACGTCCTTTGGGCACACAGAACGATGAAAAAGGCAAGTACGGGAGAAACCCCGTTCAGCCTCACTTACGGCACTGAAGCCATGGTCCCGGTCGAAATTGGTCTACCCTCACCAAGGGTCTTGATTCAACCAGAGGACAATGATGCGGAAAGACGGTTAGACCTTATGCTAACCGAGGAACGCAGAGACTTAGCCGCAGCGCGTGAAGAGAACTACAAGCGACAAATGCAAAAGTACTACAACACGCGGGTAAAACTCTGCAACTTCAATGTCGGAGACTACATACTGCGTAACAACGAGGCTTCGAACCAAGAACGCCCAGGAAAGCTGGCCCCCGTCTGGGAAGGGCCATACATTATCAAAGAAGTTTTCGGAAAGGGCGCATACCGGCTCGAAAGGCTCGATGGCACCCCCATCCCAAGAACATGGAATGGAGCTCAATTACGCAAATGTTACATGTAGATCAATTCCAAACTTATAAAGAAACGGCCTGGGGCCACTTCTAATGGAAATGATTCTCCTTTCACATTGTGTTGATCGCTTTACATTTGTACTTATGAACTTTCCGGACTGTATGCCGGTATTCACCGCATAAATATGGAGAGAAGTCGTTGCGTGTGGACAGCGGCAAAACCCGCACAAACACAAAAAACGGCAAACCTTCACGCAGGTCAGTTATAGGTGAAGATTGGTCATCCCACTAAATGAAAGTGACGGTCCTACCCGCACAATCATGATAGAGGAAACTGAACACTAACCTATTGACAACCGCGCGTCGAACGGTTAACTTATTCAAAACACTGGGAAAATTGCTAAAATAAACTAAAATATGCATGCGCAAGTCATGTAACGTTTATAACGCAACTCACAAAGATTCAAAAGTAAGCGGGACTATACCCCTTACCTTGCCAACCAAGTAACTATAAGACAGATGCGGGTACAGTGTCAAGGCAAAACCCTTCACATACTTAGCACCTGCAGGGAATTGAAGCCAAGAATACCTCGGCAACCAACTAACTATAAGATGGGTGCGGGTACAGTGTCAAGGCAAAACCCTTCACATACTTAGCACCTGCAGGGAATTGACGCCAGGAATACCTTGGAAGTAAAGTAACTATAAGACGAGTGCGGGTACAGTGTCAAGGCAAAACCCTTCACATACTTAGCACTCCGCAGGGAATTGAAACCAAGAAGGATCTTCTGGGCCATGCTTGCGGAAACGGAAATAACATCCCCGCATAGCGGGAACGTTGAGAATTAGATTGTTTGAAGCTCCAAGATGGAATTGGTTGTTTAACATAATTGATCACTATGTTTAAAACTACCAAAACCTCAAGGAGAATCTACACAAGTGGAACTCAACGCTCCTGACTTGCGAGGAGGTTACAGACCTACCCGCATCATACCCAAAGATCAAGCAGAAAAGTCGGGAATTTCTGCACGTGACATTAGGACTTCCACGGGAAGAATCCCCATGGAAAACCTTAAAACTAAACCCTTTTCAAAACCCCTTGCTTAAGTCCAAAAGTTCACCTCACTTATTAGCAATTCATGAGAAGAACATTGGACTGGGGGGACATGAAGAGGTAGGTCATAGCAGAGCCCAGTTGGACCCGCAAGACTCACCTTGAACAGGGACGTCTGCGCGGTTGGACCCTCAAGACTCACCTTAAACAGGGACGTCTGCGCAGTTGGACCCGCAAGACTGACCTCGAAGAGAGACGTCTGCGCAGTTGAACCCGCAAGACTCACCTCGAAGAGAGATGTCTGCGCAGTTGAACTCGCAAGACTCCTTAGAGGGACGTCTGCGCAAAGACCAACTGGATCCGCAGGACCAACCATGCTCAGAGACGCGACGTCCTTACGCGCAGTACGCAAGCTGTTCCCGCAGGAAAAGCCTCCCAATGGTGAAGTACTCCGCCTGTTCCCGCAGCTACGGATACTAGCCATCAGGGAAGGCTACCCGCGCAGCAAGGCTACACGCACAAGGCACTAACTCTCAAATAAATCAGTAATGTCACCTGAAGAGGGAATGAGCAAGCCGGGAACACTCCCTCCCAAAGCCGGGAATACTCCCGCCCAAATGAGCCAGTCCGTATGACACTGGAGGATCTTTTGTACTGTACCTGCCAAGGTAGGGACAAAAGATCTGACCAAAGCTACGACAGCTCACTGACAACAGTACGACGGGCAGCACGCTCTAGTACTTAAAGTCACTATCAGCCGCTGCCTACTCACCAACCCCTGTCGGGGCACGTCCATAGCCTGCAGTTGGTGGAAAATGAATAGTACACGGCCGGCCGGGTCACTATCAGCCGCTGCCTACCCACCAACCATCAGCATGGCACGTGCGTAGCCCACAGTTGGTAGAACAGGAATAGTGTTCAGCCGGCTGTACCTGCTTGGAAACCTACCTTCGGCTATAAATACTCCAACACCTTGGAACGGTATCATCATCTTCTCTCTAGCTATTTCTCTTAATATACACTTATATTCAAGAGCAATCTAGTCTGATTCTCACGCCGGAGGGTGGTCACAAGGAGGTACCCCCCCTTCTCAGTGACGAGCTCACGGTCTGTTTTGCAGGTTATCAGAAGAATAACCATCTTGCCGGACATAACCCTCGTGGGAAACATCTATTTAACCCCCAGATTATCCGTAATCTGCCCGAGGTCGATTAGTGTTTCTTCAATCTCTAAATCATAAGTTATAGACTTATAGTGGTGATTAGTTTACATCTTTTAAAAAGCATATATAATAGCATGAGTGATTTTTTTTTTTTTTTTACATTAAGACAAAAAGGCCGGTTATAGAATAAAAGGAAAGCTTGGCCGCGCCCCCACATGCACTATGTGAAGAATCATTCCACTTTCGACCGTTTGTTCCGTAGAATTTAATGAATAAAATATATATTATATTTAAACATTACTTTTATTTAATAATAAAATTTGAATTGTAATAGTTAAAGTAATATAACTTCACATTTTTTATATATGGAAGAAGTTTAATAAAAAAAATTAGAATATCGTCCTTTCTTAGACACGTGTTTTTATCAAACATATCTCATAGTTTAACTCTTTGATTTTTATTCCATTTATAATTTTAATTTTGAAATTATAATATTCTTAAATCTTAACATATATATATATATTTTGAGTATTTTCATTGTATTTAATCATCTTAACTAAACTATTTAATAATAAAATTTGAATTGTAATAGTTTCTTAAAGATTTTTTTGATATAGAAGAAGTTTAATAAAAAAAATAGAATCTCGTCCTTTCTTACTATCACTACCAACAACATCTTCGACGACACGTGTTTTATCATTATCAAATATATCTCATATTTTAACTCTTTGATTTTTATTCCATTTATAACTCTAATTCTTTCAAATTTCAATATTCTTAACATATATCTGTTGATTATTTTCATTTTATTTTACTTGTTTATAAAACATTCAATATTGTATGATTTTATTTGAAACGGAGTCAAACTAGACTCGAGTCATGGCTAGGCTCATTGACACGATCTTAGGCTCAATTAAATTCAAAATTGAGCTCGAGAATAACTGAACTGCTTCGTTTAATTTCGAACTTGGGCATGAACGGCCCTGGGTAGACTATTGACTCGTCAGTAATCCAAATTACCATTTAAAAAAATGATAACAATAAATACAAAGTAATCAAAACTTAAGGGACTATATATTACAAATATTATAAACCAGTCCGGTCCTCTGCCGGCCTCCGGCGTGCATTCAATTGTCAATAAATAACACCTCCATACAAAAATTAAACACATATATTCTAGAGAGAGAAATACAAATAAAACCAAATGCGTTTTGAGCTGTGATTTAGCTGTATTCACTCTCTCTCTCTCTCTCTCTCTCTCTCTCTCTCTCATCCCATTTCACACACTCTCTCCCAATATCCTTACCCCCAATATTAATCTCATTACCCATTCACACACATTTTTTCCATCATATCATTCAGATGTCTAATTTGTTGAGATGAAGAACACCATCATCTCAACTAGTCATTCCACCCCGAGACACTTGTTTCTTTTTTGGGTTGTCTTGTATTCGTTTTGTATTTGTATTTGTATTGCTGGTGGTTACACCAATGACGGTGTCGGAAGTACTGAGGCTTTGTACTTCCGGCACCGCCAGCTTCAGTACTACCGAGATGAATATGGTGACCGAGGCGAGAATGTGACGGTGGATCCTTCCTTGGTGTTTGAGAACCCAAGGCTGAGAATAGCTTACATTGCTTTACAAGCATGGAAGCAAGCTATTCTCTCAGATCCAAACAATCTGACTACAGATTGGGTTGGATCTGACGTGTGCGGGTACACATGCGTGTTCTGTGCACCTGCACAGGGCAACCGGTCCGAAAGGACGGTTGCCGGGATTGATCTCAACCATGGGGATATCGCGGGGTACTTACCCGAAGAGCTGGGGTTGCTTACCGATCTCGCTTTGTTTCATATTAATTCGAATAGGTTTTGCGGAACAATTCCGCAAAAGTTTAGGCACTTGAAGATACTTTTCGAGCTTGATGTGAGTAATAACCGGTTCGCTGGACGGTTTCCGAATGTGGTTCTTAAGTTACCGAAATTGAAGTTTTTGGATCTCCGGTTTAACGAATTCGAAGGCATTGTGCCTAAAGAATTGTTTGATAAAGACTTGGATGCTATTTTTATTAACCATAACAGGTTTCAGTTCGAATTGCCGGATAATTTCGGTAATTCGCCTGTTTCGGTTATTGTTTTGGCGAATAATAAGTTTCACGGGTGTTTACCCTCGAGTATTGGCAACATGTCGGATACATTGAATGAGATTATCATGATGAACAATGGGTTAAGGTCGTGTGTGCCCGATGAAATCGGGTTGTTGAGTAATGTAACTGTGTTTGATGTGAGTTCGAATCAGTTGATGGGTCCGTTGCCTGAAAGTATTTCGGGTTTGGTTAGTGTGGAGCAATTGAATGTGGCTCATAATTTTTTGACTGGGAGTATACCCGAAAGTGTGTGTAGGTTGCCGCGGCTTGAGAATTTTACTTATTCGGATAATTTCTTTACTGGCGAGCCTCCGGTGTGTTTGAGGTTGGATGCTTTTGATGATAGGAGGAATTGTTTGCCGGGCAGGCCGGCGCAGAGGTCTGCGAATCAGTGTAAATTGTTTGCCTCTAAGAGAATACATTGTAGTGCATTTAGGTGTGCTCGGTTTGTCCCAACCCCGGTGCCCTCACCCCCGGTTGTGACTCCGTCTCCGCCTGTTGTGATTCCGTCTCCACCCGTTGTAATCCCATCGCCACCACCTCCTGTTTACACCCCACCATCACCCCCACCGCCCGTTTATTCACCCCCACCCCCACCGCCCGTTTATTCGCCACCATCACCTCCACCTCCACCATCACCTCCACCGCCCGTTAATTCGCCGCCACCACCTCCACCATTACCGCCACCGCCCGTTTATTCACCTCCACCTCCACCACCATCACCGCCTCCTCCATCACCTCCACCACCGCCACCGCCCGTGTATTCACCGCCACCACCTCCACCATCACCGCCACCACCAGTTTACTCACCTCCACCCCCACCACCATCACCGCCTCCTCCATCACCCCCACCGCCTCCACCACCGGTTTATTTACCTCCACCACCTCCACCACCATCTCCACCACCACCAATTGTGTTACCGCCTCCTCCGCCTCCCCCTCCACCTCCAACAACACCGCCTTATTGCGTAAGACCACCGCCACCACCACCTCCATCAGCATCTCCACCACCACCACCACCATTGAATTCCCCGCCACCGCCCACACCTTACTACTACAATTCACCTCCTCCACCACACCCCCCACCCCCACCGCACTCGCCACCACCACCACCACACTCCCCACCTCCACCTCACTCACCACCACCACCACCACCACCCACATATATCTACTCGTCCCCACCACCACCACCACCACCACACCACTCTCCACCACCACCACTACACCACTCCCCACCTCCACCATTACCACCTCTATGTATAGAACCACCACCACCACCACCTCCTTGCATCGAATACTCACCACCGCCACCACCCGTTCACCACAACCCTCCACCTCCACCGGTCCAACATTTCTCTCCACCACCACCAATCCAATATTACTCCCCACCACCACCACCCGTCCACCACAATTCACCACCACCACCACCTCCAACACCGGCATACGAGGGCCCACTACCCCCAATAACCGGAGTATCATACTCATCACCACCGCCACCACCGTTCTATTGATTCTTTCAATGTAATCAATCTCATCCCAAAACTAAACTTGCAATTTGTTTACAACATATTGACAACTATGTGTTTGTTTTTATTTATTTGCAGGTGTTATTCACAAAAACAAAATTGTTGAGAAACGCGGAATGATCGGAAAATAGGTACTCATAGGAAGAGGAAGAGGATTCTTTCCTCTGAAATTGGTTTTGTGAAAAATAAATTTGGCAGGGAAAATACTAGGTTGCAGACAAGTTTTATGTATAGATCTTGATCATCATCACTTGCTTCTGGGTTTCTATCCTTATTATCATACTTTTCTTTTTAAATTTTATAGTATAATCAATCAACATATTTACATGTATTAATTTATTATCATACCATCTTCTTGCTTTAGTTTTTTTCTTTCATTGATTTTGTGTTGCTATTGGTGTTGAACCTTGACTATGATGCCATTGGTTTGGCTTATTTTTTTAGGCTAGTATTACATATGCTAAGGCTACTTGTAGTGGGGCGACAAATGCCCACAAAGTGGGGCGATTTTGTTGGTGAACACCGCCCAGGCGATAAATGGGGCGAGGGGGGGGGGGGGGGGTTGTTTTTTGTCGTCGCTGACTGGGTGCCACATTGCACAAAACGTCCCATTTTGTAGTCCCTCCACTACACGTAGCCCATTCTTGTACGCCTGTACACCTAACGTATATTTATATTTGACGTTTTATATAATTTCCATCCATATGGTATGGATTTGACGTTTTATATAATTTCTATCAATATGGTATTGTATACGAGTCAATAACCTAGTATATATCAAAGTAGAGGTGGAGTAGTCATGTTAAAGTGCACCTTGTATCAACAATAAGGTTGTTGTCTGGTGGTCACGACGTCGGTTTGTGGGAACCGTCTCTACTCTAGTTGAAATGCATGTTACAGATGCGTGCATTATCCTCGAGATGTTGTGGTGGTATAATGCACCCGTCTATTCTAGGTGGTTTATTTGAGTACTTAGGAGTAGATTATTTCTTGCGCATGCGAGGGCTTTGTGCACCTGATTTGCAATGTGAATATTGCTCCAAGGATGTTTGTGCACCGTTTGTTAGGTTGGTTTTCAGGTTATACGAGTCGTGCTGTTTGGGTTTTGACATTTTTTACACTGAATTCGAATTTAAAGCGATTCGAAGTTAGAAAATTCAAATAATTGAAAACGAAATATTAATATATGTAATAAATAAGTAAGTAGTAGCAACACATTTTTTATAAGAATATAAAAGTCATATAATTCAAATCATATATTCAAACTTCCGTAATTTCGTTCTCTAATTTCAGTCTATAAAACATTAAATGTGATGGAAACCGAGCGTCAAATTACCAATTTATTAATTTTTTTTATTGCCCATGAGATTTAGTGGGTCATTGCAGTATCATTCATCTTCAAGCATGCATTAGCCTTTTCTTATTTAATATTATTTGTCTGAGAAAAGTGCATTTTGTTCATTGTTTTTTCTTGGTTTTCTTTTGTTGTTAGTTATAAATGTCAATTCGATGATGACGACGATGAAGACATTTTATAAGTTGCATCCAATTGGCCCTTTCTCACGTCGTTTTTACTTGTAAGTTAACGAGTTAAAGCTTTAACGCAATAGATATATTGTCCTTTTTGGATTTACCGATAAACCAAATGTATGGTATCAGGGTATTAGGGGTATGAACATTTATAAGGGTGTATGAAGATTTATGAAGGAAATATATAAAAACAACCCCCTCCCCCCCAAACACCGGCACACTTACTTCGGGTTCACACACGCGATTGTAAACCCAATTAATTAAGGGGCTTAGCCGATGAATACCAAATTTTTGATGAGTGAAGCCGACTCCACCCCGGACACCCTATGGCCGACGATCAAACTTGTGAATGTATCTTTAAAAAAAATTATTTGGAATTAATGTTAAAAATAAACAATAGTGAATTGTATTAAAATGTATTGTTCTTGACACTTTATTAAACGACGCTTTAATGGTTTGAACTTTAACCCTCACCAACTTTATTGAATGGTAGCCTTTACTCTTACTTTACAACCATTGGACCACCCCATTCTGGACTTGTAACAAATGTTCATATGGATTTTTACCTGTTATAACATGCTAATTGTATAAAGTGGTAGATTGCTAGCAAAATAATAATTTTGTTACATAATGTTAAATGAAAAGGTTGTTATTCAATAATAAAAACAGAAAAACTTTTAAATCAAATTACAATTTGAAAAATAAAATAAAAAAACATGTGCATAATAAAATTTAATAATAATTAAAATAAATAAAGAAAAAAAGAATTAAGAGAATATTAAAATGGGCCCTGTTTATCAAACATGGGCTACTAAACATTGTATTAATGATAAGCACTGTTGACTAATAATTTTGATCCAGTAGTTAATGAAATATCGGTTGTTTGGTAAGATCATTATTTGTATTTATTTATATGGGCAAGTGAGAGTGTATGTTGGGCATAGCAATTAAGTGATCACCCACTTTGTTTTAATAGTCAATGGGACCTTTATATTGCCACTAACCAAATCTCAATGATTTCTACATTCTACTAAGCACCATACATGTATAATTGTGTTACGTGTTGTTAATAGTTGAATTGGTATGTATTTTATCATTCTAGTTTAGTAGATTGGTTAGATTGTTTATAAAAGAACTTGTATATGTTTAAATTTTCATGAATGATTTTTTAACTTGTTTGAGCTTAAAATTTTATTATATTAAATATGATTGATGTGTAACTTATCATATGTTTTCTTATGTTCTTTTATATTCTTTTTATTTCCAACTGATTATAACCGTATTCGATTTAAAAACATATTTGTCTATTGCAAGACCGTCTTCGAGAATTGTAAAACTTTTTTAAGCTGAAGGCATAAATTTTTTGGGTCTAAAGTAAAAAAACGTTTCTGGTTGGATTGAAACAATTAAGTTTTTAAATGGGTTTACTTGGTTATAATTTGAGTTGTGTACAATTTTTTTTGTATAAATATAGGCTTAAATAAGTCGAGTAATTAAGTTTAAAAATCAAAAATACATATTTTTCTTTTTATAAAAACATATATAATTTTTTTAAAATAATTTTCTGGCTTAGCAGAAATTTGAGCCAGGGTCTGTCGATCGCTCTATCCTCCTTAAGAGCCGACCTTGGCCTAGTGAATTGGTAAAATGGCCAACACGGACTTTGAAATCTAAAAAGATAAATTTAATGGGGGCGAAATTTGGGCTCATTCATTTTAAAAAATGGGTTCCTACCCGGGTAGAGAGATTTTACAATTACATTTGAGTGGACGTGGGCATAAAAAATGGACCCGACCCTACCTTACCCGGACTAGTTCGGTGGTTCCTGTGGGTATCAAATCTCATCCCTCATAATAGGGTTTGGTTATTGGGAATGCCCGGTTATGACTCTGGCCCAATATTTGGTTTGTGCATCTCTAATCCAAGAAAAAGGTTTCCTTCCATTGTTGAATGTTAGTGTGGCTTTTGTTGGTAAAGTCAATAATTAGTAATTACAAACTTTGTTAATTATTTACAAAAAGAATAAAATTTTAAATTAATAAACCATGTCATCATCATCATCACGATACTCAATAAAACCCACCAATAGTAAAGCTATATTAAAACCTGATGAGGATACAATGTAGACAACCTTATCTCTAACCCGTAGAAATATAGAGACTACTTCCATATACAAGTGTTAAATAAATATTGATCTTATAGCAACTTTTGGAATATGTGGCCCAATATGCAAAGATCTGTAAGTTTTAACAACTTGAGTTGGGCTAAGCAGCCCAAACTTATTGATATAGCCCACAAAATTAAACTCACATGACATGCGCACATATATCAAGTTTGGGAGTAGCATGTTATTGATCAAGAACAATGGAAAATTGGAAATAAATAGTTAAAAACCTTTGGTTTGAAAAAAGAAAAACCCTCACAAAAGCATTTCCGGTCGATTGAATGTTAGGCAATTTGTAAGTGTTTGGTGCGCAATGTTGACGTTTCATGAATTTTTGTTATTGGGACGGAAAATGGGCGGGTGAAACCGGGTAAAAAACTTTTTTTGAACCTATACACAAAAAAGAAAAAAGCATTATGAAAATTGTGTTTAAATCAAAATGACTTTTTAGATGACCAAGAGTCGAACCTATATGATTCCACATATCATTGTCTTGCTTTATATAGTCTAAGGAGGCCTAGATAAACATTAACCTTTTTGCGTAGCATGTGTTAGAATGCAAGTTGTCTTGGACTCTTGGCGCACCCAACTCGTTGACCACCTTGTTTCAACAACATGCTAGATTCTTTTTTGAGACTTATGTGCAAACTGGTTGCTAGAAGATTTCGAAAGGCTTACTACCCGTATACAACTCACCGTACCCGAATCCGAAACCTAAAACAGTTGTGTTCTCATTTGTTGGAATTGAACCGGGACCCCAAGAGATCCCACATAATTCTTGTCACATTGTGTGTTTCGAACCCGTTACATCCTCTTGCCTTAACCCAGCTAGCATTTGCCAATTGAGCCAAGGAACATCGGCAACAAGAGGCTAAATTGCTAGATATATCTTGAAATTTGGAGATATAAAATACCAGATTTGTATTTTCTGTATTTTTTATAACTTGAATATGCAAAAATATAGTATTAGAACTTATTTACTGTCTTTGAGTTTGACACTTTGACTTAACCAAATTACATTTATATTAACAAAAAATTATGTGTCTTTGAGTTTGATTTAAACCTATAATAATAAGTTGCAACTTGCATGTCATCTAGTAAGATGTAGAAATGGGTAAGTTTTGCTTTGTGTGTGTGTATATTATTTTGGACTTTCATGGTTTGCAATTATAGCCTCTCCTTGGCTTTTGTTGTTTAATGAAATTTTCCCTCTTCATTGTTCAGAATAAATAAACTAAATAAATAACCACATATATTATGATATACCTCTAGCCAATAGGTAAACAACACATGCATATAGTTATGTTGGAAAGTACAAATTAAAATTCGTTTTTTCACTTCTAACTTTTATAAATAATCATATAGTTTTATGTATAATATATATTAATACAATAACTAATAAATCATTTAGACTAATCAAAAGGTGACGTACCCTAACCAAACTCTAAAGTCAGTATAGACCCGATTAAGACAACATAGTTTGGAAAGAGTGGCCTAAACATAAAAAAATGTCGTCATTAGAAAAAAAAAAGTAAATAATAAATAATTTAAACTTGTCAAAAGGGTATTAGAGCATTGGAGTCATTCCGTTTTTCGCAGATGCCACATTAGTTTTTTCCTGATTCTTTTCAGTTTTCTTCAAATATGATGGTGTCCTATTTATTATCGGTTTTCTTATTTATTTTTAAAATATATAAATTTAAACACACTAATTAAAATTAAATACAAAGACTTAACCAAATATTAAACATACAAAAAGATGATAATTTTATTAAAAACCATAACCATAAAACTACAAGAGGATTAAACATGTGTTTTTTTTTTAAATCTAACAATTAACAATTGTGAACTATGTACCATATTACAATTGATAGTCGGCAAGTGGCAAGTGCAAAATTAATAATTTGTTCTTGGTCCAGTCAATAGGTCGGTTTATGATGATCCTTGGCTGTCAGGAGGTCATGTTAACATTCTGACTTGAGAATTTTGTTTCATGGTTTAATTTATGTTTTAGTTAGTTTTAATTAGGTTTTAATTTGTCTATTCATATTCGATATTATCCTATATAAATTATACAACAAATCAATTCAAAATTCTCTTTATCGGATTTTTCCTGGTCATATTAATACAAATGCATAGTTGAGAATATGAATGGTAGAGTAAAAAGGAATTGGAATCATAAGTCATAATATATGGTAGTGGAATTAACCCAATTGAAATCTTTATCCATGGACCAGTTTACTCAAGAATATATACATGGACAAGGATTTTTTATTTATAATTTTGGCCTTTTAATAAAAAAATCATTCGCATTTAAACTGATAGCGACCAAAAAAACAGTGCTCTAGCGGTGACTCGGTTGCTTTCTTTTGAAGAGATCGTCAGTTTGAGTCTCGTTCGTGATAAAATTGTGTGCGTGAATAAGGGTTTTTTCACATTGGACCTTCAGACGGAAGGTTTCCTCTGTAAATAATGGAGGACAAGATCACCAGCGTTGTTTGCAACTGTAAGCATGGGTGACCTTTTGCTAGACGGAAAGTTTCCTCTGTAAATAATGGAGGACAAGATCACCAGCGTTGTTTGCAACTGTAAGCATGGGTGACCTTTTGCTAAATGGTTTATCCGGAATCCTGAGGTTTTTTGATCGTTAAAAAAAGAAAGAAAAAGATTGATAGCGATAAATTAAAAAAAAATGATAAAAATGAATATGCTAAAAAAGCACAAGGTGTGGTGTACAAGTGAGCACGTCATCCTAAGTTCATATGAAAGCGTGACATCGTTCCACACTAATACAAACCATCATTGTTCCTATGTTCCTACCAAATATATTAAATTGTATCGTCCAGAAGTGTCAAGTTGTTTGATTTTCTATTTTGAGATACAACCGGATTTTGTTATGTATACGGTTTAACGAATTTGTCATGATTAGATAATCTTTTGTAACCGAAGCTCGATTATGATTTGGTTTAAGCCTTTATAAATATCGAACCGACATTGCACACCCTACTAATATAATCTTTAAAAAGTATGTAGATAATGAGTGTCATGTGGTGGTAATCATGAATAGTTATTAAAGATACTAATTATTGATAAAAGATGTACGATTCTATACTTTTCATTTGTTGATATTATTGATAAGTTTAAAATAAGTATAATGTGATTATGCTAACCAAGTTTGAAAATGCTACAATAAGGCATCAATTTAATGTAGCAATTGAGAATGCAAATGATTAATTTGCTTTACTTTATGTCAACATGAATATCTTATTTTCCACAAAATCATCTAATATGTTTCAAGAATTCATGAATCATTGAATCATGATCATTCTAATTGCATAGCCTTTTTTTAAATGGTCCTACTTTCATAACTAACTTTTATTTTTAGTAGTTGACTTATTTAAGTGGTTTTAATATAATGATTTAGATATCATGAGTTAGGAGCATCCGCAACACGAACCCATCGCCCGCCTCTATATACTCTACGCTCTCCTTTCGTCGTCCTCCCCCTCCCCCTTCACAAAATCCATCCGGATGTCCGATTTTCCGCCTTGAATTCTGTATACACTCCACCCTCTCTCTTCCTTCGCCTCTATCGCTCCTCCACCTTTGCTCTACGTCGGATCCATTCATCCACATTGAGGAAGCTCTAACAAGGACATAATTAAACGTTTGCTTTTCTTCCCCTTGGTGAATACAAATAGACGGTTTGTAATATGACTCTCTCTCTCTCTCTCTTTTTCTTTTACGTGTGACATAAGTGAAACACATTATTAATTATAAATTTGTTATTCAACTTAGTTTTGTATTAAATAGGGGTGTCAATATTCAACATGACATAGTAATTAGCTGGTTTCTGATTCATACATAACCGGTTTAGTAAGTAGGCGGTGCATAACATGTTTACCAAACACGAGAATTAATTATGTCGATAACACGTTTACAACTTAAAAACTACACACCAACTCGGTTGACATGTTCGTATAAGCGGGTTAAACAAGCCATGTTGAGGCTAAACGATTTTAAACATGTGGACGCTAGGTTTATGTTTTGACAAAAAAGTACGAATCACACTAAAATTGAACAATTCAATATGCTACTTCAAAACCCTTCAACCCATCAAACCCGACACGATTAACACTCAAGTTAATTATTAAGTATTAACCCACCACTTTATCTCCGTATATCATTCCTTTAAAAAAAACTTTAATAAGAGACACCACACAAGTCCAGCCACCCGTCATCAAGTGTCAACTAGATATTTTAATATTATTTTTCTCCTCACTTTTTCCCTCACCACAAAAAATGATTTATTTTACCTTTTCGAAGTGACTTATTTCCTATTTTTAATATAAAGTTGGAAAACAGAAATAAATATCATATCAACTTCCATAATCATAACTTCAACCTGAAAAAAAAAACAACATACAAAAAATCGTTCGGCGGAAAAGAGAACAAATCTCACTCTCTCTTCCTATTCATGCAAATATATATATATATATATATATACATATATATATATATCTGTGCACTTATATACATGAGGCAAGGATTGAAACATATCTAGAAACACAAGAGCAAAGAGTTCGTTACAATTCCGGTCCGCTATCAACTCTCGCTTTGTTCTCCTTTTGGTTTAGTGATCGGAAGCAAAAACTTGAGCTAATCGAGTTTATTAGTTATCGGATTTGCCATTGCGAAAGCTCAGGTTTGTTTGATACGTTTAAGTTTTAAGTTATGGAATGTTTGTGCGTGTTCATCTAGTTATTCATGTGCATGAATGGGTCGTTATATTCAAACACCACCCTCTGGTGTGTTAATAATCATATACGGCTCATATAGGGGCTATATGAGTCATATAGCCCTCACGTGACTAACTATTGTACGGCGGAGACATGATGACAACTTTTCAGTCTGTATCGTATAGCCCCTATACGAGTTGTATAGACTTCAAACACCTGACACTCTCTGACACAAATGACAAAATTTTGCCTTATACGGCTGTTATAGCCTCTATACGAGCCGTATAGAAACGCCTGGTGTCCATGTTGAATGCTTTGTTAATGCTTTTATGAAAAAAATTGTTTCTTAAAATTTGCAACTCTTCTTAATATTTGTTGAAGTTTTAAGTTACAAATAATAAAAGTTTAAAACCAAATTAAAAATATTAATTTTCTATTAAAATATGTTTCATAAAAGTTATAACTCTTCTTATATTTATTTAAAGTTTTAAATTAAGTTACTATATAAGCGTCTATACTTAATTATATACATACAAGTGCTTGTTGATATTGGTATAACTATGATGATGTGGTTATGTATATCATTTAAGGTTAACATAATTGTTACATGACAAAGTAACAAACTATCATTGTTTTAGAATAAGCCTTGTGGCCGTATCGAACATATTCTATAAGCAATTTGGAGTCCCAAACGAAACTTGCACCAATATGTAGAGATAAGATTAACATTAGATGCTTATTCATTCGTATCAAACATTCCAATATCTAAATATAAAGAATATAGAGGAATAAGATGGGAACGAAAAAAATAATAATAATAAAAACGTATAAGAATATGGAGGAATCATATGGTACTTCAAAAAAATTAAATAAGAATATAAAGTAAATTGCTTTTTTTTTTTTGGCTAATGTGGTTTACGTCATATAACCCTTTCGGCTTAAAATGAAAGTTTTAAACAGATGAACCCCTGTCATCTTAATTGATTGCGGGTTTGGTCTTTAGTGTATGGATTTCTTCTTTTACTTAATCACACACACGAGTACGATGTGTACAATATATATATATATATATATATATATATATATATTTGAAATACGATTTTAAGAACAAGACACAAAAATAAATAAATTGCTTAATTTGAAATATCATGTAGAAAATATTTAATATTTAATAATTTGTTAAATACTCAATAATACTTTTGTATCATACTTTTTTTTGGTATCACATGTAAATATGAACATGTACTTTTAATTAAAAATATTTAATATCATGTAGAAGATATTTAATATCATGTAGAAAATATTTAATATTTAATAATTTGTTAAATACTCAATAATACTTTTTCATCATACTTTTTTTTGGTATCACATGTAAATATGAACATGTACTTTTAATTAAAAAAGTCACGGATCTATATGAACCCTTGAGCCATTAATGAGATGGTGGCCAAGCCACATGTGGCACATAGACATTACTTGGTCTTTTTGGTGGTTATAATAATTTTATTAAGATATATTAAAATATTGATGCTTTGAGTAATATTAACATATTATAATTTTACAGATTGCAGATGAGAAGTGAATAATTTATCATGACAGTAAAACTTGAAGCTGGGATGGAAGAAGGATTAGGAAACAATACTACTAGTGATCGGTATGCCAAGATCTTAACGGGCTCGTGGTGGGCCCAGTTCAGATACGAATCGAATCCTTGGATGGCGCGATATGTGTATAGCGTCATGTTTTTGTTAGCGAACTTGCTTGCGTGGGCAGTTCGTGATTATGGCGGAACTGCATTGACCCAAATGAGTAGTAAGATATACATTGCATAAATAAACTCAACCAACTTTGTTTCAACATTTTATCTTCATTAGTCTAAACGAGTCGAGCCACTTGTAATTAGTTGTTAAAACTCATTTAATAAACGAGCTCAAGTCAAAGCTTCACATAAAGATTGGCAAGCATTGCACAAGCCAACTATTTATTTTCTTAGTTTAATATATTAAATACTAAATTTAAATATATATGTATATACATAATAATTATTATTGCCACATGTAAATTTAGATAGTAGTATTCAGATAATATATATTATGTTATACATAAAATTTATAATCGTAATTTCATGTAAAGAAAATAACTAAATAGTTAATAAATAATAAATAAATCGAGCCCAATCGAGGCTTAGCTTGAAAATCCATTCATCAGCTGAGCTCGAGCTCCTTTAAATGGTCTGAGCTCGGACTCTCTTAAATTAAACGGACCGAGCTCATGATATAATTTCTGGATTATAATTTTACATGGTGTTTGCAGAATTAAAAACTTGCGAAGGTGGCGAAGACTGTTTAGGCACACAAGGAGTTCTAAGAGTGAGCATGGGATGTTTTGTATCCTTTTCTTATAAACTATTTACATATATTGGATTGATTTCTTTTGAGAACCGCTTTGAGCTTTTCTTATAAACTCAACGCCCTGCTTGCGGTGCGCGCATATAATGTATATATGTGTGAACCCTCGGGTGGGCAAAAGTAAAATTGCACTAATTTTGACGTTATTTTACTAATCTCGTGAAAATAACGTTAAAAGTGGCGGAAGGTTAATCAGGCATCATGTGGTGGCGTTGATAGCCGAAAGACAAGGGCACATGCACCGATCAGCCGGTGTCCCGATGATTGAGTGCTATGTGCCTTATGTCCAAGGCTTGATGCAAAACTACTATCGAGCCGGGGGTCTCACCGGAAGCAGCCTCTCTATTCCTAATGGGTAGAGGTAAGGGTGTCTACATCTTACCCTTCTCAGACCCTACCATAGCATTGCTATTGGTGGGATATACTGAGTACGATGATGATGATGATGATGATTTGAGCTTTAAGAACTCGAAAGAACTCATCGTAACCATTTTTTTTTGAATTTTTTTACACATGTGTAACTAACATTTAAACTTGTGTAATTATCAAAAATACTTATTCTCTCTCCTGATTCATTTTTTAATTAAATTTAATCTCAACCACATATTTCATACTATTTAATTAAATGTTTGGTTCAAAATTGAGTTATCAAAGTTATTAAAACTCATAAAATTCTCAAAATATCTCTCCCTACATATATTTAATCAAATTTAAGTAAACCTTGAAAGATTTTTGATATATCCTTAATGATATACAAGATATTTTTCTTTATAATGTTTGTTTCAACTAGTGGCACCAAAAAGTTACATGGAAGAAAAGAGTTGTGGCATTCTAGTTGGTGGTCTGTTAAAATCATCCTCATGATCATATTAGTTGTGCTACCCTTCTTTCTCCCTACACAACTCATTCTTGCATATGGTATTTATTATTATTATTATTATTATTATTATTATTATTATTTAAAAAAAATATTTCTTCATGCAACTAAAGGACTTCTTATTAAAAACTGTTTTTCTACTCTATGGCGTTTAAAAAATCGAAACAAACGGTACGTATCAATTAGTTTCAAATTGGTAATTTATATAACTTATTTCAATCATAAATGATCAAATAAACATATTCTATGTATATCATAGGGGAGGGATCATGACAGAACTCTTCTTCGTTGGAGAACTACGTAACTCTATACTATAAATATGCATGCAATATATCATAAGACATATATGTAGTATGGAATTCTCTATGATATACTAATGCATATATGCAATATATCATAATACATATCTATATATTGTATATATAGATATAGATATGTATTTTGATTAACAAACTTGCTGATATTGGCAATGATTGACGATAAATTATCATTTTTTTTGGCAGGGTCTATTGCACATTTTGGTGCAGGGTTAGTTAATCTTTTAACCTTGTATCTTTATTTCCTATACTCCCTTTGTACCACATTAAATAAATATTCTTAATCATCATGTTTATGTTTATGATATTTTGCAGGGTATTTTTGTTTATTCAACTAATCAGCATTATCCGCTTCATTACATGGTTGAATGAGCGCTGCTTATCGGAAAAATATGCGGAGAGATGGTAATGACTTTCTTTAATATGCAAAATAGAAATAATTTATAGTTGTTTTCATGAGTTTTCAAAACTGTTGACCTGACATGTTATGTTGCGTTTCATTTTTTAACACGACATTTACTAACTATTTAACTGGTCGGATTTTTCTCTTTTCAAAATCTCATTTCCCGATTTATTTACTACTCCAGACTGCGTTTTTTGTTTATTTAAACCTCTATAGTGCACTAATACTACAAATCCACGCAATTTGTATAAAACCAGTTATATATTTTTAATTTTTACTTTAAAATTTTCAATTATTTAAGAAATCAGCTATTTCTAAAACCGATAAACCCAATCAATAAAATGTCTGGTAATGAATACATTGCAATTAAGGCTTTTCCATATATGGCATATGATGTTATGAGTGTCATGGCATCAACCAAATGCCACATTAGCATATCTTTTACTTCTCATTTTTAAGTATTTATTATTATTGTTATTTTAATGATATACATATTTTTTTCTTTCCAGCCATACCCATTTCACAGTGATTGCAATTGGTGAATATTTTGTGTGCATACTTGGAATCATTTTAATGTATATTTGGTACACACCACAACTCTCTTGTGTGTATAACATTGCCTTCATTACATGGACACTTTTTCTCCTCCAACTTATGACAAGTGTCTCTCTTCACCCAAAAGTAAGTTCAACCATCAAAATCTTATTTCTAATCATATATGTATATTTTTTCAAATTAATCATTTTTTTTTATTTTAAACCTTAAACAGGTTCGCGCTGGCTTCCTGACTCCAGGTCTTATGGGACTCTACATTGTATTCTTATGTTGGTCCGCAATTAGAAGGTACATTTTTCTATATGGGTCATATATTATTTTTAGTTATAGCGGGTAAATAGACAAACAGTAATGTATATTTTTCATTCTTCTAGCACGTTAAAAGTTATCAAAGTTATCTATGACGTGGCATAATAGATTAATAGCCTAGCTTTAGAAAAAAACTATATAAAATGGTACACGTGTAGATAATTTTGGCTATTATGTTACGTCTGAACGATTCTATGTAAATTGTTATATTTTATTTGGAAATTATAATTATTTTAATTTGGACTATGCTCGTGTTCGTGTGCTTACAGTGAACCACCAGATAACAAATGTACGAGGACTTGGGGAGCCTCAAGACACTGGCTAACGATCATTGTAAGCTTCTAACTCGTAGCACATTTAAAAGCTTACATTTCAAGTTAATTAATAAATATTCATTTACATATCATTGTTGCAGAGCTTTGTTATTGCCCTAGTTACAATGGTTATTGCCACATTTTCAATAGGAATTAATTATAAATGCTTTCAGGTAAAAAAACTCGTTTTAACAAATTTTTAAACGTGTAGTAGACGGTTTTTTCACATTAAAAGTTATATTTGCAGCGGGGAAATGATGAGAAACAAGAGGAAGATGATGTTCCTTATTGTTTTGGCTTCTTCCATCTTGTTTTTGCCTCGGGAGTTATGTACTTTGCAATGTTATTAATTGGATGGAACTCTCATCACACCATGGCAAAGTAAGCCATTATCTTTGATCTCGCAAAAGTATACGAATATTCAAATTATTCAAATTTATATTTACCTAAATGCCCCGCTTCTTAGGTGGACTATTGACGTTGGTTGGACCAGTACTTGGGTTAGAATAGTAAATGAGTGGCTTGCGGTCTGTGTCTACTGTAAGCATTACATCCATAGTACACATTTTTGAAGTGATTGTTGTTATTTCATATTTGCTTATTAGTTATCTTAACTTGTTTCTTGTTTTTTTTAAATGTAGTGTGGATGTTGGTAGAACCGATCGTATGGAAAGGTAGACAGGTTGAAGAAACCAAATAAGTAAACGCAAAGAAGACACTCTTCGCCGCGTACGCTAACATAATTTATACACAATCAAAAGATATAGAAGCCAAAGAGATGAACAAGAAATGGCATCCATGGAGCTAAAAATGTCAATTGTATGCATTAATTGAAAACTAAGGATGTTAGTATGGTCCAAAACTACATTGGGTGTACTATGGATTTTTGATACTATATACTCACATTGTTAAGAAAGACAAACAAGATCCCGTATTTAATACAAGTAACATCTACATAAAGGAGTAAAAGTTCAGTCTTTGTTACCCGCGTCGTAAAGTTTGGTTACCATTAGTACACATTGTAGATGTAGGGTAAACGAGTTGAAAGGTTGTAATAAATTGCAGCCTAGACGGTCTTCAGCTTCCCACTTTTGACCGTCAAAACATGGATCATGAAGCAACACCAAAAAGTCATCAACCCCCAATAAACACATATTTGCTATCAATTTAATCTACAAAAGGCGACTCGGATGTGATCCGGTTTAACCAAATGGATTTCCTCCGCCAGAACCACTTTGCTGTTGACTTTGATGAAAGGGTCCATAGCCACCTGCTGCTTGTGGCCTGTATATATTTGGAATAGAACTTTACGTTTTTGCATTACAAAAACCACTCTGGGAATAAGGCTAAGTTGCTATCAAATTGCATGTTGGGAGCCGCTTGCCCCATAAATGGACCTAAACACAACCCAAGGCAATGTCAAGCAACGAGACCAGAAAATACACTCAAGTTCATGACAAGTAACAATAGAAATTACCTGTATGAAGGATGCATGTTGGGAGCCGCTTGTCCCATAAATGGACCTAAACACAACCCAAGGCGATGTCAAGCAACGAGACTAGAAAATACACTCAATATTATGACAAGTAACAATAGGAAAAAACTAAATGTGGCAAAATGCGCTGGCTGAACAATGGTTCAAAACGGAATCTTACTGGTCTAGTTGGGTTAACCAAAAACACTTTCTGTTTTCAAATAATCATCGGTTCAAATATGTTTACAAAATCTATTGCGATAATGATAATTTATGTAAATACCAGTCAGAGCAGGTCTAGTTGACTTTTGAACCGTTTCATTTTACAATATTTTTGCAGCTTTAGATGTTTGACATGTTAGAGATGTAACTTGTCACATAGCCAAATCAACCAACTGATAACTAGATGCTTTGAAATCGCCACGTCTAGTTAAAAAAGAGAAAGAAACATTACCAGAAGGCATTGCTGGCCCATATGATTATGGATGAGATGATTGAGTAGGCATCCATGGTGATTGAGTACCAAGGCTTGAGGTACGCTGCATGTGTGATGTTGGTGGTAATGGATTAGAGGGTTGGGTGGGTATCCATGGTGATTGAGTACCAAGGCTCGAGGTACGTTGTATGCTTGATGTTGGTGGTAACTGGTTAGATGATTGAGTTGGTATCCATGATGGTGGTGGAGTACCGAGGCTCGAGGTGTGGTGTAAGCTTGATTGAGGTACCATGTTTGGTAGAGCCCCTTGCAGAGGTACCATTGAAGGAAACTACAACATAATAGAAAATAATTAATTATGCTATTAATTTCTTTTTTCTAGGCAACAGAAAAAATTTAATTAAATAAACAGATGAACAATTTACTGGCTGTATATGCTACATAAGATGCTTTTTTTTGTTCTAAAAAATTACAGCTCTAAAGCCAAAATTTGTATATTCTGTAACTAAAAGAGACTTCTGTCTATAGGCTTATGAGCTAACACTAACCTTAAAACAGTTAAAACTCATTCGATGACATTACAACATGACAATATACAGTCAATTTTAAAACTCTTAACATGTGCCATACCTCATACAAAACTTAGCATCCCGATTCGAAAGGACTCCGTCTTCCTCTTTGAAACCCTAGACTTCGCGCTCCAATAGTTTTATAATCCCACACAATCTCACCAAGTATGTCTTGAGGCAAACACAACCTTCCTTCTTTCACTGATCTTTGCAACTCACAAAACAACTTCAAATCCTGCAACTTTATATAATCCAGCAACACCTGTTCATGATCCGGGACCCACCTCCTCGGAAATGGGGTATAATCACACGGTGGAATCATATTCATACGCGAAAACCTAACCCCTTCAATCGCATCAGCAAGACCCAATCTCAACAAATCAGCATACTCGGGAGTCCTATTATCCATGCTCTGCCTAAGTGGACGGCTAAGATCGCGTGAACCTTTCTTAAACACCTTAACCCTTGATTTCATCTTATACCTAGCAGCATATAATTTAGCCACCGAGTTTCGAATAACATACGCGCAGAAACCAACAACCTTTTTTCTGTTATCTGCATACTGATACCAATCAGCCATTGTTTCAAGAAACTTATTCATCTGTGCATTCGTTTGTGCTTGACCACAATAAAGCATTGGAGTACACGGTAATGGCTCGGGATCTTTATCCCCTTTAACAAACTTAAGCCGTCTAAACTGTCCTATGCATTGCTGCAAACTCGCAGTAACCGAAAGCAAAATCCCAACACTTTTTTGACTCACGATATGACCACCTCTTGACGCAAACCGAATAGTTGGATATATCACTCTTTGACCGATTACATGATCTAAAAACTGAACCCCTATGCTTACATGTTCAATTTCGATCTTTGATTCATTTAACTTTAGCGCGTACTTATTCTCGCAAAACTCGATTATCAAATCCCTAATCTCCAACGCATCCTTTCTTGACCCTCTAATTCCTATCAAGAAATGACCACCGTAACGAATGTAATCCATCTTTTTGGATTTATCTTTCCCACCCCCGCGTACAAACTCGGGCCATGACGGCGTATGATTACCATGATCATTAATGACAAAACTATCATTGCATGTAGAACAAAATTCTTGGATTTTGTCCTCCATCATGTGATCTAACTCATTAAGATAAATATTAGCAAGTAAAGGACTTAATATTCCACAATAACCATAATTAGGTACCTTTGCAGCGTCCACAGGTGCAAAATCATAAAATGTTCTTAGCCAATACGGGTCGGGTTTCGCCTCGTTTTCATCAAGAACTTTCTTCCTCTTCAAACCCTTTTTCTTGTTTCTTTTCCTCTTAATCTTTTCATCATCAAGCCTCGACTTTGGCGCTCCTTTTAACCCGGATTTGATCAAAACCAATACTTTCTGATCCATAACACCTTTTTCAACGAACTGAATCAGCAAATTGGCATCTAAACTATCAAACATTTCGGTTAAATCGCCTTTCAAGAACCAAACATACCCTGCAAAATTACTCCGAATCGTTCGAATCACCGTATGCGCGTTCCTTTTCGGGCGAAAGGCGTGCGATTTGGGGGAAAACCCCGCCTCAAAGACCGGCTCGAGAATCATCAAAAGCAATTCTTGGACCACAAAATCTTGAAACGGAGGGTCATTGGATGCCGAAATCATTCGAAGCTTTCGATTTGAGAGCTTTGAAACATGGGTTTTATCCTTAGGGTTTTGAATGTAAGGGTTGGTTTTCATGTTCCATTGAAACTGACCTTGTACGACGGCGTTTCGAAGGGAAAGGAGGTTGGTGAGGACGTGGGACTGGACGGCGTGTCTGGCTGGGTATGAGCCGGCGAAGTGGGCGCAGGTGCGTTGGTACGCTAGGACCCATAGGTCGAGTTTGGAGATGAAACCGGTGAGGTTGGAGAAGTGTGTTTGGCTTCGGGTTGTGAAGGTTTTGATCCATAAATCGGAGAGGACTTGAAATGGGAGGGAGTGTGGGTCTTGTTTGGGTGGTTGTTGATGACGGTGGCGGTGGGGAGTAGAGAGGTGTGAGAAGATGCAGGTATGCCTTCTGAACTTGCTACTTGCAAACTTGATGTGCTTTAACAAATACCTCCTGCTTCAGTTGTCCTCCTCGATGATTATTGATCACGTACGTACCTTAAAGAATGCATGGCGGCTAATCACTTTCAAAGGCACGCCAAATCTGTTTCAATCACACAGCAAAACGTCTTCAAGAAAGCACTCATAAACGTGTTATAACCATACATTCAATCTATCAACTACAATACAAAACTAATAACAACAAAGGGCAAAACATTAAAGAAAAAACATATTCTGGATTTCAATCCATAAAAATGACCCTAAACACATGTCTTGTTTTTTCTTTCTAACAAATCGAACGAAGTCATTATTGAAATTTTCAATTTCACTTATAAAGAACCTCGAAACCCAAAAGTCTCAAAAGCTAACCGTACACCACCTGAAGTGTGCGGTAATTAGAAGGTCCAATTTAGTTTTTTTCTAACGATCGATTTCAGAACTCCACGGTCTGTTGGCCTTATCTTTTACATAAAAAACAACTTTAAAACCATAAATAAATCAGACCTGGAAGTATTTTAGGATCTGTGTCTCCATGTGTAATGTGGCAGTTTATACCGACCATTTATTCCTCAAAGCAAACCACATCAGTTGTATCGTCTATCCTATTGGTGATGTGTTCAAGCAATGCAATGCAGAGAGAGGAGTTATAAGTATTAATTTAAAACATATGTCGGCTGTATGTTTCGATAGTATGACGCTTACTGTTCAAAACCGAATATCCGGAAATAGATGGACGCTTACATGAGATGGTGGCCCGGTCGGAGGTACTTGTTTAGAGTGGAAGATGATGGACGGTTATGTTAATGTTATGTGATACATCTAGGGTTTGTTTATAATATAAAATAAAATTAAATAATATTAAAATTAAAATACCGGATAATTTGGATATCCGAAAAATTAAATTTGCCGATGAATAAACTTGTTTAATCAAACGTGTTATAAAAACATGCTTACCCAAACATGGCCCACTTTATTGTACGGGTTAAATATGACAACCCCAAACCTCGTTATTTGCATATCATATTTGCATGAAATATATACTACACAATTACCAAACCAACTTATGTAAATTATTAATCAATGCATAACCTATGTAGACATTATAGACAGCAGCAGCAATCTAGAGTTGCAAAATCGTCTCTTGATACAGGCTTTCAAAAGAAAAAATATATACAACTCTCTTTAGAAATACAGAGGGCCGTTCAATACAGAACTAACTTAAATTAAAGAACCGCGGGAACTGCATAATGTGTTTGTAAGTAATGCTTTAGCCATGATACATAAGATATATCCAGGCACTACATACAAATGCATTATGTAGCTCTCGCGAACTCCAATTTAATTTGGTTTTGTATTAAGCATTTTAGCGTGCCCATATATATAAATACAAAAATTAAATACAACACAAATTGCAGTCTTTTGAACGTCAAATATGGATTACGAAGCAACACCAGAAACTCATCAACCCCCAATAAACACATATTTTCTATCAACTTAATCTACAAAAGGCGACTCGGATGTGATCCGGTTTAACCAAATGGATTTCCTCCACCAGAACCACTTTGTTGTTGACTTTGATGAAAGGGTCCATAACCACCTGCTGCTTGTGGCCTGTATTATATATGGAATGGAACTTTATGTTTTTGCATTATGAAAACCGCTAAGAGGATAAGCCTAACTTGTAATCAACTTCCATGTTTTTGTCATAGAGAGAATGTCATAAAATACCAATTTATAAACTAACTTTTCCTTACCATTTGGTGTCAAAAGTTTTTATTTGGTTACCAGCTGATACAATTGACCTAGAAAAACCACTTTAAGTCACATTTTTTACCGGCTATAATAGGTCAAACATGAATGGCATGACCCCAGTTATAAAAGGTCAATTGCATCAAATAGTAGTAAATAAAACTTGCATCAGATTGTAAAATAAAAGTTAATTACATACAATGACAAAATTCAAGTGTTACATTTTGTGAAATCTTCACGTTTTCTTAATGCAATGACAAAACCCTGTTTGATCTACTCACGGGAAATGAAAAAAAAATGGATAAACCTTAAAACAATTACCTGTATGAAGGATGCATGTTGGGAGGCACTTGTCCCATAAATGGACCTAAACACAACCCAAGGCGATGTAAAGCAACAATACTAGAAAACACAGTCAACTTTATGACAAGTAACATAGGGACAAAGTAGTTGTGGCAAAATGCGCAGGCTGAACAATGGTTCAAAACGGATAATCTTACCAGTAGGGCTGTAAACGAATCAAACGTTCAGCAAATAGTTCGTTTACATTCGTTACGAACATGAACAAAAAAATTTATTTGTTTACTTAAATGAACGAACATGAACAAAGGTTGTGTTCGTTCATTTGTGTTCGTGAACGTTCAGTAATGCGTTCATTTATGTTCCTTTGTTTTTGTTTGTTAGTTGAAGAATTGTTTTATATTTCTATAATATTTTATTTCTAATAAGCAACCTAAAATTTAAATTTCATAACCTATCTTTATATTAAGTTCGTTTCATTAATGGTTTGTTTTATAAAGTCTTGTTTTAACTAACAAATCTAACTTGTGCTTCGTTCACATTATTTGAATAAACCGCCGATTGGGGGATGGCTATATTTATGATTATTATTATCTCAAGTGCTTAACTTTATACTTAATTAAGCTGATTATGTCTAATGTTTCGTTTAAAAATGTTGTTTTATTTTCTTAAATAGTACATGTTCGTTTGCGTTCGTGAACAAGTTCAATTCCTTAACGAACAAACAAGAACAAAATTTTCCGTTCAGCAAGCGTTCATGAAATTAATGGTAAACGAACGCACAAGATTGGTTCGGTTTGGTTTGGTTTGTTTACAGCCCTACTTACCGGTGTAGTTGGGTTAATCAAAAACACTTTCTGTTTACAAATAATCACCGCATCAAATATGTTTACAAAATCTATTGCAATAATGAAAACTTATGTAAAAACGGGTCAAAGCAGGTCTAGTTGACTTTTGAACCATCTCATTTTTAAGAAATCTTTGCAGTTTTACACGTTTGACATGTTAAGAGATGTAAGTTGTAGCATAACCGGGATCAACCAACTAATAACTAAACAATTTGAATAGGGAAAAAAACAGAAAGAAACATTACCAGAAGGCATTACTTGTCCATATGATAATGGATGAGATGATTGCGTAGGCATCCATGGTGATTGAGTACCAAGGCTTGAGGTATGTTGCATGACTGATGTTGGTGGTAATGGATTAGATGGTTGGGTGGATATCCATGGTGATTGAGTACCAAGGCTAGAGGTACGTTGTATGCTTGATGTTGGTGGTAACTGGTTAGATGGTTGAGTTGGCATCCATGATGGTGATACAGTACCGAGGCTCGAGGTGCGGTGTATGCTTGATTGAGGTACCATGTTTGGTAGAGCCCCTTGCAAAGGTACCATTGAAGGAAACTACAACACAAGTAAAAATAATTAATCATGCTATCAGTTTGTTTTTTCTAGGAAAAACACAGATTTAACTAAATAAACAAATAAACAATTTACGGGCTGTATATGACTGGTATTTTGTTAATAACAATTAGCTGTTTTGATGAAATAAGTTGCATAGTTTTTAAGGGCTTAATCCAGCACACCAATATTGTGTTACACGCATGCATCTTTTATTACTAATTCTTACTACGGGTGATTGAGAACCAAAAAAAAAAGTTGATTTAAGTAGGCATACTGTTGTAGCTTGAACTGGAGGTGATTCATTGACATCAAATGGATTTGAAGGTTTTGATTGCTGCAAGTAAGCTGGTGGCATAGGCTGTAACAACAGAAAAGAATCAAATCAGCAACATCTCAAATTTAAAACAGAACCAGGAGCATAATGGGCATTTACGCCTTTGGCAGGTTTCATCATACCATTGCAACATTGTATTGCATGTTGAATCCCATGCCGTATTGTGGAGCAGGGTACCATACGGGACCTGGAGCAGCAAAAGACGAAAAATTGGAAGAAAATAAATCCTGCACATAGAACGAATTCTATAAGATTTAACCAGCTAATCCGCTTATTGTGACTTTTAAATGCAAATAAGCGCATTTTGAATGTTTGTATGATAAAAAATGAGTTATTGTGTTCTCTTATTTTAGGGTGAAATAAGTTGTTTCAGTAAGCAATTTGAGATTTCGTGATTCAAATTGACTATTATCGGTAGATTCAAAACTAAAAGCTTGCCTTTATGATGAAATAAGTTGCGTTAAGTAAACACTTCATTTCTTATTATAACTTAATAACTATTTAACATGTAAAATTTGACTAGAAAAGTTGTATTAGTATAATAATGATCTATTTTTTTAATAAAGCGGTTTAGGAGGGTTTAACTTGGCCAGTTTGACGCATTTAAAATCAAACATAAGCGAAATTGACCGACTTGTAGGTAAGGTAGAAACCGCTATCCATACATGAGATGAAATTTATAGCCATAAAATAAACACCATTACCGCTGGTAATTCTTTGTTTGTCGGTTTAACATCCACCCCATGTGTAACTTGAGAATTTGAAAACATTTGAGTATTACTATTCCCAAGTGAAGGATTCCATTGCTGCAGAAAGTTGACCGGAGTACAAAATTGTAAAATCCGCCATTAAGTCCTAATACAAGTAATTGAGCAGAATAGTAACAAAAACCGAAGGATGTACCTGACTGTTTTGGGGCCCACCAACAGGCTGATTAAATGACTGGGCAAAAGCCTGATTCTGTTGAGGATGCACATCTTGCCACTGACCAAATACATTAGGCCCAGGAGCAACTGACTGATAACTTGTTGGTGTGGAAACTGGCAACTGTGTGTTGCCAGATGATCTAGCTGGCAGAGTAGCATTGGACGCTGGAACTGACAGTTCCGAAAGCACGTCTAGCAAGTTGGTAGTTGGAGGAGGAGTATGAACTGGCTTCACTTCTTGAAATGAATCAAAATTAGCCCAATTATTATTAGATGGTGTTGTTGGCTGAGTGACTGATGGAGCAGTTTGTTGTTGTGGTGGCGCTTGGGCAGTTGGAGGAGGTTCAGGAACAGCATCAAAGTTAATTAGCGAACTTTCTGTTTTAAGTTCGGTTGGATTCCCATTGGAAGAACCCAAGCTACTAGAAGATAGAGTTCTCTGCAACCAGAAACAATTTCTTCTTACACTACTTTAACATGAGCAATTTTTTTAATATCATAATACACTGGCCATATTTGCTTATTCTGATTATAATTATAGTGAAAAAACAAAATAAGTTTCTTGTATATTGTATCAAGTGATACAGCATATCTTTTCTAGGTAAGCTTTTAATTTCAATGTATAAGTTTATTCTTAGTAAATAGGGGTTGTTCGGGATTTGCTGATTTGAAAATCTTATCTGCTTATTGTGTTTTCTAGAAGCAGATAAGTCATGTTTAAGTGTTTAAATATATAAATGTGTTTATGCTTATCTGCTTATTTAGGTGAAACGACTTGTGTTCGGTAAACAGTGTAATCGCTCTTTTCAAACTAACTATTCTCGGTGGATCCAAAGTGAAACAAGACATTTTCAATGAGTTGGTTATCTGTTTGTTTAAAACCACAACCAAAAGCTGTTTAAATAAGCAATCCCAATAACTCCCTAAAAGGCCACATAATATAACCTTATGAAGGAAGAAGCTGACCTGTTTACGCAATGAACCATCTGTTGGCTTAGACCCATTGGATTTTGGGGGTTCAATAATCCGCACAGGAGATGCTTTATCCCCCAGTATATCCCTAACGGGTCTTATTATAGGAGGGCTAGATATATCTGGATCTCTTTGTTGATCAAGAGATTTACCTTCAACCTTAAATCCTCCATTAGACAACTTCCCGTCTTCAGAATTCCGTCCATCCCTAAATGGCGGACTTCTAGAACCTCCTTGATATGATTCTGCTCCCCCCTGCTTATATATGCAAATAATCCAGATATGAAAACAAAGCAAAGATCAGAACTTCAGAAGCATATTGCTCTTAACTAGAAAGCCAGTATAATTTATCATCATTCATCAATTTTCAAATCACTAATATTTCTGCTTTATGTTTTTAGGGGCGTATTTAAGATTTTTTTATTTTAGATAAAACATCTATAGTGATAGCAGCTTACAAGTTGCATGCAGTCAAGACTAAATAAAACATAATTTACATCTTGTGTGATGGTAACAGTACAACTAATTCCCCTTTTATAAAGTTAAATATATAGAAAAGCAAAATCCTATTCAAGCTAGTATACATAAATGCCCCTTCATTTACTCCTATCTGAACACAACTTGTGTGATGGTAACAGCAGAACTGATTCCCCATTTATAAAGTTAAAATTATAGAAAAGCAAAATCCTTTTCAAATTAGTCAATTATAGTTACCATGTTAGCCTATTCTAAAATCTTTTAAAACTAGGTTGGCACAAAAAGAGTATAATTACACAAGTGGACCATTTTATAAAGTGAGTTACTATTCTATGACATTTGCCCATTTTAGAAGGCAAATTGGTAAGGAAGGTAACTAAAAATCCCAAAGTTGTAACATCCCGAAATTTCTAAAGTAATATTTATTATATTATTTTGTCGGGTGAAATAAACGAGTTAGTGGAACGATAATAATAATAGCAAAATATGAAGACTTAGTAGGATAATTAGATGGGATTAGATATGGACCAAAAGGAAATATGAGCCTTCGGTCCATGGGCTTAAGGGAGTATAAATACCCCCTTAAACCCCAATCCTTTCCATTCCATCCATTTATCCATCCTAATCTCTACACACTCCAAAACACACACAACCCGAACCAAGATCCAAAGGCGAGGACCCGAGCTCGTTGGTGCTAGATCGTCGTGACGAACCAAAGCAACAAGACCAGCTCGTGTTCGTAGTTCGACTCATTTACGGTACGTTTATATCGAGAACTTGTTCGTTTAGGTTTGGATTAGTATAGAAATGATAGATCTGTGTTTGTATGGTAAAAACGAATCCAACAAAGCTAAACTTACTGAAAATGGATATGATTTGATGGGTTAATCGATTGATAAAAGAACCCGTAACCTATATGCCTAAATCGCACCCTTTAAACATCGATGTTAGGTCGATTTGATGGTTGGGGTTTGTAGGCGCTGGTCAGACGATTCCGTGGATACCTAAATCGAGTTATTTGGTTAAGAAACGAAGATGATTAAGGGATTTAAGGACGAACAGTACCTGCAGCTGGACAACTTCGCCTGCAAGCTAAGTTCGCCTGATGAACTTCGCCTGCAAAGCTAAGTTCGCCTGATGACAACTTCGCCTGCAAAGCTAAGTTCGCCTGATGAACTTCGCCTGCAAAGCTAAGTTCGCCTGATGACAACTTCGCCTGCAAAGCTAAGTTCGCCTGATGACAACTTCGCCTGCAAAGCTAAGTTCGCCTAAGGTTTAACTTCGCCTAAAGCTAAGTTCGCCTAAGGTTTAACTTCGCCTAAAGTCAAGTTCGATTAGAAATAAATTAAAAACGATAAGCAAAAGTAAGCTAATACTAGGCCACCAGATTAAATCAGGCGAGTATTGATACGTGTAACTTATACAGTCAGCCGAGCTCAGTTAAAGAAGGGATTTACAACTATCGGAGGAAGAAGCAGAGTTCAGGTGAGTTCTAGCCCCATTTATGTGTTATGTTTTCGGGGCTGTGTGCATACTCGATATGTTTGTTAATACGCTTATCCTAAGAGATAAGTGTATGCCTTATGTGAGTGATGTGATATGTATGAATGATTGCTTGATGGTACGTGAACGATCTTCGGATACTGCATGTACTGTCAGGTTGTAACGCTATGTATAAGGTAAGTATGATATGTATGCTTATGTGTATGAACGTGATAAAGTTAATAAAAGAAGGAAATGATGGTTGTATGGTTGTATGGTTACGAAAAGGGTACCGAGCCCTAATAATACTCGAGGTATGATGTATGGTTGTATGGTAACGAAGAGGGAATCGAACCCTACTAATATTCGAGAACTAGGGAACCGAATCCTACTAATATTCGAGGAAAGAGGGTACCGAGCCCTAATAATACTCGAGGAAAGAGGGTACCGAGCCCTAATAATACTCGAGGAAGGAGAGTACCGAGCCCTAATAATACTCGAGAAATGTAGGGCGTAATGCTCTTTATAACGTAAGATATGAAAGTAAGTTAATACAAAAGAAAGTATGAAAGTATGAATGAAAGAATATAAGTTTATGTGTATTGTATAGTGTACGATTAACTAGAACTCACTCAGCGTAGCTGACTTTTAGTATGCACGCAGGTGAGTAGAATGAGACAGCTAGCTTGAGCGGGCACATGGTGGGCGAATAGGAGACTGGCATCTGAAGACTCAAGATGTTTTAATGTAATTGACGTTTATTTTGAAAGACAAGAATGTTTAATTGAGGCAAGTTTTGGATTGCTGTAACGTTTCATGAAAGTTTTTATATTCCGCGAAAGTTTTAATGAACTCTGATTTGTAAGAACTGTGTTTATGAGTAAATCCGACGCTAAAGTAGGGCTCGGGGCCTTACAAAAGTGAACAGCATGGGGCATGAACTTACACACTCCTTCTGATGAGAAAAAATTTGGTGAAAGTTCAAATTATAAAAAATAGGGAATTTTTGTCAAAAACTGAACTTACACACTCCTGATGATGAGAAAAAATTTGGGATCCATAGTTACCTTGTTGGCAATTTTCTAATATTTTTTTAAGTTAAGCAGCAGTACCATCTTCACACTAGGAGACTTGTCAAAGCTTCTCTCACCAGAATATCTTTTATCCACATAGACATGTTTAATGAAGTCTCGAAGCCTCTCAACATTACTGTCACATGAATCAAATTTAGAATTGAGCTTTAATCATATTGCATTATGTTATTTTTTTGTGAACGACCGAATGCACTGCATTAAATAGTTACAGACCTACTGTCTGGTAAAGATTGGCGTTGAGAATCCCATTCTTTAAAATAAATTTCCTTGGCACTCTGATATTGCAACCAAAAGGAGTCACACGTGTAACACTAGTTTGTATCATAACATCAAGTTGTGAAAGATTTGATTAGTATGCAGATTATGCAAGAATATTACCGCATTTCCCCCTCCTTGAAGGGCACTAACTTCCGGTGAATTAAACTTGGCCATGGACACTGACTTTACCCTGTGAGTGAACTCTCGACTGCAGAAAGTGTACACTCATAGATCAATATAGGAGCTCAAATTAAGTGAAACGTTGTTTTAAACGACATTCTTAGTTTAAAAGCATGTAATTACTTACTGGATTCCACTGCAGGTGGTGCAAATAAATGTCCAGAAGTTTGTGCATACATATTGAGGTCCCTGTTTAGTATACAACATGAGATATAGTGAATACTAAGGTTCGGTATCACAGACATTAATAAGTGGCTGAAGTATAATAAATCTTCCTTTTCTCTTAAATTCTTAGAAAACTATAATAGTTCTTATATGTAGAGCAAAAATGCCTTTGTTTGATTATACTACATGTACTAACAGCATTATGTTTCCATTTATTTCCTTATTATTACTATAAACTAAAAGTAGCTTATTGTAGTAGATTAGCAAAATAAACTATTAACATAAACAACAAACACCATCAAATCCAATTGCAATGGAAAAAAAATAAAATTGTACCAAACTGTTGCAGTTAATACACCTCCGGTTCTCTGGAAGTTTAAGCAGGTTTCTTATGGCTCTCTCGTTTCTCTCTTCCTCTTTCAACCGACTCGTCATCTCCTAACTCCAATCCAAGCCTTAACTTCTGAAACAACATCAAATCAACAACCAAATCATACACACAAGTCATCAATGATCAAAAACACAATTCCTTCCACAAATGAACTAAAAACACACTTCCTAACTCCAATCCAAGACCTAAGTTCTAAAACAACATCAATTCAACAACCAAATCATACACACAACTAGTCATCAACTATTTAAACCACAATCCCTTCCACAAATGACCTAAAATCCCCAACGAACTAGCAATTACCAACAATAAAACCTAACACATACAAATTTCAATCCAAAGCAGCGTATAAGTCGATCAAAACCTTCAATTTGAAGAAACAAAAGATACAAACACATCCGATGCACAAACAGTCTGATTGAGTGTACCAAAAACACAATTCCTTACACAAATTACCTAAAATCACCAACTGAACTAGCAATTTTCAACAGTAAAGCCTAATACATATAAAATCAACAACCAAATCATACTCACAGCAAGTCTTCAATGATCAAAAACACATTTCCTTCCACAAATGACCTAAAATCACCAACCGAACTAGCAATTTTCAACAATAAAGTCTAACACATACAAAATCCTATCCAGAACGGCGTACGAGTCAACCGAAACCTTCAATTTGAGCCAACAACATATCTAAACACACCTAATGCATATACAGTCTGACTACATGTATCAAAAACACAATTCCTTCCACAAATTACCTAAAATCACCAACCGAACAGCAATTTTCAACAGTAAAACCTAATACACATATAATTCAATCCAGAACAGCGTACGAGTCGATCGAAACCTTGAATTTGAACTAAACAACAAATCGAAACACATCGGATGCAAATACAGTCAAATTACATGTAACTATTGTTAAAAACAGGCATATATACATACACAATTATCAAAAACACAATTCCTTCACCTAAACTCACTAACTGAGCTAGCAACTACCAACAGTAAAACCTAACACATACAAAATTGAATCCAAAACAGCCTTCAATTTGAACTAAACAATAAACAACAGATCGAATGCATAGAGAGACTAACTACATGTAAGTATTATGTTATGAATAACACACATCGGCGTATATACATATACAAGTATAAATACAATATATAAATTGACCTGATCGTAAGATTCCGAGGGAAAATTGAGAGACTGTTTTGTGTGTGTGTGTGTGTGTGTGTATTCAGTTAGAGAGAGAAAGATAGGGTGTGCGCAGACACACTGGACTGGAATTTGGAAAACAAAATGCGGGGCTGATAATACAAGTCCACCTTTTGACGGTCTTCCTGGGGTGACTTTATTATGCACATGATCATGACTGCACTCTATCTTCTGCCGTATAAACTAATTTCAATCTTCTTTATTATTATTATTATTATTATTATTATTTTTTTTTTTTAACGACCATAACGTCGGGTACTTCGTACGCGGCCCCTATTGGCCACAGTAGCCCGAGCCGGCCACTATTCCGGATGGACGAAGCCCCTAGCGGTCCACCCTATTGAGGGATTCACCGGATAAAACCCGACCCCCACACCCGCCTAATGGCACGACAGCGAGGAGCCGGTAAAACCGGGTGAGATCAGGACTCGAACCCTGGCAAGCCAGGGTCATCCCTCATATCTCCCATATAAGTTGGTGATAGTGAGGTTTGAACTCCCTACCTCTCACTAGTAAAGTGAGTGCTCTACCATTGAGCCACATCCAACTTAATCTTCTTTATTATGATTTATAAAAATATTATATACTTAGTGATTATTGATTATAATAAAACTCGCGAGTTTTTCGGTTTTGATGTACTTGTTTTAGCAAAAGAAAGAGAAAACCGAAAATTGTAGTTATAGAATAAGTAAAATGGTACTAAAACATGTTTATTTCTGTCTTTTTATGTAACGTTTAAACTCACGTTACAAAATCCGTACGCTACGACGGATAACAAATAAAATATAAAACCCAAAAAATTAACGTGTTTAGTTTTTTTTAGAATGGCTTTTTTCTTTTTGTGTTTAGGTCACCGCACTCTTTAATTTGGATAACCTTTTTGCCTCACTATTACAAGACGTTTCCTAGGAAAACCATATATATCACGGGCTGCCACTTAACAGTCGTTGTGAAGCCACAAGAGCAGAATTCTCTGGCGTAACACACGGTGGAACGAAAACCCGAGTAGACTCAGGATCCGAACTCACAACCTCAATAGGCTTAGTTCAAATCATTCATTGCCCGTATCCATTCAGGCCACTCAAAATGACACAAGTGATGATCAAACTTGAATATTCACTAAAGAACTAAGTCATTCAATCGGTTATTTTGTTAGATTAATACGTGAGTTAAATAGAAAAAAGAAAAAGAATACAAGTAGAAAATCAAAAGTAATCCAAAAGGAAAATTAAAAATTTAAAAGTAGTTCAAAAGAAAGTTCATGTACAACCGTCTTATGATTAATATTTTGATATTTAGATTGATAATCAACTTTTATTCTTTTTGAACGACAAGTAATTTTAATAATAATAAAAAAAAGGAACCATCAGTCGGCAACTGGATCGAACCAACAAGAAGCAACACATTAAATCACACAAAGTAAATCAAAGACGAAACCCAATCCAGCGAAACAAACGCCTTGTAGAACAATCTATACTTTATCCAAACATAAAAATTCATCACAATCTCTTCCAAAATATCTTCCGTAGAAAGACATCTATGGCTGAATGTTCCCGTTTTCCTTTTCTTATAAATGAATCAAAGTGAGACATGAATAATACCCCTCAAGATTCTCCTTCCCATGGTAGTATCGGGCTCGTCCACAACCTGTTGAGAGAAGGGTCATGAAACATGTCACATCCCACCCGCATCAAAATGACACAACTCTTCAAATATCTTTAGTCCAACCCAACGCCTAAGGAATCATGATGTATAGGTCTAGTAATCTGAACCATGATGTATAAATATAGTCGTATGATGTCCCTCCTCATAATAATTGCAAAATTTTGAGTTTAAATCTTTATAAATACAAGGTAAAAATGAAATAGATATCTTAAAAGAATGTTGTTAAAAAGATATCTAGTAATCTATTTTCAAAACATTGATAATAGTATTTTCTTTACATAATATATCGCCTAAGCTAAGCTTTTTCTTTTTTCTCTCTCTTGTATATATATTTAATAACTGAGCTGGAATACTTTATTTTGAGACTTCCTTTAGTAGATAAGCATGGTTTTATCTACTTTTTACAAATTATAAATATGTATGTATACCCCATTATATATTGATAAATGTTAAGTAATAGTTAACTCATCACAAAGGACCCAAACCAACTCAGGATTCACTTTAAGCCATAACTTTTAAAAAACAAAAATATTGTATTATTGTTTAAAAGGTGTTTTCACGACCCTTATCATTAATTGGGATGAATCCCGATCAGGATTCCTTTGTGTATGGGGTTCCATTTTATTGTCACAATCATTGTCTACTTTTTATTTTTAGTTTCTTTTTATAGGCAAAATTAATCAACTTTTACTAGTAAACTTATAACCAGACTTTCTTATTATGTCATGAATATGAAGTCACCAACTCACTATACATATTCTAAAACAAATTTTTGTTGAATCTATATGGTTGAGCGTTATCATGTCAAAATATATGTAACTTCATAAAAAATATATATAAAGAAGTTAAAAACGTTGTTTATGAAACATCTAAAACATGAAAAAGTAAAAATAAATATTGTTTATATAAGTGGTGATCATCGGTTCGGTTCATATAAACCGGTTAATGCTAATCAAACCGATAACTTCACAAACTGCAAATACTAATTTGTTAAGAATTAAACGGATTGAAGATATAACATTTAGGATTCAACAGGTCGGGCAAGATTTGTTTTTGCGATTTTGACTATTTGTAGATTTGAGACTCCACAAAGTTAAACATTAACTTTAGGTGCTAATATTAATTGTTAAACTTTATAGAGTTATAATTAAACCCATATACCACCTGTTTAAAAGTTCAAGATTCCAATAAATTGATCTATCAAAACCATTGTGTTATAAAAGTGACTAGAACAAAAGAGTCTATCCCTATAGGGAAGTTGAAAAAAATATGCAACTACATAATAAGTAAACCAAAAGATGTAAGATTAAAAAGTAAGACTAAAGCTTGTGATTTAGTCATTCTAAAAAAATATGCAACTACATAATAAGTAAGCCAAAAGTGCCTTTGACCTGCCAATACAAAAGTATCATATATATCGATCGTATAGAAAGGTGTAATTAGAAGTTTAGAACTAGAGTTAAGAGAGATTACTTGTGACTTGTGGCTTTAAAAAAAACTAGAAGATCAAGGTATGATATTAATCAGGGTCTTACCAGGGATAAATTAATCTTTCTTCATAGATCGATACAAGACAATCGTTTATTATCATACTCGTGGATCGCCTTGATCTAGGTATGATAAATATTTTTTCATAGATCGATACAAGACCTTCTTCGATGATATATTATCATACTCGTGAATCGTCTTGATCAAGGCATGATATTAATCAGGGTCTTAACCCAAGGATAAATCTTTCTTCATTCGTTGATGATATATTATAATGAAGCAGAATTAATCAAAACCCTTAATAAAAAATAATCAAAAAAACAAATTCAGATTCTTAAACCCAAAACTAAAATAGCATATAATCATTCAAACCAAAGTTCAAAAAAAACACATAAACCCTAATCAACCAAACCATCATATATTCAACCAAACACCTAATCCTCAAAAGCCCATGGATGTTCATCGCGAATCGCCTGTTCTTCCTCGGGTGTGAAATCATTCTCTATTTTGAATATCTCCCGAATCTCCTCCACCTTCTTGTCTGTGATCAAATCCGCCACCCTTTGACAAAACACACCCAACAAGTCAGCATTGTTAAGATCATGAGCATACTTAATTAGCACCAACAACGTCTGAATCGCAACGTTTTCACGTTCAATGAAACTATTCAGCTCATTTGTCGCCTCAGCGCGAACCTCCTCGTCCGAAGACTCTTGTTTCTTGAGGAACTCTTTCACCGCTTCGATAACTGCTGAACCCACGTCCGGGATTGGGATCGGTGCATGATCGGGTTCTGGCTTGGGATCGATTGTGGCGTCGACTGGGGATTTGAATTCTACGTTGTTAGGGTTAGGGTTTTCGTTCGACGATGAAGCGTCGTTGAGCTTGAGGGTGAGGGTTTCAGTTGCGGCGATAGTTTGTTCGATAGTAACGGTTTGCGACATATCGTTTTCGGTGAATTTGTGATCGGAGAAGATGGATTTGTGATGTGGATTTGGGGGTTTAGGGTTTACATGAGGTGTATGGGGTTATATATATATAGAGGTGTCATAGGAGGTGGATAATAATAATAATAATAATAATAATAATAGTCGGGTCACGAAACTCTTTAAATTGGAAAGTACGGTGGGCTAATACATAAATTGTTTCAAAAATAAAATAAATAATAACAATGAAAGTTATGTTGGTATAAATGTATTAAGTTAATGTAAACATAAGCTATACTAGGAAGTAAATAATATTATTTATTTTTTAACACATATATCTTTACCAAAACTGATTATCATGGTACATATGAATGATATGAATATATGATTTAAGAATATTCGAGATAAACATTATTTACAATCGAGATAGCATGATCTACTTATGACATGTTTAATTCAAATAGCTAAAGTTTTTTTTTAAAAATAATTTGAAGATAATCCTTTAGTTTATATATAATTTCAGCATTTTTCCTTTTTACCCTAATTATATATTTTAATATTATTGCCTCAATTTTTTTGACATATACAGTTATAATTTGATTAGTCGTATAAATCATTGCTAAAACCTAAAAGGTGTGTTAAATTTTGACTATACATTATAACTGAATCGTATAAAGTTGATGGGCTCGTGTTGATTTGCATATTGTCAAATGTCAATAGGGGAAGCAAGCCCAATCTCCATGGGCTTGGTCAGAAACAGTCATATAAATAGTGGCCCAGAAATAGGTGTTTGGGCTAGTGAATTCTTCTTTGATAGGCCCAAATTTAACGATATAATTGGAAGGCATTCGATATTTCAATACCTACCATCTTCTTGTGCCCGAATTTAGAGAACATAGCCTGCTATCGATACTCCGCTAACCAAACCAGTAAGAAAGGTAAAACACATATACCAGAAACCAATGGAAGTTTGGGTTGAACATGAGATGAATGTGATGGGGTGAGGTGCGAACGTTTAAAATCTACAAATATTAATTTCATAACGAATGCATCTTTTCATATATTATGGTTTATATCATTTTCAGAGACTTATGTTCTATTTTTCATTTTTATTTCGTGAACATGAATACATCTGTTTTAACTAACTATATGTAAACATTTGTGTATTATATATATGTAAGATAATCATTTACATATATGCAAAATGTTCTACAAATGTCTTACAAAATCTTCAATGAGAAGGATCTAGACTCGATTTTTAAAGTTAGTTTTAATTTGGTATACAGAAGAAACACTAAATACGACAAAGTGTGGTAAAAATTTTGGGATCCTTCTTATGTTAGTGGTAATTTCAAACCGAAAAACGTGTTTTCATATACTACCCTTAACGACTAATGTTAACTTATGTCGATTACTAACTACATATTCAATGATCAACCATGATTAATGGTCATTATGACTTCTCAAAGATGTCACATGAAATGAAGTTCTCATAAAATCTCTACACAAGGTAATTCAAGAAAAAAGAATGACACATGAATGTTATGTTTCATTAATCAATGTTATTGTTAGATAGTGACATTATTGTATATAGTGGTATTATGATAAGTTTGTATTTCTCACACAAGCAACCTACACAATTGCAAATTTCTTACTCCTACAATTTGAAATATTTCTTCCTACACACCTACAAACTAAAAAGCAACACTTTTCTATAATAATTTTCTTAAGTTGAAAATTGATTTCTTCCTGCACGTCTATAAATTTTTCCTACACATCTGTAAATTGAAAGTCGATTTCTTCTTATGCATGTCCACTTAATCCTCGATACACATCTACAACATTTCGTGCACATCCAAGGACAAAGCATAGTGAGGGCCAGGAGTGGTCCCGACCCTTCATGTTTTTTTGCGCAGTAGTGTAAATTAACATGTTCTTCTCTCGAAAATTTGTATACGTAGTGTAAATTTACTTATTTTCACCTGAAAATTTGAGCTCAGCCCCCTCGTTTATGAAATTTTCATACAATTTTAGCCCTCGAGTTTTCTTCCAAGCTTCGTCAGTGTACACATCTACAACAAACATAATATTAAAACAAGTTGATTATTCTACTTCTCTACGTCATGTAGGATTGTCCAAACTGCTCGCCACTCGCCGCTCGCCGCTCGTTCGTCGTTCGCTCGAATTTTGCTCGAAAAATGCTCGTTCGATTTCGGCTCGGTTTGGAAGTGAACCGTTCGGCTCGGTTCGGTTTAAAAGCAATCCAAGCACGAGCAAAGCCTCGCTCGGTTTGGTTCGGTTCGTTTTGCTCGAATTATTTTTTATTTATTAGTTTTATATATAATCTTTATGTGTATATATAAAAGTATACTGTTTAAAGTTTTTAAAATTTCCCCTTTCGTGTTGAATTCAAAGTTCAAATTTAAACCATAGCCACTCGTTTTATATATGTTTTGTTGTTAACTATGAGTTTTATACATTTTAAAGGTGAATTAATGATATTTTGAAGTTTTAGAAATTTAAAATTGGAAACTTTGTACGAAATCAAGCAAAACCAAACCGAACCAAGCCGCTCGGTTTCAAAACCAAACCAAGTTCAAGCATAAAGATATCGCTCGTTTCTTCACATTCAATCCGCTCGGTTCGGCTCGCTTTCAAACCAAACCAAGTATGAGCATGTCCGCGTTCGGTTCGGTTCGTGAACAGCCCTAACGTCATGGCATTTAAAAATAAAATTACAAAAAGTTGAATGTATCTAAACATGTTTCGATAAATTGGATGTGGCTCAATGGTAGAGCACTCACTTTATTAGTGAGAGGTAGGGGGTTCAAACCTCACTATCATCAATTTATACGGGAGATATGAGGGATGACCCTGGTTTGCCAGGGTTCGAGTCCTGATCTCACCCAGTTTTACCGACTCCTCGTTGTCGTGTCATTTGGCGGGCGTGGGGGTCGGGTTTTATCCGGTGAATCCCTCAATAGGTGGACCGCTAGGGTCTCCGTCCGTCCGGACTAGTGGCTGGCTCGGGCTACCTTTAGCCAATGGGGGCCGCGTACGAAGTACTCGGCGTTAGTTAGTTGGTCGTTAAAAATAAAAAATCTAAACATGTTTCGGCTTAATAAAATAATATATAAACTGACGGTGGAAATAGAAATAGAATGCAGCCTTTGACATCACATGGAGTATAAGTTCTAGGCACTAACATTAAGTGGAAGTAGGTTTCTTTATTGTCTGGTCAACAAGTTGATCTTTACTGACACTCAATTCAGTCGCATTGACCTTTATTACCTCATTTGCGACAAACATCGCCCATCTACCGTTCTATTCTCGACACCTTTATCGCCACAAAAGTTATATAATATAACTTCACTTTCAATAAGGGTGGGTTTCATCATACTCGTAACGAACTCAATAAATAACATTTCTATTATGGTCGGTTTGGCATGGTCTATCTGCTTTACCATATCTTTTAACACGGCACGAAACTAATTTCATAACAATGTACATAGACAGTATTTTGCTTTTAGGGGGTCAGATGATTTATGCTATAAATGTTGGGTGTGCCACTTTTAGTGAGCTACTTTAAGGTTCGTGGTCCGGGGTTGTTTCATTTGTAAATAAACATGTCAAAACTCGCATAGCTTATAGCACTTGTGTTATTATACATTTCTTCCGTGTGTTGTGTGACGTGTGTAAGTCAAGCCTACATCAAGATGGAAAACCTTGATTATCATGATAGTCGAGTATACATGTAAGATTATATATAGTGGTATATCTATAAAGTGAAAAAGTTATTAACACGTCACTACGTTAGTGCCATGCAAGCAAGGGGCTCTCGGTCACTTGTTTTTTCACTTTATTAGTTTATGTGTAAATGGTTTAACTTGTAAGTTAAATAAAAATAAGTGTGTGAAGAGAATTGTTAAGAGTTGGTGGACCTCATGCACCCTTGCCTTCGCGCCCACTAACATGGTTAGGCCCTTACCCATATCGCCCCTTGACGGCTTGACACCCACAATGTTTTGGTGTTTAACGCCCTGTATGCTTTTGTGGCAGGGGAGCGTTATATCACTACACTTGCTCTAAATATGTTGTTTCTTAAATTACAAATTACTTTTGGCCTGGTTCACTTTGTCAAATTCTCAGATATCTAGTGTCTAAAGAGAAAAATAAGTTGTCACGCTTCGTGATAATGATATGTAACAAATTAGATAATGAACGCCACTAAAGTTTGTCTTAAGAGATCAAGTTATAATAATTGGACGACTAATTCTTTGAATGTATCCTAAACTTTGTTTATATAACCGACAAATAAATAAAATAGCCAACAAATACATTCTTTTATATTGTTAAAAAGTGTTTTGATATAGATTACGACAAGTTTCCTTTATCATCTATGAATCCATGATAATACATTGTTACAATTTATTTACTAAGAACTTATTAAAAAATGCTGCCATCTTTAGTTGATTAGTTCTAATATTTAACTTATTTTTCAAATAATATAATTAACGGTGGTAAAGGTTGATTAAACAATTAAACCAACACAATGGTAACTAAAAAAAAATGGTTGGTTTAATTTCTTTGATATGAAATTGATTATATAGCTTAAGTTATTAATTTGAACGAGCCCGATTTTGGCTTATTTCTAGTTTAGTCATGATCGGGCTTAGCGCAAAATATTTATACATGTAGTTAAATGAGAGTTTTCTTATCAAAACAATATGGCCGGTTGACTATTTCATTTTGATACATTATAGATTGTCGTTTTATACAACATGCAAATTGCAAATCAATCGATTGTCATGTGAGCTTATAAATTCATGTTATCTATAGTTAAATCAAGCAAGTCATGATTAGATCTTTCAATGTAAAGACTTGTAAGTACTATTGTGTTGTGTTGTTCCTCACTTGGTGCAACATTGGATAACCCAATTTTATTTAAGTTGAGGCACCATATTATTTGTGACACATATGTTTGTCAATAGTTTTCATCATGTGTGTGTGTGTCACTTAGCATGCTTATCTTTCAAGGCTTGTTTTCTTTCTTTCTACCACCATAGAGTCCATGTGCACATGGACCAACTAATATACCAAATTATGATGTAAATTAGACCCCACTAGACAGAAGGTGAAAAAAGCTACAACCCCTATTTCAATTCATCAATAATTGTTTAAATGAACCTTGAATACCTCATGTTCTTTAATAATTATTTGTCTACTACTATACTCTATTTCAACTTACTAGTACTACGCTTTAATTGAGGGCCATGACAAGGGTGTCTCAACCACTCATACACCTCATTTTGGGTTTATACATCATGGAATAGCAAGTTATACATTATTTAAATTTTAGAATTTTGTCTTCAATATAGAAGATAATTTTTATGTTATCTTTTGTGTTACGCATTGACTATATCTTATTGTTAAGGGTCATGTCATATACGAAGAGTCGCTTTACACGTATTATGCAAAGCATGCGAAATGAAGATGTGAAAACAAAAATAGCGGCAACAAATTTGTTATTTGTATAAGAAAACCCTCTATACAAGGCGCTTAAAGCTCTTGTTACAACCAAAAAAAACCTAGTGTAATTACTCCACTTATAAGGAGCGTAATTACTTGAAAAACATTTATTCTACTTATAGGAAGTGTTCTAGTTATATACTCTTATGCTCGAGTAATTACTCCATTTATAAATAACGCGTTTTTTTGTATAACTACAATAATTTGGTTATTTATAACCAGAGTAATTATAATTGTAGTGTAATTGCTCTAATATAAATAGCATAATTACTCTAATTACACATCCCGTTCTTTACTATTTTGTCACCTCATGACCTTTTTATATATATACTTTGATTTGTACACTTCGCGAGATAACTTTATCTGTAGTCGAACCTTACAATACACACACTAGTACCCAACTGTTTTTGGGGCAGTGAAAATATCATTTTAAGCGGTTTTGGGCCGCTTCTAAAAAGTTGATCAAAAAATCTATAAATCGCTTAAAAAACCTACTTCAAAAAAATCTATCTTTTGTCGGGTTCGTGTAGGAACACCACCGTTGCCACTCCTCACTCTAACTGTTAGCGCATGCTTTAATCTGTAAAGGAAAATATATACTATGTTACCATCAGAACCCATACCATCTTTTCAGACTCGCCATCGTTCTTGGTCACGCACAAACCACCATCACTAAGGTAAGTAAAAACTTGTCAAGCGGTAATTTTATTTCCAATATAACTTTTTTTGTGTGTCAATATTGACAAGCCTGGAATTTTCATAACTGAGAGTTGGAAAAGAGTCCATACAAAATAAGTCGTGTCAGGCTACAACAATTATACGTCACATGGAATTATATGTAAATACACTTCATAAATATAATTCAACATACATAAATAGGAATAAGTGATCGAGAGGCTTATTGTCTATAACAACGTACTTGATTGACATGTTATGACACGGATGAGACCTCTCATGGCCTATAGCGGCAATTTCAGATAATTGATGTTACTTAATGAGAATAAATATATATCTTCAAATTGTAGAACCAATCACGTTGGTTTGTCAATTATATAACAAACTAGTTTTTATCCCCCGTATTACGGGGGCTGTTTTATATTATTTGTTTTAATATTTATTTATTTTTTGAGTTTCTATTTTTTATTGAATGAAAGTTAATAATATACTTATGGTTTGGTGATAAATTGTTTCACAAATAAATGATATGTTATAACCCGATTTAAAAGTTATATGGTTTTGATGAGACCCAAGATCCGTATATTTTTTTTACTATAAAATTGGTTTTTTAATTTAAATAATATATATATATATATATATATATATATATGATTTGGTTCTTTACAGAAGTGTTTTTGTAGCGAGAAGTGCGAGAAATAAATTCAACCAAACAAAATTTATCTTTTTGTTTTATCATTTATTTAATGATAGGGGTACAATAGTAAACACATATGGCTTTTTATATATGGTAAACCATAATAACTGTTGAAGAAGTTACAAATATTAATTTTTAGTTAATTTATTTCATATATGTATGAATAATAGAATGTTTGTGTGCTTTTCATTAATATATCTCATATCATTATCCTATAGAGAATTTGATATAAAATTTAAATCTCGGAAACATATTTTCGATGTATTTACACATAACAATCAATTAATCAATCAATCAATCATGCCCAGTAAAATCCCACCGACAGCAAAGCTATAAGTAGGGTCTGGGAGGGTGGGATGTAGGCACACCGTACCTCTATCCAAAGGAATAAAGAGGTGGCTTCCAGAGAGACCATCGGCTCTAAGTACATGTGTATGAAGCAAAATAAAGGAAATCAAAGTTTAACAGTTATATAAAAACTACTACTAATTATAATAATATTAATAATAAGATCACATTTTAACAAGAATTCAATATAAATTTTATCTCATATAACAAGTATTTTACATTGAATTCAATAAAAATTCAACATTGAATTCAATAAAAATTCAATATAAATTTTATCTCATATTTTCGATGTATTTGCACATGACAAGATGATTCAGTTTAGGATAAAGTATATATGTTCTACATATCATAAATAAGGTCTCACATAATCAATTACTACCTCAAATATCACAAACTTGGCAAAGATATTTAACTGACTACAAAAAAAAAAAAAAAAAGTTCCCAACATAATCAATATCATTTTTTTTAATAATGTTAGGTTTCATGGCTACACTAGAATGTTGGATTAAACAAGTATTTTTGTAGGGTCAAAATTTAGCAACACAATATGATGTAGTAAATATTAAATCAAACAGACCAAAAAAGGCAAAATATATTAAACTAATATTTTAACGGGTAAAATGAGGATAGATAATGCAAAAGGCAAATGCAAAAGTATTTTACACAAGCTTATACTACACTTACACATAGTAGAAATGAATGCATTATTTAAAATAACAACATAAATGAAAAAAATCAATGTCATAATATATTGGCTTAAACAATATCCACAGATACCATTCAGCCCATTTGGGAAGCTACACAAAATACAATGGCTCATGTTTAACCATTTCAAATAACAATACAAACTATACGACCAACGCAAAACATATAAATAATTTCAGAATTCCAACACAAAATAAAATCGCTGATTTAACTTAAGCTTAATAGTTGTTAATCCTACTTAGTTGAGTCCTTTGCAAAACAATAGTCCAAATTTCTTATAAACGTCCCCATATAAGTCACAATAGTCTTTGATCCTGCCGAGTTCTCTGCAAAACAATAATCACAATTTTTTATATATAACAAAACAAAATCCCGATTACCTTCACAATTTAAACTTTGAACTTACACACTCCTACACATAATACATATAATCTACACAGTTACATATAAACTTAAACATCCTACACATAATCAAGAAAGAATATAAGAACAATTGCATAATAAAATTATAAATAAAAATATAAACCACTTACACTAAGAAATCTGAAAATAGTATGAAAATTTACTACACATGATGAACTATAACTAGACAGGTAATGATATGTACCTACACACAAATACATGTACCAACACAGAAAGAACTGTATTCTGTACCTACACACCTATTTTCAGTATAGCTTTGCGGACCAATTACAAGTGTTTTGCTAACATTTGAAATTCACCTATTATTATTATTCAAAAAGTAACACTACAAATCTTCAGTGTACGTAAAAGTGCAGTTTTTGAGTTTGATAATGTGTAAGTACATAATATAATTTACAAACAAATTAAAACTTGGCTGTGTTGGAGATCGATTAACATCTAAAATGAAATAAAACATAAACAGTTTGTGAGCCTTATTCTCCAACTAAAGAATTTTTTTTAAGAAATTAAAATTAAAAAAATGATTAAGATTAACTTGTGTAGGTTTAGATGAACAACAGAGAAATTTTCCCCAATTTATATTATACTAAAACCCTAGCTTTTTCCTCCTATACTAGTAGTAGTTAAATCAACGAATTTTAAATTAAGATTCAGATTATGAATACATGTATATTGAATCTGAAAATTGTTCAATAAAGAAAACCTAACCTTTTCAATAGAAGATGTCTACACCAGCAAAGCCTCAAAATGATGCGGTCCATCTAAGAGACACCCCTTTTTATATACAAACTAAAACTAATCTTTAAGAAAGTATTGCAGATCGCATGAATCGCTACGAGCATGTGACGATTTCTTCCCACATTTTTAATTTAGGGAGCTTTTGATTATGTTATGGAAGATGGTGGTGGCTTGAACTCTGTGAACAATTTTCAATCACACTTTATAAATCTGTGTATAATGAAAAATACAACAATACCCTTTTATAATAAAAGACATTAAAACAAATGATCAAATAATTACAAGATTGCCATGTCTAATGTAGGCCATCGATCAAACTTATCAATGGCTATAAATTACTTTTCGCACTTCTCGCTATAAAATCACTTTTCGCATGATCCATCCCCTATATATATATATATATATATATATATATATATATATATATATATATATATATATATATATATTTTAACATAAATAAGATATTAAATTTTAGTATATTATATTTTATAGGATTTTTACATCAATAATTTGGTGGAGATAATTTTTAATTTAATGAGATATTATAACTTGTTTAAGGAATATCTGGGTTTGGTAAGACCCATACCCATAAATTCGGGTCAAATGTATGAGAAGCCTCCATTTAAAAATCAAGCAAATCTGGTGACTTTAAAAAAAGGGGGAGCGACCGTATCGCAACACATAGGATTTTTATGTTTTCGTTTATATATATTATAGATATATGTTCCACACAAATATTTAAGATTATCATTAGATATCTACCCCCCATTAATCTATATATAGCTACTTAAAATTGAGAATCTTGCATTATTCAAAAATTGTTAAATACTATTTTTTATGCTAGCTAAATAAATAATCATCGTGTAGAAAATAATTATATAAAGAACTAATTAAGTGTTGCACACTATGTTATATAGTATAGCTTTATGATGAATGTGGTGAAACCGAGTTAAGAGATAGTCTTTAAGAGAAAACCGGCTAACTGATATACTTTTTAATCCTACTCTAAATCTATACATTTTTGTCTACCACGATACTTTTACAAAAACATGTTGACTTGTATGCAAAAAGTATAAAATTTTAAAAACTAGAATCATTAATAAATATTTAAAGTTAAAAAACATGTTTTAAGGTTTCTATGAGATCAAGAAGAGTGGGAATCCTTAATATACATTTCAATAATAGGGTAAAGTTAAAATACAAAGTACAATACAAATGAGAAGGGTGAAAAGAAATCTAATTCATTGATCTTATATTTGGATGATGAAAATTAATTTAAAAATACAAATTGATGAAAAGGGCATGAAGGTAATAACTCACTTATGATAACTTTCTTTCTTCACATGCAATGCACATGTCAAATACTCTATCATTTTAAAACGTCTATAACTTTTTCATACGACATTTTTTAAGAAAATTTTTTACCATAATAATAAGCATTCTTTATCTTTAATATAAATATCATATTGTTATATAAAAAAATTGATGGGTTTTTTTATATTGTGTTAGGCCCAATCAATTAAAATAAAAGATAAAATGAATTTTATTCCTCAACCCATGTTGTGGTGACAACCTTGGGTTGCAACCTATATATGCGGGGGCGAATCTTCATTGGGGCCAGGGTGGCCCCAGCCCCTCCTGTTGTTTTGCGCAGAAGTGTAAATTTACCCATTTTCGGCCAAAAAATTTTATACATAGGGTAAGTTTAGCCTTTTTGGCCGAAAATTTGAGTCCCCCCCCCCCTCTCGTTTATGAAATTTTGTATATATTTTGAGCTTGGACCAGCTTGGCCCTCCGGTGCCTCAGTCCAAGCTTCGCCACTGATTATATGTCACATGTCACTAACTAATTGACCCATATATTCTATTTTTTTTTAATTTAAAAATTAATTTCACATATAAACTAGTTTTTCTTTAATAACTATTAATATTTAACTTTTTTAAAAGATAAAAGAACGCAGTCTTGTTTAGCGTTTTTTTTAACATTCCAATATAAGTTTTACTAAAAACGAAGTTTCGATAAAAACGTATTTTTTCAAGTATGGTTGTGTTACAATATTATTAGTTCATAAACTTATTATCTTAAACGTCTATTTTTTTAATATATTTTGAAAACAATAAACCATATTTTGTAGTTAAAAAATAGGTTTGAGTTGGGTTGTGAATGGAAATGGAATTTTTTATTAATTTTAATAAATTTATAGAATAAATAAAATCTAAATAAGATATATGTATTAAAATAATTAGTTTGGGTTGGGTTATGAATAAAAATGAAAAGTAGGATCAGGTTGGGTTGTAAATAGAGAGAAATTAGTTTTTTTATTAAAAAGTTGGGTTGAATGGGTTGTGAATAAAGTTAGTCTTATATTTACTATGAATGTCATATCTATAATATATATAAACGAAGACATAAAAATCCTATGTGTCGCGATGTGGTCGCTCCCCCTTTTTTTGGAGTCATCAGATTTGTTTGATTTTTAAATAGAGGCTTACCATGCATTGACCCGAATTCATGGGTATGAGTCTTACCAAACCCAGATATTCCTTAAACGGGTTATAATATCTCATTAAATTAAAAAATATTCTCACCAAATTTTTGATGCAAAAATCCTATAAAATAGGATATAATAAAATTAATATCCCATATATTTTAAAATATATATATATATACTATTTAAATTAAAAAACCAATTTGATAGTAAAAAAAATAAACGGGTCTTGGGTCTCATCAAACCATAAATATATTATTAACTTTCATACACCGGGCGCTGCTTTGCTATGCGCTATTCATGGTGCTACCGTAGAAAATACTTTATTTGAAGATGGTGATGGCGCAAATACATTCCGTGCTTTTAACCCAACTCAAGCTGAAGAAACTTATTCAATAGTCACTGCTAATCGCTTTTGGTCCCAAATCTTTGGGGTTGCTTTTTCCAATAAACGTTGGTTACATTTCTTTATGTTATTTGTACCGGTAACTGGTTTATGGATGAGTGCTCTTGGAGTAGTCGGTCTGGCCTTGAACCTACGTGCCTATGACTTTGTTTCTCAAGAAATTCGCGCGGCGGAAGATCCTGAATTTGAGACTTTCTACACCAAAAATATTCTCTAAAACGAAGGTATTCGTGCTTGGATGGCGGCTCAAGATCAGCCTCATGAAAACCTTATATTCCCTGAGGAGGTTCTACCCCGTGGAAACGCTCTTTAATGGAACTTTAATATTATTTATAATTAAAAAACCAATTTTATAGTAAAAAATATAAACGGGTCTTTGGTCTCATTAAAATCGTATAGCTTTTAAACCGAGTTATAACATCTCATGTATATGTGAAACAATTTATCATCAAACCATAAGTATATTATTAACTTTCATACAATAAAAAAATATAAATTCAAAAAATTAATAAATATTAGAACAAACAATATAAAACAACCCCCTTAATACGGGGGATAAAAACTAGTTGTTATATAAAAATAAAAAAAAGTTTGTGGGTTTTTTTATATTGTATTGTTTGGTTGTCAGTTGTGTTTTTTAATTGGGTTTTTGGAACATTTCCAAAATTTTGATCTAAATTAGAAAACTTAAATAAAGTTAAAGGATCAAAAATATTCTCAAAGATAAGTAATGGGAAAATTTTAAATAAGGAAAATAAAAAGAAAATAAAGAAGAAAAAAAAGAAAATAAGGAAATATAAATATTGCATAAAAGAATCCATCTCATATGGAAAGATAAAAGAAAGTGGAACATTCCACATGAGTATAAATAAGAAAGATAAAACTCATCCCACATAAAAAGTGGGAATGAAATGGAAGCTCTTTATAAGAGATGAAGTTTCCATATTAATATTCTTTTATGTTTAGCATGCACACAGTGGTCCTAGCGGAGGGTGTGGAGCACCCGATGCGCACGCTCACAGGCGAGGGCGAGGACGAGGACGATGGCCACGGCGAAGGGCGTTGGGCACAATGTGGCGCTTTGATTGCGCACTTTACATATAAGTATGCATGTAAAGTAAGATTAATGTAACATCCTAATTTCGGTTTTATTAATAGAATAAATATCGTCTATTTTATAGTGGGTTGTTATCGGTTTAGAGAAATAGAATACAAGTTGGGCTAGTGTTGGGTTAAATGGATATGGATTATGGACTTGGATTATGAAAGATAGAGGAAAGGACCATGGGCTTAAGCCCATGATCCATAATTATATAAACCATTAATCCCTCATTTAATTCATTCTCACACATTCCATACACCACCCAAAACACACATTTAATATTTCTCTCTAGTTCTTCCCTATCTACACCGAACCCAAGAAGGAAACCGGGCACCGACCCGAGGTAATACTAGTATGATGTTTTATTAGCTTAAACCGAGCCGACACCGTTAAACCGTTTAAGTCACGAGATCCGGATGGAATCGGGTATAAACCGAACCTATGATGAGCTTAGGGGTCACCCTAGCTCAGATCTGGATCGAACGGGACGAAAAACGGTGAAAAACGAGCTAAAACCCGTTTTTCCGGCGAAATCGCGTTTTTCCGGCGGCTTTCCGGAAATGACGGCGCCGGAAAGTGGTACGAGGTTGAGGGGGGAATGTCAGGGAATGTTCTGACATTCCTGACCTAACCCTAGTTCGCTACAGGAATATAGCGAATTAAAGGTGATTCGCTAGCTAGTTCGTCCATGAGAACATAGCGAACCGATTACAATTCGTGTTCAATTCGTTAAGGGAAAGGGATGACGAATCACCCTTGATTCGTTATAGCCAGTTCGCTAGAAGAGAGAACGAATTAGATGGACTAATTCGTTATATGGACTAATTCGTTATGTGGACTGATTCGCTAAGAGTTCAATTCGTCATAGGGTTCAATTCGCTAACCAGATCAAACGAATAAGGCCTGATTCGTTATAAGGTAACGAATGGGTTCATTCGTTATGAACTCCATTCGTTAAAGGACTGAGACGAATTAGAAGTTTAACATAATGACAGAATGGTCCCTGGACTTAGAAAATAATGATTTAATTTCAAATAAGCCCTTGAACTTTTAGGTAACATATTATTCAATGATCCAAAATGCTAATGGAAAATGTGTTAAGACAATTAGTGGAAATAAAATTTTTCCAAGCTGGCCTGGCAGCTCGACCCCAGCCAGGGGCTCTGCCCCTTGGACCCTGCTAGGGGCTGCCGCCCCTAGAACCCACTACCAGGGGCGCTGCCCCCGGACCCCCGTTCGTTGTGGGTAGTAGCTAAGACTAGAAAGATGATATGAGTAGTGATAGTTAATTGATACATGTAAATATTATACAGTTAGCCGTGCACAGCTCAATAAGGGAATAACGATTAACGGAGAGCGTAACAGGATCCAGGTGAGTTTCTAGCCCCATTTATGTGTTATGTTTTCGGGGCTGTGTGCATACTCAATATGTTTGTTAATATGCTTATCCTAAGAGATAAGTGTATGCCTTATGTGAATAAAATGATATGTATGAATGATGGCTTGATGGTACGTGAACGATCTTCGGATATTGCACGTACCGTCAGGTTGTAACGCTATGTATAAGGTAAGTATGATATGTATGCTTATGTGTATGAACGTGATAAAGTTAATAAAAGAAGGAAAGGATGGTTGTATGGTTGTATGGTTACGAAAAGGGTACCGAGCCCTAATAATACTCGAGGTATGACGTATGGTTGTATGGTAACGAAGAGGGAATCGAACCCTACTAATATTCGAGAACTAGGGAACCGAACCCTACTAATATTCGAGGAAAGAGGGTACCGAGCCCTAATAATACTCGAGGAAAGAGGGTACCGAGCCCTAATAATACTCGAGGAAGGAGGGTACCGAGCCCTGATAATACTCGAGGAAGGAGGGTACCGAGCCCTAATAATACTCGAGGAATGTAGGGCGTAATGCTCTTTATAACGTAAGATATGAAAGCAAGTTAGTACAAAAGAAAGTATGAAAGTATGATTGAAAGAATATAAGTTTATGTGTATTGTATAATGTATGATTAACTAGAACTCACTCAGCGTAGCTGACTTTTAGTATGCACGCAGGTGAGTAGGATGAGGCAGCTCGCTTGAGGGGACACGTGGCGTTGAATAAGAGACTGGCATCGGAAGGCTTAGGGCGTGTTATGTTTTAATTACTTAGTTTTCAAAAGACAAGTTGGTTGTTTAAGACAAGTTTTGAATTGTTATGAAATGTTTTATTAAAGTTTTTATATTCCGCGAATGTTTTTAATTAACTCTGATATTTAGAACTGCGTTTATGAGTAAATCCAACACGAAAGTAGGGCTACCGGTAACGGGGCCTTACAATTAATATATGAAAGTACGAAATAAAGAAAGAAAGAATGAAAGTATGAATGAGGGTATATACTTATGTATGTACGAAAGAAAGACGAATAGGTTACGTAAGTAATATGTGTCTTCGGATACATATAAGTAAGTATGTGAATGTATTGTATGCTGCATGATTAATTAGAACTCACTTAGCGTAGCTGCATTTTAGTACGCACGCAGATGAATAGGATGAGACAGCTGACTTTAGGAGGGACACATGAAAAAAGAATAAAGAAGCCGGTATCTGAAGACTTTATTTATGATGGTTAAACTAAAAGACATGTTTTATATTGTTTAAATTTTAAGATTTATGTAACGAATGGTTGACATTTATCTATTACGCGAAAAGTTTTAATTCACTATGCTATTTAGAACTGTGTTTACAAGTAAATCCAACGCCAAAGTAGGGCACCGGGACCGGGGCCTTACAATCTCTTATTCAAATTTTAGATGACTCTGACGGGTCTTCATTTTATGAGTGTCGTTTTTATTTTCACTATGTGGGGCAAGCAGCAACCGGTAGGCTATTTTTTAGTTAACTTGTCTATCGACGACTCATGAGATTACTAAGAAGTTGTTTATTTCAATCGACTCTCAATATTTTGAAATATAGTTAAATTTTCGCATTTTCAAAAATTTTCATTTTAATTGAACAATGTGTATAAGAGCCCACGATTTTGACAAAAAATAATAAATAAATAAATATTTTTTAAATTTTTTAAGACTACGCCTAGTAGGAACTCGTTGACTCGACGGGTCTTCATTTCTTCATTTTATGCTTTTATTTCTTCATTTTATGAGTGTCGATTTTGTTTTCACTATGCGAGGCAAGCAACAAATGGTTGGCTTTTGTTTTTAGTTAACGGGGCAATCGATGACTAATGGGATGACTAAGAAGCTAGATATTTCAATAGACCCTCAAAATTAAGAACAATAGCTAAATTATTGCATTTTAAAAAAAATTCACTTTATTTGAACGTGTATAAGAGTCCACGATAGTGAGAAAAAATAATAAATAAATAAATATTTTTTGGTTTTTTTAATACTACGCCTAGTAGGGACTGGTGAGATGATTAAAAGGATGGGTCTTTTATTCAAATTTTATATGACTCGACGGGTCTTCATTTCTTCATTATTGGCTTCCATTTCTTAATTTTATGAGTGCCGATTTTATTTTCACTATACGGGGCAAGCAGCAACCGGTAGTCTTTTGTTTTTAGTTAACGGGGCTATCTACGACTTTTGGGATGACTAAGAAGCTAGATATTTCAATCGACCCTCAAAATTATGAACAATAGCTAAATCTTCGCATTTTCAAAAATTTTCACTTTATTTTAACAATGTGTATACGAGCCCACGGTAGTGAGAAAAAAATAATAAATAAATAAATATCCTTTGTACTTTTTTATACTGCGCCTAGTAGGGACTCATGGGATAATTAAAATGGTGGGTCTTTTATTCAAATTTTATTTGACTCGACGGGTCTTCATATTTTCATTTTTGGCTTCCATTTCTTCATTTTATGAGTGTCGGTTTTATTTTCACTATGCGAGGCAAGCAGCAACCGTTGGGCTTTTGTTTTTAGTTAACGGGGCTATCGACGACTCATGGAATGACTAAGAAGCTGGATATTTAAATCGACCCTCAAAATTATGAACAATAGCTAAATCTTCGCATATTCAAAAATTTTCACTTTATTTGAACAATGTGTATAAGAGCCCAGGATAGTGAGAAAAAATAATAAATAAATAAATAAATATCTTTTGGATTTTTTAATACTGCGCCTAGTAGGGACTCGTGGGATGATTAAAATGGTTGGTCTTTTATTCAAATTTTATTTGACTCGACGGATCTTCATTTCTTCATTTTTTGCTTCTATTTCTTCATTTTATGAGTGCTGGTTTTATTTTCACTATGCGATGCAAGTAGCAACTGGTAGACTTTTGTTTTTAGTTAACGAGGCTATCGACGACTCATTGGATGACTAAGAAACTGGATATTTCAATCGACCCTCAAAATTATGAACAATAGCTAAATCTTTGCATATTCAAAAATTTTCACTTTATTTGAACAATGTGTATAAGAGCCCACGATTGTGAGAAAAAAATAAATAAATAAATAAATAACTTTTGAAATTTTTTAATAATGCGCCTAGTAAGAACTCGTGGGATGATTAAAATGGTGGGTCTTTTATTCAAATTTTATTTGACTCGACGGGTCTTCATTTCTTCATTTTTGGCTTCCATTTCTTAATTTTATGAGTGTCAGTTTTATTTTCACTATGCGAGGCAAGCAACAACCGGTGGGCTTTTGTTTTTAGTTAACAGGGCTATCGACGACTCATGGAATGACTAAGAAGCTGGATATTTCAATCGACCCTCAAAATTATGAACAATAGCTAAATCTTCGCATTTTCAAAAATTTTCACTTTATTTGAACAATGTGTATAAAAGCCCACGATAGCGAGGAAAAAAATAATAAATAAATAAATATTTTTTTGGATGATTTAATACTGCGCCTATTAGGGACTCGTGGGGTGATTAAAATGGTATGTCTCTTATTCAATTTTTATTTAACTCGACGGGTCTTCATTTTCTTCATTTTAGGGTTCCATTTCTTCATTTTATAAGTGTCGATTTTTATTTTCATTGAAAGCCACCTAAGTACTTTTGGACATTACGACTAGGACCCAGACATGACAAGTTATCAAAATAAAGGTATTAAAAATGAAAATTCGAGTATTTTAACTATGCGCGATACGCGATGAGCATCTCACCAAAACCCAGAAAGGGCGGTGTCGCGATACTCGACGGATTTAGACTTTAAGCCATCGCGATACGCGATGACGTGATCTGACGAATCATGACGCGTGTCCACCACGTGACGAAACGTGACAAACGTCACAGGCCACGTGGCACTCTCTAAGTTACATGAGTCATCGCGATATGCGATGACCATAAGAAAGGGCTCATCACGGCTCATTCTCTTCATACAAAAAACCCCTCTCTCTTTAAAATACTTTCACTCTCTACCTCGTTTTGCGTGCTGAACCTCGTAATTCATGCCAAATACCTGCCGTTTCCTCGAAGTGCGTGCGTGACCCGCAACCCCGAACGTCACCTCGACTTGCGTATCAAGAAAAGTTGATCGACCCCGATATTTGTGCAAGTGCGGAAGTTCTGCCGAAAGTCTACGTAATTATTAAGCTAAGCAAGGTAGGGGTTATGTCTGAGTAAAATATTATTATGACTAAGACCCTAGTCGGGGGTATAGCTAGACCTTGATCAAATTAAAAGGTAATTATTAAAATAATAATTTTTTATGATTAAGAAATACAAAATTTTACGTACAAATGTTATAGCTAAAATATAGTTTCTTCATGATTAAGAAACCTAAGCTTTTACATACAAATGATATAGTTGAAATGTTTAAGAAAAGTAAAATTTTACATACAAAAGTTATAGTCAAAATAGTGTTTCTTTATGATTAAGAAACCTAAGACTTTATATACAAAGGTTATAGACAAATGACGTTTCTTCTTGAAGAAGAAACATATCATAGACATTTATTCTTGAAGAAGAAACATGGCAAGCAAAGAGAAAGCTTTCAAATCTAAAATATTTTATTCAAACAAATAAGCAATCAATGTTTAAAGCTATCAAAATCGGACTAAAGGACTATAGCCGAATTAAGAGACGATCCGGGTATTTATATAAACCTATTCTATTAAAGGTCAATCATCATTCATTTATAAAGGTTTTCAAACGAGATCACCACATCATTCAGAACAAACAATCACAGGTGAATATGTTAAACATTTTTCATTCAAGATAAACAGGTTGTTTATCTCAAACAAAGATAATCAAGTATTTTATGAGATTACGTGATCTCCACATAAAGATTTAAGGGATTACGTGATCCCTAATTTTATAATATAGAAAATAAAAGCAACTCAGACCGAGTACACATGTGTCTGTATCCAAACATAATTAATCTAGTCTTTCAATCAAGGCTACGTGGCCGCATAGTAGAGATCATAATAAAAGTTCTCCAATGGGCATCAGTTCCCGGAGAATCGTAATTGTGTGTGTATGGCAGTGGCAAATCTCATAAATAAGAGACGATTCTGCTGAGATTGTTTAAGAAAACTATCTTATCAGTCAAAGAAAGATTTATAAAATGTTTTTAGAGGCAACGATTCACCAGCATATCGCTGACGTAGTTTTCCCCCATATTTCAGGGAAACGTGTTAGTACAGGTAGCAAGGAATTAGAGTCATTCAAGAAGATAGATGCTCGCATGGTAGAGATGACTCGGTTTTTAAATTATTAAAATATTGCAAACAACATTTAAACAAGGTTTATAAAGTAAACACTTGGATATTTATTATCCAAGAAGCCTTTCAAATAAATTGAATATTTATTATTATAAATAAATTTATGTTTCAAAATAAATCTTAATAAGGACATACGCTAAATAACCGCAAACTCTGATATATTTACAAAACAGATACCAACTATTGGTCACACGCATAGGTCCTAAGTCGGGGTGTGACAGTTTTTCAATGTATTGTGTTATAAATCTTGGTCGTTGTGTTTTTCAACCGATACTCATATTAAATATAAAAATTAAAACAAAGATTATGTCATTGTGTCTTTCGTTCGTCATTGTGTCTTAGTGTTCAACATTTGTCTTTATACTTATCTTTGTGTTTTAGTCATTGTGCTCAATATTCACTTAATTTGAGAAAAATAGTATTATGTTCGTTGTGTATTACGTTCAAGTTATTAAGTAATATGTAGATTCCATTGTGTTTTACGTTTCAGGTCATTGCGTTACATGTTTTACGTTTCAGGTCATTGTTGTGTTTTATGTATTAGATAATTTGTTGGTATTTTTCATTATATTTACATATTATTACACAACAGTGTTGTTTGTATTTAAAAAAACACAATGATCAGTTGAAAGACACAATGGCAAAAAAACACAATAACAAACAGAAATACCCAACGACGAAAAAAGACACAATGACATAAATTATTTTTAATTCTTATATAACAAAATCATACTCATATTAAAGAAAAAAACGCTTGTTATTATGATGAATTTTATTTTAAAAAATTTTTTAAAAAAATATCATATGAAAAAATTATAGACATTTAAAAATGATGGGGGAATTAACATTTGACTTGAATGTGGAGAGAGAAAATGTGTACTATTACTTTTATACCATTTTTCCTTTGATCCATACCTGACACATGTTAATTAATTATACCTTCTCACACTTCTCATTTTTGTTGGCATTTGTAAAATAACTCAATCGTTCAATAGTATAGGGCTCTATGAAATTAAGGAGAGTAGGATAATATGACCCATATGACTTAATTTTATAAAATAGTTGAAGAAACATATTCACATGTTTTTATGAAGGTAGCTAGGCTGTAACACTTGTCTCTTTGGTTTTCTTTACAACTTGGTCATGTGAGATATGCAACATTATAAATTCTTTCTCCTATTATAAAGCACATAACCACATGACACTAGATGCTCTCTCACTTGTATTTTCTACCTCATCACACCACAATTATATATACTTATACTTATATAATCATAAACACATATATATATACACTTACAAGTTCATTATATATTATATGAACACCCTTTATCAAACACTCTTGATCTTCTCCTTGAAACTCGGGTCTTGACCCGCTTTCTTCCTCAATAAATCTTTATATATATATTCACTTCAAATCTTGTCTTTTGATATTGGTTTTCTTGGTTGAAATGGGGAAGAAGAAGATGATGAGTTTTGGCAAGTTTTTAGACAGTTTTTGTCTGGCAAATGGTGGTGCAAGTTCTTGTTTTTGTTGCATTAATAACTTTGAAATCCAAGATGATTATGAGTTTGAGAGAGAACCACTTGTGGATCAGTCCAAAGATGCATCAGATAAACCTCAAACGCTTGGCTTCTTTCTAAAGCCTAAGGTAATACTTGAACTTCATAACCATTCTAAACATTTAAACATTATCTTCTTTGCACATAACAAGTTGGGTTTGTTGCATTCAAAAGCTCATATTCTTCACATGGGGTAATCAACGCAACCAGATGGTGTTGTGAGGGGTTTGTTGACCCTCGGGTCGTAAAACTACTAAAGGGGTTCAAAGATATCCGACTATAATAACGTATTGTTCATGAAATGTTTAGCAGGAAATTCACTTAATTACCTTTGTTGGTTTAGTAAACGGCTGAACATGAACAATAAAATATACTCGATTAATTGAATGAACGAACATGAACAAAAGTCATGTTCGTTCATTTATGTCCATGAACGTTCGGTGACATTTTTGTGTATGTTATTTAATGTTATATACGTTCATTCTTTTATTAAAGGTTTTATATATTATATTTTTAAGTTTATTATCCAATCATATAAACTTTGGGGAACTCAAACCGTTCACACTTTTTTAAATAGTGATTAGGATTTATTTTGTTAAGTATTTTTTTAGTTAAGCTTGATTTATTTTTTGGATGATTATGGACTTATGTCTAATGTTCGAGATTAGCAATGTTAATTTATATTTTCAGGTTAATATATGTTTGTTTATGTTCGTTTAAAAAGTTAATATATGTCATCTTACATTTTTCAAGCTATGCGCTTGTGACCCGTCCGTTTGTCAGATAAAAACTTAATAAACGAACATGAATTAAATTGCATTGCATATAATACATGCTTATGCAGCGGTCATGCATTAAATTATCTTTCCTCTTATCTTGGATCGTGTATAGATGGTCGTGCTAAGGGTATCCATGCATTGTAATGGTTGTGCAAGGAAGGTTCAAAAACACATCTCCAAAATGGAAGGTAACATTTCAAATCATTTATTGTTTTATTTAAACACTATATATATTATTTATTATAAATATATAAAGTATCCTTATAATATATCAAGATACAAATGAAAATGATTGTAAAACATCCCTCGTTTCACTAGTTTAAACTTTAAATTGGATATAATTAGAAATAGAAAATGAAATCATCACTCTCTATTAACCCTATCTTTTCTATTTAAATACTATTTTAACAATAAAACAATATCCAAGGTATAAAATACATTTTTATATAATATTGATTTTTTTCTGTCTTTTTATGTAACTATTTATTAAGATTTATTATCCCAATAAGAATAATAGAGTTTTTAATTATTGGTCATAAAAAACAGGAGTTACATCCTACCAAGTGGACCTGGAAACCAAGATGGTGGTAGTTATGGGAGACATTGTTCCATTTGAGGTGTTGGAGAGTGTTTCAAAGGTCAAAAATGCACAACTTTGGACTGAACCTATCTCATAGATTTGGAAATATTGTAACTGATATTAGTGACTGCTTTTATTTATCTATTTACATATATAAAATCCCATATATTATGGTTTGAATTACTTTCTTCTTCGGCTTAACATCTTTTATTTAGTATGTATGATCCAGTATAGTTATGTTATAACTTATGAACTCAAAACAAAGTTTGATACTTACAAGCTACACATTACAAGCCATCAAGCTCTATAAAACCTGAACAATACTTATTAACTCATTAGAAAAAAATTGTCATTTCAAATAAAAGGATCCAATTACAATAAAGAGGCAGGTAAGCGGGCAACAAGTTGCGCCGCCACCCCCCTTTTGAATGACAAAATCGATCCTACTGAAAATAAAATTATCGTTCTTTGGCGTCGTTGAGTTACTATGCACGACCACTGAACTCTTTTTAGAAACGTAGCAGCATCGGGAGTAAGAGACCCAAATGTATCAAAAAACGTAGCAGCTCTATAAGTGACGTGGGCTTCGGTTGTCGTCAGTAAGTACTAAAAAAGGTCCATCTTTTTTATGCTATTAAAGTAGTGACTGGATGTAAAAAACGTAGTCGATAAGTGTTTATCTATTCTTCCTGATAACCTAGGTCCGTTAGCTTACATATTATAATATGTAATCGTGTAAAACGTTTTATTTATATGTAATTTGGTGATTTTAAACATACATCACCAAGGAACACGATTTGAAAATTTCTATACATGTCCATTTTATTAATGTGAAGTTCGGTCCTTGAAATTAGTAGCATACATTCACGAACTTAAGCAACTAAATTAAGGGGGGGGGGGGGGGGATCACCATTCGGGTACTCGGTCCTTGAAACTAGTAACATACATTCACGAACTTAGGCAACTAAACTTAAGTGAGGAAGGAGCACCATTCGGATTCGGGTACTCAGTCCTTGAAACTAGTAACATACATTCACGAACTCAAGACAACTAAACTTAAGGGAGGAAGGGGCTCCATTCGAGTACCCCGTTAGGATACTTGTTAACTAATGAGAGAATCAACCCCCCCCCCCCCCCCCCCCCCCCACCTACTTACTTATGTCACACGAATGACATGCTATATTGTTATGTCATTAATCCATTATATAATATCTGCTGTTAATCACTTTTATTGGTCGCCTCTAGGCTCTAGTTGTATCATACTATAAGTATCATGTATAATCATGAATCATGATGAACACACTAGAAGCTTGAAGCCCTACAAATAGTGATGTGGGCTTCAGTTGTTTCAAGCCCATACTAAAAATGCAATCCAGTAACAACATGTATCTTTTGTGAATTTGTGGGTTGGTTACTTTTATTTATTGTAAAAATTTTGTACTTTAGTCATTAAAATTTATTCCTATTTACTACGTAAAATTTGAACGACTAAGTTTTAACCCATCTTTAATTTTTTAATCCATAATTCTCTAAAATATCATGCATAGTTAGGTTATTAACAAGGTTTAAAGAAGGTGTGGCGTAGGCAAGCTACACATTTATCTTAAGAATAGCTTCCAATGAAACCCTCGACTCCAAAACTATATTCGGGCATGAGAATGTATTAGAAACATATAACGGGAGTGAAGAAAACTAAAAAACAGGAACACAAATAGTACTAAAATAAAATATGACATATAATGAAACCAAAACGTAGAAGGTAACATGCAAAGATCATCAAAATAATAAAAAATAATAATAATAATAAACCCTAGAAAAATAATATCCTTGACCATATACTCCTTAGGGCGCATGTCTCTCAAATCCCACCTAATCCGCTAATTTCAAGTGAGTTAGGGGCTGTTTGTTTATATCTGAATGGAACCATTCAGATGTAAACATCTGTTTCATTCAGACTTCAGACTGTTTGGTTCTAAACAGAAAAACATCTGAATGGTTAAAATTTGGTCTGAATGATTCAGACTTACTGTTGTTGCTAAATGGGACAGATGCTCATTCAAATCTGATTCATTCATATCTGAAAGAACCAAACAGCCTCTTAATTGTCTCCTCACCTCTTTCTATACCTAAACCAGCTCAATTTGTCACCCCTTATTTAATACAATATACTACTCACACTTAATCTTTCCCACAACCACATTTATTACTCTGTCCAACCTTGGGGGTGTTTAGCCTAGCTTTTTTTAAAAAGCTTATAGCTTTTTTAGCTTTTCTTTTATAAAATAAGTTTAATTTGATATTTGGTTTAGCTTTTTAAGCTTAAACTTGTTATCTTATATAGGCTAATTTGAATAAATTTTTTTGAAAATGGTTTTTTAGCTTATCTGTATAAGGATATAAGCATAAGCCAAAATATAAAAAGCTAGGCCAAACACCCCCATGATCTACCCACACATCTTTGTCTCGGCTACATCCATCTTAACGCATTTCTTTAACATTTTCAAAGACACAAAATTTTTATATACCATCATAGATCAGTACATATCACTTTTCGCCTATATAAACTGTATAGAACCCAAGCTATGTTTAGTAGGGCTGTCACTTTTACCCGAAACCCGAAACCCAACCTGAAAAAACTTGTACCTGAACCCGAACTAATCCGAACCGAAAAACCTGAACACGAGAAAAGACTAACCCGAACCCGAACCGAAGTAATTCGGGTTGGTTTTCAGGTTTGATTTATATGTTTCAGGTCAACCCGAAAAACCCGAATAAAATTATAGTTTTGAAATTAAATATATCTTTAGGTGTAAGGCTTAGTTTTAGCAAACAAATTTATCAGAATTTGAACCTAATCGATTTTTGTCATTCCAACTATTATGGATCGATTGTTTATTGTTAATCTGTGTTTTCCATTTATTACTAATAGCAACCGTAATCGAACAATTAAATCATGTCCGATTGAAAAAGATTACTGTTCGAGTTAGTTACTTAGTTTTATTCCTCTTTTGAATTGTTTTATCAAGTTATGTTGGTTTATTATTTGATTATTTGCGTTACGAGCAAAGAATAATATGTTATTTTAATTTTAGCATTGAAGTTTTTAATTTTGTTTTTTGTTTTTTGTTTTGTTTTCTAGGATACTTGAAACCCAATTAACCCAACCCAATGAAACCCGAACACAAATTACCCGAACCCGAAAACCCATGAAAGATTTGGGTTGGATTTCGGGTTAAGATTTAAAACTTTGAAACCCGAAAAACCTGACTCGAAAAACCCGAAAAACACCCTAATATATAGTTTGTATCAGGCTGTATATGAGCGATTTAAACCTCTATAAGTCACTATCAAGATCAAATCCGTTTTCAACCTTGTTTAAAGTATACACTTAGGCTGAGGGGTGTGGGGCGCTAACCTGGGCGCGTGAGCCCCTCCGCTCGCGCCCCCAGGCGCTAAGCCCACACCACCGGGGCGCAAGCGCGGGCGCGAGCGGGGCGCGAGCGCGGAAATCCAGGCAGGCGTGAGTGTGGTCGCGGGAGAAGAGAGAGGAAAAGCTGGTGGGCCCGCCCAAAAGAGCCGTTGAGCTCGGTTTTTTTTTAAAAAAAACCTTTAAAAACTCCTATATAATACCCCAAAATCAACCCATTTCAACCATATCAAACACAACTTCAATCTCCAAACTCATATATAATATCCCAATCTCCTATATAATACCCAAAAATGTCTGGAAATTGGTACCCAAACCTAGATTCAGATTATAGTTACGACGATTTATGGTCGTCACCAGACCAATCGATGTTTTATACGGGGCCGCAAGAAACATCCGGCTTTCAACCATCCAACATACAACCGTCTCCTAACTTTGTTGTTCCAGAGACACAAGAATCACACGGTGATGCTACGGGAGCAAGAAGACGCGTCCACCGGAAAAAACAACTTGCAACGGACGGGCCGGGACCGGCTTCGACTCCGAGGATGAAACGGAAAATTTATGAGTGTTTTTTTTATCTTAAAGTTTGTTGCCTTGGTCAAACTTGCACATGCCATCATCACAAATATCATCACACCTACACACAAACAAACTCTTTCCTTTCATCATTATCCAAACAAACAATAATAATAATAATAATAATAATATCTTCATCTCTGTAAACTCAACATGTCCAAACCTATCATCATCTTCTTCTTCATCCTCTTCACCTTCATCATCTCTGTATTATCATCAAACCCAAACCCTAACCCTAACCCTAACCCTAACTCACTCCCCACCGCTCACTCCGTCCTGACCTACCACGGCTTCCCAATCGGACTCCTCCCAACCGACGTCCTCTCCTACGACCTCAACACCACTTCCGGCGACTTCGCCGTCCACCTCGGCCGCCCATGCCGCCTCATCCTCCCGCCGGACAACTACCTCGCCACCTACTCCAAGAAGGTCACCGGTAAGATCGTGGAGAATCGGATCGCTGAGTTGAACGGAATTAGGGTTAGGGCTTTCTTCCAGTGGTGGGGGATCACTGGGATTAAGATTAGTGGTGATGATTTGGTGTTTGAAGTTGGGATGGTCACGGCTAAGTATCCGTCTAAGAATTTTGATGAGAGTCCTCAGTGTGAGGGTAGTAAAAAGCACTCCTCTTCTTGAAAGGTATATACTTTTGATTATGAATTTGTTTACTTCATCATCGTCTCAGTAAATCCCACCAATACGTGTAAGACGTAGACAACCCTTACCAGTTACCTCTACCCCATAGGAATAGAGAGGTTGCCCAGCTCGATAGTAGTTTTGCATCAAACCTTGGGCATAAGACACACAGGAGTCAACCATCCGGACACTGGCCGATTGGTGCATGTACCTTTGTCTTTCGGATTTCAACGCCACCACGTGATGCGTGATTTACCTTATGCTACTTTTAACGACGTTTCGCGAAATTAGTAAAATAACGCCAAAAGTAGCTGAACATTAATGTTTATCGACTTTAACCGAGCGTTGTGTGTTTGTGTTTTTTCAAAAAATTAAAAAATTTGTGCGTCTATCTCCGTCTTTTATACCTCCATTTATAGCTTCAAACAAGGGCGAAGCTTCATTGAGGTCCGGGGTGGCCCCGGCCCCCCTGTTTTTTGCGCAGTAGTGTAAATTTACCCGTTTTCGGTCGAAAATTTTTATACGTAGTGTAAGTTTAGCCTTTTTCGGCCGAAAATTTGAGCCCCCCTCCCCTCGTTTGTGAAATTTTGTATACATTTTGAGCTCGGCCCTCCCACTGCCTCAGTCCAAGCTTCGCCACTGGCTTCAAACATTTTAATTCATATATATGTACATACTATTGTTGATGTGTTTTATCATTTATGTGTAAATTGATGATTTGTATATTTGACAACCAAATTTGAGTTATAGTAACTGAAATTAACCATGAACCGATCGGTTATGGTGGTTAAGTGAATCTGGCTAACCGGCAGCCTATGGTTACGGTTAATGTGTATGTTAAGTTGTTAACCGACTTTAACTGAAACCGAACCAGACCTTTACAATTCTAGCTTTGAATATTTAAAGTCAGTGTGCTCTTGTTGTGATGGTTTCAGTTTAACCATCTAACCATCGCTGGAAGCAGCCTCTCTATTCCTACGGGTCAGAGGTAAGGTTGTCTACATCTTACTCTCCTCAGACCCTACCATAGCTTTGCTATTGGTGGGATTTACTGAGTACAATGATGAGATGATGATGAACAAAGGTGAATTGGTTTAGTTAAACATCAATATTTTTGATAGGGGTGTGTGTGAAGCCGAAAACACCAATCTGAAACTGAAATTACCGAACTAATTGAAATTGAAGGTTTGGCTTAATGTTTTCGAATAAACCAAACTTCGGTTTTGTGTGTAATTAAAACTGGAAAACTGAACCGAACTTCTAGATTTTTTATAGGGGAGTGCATGAAACCGAAAAAACAAACGGAAACAAAAATGACGGTTTGATTTATGTTTTTGTAAAAACCATAACTTGTGGTTCGCCGTTAGTCTTCCATGTAAAAAAACCGGAAAAAAAAAACAAACCGAACCGTTTCTATAGATTTTTAGTGTGAGGGCAAAAATCACTCGTTTTCTCTGAAGATTTAAAGGTATAATTTTGGTTGATGTAAATTGAAGTTCAAGTTATTGTTTTGTATGTGTTTTGTGTTGATGATTTCAGTTTGATCATCTATTTTGACTTTGAGTGAAGATGAATTGATTTAGTTGAATATTAATATTTCTGATAAGGTTGTGCATGAAACCAAAAAAGTCAAAAAACTGATCCAAAACCGAAAAAAAAAACCGAAATAACCAAACTGAAACAAAGTTCGTCGATTTGAGTTTATGTTTTTGTAGAAAGCGAACTTTTGGTTCGGTTTCGGTTTTCCGTGAAACTAAAACCTTAATAAACGAACTGAAACAAAAACTAACGGTTTGGTTTGACCACCAGTTTTGATTAAAGATGAATTGCTTTAGTTGAACATTAATGTTACTGATAGCTACTGGAGTATGATAATTGGCGGTCCATTATTATGATGGATGCATGGGGAAGCCTTTTGCTTTCATGAGTTGTATACATTGATATTTCATCAAGTTAATTTGACAAAGATTATTGCACTTTCTAAGGGTATGTTTGGGAATTTGGATTGCTTATTTAATATTTTAAACACCTTATGGTTAAAGCATAAACAGACAAACAGCTTACTGAAAGCAACTTATTCAATGTAAGGATACACTAGTAATTTTTCATGCATCATGAATGATCAATTTGAAAATAAGCAATCCCATAGTCCAAAGGTTAGGACTTTTCGGATAAATAAATTATAACTTATCATTTTCAATGTCAGATTGCTCTCTCGGATAACCAGGTTAGGAGTTGTCATAAGAAAACTGGTTTTTTGTCTACTGCGAAAAATTCAGAATTACATGAATTGCGTGTAGCCTATAAACGAACCGAGCGTTCGGTTAACTGTTCGTGAACCGTTTGGCGGAAAGTTCGTTTATTTAAGAAACGAACGAACTGGAACACATGTTTCGCTCGTTCATTTATGTCCGTGAACGTTCGTTTATGTCTGTTTATTTATGTTTGTTTATGTTCATTTACATATTAATACTAAATAATTAAATATTATCTTGAAGTGTCATCTAGTTAATGATTTTATATTTGTTCATTTGTGTTCATTTTAGCGTGTTTATTTATGTTCGTTTATGTTTGTTTGTGTTCATTTACATTTATGTTCGTGAACTATTCATTTAGAAGTTAAATAAATGAGCATAAACGACCACGGACATGTTCATTTATTAAATACCGAACACGAACACAAAATATTTGTTCGATTAAGTGTTCGTGCTTGTTTAAAGTTAAATGAACGAACACGAACAGGCCCTTGTTCGTGTTCGCTCGGTTTGTTTACAGGCCTAATTGTGAGCTGATTATTCGACTCGCATTAGTAACTCTGGACATGCACAACCAAACACCCATGAGCGTTTTTTTGTTTGTTTTACGTAACCATGTACAATTTATTAAAATCTAAATACATCTGTAGTTAATACTAGTTATGATAATAATGCCTTTTCTCACAAGATTATATTTTTCTTTCGGTGTTAGTTTTCACTTTTATAGTATCGAACAATCAATCGATATCCATCACAATTTTGGTTGATTACTTTTGAAGTTCTTATTGTTCTTGCAGGCCATTAGTGAACTGCTGCTCCTGTGGATTAAGTTATTTTATCAAAAAGTCCTTGTGGGAAGTATCCTGCAGTATAAAGCCATATAAGGAGTAAATAATCAGCAGTTAACTTATTCTGGAAACCAAATGGAAAAAACATGATATTATGTTCTTAGTACTAAAAGGATATTTTATGTATGATTTATGGATATTTTTAGGACTTTGGAACCAAGTAACATGTATTTGTTTATGTGCCATGTCTTGTATATGTTGATGATGTTATTTATTATGATTCCAGTTGCCCTGTTTTATACTTCCATGCCCGCTGTCTATGAACGCGCAAAAGTTGTTAGAACCGTACCATTACCAATAATTAACAATTCTTTAAATAATTAGGTGTTAATGATCAAGAGATGTACATGTTTAGTATATATACATGTACGGGTCGCATATAAATGTACTATATTGGCAACATTACTATCCAGTCGGTTCTCCATCTCCTCCATCTCCAAATCTAACGTGTGGAGAGGTTAAACTAGTTAGGATATAATGAATAGCTTATATTTAAAATGGTTAACACATGTCATGTTAAAGTTACACAGTTTTAAGTTTTGTTAGGTTAGGTTGACGTATTTAAAATGAATGATGGTACAAGTAGTGTTCCAGTTTCTTACTATTTTATTTTAGTTGTTATAAAGTACCAAATTGATCAGTTTGGCGAATATTAATTTGAATTCAAACTCTACTAACACAACATAAATTTAAGTCTTAACAGCAATTATGAATCAATTTCTAGCCGTTTGAGAACATTTATGAACTTTTCTTTAATCATTTTACTCCATATGTTAGAGCATGTTTGGGATTGAGTTTGAAAACAACTTATTGACTAAAGTCAATAAGTTGAATTTTTCAAAAAGCCAATAAGTTAAAAAATTGTTTGACAAACATAAAAGCCAATGAGTTAAAAAAGTTGTTTTCGAAAAACCACAAATCCCGGCTTTTCAAAATGGCAGTTTATAAAAGCTAATAAGTCAATAAGTTGTTTTCAAACTCAATCCCAAGCATGCCCTTAGAGTATAAACATGTATTGGTTGTTTTGGTTAGTCATGACACTCAAAACACAAAAAACGCTCTCAATAACTCTCATAAACGCAAAACGGCACTCATTATCATAAGTTTTCACAAGCCAATACCCTCAAAAACGGCAAGCAAAGAATCCCAAGCATCCGTTCAAAGGTTGTACCCACCAATCTAAACCCCAAAGTTTTTCAACATTTCGCGTGCGAGATGACCAACCATTCAAAGCTTGCTCAGTGCAAGAAGTGATACCTTACTCAACCCCAATTCAAACTCAACTTTGAGAAATCATGTAGTACAACATTTACTTCGCGAAGAAAAGCATCAATAGCCCCCCGCTATGGTTTACACTATTATTTTATGAAAATATGATAAACTAATCATTTTGTCAACAGGTTTACCCTATCCATATAGGAGCTGTTAGATTCATTGAAGAAACTAAAACCAATTTCATATGTATTAGGGTAGCATAGATATTTCAATTCACAATAAGTCATCAATAATTATACTAGTAAATTGTATCATGCATAGTTGCATACCCATAGAGAATACACCATATATATAGTTTGGATTTGAGCAAAACATTTCAGATGTGATTAGTAGTGCGGAAGTGTTGCCTTCCAGCCTCCTCCAGGTATATGTTCGACTTTGACACCTAATAACCAACCAACAGAACGAGTTAGTTAGTGAAACATGGCATTTTGGTTAGAAAATAAAAAAGACATGTGAAAGATAATAATAGTAATACCCAAAGCAACCAGTTGTACATAATATGGATCCTTTTCATAGTATTCTATTGGCATCATCTTGGGCCACTCCACTCCCATTTCCGGCATCGGCGGTATATAACCAGCAGGGAGACTGAGGTTGCGATAAACATGTCTGACTTTTGTAACTATTCGATATCCCTCCACGAATTCGTCATACTCAACCTCTGAGATTTATTATAATAGCAAGGGATACTTGAATTAGTAATATATTATATGACATTTAATTAAGCCAAGTATATATATATGGAAGCATACCTTCAAATGTGTCTGGCGTGTCACTGAAATACCTTGATAGCACTATAGGGTTGTCGCGGGTGCCTACAGCTTAGTTACAAATAAAAATATGTTCGTCAGCATAGGAGGAAGCATGGCATTTAACAAAACTAACAGATAGTAACGTTTTATCCATTTTTGTAAGTAGCGTCACGTTGAGTTGTTCTGTCAATCTTTTATTTTCATACAAAGGAAAATCCTGATCTGCATCCATATCGATAACTGAAATGATGGGTGTACAACGTCATTCTTTATATATACCTACATCGCATATTCATGTGTTGTCAGTCTTGCCAACGCGGTTATACTCATTTGCGAACCAGTCGGTTGAAGCCACGTTTCGAAAACCATGACTAGTACACTTCATCCGAGCGAGCTCGAGCAAATCCATTTTTGTAAGTACCATCACATTGAGTTGTTCTGGCAATCTTTCATTTTCATACAAAGGAAAACTCTTATCTGCATCCATATCTATAACTGAAACGACATGTGTACTGCATCATTCTTTATATATACCGACATCACATCGTTCATGGTCATCAGAATGTGCATATTTTCTCAAAAAGTCGAAGCAAAATACTTTATATATACCATATACTTTGTAAAACGTAATAAGAAAATCAAGTAGCTACATATATAATATAATTACACTTGGTCATATTTACGAAATTAGGTGACAAATATTTTATAATAGCATAAATTAAATGTACACATACATAGTCATATATATGTATTGTGAACACGTTTTAGAAGTAAATATTTATTCTTATATATTTAGTTAAAGTTTCGATTTAAAATATTCATTTGTGAACTAAAATACTCTATATAATTTGCTTATGTAAAAAATCCATATCCGATAATAATAATCATAATATAACATATCATTTTATATCGAGTTATTTATAGTTTTTTATAAATTAACTTTGATAAAATCCTTTTATACACAAAAACCCCTTTTAAGACTATTAGATAATTTCTTCTGGAAATACAACATAAACTTATCGTTAATATTAACTAACATGTCTATCCTTGGAGCATATATTGTTAGATCCACTCGTGCATAGTAAGATCCATATATCTTGATCTTTTTACCAAATATATGTTCTATAATTATTCTTTTGAAGTAACAAAATGCTAGGTCCATAATTTTGAATCACGTTTGCATGTTATTAAATCTACACTTTTATTTGTACTAGTAGGTACCCGCGCGATGCGGCGGGATTCGAAAAAATATGTATAAATCACAAAATGCAGATTTAGTAAGACCGCGTTAACATAGGCTAAAGTGAAACCAAATGCGCAAGTGAAGAACCATTCATCTATACTCCGATATAACACATGGGATCTTTAAGAGATTAAGTAAACATAAGTGATGTCCAATAAAAGAGCCATTCTACACCAACAATATAGTATATTATTTGCAATCTAGAGTTTATTTTAAGATGTAGGTAAATATATGTAACTTACTCTGAAATGATTATACAAATAGAACAAAGTGCAATTCAACATCAAATCTTGTTATATAACCACTTAATAAAAACAACCAAAACAGTATCTTGTCCTTATGTGATAATTTACCACACAATACTTGTTTAAATGAGGCTAACAACAAGAAAAAAGCAAAAGAAAACTCACAGTTCTTGAATTGTGACCTCAAGTAAATGTAAAGTCTCCAAAAGTAAACAAAATTATAGGTCCTAAACATAGGTTTGCCAAAACCAACCCATACATATAATTAGACCTCAATCCTTAAAAATGTAATTAATCTTAATCAAATGATCTAAATTGAGACAAATTTTGCACACCTTGGTCAGTTTTGACTCAGAAACACGAATCATGGACAATAAATGAGCCCAAAATAAAGACTTGTGTAATAAGTATTTATTTATTTTGTTCATTCTTTATTCATTTAAATTAAATAAGCTAAATGTTACAAAAGATAGAAGCAATCATATTAATCTACATTTTTTTCTCATAAATAAAAAATATACAAACCTGAAAGAAAACAGGACAACCTCCTCACAAATCGGCATAAGTTGTTCTTCAGTTACTAAGGTGAAGCCGAATGTGCAAGTGAACGATATAATAATCACTTTACTTTGTAACCCATGTATTAAAGTTTTATAAATCTACAATAAAAAATGGTTTAATAATACGTAACATTATCCATGCAAATGTTTTACATTGTCGAATCCCGGTAACACTCAAAACAAACAAACTCTTTTTCCTCGGCCTTCACAACGGCCACCAAAACGTCCATAATCAAAAGGAGTAAAACACAACCATCAAATCTACAAAATCAATTTAGGCAACCAATTAGTGAAGCCAGATAACCTTCACAAATTGTCAAAATTTAAGAAAGTGAAGATCGGAAACCCAGTACCTATCAATCATAACGTCTTGTTTCCCGATCATGGGATCCTAGACATAATGCATGTATAACAAAGACAATTTCAAGAATGAAATTAAAATATATCAAAATCAGCTCAAAATAGATGTAATGTATCTTTATCTTCATATAAAAATTAGTAAATTACAACCGTCAACATATAACTAACCTGACATGTGATTTAGTTAGGAAATATAGGAAACTTGGTTTTTATGGGTCTCATCAATCGTCTTTTGGTCACTACCGATTCCAACTAACGAATTCGCTGCTGGCGTTCTCAACTTTCAACTATCGTCTTATGGTTTGGATTTGAGCAAAACATTTCAGATGCGTTTAGTAGTGCGGCAGCGTTGCCTTCCAGGCTCCAGCCTCCTCCAAGTATATGTTCAACTTTGACACCTAATAACCAACCAACAGAACGAGTTAGTTAGCGAAACATGGCATTTTGGTTAGAAAATAAAAAAGGCATGTGAAAAATAATAATAGTAATACCCAAAGCAACCAGTTGTACATAATATGGATCCTTTTCATAGTATTCTTTTGGCATTATCTTGGGCCACTCAACTCCCATTTCCGGCATCGGCGGTATATAACCATCAAGGAGACTGAGGTTGCGAAGATCTGCGTTTTGTAACTATTCGATCTCCCTCCACGAATTCGTCATACTCGTACTCTGAGATTTATTATAATAGCAAGGGATATATACTTGTATTTGTATCAAGACGGATTTATTGTGTAAACTGAAGAAAGCTCAAGATGAACTATTAACTAAAGTTCAAGAAGCAAAATTGCAATGTGAAAAACAAACCCAAGAACTAAGTGCCAAGTCTGAGGAATTATCAACACTGAGTCAACTTCATCAAGACCTCAAATCAAGTCTCCATGAAAAAGAATCGTCTTTTAAACACCTTAATTCTGCAATTGAAAAGCTTCGGTGTGAATATGGACAAAAACTTGGAAAGTTTGAGGAAGAAAACAGAGAACTCGTCATGGCTTTGGAAGAAGCGACAACAACTTCAGAATCTTTGAAGTCAAAAGTTGATTCTAGTAACATGAAGATTGAAGATCTAAAGAGAGTTTTATTACTTCATAAATTTATAACAAATCACAAACAACCAAGGATCTAATTCAGAGAGATGATGTGATAAGTAAAGGCTTGAGTTATACATACACCGTGTTTGTTATTCATACACCAAGGTAGCCTATACGAAAACTTTTAGTTTTAAAATCATATGTATTTTTAGGTATTAAAGGCTAAGCCTTAGCCGCTAACATTATCAGAATTTAGTCCAATTCCATTGTTCTCATTCCACATATTATGAATCGAATGTTTATTGTTTATTATTTTGAATATAAACCATAGTAAACATTTTAATTAACACTTCAAAGTTCACTAATCGTCTCTTGTCAATCCATACGGAAAATACTTATTATATGTAGTAATGGATTTAGTTGGAATAAACCTATAATTTTAATGTCATATGTTGAAATGACTTAAAAGATAAGGATCATATATGAAAATTGGTTAAAAAAAAGGTAAGGAGTGTTATGGCATTGACAAGTGGCAAAAATGATAAGCTTTTATTAAAATAGATTGTTTATCAAAACTTGATCAAATCTACAGCCCAAACCATAATAAAGAAATATGTTTACAGCCCAAACCAACCCAGTTGTTACCTATGTATTTGGATATAGGTCTACATCGTGTTTGGTTCTTCGGTTTTTAAAGTTTAGACAGACTTTAAAGGTTAAGTTGAGGGTGGAAACTTATAAGATATGAAGAAGAGTGTGGGAGTTATGATAGATGGGACTTGAATTTTTTACCTTTTAATAAAATAACACACACGTATATATATATATATATATATATGAGAGAAGAGTTTCGGTTCTTCTGGTTTGAAGTTTGAAGATCACTATGGGTAACCTTTGAAATAAATAAAAGGAGGTTACTTAAAGCCTAAAGGTGTGCCTGCTAATAGGATAGTGACTAGAGAATGAGGAGTGAGATACTAAAAGTAAAGTTGTTTGTATCTTTCTCCACTCACAAGTATTGGTAGATAGTGATAATGGTTAGGCTATCTGTAGTGAAGGGGCTACAAATGGGGGCGAATTATGACATGTGGCGTTCAGTCAGCAAAAGGGGCGAATTTGTTTTTGGGGTGTAATGGTGTAGGAGCTACAAATTGGGCCCACAGTATCTTTTTTTATTATTTTCTTTTTATAATTAAACTAATCAAATAAAAATCAATTTTTCAAATAATTAAATAAAAATGCATTAAAATAAAAAAGAAATACAAAAAAAAATACATAACTAAAAATATAAAAAAAACATATAGCTCGGTTGGCGTACATGTTTAGGTTCGGGTCGCGAAATTGAAACGGATAGCTCGGTTGGTTTACATATATATACACACACACAACATATATACATATACATATACATATATACATATACAAATAGTAGTATAATAATCATATATATATACACACACACACATATATATATATATCTTACACACACATATATATATATATAATAATATAAACAAACAAAACAACAGACATGCTGGGCGAGAAAAAGACCCCGCCCCGGCCCTTTTTCGCCCACTTATCGCCTGGGGGCGGTGTTATAGCCCTATTTCGCCCAAAATTCGTCTGAGCCCACGCCCACGCCCACGCCCACGCCCACGCCAACTACACATGGCCTTAGGAGAGATGAATCTGTACAAATTATAAAATATTACTGTAACAAACTTTTATCATTATACTAATTAAGTTACTAAAACCTTTTTTGTTTCAATTATGTTACTTGCAAACTTTTTTTGTCTCATTTAGGTTACCCACAAATTTTTTTTGTCTCATGTAGATCAAGTTTCACCTATGTACTAATTATACGTTTATTTATCATTTAGGTAGAATATTATGCTGACGTGACATATTTTTCATTAAAAAAAACTTTGTAAACGGTGATGTGGACCGATTCTATGGGATTTAAAATTAGTGACATGAGATTTTATTAATTTTATAAATTGAAAAATTGTTTGACAAACATAAAAGTCCACCTTATTTTAGCTTTTTGTATGAGTTAAAAAGTTGTTTCGAAAAGCCACAAATCATGGCTTTTCAAAATGACATTTTATAAAAGCTAATAAGTAAATAAGCAGTTTTCAAACTCAATCCCAAACACGCCCTTATTGTAAATAAGTTTTGGTTGTTTTGGTTAGTCACGACACTCAAAACACAAAACACGCTCTCAATAATAACTCTCATAAATGCAAAACGACACTCATTTACATTAGTTTTCACAAGCCAATACCCTCAAAAACGGCTAACAAAGAATCCCAAGCATCTGTTCAAAGGTCGTACCCACCAATTGAAACCCCAAAGTTTTTCAACATTTCGATTATTTGATACGTGCGAGATGACCAACCATTCAGAGCATGCTCAGTGCAAGAAATGCGATACCTTATTCAACCCCGATTCATACTCAACTTTGAGAAATCATGTAGTACAACATTTGCTTCGTGAAGAAAAGCATCGATAGCCCGCCCGCTATGGTTTACACTAGCATTTTATGAAAATATGATAAACTAATCATTTTGTCAGCAGGTTTACACTATCCATATATGAAACTAGCAGTTAATTAATTTGAGATTGTTTTAATTGTAATTTTGATTACCAATAACTTAGTCCTATAAAAGAATAGTGTTGATGATCAAGAGTTGTTGGATTCATTGAAGAAACTAAAACCAATTACATATGTACTAGTGTAGCATAGATATTTCAATTCACAATAAGTCATCAATAATTATACTAGTAAACTGTATCATGCATAGTTGCATACCCATAGAGAATACATTACATATATAATTTGGATTTGAGCAAAAACTTTCAGATGCGATTAGTAGTGCGGCAGCGTTGCCTTCCAGCCAGCCTCCTCCAGGTATATGTTCAACTTTGACACCTAATAACCAACCAACAGAACGAGTTAGTTAGCGAAACATGGCATTTTGGTTAGAAAATATAAAATAAAAAAGACGTGTGAAAAATAATAATAGTAATACCCAAAGCAACCAGTTGTACATAATATGGATCCTTTTCATAGTATTCTTTTGGCATCATCTTGGGCCACTCCACTCCCATTTCCGGCATCGGCGGTATATAGCCAGCAGGGAGACTGAGGTTGCGATAAACGGGTCTGCGTTTTGTAACTACTCGATCTCCCTCCACAAATTCGTCATACTCGAACTCTGAGATTTATTATAATAGCAAGGGATATATACTTGTATTAGTAATAATATAGTGGATAACAAGAATATTTATACAAACACACATATATGATATATATGACATTTAATTAATTAGCCAAGTATCTATATGGAAGCATACCTTCAAATGTGTCCGACGTGTCACTGAAATACCTTGATAGCACTATAGGGTTGTCACGAGTGCCTACAGCTTAGTTACAAATAAAAATATGATCATAAGCATAGGCTGAGGCGTGGCGTTTAACAAAACTAACAGATCGTAACGTTTTACAAACCAAACCAAAGGAGTATTTACCGAATATAGGGCGCTTGAGAGCCTTTCCGCCTATTAAAACAGATAAATAAAGAGGCATGGATATAAGGTTCCTATGTATGTTAATAATAATAATAATATGTTTTACAACTAAACGAAAACGAGTGTTTACCAGCAGCAGTTGCTTCTAATGACGCAGAGCTTGGATTCTCAATAATAATCTCATGGGACCCCTTTTCACCAATTAATTAAAAAATAAATGAAATATAAAACAGAAACATTAAAGAGATTAATGTTACAAATTCGGCTGGAAGTTTGTTTAAATAAACGAACGCTTTGATCGTTCATTTATGTTCATCCGTACTCGTTTATATACATAACTAGTTATTTTTATATGTATATAAACATGAAATTGGTAAGTTTAATTTTTTCAATACTTCAATTATATATGTCCGTTTAAGTTTGTTCGTTTATATCCGTTTACGCTTGTGAACTATTCCATTAAGTTTTAAACGAACACGGACACTCACAAATATGCCCAGTTTCTTAATGAATGAACAAGAACAAAAAGATATGTTCGTGTTTTGTTAAAGTTAAATGAACAAACACAAACCTAACATGCATGTGTTCTTGTTAGTTCTGTTGACTGTTTGTTTACAAAACCGAATTAATATATTCAAATTATGAGCATAAATTGCGTACCTTGGTTTTCCATCTATGAGAGAAGTAAATACCGATTTAGGGTTTGTATAGAATTTAACGTGGCTAAATAAATAAACAATATATCGTATATGTATATATATAGAGTTATACACTCTGTGGGCTGGGCTGGGCTGGGCTGGGCTGGATTGGGTTTTTTTAACTTTCACTTTACCCCTCTAAGAATCCTAACTTGTTTTAGTTCAAAAATTTTAAGTATCTACACTATATATAATACACCATTCATGAGCAAATTAGACATTTTAACACTAAATTTAAAGTTTCTTTCATATTTCTTTAAATTATTTACAACAATGCCCCTCAACTTTAATCAATATTTGGAAATTTAAAAAATAGTTTTTAATCCTCCATCTTTTAACTATATATTAATTATAATTTAACTTTTAACCCAAATTTCTTCACGATTTTTAAACAGTCATAACTTTTACATACGTTAATATTTTTTTTAAAAAAATTGCACCATAAAAACGAGCATTTAATTCTCTTTAATTTGAATATGATATTGTCATAGTTTGTTTTCAGTTAAAAAAATAACATCTTACGTATAGGCGTTAGTGGTCCGGTTTTGATAGTTTTAAACTAAGCCGTGAGCCAAGACGTTTTTTGTCATCGAAAACTGAAACCAAACCTCTGAAAATTAAAACCCAACAACAACAAATCATTAACAATGGTTAGATTTCGGTTTCATTTGTACTCCGCTACTAAATTGAGTTTAAAATAAGAATTCTTAATTCACAGTTTCAAATGGAACGATGAGCACCCAAAAATCTCTTACGTGATTATTAAGGCCTATATTTCCCGCTGCATTGTGCGGGCACTTGTCTAGTATATTAATGATGACAATAATTGGTCTAAAATAAAATCGGGGCTCAAACGAGTTGACCCGAGCCCGAGCTCAGCTCGTTTAATTTATACAGGGCTCGAGTTTGGCTCATTTCGATCTCTATTTCTAAAGCTCGTGAATAGTTTCTCAAGCTAGAGTTCGGTTCATTTATTGCTTATTATTTAATTTTTATATATTTATAATTATTTTTTATTATTAGTTTATATATTACATAATATATATTATTTAGTTATTACTTTAAACATTATATATTTTGATTAATAACATAAGAAAATTTATGAAAATGCTAGGCTCATTTAGGCTCGTGAAATCGGCTCAAGCTCGACAGGTGAAATTTGGACCTGAGCTCGTTTATTAAGGAAATTTACCTTTAGGCTCGAGCTCGAGATCGGACTCGGACTCAGGCTCGTTTAGATTCTGCTCGATCAAGCTTGTTCACGAGTTGATCTCGAGTAGCTCACGAACAACTCGGCTCATTTGCACCCTTAGTTTCCAAAAGCTCATTTATACCTTAAATACACCAAATGATTATTTTGTGAGAAATTTAAGTTCTCATTTTGCTACCCTTGATGAGCATAGCCTCGCACTCCCTCAAGTAGGGCACGATTGATTCGAATTCAGATTCGGATTGTCCAATCACGTAAAAACTAAGGATTGATGATGCCACATAATCCTTATTCGTGACTAGAAATTGATATCTCCATTGGTGATTAAAAATCAATAGAAGCCCATCACGACATCTAAAAAAGCACTATTTATAAAAACAAAAATAAAAATAATAATAATAATATAGATTGTTTATATCATCCCTCATCATATTGTCATCATAACTATATCCTTCATTTAATCACTTCAATTTTTGCACTGACTTATGTTTTATTTTTTTTCTTGCGTATTAAACCAACTGAAAGAGTCGCCAGATACAAAAAAAGAACCGCTTGAGGTGATGCCTTAAACAAAACCCATAACCACATACCTCAAATCGCTATAGGCCTTCCGAAACCTCCTTCTTGTCGCCTCACGCCTATGGTGCCTTTTAATAAAACTAATGAAGGAGCTATGGAGCATCATTCGTCTATAAAATCTAGATCATATCCCTTGTTTGCAAGGTTCATATATTATATGACCTCTACAAAAGATTGTCCCATCACCCACGGGTACATAAATTACTACGTGATCGGGTAGGTAAAAGTCGGCCTTAGGATAATGCTTTCCTCAATGTATCCGCTAATATAGATTGTTTATACCATCCCTCATCATATTCACGTCATAACTATACCCCCCCCCCCCCAACAAATGTCATTAATATTCAAGGACACCTATCCACTCGAAATGTCATAGTAATAAATATGACATGAACCACTATTTAGGTGCATACTAATGAGATTAAGTGATCAACATCAGACTCACTAAAAACTACCATTGCTAGTGTATATATAATACCCATACTGTTTTAAGTGTTTTTCATATCTAAACTAATTTGTGTGACCATATCTTGCAACAAGACTAACAATGTCTTTACTTTATCAGTTATCTAGCGGTCACTGTCTGTTTATTAAGCACGTTAACCAATTACTACCTGGTTAACAAGTGAGTTTTGTCATATTAATAACCCATTTTAGGATATTTTTTTAAAGAAGTTAATATAAATATTATAGATGTGGAAGTGTTCATATTTTATTCTTTACATTTCTTCTGTCTTTTAACATTTAAAGGTGAAGCTAAATTTCCTTTTTACTCATATTCATTTGATTTTCATCTTCAAAAATTCATTTTATTTGTTCTAGCCACCCATTCTACAATTTCTATTCGTTTATACTAATTTGAAGCTAATCTATAAATCCGAGTTAATCCGGATTCAGTGTCGTAGAAATAAGAACAATTAAATAGAGACTAGGTGGTGCAGCTACAAAAATGTTTTATTTAAGTCGGAGTATTAATTGGTTAAATTATTAGTTCATGGGGTATATATTCACGCCCTTTAACTTTACATAGACATCATATAACCTACCTTACCTCATTTCACTCCACCTCACCATAAGAAAGTTGTTTAACCCACATTTACCTCTCTTTATTTATTGTTAAAGTAGTTCTTAAATTATTACATGTGTATAGAGAATTTTAAAGTCCATTAACATTTTAATTCAGCTTGCGTTGACTAATAAGCCATCAACAATTTACTATTAGCACCAAATGCTTTTGTTTGGTTCATTAAACAATTTATACAAACTACTATTTAACACGTTGTCTTACCAAACAATTATGTCAAATCAATAATGCATAAACATTAATATATTGAATCAGCCTACGGGCATTGGACCCGACCCGGCCGACGTGTTGAAAATATAAACCAAAAAGGTGGCGTAGAAAAGTGTGAGAAGCATCTTTGACGTGGCGTATGGTTCTGATTCAGTGTGGGGTCCACACGCTGCCCACACCCACCACCCAATCCAATCACATTCAGTAGTCTCCTAAACACCCGTTCCACCCACGTGGCGCGTGACTCTTAAAACATTATTTTATGAGTAATGTTTATTTTACCAAAAGCATGTATTATTATAATGGGCTAGGATAACAAACAATAATCCTTAACGCGAATTAAAAGGTAAAAACAAAATGCTCAAAGGCAAAAATACTAAAATGCTCAGCAAAAATACTAAAGCACTCAAAACAGTTTTTGTGAAAAAAAGTAAAAAAATGATCGATTAACGATCCAAAACTGTTTATTTCAGTGAACCAATGATTAATTGGATATTTATTGACGATTTTCGAGATCTTGTGATGTGATTTCATGGACCGATTTCATGAATATAAATTTCCTTGTATCTAATGTACGTTAAGCAATTATTGTATTCTATATTTTCTCTTATTTTAATATTGTGACAAGGAGTTTGGGTTTCTTAAGTTCAATTATCACTTACAGTGTTTTTCGGGACATGGGTGACTTAATGAAGGTTATGATCTCCGGTCCAATCCTGACAGCATCCGGGTTTTACAACTAGTGGGCCTTCGGGCGGACGGATTTTCCCCTGAACTGAAGATAACTTGAAGACGTTTAAGAACTCCGTACAACTGGGTTGGACCAGCTGTCTTTGACCTTTAGCCATTGAATTACCCCGTACGAAGCACCTAGATATTCTATATGTCACACCCCGACCAAAGGCGGCGGAACATGCCGGGGTTCAACGATTGCTCATAAGCGCATGACACTATTTAAAGCGACAATATTTAACAAACTCATTTCATTTCACAACATCGAAAATGTCACATAACCAAATATTCATAACTCAAATACAACAAAATATAACAAAATATAGCAAATCAAATATTGTTCATTTTTGCTAATATCCTAACGGTATTTGTGACGTTTTCTTCACCGAACTCCATAATCAACCTAGATGCAAACCTGTAACATTTCATAAAATAAAGTTTATCAACACAAAGGTTGGTGAGCAATTCATAAGTTTGAACAATAGATATATAGTATGAAAAGCCACAAAACTAGTATACAAAAACCATAAATAATAGCTATAAACTTGGATAAATAGTTATCGCTAACAAGTTAGCGACACCCAACTATAAGGGGTTGCCAAATAGTTTAGGATTTTATAGTTATCGTTAATTGCATTACGTTAACGACACCTTGCCATGAGGGGTTGCCAAATGGTCTAGGATTTATAGTTCCACCATCCAAAAGCGATAAACACATAGTCAAATAAGCATAGAACACCAAATCGAGCAATTATTCAAGTAAGGTATACAACAACGTTTGTGGTTTAAGACCCAAGTATAAAACATTTAGTTTAGATAAGTTGAAATGTCACCCCCAAAATAAAAGATAGAAAACGGGTTATGAAGTTACTCACGTTCAAGTAATAAACTTGAAAGATTGATTATTTGGAGATTTGCAGGAACGACGAGTTTAACGTATGAAGCCTAAATAAAAGAAAGTCTTGGATTTAGAAAGGTTATCTTGAAGATCTTTAAATAAAATAATTGTTGCAAAAACTAATCAATTAAAGTTCAAGGTTTAAAATGTAACTATTTAAGAATTTATAATAATAACCCTTTTAAAAAATGTAAGTTTGCTCAAAACCGGGTTAAAGTATCTAACCTTAATATTTACTTAACCAATGTTAAGTAATAAGGTGGGGAAAATGCAAAAATGCAAGTTCCATTAGGCTAAAGATACTAAAACGGGTTTTTAACGAGTGTTCGGGTTGTCGGTTCGGGTCTTGACAAATGGTCAAACCCAAAGTCAACTTTCCAAAATATCAATTGTTATGAGATAACTCATTAAAACATACTAACACTTAACCAAGTATGTAGATCTATTGTTTAGAACTAACAACGCACGTTAAGCGAGTGTTCGGTTTTGTCGGTCCAAACTATGTTATGAGATCAAGTTGGATCCAACTATCCCAAGTACTTATGAAAATAATTAAAATCAGTTTGTAAACTATTTTTTAAAGAAATATACAAGTCTTGATAGCTAAAAACACACTTGTGTGTCTTAAGCGAGTAAAAGTCGGTATAGTTCGGTTTGGTTCGGTCTCCATCTCACAAATAGTTCATAGATGGTTTCTACATGCCCAAATATCATAGAACTTGTATATTGGTTTATAAATTAAGAAAACTTAAATTTTACAACAAAAAAAGTTAACTACAAGTCTTTTAAGCAAAAGTTTCGGTTTAGTTCGGTTTCCATCTCCCAACGAGTTCATAGATGGATTCCATATGCTTAATATCAAAGAACTTGTAAAAATGATTTTTGAAACTCAAATCTAGCAATAAACATGTTTAAACAACTATTTTAACAAAACTAGTAAACAAAAGTTCAGTTTCCGGTTTGGACTAGTTTCGGTTAAACCGAGGTTAGTCTTATACAAACCCACACCATGGAACTTGTAAATAAGATGAACAAACTAAAGGGTTAGAAGTTAGTCATAAGTGATATGTATAATAAGTTATGTGTGTGTAAATATATATCAAGAACACGAAGTCCTCCATGAAGCCTTGCCTTATGACATTCGAAACTTAACCAACCAGAGTCGGTGAAGTAACAAATAAAGGAAACAAGGGGTGTGTATTATATATATGTTGTACCACCATATTCAAGAGTTAGTAATGTTAGATGAACAAGTTAGAATGAAAGACTATAGTTAGTTTGACTTGAGAAGTCAAAACTTCAAGAATACATAAGAAATAACAAGCTTGAATCTATGGAGTTTTGAGAGAGTTTTTGGAGATGTAGCAAGAGTAAAATGAAGAAGATGGGTGTGTATATATAGTGAAGGAGTGAAGGGTTGGGTATAAAGATTCTTTTATGGTTTGCATAAAAATGGGTATGTTTAAATGGTCAAACAATGCATAATATAAAAAAAACAATATTTTATATATTTTATATATTTTAAATGACAAGATCCAATATTTTATATATTTGAAATGTTCGGGTTACAAACGGGTCGGGTTTATATAACAAAAGTGACCCGAAATTGACGAATGTCACAATATTTCCTACTTTAGGAAATTTCGTCCCGAAATTAAGATGAAGACGACGATGCAAACAAATGTGGATACTTCTCTTTCATTGCGTCTTCTCGCTCCCAAGTAAACTCCGTGCCACGTCGTGATTCCCAACGAACTTTTACTAACCGAATACGACTACGCTTGGTTTTCTTCTCGTTGTGATCCATAATCTCAACGGGTCGTTCAACCATAATCATAGACTCATCAACATGAACTTTATCGAGGGGTATATGAAGATTACCCTCGGCTAGGCACTTTTTGAGATTCGAAACATGAAATGTCGGATGAACACCGACAAGTTCTTGCGGTAGTTCAAGTCGATACGCTACTTTCCCAACACGCTCAAGAATTTTAAAAGGACCAACGAAACGAGGAGCTAGTTTACCCTTCTTTCCAAAACGGACTACCCCCTTCCAAGGAGATACTTTTAGAAGGACAAGATCGTCAACATTAAATTCGATCGGTTTTCGCCGTTTGTCGGCGTAACTCTTTTGACGATTTCTAGCGGTTAGGAGATTTTTACGGATTTGATCAATGACGTCGGTGGCTTCTTGGACCATTTCGGGTCCCGTGATTTGAGCTTCACCGATTTCGTTCCAACAAATCGGGGAACGACATTTACGACCGTAAAGAGCTTGAAAAGGAGCCACATCAATGCTATAGTGGTAGCTATTGTTGTAGGAGAACTCGATGAACGGAAGATGAGAATCCCAATTCCCACCGAAATCAAGAACACATGCTCGTAGCATATCCTCGAGTGTTTGGATTGTACGTTCGGATTGACCGTCCGTTTGAGGATGATAAGCGGTGCTAAGATCGATACGTGTTCCCAAAGCTTCTTGAAGTGAACGCAAAAAATGAGAGGTAAAACGGGCATTGCGGTCGGAGATGATAGACAATGGCAAACCGTGTCGGCACACGATTTCCCGAACATAGATTTGAGCAAGCTGCTCGACAGAATACTTCTCGCGGATCGGAATGAAATGAGCAGATTTGGTTAATCGATCGATGATCACCCAAATGCTATCGTTGCCTTTTTGGGTTTTGGGTAATTTGGTGATAAAGTCCATAGCAATGTCTTCCCATTTCCAAACAGGAATCGGTGGTTGCTCGAGTAGACCAAAAGGTCTTTGATGTTCGGCTTTGACTTTCGAGCAAGTAAGACATTTAGATACAAACAACGCTACGTCCTTTTTCATACCCGGCCACCAAAAGGTAGCACGAAGATCGAAGTACATCTTATCCGCACCGGGAAGAACGGAATAATGCGAATTATGAGCTTCGTCGAGAATACAAGTACGAAGGTCATCGCGATCGGGAACCCACAAACGATTGAGAAAATACAAAAGACCATCGGGTTTGGTTTCGAGTTGAAGTTAGGCTCCACATGACATTTCGTCATACATGTTACCTTCTTCAACGGAGGTGCGTTGAGCTTGAAAGATACGAATTTGAAGATCGGTTTGAACAATGACGCTTAGAAGCAGAACGGATTTAACATTAACCTTTCGACTTAGGGCGTCGGCGACAACATTCGCTTTACCGGGGTGGTAGCGAATCTCGCAGTCGTAATCACTAAGTAATTCGGCCCATCGTCGTTGTCTCATGTTGAGATCTTTTTGGTCAAAAATGTGTTGAAAGCTTTTATGATCGGTAAAAACCACACATTTTGTTCCATAAAGGTAATGTCTCAATATTTTGAGAGCGAAAACGACGGCACCAAGTTTGAGATCGTGAGTCGTATAGTTCTTCTCGTTGACCTTAAGTTGCCTTGATGCGTATGCGATGACTTGACCTCGTTGCATGAGAACACAACCAAGTCATTGATGGGATGCATCACAAAATACAACAAAATCGTCGTTTCCATCGGGAAGAGTTAGAATAGGAGCATTGCAAAGCATGTCATTGAGAGTACAAAAGGCTTCCTCTTGCTTCGAACCCCAATCGAAGGGTTGTCCCTTATGGGTGAGAGAGGTAAGAGGCAAAGAGATCTTGGAAAAATTCCGAATGAAACGCCAATAATATCCGGCCAAACCGAGGAATGATCAAATTTCCGTGGGAGTCGTTGGAGTTTTCCAATCCTTAACAGCCTCACTTTTAGCAGGATCAACATGAATACCTTTGCCGTTTACGATATGTCCCAAAAATTGAACTTCCTCGAGCCAAAATTCACATTTGGAGAATTTGGCATAGAGTTGTTCGTTTCTAAGGAGCTCGAGAATGGAACGCATCTGATGTTCATGTCCGGCTTTGGATTTAGAGAAGATAAGGATGTCATCAATAAAGACAATAACGAATTTATCAAGGAATGGTTTACAAACACGGTTCATGAGGTCCATAAACACCGCGGGTGCATTTGTTAACCCGAAGGGCATAACCAAAAATTCGAAATGTCCATATCGAGTACGGAAAGCGGTTTTTGGAATGTCTTCTTCGCGAACACGCAATTGATGATAACCCGATCGAAGATCAATTTTGGAGAAACAAGTTGCGCCTTGAAGTTGGTCGAATAAGTCGTCAATACGTGGCAATGGATAACGATTTTTAATAGTAAGTTTGTTGAGTTCTCGATAATCGATGCACATACGAAACAAACCATCCTTCTTTTTCACGAAGAGAACAGGAGCGCCCCAAGGAGAAGAGCTTGGACGAATGAAGCCTTTATCGGAAAGTTCTTCGAGTTGGTTTGATAGTTCTTGCATTTCCGACGGGGCTAGACGATAAGGAGCCTTGGCCACGGGCATCGCGCCGAGCACAAGATCGATTTGGAATTTAATCAGACGAACGGGAGGAAGACCGGTAACATCATGGGGAAAGACATCAAGGAAATAATGAACAATAGGAATATCTTGGATCTTCCTTTCCTTTTTGTCTTTTGTCACCGAGAGAGCTAAAAACGGAACGTACTTTTGGCGTAAGTACTTTTGCGATTGAGCACACGACATGAGATTTAGCCTTCGAGACGTTGTGTTTCCAAAGACCTTAAGAACCTTGCCGCTGACAAGCGGAATGCGAATGAATTTATCAAAACAAACGACTTCGGCACGATGCAAAGACAACCAATCCATGCCTACTCTGACATCGAAGCTACCCATTTGCATAGGGATGAGATCGATGGAGAATTTATGCTTAGAAAGAATAAGAGAGCAATCGCGGATGACGGAATTGATGGTAATAGAATTGCCATTGGCGACTTCAACAGAGAACGGTCGGGAAAGCTTAGTTCGAGGCATCACAAGTTTCGACTCAAATTTCAAAGAAATAAAACTTCTATCGGCACCGGTATCAAATAAAATAGAAGCCAAATGATAGTTCACCAAAAACATACCGTTCACAACATCGTTTGCCACTTGAGCTTAATTTGCATTCATCATAAATGCCCGCCCTTGATTACCATGGTTGACTTGATGTGCTTGTTGTGGAGGTGGAGGTGGTGCTTGGATTGTTTGGATGGGTTGGATGAGTGGTGCATTGAGTTGGGGAATTTGGGGTTGGTAAGTTTGAACTTGGTAAGCTTGTGTTTGGTAGTATGGTATGGTTATGGTTTGAGCTTGGTTGGCAAAAGCTAAACGTGGGCAATTTTGGCGGAAATGGTTGGGATCACCACAATAAAGCAAGCTCGGGGTTGTTGGGGTTGGTTTGATGGGTATGGTGCATAGCGGTTTTGGGCATTTTGGGGAAAGTTTCTCAGTTGGGTTGGTGGGTTAGGTTGGTTGGGTTGGTTTCGTTGGGTGGATCGGCATGTGTTGGGGAAGTGACCAAATCGGTTACAAATTGTACAATGGTGACACGGCGAGTTCGTTGGGTGGTGAAGTTGGCAAGTGTTACATAGTGGGGAGTTACCAATATAAGGTTTTCGGTTTTGGGGAAGAGTTTGGGCTTGTTGTGGTGGTTGAGGTTGGGTGACGGCAAAGTTTCGGTAATTAGTCTTGGGTTTCATCTTGTTGTTGTTGTTGTATCGGGAGGAGTTGGAGTAGTTTATAGCTTGTGGTGCGGGTTCAATCTTGGCTTGGGGAGCGGGCTTGGTTTTGGCTTTCTCGATTGTTTTCATGAGGGTTAGGGTACCCTCCTTCACGTGATTTTCCGATAGCCAACCGGCTAACGTGATGGCTTCCTCAAGGTTCGCAGGTTTGCTACTCATGACTGAGTCCCGGATTTTCATCGGTAAACCCCCAATATATTTGTCAAATTCACGTTCGGTTGGGGTGACCAAGTAAGGTACAAGAACGCTTAGCTCGTGGAAACGGAGCGAGTAAGCGGTGTTATCACCACCTTCTTGTTTTAGGTCCCAAAATTCTACCTCAAGCTTTTGGAGCTCGTGTTTAGGACAGAATTTCTTCTTCATCAGCGCCTTGAGCTCGGCCCATGGAAGAGCCATAGCCACATCCGTACCTTGGAGGTGCATGACATTACCCCACCATGTTAGGGCGGTTCCCCTAAACATGCTTGAAGCGAAGTTTGTCTTTTTCGCTTCGGGGCATTCGCTGTGTAAAAACACATTCTCCACAGATTCGAACCACTGCAACAACGTAGTCGCACAGTTGTTTCCATAGAATTCGGACGGGTTGGCACTAGTAAATTGTTTAAGCAGGTAGGATGCGGGTTTGGGCTCAATAGGTGCAACAACAGGCGCGGGTTGGTTTGTTTGTATTTGGGTTATTAGTTCGGGAATCACAGCGGCCATTTTCTTGGCGATGATGGCGGCCATACGTCGAGTGGAGTTCTTGCGCGGTTGGCGTCTTAGCGGAGACATGCTAAAAATTATAAAGAAAATGGGATAAGTTTTTGGGTAAAAAGGAAATGAATATAAAGGTGTATAAAATAAAATAAGATTTCGATTTTTGATTTGTGAATCCTAGAGTTAGTATGGAGAAGATGTTAGTGTTAGATAAAATATAAAACTTTGTTTATAAATAACAAAACCGATAACAATAGTAAATGGTTTTTTATTGTTTTATTATTTTTTTTTTTTGAGAATTTAAAGCTTAAAAATTTGAGATTTATAGAGTTGGAAAAATCGTGCATGAACCGCCATGACTTGATATTCCAATACTAAAAAGTTTTATAAAACAACATATTGGAGTCTAAACATGTGTACGAACCACCGAAACTTTTTCATGTTTTCGACTCAAATAACGATAATAACACAATAAATCGAGATACAACGTCATGTCAAAACACTAGTCCACGAAATCACTGTAGTTCTATTGTTTTAACACCGAAAATTAGGATAGCGACCGGAACGCTCGCATTCGACTACTTAAAGTATTGACTTTTATAACACGATTTATGGCCTAGAAAACGAGCATTATAACTCAACCATCCCAGGTAAGTAAATCACCTTCGATTCTTGGAATCTTTTTGTCAAATGGTCATTTTATAATTTCTCATTTCCTATGATGGCTACAAACCCGAAATAAACGCAACCTTTAGAGGATTTGAAACAACGGGATCCAAGTTAATCTTGTAATCCATAAAACACAATGAAAATCTACTTTTTGCGTTTTAAGGTAAGGATACCTTGGAAATACTATGAAAGTGTGTGTATGTGATCATTTAGGATATTGGTGAATTTTAAACAAGTTAATAAATAAACATGCGATATGAACAATTAGATAGAGTAAACACGTATGAACACACGTATAGGACCCTAAGCATAACAATTCTAGGCCGTTACGTCTAACCGCCTATCTTAATTGTCATGGCTCTGATACCAATCTGTCACACCCCGACTAAAGGCGGCGGAACATGTCGGGGTGCAACGATTGCTCATAAGCGCATGACACTATTTAAAGCGACAATATTTAACAAACTCATTTCATTTCACAACATAAAAAATGTCACATAACCAAATATTCATAACTCAAATACAACAAAATATAACAAAATATAGCAAATCAAATATTGTTCATTTTTGCTAATATCCTAACGGTATTTGTGACGTTTTCTTCACCGAACTCCATAATCAACCTAGATGCAAACCTGTAACATTTCATAAAATAAAGTTTATCAACACAAAGGTTGGTGAGCAATTCATAAGTTTGAACAATAGATATATAGTATGAAAAGCCACAAAACTAGTATACAAAAACCATAAATAATAGCTATAAACTTGGATAAATAGTTATCGCTAACAAGTTAGCGACACCCAACTATAAGGGGTTGCCAAATAGTTTAGGATTTTATAGTTATCGTTAATTGCATTAAGTTAACGACACCTTGCCATGAGGGGTTGCCAAATGGTCTAGGATTTATAGTTCCACCATCCAAAAGCGATAAACACATAGTCAAATAAGCATAGAACACCAAATCGAGCAATTATTCAAGTAAGGTATACAACAACGTTTGTGGTTTAAGACCCAAGTATAAAACATTTAGTTTAGATAAGTTGAAATGTCACCCCCAAAATAAAAGATAGAAAACGGGGTATGAAGTTACTCACGTTCAAGTAATAAACTTGAAAGATTGATTATTTGGAGATTTGCCGGAACGACAAGTTTAACGTATGAAGCCTAAATAAAAGAAAGTCTTGGATTTAGAAAGGTTATCTTGAAGATCTTTAAATAAAATAATTGTTGCAAAAACTAATCAATTAAAGTTCAAGGTTTAAAATGTAATTATTTAAGAATTTATAATAATAACCCTTTTAAAAAATGTAAGTTTGCTCAAAACCGGGTTAAAGTATCTAACCTTAATATTTACTTAACCAATGTTAAGTAATAAGGTGGGGAAAATGCTAAAATGCAAGTTCCATTAGGCTAAAGATACTAAAACGGGTTTTAACGAGTGTTCGGGTTGTCGGTTCGGGTCTTGACAAATGGTCAAACCCAAAGTCAACTTTCCAAAATATTAATTGTTATGAGATAACTCATTAAAACATACTAACACTTAACCAAGTATGTAGATCTATTGTTTAAAACTAACAACGCACGTTAAGCGAGTGTTCGGTTTTGTTGGTCCAAACTATGTTATGAGATCAAGTTGGATCAAACTATCCCAAGTACTTAAGAAAATAATTAAAATCAGTTTGTAAACTATTTTTTAAAGAAATATACAAGTCTTGATAGCTAAAAACACACTTGTGTGTCTTAAGCGAGTAAAAGTCGGTATATGTAGGTTCCCAGCCGGATCTACACAGGAAAGTAATTAATATTTACACAGTGACCAGACAGCGAAGTTAACTTCGCCTGACCCTAACTACGCTTGTACTCAACTTCGCTTATACTCAACTTCGCTTATACTCAACTTCACTTAAATTCCTAACTTCGCTGCTTACAACTTCGCCTGCTCTTAACTTCGCCTTCTCTATAACTTCGCTTAAACCCTACAAAGAGTGACGGCAACTTCGCCTGATGAACACAAGGTTTTTGCAGGCTTTAATTGGACGTATTGCGAGGTATGCGAGGGCGTAATGGGTTATATTTGATGGTGGGAGATGGGTAAGACACAAAAACGAGGTATTTCAACGTAAACTCGTTCCGCGAATAGTCGAATGGAACAGTCTTAACACCCGTGTGATAATCCCGAACCACACAATCACGAGCAAATGCTCTGATACCAATTGTAGGTTCCCAGCCGGATCTACCCAGGAATATCTCGTAACACGAGGGTGCGGAATCCCCACGTAATACCATACGAGCGTAAGATATATAATACGTTGAGACAATACACAAACACGCGTTACAATACTAATAAACACGTTTGTATTGCAACACTTCAATACTTGATCTCAATATCACTTACACGTTCTACCCCAAAAACTCTAAACAAAACAATCCGAAGCTGAGGTTATATAATCCTCGACAACTTCGCCAAACATGTTAGGCGAAGTTGTCTTAACTTCGCTTGTCTACAAGTTCGCTTACAGTAGGCGAACTTGTGTGACACCATATCTAAAACCAAAACAAACAATCTAACACGATTACAGATACATACAAAACACTAGATACTGAACTACTGACATTATGCACCAACAGACTCCCCCTTGGCAGTAGCTTCATATCTCTATCTTCAATCACGTGTCTAGTAATCCCAAAATCTCGTGTCACCCGTCTTCAAGCATGAACGCCCTGTCTGACTCACACAGAGACCACTCTCTGGTACTTCTTGGCTTCATCTTTCCATGCAGGAATATAGAATATCTTCTTATCGTTTAGCACCTGCAAGTCAGCTTGAGACAAATTTACCAAGTGCATGGGATCATACACTCTCAGAATCTCTTGTTCGTCTTCATTTTCCATAACCGCTTCAGCTGTTTGACTATCAACGTACCACCACTTGAGATTCTTTAAGACATCCTTGGGCATTATCTTCATCGGCACTTCTTTTAAACACCGAACCGGTTTATATTTCATTACCATCCAAGTTTTACCATCAACTCGCATTCCTCTTTCCTTATCTTCAACCAGCTTCCCTTTCTGCGGCTTTAACAATTCAAACTTCTTCTCTTTCACACTTTCTTTCCACACAATCTTCCCAATTATTCTGGCCATATTATAATCACTTCTATTAATCAACCCCAATTTAGCCAAATCCTTCACCTCACACTCAGGCAAGGTATTGTGAGATCTCAACATCCGCTTAAAGTACTGAATCCCATCAAAGTGTTTAATCATAAATAACCTCAACTGCTCATCATACAACCAACATATAATATCCTTCTTCGACTCAGCATACCCTTTGATATTGTAACTCTTCTTGAACATGGTTGGAACCGCTGGCTTCTTTGTCTTTACAAACCACTGAGCGTAGCCTTCTTTCCATCTCGCTGCTCTTCCCACTCAGACTCATCCGTCACATCCATATCTTGACTCACATTTACTTTGTCAACGCCTGGAATATCATGTTCTACACTGTCATCCACAATCTCACCCTCTTCAATCTCACTATCGATCACAATCTGTTCACCTATCTTTTCAATCTCTTCAACAGGTAACACATCGTCATCACCCACATCATCATCAGCCAACGTTTCCTCATCACCAACATCTTCACCACCTGATCCACTTGCTGTACCAGTTGACTCCCCCTAAGATGTGGAAGTTCCAAGAGTTCGTTCAGTTTTTGGCAACTCACCACCTGCACCTTTCGATGCATTGGGATCATCGTCTCTATCATGACTCTTCTTTGTTCTCAACTCATCGACCTTGCAGCTCGTCTCCCCCTGAGATGCTAAGAATTATTTTAAAGCATCAAAAAGTTACCGTGCTCAACAAGGAGGGACGATTGAATCTGATTTTCTGCTACAAGGCGCTGGATGGCTTGTGTCTGGATTAGATTTATTCTCGACTGTTCAGCAACCAACCTTTCAAGAGCCGCTATCCTTTCAGAATCAGACAAGGTAGCATCAAAATCAAACCGCATGTGAGAAACGTCTTGTGCATAAGGTGGAGGTATTCCCAGACTGATTGGAGTATCCGAAGCAGGCTGAACAGTAACCGCGGGTGGTAATGTAACTGATAACCCCGCAGTAGCTACCAACGTGGACTCAACAAATCTTGCAACAACCTCCGATGGAGTAAGAGTAGGAGGTGGCAAGGAAACTATCTCCGGAGCTGAAAACTGAAACGTGGTTGGTGGAATACCAAATGATGATGATGTCACCACGGGAACACTGGAGGTGATTGGTACTGTTACATTCATCGAAGCCGGAACCATGGTCATACCAGATAACGAGCGTGGAGAGAAACGAACCACCCTTGAGCTTTCGCCAACTCTTGACCTCTCACCAGCTCTGACTTTCATCGATCTTCCTATCAATTTGTCTAACTCCTCCTCATAGTCAGATTCATTGTCATCCGAGTCTCTCTTTCTCTTGCCATGTATTCTTTCTTGTCTGACCAGAATCTGTTGTGCTTCAGCAATATCATCAGTGGAGGAGTCAGAATTGGTTCTCTCAGAATCTGCTACAGACGTAGCTACCATCGAAACATTCACACCAGAAGCCTCAGCTACTGGGGCTTGAACCTCTGCAGCTGGATCAATTTGCTCCATATCAAGAACCCTTGGCCACCAAAAGCAGCTTCAAGATCTACCTGTTCCTCCGGAGCCGCAACAGGATCAGCAGGCAATGCTTGCTGAACCACAGGTGGTGGTTGAGGAACATCAGCCTGTTGCGGTGACGGGTCCCGAAATTCATCTCCACGAGGAGCAATATACGCAGGGTTCAACAAATAACCAAAAAATGGAGTGTGCCGCGGACGAAGCTCTGGTTTGCTACGTGCGCTTGACGACCTACATTGCGCAAAGATCCTCTTACTTACACTCTCAACATAACGGATGGGACATCGTTGAGGTAGTGTAGGTGCTACATGATTCAAAATCATCTGTAAGAATCTGGGGTACATTAAAATTTTTTCACGAGCGACCACACGTCTCTGACGATCGATTTCATAAAACACCATCTGACTGAAGCTGTAGGGCTTGTTGTAAGTCAGGGCTGTCATAGCAGACTGCATCGTTGCCCCCATACCGTCAGTACCAGCTTTACGACCAGACATGCACACAATCATCACGTGCATCAGAAAACGCCACTGATCCAGCAAGAATCCCTTTTGCCTTTGAGTGTCACCCAAAGGACCCGAATAGCCCATACGTAAAAATGCACCATCTCTGAATGGAGCTGAAAAATCTGTAGGATCATCTCTAGTTTCAGTCCCGAACTGCAAGGCGACTCTGATCTGATCTGTTGAGAACTGCACCTCCTGATTGTTCACTGTGGCGCGCATAACCGGAGGCTCAACTCTACAGTCATATTCTACCGTTCGCCAGAAATCTTCAATATTCGGTAGAGAAATGGGGAGAGTTGTAGTGATGGCGTGAAAAATTCGTGAGCGAACGAGGAAGGAGATGATCTCGCGATAGTCGTCGACACCACTAGCATCCGGATCCAAAGTAATGTACATGTTGTGACCCGGAAAGAACTGTCGGTTGTTGTCACCACCTTCGTCACCACCAGCACCACCAGCTCCTGCCACAGCAGCCATATCTGCACAACAAACGGTCTCAGTTAGAACATCGACGTAGCAGTTCATAACTTCTCTTGTTACCATGAGCGAAGTTATGATAACATCTCATGTGCAGGCGAAGTTAATTAATTAATTAAACATGAGCAGGCGAAGTTATGCATAAGGCGAAGTTGAGAACAACTTCGCCTAAGCCTAACTTCGCCTGAATCTGAAACGGCGAGTACAGAGGTCCGATCCGGGGTTGTTTGGTGAATTTGTGATTGAAAACAAGAAAAGATGTTACTATGGAGATCTAGACGATTTACTGAGTTACGAACACATTAGAAACAGATTGGTTTATCAATTGTTTAAAAGTTAGCATAAACAATGTCACACATCGAATCACCATGGCCCTTGATTATCACCATTAGTATGAATTACATGTAATACCGAGCCTACACACCTTTAACACGGATTGGAAACAGATAATACGGATTCAAGGATTAAGTACGCCGAGGGTTAGGAGTGTATATAAGTTCGCCGAGGGTTTGACCAGGTTGACCCTTATATAGGTTTGAAAATGCAAGGGCGAAGTTAAGGTATGCAAGGGCGAAGTTAACCTTAACTTCGCCCCTGTGACAACTTCGCTGGTCAACAGATTATCATTAACTTCGCTCAAGGTCAACCATGGTCAACTTCGCCTCTTTACAAGTTCGCTTAAAGTGTACTCGGAAGCAAAGTGTGCTCGGAAAACAAGGTGTACTCAGAAAACAAAGTGTGCTCGGAAGTAAGGTCTACTCGGAAAGCAAAACACTTGTATTTTTCAATTTTTAACTAGCACAAAGTGTACCCGGAAGCACTTTCCTAGCACAAAATGTACCCGGAAATCAAAACACTTGTGATTTTTCAATTTCAACTAGCACAAAGTGTGCTTGGAAGTAAAGTCTACTCGGAAAGCAAAACACTTGTATTTTTCAAATTTTAACTAGCACAAAGTGTACCCGGAAGTACAAGTGTGCTCGGATGACTTTGTGCTTTTTCATTTTCTTTCACATAACACCAAGCATGCTCGGGAGCAAAAGTGTGCTCGGGAGCAAAAGTGTGCTCGGTAGCAAGGGTGTGCTCGGGAGTACTTGTGATTTTTCATTTTCTTTCACTTAACACCAAGCATGCTCGGGAGCAAAAGTGTGCTCGGGAGCAAAAGTGTGCTCGGTAGCAAGGGTGTGCTCGGGAGTACTTGTGATTTTTCATTTTCTTTCACTTAACACCAAGCATGGACAACTTCGCCTCTTTACCTTAACATAAGTTCGCCTAACTTAATTTACAAAACAGGACCTTATAAATTTGATCAAAGTGCAACTGTCTTTTAAAATTCTCCGCTAAAGATTTAAACTTTACGATCAAAGAACCAAGTAACCAAGTTTTAAACCACAAAACAAAATATGCAAAGAAAATTTTAGTAATTAAATAAACGGGATCAAATTTCAGTCTAGACGGGGACCAGCATGTTTTAGAAAAGATCCGAACAGGAATCATCCTAATTAAGTGGCTGTCACATAGATCCATGTTCAGCGGTATTATGACATAAAGAAACAGGTTGTAAGCAGGTATAAAACTTAGTATGGTTTCATCGCTTCTGTGATACAGATTAGGTTCAATTAAGCTCAAAATTTAGATGGACATCACATGAGAGATTGTGATGCCTCCTATCTATTCTCAAAGCGTATTTGGCTTTCCCCAAGTCACCCCGAGTTGACTTCGACCCGTAGTGTCTGATTAAACAGTAAGTACATATCGATCTTTTGAGTCTTCTTCCCGGTCTCTTTCTTGCCTCTTGATTGATATTTGAAACAACATAAGCTTCAGAAGGCTTAACAACCCAGATATATATTTAATAGTAATTTTTTTTTAATAAAGACATTAACACAGCTTGATCTTTTAGACAACTGCAAGTCCCGAATCTGGATCACTGCAGGTACTTGACACTATCTTCTCGGGAATCAGAACACTCACGGGCTCGTGTATGACTTGATAATCACTTTTCTGCCTATCATTCGGAAAGATGTATATGGAGACATGCACAACTCAGAATGATTCTCCACATTAAATCGAGGAGATTTAGTTTGTATCACTTCTACTTTTACGCACCATATAAAGCTACCATAACTTACAATGGCTGTTCTAGAGTCTTTTAGGCTTAATAACTTCACTAGTTAAACACACAGAATTAGTTTTTCTATCACTTTCCAAGGTTGGATAAATTTTCTTTTAGACATTGTATTGAAACTTCTTACGAAGTTATAGACTTGAAAAATTATATCATCTCCCTAAAAAAAATTTTAAATTCTATCGCCCCGATCAAGTCAAAGTCTTCAGGTAAACGGCTATCCTGAAGATCCAATGAATCAGCTGGACCGACCACATACAAGTATGTGTCCTTCTAACTAAGTATAAACGACTATTTTTCAGCGAAATAATAAAAACCCATCATAAACCGCCCCGGTCACTTTCAGTCATCTGGTTAATGGCTATCCTCATAATCTACTAGTAGAAGTAAGGACCAAACATATCCGAGGATGTGTCCTTCAAACTGAAGCAACCGACTTAATTCTAAGCGGTAGTGGTTTTTTTTTAATAAAAACGAAAAACAAGGTTACTCTGGATTGATCATCCCATTTAGCTCAACCAGATTTTGAAAATGGGATCGGTCAAACGCTTTAGTAAAAAGATCGGCGAAATTATCCAAAGAATCAACCTTTTCAAGCACAATTAATTTCTTCTCAGCACAATCCCGTATAAAATGACGACGAATGTCAATATGTTTAGTTTTGTTGTGTTTGACGGGATTGTTAGTTACTGAGATTGCAGCAGTGTTATCAATGCAAATAGGAGTTTGAGTGAAATTCAGACCGTAATCGCGCAATTGCTGTTGTATCCAAAGAACCTGGGAGCAGCAGTTCGATGCTGCCATGTACTCTGCTTCGCAGGTGGAAATGGCTACTGAGGTCTGCTTTTTGCACTGCCACGACACCAATCTTCCTCCCAGAAACTGACATCCACCGGTTGTTGACTTCCTGTTCTGATTGCAACCTCCATAGTCAGAATCTGTGTAAGCTACCAAATCCAGTTCTCCCCCTTTCGTGTACCACAATCCCAACTTAGGCTTGCCTTTGAGATACCGCAATATTCTCTTCACTCCCTTCATGTGAGATTCTTTCAAGCTTGCCTGAAAACGAGCACAAAGACAAACTGCAAACATAATATCAGGTCTAGATGCAGTTAAATACATTAAAGAACCTATGATTGCTCGATATTGGGTGGGGTCCACGTCTTCATCACTGTCAGATGCAGTACCCAGTTTGTGGTTGACGTAAACTGGAATATCAAATGGGGTGCTATCTTCCATCTTGAAGCGTTTGAGCACATCATGGGCATATTTTGTTTGATGAATAAACATCCCATCTTTCTTCTGATCAACCTGCAATCCCAAAACAAAAGTTAATTCGCCCATGGCGCTCATTTCAAACCTCTTTTTCATGACTGCTTCAAATTCCTGACACATGGTGACTTTTGATGCAGCAAAAATGATGTCGTCCACATAGACTTGCACTAGTAGAAAATCTCCCCCTTTTCTCTTGACAAATAGCGTGTTGTCGATCTTTCCTCTTTCGAACCCATTTTCAAGCAAATAATCGGACAAGGTTGCGTAGCAGGCACGAGGGGCTTGATGTAGCCCATATAGAGCTTTACTCAGTTTGTACACATGATCAGGATAATCTGGGTCAGGGAATCCCGGAGGTTGTTCAACATACACCACCTCATCAACTTTTCCATTAAGGAAGGCACTCTTCACATCTAACTGGAATACTTTCATCTCTTTGTGTGCAGCAAATGCCAAAAATAGACGAATTGCCTCCAATCTTGCCACAGGAGCAAACACTTCGTTGTAGTCGATTCCTTCTTGTTGACTAAACCCTTTTACTACCAGCCTTGCCTTGTTCCTTATGATTATCCCTTTCTCATCTCTCTTACATTTAAAAACCCACTTTGTACCAATAGCATTTACATTCTTTGGTTTTTCAACTAATTTCCATACTTCCATCTTTTCGAACTGTGCTAACTCTTCTTGCATGGCTTCGACCCACGAACTATCCTTTAGAGCCATTTGATAATTCTTCGGTTCAACCTGGCTGATGAAGCAGGTGTACAAGCATTCATTTATGATACCCGTGTCTTTAATGCTTGCGTAAACACATGTGTGTTCATCCAAGCTTCTTCTTGTTTGAACACCGTCGGACAGATTACCTATCACATTCTCCAAAGGGTGATTTTTGTGAATTGCAGTAGTCTGAACCGGACCGACTTCCAGATTGTTTTATAAATTCGAAGAGAGTTCATCAATGGGTGATTGATGTTGAGAGTGAAATGGGTTGTAGAATTCTTCTTCAGTAGAGGCAGCAGGAGTATCAACGCCACTTGACGAGGAAGGTTTACTTTCGTCGTATCGTGGACGTTGCACAATATTCTCCTCCTCGTCATACAGAATCTGTGAAGCAATTTTCTCATCAACTTCTGCAAAACCCAAGTAAGGCATATTAAAAGATTTGAATAGTTTATCATAGTCGAAAGCTTCATCAGGTCCCGTGCTAGGCTTTGGTGATTTGTAACTCGTAATATCAGTGTTACATACCACCTCAACCTTGCTGTTCGATAAATTAAAGACTCTTCTGTTGGGTGTCCAACAACATATCCGACTAAAATACCTTCGTCGGCTTTTTCACCAAATTTTGAGTTTGTCTTTAATATCGTACATGGGGACCCGAAAGGTTCAAGACCATTCAGGTTTGGCTTTCTACCATGCATGAGTTCATAACAAGTTTTATTTAATCTTTTAACAGTTAAAACACGATTAAGGATATAACAGGCTGTGGCAACAGCTTCAGCCCAGAACACCACGGGAAGTTTAGCATCTGCCAGCATGGTTCTGGCTCCTTCAATTAGCGTTCTATTCTTCCTCTCAGCTACCCCATTTTGTTGCGGAGTATACGGGGCGCTGTATTGATGGTCTATCCCTTTCTGTAAGCAGAACATCTCCATCTGGTAGTTCTTGAACTATGTACCGTTATCACTCCTGATGTACTTAACCTTTCGCCCAACAATATTTTCAACCTTGGTAATCATGTTAATTACCAACTGAACTGTCTCATCTTTTGCCTTCAGAAAGTATACCCAAGAGTATCGAGAGTAGTCATCGGTTACAACCAAGCAGTATGACGTTCCACCTAGACTCTTTACATTTACGGGACCAAAGAGATCCATGTGAAGTGGGTCCAGGGTACTGACAATTGAGTTAACCTTCTTGGAGTGATGAGGTTTTATGTGTTGTTTTCCCTTCTTGCACGACAAGCATTGATCTTCAAAGTTGAAATTCTTCAAGGGAACCCCAAGCACCAGCCCATTCTTGACAATGTAATTCACGAAGATGTATATGTTCCATTCTTCGATGCCATAACTCTGACTCAGACTCAGTTGCCTTTGACAGAAGACATGATTCTTCTGTTTTCATCTCAGTTGACCTCATATCCATTACATACGTGTTCTTTTCTCTTGGAGCTCTCATCATCACCCATGCCTCTGGTATCTTGAAACCAGGATAAAGGACGATTGCCTCATTTTTAGTAAAATGCACCGTGTATTCTTTGTCACAAATATGAGACACACTCAACAAATTATGCTTCAACTCTTCCACAAAATTCACATTTTCTAACTTCATTCTTCCATTAGTCACCGTTCCTATACCACTGATTCTACCTCCCCTCTCTCCAGCGAAACTAACCCTTCCTCCTTGAACAGGTTTCCAGTCACGTAACAAATTCTTGTTACCAGTCATGTGCCGGGAACATCCACTGTCCACAACCCACAGATTGTTTACAGCCCTGTTCGACTGTTCCTGCACAATTAAGAAAAAAGATTAAAATCTGAGGACCCAAGACCTACTGGTCTTGGGTCGGTTAAATCTGTTGACCGGTATCCTGTACTTTGGTTGCCCAAAGTCAGTTTGAGGATGATTTCTGTAAGTTCTGAAAGGGAACCTATTCGAGGATTGACTATGAGGCCATCCAAACATTTGTGAATCAACTGAATTATAATTGTTGGTTTGGTAGTTAACTGGGGAAAAATTAGGCCTGTTCACGAGCCGAGCCGAGCCGAGCCCGAGCCAGGGCCAGCTCGAGCTCGAGCTCGATAATTATTCGAGCTGGCTCGGCTCGAGCTCGAATCTAAATCGAGCTAAAAATGTGAGCTCAAGCTCGGCTCGGTTTTAAATCGAGCCGGCTCGGCTCGTCTCGATTTGGCTCGAATTTACCTGTAATAATAATAATTTTATGCAACCATGGTGTTAAACTAAATAAATAAGACGTTGAGATCAACACTATCGTGTTAAACCAAATACAAAGTTCAATACGTCTAATAACACCATTGAAAACAAAATAAGTTCAACACGTCTAAAACAAACCAAATACAAAATAAATTAAACATGTTCAAAGTTCAACAAAATACGAAGTTCAAAAGCAAGGCCCGCAACAACTCGCACTTCCACAGTTCCAAACTTCCACAGCTCCCGCATTAAACGTCTAGTTTTCTGTTATAAAAATAAACTAAAAACAAGAAAGGGATAAGCTTAGAATCGCTAACTAATGTATAATTGCATGATCATAACCAATTTTTAGAATTGCTACCTAATCAATAAATACCTTGTCACTTGATTGTAAGATCATTCATTGGTATCTCTATTTCCAAATTTTCTTCATCTTTTGCAGATTGCTACAAATAAAAATAATACAACTGTTAGTACAAATATTTAATAAGGTGTAAATGCACAAAAATGTGAATATAAGCTTACGTATAGTGTTTGCAAGGTTACTTTAGAGGCCCCCTTTATCCAATCACCTCCACATACAAGTGTTTCCACCGTATCTTTTTTCAGAGAGCTGCGATAATCATCCAAAATACGACCCCCGGCACTAAAAGCAGATTCTGATGCGACAGTAGTAATTGGAATGGAAAAAATATCACGAGCCATTTTGTTTAAAATAGGAAACTTAGAGGAACTTTGGCTCCACCAAATCAGCACATTAAATTCTTTCTCCAAACCTATGTAATTGGGTTCTTCTAAATACACATCAAGTTCAGGTTTTTGTGAACTATCAATGGGCTTAGAATTGAGATAAGCAAAAAAGTCATCTTCTTGACTAGCTTCATGGTTAGAGGATGAAGGGGTCATTGAGCTAATTGTGGCTGCCCTAGCCACCATGAATTCGTTAGCATACTTCTCAATAGAAACTTTAACTTTTCAGTCACATATTCAACTCGACTTTCCAACTCGTTAGATGGATACAATTGCTTAAAAGTCCAATTAATTGACATCATTTTAAAGCGTGGGTCTAAAATAGATGCAATAGACATAAGCACCCCGATTTCCCCCCAATACTTCTCAAACTTCTCATACATCGGCACACTCATACTTCTCAAAATCTCATCATCTGATGCAAATAAACTACTTATTTTTTTTTTCACCTTGAAAATTTCAATAAGAAATAAATTTGATGTTGGATATGAAGTGCCCGAAAACAGATTAGTAGCATGTAAAAACACTTTAAGCACCTCGCAAACTTTATCGGCTCTAGTCCACTCGGCATCCGTGGGGGTCCATTCAAAATTTTGATCTCTCAACGCATAACCTTGAAAGGCTCTTTTGTAGTAAATAGCCGATTCAAGCATGCGGTGTGTCGAGTTCCACCTAGTTTTAACGTCAGTACATAAAGACCGACGAGTATTGATACCAAGTGTTGTTGCTACTTCACCAAATTTCAATAAACGACCTGGAGACTTTTTTAAATATTTTACACCTTCCCTAATTTTAACAATACATGAATCAATAGTTGCTAAACCGTCTTGCACCACCAAATTCAATATATGAGCACAACACCGAATATGAAAAAATAGCCCCTCAAAATATAACTTTCCTCTTCCTTGAAAGTTATTCTTTAAAAACATGGCTGCCCTATCATTGTTGGAGGCATTATCGAGAGTAATTGTACCAATTTTGTCTTGAATTCCCCACTTAATTAGACACTCTAGAATACCATCCGATATAACCTCACCACTATGAGGTGGTTCTAGCTCATTGAAACCAATTATAACTTTCTTCAATTTCCAATCAGAATCTATAAAGTGGGCTGTCAAACACATGTACTCTACAGTTTGGTTTGATGTCCAACAATCACTTGTAAGTGAGATAGCATCGACATTTTTAAAAAACTTTTTCATCTTTTCTTTTTCTACATCAACAAAATTGATGCATTCTCTAGTAATTGTCGGCCTACTCACTTTTTGGTACAAGGGATTGTTGTACTTCATTAACTGGTTAAACCAATGGTATTCTACAAATGAAAAGGGTAACTCATGGGCTATGATCATCTTTGCAATCATTTCCTTACACTTCTTGTGTTCATAACCCCCATCCATGTTTAAACTATTTATACCATCATTACCACATGAATCAAAATTAAAACCTCGATTCTTACCTTTGAGCTTTAGGATGTGATGACATTTGTTCATGTGTCGCTTAAGAGTTGATGTGGGACGTCCGTTACTAATCACGTATCTTCTTTTACAATGTTTGCACTCGTATTTTTTCACTTTTTTCCCTTTGTGATCTTCTTCAACACTTATAAAATGTTCCCAAACTTCAGATGTAGTCCTACGTCTTTTAGCGCCTTCATTAGCATCATTTACTTCAGGCTCATTAACCTCATCTCCCAAACCATCAACCAACTCCACACTTTCTCCATCACTTAAATCAACAGGTTCATTACTTTGAGTCCCAATTCCACCAACAGATTATTTAAAAGAAGACATCCTACAAGTTTAAGCAAATAACAAAATTTTTAACTTCAACAAATACAACACTGTTCTTTGTTTGTTTAAAACTTTTCAATAAAATTCATAAATTCATATATTAGGTTTCAATATAGCTATATATGTATGTGCTAAATGATACTGGCAATCAATGTATATAATCTAATTATTAGATTATTCTAATATCATATTCATATCTAAACTAGTGTAACAATTTTCGGTTCCATAAATCCACATATGGATTACTCTATTAAATATATACTCAAATGCATGATACACTCTATTAAAGATTTGGTTCCTAATTTGTAGTTCCCGAATCTTTTAATCAGTTATAATAACACATAGTAACAATAAAGAGGAATTAATTAATTACCGGAAAGGAAGATTGATTGATTGAGGTTAGTGTTTAACGTTGTTGTTGTTGAGAGGCTGCGCATTCTAGAGACCAGAGAAGAAGAGCGGCTGGTGAGTGGTGCCTGGTAATTGAGAACGTGAGAGTGAGATTAGGGTTATTTGGATTTTAATTGTATTGGGCTAGATGGACTTTTAATTGAGAAAGGAAGCCCATGTGTTATATATTTGGATTTTGGACTACATAATTATATGCATGTATATATATATATAATAAATTAAAATAAAATAGTTTGAGCCTATCGAGCGAGCCTATCGAGCGAGCTCGAGTCGAGCCGGGACTAGCTCAGGCTCGGCTCATTTAGAAATCGAGTCGAGCTAGGCTCGGCTCGTTTAGAATCGAGCCGATTTCGAGCGAGCTTTCTCCGAGCTTTTTCGAGCGAGCTTCGAGTCGTGAGCTTTTTGAACAGCCCTAGGAACAGTGTTGTATTTGTTGAAGTTAAAAATTTTGGATTAGTCCAATATCTGTGTTGGTGCATGAATGTCAGTAGTTCATAGTCTAGTGTCTGTAATCGAGTCTGTAATGTTATTTATGTTTTTGTTTAAGCGAAGTTGTTAACAAGTTCGCCTAGGCGAACTTGTTGAACAAGCGAAGTTATGGACAACTTCGCCTGAACATATCAGGCGAAGTTGTCGTGTATTTATATATAGGTTACGGGCTGTTTAGAGTTAATAGTTCAGGTTAATAAGTTAGTCGTTTGAGTCGATCGAGTTGACGAGAGTTTGTATCAGTGATTCATATCACGTGAGTTCGGTTATTAATATATAACGTGTTTCGGTTCGTTCGTGTGTGTTTGTTTGGTTTGCTTTCTACGCTCGTAACGATCTACGCAGGGATTCCGCACCTGAGTAGACTGGGATATCTCGTGTGATCCGTCCAGGGAACCTACAAATTGGTATCAGAGCGTTTGCTCGATTGTGTGGTTCGGGATATTTACGCGGGTGTAGAAATCGTCCCGTTTCGACTATTCGCGGGACGTGTTTTCTGTGTTTTTGATCATTCTTACCTCCTACCACCGTGTTCAAGCCTTTACACCGTCAAAAACCTCGTTAAAATCCGATTTACAGATCTGCAGAAACTTCGTGTTCATCAGGCGAAGTTGCCATCACTGTTCGTAGGGTTTCGGCGAAGATATAAGGTTAAGCGAAGTTATCCACAACTTCGCCTACCTTCTCAAGTTCGCCTAATTCAAGCGAAGTTCTCTACAACGTCGCCTACCTCTTAAGTTCGCTTACCTCAAGCGAAGTTAAGAATCAACGAAGTTAATCAGCAAAGTTATACAGCAGTGTTATCAGCGAAGTTCGTCAGCGAAGTTCTCTACAACTTCGCCTACTTCAAGCGAAGTTCTCCGTAACTTCGCCTACAGTACATTAAAAAAAAAAATTCTTAATTTTTCAGGTTTCTTGCTTTTCGGGAAAGATGTCGTCGATCAACATCTCTGAGTTAGTGAAGATGGAAGTTGAAGCAGGGTCAGCTACCAAGGCCCCAAGATTGCTGAAGGGAACCGATTTCGTTGCATGGAAGGATCGGTTCATACAATACGTCAAATACCAGGATGCGAAGATGTGGGTATGCATCCAGGATGGTTATATTCCACCAGTTATGGAGTATGAATGTCGTGATCAAATTAAAAAGTATAGTAAAATGGAAGAAGAAGAGAAAAAGATGTATGAGGCCGAGAGCAAGGCTCATGCTGCTATTACTATGGCTCTTCCTCAAGAGATCCTTCATACGTTCAGAAAGTATACGTCAGCAAGAGAGCTTTGGGAAGCTCTTGAGAACAGATTTGAAGGGAATGTAGGAATCCGTGCTTCAAAGATAAAATTGCTCAAAACCCAGTTCTCAGTCTTCAAGTATTTGAAGAATGAATCCTTAGATGATATTATCACTCGATATTACCATCTGATGACTGAATTGAGCAACTATTCCATTTCCTACCGAGAAGAAGAAATAGTTGAGAAGCTTCTAGATGCTCTCCCACCAAAATGGGAGATGTACACTGTGCTGATGAGGGAAGACAAGGACTTTCCCACATATGATCTTGAAACGGCAGTCAACAAGCTCAGAACCTTTGAGCTTAACATGGTCAGAAAAGAGACACCTATGGATCAGGTTCAAGATCCAGGTATGTATGGAGCTAAAGTCAACACTAGCTCAGGATCGAAGACTGAATCTGCTGCCTACTACACAAAGGGAGAGTCGGGCCCCAACTCATCACATGAGGGGCATGTGTCAGTTAACACAAATGGGGATGTTTGCTATGTAGCAGCTGGATCGAGTGGTTCTCAACCCCAGGTAAGCAAGAGTAGTTGCTCTCCAAGTTCTCCCAGCAACAACTACTCCAAGATGCCTATGAGTGTCAAGTCTGCTGAAGAGCAGTTTGGTCTCTATGCTTCTTTCATTGCTTCCTATGAGAACTACATTCAAAGGAAGATTATTGATCCAGCTATGTTGGATGAAGATTACGATCAGATTGATGCTGACGATATGGAAGAAATGGATTTACAATGGCAAATGGTCATGATCGTGAGAAGAGTAAAGAGGTTTATGAGAAAGACGGGAAGGAAGTTTGTCGGTGGAAAGCCGGGGTTTGACAAGGCAAAGGTGAGATGCTACAATTGTCAACAAAACGGTCACTTTGCAAAGGAATGCAGGAATGAGCGTGTGGAACGAAGTCAGGGAAGGTCTCCACAGCAAAGTGAGGGTAGAAAAGATTATAGTGCCATGATGTCCAGAGAAGATGGTGAATACAACTGGAACCTGCTTTCTAAAGAAACTTTTGAGCAGGCAAATTTGGCAAAGGTAGAAACTGAAGAAAGTGAGAAGGTTACCGGAGAGGAAAAAGCTCTTATGGCAGACGTTAATGACCAGCTCTCCGAGGTATGTTCTAAACCAACTTGTTCAAAATGTGAGAACTTGTCTGAGCAACTAGCAACCATAACCGATCAGTATGTTAGGTTGGATGCTGAATTTAAAACCTTAAAAGAAGATCATCACTTTATTAAATCAAGAGAAAATAATTATAAAATTAAAATAAAAGCTTGTGAAAAAGATGTTAAAAGTCTAAAAACAAAACTTGCTGAAAAAATTGAAGTGATTGATTTAAGTTATGAAGTTTTGGAAGAAAAGACCAAACTAATTGCTGAGAGAGAAAAACAGATTGCTGACCACCAGGTGAAAGTGGTGGAACTGAATCGAAAACTGGAGCAGTTCAGAAATTCTTCTGCTATTCTTGATCACCTTGTTAGTGATCAAGGTTCCTCTGCTAAGAGAGGAGGAATCGGTTATCATGAGGTTCCACCACCGTACAATCACAATTACACTTTTAACCCTAGTGTTCAGAAATCTGTTGACTTTGAGGTTGCTCAGACAGTGCCGATTAAAGTAACTGTTAAAGAACCAAATGTTAGTAGAGGCGAAACAAGTTCGCCTGTTTCAAGTGTTGAAATTTCTGATCAAAGTCCAGTCTCGTCAGATTCGGATAAGTCATCCGAGTCTGGTAAGGCAAAAGAGGAGGTTGTGTTACCCAAGAGTGGAGAAAAAGATAAAACAAATAAAAGGAGTACTCCACTAAACCCGTACGTTCCACCATATGTGAGACGAACGGGAGGTAATATAGCCTCGACATCTAAAACACCGGTTGATAAAAAAAGTTGAGCATAGGTGTTGTTTTAGATGTAATCAATTAGGACATCTTGTTGCAAATTGCCCTCTGAAGCAGCGATTCAGAGGTGTAAGGCCTACTAAAGCTGAAAATAAGCCTAATAGTAATTTTCGTGCTGCTAAAAATGAAAACCACTTAAAATTCAAAAATGTGACTAATTCAGGTTTTCATAGAAACAAATCTCAGTTTTACACTGCTAATAACCAAACCACAAGCTATAATTCTTTCAATTCACAACGGTTTGGAAGGCCTCACAATCAATCTTCAATGAGATATCCTAATGGGACTTACAGGAATTACCGAGATACTAACTTTGGAAAGCCAAAGTTTGGGATGTATAGATCCAAGACCAATTGGTCTTGGATCCCTAAATTCTAATCTTTTGCTTTATTGTGCAGGAACAATTGAACAGGGCTGCCAACAATCTTTGGGTTGTAGATAGCGGCTGTTCCCGGCACATGACGGGTAACAAATACTTGTTACACGATTTGAAACCTGTTCAAGGAGGGAGAGTGAGCTTTGCCGGTGAAAGTGGTGGCAAGATTACTGGAATGGGAACGGTGTCAAACGGAAAGATGACTTTGGAAAAGGTTAACTTTGTAGAAGAATTGAAGCACAATCTGCTGAGTGTGTCGCAGATCTGTGATAAGGAGTACACCGTTCATTTCACAAAGAATAAGGCGATCGTGTTGAAACCTGGTTTTCAGATACCAGAGGAGTGGATTGTGATGAAGGCTCCACGTGAAAGAAATACATATATTATGGATATGAGATCAACTGAAATGGCCACGGCAGAATCATGCCTTATGACAAAAGCAAGTGAATCAGAGTCCGAATTGTGGCATAGGAGAATGGGGCACATTCATCTTCGGAAGATGAACCACATTGTCAGGAATGGACTTGTGCTGGGCGTTCCCTTGAAGAATTTCAATTTTGAAGATAAATGTATTGCGTGCAAGAAGGGAAAGCAGCACAAGAAATCCCATCTCACCAAGAAAGTCAATTCAATTGCCAGTACTCTGGAGTTGCTTCATATGGATCTCTTCGGTCCCGTGAATGCAAAAATTCTAGGAGGAACTTCTTATTGCTTGGTGATCACTGATGACTACTCACGATATTCGTGGGTGTATTTCCTGAAATCAAAAGACGAAACGGCTCAGATGGTGAAGAATTTGATTACCAAAGTTGAGAACGTTATGGATAAAAGGGTTAAGTTCATCAGGAGTGACAATGGAACGGAGTTCAAGAATTTTGAGATGGAGATCTTCTGCCTTCAGAGAGGGATTGAACACCAATACAGTGCTCCGTATACACCGCAACAGAATGGAGTGGCTGAAAGGAAGAATAGAACATTAATTGAAGGAGCCAGAACTATGCTGGCTGATTCGAAGCTTCCTGTGGTGTTTTGGGCTGAAGCTGTTGCTACAGCCTGTTATGTTCTGAATAGAGTCTTAACTGTTAAAAGACTTGGTAAAACGTGTTATGAGCTTATGCATGGGAGAAAGCCCAACTTGAGTGGTCTTGAACCATTCGGGTCCCCTTGTTCGATTTTGAAGACAAATTCTAAATTTGGTGAAGTAGCCGATGAAGGAATCTTAGTCGGTTATGTTGTTGGGACTCCCAACAGACGTGTCTTCAATACATCGACCAGCAAGGTTGAGGTGGTGTGTAACACCGATATCACAAGTTACCAACCGCCAAAACCAAGCAACGGACCTGCTGAGTTTTTCGACTATGTTAAACTTTTTAAGTCTTTTAACATACCGTATTTGGATATTGCTGAAGAAGAAGAGAGAGTTGCTACGAAGATGATCCTTGATGAGGAAGAAAACCTATTGCAAAGACAGCTGATCGATAAATGTCAACCTTCCTCATCAAATGCTGTCGATACCCCTGCTACCTCAGCTGAAGAAGAATTTTTCAATCCATTTCACTCTTAGCATGAAACAACCATTGACGAGCTCTCTTCTAACTTGGAAGACAATTTGCATATCGGTTCTGTTCCGACCACGAGAATTCACAAAGATCACCCTTTAGAGAATGTGATTGGTGATGTGTCCTCCGGTGTACAAACAAGACGTAGCTTGAATGAGCACACCTGTGTTTACACAAGCATCAAGGAGACAGGCATAATCAACGAATGCTTGTACACCTGCTTTATCAGCCAGATTGAGCCAAAGAATTATCAAATGGCTTTAAAGGACAGCTCGTGGGTCAAAGCCATGAAAGAAGAGTTGGCTCTGTTCAAGAAAATGGAAGTATGGGATTTGGTTGAAAAACCGAAAAATGTGCATGCGATAGGCACAAAATGGGTGTTTAAGTGCAAGAGAGATGAGAAAGGGATTATCACAAGAAACAAGGCGAGGCTAGTTGTGAAAGGATTTAATCAACAAGAGGGGATTGATTATAATGAAGTGTTCGCTCCTGTCGCAAGGTTGGAAACCATTAGATTGTTTTTGGCGTTCGCTGCTTATAAGAAGATGAAGGTATTTCAGTTGGATGTGAAGAGTGCGTTTCTGAATGGGAAAGTTGATGAGGTAGTGTATGTTGAGCAACCTCCGGGTTTTCCTGACCCAGACTTTCCTGATCACGTGTACAAGTTGAGCAAGGCATTGTATGGACTACATCAGGCACCTCGTGCCTGGTATTCAACTTTATCAGATTACTTGCTCGAAAATGGTTTTGAAAGAGGGAAGATTGATAGCACGTTGTTCGTTAAGAGAGAAGGAAGCGACTTCCTGCTGGTGCAAGTCTACGTGGATGACATTATCTTTGCTGCATCTAAAGTCTCCATGTGTCAGGAGTTTGAGGACGTCATGAAGAAAAGGTTTGAAATGAGTGCTATGGGTGAACTAACTTTCTTTTTAGGATTGCAGGTTGATCAGAAGAAGGATGGGATGTTCATTCATCAGACCAAGTATGTCCATGATGTGCTCAAACGCTTCAAGATGGAGGACAGCACTCCATTCGACACTCCTATATGCGTCAATCACAAATTGGGTGCTGAGTCAGACGGTGATGCAGATGTGGACCCAACTCAGTATCGGGCTATTATAGGTTCTTTAATGTACTTAACTGCTTCTAGGCCTGATATAATGTTTGCTGTTTGTCTTTGTGCTCGTTTTCAGGCAAACCCAAAGGAATCTCACATGAAGGGTGTGAAGAGGATCTTGCGGTATCTCAAGGGCAAACCGAAGCTGGGGTTGTGGTACCCGAGAGGAGGAAACTTGGAGCTAGTCGCTTACACAGATTCTGATTATGGAGGGTGCAATCAGAGTCGGAAGTCAACAACTGGAGGATGTCAGTTTCTTGGTGGCAGATTGGTGTCGTGGCAATGCAAGAAGCAGACTTCAGTCGCAATTTCAACCTGTGAAGCAGAATACATGGCAGCATCCAACTGCTGCTCCCAGGTTCTTTGGATTCAACAACAGTTGCGCGACTATGGTCTGAATTTCTTACTTACACCTATTTGCATTGATAACACAGCTGCTATCTCAGTAACTAACAATCCCGTGAAGCACAGTAAAACTAAACATATTGACATACGTCATCATTTTATACGGGATTGTGCTAAGAAGAAACTGATTGTGCTTGAAAAGGTGGATACGCTTGATAATTTCGCTGATTTATATACTAAAGCGTTTGACAAAACGAGATTTCAAAACCTTATTGAGTTGAATGGGATGATCAATCCCGAGTAACCATGCTTTTCAAGTTATATTAAAAAAAAAAAAAATCACTATCGCTTAAAAGTATGTCGGTTACCACAGTTTGAAGGACATATCTTAGGATATGTTTGGTCCTCAATTCTACTTGTAGAATATGAGGATAGCCATTAACCAGATGACTGAAAGTGACCGGGGCGGTTTATGATGAGTTTTCATTCTTTCGCTGAAAATTAGTCGATCGTACTTAGTTAGAATGACACATACTAGTATGTGGTCGGTCCAGCTGATCCATTGGATCTTCGGGATAGCCGTTTACCTGAAGACTTTGTTTTGGTCGGGGCATTTAATGTTAAAATTTTTTTTTAAAGGGAAATGAAATTATTTTTCAAGTCTACTACTTCGAAAGAAGTTCGTTAGCTATGTTTAACAGAAAATTGATCCAACATTGGAAAATAATATATATACTGATTCTGTGTGCTTAACTAGTGAATTTATTAGGCTTAAAAGGCTTTAGGACAGTCATTGTATGTCATGGTAACTTTTTATGGTGCGTAAAAGTAGATGTGATACAAACTAAAACTACTTGATTTTACGTGGAAACTCCTTACGAGTTTTTGTATGTCTTCATATATATCTTTCCGAATGATAGGCAGAAAAGCAATTACCCAGTCATACACGAGCCCGTAAGTGTTCTGATTCCCGTGAAGATAGCGTTTCAAGAAACTGCAGTGATCCAGATTCGGGACTTGCAGTTGGTTACTACTCTGAAGTCTATGTAAATGTTTATCATAAAAAAAAAAAAAAAAAACTTATGAGTTATTGAAACATTCTAGAGTTCAACATATCAAGACTTCTTAATCATGGAGTAAGAAAGAGAACGGGAAGCAGATGAAGAGTAATTACAAACTTAATCAGACACTAAGGGTCGAAGTCAATTCGGGGTGACTTGGGGAAAGCCAAATACGCTTTGAGAATAGATAGGAGGCATCATAATCTCTGAGTTGTTGCCCACTTAAATTTTGAGGCTTAATTGAACCTAACTCGTATCACAGAAACGATGAAAACCATCTTAAGTTATTTACCTGCTTACAACCTGTCTCTATATGTCATAATACAGCTAAACACGGATCTATGTGACAGTCACGTAGTTAGTATGATTCCTGTTCGGATCTTTTCTAAAACGTAGTAGTCCCTATCGAGACTGAAATTTGATCCCTTATACTTTAATTTTTTAAAAGTTTTTCGTTACTTAGGTAGTTTATGATTTTATAACTGGTTACTTGGATTTGAACGTGTCATTTAATTCTTAAAGGTAAGTTTTAAAACAAAATTGCAAAATATTCAAACTATAGGGGTTTGATTTGAAAAGTTTAGGCGAACTTGTGAATAACTTCGCCTAGGCGAAGTTATCCACAACTTCGCCTATTTAACTCCGCCCCTATATAAAGAATTCTTAAGGTCAACAGTGTTCATAACTTTCAATCTCAGCGAACTTATTCCGTATTTTCCGGCGAACTTAACAAGTTATCAGCGTAGTTGTTGTTATTCCGATTACTTGTTCTTTTTCCCAGTTTCCGTTACGTTTCAAGGTTCGTGATGCCATTACATTGTATAATCTTTGTTCTTCAATGATAATCAGTGGTCGTTTCGACCCGATTATGAACCTCGAACCGTCGGACCTTCAAATCGGACTTTCAAAACTTGTTTTACGTGTTCATGAGCAAACTGATCGTCTGGACTGCCTTAATACCATGTGTTTTAGTCTCCTAAATCGTCAAAATTGGCCGAAACACCAAACTTTTCGATGTTGATTCTGCTTACTGTTGTCGATTCAGTTTCAGGCGAACTTAAGGTTTAGGCGAAGTTATCCGTAACTTCGCCTGAGTCTAAACTTCGCCTGAGGCGATGTTGTGGTGAGGCGAAGTTAACATTAACTTCGCCTGGACCTTTTAATTTTTTAATTGTTAGACGAACTTAAAGATGAAGCGAAGTTGTTCCCAACTTCGCCCCAACTTTAACTTCGCCTATACAGATTTTATCACAACTTCGCACATGGTAACAAGCGAACTTGTGGTACGCCTTAACGGTTATCTAACTTGGTTCGTTTGTTGCAGATATGGCTGCAGTAGCAGGTGCTGGAGGTGTTGGAGGCGATGACGGAGATAATCAGAGACAATTCTTCCGGGTCACAACATGTTCATCACCTTAGACCCGGAAATGAGCGGAGTTGAAGACTACCGTGAGATCATCATATTCCTCATTCGCTCGAGGATATTCCACGCTATCACGACGACTCTGCCGATATCCTTACCCAATATCGAGGATTTCTGGCAGACTGTGGAGTACGATTGCCGCGTTGAGCCCCCGGTTATGCGAGCAATCGTCAACAATCAGGAGGTTCAGTTCTCATCTGAACAAATACGGGTGGCGTTACGTTTCGGTGAGGAGACTAGGAATGACCCTACGGAGTTTGTTGCTCCGTTTCGCGATGGAGCATTTCTAAGAATGGGCTATTCTGGTCCATTGGGCGATACCCACAGGCGGAAGGGGTTCCTGCTCGATCAGTGGCGCTTCCTCATGCACGTCATGATTGTGTGTATGTCTGGGAGGAAGGCGGGTACTGACGGAATGGGTGCGACCATGCAGTCAGCAATGACTGCTCTGACTTATAACAAATGTTATAGCTTTAGTCAGATGGTCTTTTACGAGATCGATAGACAGAGGAGGGCGATGGCTCGTGAGCGGTTCATAATGTATCCAAGATTCATCCAGATGATCTTGAACCATGTGGCTCCAAATTTGCCACAACGACGCCCAATAAGATACGTGGAGAGTGTGAGCAAACGTATCTTTGCTCAATGCCGTACTTCGAGTGCGAGGAGCAAGCCTGAACGTCGTCCAAGGCATACTCCACTCTTTGGGTTCTTAATAAACCCGGGGTATGTGCCAGCTTGGGGGGATGAGTTCAGAGACCCTCAACCACAACAGGCAGGAGCAACTCGAGATGTACCTACTGTGCCTGTGGTGTCGGCTGAGGAGGATGTAGACCTTGATGCTGCATTTGGCGGCCAAGGATTCTTCGACATGGACTGTTTTGATCCACAAGAAGAGGTGCAGGTCTCTGCTGCACAAGTTAGGGAAGTGTGTGTTACTAGAGCAGCTACGACGGTGGCTGACTCAGATCTTGATGACGTTATGGATGAGGCGAGAAGGATGTTGGTGAGACGTGAGAGGACGTTGGGGAAGAGGAAGAGGACGGTTGATGATAGTGAGTCAGAAGAAGAGGAAGAGGACATTCACAAGTTGATTAGACGTTCAAGACGGGAGAGGACAGGTGCAGGTATGGGAGCTGAAGAGACTTCAAGGGTTGTACGTTTTGCTCCATCCGCACTGTCAGGTATGTCGATTGTTCCTACTTCTGTACAGGTTACAAGCGCCGCGGATGTTCCCGTGGTGGCTACATCAGCTGTCGGCATCCCATCCATCACACTACAGACGACGACTCAGGATGATTGTGTCGTTAACACCTCCAACGCTTACTCCTTCAGAGGTGGTGGCACAATTTGTAGAGTCTACCGTCGTTGCAACTGCAGGGTTGTCGGTCACGATACCACCTGCGCTTACGTCCACAACTGCTTCTGATGTCTCGGTTACATTCGAGATCCCTGCTGAGTATACTCAAGATACATCTAACATGAGGTTTGATTTCGATGCAACCCTCTCAGACTCGGAGAGAATAGCTGCACTTGAACGGGTCGTGGCAGAGCAATCGAGGATAAACTTTATCCAGACCCAAGCTATTCAGCGCCTTGTAGCAGAGAATCAACTACAGTCGTCCCTCCTGGTTGAACATGGGCGAATTATAGATGCTATGAAGGAGTTCTTGGCATCTCAGGGGGAGACAGGCTGTAGAGGCGACGAGTTAAGGACGAAGAAGAGAAATGACAGAGACGATGATCCCAATGCACCGAAAGGTGCAGGTGGTGAGTTGCCAAGAACTACTCAAGCTCTTGGGACTTCCACAGCTCAGGGGGAGTCTGCGGGTGCAATTGGTGGTGATGAGGTGGTGATGGTTGATGATGATGATGATGTAATCGATGCGTTGAAAGAATTGGATGATGATATGCTAGAGGATGATGTGATGTTTGATGATGATGTGCTGCCTATTGAGGAGATTGAGAAGATTGGAGCACAGATTGTGATTGAAGATGAGATTGAAGAAGGTGAAATAATTGAAGAAAATGTTGAACACGAGATCCCAGATGTTGAGAAAGCCGATATGGGTACTGAGATGGAAAATGATGAGACTGAGTGGGAGGAGCAGCCTAGGTGGAAGGAAGGCTGTGCTCATTGGTTTATTAAAACTAAGAAGCCTGCTGTTCCAACCATGTTCAAGAAGAGTTATAATATCAAAGGCTATGCTGAGTCGAAGAAAGGAATTATTTGTTGGATATATGATGAACAGATAAAGTTGTTTGTGGTGAAACGTTTTGATGGGATTCAGTATTTTAAAAAAACGTTGAGATCTCTCAATACATTGCCGGAATGTGAGGTGAAGGATTTGGCTAGATTGGGGCTGATCAATAGAAGCGACGACAACATGGCAAGGGTTATTGGGAAGATCGTGTGGAAAGAAAGCATAAAAGAGAAGAAGTTTGAGTTATTAAAGCCACAGAAGGGAAAGCTAGTGGAAGATAAAGAAAGGGGAATGAGAGCAGATGGCAAGCCATGGATGGTAATGAAGTACAAACCGATTCGATGCATTAAGGAGGTTCCAATGAAGATTATGCCTCAAGATGTGTTGAAGAATCTTAAATGGTGGTATGTTGATTGCCAGACTGCTGAAGCCGTGATGGAAGACGAAGACGAACAAGAAGTGCTGAGGGTGTATGATCCGATGCATCTTGTTAACTTATCGAAAGCTGATCTGCAAGTGTTGAATGAAAAGAAGATATTCTATATTCCTGCTTGGAAAGACGAAGCGAGGAAGTATCAGCGAGTAGTCACGGTATGTGTTAGAGAAGGAGTGCATGCGTGAAGATTACGAGACAAGTGCTTAAAGATCAAGATATGAAGCTACTGCCAAGGGGGAGTCTGTTGGTGCATGAATGTCAGTAGTTCATAGTCTAGTGTCTGTAATCGAGTCTGTAATGTTATTTATGTTTTTGTTTAAGCGAAGTTGTTAACAAGTTCGCCTAGGCGAACTTGTTGAACAAGCGAAGTTATGGACAACTTCGCCTGAACATATCAGGCGAAGTTGTCGTGTATTTATATATAGGTTACGGGCTGTTTAGAGTTAATAGTTCAGGTTAATAAGTTAGTCGTTTGAGTCGATCGAGTTGACGAGAGTCTGTATCAGTGATTCATATCACGTGAGTTCGGTTATTAATATATAACGTGTTTCGGTTCGTTCGTGTGTGTTTGTTTGGTTTGCTTTCTACGCTCGTAATGATCTACGCAGGGATTCCGCACCTAAGTAGACCGGGATATCTCGTGTGATCCGTCCAGGGAACCTACAATCTGAGATTTGATGAGTTCACAATCTTACCCGTATGATAATTAAAATTCCTTTTATTCTCAGTTTTCGAATGCCTCATACCTCTAAATATTCTCTGGTTTAGAGGACAGTCAGCAATAAGGTGTCCTATTTGATTGCATCTGAAACAACTTCTGTGTTCAACTTTCGTCTCAACAGTTGTTGCAGATGTCGAGGTTGCATTACTACCCGTTTGTCTGACATATGGTGGGATGAACGGGTTTAGGGAAGAATTCTTTTCGTCAGGCTTATATTCCTCCCCACGTTTTAGTAACACTACCTCTTCCTTTATCTCACCCGATTCGGATGACTTGTCCGAATTTGATGAAACAGAGCTAGGAACAGAAACCTTAACATTGGAAATTGGCTTACTCGTTTCGCTCTTATTAACTTCAGGTTCTTTAGTCGGAATTTTGACTGGAACTGTCTGACTAATCTCAACATCAGCAGATTTCTGATTACTAGGATTATAGGTATAATTTTGTTATACGGTGGTGGAACTTCAGAAAATCCAATTCCCCCTTTGTTAACCGGGGAAAGTTGAACACTTATGATGTGAACTAGCATAGCTGATGAATTTCTAAATTGTTCAATTTTTCTGTTTAGTTCCACCACTTTTACCTGGTAATCAGCTATCTGTTTATCTCTTTCAGCAATTAGTTTGGTTTTTTCTTCTAGCACTTCATAACTAAGATCAATTACTTGTATTTTATCAGCTAGACTGGCTTTAAGACTTTTGATATCCTTTTCACTAGCTTTTATTTTTACCGAGTAACTGTTTTCTCTAGTTTTAGTGTAGTGATGATCTTCTTTTAACGTTTTAAATTGTGCATCCAAACTAATAAACTGATCAGTTACTGTTTTCAATTGTTCAGACAGATTTTCACATTATATACAATGAAGTTCAGAACTTACCTCAGAGAGCTGATCGTTCACTTCTGCCATATATGCTTGATTTTCTCCCGTCTCCCTCTCACTTCCTCTAGTTTTGATGTTTACCAAATTTGCCTGTTCGAACACTTCCTCATCCTGTATATTCCAGTTGTATCCACCATTCTGTCTAGATACCATAGCCCTATTCTCACTACCACCCCCATTCTGTTGTGCAGGCCTGTTCTGCCTTCGTTCGACTCTCTCATTTGTACATTCCTTAGCAAAGTGACCATTCTGTTGACAGTTGTAACATCGAACCTTTGATTTATCAAACCCTTGTCTTTCTCCAACGAACTTTCTACCCGTTTTCTTCATGAATCTCTTTACCCTTCTTGCTATCATAGCCATCTGCCACTGCAGATCCATCTCCTCCAAATCATCAGCATTGATCTGATCATAGTCTTCATCCAAAGTTGCAGGGTCGACTATTTTACCTTTGATGTAGTTCTCATAAGATGCAATGAAGGATGCATAAAGAGCAAACTGTTGTTCAACTGATTTAACACTCATGGACATCTGTGAGTAGTTGTAACTCGGAACATTTGACGAGAAATTTCCAGTTGTGGCTTGAGGCTTTGAAGGATTACTGCCTCCAGCTACGAAACATACGTCGTCATCCATATTGAGAATCACATGACCATCACGAGTTGAGTTTGAGTTTGATTCTCCCTTTGAGTAGTAGGCAGAGGATTCTGATTTTGAACTTGAACTTGGAGTGACTTTCGCACCATACATTCCCGGATCCTGAACCTGATCAGTTGGTGTCTCCTTTCGAACCATGTTAAGTTCAAAATTTCGTAACTTATTCACTGTTGTTTCCAAATCAATATTGGCAAAGTCTTTATCCTCTCTCATCAAAACCGTGTACATTTCCCATTTCGGTGGAAGAGCATCAAGGAGTTTCTCTACTATCTCTTCTTCCTTGTATTCAATGGAGTAATTACTAAGTTCGGTCATCAAGTGATAATATCTGGTGATGATATCGTCAAGTGATTCATTTTTCAAATACTTGAATACAGAGAATTGGGTTTTTAGTAGCTTTGTCTTGGAAGCACGTGTCCCCACATTTCCTTCATATCGATTTTCTAGTGCTTCCCATAGCTCTCTAGCAGTTTTGTACTTCTTGAAGGTATGAAGAATCTCTTGTGGAAGAGCCATTGTTATTGCTGCAAGAGCTTTACTTTCTGCCTCATACATTTCCTTTTCCTCCTCTTCCATCTTACTGTACTTCTTAATTTGATCACGACCTTCAAACAGGGATGTTGGTGGAATGTATCCATCTTGAATGCAAACCCACATTTTAGCGTCTTGATACTTCACGTACTGTTCAAACCGATCTTTTCATGCAACGAAATCGGTACCCTTAAGCATTTTTGGAGCCTTAGTAGCTGAACCGGCTTCAACCTCCATTTTACCAGTTCTGTAATGTTTATTGAAGTCATAGTTGAAAGAATCACGACTCAAAATAACAAGAAAGTAATTAATATTTACACAGTGACCAGACAGCGAAGTTAACTTCGCCTGATCCTAACTACGCTTGCACTCAACTTCGCTTATACTCAACTTCGCTTATACTCAACTTCGCTTAAATTCCTAACTTCGCTGCTTACAACTTCGCCTGCTCTTAACTTCGCCTTCTCTATAACTTCGCTTAAACCCTACAAACAGTGACGGCAACTTCGCCTGATGAACACAAGGTTTTTGCAGGCTTTAATTGGACGTATTGCGAGGTATGCGAGGGCGTAATAGGTTATATTTGATGGTGGGAGATGGGTAAGACACAAAAACGAGGTATTTCAACGTAAACTCGTTCCTCGAATAGTCGAATGGAACAGTCTTAACACCCGTGTGATAATCCCGAACCACACAATCACGAGCAAATGCTCTGATACCAATTGTAGGTTCCCAGCCGGATCTACCCAGGAATATCTCGTTCCCCACGTAATACGATACGAGCGTAAGATATATAATACGTTGAGACAATACACAAACACACGTTACAATACTAATAAACACGTTTGTATTGCAACACTTCAACACGTGATCTCAATATCACTTACACGTTCTACCCCAAAAACTCTAAACAAAACAAGCCGAAGCTGAGGTTATATAATCCTCGACAACTTCGCCTAACATGTTAGGCGAAGTTGTCTTAACTTCGCTTGTCTACAAGTTCGCTTACATTAGGCGAACTTGTGTGACACCATATCTAAAACCAAAACAAACAATCTAACACGATTACAGACACATACAAAACACTAGATACTGAACTACTGACATTATGCACCAACAGTATAGTTCGGTTTGGTTCGGTCTCCATCTCACAAATAGTTCATAGATGGTTTCTACAAGCCCAAATATCATAGAACTTGTATATTGGTTTATAAATGAAGAAAACTTAAATTTTACAACAAAAAAAAGTTAACTACAAGTCTTTTAAGCAAAAGTTTCGGTTTAGTTCGGTTTCCATCTCCCAACGAGTTCATAGATGGATTCCATATGCTTAATATCAAAGAACTTGTAAAAATGATTTTTGAAACTCAAATCTAGCAATAAACATGTTTAAACAACTATTTTAACAAAACTAGTAAACAAAAGTTCGGTTTCCGGTTTGGACTAGTTTCGGTTAAACCGAGGTTAGTCTTATACAAACCCACACCATGGAACTTGTAAATAAGATGAACAAACTAAAGAGTTAGAAGTTAGTCATAAGTGATATGTATAATAAGTTATGTGTGTGTAAATATATATCAAGAACACGAAGTCCTCCATGAAGCCTTGCCTTATGACATTCGAAACTTAACCAACCAGAGTCGGTGAAGTAACAAATATAGGAAACAAGGGGTGTGTATTATATATATGTTGTACCACCATATTCAAGAGTTAGTAATGTTAGATGAACAAGTTAGAATGAAAGACTATAGTTAGTTTGACTTGAGAAGTCAAAACTTCAAGAATACATAAGAAATAACAACCTTGAATCTATGGAGTTTTGAGAGAGTTTTTGGAGATGTAGCAAGAGTAAAATGAAGAAGATGAGTGTGTATATATAGGGAATGAGTGAAGGGTTGGGTATAAAGATTCTTTTATGGTTTGCATAAAAATGGGTATGTTTAAATGGTCAAACAATGCATAATATAAAAAAAACAATATTTTATATATTTTAAATGACAAGATCCAATATTTTATATATTTAAAATGTTCGGGTTACAAACGGGTCGGATTTACATAACAAAAGTGACCCGAAATTGACGAATGTCACACTATATTTATTGACATTTCAAAAAAATATGAATTATTTTAACATGGTTTAAAGTTAGTAATAATAATACTTTATCGTCTCTTTAAACAAGTTTTAGCTTTTGGCATTTTATTATTACTTATCAACGACTTATATTGTGAATTTATGATTCACGGTTTATTATTATTTTTTATTATGATGCTTTTTAGATGTTTGATTTACATTAGTTAGTTTTGTTAAATTATTCAAAAAGAATTGATCCATTGAACACAACAAATTTATACCGTTAATTTTTTACATGACCAAAAATGGCCTTTTTAATTTTTTATACAAGAAAATTGTTATAGCCTTCCATATTTGTTTAAAAATTTTTACAATTTGTATTTGAATATTTAGGTATGTTATAATGTATCATGTTTAAACGTCTATATTATATATGATCAAAATCATACTTTAAGAGAGATTATATAATTTTATTTATGATAAACCAAGTATTCGTAATCAATCAAGACATGAAGATAGACAAAGAAAAAGAGAGAGGTTAAGGTGATTTCCAACATCCTCAATTTCAAATTTTCGTACCACAAACTACTTTTCTGAACTCAACCCCCCATTGAAACCCGCCATCCTCTTGTCATACCTCTTTACCATCGCAAACCGCTAACTATTGGACTAAAACTAAACATGTAATTTTCAAAGCAATGCATCAAATGCGTAATATGTATACCGTATGGACTAACCATGTAGTTAATTCTCTAAACTAACATAAGAAACGTTATTTTTAAGAAGTTATTTTTTAAACTTATACAAGTAATGATATATTCAACGCCTTCTAGGTACATGTGAAAACGGAAAAAGAAAAACATATATAACCCATGTGATAAGTTCACATTATGATTTTGGTACATACTTTCACAAATTACACATTTAATTATCATTGTTTATAAAATTGCAAAGACACATGGTTCTTTTTAATAACAACCATTAACAGTATTCTAAATGCAAGATAAATTATCGTTGTACACTTGTATAGTGTACTATATACTAAATCAACATAAAATAAAAAGCATACATTATACGTCTCATGATACGTCTTTCTCTTTTGTTAAGTGAACAAAATGTAAGGTGACTCTCCTAGCAAAACCCATCACAAAATTTGCACTATGACAAAAAAAAACTCCAATCCCATGCTCGTAACACTTTAATCAAATGCTCCTAATAAAAATTCGACTCGACACAGTCTTAATTAGTACATCCCACCACGTGCCTTACTAACGTCCAACACGCACCACTTCGCAAACCATTTGACTATTCGACATATACAAGGAACCATGGTAAACAAAGTGTAACAATTTTACGATGTTTAAAAACTTTTCAGAACTAATAAAAACTTTAATAACTTTTACCTTGAGATCCATCAAAACCAGTGTTCTTCGCATCATCATCAAACTAAAGCTGACCACAACAATTAAAAAACACAATACAATTAGTCGATAACCTTCATCAAATCTTCGTAACATCCTAACACATTCCCATTCATAGTCACTGCAACGATGAACTTCCTTTCTCTCAATTGATATTTTGTTCTTGTCACTCACTTTTGGTTTTCCACTTTCCATCTCTAGATATATATAATATATTTTTCTAATAATGGTAACAAGTTCACATGAACATTATTGTAAATAAAAATTAATTTTACTATTATATGTAATATTTAACGTATATTAGTTACAAGAATATTTATATTTATGAATTTGATCCATGAAATCACATCACAAGATCTCGAAATCGTCAATACATATTCAATTAATCATTGGTTCACCAAAATAAATATTTTTGGATCGTTAATCGACCAATTTTTTACTTTTCTTCACGAAAACCGTTTTTCAGCGCTTTTGTTTTTGCCTTTAAACGTGTCGCGTATCTATCGTACGTTAAACAATCTTTAAATACTATTAAATCAATACAATGTGGACACATGGCCTTCAACTAGGTTGTCCACATGTGCAATCCAGTCATCAAACTACCATTTTAAGAAGCTCTAATATTGTGTCATGTGTCATGTTGACCAAACACCAAAATACTTATTTAAACCTTAATATTTCCCATCAAAATCATTTTAATCTCTCTCTCTCTCTCTCTCGGCTTACTAACTCCATCATCCATCATCTTCTATATTCCGGTAATGTAGATCGTGATTAATCGTTTTCCGGTAAGGTTATATATTATACTCTAATGGCCAACAATGTTATTTGATTTTCCGGCAAGGTAATATCTTTTTCCGGTAAGGTTTTCCTATATGGTTTATATTTATTTTAATTGTTATATGATTTTGTAATAATCTTTTTAGGTTGTATATCAAAATCCAAGATTGAATTGATATTTTGAAGTTTTTACGATTTTCCGGTAAGGTTTTCCGGTAAGATTTTTGTTTTCCGTTTTTGTTTGTATCTAATCTCTATCTCTCTCTCTCTATCTCTCTCGGCTTACTAACTCCACCATCCACCATCTTCTATATTCCAGTAATGTGGATCGAGATTAATCGTTTTCTGGTAAGGTTATATATTATACTCTAATGGCCAACAATGTTATATGATTTTCCGGTAAGGTTATATCTTTTTCAGGCAACATCATATTTTCTTCCGGTTATTGTAGATCTAACATTTTTATCTTTGTTTTCATTGTTAACTGTTTTTTTTTAAACCAGTTTAGGTTCAAAATCAAAAACGACGATGAAGCTAATATTTCTATGTTTTTACGTTTTTCCGGTAAATTTTTCCGTTCATGTGTTATACCTATAACAATGGTTGTTTTATATTTATTTGAAGGTTTATATTTTTCCTGTTTTTTTTCTTTCACATGTTGTTCTTCTAGGTTCTAAATAAAAAGTTTCATCCATGGACATTATCATTAGTCTTTTCCGGTAAGGCCAATAATAAATTGTAAATCAGTGGTTTAACATTCCATAACATGTAGCATTACCGCGATTAATTTTTTTTATTTCTAAAACGATTACAATTTCAAATTTTAAATTCCAAATTTATGTTAAATTTGAAATTTGTAAATGGTAAGTCAATATTACATAAAGTCTAAACTTACCATCATTACAGTTTATTATTTTCTAAAATGATTTGATTTAAAAAGTTTAAATTTCCAAATTTAAATTAAAGTTGATTTTTTTATTTAATTGCTGGTCAAACGTTTAAGTTGGTAAGTCAAACGATTTGATTTAAAAAGTTTAAATTTCCAAATTTAAATTAAAGTTGAGTTTTTTATTTAATTGCTGGTTAAACGTTTAAGTTGGTAAGTTAAACGATTTGATTTAAAAAGTTTAAATTTTCAAATTTAAATTAAAGTTGATTTGTTTTATTTAATTGTTGTTCAAATGTTTAAGTTGGTAAGTTAAATGATTTGATTTAAAAAGTTTAAATTTCCAAATGATTTGATTTAAAAAGTTTAAATTTCCAAATTTAAATTAAAGTTGATTTTTTTATTTAATTGTTGGTCAAACGTTTAAGTTGGTAAGTTAAACGATTTGATTTAAAAAGTTTAAATTTCCAAATTTAAATTAAAGTTGATTTTTTTTATTTAATTATTGGTCAAACGTTTTGGTCAAACATTTTTAAATAGTCTGGTCAAACATTAAAGTTGAATTTAACTTTTAGTTGAACTTTTTAAATGGCTGATTAAACAAACATTCATAATGTCTAAAATTACCATTGCTAAAATTTATTTTTTCTAAAATGATGTAATTTAAAATTTATAAATTTCCAAATTTAAATTAAAGTTGAATTTTATGAATTACTGGGTAAATATTTCATAGCATGTAAAATTACTACAATTAAAATTTATTATTTGTAAAACAGATATTAATATTTAATTTTCTCATTTTAGGTTATGTTCCCAACTTGATATAGCTAATTTCATGGGTTGAAGATTTGTTGATAAGATATCTTATTTTTTGTTTAATTTTGATGTATATTTTTATTATTATTCATGTGTTTATGTATTTTTCACAATTCATGTAATTTATTTGATTTTTATATAATCAATCATATATCGTTATTGGTTTTGTCCATTTAATATATTTTAATTAGAACCGATGTATTAAAGAAAATTTTATTTTTGTATCTTATATTTATCTATTTATTAATGATAATCTCTATAATTTATAATAATTATTATAATTTTAGTAATTTTGTTATTATTAATTCATTACTTTTTCTAATTAGTTGTTACATCTTATTTTGACAGAAATAATAACATTTACACCTTACTAATTTTATATTTCAATATATTTGAATTACAACATTATTATGTTATTATATTGTAAGATACATTATATTTTCTATATATAACCAATTACGTTATATATGGAAAACCCAATAAATAAGTTATAAAGTTTTCATGATTTTAATTACAAGATATTTAAACTTCTTTTAAATTCGGAAATTGACCAATTTTTCAACAAATTTTTAAAGGTTTTATTTAATATTCTCCATAATTTTATACTCATTTCAAAATCTTTCCATAATTTTTTTAAGTTTTCAAAGTAACCGATTTGATTTTCATATTTGTAGTTATTTCTAAATTAATTAGTCATATTAGTAAAATTAGAACATATTTGATTTTAATATTTGTGATTTGCCATTAACTAGAATAAGTTATCATTTTAATATTCAAAAAACTAATTGTCAAACTAAAAATACTTGTCATAATTGTAATGTAATCTTACTTTAATTTACGTGAATATTAATTATTAAATAATACTAAAATAATAACCGTGTTATTTTAGAACACAATATTCAAATTGACATAATTTCTAATAATCAATACTTAATATATCATAATTTAAATAACCGTTTTATCATCATTTAAAAATTATTATTCGTCACATATGATTTAGTGAATATTATTAAACATGACAACTTTTCATAATTTATTAATATTATTATTCACATGAATCAAGGTATTTCAAATTATTTCTTTCTTTACATAGAAGGCCAAATTCAAACTTAAAACTACAAGATAAAAACTCCTTTTTAATTAACATATTTAAACTATTTTTAAATTCGGAAATTGACCAATCTTTCAACAATTTTTTAAAGGTTTTAATACTCTCAATAATTTTAAACTCATTTCAAAATCTTTCCATAACATTTTGAAGTTTTCAAAGTAACCGATTTAATTTTCATTTTTGTAATTATTTCTAAATTAATTAGTCATATTAGTAAAATTAAAACCAATTTGATTTTAATTTTTGTGATTTGACATTAACTAGAATAAATTATCACTTTAATATTCAAAAAACTGATTGTCATACTAAAAATACTTACCACGATTGTAATTTAATCTTACTTTGTTAGGTTTAAAAATACTTACCATAATTGTAATTTAATCTTACTTTAAAAATATTTCAAAACAGGTTGTTTTAGAAGAGTATAAAATTTGTTAGGTTTAAAATCACGGCCAAAAAAAGTTTGTATATTTCAATATATTTAGTTACAAGTTATTCCACCCGCGTGTCACGCGGGCCTATACCCTAGATATTATTAACCTCACTCTAGACGATAATAATAATATTCACAAGTAACACAAAGCAGCGCGTGCAAAGCAAAAGCTAGTACCCAACATATATCTATATCTATTATCTATCTACATAATATAATAATATTAAGCGTTTGGTGTACGTTTTAACACTTTTACTGCACCCACAACACAACTACTTCAACTGACTTCCAAACTCCACGCGCCACCAAACCATTTAACAAACTAATGTTATTATTTATTATTATTTTCTTTTCCACACAAAACCCTAATTTTCTTCATCTCTCCTCGCACATTATTCTTCTTCACAGGTGTAATAACTAATCTCAACAACTCCTCATTGATTCAATACATACATACGATATGCTGTATCTATAGGTATAATAATAATAATTATCAATTCTCTATTCTCCTTCATAACCTAATTGATTGTATGTATTGTGTGATTACGTGTTCGCGAGCTCAGATCCACACGAATATGCGAAATTGCTTCGTGTAATTAGGCGATTTTGCCATATCCTAGGGTTTGTTTAGGTTTAGAGATGTGATATTCGTAGAATTGTATGATTTGTTGATGAATCTGATGCAATGTGTTTGTTTACCTAATTATTTGGTTTACTGTTGTTTGTTTGGATCTGGATTGGACAATGTATGAACAGTATTGTGAAATTAGGTTATGGTTAAGCTAAATGTTTTCTGTTTAGGTTTGTTTTTGGAGTAGGTACGGATGAGATCTACCGAAAAGTACTTGCATCGAAAACGTAAAATTGTATGCTGAGTATCATACCGATTTTTTTCGAAAATACAGAAACCGAATGGTACTGAAACAGAAGACATGAAAATAAGAATACCGGTATCGATTGTGTTTGGTAGGTAGCGGTATTTGGCACTGTACCACAGGAAACGAGTAAAAGTACCGAATATCGTACAAGGCCGTCCCCGAGAATTGATAAAAATTTTTGGGAGAAAAAAATTGGGCTTTTAGTAAAAAGAGTTTTTTTTATTGGGTTTAAACAATTAATTTTTTAAATGGGCTTATTGGTTATCATTTGGGTTATGTAAACCGTTACCGATTGTGTTAGGTAGGTACAGGTATTCGGTAAAAAATGCTCATTTCTAGTTTGGAGGTGTGTGTTTTTAACAATATATGAAAAGTTTGTCTTTAGATGTTACAAGCATAACACACTGAACCTTGCTGTGACACAGGGGAAGGTAGATAAAGTGATCTGTTAGTTATTATGCTTCTTTGTAGTTGCATACCTAACAAAAAGCTTTATTAATCATAAAGTTAGATCTACCTAATTTGGGATGACTGGTTGATGAGGAAAAATAACATGACAGGGAAAGATGTGATCATCTTAAGGTCTCAATCCATGTCAAATATTTATGTTAGTTATTTGGATAAGCTGTGGATTGTGATTGATAATATTCATATTTTATGTAAAGTTTAAACCATAAGAATTTAATGATTACATTACATCTTATGTCTTAAATACCAATTTTATTACACTGCAACCTGGATAATGCTAACTTTTTTCTTGCTAATTTCATCGCAGCGAGGGTTGCTTAGACATTATGGATACAGACGAAGTATTTTTTGCTAAAGGTGAGAACTTGGTTTCTCTATTGTTTCTTGTGCATATTATTGCAGAAACTTGTTTATGCTATTTCACAATGTCTAGATATTAATTAATTATTAGTAGGATAGACTCTGCTGGTAATTGCACATTTTGAACAATGCATACCAACTATGCTAAAATCCACACTGGTGCATCCATCAGAGAAAAGCTGCGAACTTAAACTATTAAATATTTTAGCAGGCAGTTATCATTTTATATTTTGCTTAATTATGGTCTGTAATTTATCTTCTTACAATAGATTATTAAAACACACACGATCATCTAAAGGTCAATAATAGGCAAGGGCTAGGAAACAATGGGCAAAGATTTTAGTTGCTAATTTACCTTTCTTTTTTTGTAAAAATTTTAACCTTATTTTGTAAATATATTGATTGCATTTGTGCCTTTGTGGTATTTAATTTAACTTTAATTGCTATCAAGTTAAAGGGAGCAATATAACATTCTGGACGGGGCATACTTATTTTTTCTGATGAAGTAACGCTTTTAATGAATTATGGTCGTAAAGAAAACGAAAAGTTTTTAGGCCAGTATTATTATTGGTTTGTTTTATTATCAGTAATGGTGAAAAAATGTGGCTCTTAGTTATAATCCAAAATAAGCAATTTAAATCAGAACAGTGTGTCCTAAAGTCAAATTGGTTTTGATTGATGTGCTTTAAAGGATACTAAAGAAAAAACAATGATTTATGAACTGGTTGGCCTGCTCTTGCAGATGTTTCGCCAGAGTACCTTTCTGTAGTATGGAAGAAGTTGTAGAAAGAAAGGTGAGTATGATATATATCTCCGCAATACACTCGGTATTCCTTTTATATGCCTGAGACTAAAAAGATAGTTAAAATGGGGAGATTGGATAGAAGATACAGTTTCATTCGCATTGATTATTAATCTTGAAATGCTAAGCTGCATTTTATTATTAATCTTGTTTAACTCATGGTCATGGTTATATGGTTTTATGCTTGAATGTTTATCAGTCCATGTTTGGTGATTAGTTTTGCAAATATATAGCACCTGCTTTTTTTTATATCCAATTCATAATTAGACAGTATGTATTCACTTTTTTATGGGTGCACTTTATGTACTATTTTTATACATGCATTTATCAAATTGTGGCTCATTTGTTTCTCATTTATCTTAATTCAATTTTTTTTATGCAAAAAGTTCCGTACTACAGAAAGATTGTCAAGCTATACACTTCTGAATTTCTCCTTTTACTTGGTCACTGACTTTTTGTGAGTCATGAATTTTTTTAATGGTTTTGATCAAACATGGATACTTTTATCTTTACTCCTTTAGTTATAAAGGATCTTAAACATTTCTTTGGCAAAAGAACGTATAAGATGCTTATGGGTAATTGCTAAGCTCAAATTTCCTTTTGAGTATGTTTTGCAAAAGTCAAAAATCTTTTAGCACTTTTATTTGGTAATTTTTTCTTCTTTTTCATGGCAGGTCTGTTTAACTGTTACACCTTTATATGTGTGTTGCTATGTATGAAGCCTTTTTTTCTAATCATTGAGATAGTTTAATGACGCTTCTTTTGAATGTCCTATAGGTTATCATGATAGTTCTCTTATAAGTTATAATTCACTACATGTTCTTATTGGATCGGTTATTGACCAAAAACTGATACATAGTTCTTGTCATGTGCATCATCAGTTTCTTTCTTTAATGATTTTCAGTTTCATTTATCCATTAAAAAAGTGAAGTTCGATACACATGATTAGACCCCACTTTATTTCTTTTTGAATTACTGGGTAATAGACTATAACTGATTTGGCTTTTCACCTTTTCTTATGTATTTCACTTTTTTTATTATTTTTATTATCAGGTGTTCAAAGTATATGTTCCAGTGTTCACAGCACCCCCAAGAAAAACAGTCACTCAGATGATGCATCAAGAACTTTCTGCCCACTTCAAGAGTTTGTGAGGTTGGGCACACCAAAAGATTGTGGCAAAGAGAGAAAAAATCAATCCGTCTTTTCAAAACATAAAATGGCCGAAACATCCATCAAATCGAGTAAAAAAATGTTAAAAAATCAAGATCCCAAAAAAGCAACTGTAAGCCCCAAGTCTCAGCTGTCCAGGAAACAGAACCGAAAAGGCGAAAACCCTGTTCGGATTTCGCTTACAGAATCAAATGGTGACACTAAGTTTTCGGATACTTGGATTTGCAAGAATTCTGCATGTAGAGCGGTTTTGTCTGTTGCTGACACCTTTTGCAAGAGATGTTCTTGTTGTATTTGCCACTTGTTTGATGATAATAAGGATCCCAGTCTATGGTTGGAATGCACCTCAGATTCTTCCAGTGGGGAATCGTGTGGTTTATCTTGCCATATTGAGTGTGCCCTCCAGCATAAAAAAGTTGGGGTGGTTAATTTTGGCCAGTTGATGCAGTTAGATGGGAGTTACTGCTGTGTTTCTTGTGGTAAAGTTTCAGGGATTCTCGGGTGAGTTTTTTTTTCTTTTGTTTCTACATACAGTTTACTAAAGGCGGGAAATGAAAACATACAATCTTATAAGGTGGGTCAAGTGGGATGGGCTGACCAAAAATTCTTTTAACACAACCCATTTGACGATGTTAGGGATTAAAGTCAATTCATTTATAAGTAAATGGGAGCAAATATGTCATCTTTAATATTTTCATTTTTTTTCCTTTCTAATTGCAATATAAAAAGAACATTCACTGGTTACAGTTCTCCAAGTTTTGTTCATGTTTCTGATCTATTAGATTTCTGTTATTTCTGAGTTTCTTTTCTTGTTCGGACTTCTAATTCTTGTAGGTACTGGAAGAAGCAGTTGGTTATTGCTAAGGATGCACGGCGTGTTGATAGTCTCTGCTACAGGATATATCTGAGTTTTAGACTTTTGGATGGGACATCACGGTTTCAAGAACTCCACGAAATTGTTAAAGAGGCAAAAAATAAGTTGGAAACTGAGGTGGGCCCACTGAGTGGAGGCTCGTCCAAAATGGCCCGTGGCATTGTAAGCAGACTTGCTGTTGCAAGTGAAGTTCAAGCACTTTGTACTACCGTGATTCAAAAAGCAGATGAATTCTCTGCTGCAATTTCTAGCACAAGCATGAAAGGCAAAGGTATATTTAATGGATTTATGTTCTGTTTACAATTTATTGTGAATGTTATCGAGTAATTTCTGTTCAAACTTTATATAGACTTGCCCTATTTTCTTTCTTGCAGAAGGTTCACTTCCAGCAGCATGCAAATTCATATTTGAAGAAGTAACAGCTACTTCTGTAGTACTTGTTTTAATAGAATTATCCACGGCATTATCCACCGATATTATTGGATTTAAATTATGGTACTCGAAAACAATGGAACCAACGCACACGCAAGATCCTGTTAATACATTCCCAAGATCTCAAAGAAGAATTCTGATATCCAATTTGCAGCCTTGCACTGAATACATGTTTAGGGTCGTATCCTACACTGAAACAGGTGATCTAGGACACTCAGAAGCCAAATGCTTCACTGGAAGTGTGGAAATCATTCATAAGAACCCTAATTCTGTCACGGTTCCTCATAATGAAGGAACCTCGGGTGCAAAAGATGTTGAATCTGACTCGGGGTTTAAGGTTCGTGAACTTGGAAAAATCCTACGATTTACCTGGGCTCAAGAACAAGGCTACTTGGATAGTATTTCAGGTAATATATATATATATATATATATATATATATATATTCTGGTTAATATTAAGGGATGAGTTTGTCATTAATCTTATTTTTTGTACGAGTTTTCGTATAAACATAAGGCAAATCACAGAATAAAAACAAACCTTTACAGATTTTTTTAAAATTTTAGTAACCGATTCCAGCCATCAAGCTGTGTTTTATAATTGATTGTAGCAAAGTATGACCTGTTCAATCTATAGCATGCAGTTTTTTTTTCAAAAAAATGTGATGTCACATCGTATATGTCGTTCTAGACTTCTAGTATATATAAATATAGCACTCGTCAAAAGTTTATGGTTAACCACTTAACTGAACCACAAGCATCCTTAATTTCAGATGCAGATCTAAGCGAGCTCAGTAAAGTGATCAAGCCCGAAACACCTAAATCAGAGGAACTGAGCCCAGATCTAAAACGACTCGACTTGAATGTTGCTACTGTACCAGATTTAAACGAAGAAATAGTCGCTCCAATTGATTCTTACAGGGAAGGAGTAAACGGTGAACACGATAACGGAAGCGGTGAATCCGAAAACTGGGCCCGCCATGTATCTAACGGTGAAGTGTCACGAAAGAGGCCGGCTAGCACAAATGAAGAGACAGTTGACTGTGATAGCACTCTGATTAACGGGTCATCCCTTGGGGCCCGCAAACATGGGTCCGGAAGTTTGGATGAAAACTTTGAATATTGTGTGAAAATCATCCGGTGGTTGGAGTGCCAAGGGTATATTAAGCAAGAGTTTAGATTAAAGCTGTTAACCTGGTTTAGTTTAAGGTCAACCGAACAGGAACGTAGAGTGGTCAACACATTTATTCAAACCCTGATTGATGATCCATGCAGCTTAGCTGGACAGCTGGTTCACGCGTTTGGTGACATCGTTAATATCAAAAGGCCTAGAAACGGATTTTGCAGTAAACTGTGGCATTGAACCTGGAGAAATTTACCGAAAACAGTGAGAAACAGTTAATATATTAATTCACATTCACTTATTTGTGACCTGTTAACCGAAACATATGCTGATAACTTATGCTTGTTTTTTATAGGCATCTTGTTAGGGGATACGGTTGCCGAACTTGTTTAGTCAGAAATCAGTGGGAAGTTGAGATCTATTTTCATATTTTCCGAATTTATCATCATTTTTCAATCTAAGTTAGTGATATTAATATTGTCTAGTTATGTAGAGATGATCTTATTTATGTATCATTGCCTTCTGCTAGTGTCACAGAAGCATTTATCAATGTACATTTTCATTTCCACTTAATGGATTGTTCTCTTAAAACCCAATATGTCTTGATCAATGATCATAGTTGCTTAAACGAATTTTTTGCTAAACGGACGTCCGGTTCGTTGGTGCCAAGGTGCTAAGAAAACCGGGATTGGGAAATTAGGGATCGGTGTCGGTTGGTAATGGAGCTCATCTCTAGTCATGATTGTGTTTTATCTTCGGCATAGTATGCTACTATGCTGGGTAACTGGTTTATATAACTAACATACATGACACTTGGTTTGATATTATCGTTATAATAAATTTTTTATTGTTAGTTTGAAAAAAATAAAGCCAAATATGACAAAAGTACTAAACAAGTGTTATTCGAATGTTGTAAGATACATCCTTTGAGAACATTTTCATTCACTTAACATATAATTAGGTGTTCCAATCGAATGACAAAAGTAAACATAATAACAAAAATTGGTTATTTAGCTTAGGGGCTGTCTGGTAGAGATGCACAAATAAACCGGATAACCGATTTTTAATCGATTTTGTAACTGGTTAGTAACCGGTCCAACCCTAACCGATCCTAACCGCCGGTTAGTAACCGGTTTATATATTTGAATTCAAAACCGATTATAAACCGGTTAACCGAACCGGTTAACTGATTTTTTTAATTATTATTTTATAAAAAACCGGTTATTAGCTGGTTAACCGGTCCGGCCTAACCGGTCAAAACCGCTTCTCCAGCTGGTCAAAACCGGTTACTAACCTAACTGAAAAACCGGTATAACCGGTTAATGCCCGCCAAAAAAAAACGGTTAGCAAAAAAACCGGTTATAGGTTAACCGATTTGTGCACCTCTATTGTCTGGTAGCCTTTTAATGATTATTAAAAGACTACCTTTTAATGTTCATAACCTCTTAATGGTTAAGAGATAATCTTTTAACCATTCCCTTAATTCGGAACTGTTTTAATGATTCTTAATTTTTTGACTCTTAGTTAACTCAACCAATTCAATAAAAAGTAATGGGAAAAAACATTAAAAAAAGAAAAGAAGCTATCTGGTTGATACCAGAAACCGAACTAAATTCTTATTCAATTTAAAACCTTGCTGAATTTTTCCGGTTAGTTATTCGTTTTTATAAAAAATAAAATCCCAAAACAACTAACCGGTCTGATGCTACATCTGATTCTTGTTTTAATATTATGTCTGGAGTTTAGTTAAATACAGTGTGTTATATTCATTTTATATTATATATTTTAATAGTGAGATTCGTTAATTACTCTCGTAGTCTACTGAATCAGATCAACCGTCTTCTCCAAGTCCACTCGCAACCATGGCTTCCGTAGACGAGTAACGTATTGCCAAACGGTGTGGCTGTTATCACTCTCAATCGTCCCAAAGCTCTCAACGCCATGAATCTAGGTCACCTCACACATATCCTATTATTATTATTATTAATAACATAATAATTTAATTTTCAATCAATATTCGTAACTAATAAATACTTCCACGATTCAACAATCACATACCACTGGTTATTAAGCTAGGTATACCTGTACGCACTGCAAGCATATAACTCCTGTTACTTGATTTTGTATCTTAGGTTATTATTACTAACTTATAAGAGCAGTATCAGTTAGTTTACATTCCAAGGATTCCTTTACGCGAAATTAGATTCCGACTCGAGCTGTCGTTTGTCTATATGTGCTACCTTTGCTTATTTGTGTTGCGTAGTACTGTAAACGAACCGAACGTTTGGGGAACTGTTTGTTTATTAAATGAACGGACGTTAATAAGGTGTTTCACTCGATTAACTAAATGAATGAAACGAACAAAGGCTGCTGTGTTCGTTAAATTGTGCACGTGAACGTTTGTTAATCTTTGTTCAAGGTTTTTAATATTTTTTAATGACTTTTCTAATCTTATTATATAGATGTAAGCAAAATTATTAACTATAAAACAAATAATGTATATATATACGAGTATTATCTGTGATGTGATTCATTTATATGTAAATAAATTAACATATGAATATGAATGTTAAAGAAAACACTAGCACAAACTTGGTAGCCGGACTGAACTGTTGACATTGATCATTTTCGGTTAGCCAAATAAATCAAATAAAGCATTGTTTGTGTTTATTTGTGCTCGTGAACCGTTCACGAACAAGTTTATTCCCTTAATGAATGAACACGAACGAGAAATTTTGTTATATTAGCCAGTCGTGAACCGCTTGCTTGTTCGATAAATGCATAACGGAAGAACGCGAACAAGGCTTTGTTCGGTTTGGTTCGTTTACAGCCCTACTTTTGCAGCATGATGAGTCACTCCCCTAGGGTTGGTCATTATTCTAGTTCTATTTGAATGAGTTTAGTCTGTTCATCTTCAATGATGGATTTGAAGTACCAACTGAGAGTGAAAATTGATTTTCCTTCATTTTTTTTTGGTGAATATGCAGATATGGATTTAAGGTACAAAAGTTTTCTTGATGAATGGGAAACGGATCCAAACGTCAAATGTGTTCTAGTTGAGGGAAGTTCATCACGTGCATTTTCAGCAGGTAAAATAAACCAGAGTTTATTGTATATAATAAACTGTCATGTTCATTTCTGTAGTCTGCTTACGCCTCATTGGCGTGAACAAGCGATATTAATATTTGGTTATGGAAAGTTTCTAGTTTAATATTTGTGTTCATGCAGGAATGGATATAAAGGGACTCGTTGCTGAAATCCAAAAGGACAAAGACACGTCTCTTGTGCAAAAGGTTTTTTTAATAATCTTCACTCTGTTACAATTTTCAAATGTCCTGTTGTAATAGCATTGACCGTTGGCTGCAATAATGTAGTTTGCAATGTGATGTGTTAAACCCAAGCTGAGAAATCTTGACATTGTTATCGGTTTTTTAAGGGTTAATCTTGATAAAGTTTTTAGAGGTTAAGTTGGAGTTGGTTTAATTTATTAATTAGGAATGAGTATTGGTTATTTTAATTAGTTTATTTGGTTTCCTAGCTTGAATCGAATGAGGAGTGTTGGTGAGCAAGTTAGAGTTTTAGTATAAATGGACGGTTTAGGGTTATTGTATTTTGTGTGGTTGAATTGTTTTGTTCTTTATTAACAAACAAGAAAAGAGACGTGACTCGTGAGGACTTCTTACAAAATCATGTTGTTGCTGCGTTTTTTATTAAGTTGTTTCCAACAGTTTTCATTGATAATCCTGTTCCAGTTCATTTGTGTTCAAATATGAAGAACATGTAAACATGCAGTAGTAAGCTTCTGCTAAGTACAATGGCAGCATTTTACATAATTAGTTTGAATCAATACTTGTTAATGTTAACTACATTTCATAGTGTAGTCCTTTTTATGAATTTCTATTGAATAATTTTCTCTTATTATTTTTTTTTCTAATTTGGACGCACTTTGAACTACATCATATCAATTTTCTCATGAAAAACCATCAATTTTGCTTTATCGTGTATATATATGACAGTATTATTTGCTATAGCTATGCTTTATGTATGTATATGTCGGGTAAGGACTAAATTTTGTTTGTACAGGTGTATGCTGCTGAATACTCACTTATTTGTAAAATATCTGACTACAAAAAGCCATACATAAGCTTCATGGATGGTGTGACGATGGGATTTGGTATTGGTCTATCTGGACATGGTCGTTACAGAGTTATAACGGAGGTAACATGCCTCCTTTAGAGCTGATAACAATCTAGTTGTGGAACATAATTTATTATTAGAAACAAAATTACTTACATTAATGATTTGTTTCAGAAAACTCTTCTTGGTATGCCAGAGAACGGAATTGGTTTATTCCCGGATGTTGGATTTGCTTACATAGCAGCACAAAGTCCAGGAGAAGGATCAGTTGGTATGTATGTGATAGTTCATATATATCTTATACACATGTATTATTTTGTGATGCAAATCGATATAATATGTTATATGTCATTCTTGTCTCATTATGTTTGTTGTGCACACAGGTGCTTATCTTGGAATAACTGGAAACAGGATTTCTACTCCAGCTGATGCACTTTATGCAGGCCTCGGGACCCACTTTGTTCCATCGGGAGATCTGGGCTCACTTAAGGAAGCACTTTTATCAGTTACATTGTATATCTCTTACCATCCTTGTGTGTGTGTGTGTATTTATTTATTTAAATGGAATTTATATCAGGAAGTGGCTGTGTTTCATGTACACGCATTGTTATCTTTATACAGTTCAGAGGATCCACATAGTGATCTCGAAGCAATATTGGCAAAATACAGTAGCAAACCCGATTCAGAGCCGCGATTGAAGTTACTCTTGCCTCATATAATCTCAACATTTGGTGCAAATAAATCTGTTAAAGAAATAGTGGAAGAACTTGAACAACATCAGCAAAGTGCTGATGCAACAGGTTAACTTATATGCTTAATAGAGTTTGTAACTCTTTTTTTTACATTTGTAACAAATAATAACATCTTATTATGAGCAGTTTCACAGTGGGCAACAGAGGCTCTTTCAGGGATTAAAAAGGTGCTCCGTTTTCTCTTGTTCTTACACAAAAGTATTTCTCTAAAGTTGCGTCTGCAATTGGACATAATGAAAACGAGTTATCCAAGGTGAGTTTCTGTATTTTTTTCGTTCATATATTTGGTGACTTTTTTGTAATAATAACATCGTTTGTTCTATGCTTGTGGTTAGTTAAACGGCGTTATGAAATCCGAATACCGAGTTGCATTAAGGGCTTCGCTTCGAAGTGATTTTGCTGAAGGGGTTAGGGCAGTATTGGTGGATAAGGATCAGGTTTGTTATTTCTCTCAATAAAAATAGTTTTCAAATTTACACAAATAACATGATGAAATAAATAATTCAAAATATTTCTAACTAGTTTATGTTATATGCATTATTTGTAACATTTTTAGGGAGAAATGAATACCTTAGGGCTTCTATTTTCCTTATTTTGGTCACACACCAGAATGGTATTTTCTTTACATATATATAGTATTATTATTATTATTAGTATTTTATATTACTGTTGAACTTTGATTTCCTTTGTATTGCTTTATACATATGTACTTTAGAGCTGAGGGTCTCTCTGGAAGCCACCTCTTTATCCCTTTGGATAGAGGTACGGTGTGCCTACATCCTACCCTCCCCAGACCCTACTTATAGCTTTGCTGTTGGTGGGACTTCAGTGGGTATGATTGATTGATTTGATTGCATTATTTGTAACATTTTAGTTTCAAGTCGTTTTGATAAATCGGTCTTAAACGTCTTGTGTTGGCTTATTACCTCATTGAATGATTAGTGAAACTTCTTTATTCATGTAGGCTGAACTCGGTTACACACGTTTAACACTTTAACTTTGTGTCGTGTTGATAAATCGTGTCATAAATTGGCTTTTATTTCTAATAATGTTGTAAACTTACCAGAATCCCAAGTGGGACCCACCAAGCTTAGAGGAAATTAAAACAAGCGACGTGGAAGCTCTTTTTGAACCATTGGGCTCGGAGACCGAAGAACTCTGTGTTTGAATCATCTAGTGATATTTGCAGGTTTACACTATCATTGTAACTTGTAAGTTTTAAGATATTTGTATGTCTGATAGAGTTATGTTATGCATGAATTATACAAGGGTTGACGTGCCAAATTTGATTCGTGTCGAATGCTCATCCTGAAATTCATGCTAAAAATAAGTCTATACTCGTAGTATACACATTTTAAAACCACTCGTTACATAACTAGGTCGGGTCAGGTTGGCGGGACACAAAACACTTCTATCCGCTTTTTTATGAACTTTATAACGCGTAGGTTGTTACATGTTTAACGCGTAGGTTGTTACATGTTTACAAAGGCAATAATAATGACTTATTGAGTGGCGGCTCTCCATGCGTTTTCATCCAAGCTTTGCCAATGATTAAAATACTTTTTTTTTGAAGTTTTCTAAGCAGAAGATTCTTTTTAGTAGTAGTTGGAGACTTGGATGCATCAAAATATACAAATACAAGACAAGTTAATAGTTTCATTAACTTCTAGAACCTTTGACGCAAGGTCTACCTTGTTGATTTTATTCAAGAGTCTAATAGCAAAAAAGAATTTTGCAATTGTGCTAATTTAGATGTCTTTTGTAATTATGGAAAACAAATGTTTTGATTTTAGATGTATTTGTAAAAACTAAGGGTGTTCAAAAATTAAACCAGGCTAAATTTTTGTTTTGGCCGAAGTTCACGGTTTGGAACTGGTCTTCAAAACCGAACCGGTTGATTTGAAACCTACAATTGTTAGAGCTTTCAAAATCTAACGATGCAATTCCGTGTAAAATAAATAAATAAATAAATTCCAACCCTAACTGTCACCAAATGCCCGAAACTAAACCATTTTGGCGGCTTTGGTCTATTCGGCCAACCATCCATTTAGTTTTTTCTGAAAGCTGTACTTACCATATTAGCATAATATTGTGTCAAAACCGGGTGGATCTTATTGTGAACATTTATAGTAAAAGCTATTTTGATTAGATGGTTGTACTAGAAAAGAAATATATTTGCAAAGGGGGTAACACCTAAACGGTGTGGTTTTGACGTAATCAATGCGGAAGGTATGAGGGCGATTCAGTATGACTGATGTGCGTTGATAGTTGTTTGGATCAGATAACCAATAAAAGAAGGCTAATTCTTATGACTGATTGTGAACAACTAAATAACATTCGTAAAGTTTGGATGAGAGATTGATGTCTCGTCACCTTAGCCGTTTACTTCAGCTCAACTGTAGATATATCTTAATATCACTTACAAACACAAATGATATATATACTCGAATCAACCATCCAATACTGTTAAAGCTAACGTTATGTTCAAGTAAGATGTAATCTATAGAATAAATTGTTATTGGATCTATTTCTTATATGTTTTATATTGTTGGACACATGTTACTAACCTTTTAAACACTTCTAGCTTCACTTAATAAAAATTTATATAAAGAAAGTTATCAACCACAATCAAACTAATAAATAAATAAAAACTTTTCTGGAAAGAGCATATGTAATGTTTATTTATTAGTGCATCACTAGTAGTTAATAACTAACAACAAATATTTAATATTAAATTTAGAATAACTGAAAGGCGGCTTACCAAAACATGAATACGTGCATGAGTTGATGACTAATGTTTTTTGGCAAAGTTCTAGAAGAAATGTATTATTATTGGGTGATTCAAAAACCATTAAAATCATGAAACATATTGGTCAAGATTTGGTTAAGGTTTAAATTTAGTATTTAAATGTATTCATAACTTACTATTTTGAGAATATGTACATGTATATATTTCATGATTCATGAATCAATCCTCTAAAAATATTTACAATTTTTTGGTTTCGGACATACTAATGTTCCGGATCCATCATGTTTTACGGTTGCGCTTACAACTTAAGTAACATGATGAAATAGATAGAAGATAAGAGCTTACACCGATGACCAAAAAACATCATAATGCATAAACACCAAACCTAGGAATGCGACATGGTAATAATGAATGAAAGAGTATGTCTTTTTTAAATGAAGAAAAACGTGTATTTATATGCATCTTTTTAAAAATAAAAAATTTAGCTACACCATTTTGAAAATAAAATATAATAAAATAGATCTAAATTGTCAAACTGAAGATAGACGACAAGAACTTACACCGACGATCAAAAAACATCGGAATGCGTAAACACCAACATCAAGAATGTGACATGATAATAATGAATGAAAGAGTACGTGTTATTTTAAATGAAGAAAAAAATGTTTCTATATGCACTTTTTTAAATATATAATATCTAGCAAACAAACCATTTTGAAAATAAAATGGGTTTAAACTGTCAAACTAATGATAGAAGATAAGAACTTACAACGATGATTAAAAAACAACATCGTAATGCATAAACACCAAACCCAATAATGTGACATGATAATAATAAATGAAAGAGCATGTGTTATTTTAAATAAAGAAAAAAATGTATTTATATGTATCTTTAAATTTTAAAGATATAACATCTAGCAAACCATTATGAAAATAAAATATAATAAAATGGGTTTAAATTGTCAAACTAAAAATAGAAGACAATAACTTACATCCATTGACACAAGGCCAAAAAACAATATTAGAATGCATAAACATCAAACCCAGTAATGTAACATGATAATATAAATGAAAGAGTATGTGTCATTTTAAATGAAGAAAAACGTGTATTTATATGCACATTTTAGAAAGTAGAATCATATATCTACGCATCAGAAAAAACTTTGTAACGATTTTCGGATATAAATATATATGGATGCAATAACGTCATACACTAACACTATTGTATTAGGCAAACATCTAAAATATTATGAGATTTTCATATACTAGAATCATATATATGTGACAAGGGCTATACGTATACAATGTCTTTTTCAAGTCAAATTATAAAAAAATAATACGAAAGTCAAATAAAGTGGGAGGACCATTAACGACCTAATTATCATACCTTACATTATATAAATATGACATTGTGAACCACTTTCTTAACTCATATTCTTGTGGTGTTACAACTTACAAGTTACAACTACTCCAGTTCTTCCCCATCTCCGATCACCCAAAAAATACACGAAATGAATACGTATTCGTACCTGATTAGATCATCGTCAGAATACCGTCGACAACTTCGTCGAAAATCCACTCCCCAGCGACGTTGTTTGACTCTAGCCAAGCATCAGAAGACTAGGTTTTACATACTCAGGCGTTGCATCACTATGCTTATGTGTTGGAATGATAAGTACGATTAACGTTAGAGGTGTTATTTTCGTGTTTTGTTGCATGCTTTTAGATGAGAGTTTTGGTCGATTTTTGAAAGAGTATATGGTTGTATTCAATTCTTCATTGGTGTATATAAGTATGATATGAAGAAATTAGATGAATTAGACTATTTGAGAATGATGTATAATGTTTTTCTATGTGCAATTTAGTGTTGATTCTCAAGATTATATTTCATGTATAAATTGCGATTATTGAAGTATATCATAGTTTATGAACTAGCTATGCAACTTGTATGGTTAAGTCTATTTGAACGTCTGTATTTAATCGGTTGGTTGTAGGTTGGACTTGTTGAACACTTGAACTGGCTAGTTGATGGTCGGGTTGGTTTCTATACTTCAAAGTTTGTTATATTATAAGTGTAATATAATAAATATATAACATTTTCATCTTATATATGTGCAAATTTTAAAAACACTCGTTTAAACGCTTGTATAGAAACATGTATAGATTTAGGAGGATGATTAGAGGGCGTGTTAGTTAGTTTGAAAATTAAAAACACTCGAGCAATTGGCTATGCTTACTACTAGTTGTTACTGTAAAGCAGTGAGTCCAAAAAAACTAACCGGTGTATAACTATATATCTACGAATTAAAAAAAATAAGTCGTGACCCTTCAATTAAAAGTTTTTTGTTCCACTATTGTGTTTTATCGTAAAATCAAGATTCTATGTATATATATAAGGGCGTTGTACGTCATGTTTTCATCAAACAAAACCATAAAATCATAATCTTAAAATTGATGTATAACTATTAATTAGCCATCTCTTTTGAATTTTGTAACCGCGCGTTGCGGCGCGCGTTTGTGTGTTTACAGGTAGTCAATATACGAAATGCAGCTACCTTTAATGGTACATGTTTGATCAGCCATAAACCAAAAATGTGTTGCCCAGTTGCACAAAACACATGTCTGTTTAGTTTTATTGTTTAAAAAATACTAAAGAGTAAGGTGAGAGTGGTGTTATAGATATTTATGTAAACAAAAAAAAAATCAAATATTTCACAGTTGACACTCCATCTTAAGAATTAAATTCTATTTATATAGTTCGAACACATAATAGAAGTTTAACAAAAGGTTTGCTAAAATAACCGTCTTATCAATAACATAAAAATGGATTTTAACTTGGTATAAATGTTGTAATACAAATTTCGTTATTCTTGGATTTGCTTACAACTATAAGTTGGCATTCTACCTAAAAAAGAAAAGTCCTGCTACAAAAGATGGCATCTATATGTAGATGCTATAGTTTGAATCTTGTTACCCTACTCAAAAGTTTCCAGCTAACTCTGGCGACGGAGATTCTGCCATATCCAACCCATCTTCCGCAATTCCTTCAAAAATCGACCATATCAGCTGTGTTGATGTGTGCTCCGCCCTGGAAATGAGCGGTTTTTGACTTCATGCTTGGTTAATCTGTTTAAATAGTATATACCCTTGAAAAAATGCACGTTTAAACATAATTCGAAGTGTAGCACAATTAATTGTTATATTCCAAGCTGCAAGACCCTCTTGCATCATACAAATGTTTCAAATAGATATATTATATGTGGCATTGACACACTCTATATATTAAACCACACATTCATACGTACCAACTGATATTATGCTCTCTACTGTAAAAAAAAAAACTGATATTACTAAACTGAGACTATCAAAAACATATTTTTGATCAAACTAACCCTGAAATAAAAGCATTGTATATGATGACTATAGACTGAATACACATAGATGGTGTCACAACTTGAGTAAAGAATAAGCAATGCCATGTATATAGAAAAGCCTTCATATAACATATTATAAAAGAACTAAATTACCCCCATACATTACCAAGATCATCATCATCTGAATCCGATTCTTCAAGTTTGTTCACTACAACCAAGTGTTCATTATATCACTTCCATACTAACTTTGAAAAAAATGATTTTAACAGATAATCATAAAAAAGGTAAGTATAAAAAAAATAAGAAGGTAAGTAATCCTAAAATGTATTTGTGTTAAGTGGTGTGACTTCTTGTACCAATATATATAATTTTTGTATCAACTTGTAAATTCTCTTTGCCTATGTGTCACTTGCCACTGGTACTATTTTAGGCTTTTAGCCATTGTGAACCGTCCAAAAAGCTACACATAAAAATATGTATATATTACAAATATTTGTTTATTTGTTGGTTTAACTTTTTTTATTTATCATAATATTAGGGGATGTTACAAATTGAGTTTATATTAATTCCAACTATCGAATTTTGGTCACTGCCGGTCTTAACTAACGGATTGGTTCCTGATGGTCTTAACTTTTAACGTATTTGTTCATAACGGTCCGCGACTAACAGAATCTAAACGTCGTTAGTTGCAGGTCGTCGGAAAAACGTTTTTGGCCGAAAAACTAGCATTTTTTCCTAGAAAACACACCTGAATACCGCCACCACCACCAATTGACTCACCACCAACCAACCACCACCACTTGAGCACCACCACCTGATTCCGACGATGTTTCTAGGGTTCCGACGACCTCAATAATTGGGGTTTTTACTAGAAAAATATTCCTAAAGGTCTGATACAAAGTTACAAAGATGTTTGAGACGAAAATGTTGAGTTTTTCTAGAAAAAAATGTGAGTTTTCCAGAAAAAAAACGTTTTCCTGACGACCTGCAACTAACGGCGTTAGGATTCTGTTAGCCGCAGACCGTTGGGAACAAATACGTTAAAATTTGAGGCCGTCAGAAACTAATTCGTTAATTGGAATCGACAACGACCAAAATATAATAGTTGAGATCAATAATAATCAATATACCTTTTATTAATAATCTACCAAATGTTATTATCAGTTGACCATAAGGCCCAACTTCTCAGGCCCATTATGTAAAAACTAATTCTCGGCCCGTTTAAGCAACCCGTTACCCGCCCAAATGAATCAATGTATTTGATTTCACATCTGAAAACCCTAAACCTTCATAACCTGCAAATCCGGTAAATGTTTCGATTACTAATTTGATTACATTAATATTATATATTAATATTAATATATTATTAATTGAAGTCCAATTCACTTGTTTATGTAACGAATTGAAATTTTGTATAATAGGAGTAATTACAGAAGCTGTTATTGGTGGATACTGAAGGACTGTGCAATGTTGGATAAAAGCAAGTTTGACGTGCAATTGAAGCTATTAGCGCTTAGAATCCCAAGAGAGTTATGCAAGGCTGCAACTAAATTGCTTAATGGGTATGAATCAAATTTTAATAAAGTTTCGTGCTTTTGTTCAATGTTAAATTTACCATCATTTAAGTCATGAGTTTTAGTAGAGACATTAGTAGAGGTGTAATAAAAAGCTCGAATAGAGCCGAGATTAAACGAGCTCGAGGCTGTTTATTAAATGAGCTCGAGTTTTACTTATAGAGCTTGGTCCGGCTCTCGAGCCTAAAATTACCCTATTTATAATACAAGCTCGAGTTCAAGCTCAAGCTTTACTTATGAAGCTGGCATGCGAGCCTTATATAAGCTTGTTTAATAAACAAGCTTGAGCTTTACTTATTGAGCTTGAGCCGGCTCACGAGCCTAATGAGTATGAATAAAGTTTTGTGCTTTTGTTGAATGTTAACTTAGGCATTAGTAGGGGTGTAACCGAGCCAAGTCGCTCGCAAGCTACTCGAGATTGGCTTGTAAATAGCTCGGATTGAGCTGAGATTAAACGAGCTCGAGCTTGAGTGTCAAAATAAGTTTGTTTAATAAATGAGCTCAAGGTTTACTTATCGAGCTCGATCCGGCTTGTGAGCCTAAAATAAGCATGTTTATAAAACAAGCTCGATCTGACTTGTGACCCTTAAATAAGATTGGTTAATAAACAAGCTCGAGCTTTACTTATCGAGCTTGAGACGGCTTGTGAGCCTAAAATAAGCTTGTTTGTTAAACAAGCTCGAGATGGGTTGGGAGCCTATAAGCTTGTTTAATAAACGAGTTCGAGCTCTCTATAAGTTAAACAAGCCAAGCTTGAGCTAGTCGAGCGTGAACTTGAGTTGGCTCATATACACCCCTAGACATTAGGGAGTTTCTGTTTACCACATGAACTTTAGTTGTTCCATATAATTTTGCAGAACTCACAGGACCAAGTCTGTTACAATCTTTTTTAATTATATGTTTTCTTGTTATTGATTATGTATGAAAAAGTTAACGCCTTAAATTAATAAGTATATCACGCTGAGGAAGTTAAGTTATTTTTGGGTGGTGATGTGGTTTTATAGAAGTGTCAATCAGCTCTCATAAATCATAAACGCTATGCAATATTTGTGATTTTTGGTTTTTTTAGACTTTGACATCAAATGATCAAAGTTTTTTTTTTGTTATGGTTTTAGACACATGCTTGACAGACCGCGAATCAAGCCCATCACTGAAGACCCAACGAGCGAAAAAACTCGTTATGTGATATTATCTGAAAAGGTACAAAATCCTGGTAAGAATCATTTGTCATTCAACCTTCTTGTCTGAGTGTTTCCGTTGTTTAAAGTTTAAACATTTTATAACCTACTTAAATGTTTTCTTCTTATTTTAAAAATAACGTTATAATCATTACTTTGTGGAGCAGACCTCTCAGATATTCCTACTCAGAAACTCAATGAGTTAGAGAAGTTATGCAAGATCGAAACAGTTCCTTACACAGTGACACTTGGATATTCATATTGGAGTGCAGGTGAATTTGATTTTTAACCTGTTTTTTATTCGGTTTCTAGTTTCTTGCACAAAATATATATTTAATTGTATACTTTTAAGCGACTGTTATTTTTGTACAGACCAAGTGCTTAAGTAGGTTCTGTCTCCTGGACTCGAGGTGCCATCATCTTTTGAAACCATAGTTAAGTATTTTGTACGCATTAAATAATTTGGGAATTTGTATATAGTCTTATTATTAATGGAATTCAAGATCGCACAAAGTGGATTTTAATAAAATTGTTTTTTTTCCATTCTGTATTAAACTCTGACCTCAATTTATTTTTCAGGTCACATTGCTCATTTGAATATAACTGATGAACTTTTTCCGTACAAGGATGTAATTGCAAAAGTCATATATGATGTATGTGTCAAACTTCCACTTAAATCCATTAAACATGTTTTGTGTGTTAACAAACTGTTGAAAAGTACTTTTTATTAGTGTTCTAATGCATCACACGTGGAAATAAAGATATTCAGTTTATTGACAAAATGGGCAAGTTGGTCAAAACGGGCCAGGTTGACCAGAACTCTTTTTAGTCTTAAGTTTTTGTTGTGACAAAATACTATTACAATCTTTTAGCAAAATAGTATAGGAGGCTTTATGCATTAAAATTTAAAATACAGTTTTTGCGGATTTTGACTGTTGACCTGTTAGAGATAAAATCTAATTGTCATATTTTCTAATCATTTTGAACTTTTTTTATCAGAAAAATCATCCCAGAATCCAGACGGTTGTCAATAAAGTTGGTTCAATAGCATACGAGTTTCGTGTGCCGAAATTTGAAATATTGGCGGGAAAACCGGATATGGCTACTGAGGTGAAGCAATATGGTGCAACCTTTAAGCTGGATTACGGGTTGGTCTATTGGAATTCAAGACTGGAGCATGAACACATAAGGCTGGTCAACAAGTTTGACCAAGGAGATGTTATATGTGACATGTTTGCAGGGATTGGTCCTTTTGCTATTCCAGCTGCACAAAAAGGATGCTTAGTGTATGCTAATGATTTGAATCCCGACAGTGTTCGTTATCTGAAAATTAATGCAGATGTTAATAAAGTTAACAGTAATATCCGTACTTATAATATGGATGCAAGAGCTTTCATGTCTAAGTTAATGACGGTGTCCGATGGTGAGTCAGAAGTTGATTCGAGTTTAGCGTCTTCAGGGAATTGTAATATTCAAGAACATGTGAAAGTAAGCAATGAAGAAAAGAATTCTGGTATGTTTTTTTTGAACCTTTAATATTGTCTATATGGTTAATAATACCTTTGTGGAACATATTCTACCATTAGTTCTTAGTTTTCATTTTTAAATAAAGAATATTAACATTTTTAGTTTGTAACATATATTCTTAACACTATTAATTTGTAAGATATATTTTTAGCACAATAAAGTAAAAATTTTATAGATCTTTTAATATACAAGTATAAATATCAATAAAAGTTCTACTATGTTTTTATTTTTACGTTTTGGTGTATTTTTATATTTTAAATTAAACTAATAGTATAAAGCATTCATAAAAAAATGAATATGCAAGAAAAAAAGTTCTCATATGGATTTAAAACTAAAAATCTGAAAATAGTGAAATAAGTATATTTGAGGTGGAATATGAATATCACCATCTACTACTTCAAAATTAATAAACATATATAGATTATATATTTTAGCTTGTTATGAAATAATGTTATTGGACCTTTTGCTGAAAGAATCACATATTTTAAATTTCTTCCCAAGTTCAGTTATAACGGAAATATGAATTACATGTTAAATTTTTTACATTTTAATCTTTCTGACAGAAAATGGAAGTTTAAAATCTGTTGACGGTCATGTGGCTGTGAAGACAAAAGGAAGCAAAAATAAAAGAATAAAAACTTCTGTGCCGTTTACCAACAAATCTTGGGAACATGTTGATCACGTGGTTATGAATCTACCTGCTTCTGCTTTACAGTTTCTTGGTAAATTTTTGCCATGTTTTATAGTTTATATCGCGATTGATATGAATTATAAATAAAATTTGAAGTCATCTATTTATATTTATTGTAGATGTTTTTAGAGGCCTTATACAGTGGAATTATTGGAAAGGGTCTTTACCATGGATACATTGCTATTGCTTCATCCGATCAACCGAGACACAAGATTCAGTGGTTTCGGTAAGTGCTTTGTACTTCACCAAAACACACACACACACACACAAATAACAATGATAATTTTATAATACTAATAAGGGGTATTGGATTTTAATAATCCGAACTAAAGTCTATTGGCTGATAATAATCCTAATTGAGTTTATCGCCAGTGGTGGTCCCAAATTTAAAAAAATCGGCTCTCAGTTGATAAAACTTAACGGCGTTAACTTTTTTTTTGAAATTCAAACTGATATTTTAGAACTTTTGATCGGAAGGAGGATACGAGTTGATTGATGTAAAACTTAGCTCGAAACGATGCTCCAAACGGCTTAATTTTTGTTAATTGGAAGTTCAAGCATTTGATTTGAAGCACTAATCAAGCCGTTTGGAGCATCGTTTTGAGCTAAGTTTTACCTCAATCGACTCGTATCTTCCTTCCGACCAAAAGCCCTAAAAATCAGTTTAAAATTCGGTAAAAAGTTAACGCTGTTAACCTTTTTTTTTAACGGGGGACCAGTTTTATTAAATTTGGGATCTCCAATGGCGATAAACTCAGTTGGGATTATTATTGGCCAATCGCCTATAGTTAGGATTATTAAAATCCAATACCCCTATTAATAATAATATTGATAATAATAAGAATCTTCTCTGCAGGAGGCAGAATCACTCTTGAATGCTAAGATACACGAACCGGTATTTCATCGAGTTAGAGATGTTGCTCCAAACAAGGTAAAATTTTGATAGAAAGTATTTTAAACTGATTTATTATTCTTAATAAGATTCATACATCAGAAATTTAGGAGGGTCAAATAACCAATGTTGGATAATAAGTTATTATTTGTTGTCAAACTAATAAATGTTCAAATAAAATCATGTTATTGGGTATAAACGAGCCAAGCCCGAGCTCGTGCTAAGCTCGTTAACTTAAGTTCGGCTCATTTTGAGCTCTAAAGCTCGAGCTTGGCCTCGGCTTGTTTATTATTTAATTATTTATATATATTAACTATAGTTTTTAAATATACCATAATATATATTATTTAGTTATTTTATTATATTTATACATAATAATAATTGCTAGGTAAATATATATTTAATATATAAGTTAAAAGTTATATAAATAATACGCTCATGCTTGTTTATTAATCGAGCTTATTATCCTTTATTCTTAAACCTAATTCGAGACTTTTACTTCCACTTAGAGGACCTTTTTCGTAACGTATGACCTTTTCCACATAAACGTCTTTTTAGTCATTCTATTTACAAGTAATTATCCTTTTCAAAATCATAACTCTCCAAAAAAAACTTCAATCACTAATTACTAGTAAAAGACCAAACTACCCTCATATGCGGTGCACATGGCTGGAGTTAAAGTACAAATTAACGCCCGTTAGTCGAAAGGACGAAATCTGATACAAAATGTAAACATAAAAGGATGTATCTTTAGTTTAAACCATAACTGAAATTTGCTTTATACATAAATGACAAAATATGTAATTTACTCTTGTTAATTCGTCTTGCAGGCAATGTATTGCTTAAGCTTTCGGTTACCCGAAGAATCATGCATCAATGAAGTAGCATGAAAAAAAAAACATTAAATCAACAAAATTCATTGCTAGGTAGTATAATTGTATGTTTCTTGATCTTAATATTGTAACATGTTACATTATTATTATTTACATGTTACTTTAAAGTTTAAACTTTAAAGAAAAGTTTTTCCCTCTATTCGTCAAGTGGCTTAATGACATCTTCCTTAACTCGCTAACTAACGCGTATTTTAGGATATCCGTTTCGAATAAACAAAAACTATAATATAATATGATATAATATAAAGAAGTTGATTATGAAGATCAACATAAGTAAAGAGAAGATGCAATCATGATCTTTATAGACAAATCATATCTTCTTGACTGGAATTGCATCAGGAGTATATACATACATACATCTTTATGCTTTTGGTTTAAAATAAATATATTATTATTAAATTAATAAAAAAAAGTTGAAAGAAAGAAAGCAAATGTGAAAATGTAACACGTAGATTCTGGCTGGAAAGGATAATTAAAACATGTTTAAGGGTGTTGGTTAATCTTTTTTTTCTTTTTTTCCTGAAAAAAGTATGACTTAGCTTTTATGACTCTCAACCATCACTTCATAACTTTGTTAAGTTAACCCTTTTGGGTAGCACACAGGACCCATAGGTGTAGTAGTCTAGTGTACAATATTTTTTATATGAAAGATACTTATTTTCTAAATCTTTAAAGCTGCATGTTTGCTTTTATTTCAATTGGTGGTTTGAGAAAATCATTAGAATAATGTGTTTTTTACATCAAACTAACATTTCTATATGTGTATTGCGGTGGAGCGGGTTAAATGCATTATATGTTCGAAAACTACCGTACGTTGATGCGGGTACATGACATCTAAAAGGTTTATTGTGAAAGTATAAAACTTTTGTGATCCAAGTTGAAAGGCCAAAAATTTTGTGCAATATTTTAGTGGAATTACTCTACTTTTATTTTATATTTACGTATCATCTTAAATTCTTTGGAATTAACGAGTGTACTCAAATATCTTTTAACTTTTACTTTATACATGTTTTTTTTTCCTACAATCTTTTTTATATTTTTTAGAATGACTTTTAAAATCTCACACTTTTTGGTTAGTATCTTCTTATATATATAGTTTTATATAGATTTGTACAATTAAATCGTAGTTATTTTAAAAATTTTTACTTGTAATATTTAAGATTAAAATCAATATAAAGTTTAATCAAACGTCCCGTATTGTAAACAAGCCGAGCCTAAACCAAGCCCGCTTGTTTGCTTACCCATTGTTTCACCTGTCTTGTCGTTTAAAGTGAGCCATGTCCTGACTTGACTTGACTTGACTCGACTCGTTAACCCTCCCACAACTTGTCAACTAGATGACTCACTTTTGAAAAAAAATTCAAGTCATTAAAAGATCAAATGAAAAGGTTAAATAGTTTTGCGATAGATAGACTCTTGTAACCATGACACCTTTTCTATTTGCTTACTTGAACAGAATTTCTTTCTAAAAAAAAGGAACTTTAAAAAGCGTTCTGAGTGAGTTATTTCAACTCCACACTTTCTTTCCTTTGAATCAAAATTAAAACATTCAGTTCAATTATTTTGAGCAAACAAGTAATTAGTTTATCTAATTAGTTATCGGAATTTCGGAAACCCAAGGACTCAATCGTATGGATATGTAAAATACAGGATTTCCAATCCTAGCAGGAAAATGAGGGAAACGGATACTCAATTTAAAGTGAGTAAACATAATTCCATACTCGATCTCATAGATACATATAGAATTCTAACTTTATATGGGAAACTTCACCGAAAGAAAACCATTTTGGTGACGAAAAAGTATATATAAAAAAATATAATAAAAAAGACTAATAATAAAGTACACTTATCCATATGGAATGTGACAGCCCACGCACAATTGCATGGCATTGCATATTGCATTGTTCTTATATTCTTATATAACCTAAAGTAATAACATATTCACACAACTTAATCTTTCACTATATTTCCCATCAAAAATGTTTACAAATCTATGCAAATTTTTCATAACAATAATCTTTGCTATAACAAGCGCGTTTATACCGATTATCGACTGTTCAGACTCAGACTCGAGTCTAGGTGTGGGGGTCAACTGGGGCACTATGACTAGTCACCAGTTACCCCCAGAGAAGATGGTGAACATGATGAAAGTAAACAAGTTCAATAAGTTGAAGTTGTTCGAACCCGATAAAACGATCATGGAAGCGTTAATCGGGTCCGGGATTGAGGTGATGGTGGGTATCCCTAATTATATGTTGTTTGATATGAGTCAAGACCCAAGTTATGCTGATAATTGGGTTGATGCTAATATTACTAGTTATGTGTATCCCGGCGGTGTCGATATTAGGTACGTCGCGGTAGGAAACGAGCCGTTTCTTAAAGCGTATAACGCGACGTACCAGAATATCGCGTTACCTGCTTTGAAAAATGTGCAAAATGCCATTCACCGGGCGGGCTTTGTGTCCCAGATCAAAGCCACTGTCCCGTTGAATGCGGATATTTATGAGTCACCAGAGTGGGACCCTGTCCCATCAGCTGGTGACTTTCGTCCGGATATTAAAGATGCCACGATTGAAATCGTTCGGTTTCTTTATTCGAACGATGCGCCTTTCACGGTTAATATTTACCCGTTTTTAAGTTTATACGGAAACCCGTATTTTCCTGTGGATTTCGCGTTCTTTGACGGGTCGAATAAACCCGTCAAAGACGGGAATTATTTCTACACCAATGTGTTTGATGCGAATTACGACACATTGGTGGCTTCTTTAACAAAAGCGGGTTACCCGGATATTAAAATAATCGTGGGCGAGATCGGGTGGCCCACGGACGGTGACATACACGCGAACGTAAAAAACGCGAAACGTTTTAACCAAGGTATGATCAACCACGTGGCGGGCTCAAAAGGTACCCCTGTTCAACTCGGGCCGTTGGAAATTTACCTTTTTAGCCTTTTTGATGAGAACAAAAAGAGTGTGGCCCCGGGCCCATTCGAGACCCATTGGGGTATTTTCGGGTACGATGGTAAGCCGAAATACGAGTTGGATATAACGGGTGCGAAAAAAGATAAGCACTTGGCCCCGGTTATTGGGGTGCGGTATATGGCCCGAAAGTGGTGTGTGTTGAACCCGCGGGTTAAAGAGCTAGACCGCCTAGACGGGTTAGCTAAGGAGATTGACTATGCGTGTAGTTTATCGGATTGTACATCGTTAGGCTACGGGTCGACATGTAACCATTTAACTTTGGGGGGTAACGCGTCGTTTGCGTTTAATATGTATTATCAACTTCAGGGTCAGAGTGACTCGGCTTGTGAGTTTAACGGGTTGGGGACGGTCACTAGGGATGACCCGTCGGTTGGAGAGTGTCGGTTTCCGGTTATGATTGCGTATGGCGATCCGAAGGTGGCGGTGCATTGGAAGGTTTTGAAGGTTTTGGTTGGTGTTATTGAAGGTTGCATTGTGTTCTTGCTTCTTGTTTCGTAGCATATACTTTTTTTTGTTACATCATAGTTTTGTTTTTAGTTGATGTTTTAGATTGTAATATAACAGATTCAACTCATATTTGAAACATATACTATGTAACATTTAGGTAAGAATATAAATTTTATTTATTGTTATAATAATATGTAGAAATATTTTACAAGAAAAAAAATTCTTGAAATCTCATTTTATAGTTGGAAATAAAAGAAACTTGCTAATTTAAGCAATGTGAGACAAGTAAGACATTTTATAAAAGTTAACCTTTTTATTTGAAGTTTTGAAAATGTTATGAAGACTAAAGTTTATATAAAGTTATATAATTGTCTGAGAATGATATATGATGGCTACAAGAATGGTAACTTATCTTGCATCTTTTGTGATATATGTGGAAATATTTATATATATATTTATATTTATTATTTTTAAGCTTATAATAATTTAATTGGGCTAAAAAATATCTATTTTAAAGCTTTTTTTTTCTGTTTACTTCAAGTTATTAATCACAATATAGATTTCTTATTTTTTTTATTATTAAATATTTACATGTTTATTTTTAAAACTTATGCTACTAAGTTTTAATAGTCAACGCTTGCATTTCAAAAGAAAAAAAAACATATTGTAATAGTCAACGGTTGTGTATAATTATTATAATCTGGATCTATTGTGGTTTTGATTCAATTCAATGCACAGTCAAACATCATAAGGTTATAACATATACTAACTAATATTAGATTCGATTCGGCTTGAACTCGCTTATTTTAAGATGAATCTGCAAGGCTCGAGGTATAGAGATCGCACTGCCGAGTTTACTAGCATAGCTGAGAGGCTAAGAAAATGTCCACCACCGCTAAATAGATCGCGATCAATGGTTTCTAGCATAGTTGAGAAGATGCTAAGAAAATCTCTGTCATTGCGATCAAAGGCTGCATTGCAGACGGAATTCAACAAAAGAGCTTCGAAAATTGCATTTGGAATAAATCGGACGTCGCAGAAGCTAGCCAAACTTGCAAAATGTGAGTTCATAAAGTAACATTTTAGTATGCATTGTTGATTAATAATATTCTTGTGATAGTTGTTTAGCAGAATAAGTGGCAAGATATTTGCAGTGGATCATGCAACTATGCAAGTGTTGGAAATTAAATACATATGTTCTACTATAATCATCTAAGTGTCATATATGAATGCACAAACTTTACTTGACTTTAAAATCTCAGGGCCGGCCCAGACGACCAGACCCCACACAGGGCTCGGCCGGCGTGTAGCCCACGGTCTCGGTAAGTGTCGAATTTTTTTTGATACATTTTTAACTTTAATTGTGAACTGGGCTAAAAATGGTTGATAAGAAACAAATAAAGGTAAGGGCCCATTTATATTAAAACAGGTCCATTAAACATTAAACAATCTAATAACATGTTATTCGGTCCGAGCCTAGTAATGAAGTAAATCAATAATGGACTTGTAGACAACCTAACTACGTGGCCGGGGCCTAGCAATTAAGGTTTATCAGTATTACAATTTTCGTTGATATTTTGGGAAAAAAGTTTATGTAAAGACCATTTTTTATTAATAGTCTTTGGGCACTTGAAATCTCGGAAACGGCCCTGCATAGTCTTTCTTCAAAAGATTCTGTTAACCGGTTTGCACACCAACGTCCCGTAGCTAACAAATCAACTTCTAGTGCTTCAACTTCACAACCTCTTTCGGTTAATAATAACTCATCAAATTCATCTCTATTATTTCCCAGGTAAATTCAGATAACTTTGGATTTATTTAGTATGACCCTTTGACTTTGTTGTTGACTTTAAGCAGGCAAATGAAGAATCTCAACCTTTATTACAACCACAACAAAGTCAAAGTCAACAGCTGCAACAGATGGTTCCGCTACTAGATAGTTGCATGCAGAGCCGAGCAGAGGCTCTTCACAAAGTTGAGTGAACCATTCACGAATTGGGCTCCACTATTACGCAGTTGGCAACCATAGTTTCTCAGCAAGGAGAACTAGCAATTAGGTTAGTGTCATGTTATAATTAAACCTTGACTTTGACTTTGAACAACTTAATTGGGTTGCCAGGATTGATGAGAACATGGAAGATACTCTAGCAAATGTACAAGGTGCACAATGGCAACTAATGAGGTATCTCAATTGTATATCATCCAATAGGTGGCTTATCATAAAAATAATTTTTTGTATTCCTTATGACTGTCTTGTTTTTCATAGTCTGATTAATAATTCATATGGATTTTAATGATCAAGCACATAGTTGCAAATCCATTGTTGATGTCACATGCGTCTATTATTGGTCATACCTTTCTTTGTCTTTAACTTCATATTCATAATCTTTTGTTGTTAAAATTTGAATGTGTTAACTTGATTTTCTTAACGTGCGTATAGTTACCCAAAACTTGTATCGTATTCATATATAGGTCGTATCACGTACATTTCATATAGCTGAAACGTATTTAAAATGCCACGCCATTTTGAAATTTATGTCAGATATTAAATTACTATTTTCAGTTATCGTTAAATAGTATCTTTCTTTCTTATTTTATGCTATGCAGTATAAACAATATACATACTTTTTATTTAATGACTTTATATTAAAGATGGGTATGTGATGGGTTTTTTCATCTAGAAAAGAAAAACCTTAAGCGCCCAAGAAACCCCCAAAGGCCCAAACGTCCAAGTCGCTCGAGTTCGAAGTACAGTCCCCAACCCTCACTTGACAACACAAAAATATATAATAACGGCCCATTTTAAGGAAAAAATAATAAAACTTGTATTTTGAGAAAATATGCAATTTTATGGGTTTAGCGACGGGTTAAAGTGTATAAAGAGAATCAACGTAATCACACAAAGTTACGCTTTCATTTTAAATATCAAAACGTATGCAATGTGTCAATAATTAAAGAAAAATACAACATATGAAAGAGAGAAGAAAACAAGAAATTAAAATATGACATTATAAACATAATATAAAACCATGTAAGGTGAAATTTATTGGGGAGGCTAGGAACAAGATGGGTTCAAACTCGGGTAGCGCAAAGAAAAAAACCTAAAAATAACTTTGATGAATTGCTCATCTATTCTTTGACGGCTTGTACATTATTACGCACAACTTTAACTTTTACATTATCACACACAACTTCACCGTGTACATTATCACGTACAACTTCAATTTGTACATTATCACGCATAGCTTCGTTTTGAACGAAACTTAAACCGAAATATAGATAAAAATAAACACATCACAACCATATATTCAAAGTTTTAAAAACTTCATATAAGTAAAAAACAGGGGGGGGGGGGGTACGAGTGAGACGTTTTTTGCAAAGTTGTTAGACATAAAATATTTAAAAAGAAGTATTTAAAAGTATAGGGTTTAAATGACAAGTCTAGTTAACTATGCGGGACATGTAACTCGGTAACTTCATTAAAAATCATTGTGTTGCTTAAAAATATCAGGCTTATATGTCTTGCATATTGAAGTTAACCTTTATAAATTATAAATGTACATGCTAAATTGATGCAATATTTTTAGACTAATAAAATTATTTAATTACGACAAAAATTTATATCATGTGTGAGTGTGACATTATCGATTTCACTTTGTATAACAAAAAAAACACATAATAGGAGAGAGTATTTGTTTCAAAAAAGCAAACACCCATTATAATTATAAGTTTATAACTAAGAATCATAAAACTGTATCAAATCCCAATCAAAATCTCCATAAATAAAGGTGATTATTTAGTTCATGTTTGATGTTATGATTTACAACATAGAGTAGCTATTTGTTTCCATTTTTGTTATGGGGTAATGTTGTTTTTGTTGTTTAGATTTATGCTGGATACACGCACGCTACATTTCGATTATACCTTTCATGTACACACATTCCATGTTTGGAATCAAATGTCTCTCTATAAGCATCATGTTTACATCTCACCCTCCTGATCATACCCTATTAATAGCTTTGTTATGTAACATACTAATTTATATGTTATATTTTAGTATAATTATTGGGAATTACCCGAATCTCATAAACACATATTGCACGTGTTTATTTTATACAATACTAGCTATGATTATCATTTACACACTATACATATGTTTACATGATTTATTACAATTATCTACCTAAGAGTCGTTAGTAACATGCCTCTTACCACTTAAACATATGTCGGTAACCCTTTAATTAGATCATCTTCAATGGTGGCCTCACAAACATCCGCTCTCTCCATCATGCCGACTCACAACTCGTCCTATCCTACTCATGTCTCCTTTTATTTCAAGAATTCAGGTGAATTCCTCTTCTCCCCCGTCACACTCCTCATCGATGTTCCCTTAGTTCCCGACACTTCCTCTTTTCTCTACATCAACACCGCATCTTTTTCTATCATTCCCACAAGCTCATAAATGCAAACAAATTCCATCCATTATAGACGCTCTTAAGGCAAGATGAGTGGTCACTCAAGGTACCCCAATCCCTACTCAAGTACTATACCTGTTTTATGTTTACGAAATACGCTCCTCTTGCCCTCCGATTGGGCCACTTGGCGACCCCTTAGTGGTCACTTTAATTTTTTTTTATTGTTTATGTTTTTGTTTTTTCGTTCCGGTAACATAACGAAAATAACGTAGCTCAATTGAATGCGAATTTGGTTTTTTCTTTTAGTTCCAGTATCGTAACAAACATGAAGTTTGCTAACGGAATTCACGTAGACTCACTGTGTTTTGTTTTAGTTCCAGGGCGGTAACGAAACAACCAAATGTCAAATTTATTTTTTATTTAGTTCTAATTACAGTAACAAACGCGACAGAGACCAACCGTATTTGAGTAGACTCGCCACCTCAACACCCGATATTGACAACGCTCAGGTTTTACCAATGCCCGAGTTTTACTAATCATTGTCGCCCCATTAGTCAACCTTAATTTTTTATACTTTTTTGTTTTAGTTCCGATATATAATTCACGTAATCAAAACCAAAGAAATTCGCGTCGACTTGTCGTCTTAATAACCGAGACCGTCAATGCTTGGGTTTTACCGATACTAACGTGCCAGGCGACACACTAGCATAGTATAAAAAGATATTTATGTTCCGTAATCATCATCATGATAATAATAACATTGATCTAATAAAAATGGACGGTCCAGATTATTAACTCCAAAACATAAAAAAACTACAAAAAGCTTCATCTTAATATACACTCTGTCACAGAACAGAGCCACCACCTGATCGTCATCGGAACCCTAATTAACCGTCAAATTCCGATCTCCGTCATCTTCTACCGTTAGTAAGTCTCTTCCTCACACATATCTCAATCAATCATCAATTCCGTTTCATTTTCACCAATCCGTTACCGTCAGTTTTCATCAATTTCGTTCAATTTCACACCCAACGGTTTCCGATCCATAATTCATCCCGTCAGAGTTTCATTAGTCGTTTAAAATCAACAAATCTTTTATCATTTCATTGATTATTATTATTATTATTATTATTATTGTTATTATCCATTGCATCTGTTGTTGCATAACCTAATTACTCGTTTCGGAATTTAGGTTTTGTTCGTAGGTGTAGGTGTGTATTCGTTGTTATTATACACACACACACAGATTTTATCATAACAAAACCCTAGGTTATTGTAAACACTGCTGGTGGAGGTCTGGTGTGAAGGTTGGGATTGAAAATGGTTGGAGGTGGAATGCGAAAGGATGATCCGATAGCGATTAACAGTACGAATGTGTTTGCTGCACTTGGGAGCTTGAAGAAGAAGAAGAAGTCGGAGAGTTCGTCGAAGAAGGGGAAGAAGAAGGAGGTGGAGAAGGAGAGTAAGGTGGAGAAGGAGGAGCAAGTGTTTTGGGCTCCTGCGCCGTTAACGGTGAAGTCGTGGGCGGATGTTGATGATGAGGATGATGATGATTATTATGCGACGACGGCTCCGCCCCCAATTTGGGGTGCGGGAGCGGGAATGCAGCAGGAGAAAGTGAAAGGAAATGAGACTCCGGTTGAGGTGAGACTTTAGAGATTTTTAGTTTTATGATATTATTTGCTAATATGGTTTTCTATGAGTAAGCAGTTATGATCTATTACTATGATAATCGGTTGTGGGTCGGGATATGGTGTTTAGATCTTGAAAATGTAATAAGTTTTTGCTAATTTCTGATTATTCTAGCTTTAGCAAGTGATATATAGGACATAACTCATTTATCATTAGTTAGATAATCATAATCAGAAATAGGTTACTCAAAGAATGATTATGGCAGATTTAGTTCACAATAGTCATGCAATAACTCTCAAAATTGTTCATGAAAGAGTGGTTTAAATGTTCTTTTTTTTGCTTATGCTACAATAAAGTATGAAAACGTAATGTGCAATTCCTATCATTATTATTTATCGTGTAAGAAGATTTTTAAGATATGTGAGATTACTTGCAATGTATAGTTTTATTATTTGTTAGTTTTAGGGCACAAAAACAGTCTTTGTTTTCTGAGCTACCACAATATTTTTTTTTTCCGTTTTTCGCACGCGTTATATTTAGTTTCTAATTCAAGTATTCCTTATTAGCGGATATTTGCATTGCTTTGTACTTTTGTAGTTTACATAACTTCCAAGTTAAATGGTCTTTTGTTGTTATCATTTATTTCGTAGTATTTACATAAATAATCTTTATGTATTGTTTGATTTATGATATTATCTTTTTTGCTAAATCTGTAAATCAATGAGCAGGATTATAATTAAAAGTTGCACTAGTTTTTCAGATTTTAGGTTTTACCAAATATGCTGTTCTTTTATTGTCCGAAGGTTATTATAACTACTGTATTGGGGTACATGTAGCCACTGAAAACAACGTTCCATTTTTTTCCGGTTCATAAAGCATTTTCTAAAACTATCATGAGAAATTGTACTCTGTGTTACATCACAAGTGCATAAAGTTGTATATATTTCATATCAATTTTGGTAAAGTTTTAAATCACTGGCTTTTATGGAATTTTTTTCATCTTTACAAAAGTACATGTTGGTCCACAAGCTTTACAACTTTTACATGTTTTTTGAAGTTAGTTTTTTTTCTTTTTCGTTGGAAAATGCCACAAGTTTCTCAGCAGTCTTATGAATTACAAATAGGGTTGTGCAATTTGAAATAGAAAGATTAGAAAGGAAAGTGAAGAATCCGATTTTTTGTTAGTCACTAATCTTATTCACAGGAAATTAGTAAGGTTTCCAATTTGTAGATGTAGATTGGAATTGATATTGGTTTCTGTTAACAGCGATTTACATACAGTTGTTCACTTCTCATTAGTGGAATAATGTTTTTATTGGATAGTTATATGATTTGCTAAAAAACGAAACGAGTCTATATAACGGCTAACAAATTTAAACTTTTTTGGTTTGGAAATAAAAAAGATAATCTTTGAAGTTTGTTCTGATATACAAGATCTTATGTTCAACAGATACTGTGCAAATAAATTTTCTTTTGTTGAGGTTTTGTTTATTATTTTCCTTTCAGGAAAGTGAAAGTGAAGATGAAGGTCTTGATGAAATTGATGATGATAATGATGAAGAGCATGACCATGAACCCGAAAAGGAAACAGTTATTGAAAAGCCCACTGAAAAAGAGGCTGTTGTGCCTAAAGACAATGACAGGCAGCTGTCAAAGAAGGAACTTAAGAAGAAAGAACTTGCTGAACTTGAAGCAGTGCTTGCAGAATTAGGGTTAGCTGAAAACAGTGGCCAAGAAGATTCTCGTGGTAAAGAATTTTTCATATATAATTTTAAAAATTGATTACAAGGAAACTTAATTATCCTCAACGTTACATTTTATCACCGATTTTAGCCACCAAGTTTCATTCATTACTCATTGTAGATTTGGCAAACGTCTGCAGATCACTTTTTCGCTGACTTTAAACATTCTCATGTCATTCTAGTGTATGTATGTCAAGTGACCCACGTGACATGTGATTCTGTTGTTAATAATTTTATTAAATATAAGTTGGAAGAAATTAGTTTGCTTCACACTTCTAACTTATTAATTTTCTCCACAAGCATTATTTTTCGTATTTTATTCGTCACTCTAGTGTGCGCAAGTAGATGCCATGTGGAACATGTTACACGTGATTTGGTGTTTAATAATTGTTTTTAAATACAAATCAGAAGAAAATAATTTGTTTCGCATTTTGTAATTTACTCATTGGTTTTTTTCCACAAGCGTTCTTTTTTCATATTTGGCATGCTGACATGGCATAACCAGTGCCACAACAGCAATATATATAGGTAAATAGGTTGCTGACATAGGTAATACATTGTAAGTTGATCAGTATCTATATATTGCGGTTTGCCTAAAATTGAAACCTAAACTAATAGCGATTTCAAGTTTGAAAAGTTAAGTTTAAAAAAGACTCTAATAACCATTTATTCTTAAAAAATCTATTGAGAATACAATTTTTTTAATCTAGTTTTCCGTTACTTTACTTTATACGCAAGTTATCTCCATATCTTCATGCATTTTTTTCTCAGGTGGTACCCAAGAGAAGACTGAAAACAAAAATGGAGAGGCCGATAAGAAAGACAAAACCGTGTCAGGCGGCGAGAGCAAGACTGCCAAAAAGAAAAAGAAGAAAGACAAGTCTTCGAAGGATACCAAAGAACAACAGGTCTTGAATGGGCCTGATATCGGGAATTCAGCATCTGAAGCTGCCGGATCAGAGAAGGCTGAAGGGTTATCCGGAATTGATGTGAAAGAGAAGTTGAAGAAGGTGGCTGCTGCTAAAAAGAAGAAGGGTAACAAAGAAGTGGATGCTGCGGCCAGAGCTGCCGCCAGTGAAGCTGCGGCAAGGAGTGCCAGGTTGGTGGCTGCTAAGAAGAAGGAGAAGAGTCACTACAACCAGCAGCCGGTGCGGTAAGGTAAGTATGCATGGATGGCCCGCGTGCTTGTCTGTCGAGTGAACAATAAACTACCGAATCTTTGTTTTTTATTTTGAGATGCTGTTTTTTGCATAGCAATATTTGAAGTTTTACTTTAAAGATTACTAGAAACTTAGAGGTTTTCGCGTACTTTATTTGGTAGTTTGAACTTTAAACATTTCTCCATCTGTAGAGAGTAAAAGTTAAACCTTTTATGATGTTGTTAAGTCTTGTTTTTTGGTTCATGATTTTGTGGTGATGATGGGGTTGTTAATGATGGCTGTTAGTGGTTGATTGGTTGATAGAATCACTCTTAATACCAGTCATTTACTCATTTTTACACCATAACTTTTTACTTTTATAAGTTTTGGACTTATGGTCATAATAAAGTTTAATGGCAAACATGAAGCTTCAAATTTTAAGCTTGAAATTTTCGTTTGAATTATATGTAATACATATGTTTAACTGATAGGCGAGTTAAACAATAAAGAAAAGGAGATTTGACACTTGAAATTATGCAGTTAATCTCACTAATTGCGAACCTATTGGTACTCTTGAAAGCTTAAAAGCTACCTATGCTTCTCATTAATTGCGAAGCTATTGGTAGTCTTGAAAGCTTAAAAGGTACCTATGCTTATGATTCGGCTATAATTATTGGTTGAGGCTTAAAAGCTTAAACTATTTTTAGGGGCTTTTTCATAATTCGGCTCGTAAAAGTAAAAATATGATTTGTGAATACAAAGAGAAATAAAGCGATGCATAATAGTAAATGATACGATCTGAATATAACTTATCTATTTATTTGGTATATTTTTATGTAACATTTTGTTAGATTTGTTAGTTTTGTTTAAATTTCAAATGGGTATCGGATGATATCAACACTGGTGATGTCTATCTGTTAGCTACTATTTTTTTATGTAATTTTTTGTTAAGATCAATCATAATTAAGTTTGTTTTCTCTTCTCTTCGTATGTTGTTGGGAGATTTGGTTTGTCTCGAATAAAACCGTATTATTATTTATGTACGACAAATGTGTCCTTGTAGGTTAATGAAAAAAATATCTATATACAACCGTTCACGTTAATGGTGTTTAATATCTAACTCATCTAAACTAGCAATGTACTTGTTGAGTTGGTTAGGTCACTATAGTTAGTAGGAGATATAGTCAATACACCGTATGTAAATGTACAAATTTACTTGTATTGGCACGCTAACGTCTAATACCCCCAGAGTCCCAACTAGCAATGCTTTTATACTTTAGTATATGTCACTATAGCGGAATAAATTCATATGTATGATTGTCACTAGCAACCAACCGATAACTGAAACTGTTATTATGCGTCTAGTGTTTCAACTTGTCCACCACCCTTGTTCCAGCTATTTACTGATTTAGGATAGTCTTAGTGTGGAAAATAACTAAATACCTTACCTTATTTAATTCGACTTCCGGGTCTATAATCTCTTCTAAACATAACTAATCTACTTCTAATTTTGACAATAAAATTATTTTTTCGTATTTTCCTACAATAGTAAAATTTGTTAGTTTTTAACTCTTATTTTGTTAAATTAAAAAAATAGCGTGTTACGTGATCAACGCTGTATGTGTTGTCTATTTGCATTGTACAAATACCTATACCTATCTAGTCACTATATACAAAAGGTATATACGGAGCAACAATTTTTGGTGCCGCAAGCTTCATATTGGTCCATTTGCGGCACCCGGTCGACTTAGTTTTAATTTTTTTTTCAAATCAAATTCGTGATGACACACCACCGTAACGCTCAAGTTTTACCAACGCCCATGTGTTACTGATGTAACGAACACAACCTATACCAATTGAATTCGCGTTAACTCGTCGTTGCAACGCTCATGTTTTACCATAATGCTCGAGTTTTACCGACGACGCTAAGGATTACCAACCAAATTAACGTCGTTTTAAATATTTTAACCTCTTTGTATGTTTACATATGTTAATAATTTAACGAAATTATTTCTTTTAATTCTGATACCGTAAGTGGTCACTCACGAGGGAGGCATATCGAGGAATAGCTCAGTCACAGGCAAACACAATACTCGCACACGACTGTCAATCCACCACACCAACACCAGCAGCAGCAGCAACTAATTGTCTTCATTTCCCCCAATTCTCTCTCTCATCCGATCAAACCCTAAATCCTTATATTATTATTATTCACCAATTCCAATCCGTCATCATCATCATCATCATATCAATCCCTCAACTGATCCACTATCTTCACTAATTCATCAATCATCAATCAATCAATTACACACGTTATTCTTCCGATCGAGTTACTGTTTACTTCCTCAACACAATTCCGATTCATCCTTCAGTAATCACCGTTTTCATCTCCATTTTAATATCCTCTAGGGTTAGTTCGTACTCAAACTAGTTACAGTAGTTATTATCAGTCAATCATCACCGATTTCCAATGGATTCATTCAGTTTTATACTAATTCATTGATATATTAAGTTTTAACTGCTCCTAGACTTTCATTTATGCTCCCTAGGGTTTAAACTGGGTGCTAATCACTCTCGCCACAGACCGTCGGCCACTCCGGCTGCCGCCGGAACCGGAATATGGTCATTTCTTAGACCTAACCCTCCCAAACCTTACTCTCTTCAATACCTACCTCAAATGGACTTCGTTTTCCGTCACACGTCCGATCACAACCACACGCATAATCACCATCCGCCACCGGAGACGTCGACTAGCCCGACGTCTCCTGCCACGCAAGTTACGCAACCGAATTTACATTTACAACCGGTGGAAGAGCCGGAGTATCTCGCGAGGTATTTAGTTGTTAAGCACTCGTGGCGCGGGCGGTACAAGCGGATACTGTGTATTTCGAATAGTGCGATTACGACGTTGGACCCTGCGACGTTGTCGGTCACGAATTCGTATGATGTTGGTAGTGATTTCGAAGGGGCGTTGCCGATACTAGGGAAGGATGAGAGTGTGTTGGAGTTTAATGTGAATGTGAGGACGGATGGGCGTGGGAAGTTTAAGGGGACGAAGTTGTCGTCTAGGTATAGAGCGAGTATATTGACGGAGTTGCATAGGATAAGGTGGAGTAGAATTGGTACTGTTGCGGAGTTTCAGGTGCTTCATCTCCGGAGAAAGAATGTTGAGTGGGTCCCTTTTGTAAGTTTTACTTGATGATTCTTGAATACTTGGTTATTATTTGGTGAAATGTATTACTTGTGCTAATTATAGTAATGTTCTTGCTAGTACACGGTGATTCTAAATTCATTTGTAGATAATTATTTGTTACGGACTTACAGTATTAATCTCATATTAAAGCATAACTACTAGACAGACAGTTAAGACAGTGTGCATTATGTTTTGAATCTCCCTTTACTTGCTACTTATATGTATTGTAAAGATAATTTGAGATGAATGCATATACCTCGAACACATGTAGCAAACTACAGTTATAAACAAGTTCAAATTCTGCATATTTTTTATATTGTTATTGAGTTCAAGAAATGAAGTTACATTTAAGAGAAACATGTTTTATTGCCAATTAGACGCTAATGATTTGAACTACCAAAAGACCTTCTGGTGATACTGGTTTTACCATCCTGCAACATATAACTTGAAAAAGTTTAATTAAACAAAAAAAATGAACAGCATAGGATATATAATTTTCTATATAAGGTTAACAATTCAGCATGTGTTCATATTGTTAGAACTATTCTTGATGGTTGCATTCATTTGCATCAACAGAAACTGAAAGTGACATATGTTGGAGTTGAACTTGTTGATCTAAAATCTGGGGATTTAAGGTGGTGTTTGGATTTTAGAGACATGAGTTCCCCTGCTATTATTCTTCTTTCGGATGCTTTTGGGAGGAAAAATAACGAGCCTGGAGGTTTTGTTCTCTGTCCACTTTATGGAAGAAAATCTAAAGCTTTTCAAGCTGCTCCAGGCGCTTCAAATGCTGCCATTGTAGCAAATTTGGTACAGATTTTCACATCTGTATTTTCTAGTTACTGTTCTTGGATTGTCAAGTTGACCCTTTTTTAATGTTGACCAGACAAAAACCGCAAAGTCAACAGTTGGGGTATCACTATCAGTTGAAAGTTCCCAAACTCTCACTGTACACGACTATCTACAAAGAAGGGGTACGTTAATGAACTTTACACTGTTTGTATACAGTTTTGTGTATGGTAGTGTATATTCAATTTAATTTGTTTTTGTGTAAACTGCAGCTAAAGATGGTGTAGGAGCAGAAGAAACTCCTTGTGGCGGTTGGTCTGTGATGAGATTAAGAACAGCTGCTCATGGGACACTTGGTGCACCAGGATTTGGTTTGATAGTTGGACCAAAAGGTGGACTTGGAGAACAAGGTGATGCTGTACCTCGCCAACTTATTCTAACAAAGATCTCACTTGTTGAGAGACGCCCAGAGAACTATGAGGTAAGCTGGTGTTTTATGATTTTTTTACAAACCTTACATATTGTTTGTATCAATGATACTTTTTACACATGTTAATTTATAAATTTTGTGATATGCTGAATGTTGCAGGCTGTTATAGTCCGTCCTTTATCTGCAGTAAGTGCACTTGTTCGATTTGCTGAGGAACCACAGATGTTTGCCATTGAATTCAATGACGGATGTCCAGTTCATGTAAGCATTTTCATTCAAGAATCGTGTTATCTTTTGCAAGATCTTTTTTCAGATATATATATTTTTTGTTTCAGGTATATTCTAGTACATCTAGAGATGGGTTACTTGCAGCAGTTCGGGATATGATACAAACAGAGGTATGACTTTGTGTCATTGTAATGTTTTTAAACAAGTACCAAAGTTGTTAACCACCTTACTATATTTTAATCTGTCCCAAAATATTTGTCCACTTCTAAATCAATAGGTATAGTTTGATTAAGTTTGCAATATTACCCCTGATTAAAGTTACTATCACAATATTCAAAGAAGATATCTAATACTTTGTCAAAGGGTGAAACTGTCATTGTGTTAAATATAGGTTGTAATACTCATGTTCCCTTTTAAATGTGTGTTTTTGTCTACTACATCCTTTGAAATTTGTAATAATCAGATAAAATTGACCAAAGTGAAATTTTTTTGTGTGAAAAAGTGCGACTTAATAGGTGCAATAATCAGTTAAAAAACATACCAAGTTAACACGAAAAGGTAGAATCACGTTTTTCTTTTTTTGATTATTTAAACATGCTTTTATGTGGAATACTTTATACAGGGCCAATGTTCAGTGCCTGTGCTGCCCAGGCTTACTCTACCAGGTCATCCAATCGATCCGCCATGTGGCAGAGCACACTTGCAACTTCAACAAGTCCCTGGTGCACTACAACGCTCTACAGCCGACATGGAAACAGCCACCATGCATTTAAAACACTTGGCTGCAGCTGCCAAAGACGCGGTGGCAGAAGGCGGTTCAATACCCGGATCACGTGCTAAACTTTGGCGCAGAATACGAGAATTTAACGCATGTATTCCATATGTTGGAGTACCTCCCAATATTGAAGTTCCTGAAGTAACATTAATGGCGTTAATCACAATGCTTCCAGCTGTTCCAAATCTCCCACCAGATTCTCCACCACTGCCGCCACCTTCTCCTAAAGCAGCTGCCACTGTTACAGGGTTTATCGCCTGTTTAAGAAGATTGTTAGCATCAAGAACTGCCACCTCACACGTGATGTCATTTCCCGCAGCTGTTGGGAGGATTATGGGTTTGTTAAGAAATGGTTCCGAGGGTGTGGCAGCTGAAGCAATGGAACTTATTGCGGTTCTTATTGGAGGTGGGCCAGGTGATAACAACTTATTAACAGACTCAAAAGGTGATTACCATGCTACAATCATGCACACGAAATCAGTATTATTTGCTCATCAGGGTAATCTTGTAATTTTGGTAAACCGATTGAAATCGATGTCTGTTTCGCCATTATTATCCATGACGATTGTGGAAGTTTTGGAGGCAATGATATGCGACCCACATGGTGAAACCACACAATATACTGTGTTTGTCGAGCTGTTACGCCTGGTGGCGGGGTTGAGGCGGAGGTTATTTGCGCTGTTCGGACACCCTGCTGAAAGTGTGAGGGAAACTGTGGCGGTTATTATGCGGACAATCGCGGAAGAAGATGCTATTGCAGCAGAGTCCATGCGGGATGCTGCTTTACGTGACGGTGCGTTATTAAGACATTTATTGAGTGCTCTTTTTCTTCCTGCTGGTGAAAGACGGGAAGTTAGTCGCCAGCTTGTTGGGCTTTGGGCCGATTCATATGAACCCGCTCTTGATTTACTATCGAGAGTATTGCCACCTGGGCTGGTGGCTTATTTACACACACGTTCAGAGGATGTTATTGAAGATAATCCTAATCAAGAAGGATCATTTATGAGTAGTAGAAGAAGGCGTTTACTTCAACAACGAAGGAGTCACACAATGAAGGGTGTAACTTTACCTCCTAACTATGATGTCGGCGATCAATCTGCTCAACCCATTCAGCCCGCTCAACCGTCAGCAGTATACACAGGTGAGAATTTGTCAAGTGAACTGCCGGTTGATTATTCTGCTGGGGTAGCTTCACCTCCTGCACCGTCTGTGGGTGATAACGGGTTGATTGAACCGGATGCTACAAATGCTATTGATTTTGATGGGACTTTGAGCACTGAAGTTATTGCACCGGCTCAGGTTGTTATAGAGAATACACCGGTTGGGTCTGGGAGATTGCTGTTAAACTGGCCCGAATTTTGGCGGGCTTTTAGTCTTGATCATAACCGTGCTGATCTGATTTGGAATGAACGGACCCGACAGGAATTGAGAGGTGCGTTACAGGCAGAGGTTCATAAACTTGATGTTGAAAAAGAGCGAACTGAAGATATCGTTCCCGGAAGTCAACCAACTGGTCAAGAAAGTCTCCCTCAAATATCTTGGAATTACACTGAGTTTTCAGTCAGGTACCCGAGCTTATCTAAAGAAGTATGTGTGGGTCAATATTATCTACGGTTGCTGCTTGAGAGTGGGACCAATGGGAGGGCGGAAAAGTTTCCTTTGCGGGACCCGGTTGCTTTTTTCCGGGCTCTCTATCATCGATTTTTGTGTGATGCGGATATGGGTCTTACGGTTGATGGTGCGGTTCCTGATGAAATGGGGAATTCTGATGATTGGTGTGATATGGGAAGGCTAGATGGGTTTGGTGGTGGTGCTGGGTTTTCAGTTAGAGAGCTTTGTGCTAGAGCCATGGCTATTGTGTATGAGCAACATCATAATATTATAGGCCCATTTGAAGGTACGGCCCACATTACAGTTCTTTTGGATAGAACTGATGATAGAGCATTGAGGCATCGTTTGCTGTTGCTTCTCAAGGTGATTTTACTTCTTTACCCCTGTAACAACCTTGTCCTCAGAAAACAAAAGAATGAAGGATATCTTTTTGCTGTTCTATCAAAGTTGATGAGCTTACTAAAGCAAAGTTTAATCTCTTTTCAGGTTTTAATGAAGGTGCTATCGAATGTGGAGGCTTGTGTTTTGGTTGGAGGGTGTGTTCTTTCAGTTGATTTACTGACAACTGTTCATGAAGTTACAGAAAGAACAGTTATTCCTTTGCAATCTAATTTGATAGCTGCTTCCGCTTTCATGGAACCATTGAAGGAATGGTTATATATTGACAAGGATGGAGCACAAGCGGGCCCGGTGGAGAAAGATGCTATCAGAAGATTTTGGTCAAAGAAAAGTATTGACTGGACTACAAAGTGTTGGTCTTCTGGAATGTCTGACTGGAAAAGGTTGCGTGATATCCGTGAACTTCGTTGGGCTCTGGCAGGCAGGGTTCCTGTCCTCACTTCTCCCCAGGTACATTATATGCTAAATAAATTTAAGACAATTGTAAAGTCTAAGGAGATTATACATCATTTTGAGGTGTTAATTATGAGACAGTACATTGTCTACGGCGATATAAATGGAGTCAAACGCTAATCATCAAATGACTGTGATTGTAAAATTTATAAATTCTATGATTTTTATACTTTAAAATTAACTCTAACTACAAAGACACTCAGTTGAATAGTTGTCCTTGATGAGTGTGATAAAGTAACATATCAAATTTTTAAGAAACTTAAAAAAGAGGTTGTATATGTTTAAAGAATTAAAAACAATTTGGCATATTTGTTTTCGCACAAAGTAAATGTCAAAGTTGATTTGGTTTTAAAGGGAGCTAGCATTTAACTTAATAAATGATCAAAATGGTTTATTCTTGCTTTTTTAACCTGCAGTTATGATTTTGTATCAATATCTCTTTTTATATTTTAACTTTGTTGATTGTATCTGATGTTTTCCTTTTAATAGTTTTTATTTTGAAATGGTCATTTATTTGTTCCAGGTAGGTGAGGCAGCATTGTCCATATTACACAGTATGGTATCTGCACATTCAGATATAGATGATGCAGGAGAAATTGTTACCCCGACACCTAGAGTCAAACGGATCTTATCAAGTCCACGTTGTCTTCCCCATATTGCACAGGTGCTCTCTTTAGCTCATTTTTTTGTGTTATTTCTTCAAATGAATGTAAACAGGTATATGATATCTTTTACTGTAATATAGGCTATTCTTTCTGGAGAACCAGCTATTGTGGAGGTTTCTGCTGCTTTAATTAAGGCTGTTGTTACCAGAAACCCAAAAGCAATGATAAGACTGTATAGTAGTGGTGTATTTTATTTTGCTTTAGCATACCCTGGATCAAACCTCCTTACAATTGCTCAACTGTTTGCTGCCACTCACGTCCATCAAGCTTTTCATGGCGGTGAAGAGGCAGCAGTTTCTTCATCTTTGCCTTTAGCAAAACGGAGTGTGCTTGGTGGGCTTTTACCCGAGTCTTTACTTTATGTTCTGGAACGTAGTGGTCCCACTGCATTTGCTGCAGCCATGGTTTCTGATTCTGACACTCCTGAGATTATATGGACCCACAAAATGCGTGCAGACAATCTTATTCATCAGGTACCTTTAAACTTACTATTATCTGATATTGAATTCTTTGAATCAGATAATTAGTTGTAGTAAAACATTAGGTATAAAGTAGTGTTTTGATGTGCTTATGCAGTTATGCGGTTTGAAGCTGTGAAAATAAGATATTTTAGATGTTTGAATGTCTTAACAGTTTTGTTTCTCAAGAAAATAATAATTTTACTTCTGACATATGCTTAGTCGCACATCTTTAGGGGCTATCTGGATGTTTGTTTTAAAGTGATTATATGATAATGAATAATCAAAATTTGGTAATTGGTTGTAATTAAGTATGTGGTGGAAAAAAGTGTGTTTATGTGCTTATGCTTCCAGGTTGTAATAATCAGATTACAAGATGTTTTAATGTTGCACAAATTTGGGTTAAGAATTTAATAGGTGAATTTGAAAATATTATAGAAAGATGGTTTTGTGAAAGGGGAATCCAATTGGCTTAAAAAGGGATAAATAAACAGAGCTGTTTTATTGTTATGTTTTTTGTGGCTTATATGAAACTTACAGTCATAGAACTATAGAAGTATTCATATATCCAATCATTATAAAACTCATTATTACGAGTTCTAGTTGCATTAACCTAATAGTCAGTCCCAAAAACATCCTAACACCTATTATCATTTTACATCCAGGTTTTGCAGCATCTTGGTGATTTTCCCCAAAAATTATCCCAACACTGTCATTGTTTATATGATTATGCTCCTATGCCACCTGTCACATATCCTGCACTTCGAGATGAAATGTGGTGCCACCGATATTACCTTAGGAACTTATGTGATGAAATCCAGTTTCCCAATTGGCCAATTGTTGAACATGTTGAGTTCTTACAATCTTTGCTTGTAATGTGGCGTGAGGAATTAACACGAAAACCTATGGATCTTTCTGAAGAAGAAGCTTGTAAAATATTACAGATTTCCTTGAGTGATATTACAAAAGATGACGCTAATAATAATCATTCCAATGGGAATTCAGAGGATAATTATAGCTTATCAAAACGAATCGAGAATATCGATGAAGAAAAACTTAAAAGACAGTATAGAAAACTTGCAATGAAATATCATCCAGACAAAAATCCTCAAGGGAGGGAGAAATTTCTTGCAGTTCAGAAAGCATATGAACGTTTACAGGTAAAATACTTGGTTTCTGATTCAGTGGTTTTGCAGTCAATATGCATTTACAATAGGAAAAAGAAAGTAAATAATGGACAAAAGTTCTAGTGGGTCAGCCCAACCCGGTACATTTTACTTATGAATGGGTCAACTCAGGTTATGCTTTTATCTCGTTAAAGTCAAAATGGTTTGAAAGTCATCTGAAGTATACAACCTCATAATTATTAATCCAAACATTGGACTGTTGTGGAAAATGATTTAGTGTTTGTAATCACACATGACTACTTTTTTGTAAAAGGTAAAACATATAGACAGTTCTACCCGGCGCTTATCAACTCGTAAAAAAACCCACGTGTTTTAACCTATGACCCAACCTGCCCGTTTTCCATCTCCAGAAGAAACTCTAAGCACCTTGTGTTCGCGGAGTTAGCATATTGTTATATGTATTTGTTATGGTTCTTTTATAATTTACACCAATTAACTGGAAGTATGTCGATACGATTCTGTACAGGCGATAATGCAAGGTTTGCAAGGCCCACAACCATGGAGGTTACTGCTTTTGCTAAAGGGACAGTGCATTTTATACAGACGTTATGGAGATGTCCTTGAGCCATTCAAATATGCTGGATATCCAATGTTATTAAATGCCGTGACAGTTGATAATGATGACACCAATTTCTTATCCTCTGAACGGGCACCTTTACTTGTTGCAGCCTCAGAGCTCATGTGGCTAACGTAAGTCCCATAAATGCATTACAAAATCTCTTTATTTATATTTATTTTTTAAAAAATGTATGTGAAGGCCACCCAAGTATACTACTTCTTTCATTAAAGCCGCTTATATATTGAATGTGAATATAATGAAAATGTTTAACACATATATTTTTCCCGTGATTTTCGTTCTGTTTTTTTTGTTAATGAAGTTGTTTTGTGGTTGTAGATGTGTATCATCTTCATTAAATGGTGAAGAACTTGTAAGGGATGGTGGCATAAAGCTTCTTGCAACACTTCTCTCACGGTGCATGTGTGTGGTTCAACCGACAACTCACGGAAATGAGCCATCAACCATTATTGTGACTAACGTGATGCGGACCTTTTCTAGCCTGAGCCAGTTTGAGAGTGCTAGAACCGAGGTGCTTGAGATACCTGGGCTAGTTGAGGACATTGTGCACTGTACTGAACTTGAGCTCGCACCAGCAGCCGTTGATGCAGCCCTTCAAACTATTGCTCATCTTTGTGTCTCTTCTGAGCTACAAAATGCTTTGTTGAAGGCAGGGGTGCTATGGTAAGTCTAGAGTAGTTAAGTCCATTATATGCTGAGGTGGCACTTGATGGTTTTACTCAACACCTTTTGTTCAAAATCCTTATCATCATATATATAATTCGTATCAAACATGAAAGCAAAGTTTGTATGATTTTAATAATAATCTGGTTTTCTATTAAAACAGTTTGGTAGGTTTTGTGTTTTATGCATTAAAAGTTCTCTTTGGGTGACTTTCAACGTGTTCAAGCTTTCTTTTTTACTTCATTATTTTTCCTTTAAAATATCATATTGTCTAATATATTAATTGAGTTACTTCTGTGTCTGTGTTTAGGTATCTGTTACCACTGTTACTTGAATATGATTCAACAGCAGAAGTTCCTGATACCCCAGAGGCACACGGGGTTGGTGCTAGTGTGCAAACTGCTAAAAATTTGCATGCGGTACGAGCTGCTCATGCATTATCAAGAATTAGTGGCGTAGCCCATGAAAGCCCAACACCTTATAACCAAGATGCAGCTGATGCTCTCAAAGCTCTTTTAACTCCTAAACTTGCCAGCATGCTTAAAGACGAGTCACCGAAAGACCTTTTGATAAAATTAAACTCGAATTTGGAGCTTCCTGAGGTAAACTCACTTGTTTGTTTTAATTTGCTGAAAAGCTAAACATACTTTTTATGAGGTGATAACATGTTATAGGTTATTATATGTTAAATTTGTTCTTTTAAAAGCAATTGAGGGTGTATTGTCATTCAACTTGTTTTGGATGAAATTAGTACAAACACCATGTTATGTGTGACTTTATTGAAAAAGTTGAATGATTCGGTGGCTAAAATCCAATAAACTAGTGATAATAACCCTAATTGTAACTAACATCATTTTCTATTTTCATGGTGTAAATAATATGGTGATTGTGACAGATTATTTGGAACTCTTCAACCCGGGCAGAGCTCTTGAAATTTGTTGACCAGAAACGTGCAACCTTAGCACCTGATGGTTCACATAGCTTGAACGATTCACATGCCTTTTTATATGAAGCTTTATCAAAAGAGATCCTGATTGGCAATGTGTATTTAAGGGTTTATAATGATCAGCCCAACTTTGAAGTCAGTGAACCAGAAACTTTTTGTGTTGCCCTTGTGGAATACATATCAAGCATTGTACGCAATCAATTTACTAATACTCAGATCAGTAGCTCAAATCATGACACATCAGAGCTTGAACGCAGTCATGTTGATGCTCAATCATATAATGAAGAGAAAGGTGTAGATGATGCTGTAACATCTGATGGGAACTTAACAGATAAGGAAGAAATGGGTGCGGTTGGGTATCTTCAACTTGGGTTGACTTCTCTTCAGGTTTGACTTCTCTTCTACTTGGGGTTGGTCAACAAGTCAAAACAGTTATTTAATTGCATTCTTTTGTTGCCTTGCAGAACTTGCTAACAAGTGACCCTAATTTGGCATCTGTATTTTCATCAAAAGAAAAGTTATTGCCTCTTTTTGAATGCTTTTCTGTTCCGGTATCTTCTGGAAGCGACATTCCTCAACTATGTTTGAGTGTGCTGTCACGTTTAACAACACATGCTCCTTGTTTGGAGGCTATGGTAGCAGATGGATCTAGTGTTCTTCTTTTACTACAAATGCTTCATTCTGCCCCCAACTGTCGGGAAGGTGTTCTTCATGTTCTTTATGCCTTAGCAGCCACACCAGAACTTGCATGGGCTGCCGCCAAACATGGCGGTGTTGTCTACATTCTTGAACTTCTTCTCCCGCTACATGGTATTTTTTCTTCCTGTTCATTATTATTATTACAATAATAATATGATTTCTTGATAAAACTATTCAGGAGGTTGTATGCATAATGCATTATAGATACACTTTTGAAGTTTTGACTTAATTGTCCAATTTGTTCCCTTTCTGTTTTCATTAAGGGTAAATGCCATAAAAAACCAACATACTTTCTGTTTTTTCTCACAAAAGGTAACAATTTTTTTGCACATTAAAGTCTACATGTTAAATTTGAACAACATTGTGAAACGTCTAGGATAAAAAAAGATAGAAGCCGCACACACAAAAAAAGCATGTAAGCTAAACAACCGGATATATCAGTTCCAAAGTGTTTTAAAAAAGTTTCACACTTTCACAGTTCTGTTCAAATTTTACATGTAGAACTGTAGAAGCACTTTTAACATGCAAAAAGGTGTTGGGGGACTTCTTTGAAAAAAATAGAAAGTCTGCTGGTTTTATTATTATATTTACCCTTTCAATAGTTATATTTCAGACCCATTTGGGATAACGGATCGAAATGTGTTCATGCGAGTACGGGAAGTATTCAGACCCATTTAGTTGGCCTGACTCAAATGCTGTCTGATTCTTTATAGAACTTTAGTGCATCGAATATAATAATGTGAAATTTGAATAAAACGATTTAGAAGGTTGTATTACACTCGGGGGTTAATTTTTGACCCATTATGTTTTCCACTATTTTTTTCTGACTGGCTTTTGATCCCCTATGGCAGAGGAAGTCCCACGGCCTCAAAGAGCAGCAGCGGCCTCTTTATTAGGGAAGCTTGTGGCCCAATCAATGCACGGGCCCAGGGTGGTTATTACACTTGCAAGATTCCTGCCAGATGGATTGGTATCTATTATTAGGGACGGGCCTGGTGAGGCTGTTGTAAGTGTCCTTGAACAAACAACAGAAACACCGGAACTTGTATGGACACCAGCAATGGCTGCATCTTTAGCTGCACAAGTTGCAACAATGGCTTCAGACGTTTACCAGGAGCAGATGAAAGGCAGAGTGTTTGATTGGGATGTACCAGAACAAGCCTCTAGCCAACCGGAAATGAGAGACGAGCCTCAGGTATTTCCTTTTTAACGGGTCAATTCAGGTTTTGTTTTATATTTCTTAACAGGTTACGAATGCTTATCAACAGGTTGGTGGAATCTATGTGAGATTATTCTTGAAAGATCCGAAATTCCCACTTAGAAATCCAAAGAGATTTCTAGAAGGATTGCTAGATCAGTATCTTTCATCAATCGCAGCTGCACATCACGACCCTCAAGGATCGGATCCTGAGCTCCCACTGCTATTATCTGCTGCATTGGTATCTTTGTTGCGGGTCCACCCTGCACTTGCAGATCATGTTGGATTTTTAGGTTATGTTCCCAAATTATTGTCTGCGGTAGCCTTTGAGGCGAGGCGTGAGACAATGTCATCAGAAGATTCTAGAATACCGGAGGGAACAGTCGAAGATGAGGATGATCCTTCACAGGTGTCACAGACGCCTCAAGAACGTGTGCGGCTTAGCTGCTTACGGGTACTACATCAATTGGCGGCTAGCACGACGTGTGCAGAAGCCATGGCAGCAACTAGTGTTGGGACAACTCAGGTACTTGCTTATGTTCCTGTCTAGATGTGGACTTATTCATGCAAAAAAAAGGGACATATTTGTTAAACATAAAGTCAATGAAGACTTTTCCGTTAAGTTTAAGGACTTAATCATCCAAATCATTGAGCTTTGTTTAGTTGAGGGATTTGATTAGGTAAATCATAAAGTCAGCAGGGACTTAATGCGCAATTTCAGCTAATATCTTTTTTTTGTTGACATTTGCTCTTTAATTATTATTTTCAAAAACAAAACAATAATATTCTAATTATTTGAATTAAATACTTAGGAAGTTGTATTCGGCCTGCTTGACCTGTTCCCTTTTTAGTTAATTTTTTCATTTGATATGAAAAACAACCGATTATTTATTAGACAACATATTTCAAAAGCTCATCAATCTGTTGTAATTGTGCTCAATTAGTCAATTTAAACTTATATGTGTTGTTTTTAATCTTTTTCTTTCGCTCTGTCTTTCAGGTGGTTCCACTATTAATGAAGGCAATTGGATGGCAAGGTGGAAGCATATTAGCACTTGAGACGTTAAAGCGTGTGGTGGTTGCTGGAAACAGAGCAAGGGATGCACTTGTTGCACAAGGTCTTAGGTGAGACATACAAATTTTTTTTTTTAAATAATTATAAATATTAAATTAACAAATTGAAAACGTAAAACAATACATGAGTTTTTCTAATGGTTTGTTTATGATAGGGTTGGGCTTATTGAAGTACTGCTTGGGCTTCTTGATTGGAGAGCAGGAGGGAGGAACGGGCTTCGCTCTCAAATGAAGTGGAATGAATCCGAAGCATCCATCGGTCGCGTGCTTTCAGTAGAGGTTAGCTGAAAACAATAATAATATTTAGTCACAAACATGGTGGTTTATATATCAGTTAATTTTTCTTTTGTTAATCTAGGTTTTGCATGCATTTGCTATGGAAGGGGCCCACTGTACTAAAGTTCGTGACATACTAGATTCCTCTGATGTAAGTCGCCATCTAAGATCGTACTTATGATACAGTTATCGTACAATTTTCTTTATGGATTCCATGTGATTTATGAAAACTACTTTTTGGCAGGTTTGGGCGGCTTATAAAGACCAAAAACATGATCTTTTCCTTCCTTCAAATGCTCAAATAGCGAGTGCTGGAATTGCTGGACTGATTGAAAGTTCTTCACCTACAAGAATCACTTATTCGTTAACCGCCCCACCCCCACCGCCACAGCCAAATTCATCAAAATCGCCTTCTGCTGTCTCGTATGATTTGAATGGGTCATAAATGAGTTGATTTTACTACTACACATAAAACAACGGTTTCGGTCTACAAATGAGTTCACTAATAACAAATGGGTCGTGTGGTTTTCCTTGTATAGCATACTGTACAGGTTTTCCGTCTTTTGGTCTTGTGCGATCGAGAATGGGAGATGGATCTTTACTTTGAGATTAAAGTGATGATAATGGTGGTTGGTTTATGTAAAGAATCTTTAGATGATGTGTCACTTATTTTTGCATAGATAGTTTTTGAGGTGACTCGACTTTGGTTTTTCTCTGTGTATTAAGTTGCTTTGTCATGTTTGTTGGTTTTATTGGCATGCTTACTTGGTACATGATGCATTATAAGCAAAAGAGTTATAAGTTTAATTTTTCATAGAGCTAGCGAAGTGACAAACTATTCTGACATAACTGTTGTCTTTCGGGCCGTATGACATGAAGAAATTGTCATATGGGTCGTATGAATCATAAAACCTATGATGTTTTTGTCGGATAAAAGATTGATCGATGTGACTAACAAAGTCATATGGCCTATATTGACTATTGTCCTATGTAATTCACTACATATGATGTGATAGTTTCAAGTGTGTGGAGTTAATTTAATATCTTATGGCGTGTTTAACATACCTTTGATATGACATGAACGTTAGCGTATATTATGAGGGTGGTCTTTGTATGGTAGGATCCTTAATTTTAACGAGGGTGGTCTTTGTATGGTAGGATCCTTAATTTTAACTCGTTTACTTATTAGCCGTATGATATCTGAAGCTGTCGTATATGCAAGCTTCGTGCATTTACCCTGTACAGGTAGTCGGTTTTCCAAGTTGGATTATTATAAAAAGAGCATAGTTTTTTTAACTGTGTACCATCAGAAGCACGCAAACACACTGCGCATTAGCGCAGGTACATTGTTTAAGTTGTAGTTATGTTTTGCTAAAGAAAAGAAATCTTGTATATTATGTATAACGTATAGGAAAACTGTATGTTTATTAGACAAACACTATATTAACAACACATTTGATTCGGTTCGATTTCATTCTTCTATACAACCCATAACTTCTCAAATGATAAACAAAAGGCGACGAAAATCATAATCAAGTCGACAGAATCCTCATCAATAAGACTTTGATTCTGTAACCTACTGATAATGTTTCATGCTTGTTGCGAACTTGAGTCTTGTGTGGATGAATTGTCATTACTACCCTTAATTTCAAACTTGCATAACGGACACGATGCATTGATCTTCAACCACTTATCTACACATTCTATATGAAAGAAATGATTGCATGGAAGCTCTCTTAACAGATCATTATCTGCATATTTTGCCAAACATATGCAACAAACCTGCAACATTTTAACCATCCCTATGTTAGAATAGACACACAATTCCATGTTTTTTATTTGATCAAAAACAGGTTCATTTCAAAATAATGAGTTGGTCCGACCTGCAATTGCAAACAAGCCGAGCCCCAGCTCATCTAGGCTTGAGCTCGGTTCGTTTAAAGTTCCAGCTCAGCTCGTAAGTAGTTTTTCAGGATTGAGCTTGGCACGGGCTTGACTCACTTGTTATTTATTACCTTTTTTACTTATATTTATACTTATTTTTTTATATATTTTAATAAACTTTCATATATAACATAGTATATATTATTTACTTAATTTTATCATAGTTTCCATACATTAATAATATATCAAGCCTGTGAATAAACTTTCATAGTTTTTAAATATATCAAAAAAAAAGTATATAAATAATAGGCCCGTGAACCGGATCTAGCTCGACAAGTAAAGCTTGGGCTCGGGCTTGTAAACAACATTTCTTAGTCTCGAGTTCGTTTAAGCTCGGCTTGGTTTGAGCTGCTCAGGAGCTGCTTGGCTCGTTTGCACCCCTCTGGAAGAAAATTATCCATTTTTATGAATTTACAAAATGACTAATTAGTTGGATTTAATTACAAAAATTATTTATGACAATATAATGGGTTCTATTAATACATGAAGAAACAAGCGTCTAAACAAACTTGTTAAGAACATGGTACTGATAAAAGTGTTGAGCAATAATTTAGGTTATGATTTGGAACTTACCGCATCTTCCCCAGAGATGGCACGCTCTTTTTCCGTCCCTGGTGCTAGAATCCCGCCTTCATCAACTACCGAATCATTATCTTTAGTCGTCTCGTAATTTCCATTTTTCTTTAACTTAAACTTGTGTGTTGGCAAAGCATTTATAGAATCTTCACTCGCGCCTCTCATTTGATTCATATCCTCATGAACACCGAGAATTGAAATGATACAAGGCAGACAACAACATATCATTCCACATAAAATGAAAGGCATTGCATAGCCAATACAGCTGAAGGTAAGGAATACAATACAGAGCCTGTAACAATACGGAAATTTTTTATTAGGTAAAGAGTGTGTGTGTGTGTGTGTGCACAATGGGTAGGGGCGAGGTTAACGGGCCAATACGAGTTTGCACTTTGCACCGAAAGTACTTTTTATAACTTGAACTGGCAAGGAAACACTTTTTTTTTTGTTTTTTCTTGAAATTTATGAATAACTAATATGTTATATATAATTACAATATTAAACCTGACTTTATATGTTTTAAAAATATGTCTTTTTATCATGATCAAGTCAACTAATATGCGGTTTTAACAAGATTAAGTCCCTAGACTATATATATTCTATGAAGGACCTATTTATTGTATTTTTATAAGTTTAGAAAGTTCATCATGGAAAAATGAAGTCCAGGGACTTATGCGTGAAATCAGCAAAAGTCCACGGATTATTTTGACATTCCCCTATATAAAAATCTAAATTTTGTTTTAGTGAAAAGATTTAGAAGGCTTTACGCTTCTAAATATAACTCGTATTGACGCATTTGCATATATATTAACATTGCTACCTCTAGGCAAAAGGACATGAAATATTTTTTCAGATAATGCAACATATTAGTGACACCTGTATAAATTAGGTGCCTCGGCAGCTGATGAATGACCTCCAAATATCCAAACATTACCAACCACAAACCATACAGCAGAAAAGCAATCCAAAGCCATTTTAAAATGATCCACAAGCATTGTAAGCCTGCTACCAAGAACACATACAATCAAGTCATTAATCACATTTATTGCAAATTAGAATGATAAATGTGTCAGATAAACAGATCATTAACTAATTACCTAGCATTTGAGCCCACGTTTAAACCATTCCAAGTGTCGGGTGGCGTAGCAGGCCGGTTTTCCTCTTCTGAAGATCGAGCAAATGAGATTGTTATGTAAGAATTTGGTTCGGGTTGACGGTTAGTACCCTCTGAAGGTGGCTGTCGGGTCTGATTTGACCCGCTTTCAGAAGTTTGATTTCTATGAAGATACCGCCAGTACAAAAATGGAAGACTTGCAACACAACCAGCAGCATACCCCACAATCCAAGCAAACAAAGGCGTTTGCGGGTTTTCATTTCTTGAAATATATAAAACAACAACTGATGCAATAATCTGTCCCAAAGTGAACCCTAACTCGATTGAAATCCATAACAATGTGTCGAACGGGCTCCACCTACGTCGTCCCAGCCCGTCACCTCTCCTTCCAAGTGAACTTGACCCGCTCGATGAAGCCCGAACCAACTGAGAAGCTGAAGCACGCGGGCTACGAGCCAGCCCATTAAGAGAACTGTTGTATCCATTTGATGATGACGATGTGTCATCATTATCATCTCCAGTCTCCAAATCAATCACATGCTCGTTTTCACGGTGTTCCCGAGTTTCCACAAGCAACGGGTAACTATCAGTCGCTTGGTCTATATTATTTTGTTCTTCAGTTGTTACATCCATCCTAATTT